>NC_090929.1:1065842669-1067092669 GCF_040938575.1 Ambystoma mexicanum | reverse complement strand
TTCGGAAAAGAAGCCAAGAAGGAGGCATGAGGATCACAATCCCAGGCACAAAAGGATCCGAAGCAGCAGGCTTACCATGTTTATATTCAGAAGATAAGATGAGCAGACGGGAACTGTATACTTGTATTCCCGAATGAAGCCGCACCGAGCAATGCATCTTCTGCCTACAGCTGGTGATTGAATGCATCGCTGCACACAGCTGCCGCTCATCACTGTGTAGGCCTGCCGAAGGATCCATTGTTTGTGCCCCGCTTCAACCTTCACCGCCTCCCGATAAACAAAGGGGCGTGGCAATCAGGAAGCAAATGCGAGGAAGGAAGAATCTCCTCCATTACGTCTCATGTAACGTGAGATAAAAACAAGGTGCTTTCCTCAATATCAGCAACACGGGCATGTTAAGGGAAACAAGGTTTTCCTTCAAGAATGTAAACATTCCAAATCTGTTGCGAATAACGGCGTTCAGGCGGTGGCCATTTTCATCAATGCAAAAAGGCAATTACAATGTATTAAACAACAAAATAACAATAAAAACACGTCCAACAGAGGAACTGTAGATGACCACAGTTCAATGTGAATCTGCCCTTCCCTTTTTCTTCCTCAGTCTAGCATTAGGCTCCAAATCCGATGATGTACCTTCCATTGGGTCCAAATCCAAGTCAGTTAGAAATGCCTCAGCCAACTTGCTCTCAGTAAAAGAATGTAAACGACCCTCCACTACTATCCTCAAAATTGCAGGAAAGATCATGGGCCCTCATTACGACCCCGGCGGTAAGTAATGGACATTACGGCATGGCGCAACTAACGTGTCCGTGCTGGTCTGGAACCGTTAAAAGCGGTAAATTATGACCTCTCGGGCACGAGCATTGCGCCATGCCGGTAGTGTAATCTGCGCCATGCCGGTAATGTCCATTACTTAACGTCCCAAAAATGTCAGCTACCGGCATCGTATGCCGTGCAAGCTGCACCACCGCCACCCTATCCACCGATATTAGCGAGCACCGCAAATAGCGGTGACCGCTATTAGCGGTGATCGCTATTAGCGGTGACCGTAAAGAAGCAGATCCGGAACTTACGCCATCGCACCGGAACGGGAAAGAGCACGGCAGCCATCTTTAAAAACACAATCCATTGCAATCCTCCACAACCAGTGCACATCTGACCCCAAGACCTGGCACAAAACTTCACCCACATCCACGTATCCCCACAATGCCGAAAGTTGTAAAAAAATCGTGCGATCGGCAGCGGCAGGAGTGCTTCAGTCGGGAAGAGCTTACAATGTTGGCAGAAACGCTCCAGGAAAATGCGGACATCGTATTCTCCACTGAAATGACCAGACCGGCAATAGGACAGAAAAAGGCCATATGGGAACTAGTTGCACAACAGGTCAGTGCAGTAGGAACAACACCCCGCACCACCAAACAGTGCCGGAAAAGGTGGGACGACCTCCGGCTCCGTGTAAGGAGCATACTGTCGGCCAACCGAAACATGGGCATGGCAACTGGCGGAGGAGCAAACTCACCTGTTAAAATGGAGCTGTGGGAGGAGATATGTGCCACAACGATTGGCATCGAGACCATCATGGGGGTCGGTGGAATGGAGAGAGGAGCCCCGACATCAGATGACACAGGTAGGTGCCTCAAATTAAGCCATGCTAAATTCCCTGAAGTACACTTACATGGGAATCACAATGTTGCCCAATAGGGTTAACGCAACACATCAGCAGAAGACTGCCAACAGGCATGATTGACCTACACCCTGTACACATGCAGTATGCACACTCCACTGTAGGCACCCACATTCCTGCATGCTTAACCCACCCAAAAGGGAGACAACCTGTATGTCACTGCCTCCAAAGTGCACCATCTATGCATCAAATTCATGGCAGTCATAACAATGCTTGCTCAATATTTGCAGACCCATCAATAACACTTTCCCTCCTTTGCTCCACTACAGGCTCCCATTCGGACCCCGACGAGGACGAGACTGGCACCACACCTGCCAAGAAGGCCAGGCCAGAGGCATCAACACACCAACCCTCCACCTCTGCTGGACCCAAAAAACCCCCACAGCAGCCAAAATTGACTGCCACAACACAGACCAGGGCAGCGATGATCCCCAAGGCAAGCAGCATGGTACCACCAGCGACAGACATGCAACAACTGGTGGCCACTGAAGGGGATGTGTCTGCAGGAAGCAGTACAATTGGGGAGACTGCTGCCATTGCAGCTTGCTCTGACAGTGATGTGGGGAATGATGAGGATGCCCACCCTCATCCCCCCCACCTGTCCCCATGTAGCCTGCACACTGATAACACACAGAGGCTATCCCCTGATAACTCCTGGCCAGCCACTCCATGCCCAGTGGGAGGTGTGGAGGAGGGGAGTAGCCCAATGACCCCGCCAATTGCATCATTCAATGCCCCACAATACCAACAGTCGCTGGACCAAATATTGACAAGGCAACACCAACTGTCCTCACTCCTCATGCAGCATGTGGCCGATTGTGGAGGTGCCAGTGCTGAAATGTAAAGATGTGCCGAGACTGTGAAGGCAGCCATTCAATCCTCCAGCAAGGACATCTGTGCTGAACTTACCGCAGTGCGGCACGTGCTCTCTGAGCTAGTACAGACAGTGAGGGACATGCGTCCCAGCGAGCAGCCGAGTACCTCCTCTGCTGCCAGTTCTGCCCCAAGCAGCCCCGTCCGCAGGTCGGCAAGGAACCTGCGGAGTACAGGCAGGGGTGCCCCGGGGGCCGGCAGAGGGGGCTGCCAGTAGAGGCCACCCAGTGGATCAATTCGACAATGGGCACTGCGACACAGGGATCCACACACTTTTGCAGGGAGTTGAGGGGGAGGGGGTAGTGGGTGTGTTGGTGAGTTGAGGGGGGAGGGTGGAGGGGGGAGTGGGTGTGTTGGGGAGTTGAGGGGGGAGTGGGTGTGTTGGGGAGTTGAGGGGGGAGGGGGGAGTGGGTGTGTTGGGGAGTGGAGGGGGGAGGGGGGAGTGGGTGTGTTGGGGAGTGGAGGGGGGAGGGGGGAGTGGGTGTGTTGGGGAGTTGAGGGGGAGGGGAGTGGGTGTGTTGGGGAGTGGAGGGGGGAGGGGGGAGTGGGTGTGTTAATTGAATTCACATTTACAATATATTTTTTCTTGATCACAAATCACGTCTGGACATTGCTCATTGTGTATGTGTGATTTATTGGTGAACAGTCCACAGTGTCCATATCCCAGACACACACAGTGCCCCAATTGCCATCTCCATGTGACACCCCCCATCCGTGTGTGCTAGAAACATTGGTTGATCAGAGTCCGAAGCATTTCACGCCCCTCCTGTGCATCGCTGCCTCCCTGAGGTGCTGCCCCATCCCCACCCTTCTCATCCTCGTCGTCAGGTGGATGCAATTCTGCGTCAGGGGGCAGGGGCACATTTCGTCTGATGCACATATTGTGTAGCATGACACATGCCATGACAATCTTTGCCACCTTCTCATGGCGGTACAGGAGTGCCCCACCAGACCTGCTGAGGCAGCGAAACAGTGCCTTCAGTAGGCCGAATGCCTGCTCAATGACCACACGGGTACGTGTATGTGCACGGTTGAAGTCCTCCTCATGCCTGTTCTGTGGGTTCCGGATTGGTGTAAGGAGCCACCTCTTCAGGGGATAGCCTGCATCACCTGTATGTGGGCAACAATGTAAGTGTCAGTCATGACATCAAATCTCAAATCATGACATGCCACCATGGCATGCATTAAACTCTTACTTTGTACCACTTTTACATGCACAAATGGATTTTGTGACCAGTATATGTGTATTCCTCTCATGGACTGTTTTGCATGCCATCCACCAATGTATGCAGGGGGGTCAAGTGCCTTGTGAGTGCCCATCCACTGTGTTCGTTCATGGCGTTTGTTTTGCTGAGCTGGCAGGTGTCCTGTGATATCAACGCTCTCGTCATGGCAACATTGCTGTCAGCCTCATGATGACCCCACTGAGCACTACTAATGTTGATAGGGAATTTTTTGGGGCCGCAGTGTCTGTGTAGTGGTGTATTGATGTTTTTGTCCGTCATGTGCCTCCTTTGTGCGTAGTTATGGGGGACTGGCCTTTCAGTTGATGGTGTTTGGTGCCGTGTATTAGCTGAAGTCATTGCATGTAGGTGCATTTTGTTGAAGTCAATGTGGTCCGAATCGGTACAATGCACTTGCAGATGGTTGTGTCATGGTTGGGAAACACCTTCATTCAGGTAAAGTATGCATCAATCCCCCCCCCCTTTCAGCCAGGTAAAGTATGCATTGGTACGTCAATCACCTACCCACTTCACATTTCCATGGCCATGACATGAGACTCACCGGGTAGCCAGGATCTTGGCCCTGCATATTGCTCCATGTAGCCTGGTATTGTGGAGTTCCTCAGGACCATTGAATCATGGGTTGATCCGGGGAATCGGGCACAACAATGTGTGATGATCTTGTTGGAGTCACATACCATTTGCACGTTGATTGAGTGGAATAGTTTACGGTTGTGGTACGCTACCTCAATGGCATGTGGGACCACCAATTCCACATGGGTGCAGTCGATGGCACCAATGCAACCAGGTATGCCGGCTAGTGCACGGAAACCCACTTTGGTGTTTGCAATCTCCTGGGCAGACCATGGTAAGGAAATGTGGTTGTCTGTGTGCTTGAGAAGGGCATCGAGCACTTGGATCAGTGTACGTGAGAATAATGGTTGTGAAATGCCATGAAAGTGCCCCACTGTGTGCTGGTAGGTGCCTGTGGCCAGGAAGTGGAGCACGGACACTACCTTCAGTAGGGGGGGGGGGTGGCGGTGGGTGTTTCTATCATGCTGACGATGTTGTTGTGTATCATTCAACTATGGTGGTGATGGTGTCCCGGTCCAAATGGTACAAGGTATGGATCTGCTCAGCGGTGAGGTTGAATGGACTGGCTCGGATGCGTGGGATTGGGGGCTGCCTGCGTGGTGGCACTGGCTGTGCTGGTGGGGCTTGCTGGCCCTGCCTTGCCCTCCTTCTCCTCCTGCGTCTCCTCTGTGCTGCCTGTTGTTGTTGTTGTAGTTGTAGCATCTGCATTGCAATCAGGTCCTCCAGCCCCAACATTCCTAGTCATATTGGAATCATTGTGGATTGTGACTGGATGTGGGAAGGGGTGGGGTGTGCTCTTTTTGTACTTGGTGAGTCTGTATTGCCTCCACCTGTGCTGATTCTGTGCACCTGTGGCAGCTGGGAACACTGCACATGGCCATTTACGGTTGGTTCGCGATGGCGGAATTAGCACCATGGCGGTAAGGTACTTAACGGCCTTTGCGATGGCGTTAAGAGCATGTCCGCTTGGTTCGTGATTTGCCTACCTTTGTGCGATGCCGGTATTTACGGCGTGGAAGGTCGCGTGTGTGGGAACTTGGTGCTGTTAGCGGCACCGTTAACTACGATGCCGCTAATAGCACTTTCACGGGTCATGATCGGACCTAGCGGAAAATGAGGCCGGTATTCATTTACCGGCATCGTTTTTCGCTTACCGCCTGGGTTGTAATGAGGGCCCATGTAGTATTTCAGATTCTTTTCTCGTGCTTTGATTTTTGCTCCATTAAAAGCTTTCCTTTTATCCATTACATCCTTACTCAAGTCAGCGAACACCATTATTTTATTGCCTCCCCAGGCCAGATCCGTCAGCTCCCGAGCTTTTCTCAATACTAGTTCCTTCACAGGGAACCTCAGGAATTGAACAATAATATGCCTTGGCCTTTCTCCTAGGGCTGGTTTAGGTCCAAGAGACCGATGAGCCCTCTCTATTTCCAATGAAACAGCCGCATCTATATTCAGCAGTTTAGGCAAGTCCTTATTTAGAAAGTCAATGGCGGTACCTCTCTCTGCATTTTCTGGAAAGCCAGCAAAACAAAGATTATTCCTCCGTGAAAAATGTTCCTGTGCTGAGAGCTTCAAGGTAATCTTCTCATTAATTCTCTTATCTGGTCCATCAGCTTTAAGGTTTTCTCATCCACCACATTCAAATGGCCCTCAACAGAATCCACTCTTCTGATAACTGTGGGAACCTTTCCTTTTCTTCAGACTTCAAAAGAGCTGTCTTTAATTCTCCAATGTCCAAAGTCATTTTGCTCAGCATTTCAAAGAGTTTATCTTCTCTGCACTCTCCAATAGTATCTTTCCCTCCACCTTTCTGCCTTTTAGCATCTGGAGTAGCAGGTGTTGACATCTTCCAGGAATTATAGTATATTTTCAGGGAAAAAGTTCAGGCACAGGAGCACAGCAGTTAAGCTGCCATCCATGCAAAGCGAAGGTCAGCCGACATGTGTTTCAACCCCGAAAGGGTCTTTATCAAGGCAGATTGGTAAGGTGAAAGGGATCAATTCCATGAATTTCTCAGGCCAATGGCAGAAGTCATCCAATATGCTACCGGTCATTTAGGCTGATGACTGTTGGTTCTGTTTGTCAGTCTGGTGGGGACAATGTGTCTAGACTATGTTTCAATGTCAATAAAAACACACTTGTAAAAACTACAGCTTAAAACGCGTAAAGATCCATTTATCTCAAAGGGTCCTAATACTCTACTTGCAAGGTAACAAGGAAGTCTTGATAAACTCCATTCATATAGTGAGTGGAAATCAGTGAGGTCAAAACTTTGTTACCACCCATGGAATACTGCGATCCCTTCCCCATAATTGGGCCTTTTGGCTTCCCGCCCGTTGCCACTGCACACTTTGCGACTCCCATCTCGATACATGTTGCAAACTCTGGAAGCAACCTCCTAGTTATCGTCTTACAGTGAATAGCTGCATGAAAAAAACTTGTCTGAGGCCGTGCTCCTGGAATTACAATTTGTCTATTTATTCAATTGACCACTGAACGAAAAAAAAGCCCTACCTTCAGTGGGGGCACTGTGCTCACACTCTAGTACATCATTTTGGCAATGCTGTTATCTAGATCCTTCTCATGTATCCCATTGTGTCCTTCACAACCATTGCATATTCATTTGTCTATCATCTGGGAAGCAACTGCTGTCTCGAGTCTCATTTCAGGTCCCTGAGAACTTCCCCCCTCACAACAATTTTTTTTTAAACAATGTTTATTGATTTTTACAGCAAACCATCAAAATTTCAACAAATCCAGCAGAACTTGTCTAATACACATTAGCATCTTGTGCGTATCGTTTGAGTATCAGCTGTTTATCCCTAGCCTGACCCCCCCTCCGAGCTTACACACCTTCACGCTCTGTCTCCCTCTCCTCCGGGGGAGCCTCCCCATCTGTGTTCTCAGAGGTGTCTTGGTCGCGTAAGCAATCTTGGGTGGACCCAAACAGTGTGGCCAATAAGTGTTTCCATGCCGTTAGGGTGCTTGTTTCATCCTCCCCTCCCCTGCTTGCCGCCTCATTCCATACTGCCGTTTCAGCCTCAGTCCATTTCTGTAGATCGCGCCACCAAACCTCCACCTTCTGTCTATTACATGCTTCCCATCCCATGGCAATCCTACGCTTTGCAAGTATACATGCCAAGTCCTTAAGTTTGCTCACATGTTTCATTTGGCGCGGTCTAGGGAAACCCCCCCCACCAATCATGCCCACACTGATTCGATACTCAGCTTGACCCCTTTCCCATTTAGCCGGTGGGCTACTTCTCCCCAGAACCTCCCAATTTCCATACATGCCCAGAACATGTGTGTCATCCCAGCGTTTTCTTCTTCGCATTTGGGGCATGTCTGCCTGCCAGCATTCTCAAACCGGGCTATTCTCTGGGGGGTCATATATGCACTGTGGGTTATATATAGCTGTATTTGCTGTAGCCTTGCATTCCTCGACACTTTTTTATGATACCCTTGAGCCCGTTCCCAGACCCCATCACTCATGAGTTCTCCGGCTTCCCTTTCCCACTCTTGCCTTCATTGGGTTACTTCTCTACCCACCCTGGACATCAGCAGCTCATAGACTCGTGACACCTCATGCCCTCCCTCTGCTACATCATACATCGTTTCTATGGCCTCGTTGGGTTGGTCTTCCAACACTATTTTGGACCATGTCTCTCTGATCCACCTTATCAATCTGGTGTGCGTGATATACTGCCCTACATGTAGACCAGTTTCTGCTACCTGCTTGCCAAATTCCTTTGCTTTTCTCTCCTGCCATATGTCTCCCATTGTTGCACTTCCTACAGGCTCCCAGTGTTTGCGGATCGTATTCCTTAATTGCACATCCCCTCCAGTCAGTGCCACTAGCGTTACTTGCGATGAACGCAGGGTTGGGTTTCCCATGATCCGGCATGCCTTGCGCCATATTTCCCATCGCAATTCCAGCATCCCCGGGCACCCTTTCAGCTCAGGTTTGGGCAGCCATATCAATTCTTTCAGAAAATACAGGGCACACTCTGACCTCAATAATTTGGACTCGGGTCTTCCGTCAGCCATTTGGCCACATATTGTAATTGGCTAGCCAGATAATAAATCTCAAAATTAGGCAGTTTAATTCCACCTTTACATGTTCTGTAACTTCCACAAGACAATTCTGTTCCTAGTTCTGTGATAAATGAAGCCTCCGCATATGCTCAAGAAGTGTTTTGGTATAATATATGGTATGTTCCCAAAAAAGTGTAATAGCCTGGGCAATATGGCCATCTTCAACAGTGCCCCTCTCCACATCATGGCTAATGGAAGCTTAGTCCAGAACTTCATACTGTTTTCGATGTTTGCTACCGCTTTCATGGTATTATGCTTATATCCTGTTTCCGTCTTGTGATAAATATCTATACCCAGGTATCTGAAGGTACATGTCTCCCAAGGAATCTCTAAAACTGGCAGTTTTTCTCTAGGAGCCCCTATGTACCTCCCCAGGGGGAATATACAAGATTTCTTAGTGTTCACCGCAATGCCAGAGAGGATTCACCGCAATGCCGGAGAGTGACGCAAATCGCTCCATCACCTCCAGTATACATTGGAGATTTCCCTTGGGGTACCTCAATTATAGTAACATGTCGTCCGCGTATAGGGAAATTAGGTGTGGTCCCCCCTTTCTGTAGATACATACTTCTTCATATTGTTGTCTCAGGTATATTGCCAGGGGTTCTAATGCTAGAATGTATAACATCGGGGACCAGGGCCATCCTTGCCTAGTTCCCCTACCGAGTTGTCACCTCTCTGAGATGATTTCACCCATCTTAACTCTAGCTAGCGGTGAACTGTATAACAATTTAAGGCACCCAGGTCTCATCCCATATTCCTCCAGGGCTGCCAGTAGCCAAGGCCATTTGACAGAGTCAAAGGCCTTTGTTGCATCTAGTCATATGATCGCCATCTCACTCGACTCCCCTTCTGTATGCTCTATGACCCGGTGAAGTCGTCTAAGGTTATCAGATATACTTCTGCATGGGACATATCCTGTCTGGTCGGGGTGTATTAATTTACTTATGAGCCGTCTCATTCTATTTGCTAACACAGCGTTAGTATCTTGCTGTCCTGGTTCAGCATCGACAAGGGTCTATACTACCCACAATCCGTACTTAGCTTGTTAGGCTTGGGGATCGGGATAATGATCGCCTCTCTTAGGGATTCTGGCAACGTCCCTGTTTCAAAAGCTTCATTTAACATTGCTAGCATAGGGGGGAAGCACATCTTGCCTATACATTTTATAAAATTTGCTAGGGAGTCTGTCTGCTCCTGGGGTCTTATGGGTGGGTAGTTGCTTGACTACTGCCTCTAATTTTGCCAATGCAATTGGGGCATCTAGGTCCTCCCGCTCTTCCACACTTAGCCTTGGCAGGCCTATATCTTCTAGTGTTTCCTTAATCTCACTCCCTTCACCCCCTCCATTGTCTTCATATAAACATTTATAGAATTCAAGGAACTCCCCGTTCACACCCTCTTGGGTGTCAAGTATCCATCCGTCCCCCCCGTCACTGTTCTGATCACTGGTCTGGGGGTCTCACTTTTATATAACCATGCCAGCAATCTTCCCGGTTTATCTCCTCCCCACGTGTTGCCTCTCTATGTATTTCTCACAGTTTACATTACACAATCTCTCCCAGTGCCCTACACATTCCTGCTGTAATTGGCTTATGGTGTCTGTATCCTCGCGCAAGTTACCTCCCTTACTCAGCACCTCCTCTAGCTTCGCTTCTGTCTTCTGCAGTTCCTGTAATATACTTCCATGAAGCCCCTGGGATTTGGCTATAACTGCTCCTCTTGTCACCACCTTAAATGCCTCCCATAAAGTACTGGCCGATGCCACACTTCCAGTATTAATTTTGAAGTATTCTATAATTTCTTTCCTCAGGTCCTCCATGAACGCTGTGTCTTTCAGTGCTTCAGCTCTGAGTCGCCACCTTGGGATCTTGGCTCTTGGAGGTAGGTATTGCCATGCAAGCACCAATGGCGGGTGGTCCGAGAGGACTCTAGCTTTGTATTCTGATTGCATTATTTCCCCGGTTAACTCCTGTGAGGTAAACATAGTCTAATCGCGTGTACAAGTTTTGTCAGGCTGAGTAATGCGAGTACTGTCTATCATGTGGGTGTTGTACCCTCCACATGTCTACTAGCCGGAAGTCTCCCAACAGGGCTTTTAAGGTATTGGCAGCAGAGGTAGGTCTGTCTAATTTCCTGTCTGACCTATCCACCCTTGGGTCCAGCATACAGTTAAAGTCTTCTCTCCACATAACCGCTCCCCCCAGATACGGGCTCATTTTACTATATAGGGTCCTAAAATAGGCCACTGTGTCTTGGTTCAGGACGCATGTGTTGATGATGCATACTTCTCTGTTTTCTATCAGTCCCCGTATTGCCACCATCCTCCCATCTGTATCCACTGCGGTCGGTAGCAGCTGAAAAGGAACATGTGGTGCCACCCAAGTGATCACCCCTCTGGCATAAGCCGAATAAGTTGCACCTATGGTTGTCCCTTCCCATTTCCTCTGTATTACCTCTTGTTTCTCTTTCGTGAGATGTGTTTCCTGTATCAGAACAACATCTATTTTCTGCCATCTGAGGTACATCATGATCTTATTTGTTTTCAAATAACTATTGAGCCCCCTGACATTCCAGGTCAATATTCTAAGGTCCCCCATATTTCGGCCATATCCAACCTCTCCCTTTGTCCCAGGCGTGCATGTTTCTAGGATCTTCTCCCTGTCTTGGTAGTTCAGAATTTTGGCAATTATCAGTCTCAGGGTGTGGGTGGGGGGTCTCCTGGCGGTGGTCTCCTCATGAGGGCCCAATGCGCACTTTCCACTGCGAACCCTTGAGTGAGTGCCCCTCCTTCTATTTCAAGTAGCAGTGTTAGGGAGAATTCTCATTCTATGGCTAATTTCCCTTACCTATAGAGTCCCCCAGCAGCTTTGCTGAATTTGAAGGGTTTGTTTTTTTCTCCTGCTAAGAGTGAGACTCTTGTTCCCACGCTTAGGCAATTTGCTATGTGTGTTCTAGGCTATTTTTTGTGTTTAATGTCTATAGCGTTTATCTCACCCTCATAGGAACCATCTTTATACACATGTTTTACACAGCACCCTCCGTGCAGTTACACAGGGGTGTCCTAGTGACCCCCAAACATAGACTCCATACCCTGGGACTGACTACTATCTCCCAGGGCATGTAAAGTCCCCATTGACTTTACTAGTCAATCTTTATGAACTAAAACAGTACAACCCATCTTACTATGGAGGTACTGGCAAGGGTTAATAATGTTTCCCTTATGTTAATTTTCGAGAGGGTACCGTACAGTCCCTCTCGCAAAAGTTTCTGGCTGGTGGCAGTGGTTACTACCAAAAATATTTGACCGCAAATATTTCCCCATGGGATTTTCCCATTGCTCGAGGCTACCACATTTACTGACAGCCTCTAACATACCGCCGGTTTATTTTTATATTAACTTTACTTCGGTAGGTTTTATTTGCCAGAACTTTTATATAAATTCTTTCTCGTGTCATTCTCTAAGATCCTAACCCAGGTCGGGGATCCTTTGTTCGTCCTTTTGGCAGGCTTCTTCCAAGAAGCCCTCCTTTCGACGCCACTGAGTCTGGGGTGGACCCATTGTGTGGGAGGGGGAGTAGGTCCCCTGGACAGGGTTGCCTTCGCACCCAAGTCGTATTCTGCCCTGATAGGCTGGAGGGTCTCCCGCCAGGATGACCACTCCACTGTGTGAGTGACCGCTAGGCTGTATGAATGGGGGTCTTTTTCCATAAAAGCAGGGTCCTGAGGACTGGAAGAGCAAGACGTCGCCACTGGAACTAAGAAGCCGAAGAGGAGAGAAGCCAAAGACATCTGCAACGACTGAACCACAGGTGAAGCCCTGCTGCAGCGTCTCACCACTTTTCTCCACACGACGAGAGAAGATCTTCATCTGCAAGAGCCTTCTTCCCTTGAGCTGGTGGGGCCAACCAGTTTTCCAATCGCCTTCCAGGATCTGCCTTGGTTGAATCGCCAGTGCCCTACACTCGGAGACAGGATAGCCAGGCACCCGTCCACCACCATTGCGATTTAAAGGAGCGTACCTTTTTAATCCGTTTCGGCATCACCGCGGCTGGCTTCTTTCCTGGCCAGTGCAGTAACTCGAACCTTCTCCACGATGAGAGCCTCTCTTCCTCTGCTGGACAACACGAACTGCAGGAGCTGCTTCCACTTTTTCAGATATATTGTTCCGCCAGGCCTCCCATTTCGTGGGGTATTGCTAAAGGTGTTTGAAATCCTTTACCTACCTCCTGGGTTGGCCACACCTATCGACTAACCTTGTCTTTCACTTTCTGCAACTGCCTTTTTCGAATCGTTTAACAAAGACTTGACTGCAGCTACAAGAACATTTTGCTCATAGGCACTTTGCCCTGTACCACTGACTCTGGTCCAGGCCTATTGACTCTGGCTAAATATGTTATAACTGCCTTCTCTAGATTGCTTCTCACCTAGAAATGTGTTGTTGCACCTAACTCTTATAACCACCTTTTCCTTCCCTCTTTTTAAACTTGTGCAGTGCTATTTTCCTCGGTTTTCACCTCAGTATTATACATGCTAAAGTACTGCCTTGCCTAAACGTGTTCACAATCTTATTAGGAAGTGTTGCTAGGGTGCTTAAGAGTATATTCCTGTTTAACTTGTTCTTTCCCTCCCTTGTGAGAAATTGTTACAGTGCCATTTGTGTTTGGTTTTCTCTGTGCCATTTTGCTCAGTTTTCACTCTTCCTCAAACTTGTCTACAATTTAATCAGGGAGTTGTGTATGCTTTTCTTGACTAATTCTAACTTGCTTTAATAACTGTGATTGATGTGTTGAAATAGAAGTGCGTAAAATAAATATATATATATTCTTTTTCATACAAAGCTTTGCTCAGTGTTTCCTTGTGCCATAGTATTGTAGTCCTATTGTGTAAACCCTGAAAACTGCTCATCTCCCTCTTGAGATAAGTCTGACTGCTTAGCCACAGCTACCAACTAAATATTTGTGGCACAGACTGATACCAAAGAGGATTTATTGCATATACCTGTAGTCTTAATCTTCTGTAGTGCTCCCTAAGGGAACTGCACAGGATGCTGCCTAACACTGGTGTACACCGGTGATGATACAAGTATTGGATTTACATTTTAGAGTGTTGCTAGTACCTTGGTTCAATTAACCACAAGGCTAACAATCACAAAAAGTTTATTTTAAACAAAGTCAAAGTATGGAAGGTTACAGCCAGGAGACCCTCCTTACTAATACTGTTGACTATTTAAGGGATCTGTGTAGACAGAAAGGTCTTCCTGTCAAGGGCAAGAAATCAGAAATGATTGTTAGACTTTTAGAAAAACAAAGTCTGGATAGTGGGGCTGTAGTGCCTATTCCTCCAGCAAATGTAGCAAACAATGAGGATGATAATGTTGATGATGTTATTGTGGAAGCAGATGAGGAAGAGGAGGATAACCATGTCCCCCCCTCTGGCCCTCTGCCTGCTCAAAGGCCTCAACCTGTGGCTACTGGACCTTTGTCAGGTCCCACATTAAGTCCTGAATTTATCACTCTACAAAAAATTAGACTTCAGCTAGAATTCAAAAGAATTATTGCCCAAACTGAACAGAGACACCAAGAACTAAGGCTCAACGAATTGGAGCTCAATAATGAGCTAGAGATGAAGAAATTGTCTTTGGAAAATGCTTCTCTCCCCAAATCCTCTAGATCTTCCAGTCCAAAAAGACCCTGGATGCCTAAAGAGATTGTGGGTATGAATGAACTTAAGTTGGATGTATTAGATTGGTTAGCTACGTTTGAATACAATCATGGGATCCAGGATATCACAGGCAATCAGTTGATCCCCTGGTTATTCTTTAGGTTCCCCCCTGTTGTATCTGATGTGGTAATGGTGTTGGGGGAGGTGGATAGGATGGATTATGAATGTGTGAAGCTAGCTTTGATAGCTAGATTTGGGAAGACCCCTTCCCAGTACCTTAAGAGGTTTAGGACCCTCAAAAAGCATGATAGTACCCCTTGAGCTACTTGGGTGAATGAGTGTTTGAAGAACTTAGAGGGATGGATTAAGGGTTACAGAGTGAACACTTATGAAGGAATGAGAAATCTTGTAATGTTGTAGTCTATGATGCCTGCTCTCCTGAGCTCAGACAGCACTTGGCTGATTCAAAAGAACTAGATTCTAAGAAGCTAGCTAAGGCTGCTGACTTGTGGGTTGACAACAGGGCTACGCACAAGGATTCAGGGGTCACTCGGAAAAAGGATGAGGGAAAGCAGCCTAAGAAAGACAACAAAGAGAATTCAAATAATTCCAATTCCAAACAGGGCCCCAAACAAAATTCTAAGGGTAAGCCACAAGGGAAACCTAATCAGGCTAGTGAATCTTCTCGTCCCAGACCAGAAGGAGGTCAGAACAAGCCACCATTCATAAAGACATTTGGGAAATGTTATGTTTGTTGCTCTACTGATCATGTGAAAGGGATCCCAGGTGTAAGGGTAAGTCTTCAGGGGTCCACACTGTCTCCTTAGCCTTCGCTCCAGAGGAGGAAGTACATATGGCCAGTGGAAACTTTCAACTACTAGCTGAAGACCACATCAGAGTCTCAGCTAGTGTATCTTTAGTATCCCTAGGGTTTTGGGAACAACAGAATTTAGATGTGTATAATTCTATCCCTCCTAATACTAAAGAGTATAATAAAGACAGTGGGCCTCATTACATGGATGGCGGTATTAGCACATGGACCAAGGTGCTATTAGCACCTTGGTCCATGCCGGTAAAATACCGGCACCGCCTTGGTGTAAAGGGGAATTACCGCCCCATTCCAAGCTTGGCGGGGCGGTAATTCCCTCTTCCACCACTGCCCTTCCCCATTCCCATTTTTGCCCCATAGGGCATAATGGGATGGGGAAGGTGCTAATTACGGCACCGCAATTTTGTGGTGCCGTAATTAGCACCAAGGTCCCTTAGCCGGTTGGTTTTTAACACCTGCAAAAAGCAGGCGTTAAAGCACCAACCCGCTAAGGGACCTCGTAGTAAGGCGGTAATGGTTAACGGTCACCGTTACCATTAACGGTGACCGTTAACCATTACCGCCATCCGTGTAATGAGGCCCAGTGTCCTAGTAAATGGTCAGGAGACCCCTGCCATTAGACACACTGGGGCCAGCATAACTGTGGTGGATTAATCTTTTTTCAAGGTGGAGAATGTTGCTTAGGCTCCCAAACGCCTCACCAAGTTAGCTGGAGTGCCTGTGCAGATGCTTCCCCAATTACCAGCTCTCATCCAGTGCAATGAATGACTGTGAGGATACCTGTTAGTGTGCAATCTGAAGTGCCTGGAAGGGTTCTTTTAAGGAATTACCTTAAAGATCTTGGAGTAGTGTCAACTACTCCTAGATTGCCCAGCAAACGATTGCAGGAGATCACCAGACCTGCAAGAGAGAGGACCTTGAGGGGCTCTCCTGAGGAGATGATGGAAAAAGAAATCACTCCTACACCACTGGAGTTACTAACTGCTATTTCAAAGCAACCAGAAGCAAAGGGGAAACCTAAGACTTCTAAGAAGAAACCCACAGAAAGCAATCCATTGCTTCCAACCAGGAAATCTCCCAGGTTGTCCAAAATCACACCTGTGATTTCTCCTCCAGCTGAGGCTGAGAGTGAGGTACAACCCTGTGTGGTTGAACTAGAGCCTGAGTACTCAGACCTAGTAGAAGTCCAGGATCTTATTGGAGATTTGGACCCAGCGGACCATCCTGAGCTGCAGTCTTTACTGGCTGAAGGTGGCCCCAACAGGGCAGACTTCAGTAGGGGACAAAGAGAATGTCCATCTCTGGAAGGTCTTCGGCACCAGGCAGCTTCTCAACTTGAAGGGCAAGAACCTGGGAAGTATAGATTACACTGGGAAGATGGCCTCTTCTATAGTGAACCAACTGAGTCAATCCCTGGAGACTACTAGAGACTTGTAGTGCCCCATGAGAACAGACTGCAATTCTTTCAACTTGCCTATGAGATGCCTTTGGCTGGTCACTTGAGTTTCAAGAAGACCAAGAAAAGGCTCTCTCTCTACTTTTATTGGCCTAAAATGGGGGCTGAGGTAGATAAAAATTGCATGAGTTGCCACACCTGCCACACTTCTGGTAAGAGTGGCTCCAACACGTGGCACCTTTAGTGCCTCTCCCTGTGGTGGGAGTAGCATTTGAGAGGGTAAGGATTGACATTATTGGTCCTCTTCACCCTCCAACCTCTTCAGGCAACAGGTTTATACTTGTTGTAGTAGACCATGCTACTAGGTACCCTGAAGCAATTCCAATGAAGATTGTTACAGCTCAGACTGTGGCTAAAGCCCTCCTTGGTATTTTTACCAGGGTTGGGTTTCCTAAGGAGGAAATATCCAACAGGGGGTCAAATTCTATGTCCCGCTAAATGAAGGCCATGTGGAAAAACTGGGGAGTTACCTACAAGTTCTCAGCAGAATACCACCCTCAGACAAATGGGTTGGTAGCAAGATTTAACAGAACCATGAAGAGCATGATAGGAGCTTTAGAGGACCCCCTTAAGAGAAAGTGGGATCTTTTACTGCCATGCCTTCTCTTTGCATATAGAGAAGTCCCTCAGGATGGAGTGGGTTACAGTCCCTTTGAACTTCTCTGTGGCTATCCGGTCAGAGGTCCATTGGCCCTGATCAAGGAGGGGTTGGAGACTGCTCCGCCCCCCACGCCAGTCAGAGTCACTGACTATGTGATAGGACTCCAAAGGAGAATGTCACACATGATGGCTGAAGCACATGATAACTTGAAAGCAGGTCAGGCTCTGGTTGAGCATTGGCATGACCAGAAGGCCAACATGGTTGAGTTTGCGCAAGGCCAGCTAGTTCTTGTTATGGTACCAACAAGGCAGAGGGCCTTGCAGGACAAGTGGATAGGACCCTTCAAGATTGTGGGAAAACTTGGAGAGGTGAACTATCTGGTGGATTTAGGCAATCCTAAGGAGGCTCCTAGAGTCTTTCACACCAACCGTTTGAAGGCTTATGTCTCGAGACCAAAACTGGGAGCTTTGCTTCTAGCTTCAGCTCAAGAAGAGGAGGAGAGTGAACCTCTGCCTGACCTTCTCTGAGGCAAACCTTTAGATGAGAAAGTAGGAGTTAATCTCTCTTCAAATCTGACATCTGAACAACAGGAGGAGTGCAAAGTTTTGTTAAATCAATTGTCCCCTCTGTTTTCTCTAGCACCAGGCTTGACCCCTTGGGGCCAGCATGATATTAATACTGATGAATGTTTACCTGTCAAAATCAGGGGTTACAGAATGTCAGAACATGTAAGAACCCACATCAAAGGAGAGGTCAACAATATGCTTGATCTCGGGGTAATAGAGCCCTCTACTAGTCCATGGTCTAGCCCAGTTGTGTTAGTACCAAAGGCAGGATACAAGGAGTTGAGATTCTGTGTGAACTATAGAGCCCTAAATGCAGTCATTGTCATGACCCTTGCCCCAGGCCCTCACTGGCAAGTCAGCCTTCCAGTTAGGGCCAGGTCAAAGGCCTTAAAACCTCATCCAAGAATGGTGGTGCCAGGCTCATAACCATCATGAAGACCAACATTAGAATGGGTCTATTTACTTGGGACTATTTAACTTGGTGGGGTTCAGCCAACATGGAGGCACACACATAGCTTAGTTACAAGGAACTGAGCTATGCGGTCTATTCTTTAGGGTGTGGCAGGGCTGGGACTACTTTACCTGGACTACTTTACCTGAGACTATTTAAACCACACCCAAACAGCAGAACATGCTTTGCGTTATTCTGCTGTGGGCAGCTTAATGCTCACCGTGTCCAGTTCTTTAATGCCAGTTTACCTGAAACAAAGGACCTGCAGAGAGAGAAAGAACACTACGAAACTTACCTGGAACAGTAACCTGTCTTCAATCCATCGCCGACTTTAGTTCCACTCACCTGAAGGTACGAAATCCATCATCCGGCACCGCATGTATCCTGGAATACCATAACCTGGAAAGAGGAGAAAGAACGACAGCATTAGTAAGTGTTTACTCACGTTTCCTTCTGAATGAAGAAAGCCACACAATTCTTACCTGGGTAGTCATCTCCTGGTGAGTATCATTGCTGGAACATTATGGCGCTCGGCGAGGAACATCGCAACCTGCAAGGAGCGATAAGACACAGGTTAGCAACATAAAAGGCGAAACAGCTCCGTGCATCGCGCATTACTCACCGGACAGAATTGTGCACACCGCGCTTTCGCCTACCGGCCCATGCTCATCTTCAAACTACATGACAACTCCAAAATACCTTTCCATACCTAAAAGGAAAGAAGCAAGACATTATTATTCAAACTAAGATGAACATAAGAACTGCATATAAAGACTGTAAAGCAGCAAACCTATGGAGTCCCAGAAAGCCTGGATTCCCAAAGGGGGGGCTTGCACCAGTGAAGTAACTTGGTCGCTCCTCGCCCCCCACATCTACGTGCCCCTGCCACGAGGAGCAGGACGGAGAATCCACCTTCTACAATATTAAGGTGAGGAGTTCGCCCAAGGGGGAGGAAAGAGTTGAGGCAAAGGGAGGTTGGAAAACATAAAGACAATCTGATATTGAATCCAGCTCTCCCATATTACAGACCCATCTTTAACCAGAGGCCTTACCAAGGGACCGGGACAGGGTTTGAGACTGCAAATCATCCAACCAGGGCTGGGTGGCGTCCCCGTGGATACCAGGTGAGCGTAACAGTCACTAAGACTGATGCCCATCCTTTGCCAAGGACAGATGAGCTGGTGGATAGACTTCGTTCGGCCAAGTTCCTCAGCACATTCAATCTCACGGCAGGCTATTGGCAAATAGCCCTCACTGACCATGCCAAGGAGAAAACTGCATTCTAGACCCCAGTTGGCTTATACCAGTTTAAGGCTATGCCTTTTGTCTAAAGAAGGCAGCTGCTACATTTCAAAGGATGGTTAACCAGGTTCTGAATGGGATGGAGGAATTCTGCATGGCATACTTGGATGACATTGCAGTGTTCAGCCCAACTTGGAAAGAACATGTTGACCACCTAGGATATGTTTTGCAGGCTCTTGAACAGGCCCATCTGACCATAAAGGCAAGTAAATATCAAATTGATCAGAGTAAAGTGGTCTACCTTGGGCTTGAGGTAGGAGGTGGTGAAATAAGGCCTTTGCTCAGCAAGATTTAAGCTGTGCAAAATTGGACAACCCCTTCTACTCAAACCCAGGTGAGAGCCTTCTTAGGCCTCACCGGGTATTACAGGAATTTCATTGAGAACTGTGGGTCTATAGCTTCTTCACTGAATGTAATCTCCTCTCCAAAATTCCCTAAAAAGGTCAAATGGAATGAAGAGTGCATTCAGGCCTTTGAAAGCCTGAAGAAAGCCCTTTGTCAAGCTCCAGTTCTCAGAGCCCCTGACTACCACCAACCCTTCATTGTGCAGACAGATGCTTCCAATATAGGTATTGGTGCAGTTCTCAGTCAACTGGATGAGAAAGGTAGGGAGCACCCCCATTTGCTTCATCAGTAGGAAACTGACGGAACCTGAAACAAGGTGGGCAAGTATTGAGAGAGAATGTTTTGCCATTGTGTGGTCTTTGAAGAAGTTTAGACCATACTTGCATGGATCTACTTTCATTATTCAAACAGACCACCTGCCCTTGAGATGGTTAATGCAAATGAAAGGGGAAAACCCAAAACTACCAAGATGGTCAATCTGCCTCCAAGGGTTTGATTTTACCATTAAGCACAGGTCAGGATGTCACCACCAAAATGCTGATGGTCTCTCTAGGATGTTTATAACTGACTAGAGGTAAGAGACTCATCCAGGAATGGATTAGATCCTCCTGCCCCTTAGTCTGAGGGGGGGCGGGGGCGAGTGTTAGGGAGAATTCTCATTCTATGGCTAATTTCCCTTACCTATAGAGTCCCCCAGCAGCTTTGCTGGATTGAAGGGTTTGTTTTTTTCTCCTGCTAAGAGTGAGACTCTTTTTCCCACTCTTAGGCATATTTGATATGTGTGTTCTAGGCTATTTTCTGTGTTTAATGTCTATGGGGTTTATCTCACCCTCATAGGAACCATCTTTATACACATGTGTTACACAGCACCCTCTGTGCAGTAACACAGGGGTGTCCTAGTGACCCACAAACATAGACTCCATACCCTGGGACTGACTACTGTCTCCCAGGGCATGTAAAGTACCCACTGACTTTACCAGTCAATCTTTATGAACTAAATCAGTACAACCCATCTTACTATGGATTTACTGGCAAGGGTTAATAATTTTTCCCTTATGTTAATTTTCGAGAGGGTACCGTACAGTCCCTCTCACAAAAGTTTCTGGCTGGTGGCAGTGGTTACTGGCAAAAATGTTCGACCGCAAATATTTCCCTATGGGTTTTTGCCATTGTTCGAGGCTACAACATTTACTGACAGCCTCTAACATACCGCCAGTTTATTTTTATATTAACTTTACTCCGGTAGGTTTTATTTGCCAGAACTTTTATATAAATTCTTTCTTGTGTCTTTCTCTAAGATCCTAACCCAGGTCAGGGATCCTTTGTTCGTCTTTTTGGCGGGCTTCTGCCAAGAAGCGCTCCTTTAGGCGCCACTGAGTCTGGGGTGGACCCATTGTGTGGGAGGGGGAGAAGGCCCCGTGGACAGGGTTGCCTCCGCAACCCAAGTCGCACTCTGCCCTGATGGGCTGGAGGGTCTCTCGCCAGGATGACCACTCCACTGTGTGAGTGACAGCTAGGCTGTATGAATGGGTGTGTTTTTGCATAAAAGCAGGGTCCTGAGGACTGGAAGAGCAAGACGTTGCCACTGGAACTAAGAAGCCGAAGAGGAGAGAATCCAGACATCTGCAACGACTGAAGCACCGGTGAAGCCCTGCTGCAGTCTCATCACTTTTCTCCACACGACGAGAGAAAATCTTCATCTGCAAGAGCCTTCTTACCTTGACCTGGTGGGGCAAACCAGTTTTCCAATCACCTTTCAGGACCTGCCTTGGTCAAATCGCCAGTGCCCTGCACTCGGAGACTGGATAGCCAGGCACCCGTCCACCACGACCGCGATTTAAAGGAGTGTACCTTTTTAATCCGTTTCGGCATCACCATGGCAGGCTTCTTCCCTGGGCAGTGCAGTAACTCGAACCTTCCTCCACGACGAGAGCCTCTCTTCCTCTGCTGGACAACACAAACTGCAGGAACTGCCAGGAACCACCGCCACTGCAGAAGCCGCTTCCACTTTTTCAGGTACATTGTTCCACCAGGCCTCCCGTATCGCGGGGTATTGCTAAAGGTGTTTGAAATCCTTTACCTACCTCCTGGGTTGGCCACCCCTATCGACTAACCTTTTCTTTCACTTTCTGCAACCGCCTTTTTCGAATTGTTTAACAAAGACTTGACTGCATCTACAAGAACATTTTGCTCCTAGGCACATTGCCCTGTACCACTGACTCTGGCCCAGGCCTATTGACTCTGGCTAAATGTGTTATAACTGCCTCCTCTAGATATAAAATGGGTCTTCCTCGCTGCCCGCTAAGGGCAGTCCGATGCTGCGCCCAGCACTCACGTGCTCGTGGGAGGGATCTTGTTTCGGTGGCTGAGTGTGCAGCGCTCTGGTCTGACTTTGTGATTGTGTTATTAGTATTACGCCATTCGGCTTCCTCCGGCGGCGCTATCAACATCAGCATTCGCATCACCAGGCACTGAGAGTCTGCTTGCAGGCTTCCTGTGGAGCTGTTCCGCTTTATTGTGACACGCTGCAGGGACTCGGCACGTATCTTGGTTGAGTGTTCGCCCGGCACTGCAATGTTGCTCAACACTGTGTGGGGTCTTCTCTGCCTCCTTTCGCGCTTGGGATACACTTAATCCAGCAGAGCGAGTCCTCCGAGTGCGGGTCCTATCTTCTTTGTTCTCGCATCGCGGCCATCTTGCCAGATCATCCACGAGTATCCGTCTTCCTTCTTTCTCACATAACTTTTCTTTTCTGTCCCAGTTTCAGCTCTGGGGTCGTGCGCTATACGCTATGCATATTCGGACAGCTGTGGGTCCCTTCGGGTAGTGTCCACATCGCTCTCTTCATGTGCGCTTCATAGGATTTCATAGGATCGGCCGGAGCTACAGTTAAACCCAACCTATCACATGGCTAGCTAGCCACGCTCCCCCTCACAACAATTAACTGGAAAAATTCCTTTCCACCCTGACCTTTGGCTTGTTGGAGCTTCCTGCCCAACAGCAGAAATAAAATTCAATTAAATGACCATAGCAAAAAGATGCAGCATAGCACACTAGAATGGCAAAATATGCAGCCTTTAACAATGGCCCATTCTAACATGGCAAATCTCTTGCTCATTACAACAATTAACAACTATAGTTAATAAAGCTCCATCTTCATAATAAAAATAAATCCAAACTACAAAACCTTATCTAATAATATAGGTGTGGTGAAAGAAATGAAAATACATACTTTCCTACACGTGTGTTTTACTGTGTAGCAATCAATCTGAAAACTCTCTAAAGTGTGGTAAAGTACATCTAACATAGATACAATGTCAAACCGTAAAAATACATGACAGCTACATCAATGCCTGGGAATACCATGCTGAAAGAGTCTTCTCAACATAAAAACGTTTAGGACGTCGGACTTGCATGTTATTTACAGCAGGCTTTGCACCTTATCAAAACCAAAGACTTAGTCACATTTATTTTTCAATTCCAATGGATATAAACCCTGCAAAATTATCCAAACGCTTTTGTAAAGCTCTTGGCATATGTGTGAGGAGGACATCATTGTCAGCATAAGCCAATAAGGGCGGCCTTCTAGTCCCTACCTAGGGTATATCAGGGGCTGCCTGTTCCAAAATTCTTTGGAGCACATTTGCTTAATTAAACAAGATAGGGGCCAAAACACACACCTGCCGTAGGCCCCTGTTTGTCTGAAAAGGTGTTGTACAATGTCCTACTAAATCACATCTTACTACTTATTCTGTACAGTTGTACAGTAGAACTAAGAGCTTTAACAGTCCCTCTGGGATGCCCACATATAAAAGGATAGGCCATAGCTGACCTATGTCCACTAAATTGAAGGCCGTGGACAGGCCCATAAGAGATAAATATACTGCCTTCTTTAACAGTTGTATATTTTTCTGTTAGTAACAGCAAATTCAACATCTCCCGGCGGCGTCTCCCCTAGAATACTAGCCAAAGTCGCCCAGTCGACTATATGGTCCCATAGCATGCTCCTCATTATCTTCGAGGAGGCAGCCAAGTGTGATATTGGGGGATACAATTCACGGATAGATTTGCACTCTTTTTTTATATAGGAACAATTATTGTGCAGTTTCAGGGATTTCATCGCACAGTACCATTGCATTGAAAAGATTTCAAAATATAGTGCCCCATAAGTCTATAACAGAGCTGTATATGTCAGATGGCATACAATCTAGGCCAGGATATTTGTGTGTTTTTTTGATTTTTAATTGTCTTAATAACCTCTACCTAAGAGAATGTTATTATCTGAACTTCTGGTCAACTAGACCATTCAGAAGCTTGGCTCTGCATATTCCTGTTGCTTTTTTAAAAATATGTAACTAAAATATGACACCCACTTTGAAGCTTGTATATCATTGTCGACAAAAAAGGTGTGGTTGGGTTAGCCACCAACTCCCAAAAGCTCTTAGAGTAGTTATCCTCCACCTACTCTTGGAGTCCCTGAGATGCCTCATTCCTCCTTCCTTGTGTAGAAAACCTATTTATAAGCTTTCCCTTTTTCTAAAATAGGCTAACTGTTCTTGAGGTGAGCCCTGAGAGCATCCCAGAGCTACTTCCTTGTCTCCTTACAATTATTATCAAACCCTCCACTCACTCGTTTCACCCCTTTAAGAGAAACACGCCTAGTCAGCCTTAGTGCTATCCCTCTTGCTAGATCTTTGTTTGCTTGGCTCAGTAAATGTGGCTGCATATTTTCCTTTCCACATACTAAAATGGACAATTCTGTTCCCTTTAAGTTGTGATCATAAAAGTATTGTACGATAACCATTTCTCAGCATGTACTGCACTGGTGTGTTGTTAAAGACCCTTCTACATGCTTACATGCAGCTATTTCTTTGGATCCTACACAGTATGCCCACCACAGAAGAATATGATCGATCTAACCGCAAATCATCACCTGCATGTCCACTAAGACTAAAGTGCTGAGCATTAATTAAAAAGTGATACCTTAAGGAACTTCCCTGATTCCCTCTACATGTTTTGCATTCTGGGCAGTCAGAGTCTACCTTTCCATTTATTACCCATAATCAATACTCCAAAAGTAATAGATATGGAGGGTAATTCATAGAAATTCGCCAAATAATTGCGCACGCGGCTGGCGCACAGTGTCCCCGTGCGATACACTGCGCCAGCTGCGTGCAAAAAATCCTTTTCATCGCACATCGTATTCATGGATTTTAGCCTCCGAAAGCAGCTGTGGCGCAGAGTGGCGCAGCGACCCTGCAGCAGCGCCAGTTGCGCCCCTAAGAACGCCATCGCGCCAGGAAAAGCCTTCAAAATCCCCAAATCATCGCAAAGGGCTGCGCTAACCCTGGACCAGTTCACAGGGCTGGCAAACAGCAAACGCCAAGCGGGGAACGTGTATTTCAGTGGTTCGCGGGAAGTCCCACACGCGATTGTCCTGGGTACGTGTACATCAGGGGTGCGTGGGAAGTAACACACGCTATTCCATCAGGGCACGTGTATTCCAGGGGTGCGCGGGAAGTATCACACGCAAAAGCAGCAGGGTACGTGTATCTCAGGGGTGCGCGGGAAGTATCACACGCAAAAGCAGCAGGGTACGTGTATCTCAGGGGTGCGCGGGAAGTATCACACGCAAAAGCAGCAGGGTACGTGTATTTCAGGGGTGCGCAGGAAGTATCACACGCGATTCCATCAGGGTATGTGTATTCCAGGGGTGCGTGGGAAGTATCACACACAAAAGCAGCATGGTACGTGTATTTCAGGGGTGCGCAGGAAGTATCACACACCTCTCCATCAGGGTACGTGTATTCCAGGGGTGCGCGGGGAGCACCACATGTGAATTTCACGTGTGGGTTCTCCCAGGTGTCCCCTCTACACCTTCCACGGCCCATGCAGGTGGCCCACACCACAGGGGTCTACCCTGCACATGTCCCGCAGGCACCCCATCCACCATAGCCATGCCCCCCAGCCAACACACATGTCACCTTGCACTACTGCCCACCAACGCATGTCCCCCTGCACCCCCAGCTACCAGGGGCATCCTCCACCAGGCCCCCACTCATGTCTCCCACCACCCCACCCCCCAGCCACCAGGGGCAGCCTCCACCAGGCCCCCACCCATGTCTCCCACCACCCCCACCCCCCAGCAGTGCAGGGGCAGCCTCCACCAGGCCCCCACTCATGTCTGCCATCACCGCCACCCCCCAGCCACCAGGGGCAGCCTCCACCAGGCCCCCACTCATGTCCCCTATAACCCCCAGCGCCCAGCAGTGCAGGGGCAGCCTCCACCAGGCCCACACTCATGTCTCCCATCACCCCCACCCTCCAGCAGTGCAGGGGCATCCTCCACCAGGCCCCCACTCATGTCTGCCACCACCCCCACCCCCCAGCAGTGCAGGGGCATCCTCCACCAGGCCCCCACTCATGTCTCCCACCACCCCCCAGCCACCAGGGGCAGCCTCCACCAGGCCCCCACCCATGTCTCCCACCACCCCCACCCCCCAGCAGTGCAGGGGCAGCCTCCACCAGGCCCCCACTCATGTCTCCCACCACCCCCACCCCCCAGCCACCAGGGGCAGCCTCCACCAGGCCCCCACTCATGTCTGCCACCACCCCCACCCCCAGCAGTGCAGGGGCATCCTCCACCAGGCCCCCACTCATGTCCCCTATCACCCCCACCCCCAGCCACCAGGGGCAGCCTCCACCAGGCCCCCACTCATGTCTCCCATCACCCCCACCCCCCAGCAGTGTAGGGCAGCCTCCACCAGGCCCCCACTCATGTCCCCTATCACCCCCACCCCCCAGCAGTGCAGGGGCAACCTCCACCAGGCCCCCACTCATGTCCCCTATCACCCCCAACCCCAGCCACCAGGGGCAGCCTCCAACAGGCACCCACTCATGTCTCCCATCACCCCCACCCCCAGCCACCAGGGGCAGCCTCCACCAGGCCCCCACTCATGTCTCCCATCACCCCCACCCCCCAGCCACCAGGGGCAGCTTCCACCAGGCCCCCACTCATGTCTGTCACCAAACCCACCCCCCAGCAGTGCAGGGGCATCCTCCACCAGGCCCCCACTCATGTCCCCTATCACCCGCACCCCCCAGCCACCAGGGGCAGCCTCCACCAGGCCCCCACTCATGTCTCCCATCACCCCCACCCCAGCAGTGCAGGGGCAGCCTCCACCAGGCCCCCACTCATGTCCCCTATCACCCCCACCCCCCAGCCACCAGGGGCAGCCTCCACCAGGCCCCCACTCATGTCTCCCATCACCCCCACCCCCCAGCCACCAGGGGCAGCCTCCACCAGGCCCCGACGCATGTCTCCCATCACCCCCACCCCCCAGCCACCAGGGGCAGCCTCCACCAGGCCCCCACTCATGTCTGCCACCACCCCCACCCCCCAGCAGTGCAGGGGCATCCTCCACCAGGCCCCCACTCATGTCTCCCACCACCCCCACCCCCCAGCAGTGTAGGGGCAGCCTCCACCAGGCCCCCACTCATGTCTCCCACCATCCCCACCCCCCAGCCACCAGGGGCAGCCTCCACCAGGCCCCCACTCATGTCTCCCATCGCCCCCACCCCCCAGCCACCAGGGGCAGCCTCCACCAGGCCCCCACTCATGTCTGCCACCACCCCCACCCCCAAGCAGTGCAGGGGCATCCTCCACCAGGCCCCCACTCATGTCCCCTATCACCCCCACCACCCAGCCACCAGGGGCAGCCTCCACCAGGCCCCCACTTATGTCTCCCATCACCCCCACCCCCAGCAGTGTAGGGCAGCCTCCACCAGGCCCCCACTCATGTCCCCTATCACCCCCAACCCCAGCCACCAGGGGCAGCCTCCACCAGGCCCCCACTCATGTCTCCCATCACCCCCACCCCCAGCCACCAGGGGCAGCCTCCACCAGGCCCCCACTCATGTCTCCCATCACCCCCACCCCCCAGCCACCAGGGGCAGCTTCCACCAGGCCCCCACTCATGTCTGTCACCAAACCCACCCCCCAGCAGTGCAGGGGCATCCTCCACCAGGCCCCCACTCATGTCCCCTATCACCCGCACCCCCCAGCCACCAGGGGCAGCCTCCACCAGGCCCCCACTCATGTCTCCCATCACCCCCACCCCCAGCAGTGCAGGGGCAGCCTCCACCAGGCCCCCACTCATGTCCCCTATCACCCCCACCCCCCAGCCACCAGGGGCAGCCTCCACCAGGCCCCCACTCATGTCTCCCATCACCCCCACCCCCCAGCCACCAGGGGCAGCCTCCACCAGGCCCCGACGCATGTCTCCCATCACCCCCACCCCCCAGCCACCAGGGGCAGCCTCCACCAGGCCCCCACTCATGTCTGCCACCACCCCCACCCCCCAGCAGTGCAGGGGCATCCTCCACCAGGCCCCCACTCATGTCTCCCACCACCTCCACCCCCCAGCAGTGTAGGGGCAGCCTCCACCAGGCCCCCACTCATGTCTCCCACCATCCCCACCCCCCAGCCACCAGGGGCAGCCTCCACCAGGCCCCCACTCATGTCTCCCATCGCCCCCACCCCCCAGCCACCAGGGGCAGCCTCCACCAGGCCCCCACTCATGTCTGCCACCACCCCCACCCCCAAGCAGTGCAGGGGCATCCTCCACCAGGCCCCCACTCATGTCCCCTATCACCCCCACCCCCCAGCCACCAGGGGCAGCCTCCACCAGGCCCCCACTTATGTCTCCCATCACCCCCACCTCCAGCAGTGTAGGGCAGCCTCCACCAGGCCCCCACTCATGTCCCCTATCACCCCCACCCCCCAGCAGTGCAGGGGCAGCCTCCACCAGGCCCCCACTCATGTCCCCTATCACCCCCACCCCCCAGCCACCAGGGGCAGCCTCCACCAGGCCACCCCCACCCCCCAGCCACCAGGGGCAGCCTCCACCAGGCCCCCACTCATGTCCCCCATCACCCCCACCCCCCAGCAGTGCAGGGGCAGCATCCACCAGGCCACCACTCATGTCCCCTATCACCCCCACCCCCCAGCCACCAGGGGCAGCCTCCACCAGGCTCCCACTCATGTCTCCCATCACCCCCAACCCCCGGCCAACAGGGGCAGCCTCCACCAGGCCCCCACTCATGTCCCCTATCACCCCCACCCCCCAGCAGTGCAGGGGCAGCCTCCACCAGGCCCACACTCATGTCTCCCATCACCCCCACCCCCCAGAAGTGCAGGGGCATCCTCCACCAGGCCCCCACTCATGTCCCCTATCACCCCCACCCCCCAGCAGTGCAGGGGCAGCCTCCACCAGGCCCCCACTCATGTCTCCCATCACCCCCACCCCCCAGCAGTGCAGGGGCATCCTCCACCAGGCCCCCACTCATGTCTGCCACCCCCCCAGCCCCAGCAGTGCAGGGGAATCCTCAACCAGGCCCCCACTCATGTCTCCCACCACCCCCCAGCCACCAGGGGCAGCCTCCACCAGGCCCCCACCCATGTCTCCCACCACCCCCACCCCCCAGCAGTGCAGGGGCAGCCTCCACCAGGCCCCCACTCATGTCTCCCATCACCCCCACCCCCCAGCCACCAGGGGCAGCCTCCACCAGGCCCCCACTCATGTCTCCCACCACCCCCACCCCCAGCCACCAGGGGCATCCTCCACCGGGCCCCCACTCATGTCTCCCACCACCCCCACCCCCCAGCCACCAGGGGCAGCCTCCACCAGGCCCCCACTCAAGTCCCCTATCACCCCCACCCCCCAGCAGTGCAGGGGCAGCCTCCACCAGGCCCCCACTCATGTCTCCCTGCATCCCCACCCCCCAGCATCCAGGGGAGCCCTCCAACAGGCCCCCACTCATGTCCCCCAGCCAACATGTCATCACAATCTAGATCCCTGGCCCCTATGGTCAGCCTCCAAATGCCAAACACCCACCCGAGTATTGCATCCACCCACTTCGAAATGGCAATAACATGATAGAACCCCAATTGCAAGTTTGGAAATGAACACATGTCCCTCACATACACCCAATGGGTGTCAGTGAATTTCAAAACCCATATCATGATATGCATGAAACCAATGAGATGATACTACACATTGAAGTTTGAACCAAAAATATGTATTAAAAGAAACATAAATTGAGCAGTGCATGGGCATCCTCCACCAGGCCCCCACTCATGTCTGCCACCCCCCCACCTCCCAGCAGTGCAGGGGCATCCTCCACCAGGCCCCCACTCATGTCTCCCACCACCTCCACCCCCCAGCCACCAGGGGCATCCTCCACCGGGCCCCCACTCATGTCTCCCACCACCCCCACTCCCCAGCCACCAGGGGCAGCCTCCACCAGGCCCCCACTCAAGTCCCCTATCACCCCCACCCCCCAGCAGTGCAGGGGCAGCCTCCACCAGGCCCCCACTCATGTCTCCCTGCATCCCCACCCCCCAGCATCCAGGGGAGCCCTCCAACAGGCCCCCACTCATGTCCCCCAGCCAACATGTCATCACAATCTAGATCCCTGGCCCCTATGGTCAGCCTCCAAATGCCAAACACCCACCCGAGTATTGCATCCACCCACTTCGAAATGGCAATAACATGATAGAACCCCAATTGCAAGTTTGGAAATGAACACATGTCCCTCACATACACCCAATGGGTGTCAGTGAATCTCAAAACCCATATCATGATATGCATGAAACCAATGAGATGATACTACACATTGAAGTTTGAACCAAAAATATGTATTAAAAGAAACATAAATTGAATCAAAAATAAACAAACAGAAATGGGAATTTAAAAAAATAAAAAGCAGCATGTCCGTGAAATTATGCAAAAACACAAATCATAATCCAAAGTAAAGGTGTCCAAAGTCACAGTCCACAAAAGTAAATCCAATGGAAAATCATAATTGAAAGCCATTGCTCCATGGGTAAATAGTAAAAAAAAATGAAAATCCAACAGTCAACTAAATACATGTAAACAAGCCAGGATCCATGATCCCAACAGAAGAAATGAAACCTATCTAATAACACTACCTAATAAAAAAAAAACTATATACAAAAATGTGGCCCATTGTCCAAAAGGTCCAAAAAAAAAAGCAAAACCAAAGGAAACCTAACACTAACTACAGAACTATTTACAAGGGCAGCGAGCTAGTCCGACGGCTCACTTTTGGATGTCCCGGGCCAGGGCATCATCGAACTCCTGCTCAATGTCCCGGAGGCGGTCCTCCGCCATGGCCCCGAGGGTCCGCAGGGCCGTCGACGTGTCCACCTCCAACCCCCTGCGGATTGCCTCGAGGCACTCGGCCCGCCTCAGGGCCCTCCGCATGGAGTTCTCCGCCCTGACCATCGTGAGCCGTGCCTCTTCCGCCCGCTGCTGCTCCGCATCTATGTCGTGGCCCAACCGCTGCCACACGGAAGACACTTCCCGTCCTGGGTTCTCCTGCCCTCCGGCCGATGCCTGCCCCTCCGATGTCGAAGGACCTGAGCCATCATGGCTCCAACCACGTTGCTGCTGCTGCTGTGCCTCTGCCCGTGCACTGCCTCCTGCTGCCTGCACGTCCTCCGCTGGCTGGGGTGCAGTCGTTGATGTGGCCACCCCTGCTGGACGTCTGACTCCCGACTGTGGCAGGGATGCCTCCTCCACCAGCCTGGCCGCACCGTCAGAGGCAGCTCCACAGGGCACCCAGGTGAGTGATGGGTGAGAAGATGGCACGGAGGACGACTGGCGCATAGGGGGTTCAGTTGAGGAGGGGGTCTGAGCAAGCCCCATCAAACGGAGGAATCCGGCCTGGGTGACCTGTCCCAGTAGGCCAACGTGGTCAACGAGCTATTCAAGATGACGTGCAGTCTCCTCATGAAAAGACTGCAGGTCACCTCGCATGGCCTGTTACGCAACGCCACACCAGTCAGGACAGGCTCAACCCGGACCTGGATAGCCACGTCCGCAGGCAGAGGAAGGCCAGTTGACGTGAGCTCATCCCCTGCCTGAAAACGGGTCTGGACGTAGGCATCCCTGCTGGTGCAAGATGATGCAGGGACAGGATCAGGGACAGGATTGCACACAGGCACTTCCACTGTGGCCTGTGCTGCCTCCTGTCCCTGGTCCTGCACTGCACCACTAGCACCAGTGGAATCCCCACCTCCAGACCCCGTCTCAGTTGCTTGCACGGCCTCCTCCTCCACCAAACCCCCCACCAACCTGGATGACTCTGTGCCATCTTCCCCCGTTGGGCCCTGTGGGGTCCCAGCTGCCCCTTCTGCTGCCGAGGAGTCCAACTCCGACCTCTGCCTCTTGGACCTCCCCCCGGCAGCTGTGGCCTGGGACGCGGCACCGGACTCCTCACTCCCCGACGAGATCACAACCTGGGAGGGGAGCCGGGCCTTGCGTCTCCGGCTGGCGGTGGGATCCCCGCCGCTGTGCTCCACAGCACCTTCTCCGATCTCTTCATCAGTTTACGCTGCAGACAGGGAGAAATAAAAGACAGGCATCAGGGCACTGTACAATGGACACATACACACATGACAGTTGTACATGAGTGGCATTGGCAAACCTCAGACATGCCATCACAATCCCCAACACACATGTCATTTCAACTTGCACACATGAGCCATACCACAGCCACATCGCAACTGCCAGCACCATCCATACACATACAACAGCATGAGCAGGCAATGGTGAGCCAGACATCACATGCAACACATGGAGTGCACTACACATGCACACACACCACCACACTTGCATGCATGTGTACACCTCTGCCAAGTGTCGCAGTGTTCAGATGGGCATCCATGTCACATCTGCCAATCAGGCTTCCACATCCCGCTGTCACATGCATCCATGTTGCATCACTGTTGCACCCTTGTCAAATACACACACATGCACATGTACACAGTGCTGATACATGCAGCTGAAAACAACATACATGCGTGACATCACGAACATGCCTACTTACATACACATTCATCCAAACATGTGTGCCCACACAACTGCATTTGGCATGCAAGCCTACACACACAAGCACCATCCATGTCTCACACATGACAGCCCTCGCATGTGTTAGCCTCACGGCCCTGTACACCCCACCCATGCTCGACCCCATACAAACAGATGTGCAACCTGCACACTAATGAAACATCACCACACGCACAGCTTACAATCAGGATGCATGTACACTTACCGCTCGACTCCAGACGGGTCTGCCTCTCAGGACCTGGACGTGGAGTGCTGGGGACATGCGTTCCAGGACCCTCATCTGATCTTCCGACAAGTGGCCCCGGCGCTCCTTAGCATCCGCTGCCTTCAAGAGGCGCCGGGCCTTCTTCAGGGTCCTGGACCTGAAGTCCTCCCAGCGCTTCTTGACATGTTGGAAGTCGCGGACTGCCACCCCCTCCACGTTGATGGCAGTCACGATGTCCATCCAGATCCGAGTCCGTCCTTCCTTGTCGGCGCGGGAACTTACGAAGAGGGCATCATACTGCCCCAGGACTTGCTCCACCAGGACACCAACTTCCCTGGCACTGAAGCTGGTGCCCCTCTGCCTCTCTGGCCGGGGGTTGTCAGTGGTGCCAGATGTTGCAGTGCCCAACATGACAACTCCATAGGCAGGAGTGGGTGGGCAACTGGGTCCTGGGGCTGGGCTGTGGAGCGATGGAATCCCAGTCAGGAGTCTTCGGTTCCAGCAGGGGTGGTCACAGCAACAGCACCCCTGGCTGATGTGCAGGCAGCAAATGGCAGGGCACGTGGGCAGTAGGCAGTCAGGCAGCAGCAGATGGCAGGTGGGAGCGTGCTCAGGGCTCTGGGGGGCAGTAAATCAGCTTTCTGGGCAGTAGCGTGGTCTCTCCGTGTTCTTACGTGTGGGCAGCTTGATATGGAGTGATTTGGCACGTGAAAATCCTGCACGTCTGCGTGTAATTCGAGGAAAGGCCCTTAGCGCGTAGGCGCGTCTGCACGCATATGTGATTTCATTGGCCCAAAGGGCCCAATGCGCGCAGCTGTGGCGTCACGCGCATGGCCGTTGAGAATGGCGCGTGTAAAAATAGAGATACACATCCGAGTGTCAAAGCATGTAATTGGTGGAAATGGCCCCATCGCGTATGCGCGTCTGTGACGTGTGTATAAAAGGTAGGAGTACAACGCCATTTCCTTGTATGTGCTTTTCGTGGCGAGCGAGTGGGTGAAATCTGTACTTCCTGTCGGTTCACATGCGATTTACTTCACGGCGTTTCCAGTTCGTACTCCCTGTTACCTCTGACAGCTTTTTCTCTTTTCCTCTTTTTCCTGGGCCTGTTTCCTGAAACAGCGTTCCCTTCTACTGTTGTCCTGTCTCCTCAGACAGCGTCCAATTCTTCTTTTGGCGGGGGTTTTGCCAATGCGCACACGCGCATATTTTTCACGCTTTTGTTCCTGGCAGACGGTGAGTCGCGCACGTATTTAACATCTGTGCTTGCCCCGTGTGTCGCGTACCCCTTCAGAGGTCATTCTAGGCTACGTGTGACACGCATACGTTCGTTCTTGTGTTTCTGGGTGCCACATCGTAGTGCAGGTTTATTTTTCCACGCACGTGGTCTAGGAGGGGTTGCGTGCACCTTACTTCCCTTTTTTGGGGTGCCTGTGCGTTGCGTGACCCGTCATTTTTCCTCAGGGGTGACATACAGCCTTGCTAGAGCACTAGGGTACGATTACCATTTGGTACACAACCCCTTTGACTCCCAATTGCCCAGGACAATAGTTCACATCGACTCCCATACGCACAATAACATCAGTGCCATGGCTGGGAGGCGAACAAGCCGTAAGGGTGGCAAAGGTGGGCGAGCCCCAAGTGGTGGCCGTGGTAGATCCGGTAGGGGACGTGGCCGTGACTTGCAGGGTGCCCCTAGCCCCCCATGTGTGGAGGAGCCGTCTGGGACACCCATGCCCCCCCCCCCTCGTTGAGGTTAACGTGGCTGACACCATCCATGCTCAGCCCTTGTTGGACCAGCCCACTGTGGAACCAGACCTGGCACAGGGTGACTCCATGGCTGACTTCCAGGTCAGCAGGTCTAGGCCACGTGCGCCGGTGAACGTTGGTGTCATCAGGCCACGTGGATCAGGGGCAGCTAGGTCATCTGCTGCCCCGCGTAGGCAGGCTAGGGAGGCTGCAGGGGCAGCTGCGGCTCCATCCACCCCACCTCTCACACACCCAGCCAGGACAGTGTCGGTCCAAGTCCATCATGCTGACATTCCCCCTGACACCATCACACTTGAGCTAATGCCTGCACCAACTCCCATGCCGAGTGTGCAATCCCACACTCCTAGTACTGAGTCCACCAGGGCTCCTGCCCCTAGTGTCCAGAGCGGCGTAGGACACTCAGGATCCCCACCACCTTCCAAGCGGAAGCGGAAGAGTACTCGTCCAGTAGAGGCTAATGCCCCAGTCACAGCTACACAGTCCGGCCCGTCAAGGAAGCCCAGCTTCAATGAGGCTGAACTGAATGCACTTGTAGAGTACGTGTCCGCACATGACCGCGAAATGGTGATTGTTGCAGGATCCAAGACCACACCTGCACAACATCAGGCACACTGGCAGACCATTGCGGACATCATAAGTGCCCTTGGAATTGTGAGGCGCACAGCTACTGAATGCTACAAGCGCTGGAATGACCTGAAGCGCAGGGCAAAGAATAAGCTGGCCTCAAGTCATGCCGCAACTCTAGTGAATGGAGGTGGGTCTCCAGCAGACGACATGGAACTCACTCCACATGTGCAGGTTGCTGGGACCTACGTCACGGAGGAACAGATCCAAGACGCGGGAGAACTGGCAGATTACGAGGCATTGTCCGGTGAGTGCACATGCATGTGTGTGTCAACCATGTGCATTGTGTGTGTGGGAGGGCTTCTGTTTGGGTGCCAGGGGAGGGTGTGTGTGCCTGAGTGGTTTGGGTCACCCATGTGCCTCTTCCTATACATTCTGCTCACCAGCATTTGGGTATAGCAGCATCCCTTCTACCAGCATTAGACATCCAGCCCAACACCACGCCAGTTGTCCTTGGAGTGTCATCTTGCCACAACATTGTTGCTCATTTACCTCTGTTTATTCAGGCAGATTGTTTGTATACCACCACTTTTACTCGAGATTTCTCAGTCCTATTGCCACATGTCTGACATGGCTATGGTACAGTGGACTGGCTTTGTTTCCTGGACATGATTTGTTTAGACATGTCCCTGTGCTATAGGGCCATTTTGGAATGGCAGCTCCAGGTTAAACATTTGAACCATTTCAATGAAAAAATCAATTTCAATAGCAAACTGGACTGAATGAACAATTGGTGACCTCCTCTCCCTCTTCACTTCATGGCTAGGGTACATGCCATCTGTGTGATGGCATGTGTATTTGACCTGCCAATCACTGGCCAACGTGTGATGCCACTGCTAGGCAGCATGCATCAAATGTGTTCATCTTCCATCTTGGTGTCATCAATGTGTGCCATCTGCCGACCCTTCACACGCAGTGACGGTGCATGCATGGGAGGGTTTTAGTCATGTGGGACATGTGTCAATCAAGTACTGTTTCTGTAGCCTCTCAGCCCTAATTGTGTGCCATAGTGCTAATGCCTCTTTCCATTTGTTTTCTTTTATGTCTTTGCAGGGGATGACGCACTTGATACTGCTGGGGTTGTGGAGATGGTGCAGACCCAGGAGGGGTCTGAGGGCCGACCGACCACCAGTGAGGGAAGTGGTGTGGTGGTGGGTGAGAACCCACAACTGCTGCAGGTCGTGCTCTCAAGGGGTGTCTCTGGCTGCACCTCCCCCGAGCTGTATTCCGGTGTCGATTCGGATGATGAGACCTATGTGCCGTCGCAGGTGAGTGTTCCTGGGAGGGATTCTGTTCTGTTCGACCCACCTGCACCAGGGTTAGAACCCTCAATGGGGATGTCAGTGTTGGCAGGTACGCCTTTGGTGGTTACGGATGCAGGGTCACACTCCGCGACATCTGATCCTGTTACTGGGCTAGCAGATCAGAGGGGGAATGCAGTCCTGCAGCCTCAGGCAGTGCCGGCATAGCAAGGCGCAGTTCGCCTTGCCCCAGGCAGGTGTGGTGCCCGCCGACGTGGTGGCCGTCAGCCACCTGGCAATACCGCATGGGAGCAATCCATCTATATACGGTATGGCAACCCAACAGGCAGCATCATCAGAGATGATGGCTCAGGCCATGGATAGGGTGGCCACTTCCATTGTCCCCCCTGAAAGGCTGATGGAGCGACTACAGCAGGCAACAGACTCCATCTGCCAGTCACACAGGGAGGACATGTTGGCGTCCGACAGGGACAGGCGGGCAGCACTAGCGACTCTGCAGGAAGCCATTTCCATAGATTCCCAGGGCCACAGGGAAGCCCTGAGGGTGGAGCTCCTTCACCTCAGGATGACTCTTGTTGAGCTTGAGGCTTCAACAAACAGAAGGACAGAACAGCAGCTGGAGCGTCTCACACGTACGCTCTCAGCTGAGATGCAGGCAACTAGGGCGGAGGTCCGGGCATCCCGTGAGTTGTTGCATGGGGACCTCCGCACAATTATCCTCCAGAACGAGACCTACCACACCCGCATGCTGCAGCCATGGAGGAACAGACTAGGGCTTTCCCATAGTGCCACCACCTCCTGATGCAGCTGCAGAGGGTGAGGAGAGCGACAGCAGTGATTCTCCCACAATAGGGTAGCCGTGTAGGCCATGAGCCCATGGAGGTGTTTTTTTTCGCAAGATCCACACAGGTGGGTTTTGGTGTGCACTCTGTCCTCGGACCTCCTGGGTGGCCTCCCCCACATCCCCTGGCCCATTAATGGCCATTTTTGATTTTATTTATTTATTTATTTTTTTGGGACATTGTGTTGCCTTGTGTGGCTCCCGTGGGCATACGCTGCATTGTGGCTGGGCACATGCAGGCTTGTCATGCATTTGGTTCAGATTCTTGGGTTTTTGTGACACACACCCCTCCTGCTTCCCGTTTCCATGGACTTGCAAAGGATGTGCACAAGTGAAATTGACGTACATGGTGACATTGGACTCCCATTCGATGTGTGGGCAGTCTGTAGTCAATACTGTGTATACATTCATAATGCATATTGTTGTTGTATTGTACACTGCATGGTGTATTGATATGTGCCTCTGCATCCATCTCATCCTCCTAATTTGCAGGTCCATTTCTCATGTCTTCACAAGGCGGTCCACCTTGGAACTGGAGTCCCTGTTGTAAGCAGTGCACCTACACTCTTGCGTGGCGCTAACACTGTATACTTGGAAGTGTTTGAAGTGCTGGCATCATCAGGTAGTGAGGCTAGCAAATTTTTAAGTCTGTAATGGCATGTTTAAGGTAGGTTGGAGGTTGTGTAGGTGATTGGTATTCTTGGTAAGTATTTGGCAATGTGTGTTGTAGGTCCTGCATTACTGTAAGCATTTCATGTGTGGCCATGTTTCCATTAGGCACACTGTAGCTGGTGACACTTAGGGCATGTTGTGTGGATGAATTTGTTTGCTCTCACATTGCATGACATGCCATGGTGTGTTGTGTGGCCGTGCTGGGGAGGGGTTGGGTGACATGGCACTGTTTTCATGTAGTATTTTGGAAGTGGGTATTCATTTCTGCAGCATGGAAGTGTGTCTTTTGATGACAATGCATTGGTGGTGTTTGTGTAGGTAGGGATGCACACATTGTGACACTTCCACATGAACAATCTCAGGCTGCTATGGTTCTGACAGTTAACTGTCCCTTTGTTGGACATAATTGGCAGGTCGAGTCATCATTGCTTATCAGATGGTATGTGCCAGGGCTATGTGCACTCCAAGGGGTGTGATTTCTATGTGAAGTAATTAGCCACCAGCTGCGTACGGGCTGTCTCACCCCGTGCCCTCTCCCCTCCCATGCGCAGCAGGCGTGCATGTGGTTGGGGATATGGGGGCACCACCATGTCCACAGCCAGGCCCCGGCGTGTTGCAACATTGTGCAGGACACATGCTGCCACTATGATCCTGCACACTACTGGGGGCGCATATAACAGCTGCCCGCCAGAACGGTCAAGGGAGCGAAAGCGTGACTTGAGCACTCCGAATGTGCGCTCCACTATGCCCCGGGTTGCAATATGTGCTGTGTTGTATCTTACCTCTGGAGGCGTGATGGGGTTCCGAATTCGCGTCATCATGTGGGTGCTCAGAGGGTAGGCACTGTCCCCTGGTGAGGAGGTGATGGGTATGATTAGTGGGGTAGTGACATAACTCTGCATCTGACATGCATGCATGTGCAGTGGCATTCATACTCACCAAGCAGCCATGTATCGCCATGCCGCCCAGCTTTTAGGTCCCGGCTTAGGGTAGACATTCGGTAAATGAAGCTGTCGTGGGTGGACCCTGGATAGTTGGCATATACTGAGGTGATGATTCCCTTTGCATTACATACCACCTGCACGTTGATGGAATGCCAGTGCTTGCGGTTCCTATAGATGTGCTCAGATGCCCTGGGGGGATGTAGTGCCACATGAGTGCAGTCAATGGCACCTAGCACTTTGGGGAATTGTGCCACACCGTAGAAATCGAGGGCGGCAGCCTGCCTTTCTGCAGGTGTCCTGGGCAGGTATATGTGCCTGCGGACTGATGGGCGAGCAGTGATGACGTTCAAGACCTGGTGTAGGCAGCGTGACTGCGTGGCCTGTGACACCCCACCCACTATGGCACTTGTCCGCTGAAATGATCCTGTGGCCAGGAAGTGCAGTACATTGAGGACCTTCTCAAGGGGGCAGAGTGCTTGGGAGCACAGGGTGGGTGATGTGAGGTCATCCTCCCACTCACTGACCAGGTCCAGTATTATGTGTGGTGGAAACCTGTACCTCCCATACACATGGTCATCAGGCATCCCAAAAAGGCTGGTTCTGGGAGTGAAAATTCGGGCCCTCACTATCCTCCTCCTCCTCCTTTGGTAACCCACGGCCACTGCTGCTAGGAACAGTATATTCATCCTGGCGTCTGAGCTTGTTTGTTGTTTGCGCGCACTTTTATGCTGCGCGGGTCGACGTACGCCAGCAGGCGTACGTGTTTCAGGATTGGACCATTTCACACGTTCGCGTCGTAGGCGAACGTGTGAATCTTCCCGCCCACCCCAGGAATACACGTAACACGCTCTCCCAGGCCCATTCGCGAGTGAATATTCCCGCCCACCCCTGTAATACACATACCCCACTCTCACAGGCCCAGTCGTGTGTGGAAGTTAATGCGCACACCGAAATACACGTACCCAGGGCAATCGCGTGTGGAACTTCCCGCGCACCCCGTGGTACACGTACCCAGGCCAATCGCGTGTGGAACTTCCCGCGCACCCCAAAGTACACATACCCAGGCCAATCGCGTGCGGAACTTCCCGCACACCCCGTAGTACACGTACCCAGGCCAATTGCGTGTGGAACTTCCCGCGCACCCCGAAGTACACGTACCCAGGCCAATCGCGTGTGGAACTTCCCGCGCACCCTGGAGTACACGTACCCAGGCCAATCGCGTGTGGAACTTCCCGCGCACCCTGAAACACATGTACCCAGGCAAATCGCACTGCTGGGGTGTGGGGGTGATAGGGGACATGAGTGGGAGCCTGGTGGAGGCTGCCCCTACACTGCTGGGGGGTGGGGGTGGTGGGAGACATGGGTGGGGGCCTGGTGGAGGCTGCCCCTGGTGGCTGGGGGATGGGGGTGGTGGGAGTCATGAGTGGGGGCCTGGTGGAGGCTGCCCCTACACTGCTGGGGGGTGGGGGTGGTGGGAGACATGGGTGGGGGCCTGGTGGAGGCTGCCCCTGGTGGCTGGGGGGTGGGGGTGGTGGGAGACATGAGTGGGGGCCTGGTTTAGGGTTCCCCTGGATGCTGGGGGGTGAGGGTGGTGGGAGACATGAGTGGGGGCTTGGTGGAGGCTGCCCCTGCACTGCTGGGGGGTGGGGGTGGTGGGAGACATGGGTGGGGGCCTGGTGGAGGCTGCCCCTGGTGGCTGGGGGGCGGGGGTGATAGGGGACATGAGTGGGGGCCTGGTGGAGGCTACCCCTGGTGGCTGGGGGGTGGGTGTGGTGGGAGACATGAGTGGGGGCCTGGTGGAGGATGCCCTTGCACTGCTGGGGGTTGGGGGTGGTGGCAGACATGAGTGGGGGCCTGGTGGAGGATGCCCCTACACTGCTGGGGGGTGGGGGTGGTGGGAGACATGGGTGGGGGCCTGGTGGAGGCTGCACCTGCACTGCCGGGGGGTGGGGGTGGTGGGAGACATGAGTGGGGGCCTGGTGGAGGCTGCCCCCGGTGGCTGGGGGGTGGGGGTGGTGGGAGACATGAGTGGGGGCCTGGTGGAGTGTTCCCCTGGATGCTGGGGGGGTGGGGGTGCAGGGGGACATGAGTGGGGGCCTGGTGGAGGCTGCCCCTGCACTGCTGGGGGGTGGGGGTGATGGGAGACATGGGTGGGGGCCCGGTGGAGGCTGCCCCTGGATGCTGGGGGGTGGGGGTGGTGGGAGACAAGAAAGGGGGCCTGGTGGAGGCTGCCCCTGGTGGCTGGGGGGTGGGGGTGGTGGGAGACATGAGTGGGGGCCTGGTGGAGGCTGCCCCTGGTGGCTGGGGGGTGGGGGTGCTGGGAGACATGTGTTTGTGATCAGTAGTGCAAGGTGACATGTGGGTTGGCTGGGGGGCATGGCCATGGTGGATGGGTTGCCTGTGGGACATGAGCAGGGGTGCAGAGTAGTCCCCTGTGGTGTGGGCTGCCTGCAGGGGCCGTGGAGGGTGTAGTGGGAACACCTGGGAGGACCCACATGACCAAATCAGGTACAGCATTCCCCGGCACCACCGAAATACACGTACCCTGCTGAAATCGTGTGTGAATCTTCCCGCGCACCTCGGAATACACGTACCCAGGACAATCGCATGTGGAACTTCCCGCGCACCCGAAGTACACGTACCCAGGCCAATCGCGTGTGGTACTTCCCGTGCATCCCGAAGTACACGTACCCAGGCCAATCGCGTGTGGAACTTCCCGCGCACCCTGAAACACACGTACCCAGGCCAATCGCGTGTGGAACTTCCCGCGCACCCCGAAACACACGTACCCAGGCTAATCGCGTGTGTAACTTCCCGCGCACCCCGTAGTACACGTACCCAGTCCAGTCGCATGTGGAACTTCCCGCGCACCCAGGGACACACGCACACGCTATTTTTCACACAGCGGGTGTCCGTGTTTGTCAGTACCCCTTTGCACCTCATTTGTCCTAGAGGGCCACTGTATGGACCATTCATCATGGCTGTATATGGCTGCTTTTTGTTATCGCACATTTTGACGCACATTTTTTTCATGCGCAGGGACGCTACCGCCTGCTTTCTTGAGGCGTACTTGTTTGGCCCTGTGCGCGTCTTTGACCGTGCGCTGGTTTGCCCTATTCGATTCCATGAATACGTGTTGTAGGCGAGCGTGTGGGCGTTCCGCGCACTTGCCTCCTGTACTTCCCCCTTGACGCCCATATTTTCACGCGTTGTTCCCCATTCCGAGTGTTACGCCCCGTGTTCCACCTACTTTTGTGATGTGCGCCGCGCTATGTGCGATTTCGCAGTGGCCGTGGCGCACGCTGTTGGATGACCTGTGCGCCGGCGTGAGCGGCGCACATTTTCAGCGCACATCCAATGTTTTTCTCGCGCACAGACTTCCATGAATCGATGTGCGCTGGTTTCCCTGCGATTTTCGCACTTTTACTGCGATTCGCACGTTTTGGCACCTCTGCGCGGGAATTTTCGGCGCACATTAATTCCATGAATCGACCCCTAAATGTTAATTCCTTTGAACACTTAAATGGCTTTGTTGTCATCAAGCATTATCTTCTTCTAGATAAATATCACCCTGAGCCTATCCCATAACTATTTTGACATTGAAGTCCAATGGTACAATTGTTGTTGCTTGGGGATTCCCAGGTGAACTACGAGCCACATAATTTTCAAAGATTGTTACTGGGGGAGGGGTATCCACATCATTCGGTGCATTATACAAATTTTTCAGCACGACATCACCAGAATCCAGATAGGTGAAATACACCAAAAAGGATATCTTTCCTAGGAAGTGAAACCTTCACAGGATCCATTTTAAAATTGCTAAACCTCCTGATGGATGCCCTCTTTTGTTCATCTTACCCACCTTTTCATATAAGGTAAAGTCATCATACGAGGATTTTGCACCCAATTTTCCTGAAAGAGTAAAATATCAAATTTCAAAACAAAACCATGCCAGCTAGCAACAATTTTCTTAGCGCGTATAGCCACCACATTCCATGAGAGGATTTGCATGCCCCCCACCTCGATGCCTCCTGAGAAACGCCCACCCCACAACTGTCAATCACATCTATAACCTCAGGAGTAACGTTCTCAGTTGCTATACTCCTTTGTGTCGCCTAGGACCCATTTGGCATATCAACCCCACGCACAGAATTAGGCTCGGCCATACAATCATCAGTGCTAGTGCCTCTGTTCACACCATCCAGTTGGTTATGTGCCTTAGCAGAATTATCTCTCCCACTTTGTCCTTGTGTTGGAGCCTACAATACTTTAGTCATTTGGTAATTGCCAAAACCTTTACCATCCTCAATGATCACCTTTGGCAGCCTGTAGAAGATGGTTCAACAAAGCACAATGAATATCCAGATGTATTGAGGACTAATTTGGCCTGAATCTGAGTATGGTATTACCAAAATGTAACAGCCCAACCTCCAGACTAAGAACTCCACCTGGCCTCTGGTCATTATAAGTTACAGATCAGTGGCAGGTTTGTCAGTCCATATCTTCCAACCCCCTAAAGAGGAAAATCTATTGTTATGCACAATTGATGCAAGAATGTGGAGAATTGGGCACCCGCCTTGCATTCCACCTCTGATTAAATGACATCACCAGAGAAAATTGTTTATTTCTGTCTCTAGCTGCAGGGATTATTATGGCATCTATTTTGGTTTTGTGAGGCAAACTGTGATTTATAGCCCAACAATCCGTCAGGGAGGTAAATTGTGGTAGCTATTTCAATTCCCCACTGCTAATAGATGCAAAATCTCCTCAGCAATGGAAGACTCATGGCATGTCAGGACTGCACAGTGTCTGTCCAACGTTTTTCCTCTCTTCCCACCCAGCTCACTCACGATTAATATATGTCTGCTTGGGCCTAGTGTGAGGCCAGTTTTGTAAGGTTATATGTACATTTTACTTAGTAAAGCAATGATATTGTTTCCTTCAGACTTGTTTCAGGTGGGGGACTCCTAGACAATTTGACCAAAAGAGAGGTGGTCTGAGGTGGCAGGTCAAGTAATTGCTGGGAAGGTGTGAGCATAGAATGATCCAACATGGGTGGGTTTAAAAGCCTACACTCATCTTTCGTCCCCATCCCTCCAGGGAGTGTGGGCTTTGTCATCAAAACTACCCTTGTCTCAGTAAGCCACTCAGGGACGTACCAATGAAGGGCTGGTATCTTGCCACCTGTTACACTCAATGGAACCCCGCCAGATTTTAGGGTCCAATGAGACACAACCTCCACCATATCCTGACTTTCCAAAACAGCACAATAAGAACGCATAGATGCTACCTCGGCCGGCAGAATAGTGATTCTATGGCAAGACTGGATGAGCATTGTGCCTCAACTTCTTTTATTCACTCTTCAGCAGTTTCAACTATACAACACGAGAAAACACTGAAAAGGTGGCTTTCTGATTAGCTCTTTTCTTTTTTCTTATTTAAAACTACAAGTTCCATAGTTTCTGTAGTCTTTGTTACCATAGTCCAGCTTATGACCACATCCTGCTCCTGGACTACTCCTCTCCTTTTCCTACTCTTCAAGCAGATAAGTGCACTTTTCATCTACTCCATTAACACATGTTTAGAGCAGTGAGAATATATGTATTGGGAGTAGAACAGAAGCAGGCATAGTTTGTCAGATAGACATCTGGAACGTTCTATATTTCTGTTGTCAAGAACAATATTTAGACCTACCTGCATATGCGCAAGATAGGCAGAAGTGACACAAGCTACTTGGGCACCCGTTCCGACGAATGGCAGGAGACAGGCCGAGAGAGGCGAGCCCTGTGTTGCATTCCTGGCACGCCCGGGGGCTTGTCCTCCCTGGGAACCTGAGAACGCTGCTGCCCCTACCCTTGGGTACATGGGGCCAGAGGAGAGAGCGACACAGCAGCCCCCTCCAATAGAAAGGCAGAGCCAAAGCCGTGTCGCGCAGTCATTACAACGCAGCAAGATAAAGGAACGGAGCCCTGCACCGTTATTTAAACCAATGTAACGCATTGCAAATAAAAAATAAGGTAGCGATCGGCTCGACCGAAACCTACCACAAGGGGATACTCTCGTCTGGATAGAAAGAGCGCAGGAGTACGTGCTGGACACGTGGCGGGAGCGAAAAGCCCCACACAACGTGACAGTTCGCTACTGTCCCAGCAGCCACGCGAACACGGCCAGGATGACCGACATAGATAACAAAGAAATAATTGCTAGTAGTGCAGACAGGCACAGTAAGTAATGAGGAACGAGACCCAGGTGCGAGCCACTAGAAAAAAGAAGAAAAAAAAGAAAAAAATATATATTGCTTTTTACAAGAATAGAGGGCCTAGTACATCAGAGTACTAGACGGACATTGCCCCTACCTCAAGAGCAGAAGCCAACGCAGTGGGCGTGCACTAGACACCGCAAAGGTACAAGGCACACAGCACTAACACTATGTCTGAATTTGAATGGAGTGAGGAGGAGCAATCCTTGGACTTGGCAGTGCTGGGGAACTCGTTGGCAGACGCAGTGACTCAGGGGGTTAAACCCCTACACAAGAGGCTTTAGACACTGAGTCTATGCTGAGACAGCCCTGAGAATGCACCTCCACAGAACCCTCTAACAGAGGCGTAAAGGGGACTAACAAGACTTACAAGACGCATAAGAGGAAGGTCTCAGATACCCCCTGGGTCGACCATACAGGATACCTCACAAGGCCCCACTGGCCGCTGATGCGTTTGCAAAGCTCAGAGAAGCATTTATGCACTGATCAGCTGTGCCAGGCCTCAAGAACTCTGCCCCAGGGGATGCAAATATGGGAAGAGCCAGCAGAGGACGAGTGATCTTGCCAAGAAGGGGAATAGAAGGAAGAGTGGTTAAAGCCCTGCAAAGGCAAAAGAGCCCACAAAGAAAAACACCTGGATGAAGAGCCAGAGGATGATTCTTACATGTTCGACCCCGACAATTCAGAACCCAAGAGCCTCCGACTGGCAACCGTCCCCGAGGGTGACGAAGTACATGGCCAGCAGGTTGAGAAAAGCTCTAGATAAAGGGGTGAGGAAACGCCTCAGAGAGGAATGTCCCTGCCCAGACCTGCCAGACAAGGTGGCAGAAACACCGGATTTAGATCCAAAGATGCTGGCATTCATCTCTAAGACGACCAAAGACCCAAGGAAAGGAATTGATAGATTGTGGCGGAGCTGCCAAGAGAAGCTCCTGGATATTTCAGGACTCCTGGAAAAAATAATGGACCTGGAAATCATTTGCATAATTTTGTATTTTGTAGTTATATAATTCCTGAATTCTTGTTTGTAAAATTCATTCTTATTTTCCAAGCGTTCTCAATGAAATGCATTATCATGGTAATATCGGACACATATGATGTGGTTTTGACCGGATGGATTGCATCTTTCATTCTTCTTTTGTCATACTGATTAAACAGGGGTCTCCAAAACTGCCTTCTATGGACAGTATGTAAAAGGAAAGTGCAAACAAAATAGTCAATGTTTTCTACCCGAAATTTACAATTTTATATACAGTTACCATTGTCCTTGTATTGCTGCCGTGTCTATCCTCTTTACTGTTAAAGACACATGTCTTTTTCCTCTTTTCCAGCTAGTCTGTGGGCAGCCACATAGCACTTTTCCTTTATGCCATCTTTTATCACTTGACCAGACCCAGTGCCAGTATTAGGTGAAGAAAAATACATATTGTTAATGCTTAGATATGTGGAGAGCAGGATGGGAAAATGCACAATAAATATAAAATGCAAAAACAATAATTACATGCAAAACTTTCCTGCATGGTGCTGGTAAAACTGCTTTCATTGCAACCACTACCAATCAGCAGCCTGATAATCCATAGAAGGCACCACCAACCCCCGCCCCCGCCCCGCACAGGAAGGTCTAATTGGGACAGTTTTTACAGTCCCCTTTAGCAATTTAGCCCTCTGCTGGGCTATCATGCTGCAAGATACCACGGCCAACGGTTTGCAGTGGTCCATGGTTACCAAGTTCCCAGAATGGCTGGGGCAGGGGCTCCTAGCACGAAGCGGAGGACACACAGGGGCAGAAACTTACCAGACAAGCTAGGTTCCAACAGACGCTGAAAGGTGGTCAGGTAAGACACAAACGAGTGGGACGTGAAGAAAGACCCCTAGAAGCTCAGGAGCATCAGGCCACGCGGCTAAAGCCATCGCCCCTTCCGACGCTCAGCGCACTCTGTAGTGCATTTGCAACTAGAAACCCATTTCAAAGTGAATGATAATACACAGCTCTTTCCACTGCTGTGGTGATTAAAATCGAACTAGGAGATGTATATGTGTTGAAATGTGCTCTTTCGTCTGCTTATATTTATTTTAGTTTATTTATGTATTTATTTATAATGCACTGAAAGCCCGCAGGCATCAGTGTGCCATGAAAGAAACACAACCACATAGAGTGACATACATTTTATTTTTAAAACAGCTCACCTTCTCCACCAACAAACTAAATACAACACACTAACGGTTCATCATAATACAGCCCTTTTCAACAAAAGGTATAAAGCCCAAGAGCTAATCCACTATGAATTTCAAGTTTGATGAGCCCCTGCGCAAAAACTTGCAGTTACTAAGGTAGATTGCTAGTTTACTGGCCCCACATCCAACCAAAACACAGTCCCTGTTTTCCTGGGTACACCACTTGTCAATTTCCAACCTACGTAACATTTTCAGATATGAGCATCTCACCAACCCTGGCCCAGTTCTTTGATGGAGCTAAGCCAAAACTTTGTACCTTAATGCATCTCTCGGTTCTTTACCACCTGGCTTCTCAAAGTTGGTAATAATGAAATTCCTATCATCCAAGACAAAATCTCGTAAAGTCTTGTCCCTAAGGCCTGGCATTGAAGACTTCCTCACTGGAATATTTTTAGGTATGGATGAAATGGTACAACCTTTCACAGGTCAACCTGTGGCAGTGGGGACTAGCTTGGACTTCTGAAAATCCACTGATAGTGGAGAGTTTAGACCTTGCAACCTCTCATCTACTTCAAAGGGAGGAACGAAAATCCCAGCGATAGGATGAGAGCCAGTAACAGGACCTGCATCATTCGATGTTAACTGTATGATTAATGGAGCCCGGTCCCCTTCCCTCGATGGAGGAGCAGACTGGCCAAAGATATCTAGTTTACATAGATGTTGTGTCAAAGGAGGGATCAAAGGATCTGTTTGGCATAGTTTATCCACCTTAATCATGTGATAGTTTCCTACACAATCGTCCAAGGAGTCCATCCAAGTACAGAAATGAGCAAAGCTTTGATACAGGTTCAATTCTTGAATTATGTTGGCTTTTACCAGCACCCATTGTTATGGGGTGGTCTTCTTCTGGGAGTTTTCCGGGTCTCCTAATGCTGAAACTGCAGGAATGGCTTGGGACTCGGGATTAATCTCAAACCCCTCTGTGTCTGGGATGGATATTATGGATGGCGGAGGCACATGAGTCTCCCCTGTATATGTTGATGGGTTTACAAAATTGGTGACCTCATCTATCGTCAGGTTAACCATGTCACAAGCCAGCTCATTACTTCCATTTCTCCAAGCACTGGCATCGCCGACATCTGGGGCTAAATCCGTCCCTCTCCAAACACAGCCTTTGCCTCCTGCATAGGTCACTGCCCGAACCTCAGAAAAGCGGTCCTTTTAAGAACCATAGGAGAGGCCCTGCGAGTAACCGCTATGGTTTGCATCACACAAACCCATTCGCAACTGGGGAAGAAGCCATTGGAATAATGTTTGGGGATACATTTCCCAAGACCTGCCTTGGCAGGGTCATAGTACATATACCATTAGTCAGGAAGGCAGCGGGCTTTATCGGAATACCTTTTTTCCCTTTTTTCTTTCCCCAGGGCATACGATGTGAAAGGGAGAAAAACACTGTGAGAAGCGCTCTGTTACTCACAAAAGGACCGCCAAACAAACGTTTGACAAATATCAGGCAGCTGATTGTCGGCACACAGTCCAGATCAGGACCCCCCTCCGCCACCCACACTCAGGTCGACCTGGTCCTCGAAACCCCCGGGCCCATCACAAGTAGGGAGAAACACGCAGCCTCTACTGACACAACTCCCAGCAGACACATCCGACACCGCCGTGGTCACCAACAGATTAGAGGAAAGGACCCAACCGTTGAAGTGGAAGACGTCAAGTCGCACTGCCGCCTAGGGCGACAGCACCCTCTAATGCCAAAAGCTTAAACATATATTCATTAGAAAATCCAACACGTCTCACATTAGAGTTTTGACAAAGTTTGTTTGTATTATGTGTTGCATAATAGAGAGAGTAAGTACATAGCATACATTACTTATGCTCAATAAGCATGGTGCTAAGAGAATGGCTTATAATAAGGTAAATGGCAAAGCGTTACTCTCAGCATATATTGCCGAATAAACAGTTTTCAACATCTGTCTATTCCTTCTCGTTAGAGCTTTCCTCGCTTCTGTAGCCAAATTCTCACTCACATGATTTCCCGTTTAAAAGAATTCAATAGGCGCTACATTGCATTTGTTAAATTCTTTAGCCAAGTTCACCCAAACCAGGAGTGGGGAAAACCAGTCACACTGGCCATTGTGGAGAAGAAAAATAATTTCACATCATTATGAAAAAGACATCATAAAAACATCCGTTCATCACTGGCATGTGCAGGTGCTTCGTGCAACCCCCTGTGCTTTGTCAAGGCAGAAGTTAACATTACCCAGCGTTCTTGTCCCTGAATCTCTATCAATTATTGTAAGAACCGTTAGTACTTATTTTAAAATTATTTTAAAATTGTAAACACACACGATAATGTTAGTTGAATTCAACAGTGATTGCTAAATTAAATTGCCAACCGTTTGTGCCAATTAAACCCTGGTTATACAACAGAAATCCTGGACTGTCTATGGCCACAGGCTGAGCTCCAATGTTGACTAGCAAGCATATTTAACAGTAGCATGGCTTACGTTGCAATTAAGATCATGTTCTTGTCTCCTACCATTAAAAGCAGTTACACAAAGAAGGAACACTCCATGAAAACAGAAGCATCAGCAACTTTAATCTCATGGGGGAGGAATCTAGCAGAAAAAAATAAATGATGCGAATTTAAAATTCACAAATAGCCAACCGAATTTCTTTGCATGCCAGGTCATTCCAAAAGCCATTTGCGAAAATCTCTACACAGTCCTCCGCCCCATGCTCATTATTCGGGTTAGGCGGTGCCCACTTGGCATAGGTGATGTCTTCTCCGCTCGGGACCCTGAAAGTTCCCTCTCTCTGTAGGTCATTGATGCCAAGAAAGGCTGCTCTTCCAGTCTCAACAACAATATCCTGGATAGCCGAGTTCTCGGTTGCGTTTGTAGGTGAGGCCAGTGAAGCTCCCCCCCTTTCACAGGTCACTCTGGCGGCCTCATAGTTCATTTGACGGTGGGTGCTCACGAACAACTTGGCGCCGACGCTTCTGCCGTTCTGTAACAGGATAGCTGCAAGGCACAAGGGAGATACATATTTGTCTCTGTAGGGAAAACTATGCCAGTTGCTTATTCCTCCCACGCCACTGCTTTTCCTCGTGCCCACTTGGCGCCATAAGATCCAGGGCCTAAAGTAGTGAATAATTCACACTGCACATTAATGCAACATACTCGCCTGCCTTTAACAAGTTGACCGTGAGAACTAAGGATTCTACATGTGCAGTGAGCTCATATCCCAGTACCTAGAATACTGCAAACACTTTATGATTGGTCGAATTGCGTACCCCATTTAGTACAGCAGCTTGCATGCAATTTTGAAATCGTGTTCTTAGTGTGTGGAGATACCATAGCATCTTACGCTGCATGTTTGCTTTTTGTGTGAATTGTTGCACCTGACTGTATTTGCCCGTAGCTCTTAACATTTGGACACAACAGGACACTCTCTTAACCTCTCCCTGCTGCACCTTGCCCCTGCTGCCTCAGAGCTTACACTGCCCCTGCTGTTGTCACTTTTTTTCTCCAGCACTGAATAGCTAGGTGTCACTTGGTGACACCAGTCAAAAGTCTGCCTCTTCTGAAAACTCTTAGCATTTGTAAATTCCATTCTTCTTCCACACGTTTCTCCATCTAACACTCCACCAATCACCAAGGCCTCAACCGCACAATCCCAGTGCTGACTACTCATGCTCTAAACGATCATTGCCCTTAATGACTGAGGTACCACAGGAAGCAATCATGGCCAACTCTATAAGCACGTCAGCATAAATAGATTGGTAATGTAGCAGGAACAGGACATTCAATGTTCACATCCAGCCAATCGAGGATTAGTCACATACGATGGCACTGAGAAGATTCTAGATTTCATTCTCACAGCGGGTGTGCTCATGACTGTCCAGCACTAAACACACTATGCCAATCTGCACTCATTGCACACAATGTTCGAATCCGTGATTGGTAAAGTATATTTGTGCATTGTGGTAGCAACAGACCAGTGCATACATGTGCCACTGACCCCTTAATGACTACATACAAGCTTGATGCACCTTCCATGCTCCTACATGTGCATTGCTCCTCAGATCATGCCTGGTTGCCCCGGTGACAGTAGGCCTCAGTTCATAGCACAGATAATCTTAAAATCCTAGGGATGGCACTGGATGGGTTTGTCCTCCGGACTTCAGAGGGTTCCTATTTACCACCTTTAAATGTTGAGCAGCTGCACTAATATAGAACACAGGCACGACTGGGACTGTACCCTGGGCTTCAGGGCTGCATTTACTCGTAATTGGGGTATCAGGTAATATTATCCCCATATATATGGTCGCCGTAAATAATATCGCCGAGAAAAGGTCGTGGCGATATTATATGGGTGACCATATATATGAGGACAGGGGCACATGTTCCATGCAATAATGTCGCCACAAAAAACGGCAATTTTTCGGCAATATTTTTGCATGGCGAGATTTTTGTGGCGACATTATTACATGGAACCGTATTTGGTGCACAGGTTAGCAATCGGCAGGTAATGACATTGGGCTCAACCACTTGCTCACCCCTGACCTACTGTTCTCAAAAAGTGCACACACTGTAAATTTTGAATAGCTGTCGGAGAACGTCTTACTGTTGACACCCACAGGTTTCCCTGTAGATAAACCATTTGTGAGATTTGCGTATATTTTCATTTATGTTCATGCAACTTCCTTTTTTCGGAAAAGTGCACACACAATGAAGGTTTTTATTTCTTGTATTCAGTGGAGGCTGTGGAATTATTTTATTTGAGGGGCGTAAATATTTTCCCCAGATATGCCAGAGCGACCAAGCGCAGCGAGGGAGCCCGCACCACTCACATTTTTTTAAATAATGGGTGTAAATGGTGCATTTTAGAGCACACTTTTTAGAATAATTGGGGAAAAGCCAAACAGTTTGCAATTGGGTTTTGTAGGGTAACTCATCACAAAAATCCAATAGATGCAAGTCACCAACAGTACGCAGGAGCATTTCTCCAACCCATTTTCATGATGCCTTTTCCCACAATATGTAAAATAATTATGTGTCATTTATATAGTACTTTAATCCAAAGTGCTTTACAGAGCATTCATTTACATACAATATCACCAACCGAAATTGGTACTCATTTATTGACCTTAGAAGGATGAAAGGCTGAGTTGGCCTTGCTGCGATTTGAACCTGCGACCTGCAGATCACGCTCAGATCACAGCAGCAAGTGATCAACCCGCTGAGCTATCTTACTGGCTGTGTCAGCCAGTACTTACAATATGTGCCAGTATAAAACATTTTCACACTGGCTGTGCCCATACATTTCCATGCTGACTGCACCACTATACCCTATTATTCACATATAAGAACATACTCATGTTTGCATTGTGCATAATGCCAGTAATGATACTTTAAAAAAACATGTCCATGTTTGTTCTGCCAATATGTGGCAGGATCCCAATGTAAGAACATACTCCTTTTCCTTTACCATTACAAATGCATGCCAAATTATGAAAACATGTCAAAACTGGCTGTACTAAAATGCCAGTCGAGCTACATAATAACACTTATCATGCTTGCTTTATCAAAGATACCCAATACAAAATGTCATACTTCATTGAAATGCCAGTCTAGCTATAAAATAACACGTATGCTTGTTTTACCAAAGATGCCTAATACAAAATGTAATGACACCGTGACTGATCCTGCTCGCTTTATCTAAGCTGCCCAATACAGAATGTTGTGCCTCAGTAAGAAATGGCTAGACTGGTTGCATAAACAATGCCAGTCTTGCTTCATAATAACACTTATCGTGCTTGCTTTACTAAAGATACCTAATACAAAATGTCATACCACAATAAGAAATGACTAGACTGGCTGCATTGGAATGCCAATCTTGCTACATAATCACACTTATGCTTCTTTTACCAAAGAAGCCAATAAAAAATGTCATGCCACAGTAAGAAAAATTCCACTGATCCTGCTTTGTTTATCAAAAATGGCCAATAAAAAATGGCATGCCTCAGTAAGAAATGTCTAGACTGGTTGCATATAAAATGCCAGTTGTGCTTTGTAATAACACTTATCATGCTTGCTTTATCAAAGATGCCCAATACCATTTTTTATGCAACAGAAAGAATAATACCACTGATCATGTTTGCATTATCAAAACTGCCCAATTTAAAATGTCACACCACAATTAGAAATGGCTAGACTGGCTGCATTAAAATGCACGTCTAACTACATAATAACACTTATCATGCTTGCTTTATCAACCATGCGCAATAAAAAATGCCATGCCTGCTCCGTGGTGTGCCAGAGCCTTGCAGTCAGACATAATCACATTAATGATGAATGTGATTATTTGTGATTGTGAGGTGCTGGGGGGATCAGGGGGCAGATGCGTGTCAGGAGCTGGGGTCCCAGGGTACAGTTATGGCATTTTATATTGGACATCTATAATATGCCTATTAATAAATGGCATTCCTTCCCTCATTGCCCTCCAGCACTTCACATGCACAGATAATCAATTGTGTGTACATGCAAGGTGCTGGCGGGCTTAGGGGTCAGGCTTGACATTGCATGTGAGGCGCTAGGAATCCCAGCAAACTGGGCTGGCATTCTTTACTGGTCATGCCAAGTAAATAATGCCATGCCTGCCCCCTAGGCCCTGGTGCCTCACGCACCCACAATTAATGTGATTGTGTGTATGCGAGATGCTGGGGGGGCACTGGGGTAAGGCAGGTTTTCTTTTTACTGGACATCTATCATAGATGCCTAGTAAAAAAAATACGCCTATCCCCTGGGTCACAACATCCTTACACACAAACACAATCATTGTGGTTATGTGTGTATGACACGCACTGGAGTTCCAGGGAGCAGGATGGCATTTTTTACTGGCCATCTATCATTCACACAAGGACCCATCATGCACTCACTCATAACACAATCATACATGGATCAATACACATATTTAAATAATACATAAACATACAAAAACACACATTAACACAACAAACACACTGTCTCATTCACACAAACACTTATCAGGCACTCACTCATAACAAAAGCATGCACAATTTAAATAATAAATAAATGAACATACAAACACACACATTTAAACCACATACACACAATAAGCACTCTCTGTCTCATTCACACAAACATCCATCATGCACTCACTCATAACACCATCATAAACGCATCTATACACATATTTAAAAGGTAAATAAACATACAAACACACACATTTACACAACATACACACAGCAAACACTCTCTGTTTCATTCACACAAACATCCTTCATGCACTCACTCATAACACAAGCATACACACATCCACACACATATTTATATGAATAAATGAAAATAGAAATGCACACATGTACACAACATGCACACAGCAATCACGCTCTCATGCACACCAGCATCCATCATCATGCATTCATTCAGCTAACAACACTCACATGCACGCATCCATGCACATCATTTAAATGAAAAATACAGAATATAAACAAAATAACCTTCTGCCGTGGGTCTTTCCTCACCAGCACTCAGGCCCCTGCTAGCATGAACCGGAATCAGGAAGCTTCCTGGTTTCTGCTCATGCCTAGAGTGGCCTGAGCGTGGGGACGAGACGCCACTGTCCAGCCTGCTCTGTATGTATGTGTGAGGAGGTGCAGGAGCGCCCCCTTGCACATACAGACATTCAGTTCCCCAACCACGATTTCCAATGAGCCACGCGAGGCTGAGGAAGCAAACGCCTGCAGCATTGCATCGCTCATTGAGTTTGCATGGCTAGTGAACTTTAACTGTTAAAGGGAAACAGTGGTTCCCTTTGACAGTTAAAAGCACCCCCTCACCTGAAAAAAACAGTTGAGGGATTGCTCGTATTCCACTGGGCTGGCTCCTCCATAATGGGTGAGAGGGGGCCAAGACCTGGTGGGTCGCCCATTATTGACAAGCCGCACCTGCTTTTATTGGACTAACTCTAAATATTATGCAGGGATAGAGCAATGTATTAGCTTTCAAAGTCCCAAGGAGGTAAAACTGTTAGGAGACCAGTTAAACCCATGTAGGTCGGGAGGCGCCAGTGTGGAGACTGTAAGCGGAAACAATGTAGACTTAGAACAGTTAACCCTCAAACCGGATAAGTCACCAAATCGAGCCACATCTGTCAGTATAGGCAAAAGGTTGATTGCCGGGGATCGAACATACAGGAGGGTATCGTAAGCGTAGGGGGAGACTATGTTGGTCTGGCCGGTCGTACATAACCCCCTATGTGAATGCGATTGTCTAATCATGTCAGCAAAAGGCTCCATGGCAATAGCAAAGATGAGTGGGGAAAAGGGGCAACCCTGGCGGGTACCTCTAAATATCTGAAAAGGGGAAGAGCACCTATCTTCTGTGCGGACTTTAGCCGATGGGGAGGTGTAAAGGAGCTTTATCCAGGAGCGGAAGTTGGGGCCGAATTTACATTTCTCAAGAACACACCACAGGTATCTCCATGAGACTGAATCGAATGCCTTTTGCATGTCCAATGTAGCCGCTACTGCCTGAGTGGAAGGGTCGATTTTGCTGATTACATTGAAGAGTCTCCTCAGATTGAGGGACGTGGACCTACCGGGAACGAAGCCGGCTTGGTCCGGATGGATAATGTGGGACATGAACGGGGCTAAGTGGTTAGCAAGAAGTTTGGCAAATATTTTGATGTCACTATTAATCAGAGAGAGGGGGCGGTATGAACTGCACTGCGTAGGGTTTTTACCTGATTTAAGTAGCACTATAATCAACGCCTCCCGGAGGGACGGTGGAAGTATGCCCCTGTCACATGATTCTTCCCAGAGCGTCAGTAGGTGCGGCGCTAGTTGGGCCTTGAAACGTTTATAGAAGTCTATCGGAAGCCCATCGGGGCCAGGGGCTTTACTCGATGCCAACGACTCAATAGCCTCAACAATTTCCTCTAGGGCAAAAGGCCTCTCTAGGGAGGCGCTAGCGTCGTCTGACAAGACTGATAGAGGAAGGCTCTCTAAAAAGGAATTGATGTCAGAAAACTGGGATCTTTCTACCTCGGAGTATAGGGACGTGTAGAACGCGAAGAACTCGGAGTTAATGTCCTGAGGGGAGGTGGCGAGTGTGCCATCCGGTCTAGAGATGGCCGGGATATTGGGGGCACCAAATTCGCGGCGCAGTAGTCTAGATAGCATTCTGCCGGGCCGTTCACCCTCACCATATTTCCCCGCCGATTGAGGGGAGTCCATGAATTTAACCTCGCGCTCGGCAAGGCCACGGAACCTGTCCAGCTCAGAACCCAGCATCGCCAGAGTGGCCGGGGAGTGGTCAGCCGCGTATTGGGCTTCGTAGACGGACAGGGCTGATTTGCTGGCTGCAATATCGGCACGGATGTCTTTCAGTATGCCACTGCACTTGGATATGGCAACCCCTCTGGTGTGTGCCTTAAAGGCCTCCCAGAGCACCGCTTGTGTTGAAACAGAATTCATATTGATCTCAAAGTATTCTTCGATAGAGGACTCGAGCTCAGAGACAAACGCCTGGTCAAGGAGCGCATGGGGGCGCATCCTCCACTGTCTTGTTTTGTTGGCATCTAGTCCCCAGTTTAAAGCGATGAGTACAGGTGAGTGGTCTGATAGTGTCCTGGGAAGGATGGCTAAGCGGGTGATGCATCTGATCAGTATGTCCGTGACGAGCCATCTACCTATTCTGGAGTGTGAATCGTGCACTGAGGAGTAAAAGGTGTATGTACGGTTGTCAGGATTCATCAGGCGCCAGGCATCCACCAGTGCCAGGCGGGGAAGCAAGGTCAGGACAGAGTATGCCGCCCTAGAGAGTTGGCGGGGACGAGAACCCGATCTATCCAGGGTGACATCAAGTATCGTGTTGAAGTCACCACCCCATAGGATAGGGATTAGGGGGTAGCTCTCGAGTAGAGTGGCCAGGTGGAGGTAGAAGTCAGGGTCATCAACGTTGGGACCATATATGTTTAGGATGACTATCTCCTGACGTTGTAATATACTGGCGATGAGCACAAACCTTCCAAGTGGGTCTATGTGGGAGTGCTGACACGTAAACTTCCGGCTTTTATGTGTTAGGTTGAGGGTGCCTCGGCTCTGAGTGGAATAATTAGTGTAATACCTCTGGGGGCCCCATTGCTTGGCGAATCGCTCACAGTGCTCCGAGCGGGCGTGAGTTTCCTGGAGACATAAGATCTTCACTCTGTGGCGTTCAGTGTGGAGCTGAATCTGTCTCATATTTTTATAGTTGCCTAACCCCCTGACATTCCAGCTCATAAAGATCAGAGTCATATCAGCCATATTTGGAGGGGTGATAGTGGGATAAGCAAAAGACGGTTCCAGGGAAGTGAACGGGGTGGACCCTAGGTGTATGTGGACTCCCGCCCATATGTATGAATTGATTGGGCGCGGTGCCTGCGGCGCTTCTGGAGGCTGTCAAGACTTTTTCAAACCATAACATTCCCAACCTACCCCCACCCATATCCCTCCCCCAATCAGAGGGGCGAAACCCAAACAAAACCAAAAAACACATAAATTCTTAGGCATCAACGCCTGGGGGGCTGTTTGCGGCTGGGCTATGGCGTGCCGGACAAGGAGAGCGTAAGGAGAGTTATGCTGCGTAGTAGGACAAGCAGGGCGTTAAGGGTGGATGCGAGCAACATCGGGACCGGATCTATAAGCAGAGGGCTCATCGGAGTTTGGGGTGCGGCCGTGTGCCAGGACACGGCAGCAGCATAGTCGGGTGCGGTCTTAGCATGGGGGGGCCCGGGTATCGGGCATGATTGACAAAAGTAAGTGGGATGAACGGTGGGGTAACTCCGAGTGAGGGACCCACAGGAGATGGTCAATACAGTCTACGATGGCACAGCAGGGCGGGAAAACACTCCTACACAGATAGGTAATGGAGCAACATCAACAACATAAACAACAATGAAGTGCGATGAATAGTGGTCATCGCGGGGGAGGGAGCGCGGTGGCGGCCCCGGCCCGTGGCCTAGGTATAATAGCAATTATAGCAAAACCATAAAGCTTATGTGAACATTCTTTACATCAACCAGGAAAATGTTCATCAATAAACTTCGAGGCCTCTTCAGGGATGGTGAAAAAGTGTGTTTGGTTAGAGTGATCGATCCTCAGTTTGGCGGGGAAAAGCATGGAGTACTTGACTCCCAGGTCCCGAAGTCTCTTTTTCACCGCCAGGAAAGTCTTACGCTCCTGCTGCACAGCCACGGAGTAATCCGGGTACAAGTGTATCCTAGCCACCTCGAGATGAAGCTCACCCTTGGCCCTGGCCGCCCGGAGCAGGGCATCGCAGTCCCGGAAATTGAGGATTCTGGCTATGATGGGACGGGGTGGGGCACCTGGCCTGGGCCTCGCGGCCAAGGAGCGGTGAGCTCGCTCCACAGCAAATTGTGCCGAAAGCTTGGGGTTATCCAAAAGAGTCAAAAGTGTACGCTCTACATAGTCCTCCATTGGCTCCCTGATGTTGTCCTCCGGTATGCCAACAATGAGAAGGTTATTCCACCTGGAGCGGGATTCGAGGTCGTCATTTTTCTTTTCGACAATAGAGACTCGGCTGGTCACAGATGCGCGTAGGGAGACCAGGCTGTCCTCTGCGGTGCCAACCCTTGTCTCAATCTCAGCAACCCTACTGTCCGTTCTTTCGATATGGGCCTTTATGGATGAGATGATCCCATTCATATCATCTAACTTAGTGTGGAGCGTAGTGAAACCCTCCCGCATGTACTCCATCATTTTGTGCGCGTCATCGGAGGTTGAGGGAGTTGCAGTGGCCGGTGACTCATCCGGAGGGTCAGTTAGCGGCTTGGAGGGAGTTTTAGAAAACATGTTTAGCGAACACTGCTTCTTGCTAGACCCTGCTCCCTTGGTCATGGTGATAGGACACGTCTGGCGTCCAGGATCTGGCACAGAAACGGCGGGAGACCCTCCGAGCGCCGCCACACAGGCCGCACAGGGGGGGAGGAGGCGAGGCGTGGAGAGCAGTCAGTGAGGCCGGGGGAGACACCAGAGAACACAGAGCGAGACCGTCGGATACGAGGACCAGAGGTGTAGGCCAGCCGTGATATTACCACTGGAATGTCGGGACGGTACGTAGTTGTTGAGGCCAGGGATCAGTCCCCATGGAGCGCATCCGGAGGAGGAGGATTAGGGTATACAGCAGGGTGTTATTGGTGGGCTGCCCGCAAAGGCCTGAGTGCACTGGAAAGAACACAGAAGGTGAGTAGACAGGCGCGCAACAGCGCAATGAAAGTGAGGGCAGCCTATTGTCCGTGGAGTAGAAGTGGAGCTGAGGAGGGGCACTTCACCGTAGATAGCTCAGTGGAGGGTCCGGATCCTGAATTGCGGTTGGGGACCACAGCCAGCAGCCAGGGGGGGGGGCAGAAAGGACGACGGTCCAGGAGGGCGAAGAAGTAGTGCTGGAGCAAGGGCCCTTAGCCGTGTCAGCCCGTGCACAGCAGCGGAGGCGAGTCGCTGCCTGAATAGCGGGAAGATGAGTGGTGGTCCGCCAGGCCCACAGCAGGAGGATGGGACGCCGCAAGGACCGCCGAGGCACAGCCGCCCCCCACTCGCCCCCTGCCTCGATGTAGCACAGTGCCGCAGCCGTGGGGTGGATCGCCAGGAGGGGGAGGGCAGGCGAGGTGGAGGCCGGAGAGAACAGTAGTGGCCCAAGAGCAAGTGTCCGCCGGGGGCACCGGACCCACAGTCACTGACAATGGAGGCTGATGATGCGATGTAGCACGGCGGTGGTGGGACCTCAAAAAGCGGCAGCAGCCAGGGGGAGGTAGTCTGGCGTCTAGGGCAGATCGGCTCGCGGGCTCAGCCGCGTGCAGAGCCCAGGGTCGCAGGAGCCGGGAGATCTAAGCGGCCCCCCTCCCCGCGCACCCCCCTACCTTGACATCAATCGGGAGGAAGGCAGAGAAGCAGGGGTCCCCACGGCACGAGACAGGGGAGCCGAATAGTGCGGCGTCTCAAGCGCATCGGGAGCCCGCAGATGTAGATGGTCGCGGGCTCGGGCGGGATCCGTGGGGTCCTCCAGGAGGGTGATGAGATAATTGATGGAGCGCGGGGCGACCACGGGAGCTGGCAGTCCCGGGCCGCTAAGGAGGGCTCCGGCGCCCCTCCCCCACCACGGCCTGCAGAGCCGCACGCTCAAGTAGGAGGAAGAGCTGCAGCCGGTGGAGCCGCGGGGCATAGCGGCCAGGCTCACACAGCCCCTGGCGAAGTCGGAGGGCCGCAGCGTGGTCCCCAGAGGGTGGCGGGTGGCAGGAATCTGTGGGCCTGCAGCTGATATGTTCTGAAGGAAGGACCGCCGGTACACAGGAGGATAGCTGCAGCTACGGAGTCTTTTTTGAGGATTATATCGCTCTCCCAGCACAGAGCTCTGCGGCTAGGCAGCCATCATGCTTCGGCGCAACAGCGCCCCCCCAATTGCAACGCAGTTTTAACGAAGGAAGAAACGACAACCGAACGGCCAGCGCGGACGCTGTCAGCTTCAACAATTTTCGGCATAGATCGAAAAAGTGAGCAGCGAGCGTGTCCAATCCACAGCAAACAAAGACGCGTGCTGCGGATTTATCCACAGAACCAGTGCGAACGAAGGAGAAGCGGCACTCCAACAGCACGGTGTGGACGGTTTTACGATTCAACATTTTACCAGCGCTGGGGCTACGAGGGAAGAAAAATAGACATTTATGTCCAGGTAAGATACATTGTATTTACAGTGGACCGGAACCCCCGCGTTATAAGGCAGACGGGGCAGGATAACACAACCCAATTTTAAATTTGGCAGAGTCACAAACGAGCTTGGGAGCTCGTCTTTGCTTGACAGCCACGCAGAGCTGGCAAACACATAGCTCGGCGGGCCCAAAGACTGCAGATTTAAAATAATTTCTGTAATATTGCAGGGCGATCCCACAGCGAAACCAATTATTTAAATCCAGTAAACACCCCCAACACCGGCGCAGAAGCCCAAATCACCACAATTGCTAGCAGCCATTGAAGCGTCAGAGCACTACGGATGGGCATGGGTTAGAGAAAACATGTACGGCCTACCAAGGGAAGGAAATACCAGCCCACCCAGCCAGGAGGAGCTTCCTGCACAATTGAAAAAGAGAAAAATATCTGAAGACGCCAGAAAAGGTAGCATAAAATTGTCAAAATTATGCGCGAATATGGCAGAATTGCAGCAACTAATGGTAGAAATAAGGGGGAAACAGACGCCGCCCGCAAGGGAACCAGGGGCCTCAAACCCCCCATCACAATAGAACCTACTATAACGGTTGCCAACCCACCCGTAACACCACCTATAGCAACTCCGCCACAACAAATACAGCAGTTGCCAATAGCGACCACAGCTGCCCTAAAAGTGACCACAGGTGCCCTAAAAGCATGGACAACGCCAGGCGCAGACAGCCCAGGCGCGACATGGACACCCGGCAGCAATACAACTGACATTATATCAATCTGTAATGCGCAATTAGAACAAAAAATGAAATCTTTCCAAACAGAGATATTAAATAGATACAAAAGATGCCTGGCATGGAACATTGATACCACAATCAAAGGAGCCATATGGGCCAAAGAGTTTATAGAAATCTTTTCCCTAATAGAAGCACAGCGCAAAGGGAAAGACGCTTTTAGAGATCCTAAAAAAATAGAAGAGAAAGCCACTGCCAGGAACGCCCAGGTCGAGCAAAACTGGGACAACTGGTTACAAGCCTTTGCCATACTAGCAACAATATACGAAGAAACATTTCCCATGGATAGTAGGAAGATCTGGGCATATGTTGATAAAATAAGGGAAGTAAAAGTAACACAGAAGGGGAAGACATGGCTTGCATACAACATCAGATTTAGGAGGAGCATGTCAGAAAGACCGGCCATTGAGTGGGATGAAGTCCAGAACGATTTATACACCCTCAACGCCGAACCTCCCCAGGAAGAAGATACCATGTATTCTTCTTCCAAAAATAGCAAAAATTTGCAAGTAAGCAAATCCCATGACAATGATAAATCCAAAAAAGGGGAGCAGCCCTTTCGGAGGAACCAGCCTTGGGCGGCGAAAAATAATGCCCACAGACAGAACAAACAGCAGACTGGCAAATCCAACATCTGTAAGAGGATTCAATTCAACACTACAGCTAAGTCAATGCCTAGTCTGGGATACTGAATGGAAACCCTTATTGATATATCTTTATGTCCAGTTCATGCGTTCTGGATGACTACCCCTATATAACACCCCTCTCTTGGAATCCCCCTGACCCCACTGAGCCAAGAAGTAGTTCTGTTTTGCAAGTTAAAAGGTTTATTTGATAATTTAAACAAGAGATGTATATATCACACCTTATAATAAATTAATAATTGAATAGCACACTTAATCTGATATGATAAAGATTAACAACGGAGAATCTGGCACTAACACGCTTCTCTATAATCAATAAGGAGTTGACATGAAATGGATAAGGTAGCACACAGGTGAATAGGAACAAAAGAAGAAGGTGGTACAAAATGCTTTATAGAGTTCAAATGGATGCAAGGTTGAATGAATGAAATGCAGTATAGAAATACTCAATATGATTTCAACAAAACAATGTAATCACTTTTCTCTGGCAATCCCCTCCCCCCCTTGATGCAAGGCAAGGAAATGGAAGGAAAACACACAGTTCTCAGAAATGTAATCAAATGTGATTCAGTTCACCCCAGCAAGCTTAGACTACAGAAGTTTGAAAACACAGGCCCAAATTGCTTTGATATGTGCTGGCAATGAATTAAAAAATATGCTAAAAATGCTTTTAATTCCCTTTCAGAGGTTCAGGGTGAGTGATAACTACTCTCTATGAATTCAGGATCACCTTAACAATACTTTAGTAGTAACTAGCAGGTAAATGAAGTTTTTGGCAAGGAAAAGCAAAACTGCTGTCTTTTTACACGTGAAGAAATTTGCAAATCGCGGCAAAATTCGCGGATGCGTGTTCCGCGATTGCGGTAAAACTATAAGGGATATGAATGCGGTTCTAGGTTCGTAGGAAAGCCACGATTCTAAGCTTTCAGATAAAAGTTACTGCAAGTCTCTAGCCCAAACGGTTACAGAGTTATGACCGATTTTGTGAAGGTCGTTTTTGGCTTTGCAAATTTTAAAAGCTCAAGATGACAAGTGACAGATTTTGCAGCTAGAATGACAGGTGACAGATTTGGAGCTATCAGGCAGTTCTACTTAGGTTAAATAGATTGAGTTAGATGAATTTAAACTAAGAGATTGGTTCTACACAGTTCTGCTGGGTACTCACACTATATTCTTGAATTAAATGGGCCTCATCACGGATCTGGTCAGGGTTTTAGACTGGGCTCTGGTCTCTCTCTGGGCACAGCGTCTGGTCTCTGGAACTGCTCGCTCTCTGGTCTGGTCTCTTAGTTCTGGATAGATTGAAGTCTCTAGTTTGGCTTTCTGGAGGTTGATGAATTTGAAGTCTGGATCTCTGGATGTTGTATGGTCCGGCAGAGCGCGTTGCAGCAAATGGAATTGAAGGTCCCTATCTGTCCTGTCTGTCTGCTTTTATGTGTTTTGAGAGTGGGTGGGTATGTTGGTCATAACTAAACTTGCCCCTCTCACTTGTCATTGGTCAAATTTCCATTCCTCACTTGATTGGCGAAGCTAAGTTGTGTCAGAGTGATGTCATTTTATGGCTTGCAGATAGGACACTCCTCTGTCAGATTGCACACATTCTATATTTGATAACAAAAGACATATTTCACAGTTACACAGTTGCTTGAAATTACATATACATGGTGTGGCTGAATTTAGCCATGTCTCTGTCCAAATCTGTTGTTTCTAAGAGCTTGCATTCAGAAATGGCACATAATTGACTTTTTAACTGATTTTTCAATTTCTGACATTGACCCAACTTTACATACATGTGCGCAGGGAGTATGGACATTAACTGATGAAGTTTCAGATTTTTAACATGCATACATTTAGAGTAATATCCACTTTTCCGCTAACACCCCCCTGAACATACCACCGGTTCTAAAAACCTCTTAAACTGTGGGCAGAAAAATCACAAGAATTATGGTATCATTTATAAAATTTTCACATGTCCGCACCATGAGTTATTCATCTTTTTCTAAACAATATTCTGGCTACAAAGGGGTGTGGTTTCCCAGGTCACATGGTGGAAATACTGGTTTATCCAGTTCTGCCAAGCCAGCTTCTGTCTCCAGTTTCTCCCCCTCCCAGTTTCTGCCAAGAGTAAGCCACTTTTACGACCCCTGCAATATAAGATTTGCTTGGGTCCTGAAAGGCTCATTGTTCAAGAGGAAGCCATTTATGATCCTCTCAATAAACCCTCTGCCTGGGTGAAGGGAGTTGCATTGTTCACTCTCCTGCAGAGCACAGGTAATTCAATTATCAGATAGATGGTATATTCTTAGTGTGGCCAGCAAAAAGGCAGATAGTCCTGGGAACACAGCTGTGACTCAAGTTTCACTCCTGATGGGGGTAGTTGTCAAGCAAAATCAAGTTCCTTAAGCCAGACTTTCAACTAACTGTCATGTTTTTTGTTGCTTTTTAAATTAACCTGCAATTTTACACATGCAGCTAGAATGCTGATTCTAAGTGCAAAACTATGACATTTCAACAGTTACAAAGGCATGTGACACCAAACATAGGTCACTCATTTAATCTAAACATTTTCGATTTTAGTGTCTTTAAATCCAGTGCAACTTAAACTGCTGACTCCATAGCTCAGCCAGTTTTGTTATAAGCATTGTTCTGGGCTCTTCATTTCCCAGATTTTGTAGGCACACAAAACTCCATTCTGCCAAATGTCTGCTGGTGTTCAGTGAATATTTTGCACATATTGTAATGTTTGAAAATAGGCATTTTGAGCCTGCCTTCAGAGAAACACAGGGTGGTTTTAAAACGCCGGCTTTTGGATAGTGGTGAGTACTGGTACTGCACCCATTTTTGGGATTTAACAAATGAATTCCCCACAATTCTAAGTTGCATTTGGCAATCAGCATTGCCATTCCCAATGGTTTCAGACTACTGTGCGGGTAGTCCAATGGTGGTTTTAAAGCGCTTTGAAGCTAACTGGCGCTACTGTTTTTCCTTTGGCAACCCATTTCCCTCATGGCAACCCGGCCTTTCATTCTCGCACTGGTGGGTGGCAAGTGAGGCAACCATTATGGTGGGCGCACAAACTGCGCAGCTTTCCTGGATTTCGGCGCACACGTGGGTTTTCCGCCATCTTGAATTTTCTAAGCCCACAGCACCAAATGTTGTAGCATGATAGCTTAAACGTGGGTCAGGACACCCAACAAGCCCCCCCACGCGACTGCACTTTCAATTTGAGTCGATGGGGAGTCGCGTGCCCAAGGGTTTTGACCCACGCACCGGTCTGTCCGCATAATCTTCTTCCTCTTCTGTAGATGGCACAGTTCAGCATCTTCTTCTCCATCCGGTACTGATCGATCGGTTCTCCTCGCCAGTCCTGATGGGAGTATTGGGCGGTCCACTGGGCCCATTGGATCTTCGTTCCTGGTCTCCGGATCGCCCTCCTTGGCCCGTCTCCAGGTTTTCTTTCTCCTAGGACGACAAAGGAAGAGCGGCAATACCTACTCATAGAAGTTTTTCCACCACTGTTGAGATAGTGGGGCAGCATATGCATTTCATCATAACGAAACATTACATTCTTATTTTGAAAACAAAACAGTATAACTAAGAGACAGTTTCATGCAAATCACAATATTTTAGAGACTAGATGTGGTATGTTTTATGATTGGAACTGAATTAGTCTGAGACAGTACCCGCTAGGATTCCAGAGGATTCCTCCAGTTGTTGCAGAGTGTGCCTGGGATGGCAACATTTCAACTGGTTTATGTGGACCCACTTGTCTTCTCCCTCTGCCAAAGGACCTTTGGGGATGTGGATTTTGTAGGCCACAGGGGAGATTTTGTCTATGATCTCGAATGGTCCCTTCCATGTAGGCAAAAATTTGCGCTGCTTGGCCTGGTTCCTTTGGAAGTTGTATAGATAGACCCGGTCCCCCACCTGATATTCCTTCCTGGAAGTTTTCAGGTCATAGTGGGTCTTCATGCTATCAGCTGATCTTTCTAGATTCCGCTGAGCATAAGCAAAAGCATGTTGGAGGTGTTTCCTTAAATTCTCCACATACTCATGAGTAGTGGAGGCATTTATCAGTGTCTGCTCTTGGGTCCTGTAGAGCAAATGCTGAGGAAGCACCATCTTGCGCCCAGTCATCAACTCAAATGGTGACATTTTGGTTGCAGATGAAGGGGTAGATCTGATAGCCATTAGGACCAGAGGTAATCGGATATCCCAACTTGACCCAGAATCTGCCACAAACTTCTTTAATATGCTCACAATTGTCCGGTTATATCTCTCTACTGCCCCAGAAGAAGCTGGTCTATAAGCAATATGCAGCTTTCTCTTGACCCCCAGTATCTCCCACATCTTTGTCATTACTTCACTGGTGAAGTGGCTACCTCTGTCTGACTCAATCCTTTGAGGTAGACCAAAACGGGAAAAGATGTGGTTAATCATCAAGGCAGCTGCAGTTTCTGCCTTGCAATTTGGGGCTGGGAGACATTCCACCCACTTGGTAAACAAGCATGTCACAGTCAACATGTACTTATTCCCCCTAGCCGAGCGAATCACAGGGCCTACAAAGTCGATTTGTAAATCTGACCATGGCAGTGTCATCCCCCTCTTTTGGAGAGGCGCGCGGTGCGTGAGGGATGATGGCTGAAATTGTGCACACACAAGACACCCCTTCAAGTATTGGTCGAGGTCCTGCCCCATGTGTGGCCAGTATGCAACCTCTCTTAAGATTTCCAATGTTGTGTGAAACCCCCTATGACCGGCGGTGGCCGCATCATGGGCGTGACTTAACATCAGGCTTCGGAATGAGGTAGGAACCACCCACTGATCGTGGCCAGCTTTGGATTTCCTTACCAGCAAACCGTCTTGGATTCGGAACATTTTTGGACATTTCATCAACACTCTTAGGTCCTCTTTCCCAATGTAATCGGTATCCGTCAGGGGAAAGTTCTCAGGGTCCTCAAGGTGCTGGTAAAATTTACCAATTATTGGATCCCCCTTCTGAGCGGTAATCAAATCAGCATCAGGGGTCTCCTTGCTCCATTGTGCAATTGAAAGGTCATTGTGAGCATTTGTCTGGGACCTAGTGATAGCAGTGACCTGGATTTCCCCCAACAGGGACTCAATCTCAATCAGATCCCCTTGGATGGCCCCAGTTTTGGCCAGCTGATCAGCTAAGTCATTTCCAGTTTTGTCTGGTCCCTCTACTTTGGAATGACCCTTGATCTTTTTCCAATAGATGGTCATCTCATTCGAGGTGACCAGATCATCAATGTTTTGGATCAACTTCCCATGTTTCAAGGGTTTGTTGTTAGCACATAACATGCCTCTGGTTTTCCAATTAACCAGGTGCTCCACGAACCCGTTCCGTACATAATCCGAATCTGTGATTATGACCAGTTCGTGGAGTTGATGCTGGACAGCAGTGAGGATGGCCTGATGCACAGCCATCAATTCTGCCACCTGACTACTTCGGGGACCAATTTTGTATCCAGCGGAGGGTTCTGGGGACTCATTCACCCATGCATTCCCTACGCCAGCCACCAGTTCTTTCTCCCCGTTGTTGTCAACATGGTAAGAGCATCCATCCACATAGACAGTGGGCATTCCCTCACACTTGTCCTCTTCAAAGACTTTGTGTGGGGAATTAAGGTATGCCTCCGTGTTGTCCTTGATTTTTAGACTTTCGTCCTCGAGACAGTTTTCTCTGGCACAATCATGCAAGTCCGCCAGACCTTGCGCGAGGGGACTCTTCTTGTTTTGGCCATATCTGACCTCCACAGGAAAGCCTTGCATTGATAGAATCCAGGAAGTAATTCGGGAATTACTCACATTTCCGGCCCGGATTCTGTCACTTTGGAGATATTGCAGAGGCTGGTGTGGAGTCTCCACTATGATGTGTTCCCCCTGGATAAACGGGCGATAATTCTTCAATGCCCACACCGTTGCCAGGAGTGCCTTCTCACAATCGTTGAATTTTTCCTCCACAGAGGATAAAGTTTTGCTCGCATAGGAGATTACTTTACTGACCTTTTCATGCTTTTGGTATAATACGGCCGTCAAGCACGTATTAGAGAACCCTGTCTCCAGGAAGAACTCCTTGTTTCTGACAGGGTACGCTAGGCAAGGCGCTTGTGAGAGGCTTCTCTTGAGTTGTCTTACTGCCTCGGATTGTTCTGGACCCCATTCCCACTTGACCCCCCCTTTAGGAGATGAATCAGGGGTCTGGTGATCTCTGCGTAGCCCTCAATGAACTTTCTGCTGTAATTAGTCAGTCCAAGGAGGCTCCTTAGTTCCCGCAGAGTTGTGGGGTCTTTCAGTTTCTGAAGTGCTTCCACTTTCTTTTCCTGGGGACAGAGGCCCTGAGGAGTAATCTCATGCCCCAAGAAATTAACACGGGTTCTACACCACTGTGCTTTCTGAAAGGAAAGTTTTGCTCCGGCGGCCCTCAACTGTGTCAGAACATAACGGATCTCCACTATGTGTTCCTCCACAGATGAACTTTTGATGAGGACATCATCTACATAAGCCAGGTTACCCCTCGCACCCAGGTCGGGCATGGCCTTATGTAGGAAAATGTTGAATTCATTGCCGGAGTTGAGGTATCCGAAGGGAGTCCGGGTCCATGTATACTGCTGGCCCCCAAATGTAAAAGCCAGTTTGTATTGGTCCTCCCTACTGACAGGCACGGTCCAGTATCCATTGGTCAGGTCTATTGCAGTGAATACCTGTGACCCCTGGATCTGGGCCAGCCCTTGGTCAATGTAGGGAAGAGGCCATCGGGAAGTATGGACCCGTTTGTTGAGCTCCCTGAGGTCGGCGCAGAGTCTCCACTGGCCGTTTGGCTTCAATATTCCCAGCACCGGATTATTGAAGGTGCTGTGGACTGGACGGATTATTCCCCGGGACTCAAGGTTCTTAATTATTTCAGTAAGGGACTCCATTGATGCGAGAGGCAAGCGATATTGCTTCACAAACACTGGAGTCATGCCAGGGTCCGTGGGGATTGTTGTTGTGTGGATGTCAGTGCGACCACAGTCATATGAGTCTACCGCAAAGAGATCTTGGAAATCCAAGAAAACTTGTTTCAACTTTTGCTTTTGTTCCAGAGTCACACAGGCATCAGCTAGGTTGACTCTCTCTTCCACCATCTGCCTGAAGCCTGGAAAGACTTCTGGTTTGGCTATCTCTGCGGCCTCCTCCAGCTGGGTGGAGAAGTCCCTGGTCAGAGTGCTGATTTGGACCGGAGGCTTCAGGTGGGAAAGGCAGCCCTCATGCACCTGGAAAATCACCTCATCCCTCCTGAAGTCACAAGTCACATCTTCCTTACCATAAGGGCAGGAAGTGTACACCAGGAAGTTCCCCCCATGCCGGGTAAAAATCCTGTCTGGTGTTGTATTGTCATCACTGTCACTGTCAAAGCAGTCCTTGGGGATTGGCCCTAACAGTTCATTTCCAAGATCAATGGAGAAATGTCGGTCATCAACCGCCATTCCAATAATGGTGCCTGCGGCTAGAGTAATACTCTTTAAGTCGCTGTTATCCACCTCTATTGGAATGGTGTCATGTTCTATGTTGACTAATGGAGTTGGGTTTACCCCTAACCCTTGCTGTTGGAGAGAAGCGTTTAGATGTATGTAAGCATCAGGGTTTTTCAAATGTTGTCTTCTTTTAACTTTCACTTCCAGGGAGAATTGTCGGGTCCTTTCGGGGATGGTGACTTCCTCTTTGATCTGAATTTCAACTGCATAAGGTAGCAATTGAGCTGACCTAAATGCTTTTTCTGGATCATCAAAGCCCATGGGATTATCCGCTAATCGGGACCAAGCTTTGAAGTTTATTAGGTCCAAACTAATGGCAAAGCGATTGAGAATGTCACTGCCTAAGTAAAAGGCGGCAGGGACGTCTCGCACGACCCAACAATTGTGGACTATGCTCTTGTTGCCAATGGAGATTTTGAGCATACACCTGCTTGGCAGGAGATGTTTGGAATTAGGTGCTTCCAGGTCCATTTCCCATTTGTCTATCAGTTTGAAGGTGGGAATGGCTGGATCTTTTGGGAGTTGGCGACACATGGCTTCGCTGATGAAGCTCTTACCGTTGTTCACACACACTCGAGCGAGAACAGAGTCCTTCCCATCATTTAACTGAACAGGGATGAACAACTGCTCTCCAATTTGCTGAATATCAGCCAGGCTCTGAGCTGATTTCACATCTTTCTGGACTATAGGAGTGGGAGTTTCAGATTGTGGATTGGTATAGAATTTCAGAGTGTTTCCTTCCAGCGTGGAATACCACCTTAAACTGGAAGGAAGGTTGATTTTCAGAAATAGAGAGGACCCCCCATCACTAGTCTGTTGTCCTACTGCTATTACTGTCACGTCTGGAATCTGGTTGTTCTGGAAGTGAAATTCTACTTGGTCAGATTTTTGTTCAACCATGTGGCATGTGCCGTTTAAACTAACATGGTTGACACTCTGTTTTAATTTTATTGGTCGGCTAGTCTGGGTCCAGAGGACCTTGTTTACACAATCTATTAGGGGTGACAACCTTCTCAGGAGGTCATTCCCTAGTAAACAAGGGGTGCCCTCCGGGGTCACAACTATGACCGGGTGTTTCAACTTATGTCGCCCAATTTTAATGTCCAAGTCTGCAGTCCCCTCAACGGGAATTTCCTTCCCGTCAAAGTTCTGTAGTTGTCCCGGAAGAGAGGTGAGAGGAATTTGGTAATTCCCTCCCCTTCCTGCATTCAGTTCGTCAAAGGCCCTTCTGGACAGAAGGGTAGCTTGAGATCCCGTGTCCACCAGCGCTGAAATTGTACACTGCCCCTGTACTTGTACCGGGGCATAGTATCTTCCCTCCTTCTCCTCAAGGGGGCACAGATAATGCACATTTTTGGCAACTGGTGGGCTAACTTTCTGGTTTTGGACATCGCTAGCGAAGAGATTTGGGCAGAATTCTGTGGAGAGCCTTGGGAATCTGAAAGAAAAAGTTGGCAACTGGAGATCAGAGCCATTTTGGGTTCCCCTGGCTCCGGTTCTGGGCCGCCCCCCCCTTTTTGGAGGCAGTCACCAGGATGGGTTTGAACCAGGGGATTTTCTTGCTGTTGGTTCTGGGATGAGATAGTGGGTGGCGGTAGCTCAGTCTCCACATCTCCCCAGTCTGGATTTGCATCCCTAGGGACCCATTTTTCTTTGGGAGGAGTTCCCCCCTCTCTGAAGGAGAAGATCCTTTCCCCAGGATCCTCTGAGGATCCCTCTCCCTCAAATTGGAAGACCTGTACCTCCTCCTCAAACTGAGTCTGTTTGGGTCTTTTGTTTCTCCTACCCCCTCTCTGCTCCTTAGGAGGCAGACTTTCCGGGGCAAGAGATTTTGTTTCCGGTTCCTGGGTTTCCAGGGGCTGTTTACAAGTGAGGAAGGAAGCTTCCTCCAAGGCTTTACACCCCCTTCCCCTTGTGCCTCCTCCCTGGGAACCGGTGAGTTATCGGGGTGCTGCCCCCGTCATTGTTCTGGAGCACCAGGTCCAGAGTTGGGTGCGTTCTGCGCCGGCACGCCCATCTGAGGGTTCTGCTGAGCCCTCAGTATGTGACCCAGATCCCGCGCCATGTTTTGAACCTGGCGCTCTAACTGGGAAACCCGCTCAGGCTGATACGGGGCCCTGTTTTCTCCCCTGGGCTGATCCCGGGAAGGGTAGCTGTCCCTCCTCTGGTAATACCCCGGGTTGGGAAGATTTGGGTACCCCTCCACCCTTGGCCTCCCCTCTCCCGGACTCAGTGGTCTGGGCTCAGGGAATTGGGGAAAGAAGGATGGATGGTTTTGGGGCTGAAAGTCGGGTGGATATCTGGGGAAAAAGTTCTGCCCAGGGTTTGGTAAATTTCTGCCCTCCTGTGGGAAGTTTGGAGGGAAGTTCCCTGGGTTAGGTGCTTGGCTGGATCCCCCCCCTTGGGCTGGAGGAGTCCACACATAACCCAGGATGGGTCGATTTCCCTTGTAACGGGGACTTACATAATCAGGAGAGCGAGGGACCCCATTTGTGGGGCTGCCTCCTTGGCTCCCTGTCTGTGACTGACCCGAGGACCTCCTGGGCCTAGCATTATTAGGTGCAGGTAGGTTTTTAGGCCCCCCCATCTCCAAATCCAAAACGGGGGTGACCTTTACCTCTGCAACCTTGGCAGCAGCAGGGGTGCTGTTGGCTTTGGGGTTTTTTTGGGCATTACTTTTGCTATCTATCGGTTTCTGCACCTCATAGATCCGGGTAGCCTGTTCAATGACCCAGTCTAAAGATCTTTTCTCGTGAAAATCCCTCACGAGCTGGATCATGATATATTTGGGCAAGGCATGGAAAAACGTATTAATAAATTCCCTGCTATCCGTGCGCACCCTTCTTGTGGTCTGTGCAAAAGCCCGCTTTAACTCCTGCACAAATTCTTGTGGGGCCTGATCCTCCCCACATTGCAAATTGTAGGCTGCCTTGCGAGCCTCTTGAGGATTTCTGTGAACAGAAAAATGTTTCAAGATGGCCGCCTTATAGGTGGACCATCTTAAATGATTTTGGTCCTCCAGCCCCGCAAAGAAACTGGAGTATTCCGGGGAGAAGGTCCACTTTACATATTGAATACAGCTTTGGCTGTCCTTCAAATGGAAAGTCTCCATCATTTGTTCAAACAACTCTAAGTGCTCCCAAACAGAATACTTAGCGTTCTTATGGTAAGGCGTGATGACGCTCCTGATCGCCTTAATCTGCTTTAAGGGGTCCTTCAGCAAGGCCCTTTTTGCCTTATTGGCCTTTTTGGTTCGGGTAACGCTTGTCCATTCGTCCTCGGACTCAGAGGCACTGCTCCCAGAGGTTCCCGTCTGTTCTTCCAGGTTTTCCCGGATTCTGCGAGCCTGGGAATGGCTGGCAGAATGTGGGGGCCTGGTCTCCTGTGTCCTGCGCAGTTCAGAGGAGTCTTCAGATTCCTCCTTGCTGCCAGGATTTGATGGGTACCCCCTCCACTGACCTAACTGGGCAGAGGTTTTCAGGATGCCCTTAATGGGCCTACTCTCCTGGGGTTCCCCATTGAACTGTACTGTACTTGGGTGCCCATACCCGGATGCCCACCCCTCCATTCCTGAGTGGTACTGGCCTATGAGCCCCATACTCTTAGCTGGATAGTAATCTGCCATCCCTGTGGCCCTGTGCTCATGTGTGCCAGGGGACATGGGGGTGGTAGAGTCCAGGGACTGGGGGAGATGAAGGCCCCTGGTGTTAGGGCTCCTGCGGTTATGGTCAGGAGTCTCTCTTTCCCAGCGGACCTCATCTCTATCCGCCCCTGCTCCCTGTTGCAATGCAAGAGCCTGCATTTGTGCTTTCAGTTCCTCTGTTAAGGCCTTACTCGACTCTATCAGTTTCTCCTGCATCGCTACCTGTTGCTGGAGCCTCTCATTGTGCTGGCAGAGAGCCTCATTTTCCCTCTGTACTTCCTGGTTGGTCCTGGAGAACTGGGCCAGTCTTTGCTGCAGGAGGGTTACCTCCTGAGCTGTGTCCCTATTGGCCTGCTCCTTTCTTGCTAGACCATCCTCCACCCTCCTGGTGTGCTCTAGCAAGTTCTGGTGTTCTTTTTGGAGGTCACCCAGTCCCTGGTGGGCCAGGTGATTTTCTTCCATTTTTCTTTTTAAATGGCAGACTTCCTGGCCTAAGGTATCCCTTTCCTGACTAAGAGCCTGCATCTGTGCCGCCAGGTCGTCCCTTTGCCTTTGGAAGGCACCAGTATTCTGGCGCTCCTGATCAAACTCTGCCTGGGTATCCAGGTCTTTCAGAATTAGTTTGTTGCTCTCTGCCTTCACTCTATCTAGGTGGCCTTGCAGGGTGACTACCTGCTCAGCACATACCCTGTTGAAGTCCAGTTGTTGCTCCAGCTTTTTCTGGTTTTGCAGTAGGGAGTCCAAACCTTCTTGGTATTCCTTCTGCAAGGCCAGAAATCTGGTATCCTGTTCTACCTTTTCCTGTTGCAGCACATCCATATCCTTCTTTATTTTAATGATGTGCTGCCTACTATCATCTTCTGACTCCTGGCTCCTCTGCAGCCTCTGCTCAGAAGAGACCAGGTCAGATTGGACCTTCTCTAACGCCATCTGTTGCCTATTTGCCAGATTTTGGCTTTCAGCACATCTATCCTGCATGTCTCCCATATATAGGTACAGGTATGCCGCTATCCTAACAATCTTGTCGTGTTCATCTTTGGCCTTAGGAGCCATATATAGTTCACTCAGGGCCACATGTAATGGACCCTGATCTCTCCATAAGTCTGACCCTGTTTCAGTGACCTGTCGCGTGATGGCCTGCAACCAGGCATCCTGGCCCTGTTCGGTCCATTCACCTCTCACAAATAGCTTATGCAAGAGGTGCTCTCTGGCTATTTTCATATCTACCAAGGTCGTCATTCTAGAGATTGGTCTCTGTCCTGACTTACAGAAGTTAGTATTTTATTTTTGCAGAACAGAACTTTTCTTGGAGTGTCCCTTTTGAGGAATGCTTTACAGCGTAACACAGCGTGGTGATCAGACCGGATATGTGTATCTGGTCAGCTGGCACACTGTATTAATCTGCACAAGTGGTATTCTAACCCAGAATCCCGGACGAGCCCCCACTTTGTAAGAGGATTCAATTCAACACTACAGCTAAGTCAATGCCTAGTCTGGGATACTGAATGGAAACCCTTATTGATATATCTTTATGTCCAGTTCATGCGTTCTGGATGACTACCCCTATATAACACCCCTCTCTTGGAATCCCCCTGACCCCACTGAGCCAAGAAGTAGTTCTGTTTTGCAAGTTAAAAGGTTTATTTGATAATTTAAACAAGAGATGTATATATCACACCTTATAATAAATTAATAATTGAATAGCACACTTAGGGCCTCATTACGACCCTGGCGGTAAGGGGTTAACGCCAGCGTTAGCTGCGCCGACCCCTTACCGCCAATTACGAGGTCCCCTAGCGCCATGCTGCTTTTAACACCTGCTTTTAGCAGGTGTTAAAATCCATGGCGCTAAGGGACCATGGAGTTAATTACGCCACCGTAATTTACGGTGGCGTAATTAACGCCTTCCCCACTCCCATTATGCCCTATGGGGCAAAAATGGGAATGGGGAAGGGTAAATGGGGATTGGGGACTTACCGCCCCGCCAAGGTCGGAATGGGGCGGTAAGTCCGCCAACCACCATGGCGTAAACGTAGTTTACGCCATGGTGGTAAAGTCACGGCCCAGGCGGTAACTTACCGCCTGGGTCGTAATGAGGCCCTTAATCTGATATGATAAAGATTAACAACGGAGAATCTGGCACTAACACGCTTCTCTATAATCAATAAGGAGTTGACATGAAATGGATAAGGTAGCACACAGGTGAATAGGAACAAAAGAAGAAGGTGGTACAAAATGCTTTATAGAGTTTAAATGGATGCAAGGTTGAATGAATGAAATGCAGTATAGAAATACTCAATATGATTTCAACAAAACAATGTAATCACTTTTCTCTGGCAATCCCCTCCCCCCCTTGATGCAAGGCAAGGAAATGGAAGGAAAACACACAGTTCTCAGAAATGCAATCAAATGTGATTCAGTTCACCCCAGCAAGCTTAGACTACAGAAGTTTGAAAACACAGGCCCAAATTGCTTTGATATGTGCTGGCAATGAATTAAAAAATATGCTAAAAATGCTTTTAATTCCCTTTCAGAGGTTCAGGGTGAGTGATATCTACTCTCTATGAATTCAGGATCACCTTAACAATGCTTTAGTAGTAACTAGCAGGTAAACGAAGTTTTTGGCAAGGAAAAGCAAAACTGCTGTCTTTTTACACGTGAAGAAATTTGCAAATCGCGGCAAAATTCGCGGATGCGTGTTCCGCGATTGCGGTAAAACTATAAGGGGTAGGAATGCGGTTCTAGGTTCGTATGAAAGCCACGATTCTAAGCTTTCAGATAAAAGTTACTGCAAGTCTCTAGCCCAAACGGTTACAGAGTTATGACCGATTTTGTGAAGGTCGTTTTTGGCTTTGCAAATTTTAAAAGCTCAAGATGACAAGTGACAGATTTTGCAGCTAGAATGACAGGTGACAGATTTGGAGCTATCAGGCAGTTCTACTTAGGTTAAATAGATTGAGTTAGATGAATTTAAACTAAGAGATTGGTTCTACACAGTTCTGCTGGGTACTCACACTATATTCTTGAATTAAATGGGCCTCATCACGGATCTGGTCAGGGTTTTAGACTGGGCTCTGGTCTCTCTCTGGGCACAGCGTCTGGTCTCTGGAACTGCTCGCTCTCTGGTCTGGTCTCTTAGTTCTGGATAGATTGAAGTCTCTAGTTTGGCTTTCTGGAGGTTGATGAATTTGAAGTCTGGATCTCTGGATGTTGTATGGTCCGGCAGAGCGCGTTGCAGCAAATGGAATTGAAGGTCCCTATCTGTCCTGTCTGTCTGCTTTTATGTGTTTTGAGAGTGGGTGGGTATGTTGGTCATAACTAAACTTGCCCCTCTCACTTGTCATTGGTCAAATTTCCATTCCTCACTTGATTGGTGAAGCTAAGTTGTGTCAGAGTGATGTCATTTTATGGCTTGCAGATAGGACACTCCTCTGTCAGATTGCACACATTCTATATTTGATAACAAAAGACATATTTCACAGTTACACAGTTGCTTGAAATTACATATACATGGTGTGGCTGAATTTAGCCATGTCTCTGTCCAAATCTGTTGTTTCTAAGAGCTTGCATTCAGAAATGGCACATAATTGACTTTTTAACTGATTTTTCAATTTCTGACATTGACCCAACTTTACATACATGTGCGCAGGGAGTATGGACATTAACTGATGAAGTTTCAGATTTTTAACATGCATACATTTAGAGTAATATCCACTTTTCCGCTAACACCCCCCTGAACATACCACCGGTTCTAAAAACCTCTTAAACTGTGGGCAGAAAAATCACAAGAATTATTGTATCATTTATAAAATTTTCACATGTCCGCACCATGAGTTATTCATCTTTTTCTAAACAATATTCTGGCTACAAAGGGGTGTGGTTTCCCAGGTCACATGGTGGAAATACTGGTTTATCCAGTTCTGCCAAGCCAGCTTCTGTCTCCAGTTTCTCCCCCTCCCAGTTTCTGCCAAGAGTAAGCCACTTTTACGACCCCTGCAATATAAGATTTGCTTGGGTCCTGAAAGGCTCATTGTTCAAGAGGAAGCCATTTATGATCCTCTCAATAAACCCTCTGCCTGGGTGAAGGGAGTTGCATTGTTCACTCTCCTGCAGAGCACAGGTAATTCAATTATCAGATAGATGGTATATTCTTAGTGTGGCCAGCAAAAAGGCAGATAGTCCTGGGAACACAGCTGTGACTCAAGTTTCACTCCTGATGGGGGTAGTTGTCAAGCAAAATCAAGTTCCTTAAGCCAGACTTTCAACTAACTGTCATGTTTTTTGTTGCTTTTTAAATTAACTTGCAATTTTACACATGCAGCTAGAATGCTGATTCTAAGTGCAAAACTATGACATTTCAACAGTTACAAAGGCATGTGACACCAAACATAGGTCACTCATTTAATCTAAACATTTTCGATTTTAGTGTCTTTAAATCCAGTGCAACTTAAACTGCTGACTCCATAGCTCAGCCAGTTTTGTTATAAGCATTGTTCTGGGCTCTTCATTTCCCAGATTTTGTAGGCACACAAAACTCCATTCTGCCAAATGTCTGCTGGTGTTCAGTGAATATTTTGCACATATTGTAATGTTTGAAAATAGGCATTTTGAGCCTGCCTTCAGAGAAACACAGGGTGGTTTTAAAACGCCGGCTTTTGGATAGTGGTGAGTACTGGTACTGCACCCATTTTTGGGATTTAACAAATGAATTCCCCACAATTCTAAGTTGCATTTGGCAATCAGCATTGCCATTCCCAATGGTTTCAGACTACTGTGCGGGTAGTCCAATGGTGGTTTTAAAGCGCTTTGAAGCTAACTGGCGCTACTGTTTTTCCTTTGGCAACCCATTTCCCTCATGGCAACCCGGCCTTTCATTCTCGCACTGGTGGGTGGCAAGTGAGGCAACCATTTTGGTGGGCGCACAAACTGCGCAGCTTTCCTGGATTTCGGCGCACATGTGGGTTTTCCGCCATCTTGAATTTTCTAAGCCCACAGCACCAAATGTTGTAGCATGATAGCTTAAACGTGGGTCAGGACACCCAACACATCCCATGCAGAAATTTTGGGAAAAACCAGTGTACATGGGGCAAAGAATGCTGGTACAAACACGCCTGCACAAACTGCAATGGCGACCATGCAACAAGCAACTGCACCAGACTCCCAGCCAAAAAAGAAGGATAGCCCAATTTTAGAACCAGGACGAACGCCCATCAACCCGGGCAATTTTAGGGACGCCCTAAACAGCTACCCAGACACAGAAACCAGCAGGATAATATCGCAGGGGTTCACCAAATGGTTTTTTTATCCCATTTAAGGGCTCTGGGTCACAATACATCCCGATTAACCTAAAGTCAGCCAGGGATAACCCCCAGTTAGTAGAAACCAAAATCAAGAAAGAACTGCAACTGGGCAGGGTAGCAGGTCCTTGGGATGCCATGCCTCTAAAGGACTATTTAATATCTCCACTAGGCCTGGTTCCCAAAAAAGAACCCGGAAAAAGGAGACTAATCCATCACCTACCCTACCCCAAAGGCCAGTCTTTAAACGATGGCATCCCACACACAGAATCCGCTGTAACTTACACGCATTTCCAAGAAGCGGTAAGGCTCATACAAGAGTGCGGCAGAAATGCCTTGATGGCGAAGCTGGACATCGAATCTGCTTTCAGACTTCTGCCAGTCCACCCAGAGTCATAGAAGTGGCTAGGTTTCACTTTTAACAACAAATTCTACGTAGATAGATGCCTTCCCATGGGGTGCGCAGTATCCTGTGCACTATTTGAGCAATTCAGTTCCTTTTTTCAATGGGCTTTCCTAAAGCAGAGACCAGGAACAAAAATAGTACATTACCTAGACGATTTCATGGTCATAGGGCCACCAAAATCCGAGGAATGCGGCCAGGCTTTAGCAAACCTGGAGCACATGGCCGCACAGTGGGGAATTCCCCTAGCGAGGGAAAAAAACCACCAAACCAGACACAAACATAATCTTCCTGGGCATCGAAATAGACTTAGCAAAGGGGCTCTGCAGAATCCCAAAAACAAAAATAACAGAACTCCGGGCTAAAATACAAAACCTGATAATGAGAGATAAGGGGACGGTTAAGGAAATACAATCCTTAGCAGGCAGCCTCAATTTCACATCCAAAATATTACCTCAAGGGAGGATATTTTCCAGAAGCCTGGAGTTCAAAATCAAATCACTCACCAAACCACACTTGCATATCCGGCTAGGCAGAGAAATGAAACAAGACCTGGAAACATGGGGAAAATTCCTCAGAGATTTCAACCGGTCTTTACTTTGGCGAACGCCTTTAAACACCCGGTCTCACAGGGTCCTATACACCGACGCAGCTGGGAGCAAGAGGTTCGGAGCCATACTAGACTCCGAATGGGTGGCAGGACACTGGCCCAATTCATGGCAAACAGCAGGGTGGACAAGAAACATCACCTTACTAGAAATATTCCCCATCTGGCTAACATTACACATCTGGGGCAGGCGACTAGCAAATACAGAACTTTTGATTTGGTGCAACAACATGGCTGTAGTGGGCTCCATAAACAGGAGGGCTACGAAATGCCCTTTAGTACTAAAAGTATTACGAGAGTGTTAATATACAAATGCAGCAGTCGAAAACGGGTGCAAAAAGAACCATCAATATTTGTTGCATCGACGAGGCAACAAACTGCCCGGTGTGCATCACCAACCTCTATTACACACAACGACCTAAAGTGGGGGGGAGTTTTTTAATCCACAAGGATGCATCGGCCCTAAGCCGTTACCAATTTAAAGGAGTGCTGATGAAAGCAATCAGCAGAGCATGGTGGGATCCCAAACATTTCGGCACTCATTCCTTCAGGATAGGTGCCGCCACCGCTTCATGGCAAGGAGGTTTAGCACCGCAACTACTTAAAAACATAGGGGGATGGAAGTCAGACTGTTATAAAAGATATATCAGACCGCAACCGATATAGCCATCCGCCCGTATAATACCGTCTTCCTTTTCCCTCCCTCCCACCACCACAGACACAACAGGCGAATTGAGGACCACACTCCGATCAGCATGATAAGTTGGCCACTCATTTATTTTCAGGACAGGCAGATGGGCAGAAGAAACTAAGGATGGGCCACCTTTCAGAAACATCATTACGTCATGGTGGGGATACAGAGGCCTACGTTGGGCGGATGTCAACGAAACATTAGCGGAACTGGTGGCATACAGGGACCCACCAGAATTCCTGATCATACATCTAGGGGGCAACGACCTAGTCAAGACAGCTAGACGCACCCTATGCAAATAAATGTGCTCCTCCCTAGCAGGCATTGCGCACAACTGGAGGGGTACCAAAATATATTTCTCAGCCATCTTACCAAGAAAGAAATGGCTAGGGGCCAACTGCTACAAATCTATAGACATATCCAGAAGAAAACTGAACAGGACCATAGAGAGATTCTGTATGACCAGGGGACTGGGTTTCATAAAACACCCAGCCATTACACTAACAACCCAGACCTTTTCCTCGACGACGGCACCCATCTGTCCAGCCAGGGCATGGAGCATTTGTACCGGGAAATTAATACAACTCTTGCTCACAGGGGCTGTCACTAGGGCATACTCTTGGGGGAACACGGCCAGCCGGGAACCTGCCTGTGTGTGGCGGCACGGGTCCGAGGGGGTAACCTCAGGACCCGGTGCCCAAAAGTATGATACCATCATGATATGTGATATTGTTATTGTCATAACCCATATCTGTACAATAAAATCCTACGGCCTTTTATTGCCAACACTTGTAACAAGTTGTGAGTCTATCATTACGGGTGAGGGTTCGAGGTTCGGCCATTACTAATGCATGCATATGGGTTCAGCAGTTATGTCTTCATTGGATTGTTCAGAGGCAAATGACTGGAAAGGAACACCCAAGTAGTCAGTTATTTCTCAAGCAAAAAAAAAAAAAAGACAGAATTTACAGTTTGAACACAATTCGGTGAAGGAATGCCTGCATAGAATGAAGACACTCTGGGAAGTAAGCCTTCCTTGCCTAAACAACAAAATAAACTGCTGCATGGTGCAAATAACACCATTTTCCACTGAAACAAGTCCACATTTCCATGGGCCAGATTGTCAAAAGAGTTTCACAAGTGACAGGAGCACAGAGAATGTGCTTGTTTCATTTGAGCTACTTTCAGAAATGCTCAGGCCGCCTTATTCACAAACGTGACCTGAGCAGGCCAGGAGCGAATGGGCAGTGGCACAAAGATATGCCACCCCCCTTGCATTCAATTCTGTCGGGAGATAGGTCCCGACAGTAATGGATGACAGATTCCCGGCAACCATATTGGTTTTCAGGGTTGGATGTGAAGGCCCATCTCAGTGAAATGCTCAGAAAAGAAAGCATTTACATCTCTGTTTGGGAATTGAAATGCAAGTGTGACAGTCCCAGTCTTAACCTTGGCTGTCAAACTTAAAAGGAAAATCATGACAGAGTCAGAAATAGCCCTGTCATGATTTGTGTCCTCCTCTGTGCCTGTCCTGAAAGGCACAGGGCGGTGACCCTCTTTTCTGCAAATTTAACAGCACATCCTGTTTGTGAATTCGGAAGGCGCTTTGAAATGCCCAGGAACTCCCCATTATTTGCCAAATTTGCAGAGGAGGGAGAAGGACATCTGAAGGAGTGCATTTAAGCTGCACTTCTTCAGATGCCTTTACTGAATTGTGTTGCTAATTTTTTCATCTCAAGTGAGGCGAAGCTCCAGCGATTCTCCTCACTTTTGAGAATCTGGCCCTATCCTTTTCATTCCAATATGTTCTCAAAGTTAGGCACAGACACTCCTACACTGGGCCCTAGCATTTCCCTAAAATGACTATCTTCTTAAAGTAACATACTGAAGTGAACATATTAAAAGCACACAATTGGAAAGCAGGGCATGGTTCGTCTTTTGCTCAAACAGAGCCTAAATGCGATTTTTCTTAGCCTCTGTCTAGTATCTGCACCATTTATTGATTACAGTGCAACTGCTAAGGGTCACCGGCTGATATACAATGTGACACTCCAAAATATGCTCTGAAGGTTAAACTGATTAAGTCTCCAAAGTTACCTTAGTATTTCCCATTCTTCACAAATAGTTCCTGGCTTGTTCACAGTGTGGCGAGTAAGAAATGCATTTCGCATCTTTGAAAGGTACACTTTTCTTTGTTATACAATGTGCCTCATTCTCGATAATAGGTGTATACCATTCAAGCTTGGGCAAAATTCTGCTGCTGATGTACTGTCGTCACCCATTCGAGTGACTCAACAGTACTGTCCAACAGCTGCTGGTGGGAGGTAATACTGGAGTGTTGTTTCGTGGCTTTGATGATGTGATTGACTTTGTAGTCCTGGGCTCAATGTTGGCCATAGTGTATTGTATAACGTATATCTATAATAATACAGTTGTCATTTGGGTCAAGCATCTTCAGGTGCTTGAGCTCCTGGATTCTTCTGTGTGTTGTGAATGAAGTTATCTTTTAAAACCATCACTGAAAGATCCTTCACTGTATGCCCATCCTGTGTGAAGTGTCAACCTACTGCGGTTTGCGTTGTGTGGTTTGAGATGGTGTATCTGTGCAGGGTTATCCTTTCACAAAGCTAGTGGCAGGTCTCATCTACATGATGTCCTTGTGGGCCTTTCCTGAATTGGATGAGGTACACAACATTGGAAGATCTGCAGTTGTTTGTCTCTTGTATCTGTATGGCTTGATTTTGAGGGGTTGTTATGGCAGATGTGGTGCAGACGGGTTGGCACATTTGGCATTCATGGGGGCGATCTAGCTGTTCTTTGTCAAGTGCTAGATAATTCCTCATCAGAGACCATGCCAGGTTTCTCAGCTGCTTGTATGCAATTCGAGCAGCCTCCTTGAAAATGTATCTCGGCTCCTCACCCCTTCTACGTATTAGTTTTTGTTCCTTAACAATCCCATTCAATCGTGTAAGTGCTGAATGACAGGTGATGGCCAAGGGTATTCGTTCTGTATTTCAGCTGTCTCTGTATTGTAGCCGATTGTCTCTTGGTATTTTCAATGCACAATCAAATTTCCTGTGAATTTGCTTGGCTGAGTGACCCTTTTTCAAGAAGGCATACGGAGCGTGTTGATTGTCCCATGTCTTTCTGTTGGAGCATATGTGCTGGTACCGGATATCCTAAATATAGGAAATAAACCTTTTCTGTGGCTTTGATGGAAACATGCTCAGTGTAAGTATTTGCTCCTGTCCCTGGGTTACTTCTGTACAGCTGTTTGCAGATGGTCTTTCAGGACACCTAATGGGTGATGACACAGAACATTGACAAAAGAGACAACATAGATTTTGGGTGTTTAAGTGCAAATGCTAGGCACCCATTATTGAGCATGAGGCACACTGAGGTGACAATGGACATTGCAACATTCAAAAATGGGTGAGGCATTTTGTATATGCCACATTGCATGCAAACATGGAAGCCACTCTTTTTCTTTTGTTTCTTAGAGAATTAACTCACTAGTTAGTGTTTCTTCTACAATCATTTCACTCTGCACTATCTGAAGAAGCGGTCTATGAGACTGTGAAAGCTTGTGCATTTTTACATCTGCATATTATTTACAGAAAAGATATTAAAACCTGAATGTTGTGTGATTTTTTAAAGTGGACTAATACTGTGGCAAACCTTTTCTTTGCACAAGTGCAGAACATTATTGATGTGAAATGGCCACTTTGTATTAAGAGCTTTTCAACTTGACTGCCGGTGAGTGTACTTCCACACCTGCAGTGCTCCAGTAGCCCGTCCGGGCCCTCTCAGAAACTTTTCCAGGCCCCCCTAACCCCCGTCAGACTTCCTTTCCCACCCCGCACCCTCTTCCTGGTCCCACTCCCTCCCGCCTCCCGACCCGCCCATCTCGCTCTGATTGGCCACTCGGACCGTGTTGTGTTGGCCTAACGGCCCGCTGCAAAAGGGCGCCCATCTTTTCAACTTGACTGCCGGTGAGTGTACTTCCACACATGCAGTGCTCCAGTAGCCCGTCCGGGCCCTCTCGGAAACTTTTCCAGGCCCCTCTATCCCCCGTGTGCCTTCCTTTCCCTCCCCGCACCCTCTTCCTGGTCCCGCTCCCTCCCGCCTCCCGACCCGCCCATCCCGCTCTGATTGGTCGCTTGGACCATGATGTGTTGGCCTAACGGCCCCCTGCAAAAGTGCGCCCATTTTTTCAACTTGACTGCCGGTGAGTGCACTTCCACACCTGCAGTGCTCCAGTAGCCCGTCCGGGCCCTCTCGGAAACTTTTCCAGGCCCCCCTATCCTCCGTTAGACTTCCTTTCCCACCCCGCACCCTCTTCCTGGTCCCGCTCCCTCCCGCCTCCTGACCCGCCCATCCCGCTCTGATTGGTCGCTCGGACCGTGTTGTGTTGGCCTAACGGCCCGCTGCAAAAGTGCACCCATCTTTTCAACTTGACTGCCGGTGAGTGTACTTCCACACCTGCAGTGCTCCAGTAGCCCGTCCGGGCCCTCTCGGAAACTTTTCCAGGCTCTTCTATCCCCCGTGTGCCTTCCTTTCCCTCCCCGCACCCTCTTCCTGGTCCCGCTCCCTCCCGCCTCCCGACCCGCCCATCCCGCTCTGATTGGTCGCTTGGACCGTGTTGTGTTGGCCTAATGGCCCGCTGCAAAAGTGCGCCCATCTTTTCAACTTGACTGCCAGTGAGTGTACTTCCACACCTGCAGTGCTCCAGTAGCCCGTCCGGGCCCTCTCGGAAAATTTTCCAGGCCCCTCTATCCCCCGTGTGCCTTCCTTTCCCTCCCCGCATGCTCTACCTGGTCCCGCTCCCTCCCGCCTCCCAACCCGCCCATCCCGCTCTGATTGGTCGCTCGGACCGTGTTGTGTTGGCCTAACGGGCCGCTGCAAAAGTGCGCCCATCTTTTCAACTTGACTGCCGGGCCGGTGAGTGTACTTCCACACATGCAGTGGTCCTGTAGCCCGTCCGGGCCCTCTCGGAAACTTTTCCAGGCCCCTCTATCCCCCGTGTGCCTTCCTTTCCCTCCCTGCACCCTCTTCCTGGTCCCACTCCCTCCCGCCCCCCGACCCGCCCATCCCACTCTGATTGGTTCAGCCGAGACGATTCCCCTCCATTCACAGTTCTCCTAGGGCAGCCCTCTGCCCGGCAGCCCATTAGCTAAGGACCCGAGGCAAAGGACGACTCCTTCAGGGACGACTCCAGATCGTATCTGCAGGTATCCGCAGGAGAAGCAAGAAGCCAACAACAAGTAAGTGTGGCAAGGGCGGGGCCAGAGGCAACTACTTCAGGCCATACTACCCTACCACTCATCTAACAAAGCATCACCACCGTAAATTCATTATATTTGCATTCAGAAACTCTGTCCTTTGCATGTAAAAGTTGCATTTAGAAGTTGTGCCCAATAGCCTATGTGTGCATTTAGAAGCTGTGCCCAATAGCCTCTCTGAGAAAAGTTGCATTTAGAGGTGTGCCCAATAGCCTCTCTGAGAAAAGTTGCATTTAGAAGTGTGCCCAATAGCCTATGTGAGAAAAGTTGCATTTAGAAGTGTGCCCATTAGCCTATGTGTGCGTTTAGAAGTCGTGCCCAATAGCCTCTGTGAGAAAGGTTGCATTTAGAAGTGTGCCTAAAAGCCTATGTGAGAAAAGATGCATTTAGAAGTGTGCCCAATAGCCTCTCTGAGAAAAGTTGTACTTAGAAGTGTACCCAATAGCCTCTCTGAGAAAAGTTGCATTTAGAAGTGTACCCAATAGCCTATGTTAGTATTTAGAAGTTGTGCCCAATAGCCTCTCTGAGAAAAGTTGCATTTAGAAGTTGTGCCCAATAGCCTCTGTGAGAAAAGTTGCATTTAGAAGTGTGCCCAATAGCCTCTCTGAGAAAAGTTGCATTTTGAAGTGTACCCAATAGCCTATGTGTGTATTTAGAAGTTGTGCCCAATAGCCTCTCTGAGAAAAGTTGCATTTAGAAGTTGTGCCCAATAGCCTCTCTGAGAAAAGTTGCATTTAGTAGTGTACCCAATTGCATTTAGAAGTTGACCGAATAGCCTCTCTGAGAAAGTTGAATTTAGAAGTGTGCCCAATAGCCTCTCTGAGAAAAGTTGCTTTTAGAAGTGTACCCAATAGCCTATATGTTCAGTTAGAAGCTAGGCCCAATAGCCTCTCTGAGAAAAGTTGAATCTAGAAGTGTTCCCAATAGCCTATGTGTGTATTTAGAAGTTGTTCCCAATGGCCTCTCTGAGAAAAGTTGCATTTAGAAGTTGTTCCCAATAGCCTCTCTGAGAAAGTTGAATTTAGAAGTGTGCCCAATAGCCTCTCTGAGAAAAGTTGCATTTAGAAGTGTGCCCAAAAGCCTATGTGAGAAAAGATGCATTTAGAAGTGTGCCCAGTAGCCTCTCTGAGAAAAGTTGCACTTAGAAGTGTACCCAATAGCCTCTCTGAGAAAAGGTGCATTTAGAAGTGTACCCAATAGCCTATGTGAGAAAAGTTTCATTTAGAAGTGTGCCCAATAGCCTATGTGAGAAAAGTTGCATTTAGAAGTGGGCCCATTAGCCTATGTGTGCATTTAGAAGTCGTGCCCAATAGCCTCTGTGAGAAAAGTTGCATTTAGAAGTGTGCCCAAAAGCCTATGTGAGAAAAGATGCATTTAGAAGTGTGCCCAATAGCCTCTCTGAGAAAAGTTGCACTTAGAATTGTACCCAATAGCCTATCTGAGAAAAGTTGCATTTAGAAGTGTACCCAATAGCCTATATGTTTAGTTAGAAGCTAGGCCCAATAGCCTCTCTGAGAAAAGTTGAATCTAGAAGTGTTCCCAATAGCCTATGTGTGTATTTAGAAGTTGTTCCCAATGGCCTCTCTGAGAAAAGTTGCATTTAGAAGTTGTTCCCAATAGCCTCTCTGAGAAAGTTGAATTTAGAAGTGTGCCCAATAGCCTCTCTGAGAAAAGTTGCATTTAGAAGTGTGCCCAAAAGCCTATGTGAGAAAAGATGCATTTAGAAGTGTGCCCAATAGCCTCTCTGAGAAAAGTTGCACTTAGAAGTGTACCCAATAGCCTCTCTGAGAAAAGGTGCATTTAGAAGTGTACCCAATAGCCTATGTGAGAAAAGTTTCATTTAGAAGTGTGCCCAATAGCCTATGTGAGAAAAGTTGCATTTAGAAGTGGGCCCATTAGCCTATGTGTGCATTTAGAAGTCGTGCCCAATAGCCTCTGTGAGAAAAGTTGCATTTAGAAGTGTGCCCAAAAGCCTATGTGAGAAAAGATGCATTTAGAAGTGTGCCCAATATCCTCTCTGAGAAAAGTTGCACTTAGAAGTGTACCCAATAGCCTCTCTGAGAAAAGTTGCATTTAGAAGTGTACCCAATAGCCTATGTTAGTATTTAGAAGTTGTGCCCAATAGCCTCTTTGAGAAAAGTTGCATTTAGAAGTCGTGCCCAATAGCCTCTCTGAGAAAAGTTGCATTTAGAAGTGTACCCAATAGCCTATGTGTGTATTTAGAAGTTGTGCCCAATAGCCTCTTTGAGAAAAGTTGCATTTAGAAGTTGTGCCCAATAGCCTCTCTGAGAAAAGTTGCATTTAGTAGTGTAGCCAATTGCTTTAGAAGTTGTTCCGAATAGCCTCTCTGAGAAAAGTTGCTTTTAGAAGTGTGCCCAATAGCCTATATGTGTAGTTAGAAGCTAGGCCCAATAGCCTCTCTGAGAAAAGTTGAATCTAGAAGTGTTCCCAATAGCCTATGTGTGTATTTAGAAGTTGTTCCCAATGGCCTCTCTGAGAAAAGTTGCATTTAGAAGTTTTTCCCAATAGCCTCTCTGAGAAAGTTGAATTTAGAAGTGTGCCCAATAGCCTATGTGAGAAAAGTTGCATTTAGAAGTGTACCCAATAGCCTATGTGTGTATTTAGAAGTTGTGCCCAATAGCCTCTCTGAGATAAGTTGCATTTAGAAGTCGTGCCCAATAGCCTCTGTGAGAAGAGTTGCATTTAGAAGTGTGCCCAATAGCCTCTCTGAGAAAAGTTGCATTTAGAAGTGCACCTAATAGCCTATGTGTGTATTTAGAAGTTGTGCCCAATAGCCTCTGTGAGAAAATTTGCATTTAGAAGTGTGCCCAATAGCTTCTCTGAGAAATGTTGCCTTTAGAAGTGTGCCCAATAGCCTATGTGTGTATTTAGAAGCTGTGCCCAATAGCCTCTCTGAGAAAAGTTGCATTTAGAAGTTGTGCCCAATAGCCTCTCTAAGAAAAGTTGCATTTAGAAGTGTACCCAATTGCATTTAGAAGTTGTGCCCAATAGCCTCTCTGAGAAAGTTGAATTTAGAAGTGTGCCCAATAGCCTCTCTGAGAAAAGTTGCATTTAGAAGTGTACCCAATTGCATTTAGAAGTTGTGCCCAATAGCCTCTCTGAGAAAGCTGGTTTTAGAAGTGTTCCCAATAGCCTATGTGTGTATTTAGAAGTTGTGCCCGAATAGCCTCTCTGAGGAAAGTTGAATTTAGAAGTTGTGCCCAATAGCCTCTCTGAGAAATGTTTGATTTAGAAGTTGTGCCCAATTGCATCTCTGAGAAAAACTGCACTTAAGGATGTACCCAATAGCCTCTCTCAGAAAAGTTCCATTTAGAAGTTGTCCCCAATAGCCTCTCTGAGAAAAGTTGCATTTGAAGTTGTCCCCAATAGCCTCTCTGAGAAAAGTTGCATTTAGAAGTGTACCCAATAGCCTATGTGTGTATTTAGAAGTTGTGCCCAATAGCCTCTCTGAGAAAAGTTGCATTTAGAAGTTGTCCCCAATAGCCTCTCTGAGAAAAGTTGCATTTGAAGTTGTCCCCAATAGCCTCTCTGAGAAAAGTTGCATTTAGAAGTGTACCCAATAGCCTATGTGTGTATTTAGAAGTTGTGCCCAATAGCCTCTCTGAGAAAAGTTGCATTTGAAGTTGTCCCCAATAGCCTCTCTGAGAAAAGTTGCATTTAGAAGTGTACCCAATAGCCTATGTGTGTATTTAGAAGTTGTGCCCAATAGCCTCTCTGAGAAAAGTTGCATTTAGAAGTTGTGCCCAATAGCCTCTCTGAGAACGATGAATTTAGAAGTGTGCCCAATAGCCTCTCTGAGAAAAGTTGCTTTTAGAAGTGTACCCAATAGCCTATATGTGTAGTTAGAAGCTAGGCCCAATAGCCTCTCTGAGAAAAGTTGAATCTAGAAGTGTTCCCAATAGCCTATGTGTGTATTTAGAAGTTGTGCCCGAATAGCCACTCTGAGGAAAGTTGAATTTAGAAGTGTTCCCAATAGCATATGTGTGTATTTAGAAGTTTTGCCCAATAGCCTCTCTGAGAAAAGTTGCATTTAGAAGTTGTGCCCAATCGCCTCTGTGAGAAAAGTTTCATTTAGAAGTCGTGCCCAATAGCCTCCGTGAGAAAAGTTGCATTTAGAAGTGTGCCCAATAGCCTCTCTGAGAAAAGTTGCATTTAGAAGTCTACCCAATAGTGTCTCTGAGAAAAGTTGCATTTAGAAGTGTACCCAATAGCCTATGTGAGTATTTAGAAGTTGTGCCCAATCGCCTCTGTGAGAAAAGTTTCATTTAGAAGTGTGCCCAATAGCCTATGTGAGAAAAGTGCATTTAGAAGTGTTCCCAATAGCCTATGTGTGTATTTAGAAGTTGTGCCCAATAGCCTCTCTGAGAAAAGTTGCATTTAGAAGTTGTTCCCAATAGCCTCTCTGAGAAAGTTGAATTTAGAAGTGTGCCCAATAGCCTCTCTGAGAAAAGTTGCTTTTAGAAGTGTACCCAATAGCCTATATGTGTAGTTAGAAGCTAGGCCCAATAGCCTCTCTCAGAAAAGTTGAATCTAGAAGTGTTCCCAATAGCTTATGTGTGTATTTAGAAGTTGTGCCCGAATAGCCTCTCTGAGGAAAGCTGAATTTAGAATTGTTCCCAATAGCCTATGTGTGTATTTAGAAGTTGTGCCCAATAGCCTCTCTTTGAAAAGTTGCATTTAGAAGTTGTGCCCAATAGCCTCTGTGAGAAAAGTTGCATTTAGAAGTGTGCCCAATAGCCTATGTGAGAAAAGTTGCATTTAGAAGTGTACCCAATAGCCCATGTGTGTATTTAGAAGTTGTTCCGAATAGCCTCTCTGAGAAAAGTTGCATTTAGAAGTCGTGCCCAATAGCCTCTCTGAGAAAAGTTGCATTTAGAAGTTGTGCCCAATAGCCTCTCTTTGAAAAGTTGCATTTAGAAGTTGTGCCCAATAGCCTCTCTGAGAAAAGTTGCATTTAGAAGTGTACCCAATAGCCTATGTGTGTATTTAGAAGTTGTGCCCAATAGCCTCTCTGAGAAAAGTTGCATTTAGAAGTCGTGCCCAATAGCCTCTCTGAGAAAAGTTGCATTTAGAAGTCGTGCCCAATAGCCTCTCTGAGAAAGGTTGCATTTAGAAGTGTACCCAATAGCCTATGTGTGTATTTAGAAGTTGTGCCCAATAGCCTCTCTGAGAAAAGTTGCATTTAGAAGTGGGCCCAATAGCCTATGTGAGAAAAGTTGCATTTAGAAGTGTGCCCAATAGCCTCTCTGAGAAAAGTTGCATTTAGAAGTGCACCGAATAGCCTATGTGTGTATTTAGAAGTTGTGCCCAATAGCCTCTGTGAGAAAAGTTGCATTTAGAAGTGTGCCCAATAGCCTATGTGTGTATTTAGAAGCTGTGCCCAATAGCCTCTCTGAGAAAAGTTGCATTTAGAAGTTGTGCCCAATAGCCTCTTTGTGAAAAGTTGCATTTAGTAGTGTACCCAATTGCATTTAGAAGTTGACCAAATAGCCTCTCTGAGAAAGTTGAATTTAGAAGTGTGCCCAATAGCCTCTCTGAGAAAAGTTGCTTTTAGAAGTCTACCCAATAGCCTATATGTGTAGTTAGAAGCTATGCCCAATAGCCTCTCTGAGAAAAGTTGAATCTAGAAGTGTGCCCAATAGCCTATGTGTGTATTTAGAAGCTGTGCCCAATAGCCTCTCTGAGAAAAGTTGCATTTAGGAGTTGTGCCCAATAGCCTCTTTGTGAAAAGTTGCATTTAGTAGTGTAGCCAATTGCATTTAGAAGTTGTTCCGAATAGCCTCTCTGAGAAAGTTGAATTTAGAAGTGTGCCCAATAGCCTGTCTGAGAAAAGTTGCTTTTAGAAGTGTGCCCAATAGCCTATATGTGTAGTTAGAAGCTAGGCCCAATAGCCTCTCTGAGAAAAGTTGAATCTAGAAGTGTTCCCAATAGCCTATGTGTGTATTTAGAAGTTGTTCCCAATGGCCTCTCTGAGAAAAGTTGCATTTAGAAGTTTTTCCCAATAGCCTCTCTGAGAAAGTTGAATTTAGAAGTGTGCCCAATAGCCTCTCTGAGAAAAGTTGCTTTTAAAAGTGTACCCAATAGCCTATATGTATAGTTAGAAGCTAGGCCCAATAGCCTCTCTGAGAAAAGTTGAATCTAGAAGTGTGCCCAATAGCCTATGTGAGAAAAGTTGCATTTAGAAGTGTACCCAATAGCCTATGTGTGTATTTAGAAGTTGTGCCCAATAGCCTCTCTGAGAAAAGTTGCATTTAGAAGTCGTGCCCAATAGCCTCTGTGAGACGAGTTGCATTTAGAAGTATGCCCAATAGCCTCTCTGAGAAAAGTTGCATTTAGAAGTGCACCCAATAGCCTATGTGTGTATTTAGAAGTTGTGCCCAATAGCCTCTGTGAGAAAATTTGCATTAAGAAGTGTGCCCAATAGCTTCTCTGAGAAATGTTGCCTTTAGAAGTGTGCCCAATAGCCTATGTGTGTATTTATAAGCTGTGCCCAATAGCCTCTCTGAGAAAAGTTGCATTTAGAAGTTGTGCCCAATAGCCTCTCTGAGAAAAGTTGCATTTAGAAGTGTACCCAATTGCATTTAGAAGTTGTGCCCAATAGCCTCTCTGAGAAAGTTGAATTTAGAAGTGTGCCCAATAGCCTCTCTGAGAAAAGTTGCATTTAGAAGTGTACCCAATTGCATTTAGAAGTTGTGCCCAATAGCCTCTCTGAGAAAGCTGGTTTTAGAAGTGTTCCCAATAGCCTATGTGTGTATTTAGAAGTTGTGCCCGAATAGCCTTTCTGAGGAAAGTTGAATTTAGAAGTTGTGCCCAATAGCCTCTCTGAGAAATGTTTGATTTAGAAGTTGTGCCCAATTGCATCTCTGAGAAAAACTGCACTTAAGGATGTACCCAATAGCCTCTCTGAGAAAAGTTCCATTTAGAAGTTGGCCCCAATAGCCTCTCTGAGAAAAGTTGCATTTGAAGTTGTCGCCAATAGCCTCTCTGAGAAAAGTTGAATTTAGAAGTGTACCCAATAGCCTATGTGTGTATTTAGAAGTTGTGCCCAATAGCCTCTCTGAGAAAAGTTGCATTTAGAAGTTGTGCCCAATAGCCTCTTTGTGAAAAGTTGCATTTAGTAGTGTAGCCAATTGCATTTAGAAGTTGTTCCGAATAGCCTCTCTGAGAAAGTTGAATTTAGAAGTGTGCCCAATAGCCTGTCTGAGAAAAGTTGCTTTTAGAAGTGTGCCCAATAGCCTATATGTGTAGTTAGAAGCTAGGCCCAATAGCCTCTCTGAGAAAAGTTGAATCTAGAAGTGTTCCCAATAGCCTATGTGTGTATTTAGAAGTTGTTCCCAATGGCCTCTCTGAGAAAAGTTGCATTTAGAAGTTTTTCCCAATAGCCTCTCTGAGAAAGTTGAATTTAGAAGTGTGCCCAATAGCCTCTCTGAGAAAAGTTGCTTTTAAAAGTGTACCCAATAGCCTATATGTATAGTTAGAAGCTAGGCCCAATAGCCTCTCTGAGAAAAGTTGAATCTAGAAGTGTGCCCAATAGCCTATGTGAGAAAAGTTGCATTTAGAAGTGTACCCAATAGCCTATGTGTGTATTTAGAAGTTGTGCCCAATAGCCTCTCTGAGAAAAGTTGCATTTAGAAGTCGTGCCCAATAGCCTCTGTGAGACGAGTTGCATTTAGAAGTGTGCCCAATAGCCTCTCTGAGAAAAGTTGCATTTAGAGGTGCACCCAATAGCCTATGTGTGTATTTAGAAGTTATGCCCAATAGCCTCTGTGAGAAAATTTGCATTAAGAAGTGTGCCCAATAGCTTCTCTGAGAAATGTTGCCTTTAGAAGTGTGCCCAATAGCCTATGTGTGTATTTATAAGCTGTGCCCAATAGCCTCTCTGAGAAAAGTTGCATTTAGAAGTTGTGCCCATTAGCCTCTCTGAGAAAAGTTGCATTTAGAAGTGTACCCAATTGCATTTAGAAGTTGTGCCCAATAGCCTCTCTGAGAAAGTTGAATTTAGAAGTGTGCCCAATAGCCTCTCTGAGAAAAGTTGCATTTAGAAGTGTACCCAATTGCATCTAGAAGTGTGCCCAATAGCCTATGTGAGAAAAGTTGCATTTAGAAGTGTACCCAATAGCCTATGTGTGTATTTAGAAGTTGTGCCCGAATAGCCTTTCTGAGGAAAGTTGAATTTAGAAGTTGTGCCCAATAGCCTCTCTGAGAAATGTTTGATTTAGAAGTTGTGCCCAATTGCATCTCTGAGAAAAACTGCACTTAAGGATGTACCCAATAGCCTCTCTGAGAAAAGTTCCATTTAGAAGTTGGCCCCAATAGCCTCTCTGAGAAAAGTTGCATTTGAAGTTGTCGCCAATAGCCTCTCTGAGAAAAGTTGCATTTAGAAGTGTACCCAATAGCCTATGTGTGTATTTAGAAGTTGTGCCCAATAGCCTCTCTGAGAAAAGTTGCATTTAGAAGTTGTGCCCAATAGCCTCTCTGAGAAAAGTTGCATTTAGAAGTGTACCCAATTGCATTTAGAAGCTGTGCCCAATAGCCTCTCTGAGAAAGATGAATTTAGAAGTGTGCCCAATAGCCTCTCTGAGAAAAGTTGCTTTTAGAAGTGTACCCAATAGCCTATAAGTGTAGTTAGAAGCTGGGCCCAATAGCCTCTCTGAGAAAAGTTGAATCTAGAAGTGTTCCCAATAGCATATGTGTGTATTTAGAAGTTGTGCCCAATAGCCTCTCTGAGAAAAGTTGCATTTAGAAGTTGTGCCCAATCGCCTCTGTGAGAAAAGTTTCATTTAGAAGTCGTGCCCAATAGCCTCCGTGAGAAAAGTTGCATTTAGAAGTGTGCCCATTAGCCTCTCTGAGAAAAGTTGCATTTAGAAGTGTACCCAATAGACTCTCTTAGAAAAGTTGCATTTAGAAGTGTACCCAATAGCCTATGTGAGTATTTAGAAGTTGTGCCCAATCGCCTCTGTGAGAAAAGTTTCATTTAGAAGTGTGCCCTATAGCCTATGTGAGAAAAGTTGCATTTAGAAGTGTTCCCAATAGCCTATGTGTGTATTTAGAAGTTGTGCCCAATAGCCTCTTTGAGAAAAGTTGCATTTAGAAGTTGTTCCCAATAGCCTCTCTGAGAAAGTTGAATTTAGAAGTGTGCCCAATAGCCTCTCTGAGAAAAGTTGCTTTTAGAAGTGTACCCAATAGCCTATATGTGTAGTTAGAAGCTAGGCCCAATAGCCTCTCTCAGAAAAGTTGAATCTAGAAGTGTTCCCAATAGCTTATGTGTGTATTTAGAAGTTGTGCCCGAATAGCCTCTCTGAGGAAAGCTGAATTTAGAAGTGTTCCCAATAGCCTATGTGTGTATTTAGAAGTTGTGCCCAATAGCCTCTCTTTGAAAAGTTGCATTTAGAAGTTGTGCCCAATAGCCTCTGTGAGAAAAGTTGCATTTAGAAGTGTACCCAATAGTTTATGTGTGTATTTAGAAGTTGTTCCCAATAGCCTCTCTGAGAAAAGTTGCATTTAGAAGTTGTGCCCAATAGCCTCTCTTTGAAAAGTTGCATTTAGAAGTTGTGCCCAATAGCCTCTCTGAGAAAAGTTGCATTTAGAAGTGTACCCAATAGCCTATGTGTGTATTAAGAAGTTGTGCCCAATAGCCTCTCTGAGAAAAGTTGGATTTAGAAGTCGTGCCCAATAGCCTCTGTGAGAAGAGTTGCATTTAGAAGTGTGCCCAATAGCCTATGTGAGAAAAGTTGCATTTAGAAGTGTGCCCAATAGCCTCTCTGAGAAAAGTTGCATTTAGAGGTGCACCCAATAGCCTATGTGTGTATTTAGAAGCTGTGCCCAATAGCCTCTCTGAGAAAAGTTGCATTTAGAAGTTGTGCCCAATAGCCTCTTTGTGAAAAGTTGCATTTAGAAGTGTACCCAATTGCATTTAGAAGTTGTGCCCAATAGCCTCTCTGAGAAAGTTGAATTTAGAAGTGTGCCCAATAGCCTCTGTGAGTAAAGTTGCATTTAGAAGTGTGCCCAATAGCCTATGTGTGTATTTAGAAGCTGTGCCCAATAGCCTCTCTGAGAAAAGTTGCATTTAGAAGTTGTGCCCAATAGCCTCTTTGTGAAAAGTTGCATTTAGAAGTGTACCCAATTGCATTTAGAAGTTGTGCCCAATAGCCTCTCTGAGAAAGTTGAATTTAGAAGTGTGCCCAATAGCCTCTCTGAGAAAAGTTGCATTTAGAAGTGTACCCAATTGCATTTAGAAGTTGTGCCCAATAGCCTCTCTGAGAAAGCTGCTTTTAGAAGTGTTCCCAATAGCCTATGTGTGTATTTAGAAGTTGTGCCCAATAGCCTCTCTTTGAAAAGTTGCATTTAGAAGTTGTGCCCAAAAGCCTCTGTGAGAAAAGTCGCATTTAGAAGTGTGCCCAATATGCTATGTGAAAAAAGTTGCATTTAGAAGTGTGCCCAATAGCCTCTCTGAGAAAAGTTGCATTTAGAAGTGTACCCAATAGCCTATGTGTGTATTTAGAAGTCGTGCCCAATAGCCTATGTGAGAAAAGTTGCATTTAGAAGTGCATCCTATAGCCTATGTGTGTATTTAGAAGTTGTGCCCAATAGCCTCTGTGAGAAAAGTTGCATTTAGAAGTGTGCCCAATAGCTTCTCTGAGAAAAGTTGCATTTAGAAGTGTTCCCAATAGCCTATGTGTGTATTTAGAAGTTGTGCCCAATAGCCTCTCTTTGAAAAATTGCATTTAGAAGTGTGCCCAATAGCCTCTCTGAGAAAAGTTGCATTTTGAAGTGTACCCAATAGCCTATGTGTGTATTTAGAAGTTGTGCCCAATAGCCTCTTTGAGAAAAGTTGCATTTAGAAGTTGTGCCCAATAGCCTCTCTGAGAAAAGTTGCATTTAGTAGTGTAGCCAATTGCATTTTGAAGTTGTTCCGAATAGCCTCTCTGAGAAAGTTGAATTTAGAAGTGTGCCCAATAGCCTCTCTGAGAAAAGTTGCTTTTAGAAGTGTGCCCAATAGCCTATATGTGTAGTTAGAAGCTAGGCCCAATAGCCTCTCTGAGAAAAGTTGAATCTAGAAGTTTTCCCAATAGCCTATGTGTGTATTTAGAAGTTGTTCCCAATGGCCTCTCTGAGAAAAGTTGCATTTAGAAGTTTTTCCCAATAGCCTCTCTGAGAAAGTTGAATTTAGAAGTGTGCCCAATAGCCTCTCTGAGAAAAGTTGCTTTTAGAAGTGTGCCCAATAGCCTATATGTATAGTTAGAAGCTAGGCCCAATAGCCTCTCTGAGAAAAGTTGAATCTAGAAGTGTGCCCAATAGCCTATGTGAGAAAAGTTGCATTTAGAAGTGTACCCAATAGCCTATGTGTGTATTTAGAAGTTGTGCCCAATAGCCTCTCTGAGAAAAGTTGCATTTAGAAGTCGTACCCAATAGCCTCTGTGAGAAGAGTTGCATTTAGAAGTGTGCCCAATAGCCTCTCTGAGAAAAGTTGCATTTAGAAGTGCACCCAATAGCCTATGTGTGTATTTAGAAGTTGTGCCTAATAGCCTCTGTGAGAAAATTTGCATTTAGAAGTGTGCCCAATAGCTTCTCTGAGAAATGTTGCCTTTAGAAGTGTGCCCAATAGCCTATGTGTGTATTTAGAAGCTGTGCCCAATAGCCTCTCTGAGAAAAGTTGCATTTAGAAGTTGTGCCCAATAGCCTCTCTGAGAAAAGTTGCATTTAGAAGTGTACCCAATTGCATTTAGAAGTTGTGCCCAATAGCCTCTCTGAGAAAGTTGAATTTAGAAGTGTGCCCAATAGCCTCTCTGAGAAAAGTTGCATTTAGAAGTGTACCCAATTGCATTTAGAAGTTGTGCCCAATAGCCTCTCTGAGAAAGCTGGTTTTAGAAGTGTTCCCAATAGCCTATGTGTGTATTTAGAAGTTGTGCCCGAATAGCCTCTCTGAGGAAAGTTGAATTTAGAAGTTGTGCCCAATAGCCTCTCTGAGAAAAACTGCACTTAAGGATGTACCCAATAGCCTCTCTGAGAAAGGTTCCATTTAGAAGTTGGCCCCAATAGCCTCTCTGAGAAAAGTTGCATTTGAAGTTGTCCCCAATAGCCTCTCTGAGAAAAGTTGCATTTAGAAGTGTACCCAATAGCCTATGTGTGTATTTAGAAGTTGTGCCCAAAAGCCTCTCTGAGAAAAGTTGCATTTAGAAGTTGTGCCCAATAGCCTCTCTGAGAAAAGTTACATTTAGAAGTGTACCCAATTGCATTTAGAAGCTGTGCCCAATAGCCTCTCTGAGAAAGATGAATTTAGAAGTGAGCCCAATAGCCTCTCTGAGAAAAGTTGCTTTTAGAAGTGTACCCAATAGCCTATATGTGTAGTTAGAAGCTAGGCCCAATAGCCTCTCTGAGAAAAGTTGAATCTAGAAGTGTTCCCAATAGCCTATGTGTGTATTTAGAAGTTGTGCCCGAATAGCCACTCTGAGGAAAGTTGAATTTAGAAGTGTTCCCAATAGCATATGTGTGTATTTAGAAGTTGTGCCCAATAGCCTCTCTGAGAAAAGTTGCATTTAGAAGTTGTGCCCAATCGCCTCTGTGAGAAAAGTTTCATTTAGAAGTGTGCCCAATAGCCTATGTGAGAAAAGTTGCATTTAGAAGTCTGCCCAATAGCCTATGTGTTCATTTAGAAGTCGTGCCCAATAGCCTCCGTGAGAAAAGTTGCATTTAGAAGTGTGCCCAATAGCCTCTCTGAGAAAAGTTGCATTTAGAAGTGTGCCCAATAGCCTCTCTGAGAAAAGTTGCATTTTGAAGTGTACCCAATAGCCTATGTGTGTATTTAGAAGTTGTGCCCAATAGCCTCTTTGAGAAAAGTTGCATTTAGAAGTTGTGCCCAATAGCCTCTCTGAGAAAAGTTGCATTTAGTAGTGTAGCCAATTGCATTTAGAAGTTGTTCCGAATAGCCTCTCTGAGAAAGTTGAATTTAGAAGTGTGCCCAATAGCCTCTCTGAGAAAAGTTGCTTTTAGAAGTGTGCCCAATAGCCTATATGTGTAGTTAGAAGCTAGGCCCAATAGCCTCTCTGAGAAAAGTTGAATCTAGAAGTGTTCCCAATAGCCTATGTGTGTATTTAGAAGTTGTTCCCAATGGCCTCTCTGAGAAAGCTGAATTTAGAAGTTTGCCCAATACCCTCTCTGAGAAAAGTTGCTTTTAAAAGTGTACTCAATAGCCTATATGTATAGTTAGAAGCTAGGCCCAATAGCCTCTCTGAGAAAAGTTGAATCTAGAAGTGTACCCAATAGCCTATGTGTGTATTTAGAAGTTGTGCCCAATAGCCTCTCTGAGAAAAGTTGCATTTAGAAGTCGTACCCAATAGCCTCTGTGAGAAGAGTTGCATTTAGAAGTGTGCCCAATAGCCTCTCTGAGAAAAGTTGCATTTAGAATTGCACCCAATAGCCTATGTGTGTATTTAGAAGCTGTGCCCAATAGCCTCTGTGAGAAAATTTGCATTTAGAAGTGTGCCCAATAGCTTCTCTGAGAAATGTTGCCTTTAGAAGTGTGCCCAATAGCCTATGTGTGTATTTAGAAGCTGTGCCCAATAGCCTCTTTGAGAAAAGTTGCATTTAGAAGTTGTGCCCAATAGCCTCTCTGAGAAAAGTTGCATTTAGAAGTGTACCCAATTGCATTTAGAAGTTGTGCCCAATAGCCTCTCTGAGAAAGTTGAATTTAGAAGTGTGCCCAATAGCCTCTCTGAGAAAAGTTGCATTTAGAAGTGTACCCAATTGCATTTAGAAGTTGTGCCCAATAGCCTCTCTGAGAAAGCTGGTTTTAGAAGTGTTCCCAGTAGCCTATGTGTGTATTTAGAAGTTGTGCCCGAATAGCCTCTCTGAGGAAAGTTGAATTTAGAAGTTGTGCCCAATAGCCTCTCTGAGAAATGTTTGATTTAGAGGTTGTGCCCAATTGCATCTCTGTTAAAAACTGCATTTAAGGATGTACCCAATAGCCTCTCTGAGAAAAGTTCCATTTAGAAGTTGGCCCCAATAGCCTCTCTGAGAAAAGTTGCATTTGAAGTTGTCCCCAATAGCCTCTCTGAGAAAAGTTGCATTTAGAAGTGTACCCAATAGCCTATGGCCCTCATTACGACCCTTGCGGAAAGCGACTGACCGGAGCGCCACAGCGTAAATAGCGTTTCCGCCATTGCACGAAGGAGCAAAGTGCGGCCCATTCCGACCCATCGGGCACGAGCACCACGCCACGGCGGAAGTGCAAAGTCCGCGATGGCGGAAATGACCCCAAAACGGCCCACACCGCCGCCGTACGGCGCCCTAGGTGCAATACCGCCACCCCTCTTAGCGGTCACCGCAGTGTGCGCCTACCGGAAAGTACGGTGACCGGAAATATACGGAAACGGAAGTTAAAACATGGGGCCGGAACGGGAAACATCCCGGCGTACACCTATAAAACCACTAAAACCACACAACCACCAAAATCACTACCCTGAAACACACCCCAACCCGTCACCCACCCTAGCGAAACCAAGACAAATGGGAAAAGTAGCGAAGAAAGCGTGCGACCGCAAGCGGCAGGTCCACTTCTCCCGCGAGGAACTCACCGTGCTAACAGAGACCCTCCAGGAGAATGCTGCCGTCGTCTTCTCCACGCAAATGACCAGAACGGCACTTGCAAACAAGAAGACCATATGGGCTCTGGTGGCACAGCGGGTAAGTGCGGTGGGGACCGCACCCCGCACCCCACAGCAATGCCGCAAGCGATGGGACGACCTGCGGATACGCGTACGCAGCATACTCTCTGCCAACCGCAACATTGCCACAGCCACCGGGGGAGGTCCTGAATCACCCATCAAGTTGACCCCCTGGGAAGAAATCTGTGCCTCCACCATCGGAATGGAGAGCATAGAGGGAGTCGGAGGGATGGAGAAAGGAGTGCAGACATCCGAAGATTCAGGTAGGTGTACCAGATAAAACAATGCCAAATCCACACAGTCCATCCATGTGAAGTACCATGCGTCCACATAGTGCAACAGAAACACATGTCCAGGAGAACGGCCACACACATCGGCCTGATAGCGCACGTTAAAACCCACAATAAATACATAAATAATTAAAAACCCCTAATACACGCACTACACGTGCAGCAGGCACACCCTAACTGCAGGCTGCCAAACAACTGCACCCTCACTCCACACACAAATCAAAGCACCTCCAAGGACCCGACCCAAATCACCCTCAGGTACCACCCCAGAGCATGTGATACAATGCCATTCCAATTCCCACAGACCCATCATTAACCCTCGCCCTCCTTTACTCCACCACAGGGTCCGATCCAAACGACGAGCTACAGGACACCCCTACCAGCACACCTGCAAAGAGGGCCAAGACCAACGGCCAGAGACCCTCCACCTCAGCTGCACGCATCAAGACACGGCAGCAGCACAAATCAGGTGGCAGCACAGAGGAGGGAACATCAACAGGCACCCCAGCAGCCAGCATGCCCACAACACCACCACCACAGGTCCCCCCAATGGATGCCACAGAAGGCACTGCCTCTGGTGGCAGCAGCACCATAGGTGACACCCCATTGATGGCAGCATGCTCCGACACAGAAGACGGGGATGTCGAAGTCAGATCCATCCATGACCTGTCCCAATCCCCCTGTCTGTCCCATCCCGTACAACATGAGGATACCACGCAGGGGCACCCACAAGACAACGACTGGCCATCCCCCACAAGCCCTGTGGCAAGGCAACATGAGGACAACAGCCCCTCTGTGACACCCCCGCAAATGGGCATGGCCCAGCAGAGGCAACAGTCCCTCGACAAGTTAATCGTGCAACAGCAGCAAATGGCCACGCTCCTCAAGGACCATGCCGATGAATGTGGGGGCACTAAGGCAGACATAGAAACATCAACTGAGACACTTAGGGCAGAAATGGAGAGAGGCACAGAGACGCTAAGGGCACAAATGGAGGGTAGCACCGAGAGCCTGAGAGTCCAAATGGAGAGAAGCACCGAGAGCCTGAGGGGGGAACTGCATGCGACGTCCAAAGACGTATGTGCCGAACTTGCCGCAGTGCGCCGTGTGCTCACTGAGCTCTCGCAAACCCTTAGGGACATGCATGGACGTGAGCAGGCAGACACATCATCCGTTGCAAGTTCCGTCCAGGGCAGCCCCCAACGTAGATCTGGAAGGAACCTGCGCTCCACAGGCAGGGGTGCCCCTGATACCCGCAGAGGGGGCTTGCAATAGCGACAGCCCACTGACAATGAGCATCTTTGGACACTGGGGTTCGGGGGGGAGGTAGGAGGGTGGAGGGGGTGTGTTGGGCTCACTTGGGTGGCGGGTCGATAGGGTGTTCAACATGACATCACATATGCCATATAAAGTGCACGATCAACCAATGAGATGTGTGGACATTGATTTTTGTGTACTAGGCCATCATAGGCGTACAGTCCATATTGTGCATGTCCCAGACACGCACAGTGCCACGAGTCCCGTGTCCATGTATCAGCCACCAGGCGTGAGTGCTAGAAGCATACATCAATGAGATGCTGACGAATGTCACGGGCCTCCGGTGCCTCGCAGACTCCATGAGGTGCTGCCACATCCCCACCCTCATCATGACCATCATCAGGTGCTTGCAGTTCTGCGTCAGGGGGCATGGGCACATTTCTACGTACGCACATGTTGTGGAGCATGACACATGCCATCACCATCTTTGCAACCTTCTCATGGCGGTACAGGAGTGCCCCGCCCGACCTGCTGAGGCAGCGGAAACGAGTCTTCAGTAGGCCGAATGCCTGTTCAATGACTACACGGGTACGTGAGTGGGCATGGTTGTAGTCCTCCTCATGCTGGTCCCGTGGGTTCCGGACTGGTGTGAGGAGCCATCTCTTCAGTGGATATCCAGCATCACCTGTATGTGGACGAGAAACCTATGATGTGGAATGCCATTGCTACGTACGCACACCCCCCCCCTTCCTGCCAGGTCATTGCCAAATCACATTCCCCACATGATCATGCATGTAATGAGACTCACCGAGTAGCCAGGATCTGTTCCCTGCGTGTCGCTCCATGTAGCGTGGTATTGTAGAGTTCCTCAAGACCATAGAATCATGGGTAGATCCAGGGAATCGGGCACAACAATGTGTAATGATCCTGTTGGAGTCACACACCATTTGTACATTCAGGGAATGAAATTGTTTTCTGTTGCGGTACTGGGCCTCCATTGCATGTGGGACGACCAATTCCACATGGGTGCAGTCGATGGCACCAATGCAACCCGGTATGCCGGCAAGTGCATGGAATCCCACTTTTGTGTTGGTAATTTCCTGCTCCGAGCGTGGTAGAGAGATGTAGTCGTCTGCGTGCTGCAGGAGGGCATCGAGCACTTGCAATAGTGTCCGTGAGAACAGTGGCTGAGAAATGCCATGCAACTGTCCGACTGTGTGCTGGTAGGTGCCTGTGGCCAGGAAGTGGAGTACAGACACCACCTTCAGTAGGGGTGGGATGGCGGTTGGGCTATCTATCATGCTGACAAGGTCAGCCTGTGTCATGTCCACAATGGCGGCTATGGTGTCCCGGTCCAGACGGTAGAGGGTGTGGATCTGCTCATCAGTGAGGTTGAACGGATGTGCTCGGAGGCGTGGGATTGCGGGCTGCCTGCGTGGTGGTAGTGGCTGTGCTGGCGGCCCTTGCTGGCCCTGCCTTGCCCTCCTCCTCCTCCTGCGTCTCCTTCGTGCGGCCGGTTGCAGTTGGTGTTCGTCTTCTTCTTGGAGTTGGAGTAGTTGCAGTGCTATCATGTCCCCCAGGGCCAACATCGCGAGTCCTGCCGGTAGCATTTCGGTGTGGTTGTGGGAGGAGACTGGCTGTGCAATTTATGTGTTTTCAGGCTGTATGGCCTCCACCTGTGGTGATTAATTCCACCTGTGCAAGCTGCTCTCCCCTTTGGCCGAGCACGTCCCGCGCACAACGCTGCAAATCTGGGAATGGCATCTTGCTATTGCAATCATGTATTTGTACCCGATGGCCGTGTAACATTGGTTGACATGTTCATTCTGCTGTGGTCCCATTGTTGCACATACTATCTGTGCAGTCGCGAACAGACTTGTGAAGGGTCAGTGGAACGTAGTACTCGAGTAACGGTGGGCCCTCATGCATCACTTTACCGAGTTGCAATGACGGGCGGGGCGTCCCATTTGTGGGTGAAGGCAGTTGACATTTTCACACACAGCCGCACTCGATGGAATAATTAGTGATTTCAAACGGCCAGAGATGCCTTTTCGGCGTGATGTTGCAAATGTGAAATTCCAAGGGCGGCGCTTTCGGTTTCCAGCTAGCGGCGAGGAGATGCCCACAGGTCTGACTGCAAATATAACGTTCTGTTGTTCAATGTCCTTGAGACAGGGCCCATGGCGAGGGAGCAATGATTGATATGAATAGTTTGGGATGCGCAATTGCTACGTGGGCGATGAGGCCGGCCGTTCCCAGATACATGTTACTTCACAACACCGGAATTACGGGCTGGGGCACTGTGGATTTTGCAGGCTGCATAACGCACAGACTCAATGGATGTTTCTAATGTTATGTGAGTAATTATTCAGGCGTTTTGATTCCGGGATGAGGGAATGATGAATGGATGCATGGGCAGGTGATTTGATACAGAGTTTGCCATGTACAGGGCTTCTTGGGATCTATCCGCCTCCCCTACGCTATGTGATGCAGGGCTGCCATGGTGGGACCATCGTCTATCTGGCCTTGTTGAGCCCTCCCTGTCTCGACACGCCCTCAGACACTTGTGTCCATGCACATTAACATTCCCATCTGATGGATTCTGTTTTGACAGACGCATGCACAGGTACACTCGTTTGTGATGGTGTTTGCACCTCGATATAGATGGTTAGGAGTCGCAAGTGGTTTTGGGGTGGTGATGATCCTTTGGAGTGGGCTAGCATGCATATGGCTGTGGATTTCGTGTGATCATTGAAGTGAGTTGTTGGAATGTAGTTCTGATGGCCATTCTGTTCTTTTTCTTTTCTTTTGGTTGACAGGTATCTCCTCCCCTTTTGCCACTGCCATCTGTATGCCACTCCTGCAGATGGGTTTTACTCCCGACACCTGCTGCTTCGTGTTAATCAGTGGAGCAGCATTACGATCTTATGGGACGATCGCCAATGGCCCACATGCCCTTACGCTGTACTGGTGGCTCGGAGCAACATTTCGGCCTTTCGGCTGGACTAGTGCCTCCCCATTGGGACGGCCCTGCGGTTCTGTGCGCTTCCATGTTGCCTTTTCGTACGTGAATGTGGCTCTGTGTACCATGAGGGAACAGGACGACACACAAGTAGTGGCTGGTCATTTCTTGCGGATGCAGCCCACAATGGTGATTGGTGTTTAGGAGTTCATGGCCTGATGGCTGTATGGGCTTGGTGACTTTGATGTGCATTAAATTTCTATTCTGATTTGGCCCGTGTAGCGTTTTTCTTTGCAAGTGATGTGGCATATGCCTATTTGGGGGGCGATGTATTGTGAGGAGATCTGCATTGGGTTCCAGCTTCGGAGTTTAGTTGCGTGGTACTGTACTGGGCGCGTTTGCCTACTAAGCCCGTGAGGTCAGGGATGGGGGCTGCCAATATGACAGTTTGAATGTTGTCATGCTCAGGGGCGGGGGATTGGGTTTTGTGTAACAGATGCCGGTCAGCCAGGTGGACTGGTGGAATGATGTGATTCTCGGAATATGGCTGGTCACAGGTGCCTGTGTTTGCGTGCGTTTCTTGGTGGGGGACTGTGGTCATGTCCATTGGGATGGCTTCTGTGTTTGTGCCATCTGTGCCCTGCAGCTCCCATTGGCCCCTCTTGTGTTTCTTTTGTTCGTTGCCATGCATGGGTGACTTGTACATTTCAATGGTTGCATTGTGGCTTCATTGCACCTACGGGGAGTTGTACTTTGTGGGCAGGGAGCGGTGTACAGGCACTCAGTGGGGCCGTTTACGGTTGATTCGCGATGCCGTACTTCTCACCATGGCGGAATGGTACATTACGCCATGCCTGATGGCGTTAGGTACATGTCCGCTAGGGTCGGAATTGGCGTACCGTTGCGCCATGGTGGTGTTTGCGGTTTCGCATGGCGCGCGCGCGCGTGCTTGGTGCAGTTAGCGTTGGCGTTCACTACGGTGTCGCTAATGGCTTCGTACTTTGCGGTGACGGGTCATAGTCGCACCGAGCGCTATTCGATGGCGGTATTGCATTTCCGCCATCGTTTTCCGATTTCCGCAAGGGTCGTAATGAGGGCCTATGTGTGTATTTAGAAGTTGTGCCCAATAGCCTCTCTGAGAAAAGTTGCATTTAGAAGTTGTGCCCAATAGCCTCTCTGAGAAAAGTTGCATTTAGAAGTGTACCCAATTGCATTTAGAAGCTGTGCCCAATAGCCTCTTTGAGAAAAGTTGCATTTAGAAGTTGTGCCCAATAGCCTCTTTGTGAAAAGTTGCATTTAGAAGTGTACCCAATTGCATTTAGAAGTTGTGCCCAATAGCCTCTCTGAGAAAGTTGAATTTAGAAGTGTGCCCAATAGCCTCTCTGAGAAAAGTTGCATTTAGAAGTGTACCCAATTGCATTTAGAAGTTGTGCCCAATAGCCTCTCTGAGAAAGCTGCTTTTAGAAGTGTTCCCAATAGCCTATGTGTGTATTTAGAAGTTGTGTCCAATAGCCTCTCTTTGAAAAGTTGCATTTAGAAGTTGTGCCCAACAGCCTCTGTGAGAAAAGTTGCATTTAGAAGTGTGTCCAATAGCCTATGTGAGAAAAGTTGCATTTAGAAGTGCACCCAATAGCCTATGTGTGTATTTAGAAGCTGTGCCCAATAGCCTCTGTGAGAAAATTTGCATTTAGAAGTGTGCCCAATAGCTTCTCTGAGAAATGTTGCCTTTAGAAGTGTGCCCAATAGCCTATGTGTGTATTTAGAAGCTGTGCCCAATAGCCTCTTTGAGAAAAGTTGCATTTAGAAGTTGTGCCCAATATCCTCTCTGAGAAAAGTTGCATTTAGAAGTGTACCCAATTGCATTTAGAAGTTGTGCCCAATAGCCTCTCTGAGAAAGTTGAATTTAGAAGTGTGCCCAATAGCCTCTCTGAGAAAAGTTGCATTTAGAAGTGTACCCAATTGCATTTAGAAGTTGTGCCCAGTAGCCTCTCTGAGAAAGCTGGTTTTAGAAGTGTTCCCAGTAGCCTATGTGTGTATTTAGAAGTTGTGCCCGAATAGCCTCTCTGTGGAAAGTTGAATTTAGAAGTTGTGCCCAATAGCCTCTCTGAGAAATGTTTGATTTAGAAGTTGTGCCCAATTGCATCTCTGAGAAAAACTGCACTTAAGGATGTACCCAATAGCCTCTCTGAGAAAAGTTCCATTTAGAAGTTGTCCCCAATAGCCTCTCTGAGAAAAGTTGCATTTGAAGTTGTCCCCAATAGCCTCTCTGAGAAAAGTTGCATTTAGAAGTGTACCCAATAGCCTATGTGTGTATTTAGAAGTTGTGCCCAATAGCCTCTCTGAGAAAAGTTGCATTTAGAAGTTGTGCCCAATAGCCTCTCTGAGAAAAGTTGCATTTAGAAGTGTACCCAATTGCATTTAGAAGCTGTGCCCAATAGCCTCTCTGAGAAAAGTTGCATTTAGAAGTTGTGCCCAATAGCCTCTTTGTGAAAAGTTGCATTTAGAAGTGTACCCAATTGCATTTAGAAGTTGTGCCCAATAGCCTCTCTGAGAAAGTTGAATTTAGAAGTGTGCCCAATAGCCTCTCTGAGAAAAGTTGCATTTAGAAGTGTACCCAATTGCATTTAGAAGTTGTGCCCAATAGCCTCTCTGAGAAAGCTGCTTTTAGAAGTGTTCCCAATAGCCTATGTGTGTATTTAGAAGTTGTGCCCAATAGCCTCTCTTTGAAAAGTTGCATTTAGAAGTTGTGCCCAATAGCCTCTGTGAGAAAAGTTGCATTTAGAAGTGTGTCCAATAGCCTATGTGAGAAAAGTTGCATTTAGAAGTGTACCCAATAGCCTATGTGTGTATTTAGAAGTTGTTCCCAATAGCCTCTCTGAGAAAAGTTGCATTTAGAAGTCGTGCCCAATAGCCTCTCTGAGAAAAGTTGCATTTAGAAGTTGTGCCCAATGGCCTCTCTTTGAAAAGTTGCATTTAGAAGTTGTGCCCAATAGCCTCTCTGAGAAAAGTTGCATTTAGAAGTGTACCCAATAGCCTATGTGTGTATTTAGAAGTTGTGCCCAATAGCCTCTCTGAGAAAAGTTGCATTTAGAAGTCGTGCCCAATAGCCTCTGTGAGAAGAGTTGCATTTAGAAGTGTGCCCAATAGCCTATGTGAGAAAAGTTGCATTTAGAAGTGTGCCCAATAGCCTCGCTGAGAAAAGTTGCATTTAGAAGTGCACCCAATAGCCTATGTGTGTATTTAGAAGTTGTGCCCAATAGCCTCTGTGAGAAAAGTTGCATTTAGAAGTGTGCCCAATAGCCTATGTGTGTATTTAGAAGCTGTGCCCAATAGCCTCTCTGAGAAAAGTTGCATTTAGAAGTTGTGCCCAATAGCCTCTTTGTGAAAAGTTGCATTTAGAAGTGTACCCAATTGCATTTAGAAGTTGTGCCCAATAGCCTCTCTGAGAAAGTTGAATTTAGAAGTGTGCCCAATAGCCTCTCTGAGAAAAGTTGCATTTAGAAGTGTGCCCAATATGCTATGTGAAAAAAGTTGCATTTAGAAGTGTGCCCAATAGCCTCTCTGAGAAAAGTTGCATTTAGAAGTGCACCCTATAGTCTATGTGTGTATTTAGAAGTTGTGCCCAATAGCCTCTGTGAGAAAAATTGCATTTAGAAGTGTGCCCAATAGCTTCTCTGAGAAAAGTTGCATTTGAAGTTGTCCCCAATAGCCTCTCTGAGAAAAGTTGCATTTAGAAGTGTTCCCAATAGCCTATGTGTGTATTTAGAAGTTGTGCCCAATAGCCTCTCTTTGAAAAGTTGCATTTAGAAGTTGTGCCCAATAGCCTCTGTGAGAAAAGTTGCATTTAGAAGTGTGCCCAATATGCTATGTGAAAAAAGTTGCATTTAGAAGTGTGCCCAATAGCCTCTCTAAGAAAAGTTGCATTTAGAAGTGTACCCAATAGCCTATGTGTGTATTTAGAAGTCGTGCCCAATAGCCTATGTGAGAAAAGTTGCATTTAGAAGTGTGCCCAATAGCCTCTCTGAGAAAAGTTGCATTTAGAAGTGCACCCTATAGCCTATTTGTGTATTTAGAAGTTGTGCCCAATAGCCTCTGTGAGAAAAGTTGCATTTAGAAGTGTGCCCAATAGCTTCTCTGAGAAAAGTTGCATTTAGAAGTGTGCCCAATAGCCTATGTGTGTATTTAGAAGCTGTGCCCAATAGCCTCTCTGAGAAAAGTTGCATTTAGAAGTTGTGCCCAATAGCATCTCTGAAAAGTTGCATTTAGAAGTGTACCCAATTGCATTTAGAAGTTGTGCCCAATAGCCTCTCTGAAGAAGGTTGAATTTAGAAGTGTGCCCAATAGCCTCTCTGAGAAAAGTTGCATTTAGAAGTGTACCCAATAGCCTATGTGTGTATTTAGAAGTTGTGCCCAATAGCCTCTCTGAGAAAAGTTGCTTTTAGAAGTGTAGCCAATAGCCTATGTGTGTATTTAGAAGTTGTGCCCAATAGCCTCTCTGAGAAAAGTTGCATTTAGAAGTCGTGCCCAATAGCCTCTCTGAGAAGAGTTGCATTTAGAAGTGTGCCCAATAGCCTATGTGAGAAAAGTTGCATTTAGAAGTGTGCCCAATAGCCTCTCTGAGAAAAGTTGCATTTAGAAGTGCACCCAATAGCCTATGTGTGTATTTAGAAGTTGTGCCCAATAGCCTCTGTGAGAAAAGTTGCATTTAGAAGTGTGACCAATAGCCTATGTGTGTATTAAGAAGCTGTGCCCAATAGCCTCTCTGAGAAAAGTTGCATTTAGAAGTTGTGCCCAATAGCCTCTTTGTGAAAAGTTGCATTTAGAAGTGTACCCAATTGCATTTAGAAGTTGTGCCCAATAGCCTCTCTGAGAAAGTTGAATTTAGAAGTGTGCCGAATAGCCTCTCTGAGAAAAGTTGCATTTAGAAGTGTACCCAATTGCATTTAGAAGTTGTGCCCAATAGCCTCTCTGAGAAAGCTGCTTTTAGAAGTGTTCCCAATAGCCTATGTGTGTATTTAGAAGTTGTGCCCGAATAGCCTCTCTGAGAAATGTTTCATTTAGAAGTTGTGCCCAATTGCATCTCTGAGAAAAACTGCATTTAAAGATGTACCCAATAGCGTCTCTGAGAAAAGTTGCATTTGAAGTTGTCCCCAATAGCCTCTCTGAGAAAAGTTGCATTTAGAAGTGTCTCCAATAGCCTATGTGTGTATTTAGAAGTTGTGCCCAATAGCCTCTCTTTGAAAAGTTGCATTAAGAAGTTGTGCCCAATAGCCTCTGTGAGAAAAGCTGCATTTAGAAGTGTGCCCAATATGCTATGTGAAAGAAGTTGCATTTAGAAGTGTGCCCAATAGCCTCTCTCAGAAAAGTTGCATTTAGAAGTGTACCCAATAGCCTATGTGTGTATTTAGAAGTCGTGCCCAATAGCCTATGTGAGAAAAGTTGCATTTAGAAGTGTGCGAAATAGCCTCTATGAGAAAAGTTGCATTTAGAAGTTCACCCAATAGCCTATGTGTGTATTTAGAAGTTGTGCCCAATATCCTCTGTGAGAAAAGTTGCATTTAGAAGTGTGCCCAATAGCTTCTCTGAGAAAAGTTGCATTTAGAAGTGTGCCCAATAGCCTATGTGTGTATTTAGAAGCTGTGCCCAATAGCCTCTCTGAGAAAAGTTGCATTTAGAAGTTGTGCCCAATAGCATCTCTGAAAAGTTGCATTTAGAAATGTACCCAATTGCATTTAGAAGTTGTGTCCAATAGCCTCTCTGAGAAAGTTGAATTTAGAAGTGTGCCCAATAGCCTCTCTGAGAAAAGTTGCATTTAGAAGTGTACCCAATTGCATTTGAAGTTGTCCCCAATAGCCTCTCTGAGAAAAGTTGCATTTTGAAGTGTACCCAATAGCCTATGTGTGTATGTAGAAGTTGTGCCCAATAGCCTCTCTGAGAAAAGTTGCATTTAGAAGTTGTGCCCAATAGCCTCTCTGAGAAAACTTGCATTTAGTAGTGTACCCAATTGCCTTTAGAAGTTGTTCCGAATAGCCTCTCTGAGAAAGTTGATTTTAGAAGTGTGCCCAATAGCCTCTCTGAGAAAAGTTGCTTTTAGAAGTGTACCCAATAGCCTATATGTGTAGTTAGAAGATAGGCCCAATAGCCTCTCTGAGAAAAGTTGAATCTAGAAGTGTTCCCAATAGCCTATCTGTGTATTTAGAAGTTGTGCCCAATAGCCTCTCTGAGAAAAGTTGCATTTAGAAGTTGTTCCCAATAGCCTCTCTGAGAAAGTTGAATTTAGAAGTTGTGCCCAATAGCCTCTCTGAGAAAAGTTACTTTTAGCAGTGTACCCAATAGCCTATATGTGTAGTTAGAAGGTAGGCCCAATAGCCTCTCTGAGAAAAGTTGAATCTAGAAGTGTTCCCAATAGCCTATGTGTGTATTTAGAAGTTGTGCCCGAATAGCCTCTCTGAGGAAAGTTGAATTTAGAAATGTTCCCAATAGCCTATGTGTGTATTTAGAAGTTGTGCCCAATAGCCTCGCTGAGAAAAGTTGCATTTAGAAATTGTGCCCAATAGCCTCTGTGAGGAAGGTTGCATTTAGAAGTGTGCCCAATAGCCTATGTGAGAAAATTTGCATTTAGAAGTGTACCCAATAGCCTACGTGTGTATTTAGAAGTTGTGCCCTATAGCCTCTCTGAGATAAGTTGCATTTAGAAGTCGTGCCCAATAGCCTCTGTGAGAAGAGTTGCATTTAGAAGTGTGCCCAATAGCCTATGTGAGAAAAGTTCATTTAGAAGTGTGCCCAATAGCCTCTGTTAGAAAATTTGCATTTAGAAGTGTGCCCAATAGCTTCTCTGAGAAAAGTTGCATTTAGAAGTTGTGCCCAATAGCCTCTCTGAGAAAAGTTGCATTTAGAAGTGTACCCAATTGCATTTAGAAGTTGTGCACAATAGCCTCTCTGAGAAAGTTGAATTTAGAAGTGTGCCCAATAGCCTCTCTGAGAAAAGTTGCTTTTAGAAGTGTACCCAATTGCATTTAGAAGTTGTGCCCAATAGCCTCTCTGAGAAAGTTGCTTTTAGAAGTGTTCCCAATAGACTATGTGTGTATTTAGAAGTTCTGCCCGAATAGCCTCTCTGAGGAAAGTTGAATTTAGAAGTTGTGCCCAATAGCTTCTCTGAGAAATGTTTCACTTAGAATTTGTGCCCAATTGCCTCTCTGAGAAAAACTGCATTTAAAGATGTACCCAATAGCCTCTCTGAGAAAAGTTCCATTTACAAGTTGTGCCCAATAGCCTCTCTGAGAAAAGTTGCATTTGAAGTTGTCCCCAATAGCCTCTCTGAGAAAAGTTGCATTTAGAAGTTGTGCCCAATAGCCTCTCTGAGAAAAGTTGCATTTAGAAGTGTACCCAATTGCATTTAGAAGTTGTGCCCAATAGCCTCTCTGAGAAAGATGAATTTAGAATTGTGCCCAATAGCCTCTCTGAGAAAAGTTGCATTTAGAAGTGTACCCAATTGCATTTAGAAGTTGTGCCCAATAGCCTCTCTGAGAAAGATGAATTTAGAAGTGTGCCCAATAGCCTCTCTGAGAAAAGTTGCTTTTAGAAGTGTACCCAATAGCCTGTGTGTGTAGTTAGAAGCTAGGCCCAATAGCTTCTCTGAGAAAAGTTGAATCTAGAAGTGTTCCCAATAGCCTATGTGTGTATTTAGAAGTTGTGCCCGAATAGCCTCTCTGAGGAAAGTTGAATTTAGAAGTGTTCCCAATAGCCTATGTGTGTATTTAGAAGTTGTGCCCAATAGCCTCTCTGAGAAAAGTTGCATTTAGAAGTTGTGCCCAATCGCCTCTCTGAGAAATGTTTCATTTAGAAGTTGTCCCCAATAGCCTCTCTGAGAAAAACTGCATTTAGAAGTGTACCCAATAGCCTCTCCGAGAAAATTTCCATTTAGAAGTTGTGCCCAGTAGCCTCTCTGTGAAAAGTTGCATTTAGAAGTGTACCCAATAGCCTAAGTGTGTATTTAGAAGTTGTGCACTATAGCCTCTCTGAGAAAGTTGCATTTAGAAGTGTACCCAATAGCCTATGTGTGTATTTAGAAGTTAGGCCCAATAGCCTCTCTGAGAAAATTGCACTTAGAAGTGTGCCCAATATCCTAATAGTCTAATATCATCTGTATAATGTAGAATCTAGTCTAAAATCCCTTAAAAGTGTACCTCATAGCGTGGTCCCACTGAATTTAAAACTACAATCAGAAAGCCCTCCTAAACTCCACCTAAAAGTCCAACCAAAACCATACCTGGAGCATTGCTGCATTCAACTTCTCCTTAAATAGCTTACCCATATTCCAGCTTATTAGAAGAATGCCAACCTACTAGAAGAAACTCTACCAACTGCGTAACTGTGCTGTAGCTACAACTAAATAGACTGCCTAACTAGCATAGCCTAGGGTCTAGCTACACCTCAAGACGGCCTAATATCTATAAACTAGTACAACCCTGAAATCAGGACTACTCACAGCCAGTGATATTGCCAAACATATAAAGTCCAATAAACTTCAGTTTCAATTGAGACCACTCCTAACAGCTCGTACTAAGCATGAGTGCACCCACTCCAACAGAGTCTGTCGGAAATGACTACTGTGGACATCCCTCACTTCCCGGTGTGCCTTCTGCCCCATACCCCCCTTCCCAATCACCCCACCCTCCTTTGCACTCCCTACCATTCCACTCTCCAAACACCAAGCCAGAGGGGCACGATGGTGAGCCAACCACCCTAAGACCACTCCTCCCCCGAACCCCACAACCAGCCAGCCCACGTTATCCTCGCCCTCACTATCTTAGCGGGCACACCTTGCCCTGCAAGCATCCACCGCCCACCTTGCCCACAAACCCCCACCACCTTCCCCCGAACACACCATTTCCCGTTCCTAAAAACTGCATGCCTAGCACTAGCAAGAACCGAAGCAGCATCCCTCTCCCCCTCTAACCCCCCTTCCCTCTCTCACACTCCAATCGCAACAAGGAAACTAAAGAGGAATCGTACCTGGTCCCCCCCAATCTCTCAGCACTCCTCGCCTCCCCTGTCCCGACCCACCTCCACTTTCCCCCAATCACCTCCGTCCCCCGTAGCTTCGCCTTTCCTGAAACCCCTCTCCCTCGACTTCTCATCAACTGTAATGGAAACTCCTAACCGCCCACACCCCACCTTCAAATCCCCTGAGCCAAACCCGATCATCCAAACACACGCAGCCACCCAATCCCGCCCGAAGCCCGCCATTCCTTCTGCCCGCCCACTCTTCCCACCAATCATCAACCACCCCCTCCCTCTCCAGCTTCCTCCCTCCCTCCCTCTCCAGCTTCCTCTCCCTCCGCCTCCACATCCTTCCCAGCCCTGAGACCAACCTCGCCTGCCGATGTGAACTGCATCCTATTTAATGCCCGATCCGTAGCAAAAAACAGAGTCTCCATCTTTGACCTCCTCACCTCTGACAATCCAGACCTGGCTTTCATCACCGAAACTTGCTTCTCTGACGATTTCGCACCAATTGCCAGTGAAGCCTTCCCCCCGACTACTCCCCACTGAACCGTCCCTCTAGAGAAGGGGGAGTCACATTCGTCTACAAGTCTTTCTTCCATGCCTCAATCATCGACAACCAACCATCCATTCCTTCCTGCGAATCACTCCTCGTTAAACTATCCCTCTCCCCGTCACTCTCGCACAGCTTCCTAACAATCTACAGGCCCCCAGGCTACGATAGACAATTCGCAAACAACCTCTGCGACTCAATCGCCACCTTTCAACTAAACCACCCCAACCTCACCCTTCTTGGAGACTTCAACATTTGGCTCGACATCCCCACCAACCCTATGACACACTCTCTGGTTGACGGTTTAGACGCAATTAACCTCCAACCCCACATAAATGGCCCGACTCACTATAAAGGCACACTCTTGATGCTATCTTTAGCTCCAACACCCGGATTCATTTAAAACCCCCCACCCCCATCATCTGGTCCGATCACTTCATTCTCCCTTCCGCCATTCACTCACCCGACCCCATTCCTGCACTCGAATCTGAACCACCAAATCTACGCAAATGCTGGAAAAAACTAATAATCGTCCCGGACCTAGCCGACGCACTCCTCCAATCTCCACCACCTACCTGCCAGCTGACTAAACAACTAACCCCTGATGCCTTTGACTCATGGCTCAACGCATCTCTGATGCCGCTCACACCCCTTTGTAAACCATCATCCCGCCGTGGCCTTTTCCCCAGGTGGTTCACTCCTGAGTTGAAGACCACTAAACAACTATATAAATACCTAGAACGCAAATGGCAGAAAGACAAAACCAAGGAGAACAGGGCCATCTTGGCCCGACACCTCTATCAGTACAAGGCCGAAATCCACAAAGCAAAAGAAAGCCCACTACAACTCCCGAATCGTAAACTGCAAAAACCCAAGCAAGGAACTCCACAAAATCATCTCTGAGTTCACCAAACGGGCTTGCACCACGACCGTCCCGACCCCCTTACAATCACTATGTGACTCACTCTCCCTCTACTTTTACACCACGGCTCTCGAAAGAACAAACACTCTAGCCACTAAACTAGCTCTCTCACATCCACCAGGCAATACTCCCCCCTTAGCAGCCAACCCCCCACCTGCGACCACTACGCAACCAACATTCGAATCCTTTAGTCCAATATCACTAGAGCAATTTCTCAAACTTCTATCTGCCCGCAAACCATCTGGCTCCCCGCTGGACCCTTGCTCGGCCACCACCCTCAAAGAAATTTTCGCTTCCACCTGCGCAGGTGAACACGCAAGATCCATCATAAATGCCTCCCTTTCCTATGGTATCTTTCCGGACGCATTCAAAACGGTTCATGTCAAACCACTAATTAAAAAACCTTCTCTGGACCCTCTCCAGCCCAAAAACTACTGCCCCATCTCAAACACCAGATTCCTTGCAAAACTCATTGATCGAACCGCCTACTCCCAACTAAATGCTTTTGTCGAAGCCAACAATCTCCTAGACCCTGCACAATCAGGTTTTAGAGCCCGTCACGGAACCGAAACCACCCTAACCTCAATCTGGGATGACCTTAAAATTACGGCAGACTCCGCGGGATGCGCGGCACTAATCCTACTTGACCTATCCGCCGCCTTTGACACAATAAATCACTCAATCCTCCTAGACCACCTCCACTCCCTAGGAATTCGTGGAACCGCTTTCAAATGGATAGCTTTGTTCCTCAAAGATAGGTACCAAATAACGATACTCTCCACCTATACCTTCCAAGCCCAACCAGTCGACACGGGAGTCCCACAAGGAGCATGCCTATCTGCACTCCTGTTCAATCTCTACTTGATCACCCTCCTTCCAATAGTTCGTTCACACAACATCCTGTGTTACAACTACGCCGGCGACACTCAACTAATTCTAAAACTAATGAACTCAAATCTCAACTCCCGACCTGACCTGGCCTCCTGCCTCCTCGACATAGAACTCTGGATGACCCAAAGGCACCTCTTGCTAAACCCCTCCAAAACTGAAATCATGGTACGTGGCAACTCCGAGCTTCTTCCACAACCACTACCCTGGCCACCCGCTATGGGCAGCTCACCAACCCCCTGCAAATCAGTGAAAAATCTTGGATACATCCTGGACTCTGACCTAACACTCTCGCGCCAAGTCAACAATGTCTCAAAATCCTGCCACTACCACCTTAAAACCCTTAGGCACATCTATCCATACCTCTCCTTTCCTAACAGACTCTCCGCGGTCCAATCAATCATTATGTCAAGACTGGACTATGCAATCCCCTATACCTCGGACTCCACGCGTACCAACTGAATAAACTCCAAAGGGCACAAAACGCGGGAGGCAAATTGCTGCTTGCGCTCGGCCCAAGAGACCACATCTCCCCAGCCCTTAAGATGCTGCACTGGCTTCCAGTAGCCCAAAGGGTGATTTTCAAAACCTTATGCATCTCCCATCGAGCACTGCATAAAACCGGACCTCAATATCTTCAAAACAAACTAAAACCCTATCACCCCCCACGCACCCTAAAATCAAGCTCAGCGGCCTCCTAGTCATACCTAAAACAAACTCAGTCAGATTAGCCGGATCATCATTCTCAGCCTTGGCCCCCACCCTATGGAACTCACTCCCACCCCACATCCGCCAAACTGAGGATTTAACATCCTTCCGCAAACTGCTGAAAACCTGGCTCTTCCCCTAAAACCAACCGGTAACCAAACTAAACCAAACAGACAAACAGCATCGCAATGACACCAACCCATCAAACTACCTGAGGCAAAAAATGGACAGCTGATAACCCCGAATATAAACTAGAAAGACAAATAGAATTAAACGAGTAAAGTAGATCAAAACAGTTAAGTGGATAATAAGAATAAATCATATGGAAACAGTAAGGAGATGTAAACTGCTGAAAATGCACATAATGCATGAGGAGGGAACGAAGTGAATAGCATCGACAAAATAGTTAGAATGGATGATGCGTTTGAACAAATGAATGCACTGAATGAAAGAATGCATGAGTGGAAGAACAGATGACTCTATAGATTGAATAAGTGTTTAAATCAAATGAGTAAGTACATCAGATAAGTGTATAGAATGGACGAACATGTTAAGCAGCCGAGTGTGTAGAGTGGTGGAGTGTAAACAGTTGAATGCACTAAGTGGAAGAATGCATGAGTGGAGGAACAGATGACTACATAGATGGAATGAGTGTGTAAATCGAGTGAGTATGTAGATCAGATGAAGGTATAGAATGGATAAACATGATAAGCGGATGAGCATGTAGAGTGGTTGGTTATGTAGATCAGGCGAGCGCGCATGGCGGACGAGGGCATAAATACAGAGAAGCGAATGTAGAACTGATGATTGCACAAAACGTATGAGCGTGTAGAGTGGGGGAGCGTGTAGAGTGGGGGAGCGTGTAGAGTGGGGGGTGTGTAGAGTGGGGAGCATGTAGAGTGGGAGAGCGTGTAGAGTGGGGGAGCGTAGAGTGTGGGAGCGTGTATAGTGGTGGAGCGTGTAGAGTGTATGAGGTTAGAGAGCGGTGAGGTTAGAGAGCGGATGAGAACAAATGAATTTATTGAACAGGATTACTGCGTACTAACAAATGAATCTAAGGGGCTGATGAGTGCATACTAATGGTGAATGCGAGGAAACCATGAGTGCATAGAGCGGATGAGTGTGCGGAGCTGGTGAGTGCAGAGAGCTGGTGATTGTCGGGAGTGGGTGAATGCGGGGAGTGGGTGACTGCGCACGGTGGGTGAATGCGAAGTACAGGCGCAGACAGGGTGCATGCGAAGAGCAGACAGGAGTGCATGCGTGGGACACTCAGGAGCGTGCGGGGCGGAATGGAATGCATGAGTGCGTCGAGCAGACCGGAGTGTGTAGCACTGACGGGGACACATAGAATGAATAAAAGTCCATAGAACGGACTGGAGCGCATAGAACTGCGTGACGTACATAGTATGGTCTGGAATGCAGAGAACGTATGCAAGAGCATGTAACTCATCATATCACACCCCACGCTTACTCTCTTCTTTACACCACCACTCAACAGAACACAGAGATACTATGACACCATTCGGTATAACTGTTCTCATACCAACACCTCCCGCTCACTCCCCATCACTCTAAGTAAACACTGCTGGTTACACCCCCCCAGCCAGGGGTTCTCCTCAGGCCTAACGCAGCCACAGTCGGTCTGGATAAATCCTGCCAGAACGAACACATACCCCTGAGCTCAACCACCACACCTACCGCTAAGAAGCAGCTATTTAACGAATACCGCACCAGCTGCACACATACCCGGTGCGCACACGCGCCTTTGACTCTCCCTACTCTCTCTACTGACCCAAACTTCGGTTCCCAAGGGCGTTCAACCTACCAGTGCCTTCAGACCATACCAATGGTATATAAGGCGCTATATAAGTGCAAAATAACATAACATAACATAAGAGCGAGAACACTTGGCACATTTAGCATTTTACGTTCACAATCTCAGTAACACGTCATACATTCAGGTATGGGATATTTTGCACCTTTTTTCTGCTTGTTGGAGGCAGCTGTTAGGATTTTCAGCTGTGTATTCAGAACATCGATTTTCTGTTTAAACTCTTCAACTTCTATAAATAGAAAGATGTGATAAAATGAGATTATGAGAAAGATAAAGAAGAAGAGAGAGAAAGTAAGACACAGAGAGAACAAGAGAGAGGGGGGGAGAACATTCCCAGTTAAATAATGTTATGGGCAAAACTCCTTCTAAAACGTAGCAGAATTGACAGGACTTGCAAACATGAGGCTACAGTCATATAGGTTTATTCAAAAAAAGCTTTATACAGAAATTAGAGACAAAAATATAATCTTAAAATATGTAAACCATCCCATTAAAACAGTTAATTAAAGCACATATATTTAATTTGTCCCAGCAAATAATATTTCATTAAGTTGCCCCTGTGGCCTGAACATACAAAGACACTCTGCGAGCCAAGCTCTACAAAGATGTTGCAAATTGCCATAGCACACAGCTAGGTGGGCCTTAGACATCATCAGGTCCAGCAGTTCTCTTGATCGAACGAGTCCCTATCTTGTGAAACATGAGCTTCAATTAGAAAGTTCTCAATTTGCAGTATAAGGTGTCAACAAAGAAAATGTGAATAACATACACCACTTTGATAAGGTGATACAGGCACAGTGATATTGGGGTTACATGCCTATAAAACATGTTTACCCCTCAGGTTCAATCCAAAGGTGCCAGAACATTTCTATTGTTTTAGTCATTTAAAAAAGGCTATTTCTATGTTCTCGCTCATGGAGACAGAAGGTACTGTCTCACCAAAGCCAACACATTACATCTACCCAGATGCTTTGTGGGTTTAAACTGGCTGGCTGCCCGAGGACGGGATGTTGATTCCTATATGCATGATTGTATGATTTCCAACCATTGATTATCTTTTAATTTCCAATCAGGGATTGTACTATTTTTTTTTTGATGTAAGTGTCCTGAACAACAACATAGTATTACCCTTCAGAAATGAGTGGGATTCAGTGGAGCAAATATGTACTGTGCTAATTTTGAACTAGATGGATTATCTTTTGGGTATGCACTTTCACTTGGTCATTTTCTGTATTTTTCACTTTGCACTTTTTTTTTATAAGAAAAGTACTATTTCTACTGTCAAAGGAGGAATGCAATTAACCAAACCTTCGAGGATTCCCATTGTGTTTTGTTCTGGACTACACAAATCAGATATTTCTTTAGCCTTATCTTTTTTTTAAAATTATTTTGTTTAGTTGAAAATACAACATGTATGTGTTAGCTGTTATCAATAATAGATGCAACTTTCTCAGGGGCTTTATCCAACAAAACACCATCGTCCTGCCTCCCCAAATTACAACTTCTTATAGTATTTGATGACTAAAAAGAAGCATCCCAAATGCCCATAACCACCAAATTAAATTAACCTGGAAACATAGCAAGCGCAGCTGTACTTAATGAGGCTACTTATGGAATGCTACTTTACAGGCAAGAAAGAAGTGGCCTGAATGGTAATGCTAAACACCAAATATCCTTAACCTTTCTTACTCACTCTGGGGATTCTAGTCAAAGACAATTTAATATGCTTTGTACACATTTGTAAATATGACAGGATAATTAAGAATTCTGACTCCACTCACACTGGTGTGTCTTTGATGACAAATTGGTCTGGGACACTCCTTAACATACAATGAAAGGAAACACATCATTTTCCAGTTTATGCTAGTGTCTCTCCGAGAGAAAAATACATTCCTCTAGATCAAATAGTTGATTCAATATTACTATATGTCCTTGAAATGGGCTTGATCAATCTCTGAATGTGTAGGGACTGGCCTAGATGATCTGACCCACAACACACATTCTTGCCCATGGTTTGCTTCTGCCGATGAGGTATGCTTTCGGGGGCGGAGGCTGCAGGATAATCACTGCCGGGCCTTGCAACATCAGAGCATCCCACAGATTGCAATCTGACTGCGCCACTAAATTAAGGTCTGTGTTCCCTTCACCCTTCATCGAAATGAGCCCTTAAATGTTATTTATATGTCACAGTTGAATGTTTTGAAGCCCTGTCCACATAGGATAATTGGTTATATTTGCGGTCAGCCGGAAGGCTATAGTCTGGAACACATTACATTATTTTAGGATTACTAGGATTATCAAACCAGATTCATCTATAACTTCACCATATTTTATCAATAGGTTTATATTTTGTTCTGTTTATTATACAAGGATTGACATTTTTCAGGTAATTTGACTTTTGTTTAATAATGTTGTCTCTGAGTTATCCTCAACTTTTTCTAGCTTCCCTCACCATTGGTTGTGATAGGTTCTTACTGATCACCGTATGCATACATCTGATACCCAATCTGAATTATTGATTGAGACAAATTAGTGTTTGATGCATTAACAAAATAAATATCATTCTTCAAATCTTACCCATCAAATCTTGTCTGTATCTTATCTACAGCACTAGACACTATCATTCTTCATAGGCAATATTCAACCTCTAGCTGCAGAATTGTCCTGGATCAAGAATACCCAGGAATCTTACATGAAGGTTTCTTCAGATGAAAAGTTCCAGAAACGACACATATCAAGATATGGCACTGTGCTTACCTACACCTAGACCGCCGCCCATTTCTCCTTTCTGGCCTTTCATACCAGGGACTCCTCGTGCGCCAGTGTAACCTTGAGGTCCACGTTCGCCCGGTAATCCTCTCGATCCAGGACCTCCTAGCAGTTTATCATCAAATGCAGAGAAAACAGAAATATGTTATTTTTCCACCCAGAAATAAACACAGGCACATACTGCTAGTTTTAAATTCAAGAGGCTCTACCAAATACCTCTGGCATTTCAAATACCTATGGATGGACATGTGTGGGTGCTTTGGATCTCAGAACTTTGACACAAACATACACCCCACCAGAAGCAAATTTCCTGGTGACTCACAATCCCATAACACTCTATCATTGTAAGTCACATCATACCAAGGTGTTCCTTATCCAAAATTTTAATCTTGAAGTGAGAGTTCCCAAATTGTCCATACAAAATGAACAATGTTTTCCTAGGGCTTGACATTCTATCTTTTGCGTTGAAATGCTCAAAACGTTGACACCTAGGTGTTTGTGTTGCCATATGTTGACCTGTGTTTTGTTTTTTACTATCCGATTTTTTACTTATTATGTTTTTGTTTGTTAAATGAGCTGCCCCTTACTCTCCTTCTACCTCCTTAAAACCTGTTCCAACGCCCATATGCCAGCTATTGTGAGTTTCAATTGCTATGCTTCATTTTGGGGTCTTTAGATAGCACGTCCCTTAAATGTGGAAGTAGGCAGGGCCTACAATGATTTATTTTGGGAAATAATGACAAGTATACTCACTCTTAGAATCTATGGGGTTAAGATACGATTGAAAGGGGTGGTGTCTTTTCAACCTAAAGGAGATCCTGGACACAAGGCCCATAGCTTACCTTGGTCTGTAAGACGTGATCATCTACTACGGCACATACTTCAGCAATGGCTAAGGGCATTTTATTTAGCCTGGTTTTTAATGCTCATAATTCAGGAAGACTTTTGCATTCTAGTACCTTTGATTATATGGCAGGCATGTAGATCCTTCCACTTTATCAAAACTCAGGACATCTCTAATAGCAGTCTGATAAAGACTAGCATGTTCGTTATCCACAGGCATGCCCTGACCAGACAGGCTTAACTCAAACTTGTCTCTGTTTGGCTTGATGTCCACCTCTGCTGGAAATGGGGCCTAAGGAATATGTATCACAAAGCCCAGAAGCTCTTTTAAAAGATACTTTCAGTTCTTTCGAGATGGGGAGCTGGATTTACCTCCTTGCTCAACCAAAAGCACCTAGATATTTCCTCCTCGTGCTTCTGAAACAATATTACTATTTCCTGTAAATGCTCTCCCCCTGCATGCTCCATTTTGCTTTCAGTAGATACTGTCCTCTTACTATGATAAATGTCTTAGTGCTGACATTTTGAATTTTCTTGACCATTCTGGCAGTCTCTTTTTATTTTCTACTTTATTTTCCCACAGGTGTGTGTGTGGGGCGGGAGGTATCTTGTGCATATTTTCTTCCTGAATTAACGACAGCGTACTACTAATACATTTTTGAAACATGAGGAATGTGATTCTATTGTTTGAGAGTCGCCAACTTTGCCGCTGGCAACATTTCCTTAATCTTGTACTGTGAATCTGTCACTTTTTCAAAGTATAGTGCACATTTTGCAAATGTGTTCTGTACGTTCCCAATCAACTCTCAACACAACTGGACTCCAATGTGGAAAACCATCATAACCAATCTCAGTTTCTCTGTGTCAAACTAATGTCACCTAATTTATTACATGTACGCGCTAGCGTCCATGTAGTTATGGTTAAGTTGGTGTTTCCATGGGAAGAGCATTTTTGGGTGGCTTATAACTTTGCTCCCTCTGGACGAATCCTCACCAAACTTTGCAAAAAAAGTATATTGCCCACTCTGGATATTTTTGCAAAGTTTGGAGAGGTTTGGTCCAGGGGGGGCAAAGTTATAGGGCGGGTCCCAAAACTTTAGTTTTTTCCCATAGACATAATGGGAAAAAACTTTGCGCACGCCTACAGCCCAAACCGCTGGACGAATTTACCCCAAATTTGCGGCAGGGGCTTGGTCCCGAAAGCGTACTTTTGCAAATTTGGTGTAAATCCGTCCAGTCGTTTTTTTTTAAATGACCAAAATGTAAGGCAAAAAAATGTGTGATATCTCCGTTCGCTCTGCGGACGGACTTCCCGGTTCGCTCCGCGGACAGTGCCCTGATTGGCCGAGCGGCTTGCGTGATGTCCACGGACAAGCGACGTGTTCGCTGATTGGACGGCGTGGTGCATGAAGCGCGTCAGATTTTCTGTGGCGCCCGCCATCTTGCATTCGCGGACGACCGCGGACAGCGTGGTGAAACTTGGATTAAAAATTGTATTTAGTAGAGTGTGTTGGTGTGTAAGAGTGTTTGGGGAGGGTGCGGGAGTATGAGATAGGTTCAATGTTCTGTTTTTTTTATGTGCTAGACACTTTTGTTGTGTTCGATTTTTCTGCGAACAACACGGCTGTTCTGAAATGTTCGTAAATAAACAGAATGGATTCGGTGTCAAGTTGAAAGTGTTCTAAGAAGACTCGTGGGGTCCTGGAATGCTCGCAGGGGGTGTCCTGAAGACGTTTGTCTGTATTGTTCGTTGTCAAGCTGAAAGTGTTATAAGAACACTCGCTGTGTCCTGAAATGTTCGTACATAAAGAAAATGGGGGTGTTCTGAGGACGTTGTCCGTATTGTTCGCTGGCAAGTTGAATGTGTTCTAAGAACACTCGCGGTGTCCTGCAATGTTCGAAAATAAACAAAATGGGGGTGTTCTGAGGACGTTCTCCGCATTGTGTGCCTGGTTAGCTGTATCCAATGAGGGAATGGCACAGAGAATGAAGTGGAAATAGTAGAAGGGCTGTCTAAGAGTTATGCGGTCTGCGGATATGGCGTGCTACATCTGGGGTTTTCCAGCAAATCCAGCATGGAAAGAAGACTGTAGGGATCAGCCAATCAGATGTTGAGGTTGTGGATTTGTGTTCAAAGAGACTGTGTGTAGTGAAGATGGCAGAAGTGGAGAAAGTCAGGGTGTTGGTGCTTGGAGATATGTTTGTGCATGGTTTACAACAGTATGCTCAATGCAGGCATGTTGCAAAGAATTTTGATGTTAAAGGAGTGGAGGTGGTGTGGAGCACTGTGCCTGATTGCAATGTACAGGGAATTGTACACGTTTGTGAAGATATGGGCAGGATCAACAGTCCCCATGTGGTAGTTTTGCGCTATGGTGCTTTCCATTTGGGCTATGTCAGTGCATCTACTTTGTTGGCAGATTTGGAACACTTGGTTCAAGCAGTAATGAACATCCTTCCAAATGCCAAAGTAATTTTTTCTGGATTAGTACCTAGGGCAATATGGGACAATAGTTCAGTTTTTTTTGCTCAGCAAAACAATGCTAGGTGTGTAATCAACCGAGGCATGTGTGCCTTCATGCTTAGAGCTAGTACGTTCTTCTGTAATAATGAGAATATTGATTCCAGTAATGCTATTTATTTTAAAGAAGATGGCATTTCCTTATCTTTTATGGGAAATGCCATTCTGTTTTGGAATGTAAGGGTTGCTTTGGAGAAGGTTATGTGAAGATTTTAGGAGTAAAGTAAGAAAAATAAAAAAATAAAAATACAAAATAACAGGTGTCTGTCAAGCATCTGCAAAAAACCCCCCAAAAAACGGCTCTTTTCAAAGCCAACCTCAAAGGGGAAATGGGGCACACTATTTAAATTTACATTCACCACGCTCAGATTTTCGATATGTCTGCGGACATGGCGGTAGTCCGCGGACATCGAAATCACTAGCTAGGGGTTAAGTATGTTCTATGTTACATGTATATAAAGTCATGGATATTATGGTTAGGTTGCGCTACTAAAAACCTATGAAATTCAGTGAAAAAACTTTGTTAAAAGGGACGTTATGGTTAAGTTGCGCTACTAAAAACCTATCAAATTCAGTAAAAAAACGTTGTTAAAGGGACGTTATGGTTCAAAGTAAAACCAAAAAACCCCTGAAATTCGGCAGTTATGGTAAGATAAGCAACCATAACTCGCGCCACCGTGCACTGCTAACACTAACACCCAGGACATCAAAGATGACATCACAAATGTCATTGATGACATCACTGATGACATCACATGGCTGGCTCTCCCTTTTTTTCCTTTACTGACATATCTAAGCCACATAGTTTTCTTCAGTAACAGTCAGGAAGTAAACATTGAAAAGGTACTATATTTGTAGACTTAGGGTCAAGTCATATCATATGAAACATATATATAGCGGAAGACACAGGCTTGAAAGAGAGCAATCCTTTCTGTGCATGAAGATAATCATTAGAGTTATCAGCACTTTCTCATAGTTTTATTTTTATTACTATACCTTGCCTGTATATGCTCATATTTGTATACATTGTACTCACACTCCTTTCCTTAGGGTTCACTGACATCATTTGATACACATACATACAGTAAGTAGCAGCTTTGAAACAGAGCAATCATTTCTCTGCATAAAGATAATCAGTTAAGTTATGAACTCTTTCTGCTACTACTTCTGCTTTTTTGCTTACTTCTCTGTCCCTGTATATACTCATATTTGTATGTGTTGTTGTCTCTTTGTGTTTTGTCTGTAATAATGTAATTATGTATTAAGTGGGTTTTATTAGCTACTTATTACATGTTTCACAGTACCCAAACCTCTAATAAGAAAGCAGTTATCATTTCATTATTCTACATGGCAAGATTATGAATATTGCACCTTCATCATGTATACTGCACACACTGCCTAAGTTTCTGCATGAGTTGCTTAGTATACTGGATAGAACTTCATAATAGAATGCTATTTATATCAATGCATTGCTTAATGCACTAATTAGCTCATGATATTTATTCAAATGATCCTTGACACTTTTTGGTCAACATTATAAGAATCCCTCCTACAGAGTTTTCATGAAAAGTAAATGCACATGTGATGTCATCAGTGATGTCATCAATGACATTTGTGATGTCATCTTTGATGTCCTGGGTGTTAGTGTTAACAGTGCACGGTGGCGCGAGTTATGGTTGCTTATCTTACCATAACTGCCGAATTTCAGGGGTTTTTCGGTTTTACTTTGAACCATAACGTCCCTTTAACAACGTTTTTTTACTGAATTTGATAGGTTTTTAGTAGCGCAACTTAACCATAACGTCCCTTTTAACAAAGTTTTTTCACTGATATATATATATATATATATATATATATATATATATATATATATATATATATATATATATATATGTTAAAAAATAGAGGTACCGGTATCACCATTGATTATATAGGAAAGATCCTGGTAACCCAAGCACTGTGCTGAATGACACTTGTCTTATATTGATGTAGAATTACACTGTACGGTCCTGCATGTACCCTGGATTGCCTAAGAATGAAAGCATGTGTCATAGCAGTACAATTCCCAGTATGCAGTGGCAAGAAATCCTAATGCCCTTGTGACAAGTGAGTTTTAATTTATACACCTCAAAGTCCGGATCCACTTAAAACTGGATACTTTTCCCAAGACAATGCCAGAGATTGGATTTAACCAGGCTTGTCATTGGTTCTGTGTAGCCCAATCATATGGCTCCCCAATGGGTGTTTATTCTTCCAGAATAGATCATAAACTGATTCCAGTCCACTTGCACAGATCCTTCCCTTGGCAACAAATTGCTAAAATTGCCTTTGTTTCCAGTCGAAATTGTATTTTTGAGGCACTCAAAACTTTAAATGGACAGATGCAGTTTGGAAGGCTCACCGGGTTTGTTCATAGGTGTCAAGTTGGTTCATGGCATTGGTAACCTTTGGTTTGGATCAACGAGTGACAAGATGCTCCAGAAGTTTGAACCGAGGTCAGACCGTTCAAAGTTGTGATCCTGATGGCCCATTGGAATGTTCAAAGATGTCGTTGTTAAAAGCAGTGAGATGATTATTCAAGTTGAACAGGTTATATGCTCTGCTTGGTGCTATTTGGCAGTGAGACGGGTCAACAAGTTCAAAACAGTGGTGGTTCAAAGTTCGAGTGAGTGCCAAAAGCAACACCCACCTGGGTCCCCGTACCAAAGCAGTTCAATAGGTTTGATGCAAAGAAAACAGGGATTCCTTGCTGTTTTGGCTCTCAGAAGGCTGTAAGAAATAATGGAGGGGGCCCAGATGCCTTTGGGCCAGGCACGCTATCCAAATAAAGAAATACAAATTAAGGCAAGGTGAGTCCTTCTCAATGTCTGCTCTCCCAGCCTAGAGAGGTTTACTAACAGAGTGGTATTCATTGATCCTCAGCAAGTGCCACATCCAATGTGCCCTGGGACTGGGCAGGGGACAGAGCATGCCTGTGCCTCGCGGCACTCCTTCTTCGCCTCAATGGCTGAGGGCTTTGGAAAGATCAACTCTCCGAGTGGATTTGGAGAAAATCAAGCCTGCATTATGGGGGCCAATCCTTTTCCCTGTGACAATTGTCCTTTGACATCTGAAGACATATCCAGAGTGCCTTATTCACCAGGAAGTGGAGGGGGCAGAACGCAGAGAAAGGTCCACAGAAATGTAAGCTGGAGGAACCCTTCCTCCGATGCACCTATTTTCCCTGGCTCTATTAAGTCGGCCCCTTTCATAGTCCTCAGCTTCAAATACTCTCTGGTATGCAGCCCTCTAGTGTGAGGCAGGCCTTTGTTATGGGCTTGGCTGCTTGAAGAAAGGCTCCCAACTAGTCTCTACCTGGTAGACCTCAGGACTGGCAAGATGGGCATTACCTCCTTATGCAGAGAGTCAAAAGAGGCATGCATCCCACCCTTTGTCCCATTCACTGGAAAGCAAACAGGCAGGTACCTGAAAACTACATAGCTTTCCCCAATCGTATACTGCAATTAAAATCTGTCTTTCATAATTGTGTGAATTCCCCATCACAATACCAAAAGAGGTGTGGCTTCTATTTTCGGATTATCCTGCCACAATGTGCGTAGTTCATCATAATTGTATTAAATTTGGAACTGATAAATATAAAGGTGTACATGTAAATGTTGTACTATGGTGGCTTGGCTGTGACTGACAGATGTGAAACTGTGCATCTGTGACCTCTGAACCTTCTCTGTGACATCAGAGAGCAGAGGCAGCAGGAAACAGCTGTACACTACACGTTTGGCAAGGAGTTGAATGAAGGGGGGTCTGGTTAGCAGATCACCCTTTCTCAGATAGTGTACCTGCATAATTTTATTATTAATACACATCAAAAACAGCTAGGGCATTAACCTCCTTGCCAGATGGCAATCATTTTGCATTAGCTAATTAGCTACCACTGACACAATTCTGGGATGGCTAATGGCTTGTGAGTGTCCAATGGGAGCTACACATGGCAAACATACATAAGTGCCAAATAGGGGAAGTAAAACATGCATGTTACACAAAGGATTGCAAAGTTCACAACCCCTCCAAAAAACTCAACAACAAAAAGAATATATCACTGGCCAGAATATTGTATGTGACCGAGCCCATAGCGATAGTCTGAAACTATTTACTTATCACCAAATATCCTTAACTTTTCTTATTCACTCTGGTGTTGCTAGTCAAAGACCATTTACTTTGCTTTGTAAGCATATGTATATATCAAGAATTCTGACTTCACTACAATATTAACTGTATCATTGAAAACTCCATCCACACTGGCATGTCATTGATCGTAAATAGGTCTGGGACACTCCTTAACATACGATGAAAGGACACACACCCTTATTCAGGGTATGCAAGCATATCTCCAAGAGACACATGTTCCTCTAGATCAAATACCTGAATACAGATTACTACATAGACTTGAAATGGGCTAGATTTTACTCTGAGTATGTAGGGGACAGGCCTAGATGATCTGACCCACAACACACATTCTTGCACATGGCTTGGTTCTGCAGATGAGGTATGCTTTAGGCGGTGGGGCCTGCAGTATAATCACTGCGAGGTCTTGCAAAGGTATCCAGTGATTCTATCGAATACAAAACATCGAATGCAAAAGCATTTAAAAAATGAATTTTACTTTTAAAGGTAAAGGTTTTATTTTTTATTATGATGGGTTTTAAGGGGTAAAAAATGGGGTAGGGGGACACCCAATTAAAAAAAAATGAAAAAGAAAATGCATTTTTGCGATGCATTTTTTTCGATGCTTTTGCATTCAATGCTATCACTATAAACCTCTTGCAACATCAGAGCATTTTACAGATTGCAAGTTGTCTGCACCACTAAATTAAGGGTTGTGAAAGCCTTACATAGGCAAAACAGTCATATTTGTGGTCATCTGGAAGGCTATAGTATGGAACACATTGTATTATTTAAGGATTACTTGCACTAATAAATCGGTTTTATCTATGATTTCACCACATCTTATCAATAGATTTAAATGTGGTCCTGTTTATTAAAAAAAGATTGACATTTTTGTGTTTGATAACATTTTCCTGGAGTTATCTTCAACTTTTTCTGGCATCCCTCACAATTGATTGTGATAGGTTCTTACTGGTCACTTTATAATTTTGTCCTGACATCACCTTCCCTATGACCATATACATATATCTGATATGTAACCCGAATTCTTGATTGAGACAAATTATTGTTTAATGTGATGACAAAATAGCTACCATCATTCTACAAAGCTTACCCATCAATGCTTTGTTTGTTTGTTTGTTTGTTTTATTCACTTTTTATGCGCGCCAGACCCAGGGGTAACAGGGCGCAGTGGCAAGGAAATACGAAGCTTACAGGTTACATCATGGCAAAATGTACATTAAAATTACATTGGGTTAGACAGATCAGGCATACAGTAATTACAGCAAGTATACAGGTTCAAGGGGGTCAAGATGCTCGTAGGAAGTAGGAGCCCCCGGTCAGCAAAGGTCAGTCGAGGTGAGGAGTTGAGTAACTTTTTTCCTGAAGCAACGGTAGGGCATGTCTGCTCTCAGGTCTTGTGGTAGAGAATTCCAAGTTTTAGCCGCCTTTACTGGGAAACTGTTTCCTCCTGCATCATGTCTACAGGACAAGACACAATCATTCTGTATAGGCAATATTCAACCCACTAGCTGCAGAATCGTTCTGGATCAGGAATTGTACATTAAGGCTCTTCAGATGTAAAGCTACATAAAATACCAATTTCAAGATATGATGCTGTGCTTACCTTTCAGGCCTTCTGTCATTTCTCCCTTCTGGCCTTTCAAGCCACGCGATCCCGGTACACCTGTGTACCCTGTGGGACCTGGCAGTCCCGGGAATCCTAGCAGTTTATCATCAAATGCAGAGAAAACAGAAACAAAATATTTTTCCTCCCAGAAAAAGCACAGGTACACATTGGTAGTTTGACATTCAAGGTTATCTACCGAATACTGTTGACCTCTTAAAAAACTATGGTTGTAAGTGTATGGGGGCTGTGATCTCAGAACTATGACACAGACATACTCCCCACATATGAACATTTTCAGGTGGAAAACAGAACGGGAAGACTCACTCACAAACCCATACCACACTACTATTGTATATCACAGCATTCCCAGGTGTTCCATATCCCACATTTGAATCTTGAATTGAGAATTCGAAAATTGCGCATGAAAATGTTGTTTTTCCTATGGGTTGAGTTTCTATCTTTTGCATTGAAATGCTCAAAAAGTTGACTCCTCTTTGTAGGCATTGCCATATGTTGACATGTGGGTTTTCTGTACCATGTTTTTCTTTTCTTATTCTGATCTCCATAATTCTCTCTTTCTTTCTTCTTGGGATTTGCGATTGAGCCCTTGCCTGGATTGAATCCTACCATGCACCTCATCAATTCCCTGTCTCATCGAGCAACAACACCTCTCAACTCACTCCTCTAACTGTTGGTGTTTTCCTAAAGTCTGCGTCTTGGATCTGCTCCTCTTTAACTTCTACACCTCTGCTCTTGGGGAACTAATCTCCTCCTTTGGGTTCTCATACCAACTGTTTGCAGACGGCACCCAAATCTTCTTCTCTTTTCCTGAACTCTACTCTGATCTCTCTGTCAACTTTTCCAACTGTCTCTCTGCCATAAAATATTGCACGGCTTCACACTCTCTGATGTTAAACTCTATCAAAACAGAGGTGCTCTTCTTCCCTGCCAAAAACTCTCTCTCAACTCTTTCTCTGCCTATCCAGTCCCCACCTGACACTCTTCCCCACTCTTCTTCAGCTAGAAATCTCTGCATCATCCATGACCCTTCTCACTGCTTCTCTACTTTCATCTCCAAAACTAGAACAGTAGCTCATCTCAAACTCCTAAAGTCAGGCACCTCCTTCCTTTCGACACCGCCAAACATCTCTTTACCAAGCTTGTCTACTCTAAACTGGACTACTGTACCAGCATCCCCTTTGGTTCCACCAACTATGATTTCTGTCCTCTCGACAAAATCATTAACTTCACTACAAGGACTCTCTTTGAGCTCCTTCACTTCACACCTACTTCCTCGTACCATCACCAGGCTGGATGGCTGATTATGCAACACAAGACCAGATTTAAATTTCTTTTCCTGGTTCACAAATCTATCCACGGTAAGGCACCCCTACATCTTTCTCTATCCAACTCTACAAGCCTTCTCACAATCAACGCTCTGCTTCCTCAACTGCCCATGTGGCTCTTCACACTCCCTGTGTTTCCTCTTGATTCCATGCCTTCTCACTTCTTGTTCCACATGCATGGAATTCTCTTCCCCAGATATCTGTGAAACAGTCCACACTGATTTGTTCAAAACCAAACTAAACCTACCTCCTCACCTTTGTGTTTCCCTCCTAAACTACCTCTCCTTTGTCTTCTAGCTAACATTTTCCCTTGCCTCTAACCTGCCTCTGTCCCTCACTTCCTCTGCCTCCTCTCTAGCACTTCACCCATCATGTTCACATCCAGAGCACAGCTGGCCATAACACCTATCTACACTTAAAAAGGTCCAGTGTTCCTTGTACTTAATCTATGTATGTCCACATATGTATTGTCCCCAGTGACTGTTCCATTCACTCCCCTCAACAGCCTGGTCAGAATGTCCCTCAAACACACCCCATTGTAAGAAGCTCACTTCTTCCCATCAAATCTGATTTCTATCTATTGTATGTTCTTTTGTGATCAAAAGAACATTGTCCCACCTGTATATATAAATACATACAATTAAATATATAAATACATCATAGCTACTTTGGTCAGTAAAACATGATTATCTACTAGAACATATACTTTAACAATCGCTAAGGGCATTTTTGGGCCTGGTCATTAATGCTCATAATTCAGGAAGACCTATGCACTCTAGTACATTAGACTATATGGCAACCATATAGATCCTTCAGCTTGATCAAAATTCAGGACATCATTAATAGAAGTCTGATAAAGACTAACATGTTCGTTTATCCACAGTCCACAGGCACACTCCAAACAGACAAGCTTAACTTCAACTTGGCCGTGTTTGGATTGATGTCCATCTCTGCTCTCAATGGGGCCAAAGGAATAAATTCCACAATGTCCACAAGCCTTTTCAAAAAGATACTTGCAAACTTCAGCAGCACACACTGCTCATTCCACAGCTTTAAACATTTCTCTGACCACCAGGAGTCAGAATTGACAATTAAAGCAGAGAACGCCATTGGAAGCTTGCCGCGGGGCAGCCTTGGCTCTTCTGCCTGCCAAACATAGGAGCCAGTGCTGACAATCTCACTTCAACGGTGTCAAACATTGGTGATTATCTCACTCCAATGGCGTCAACACATATACCTTTTTCATAGGGTCTCTCTTTGAGAAAAAGCACTGGCTAGACCCAGAGGGTTGCCAGAAATTCGACCTGTAGTTTTTCCAACATTTATTTCAGCTTGTCGTCTGGCAGGAACACTGTCTGCTCACTTGTCTCTCCTTAGTTGCGTAACATCATAATTGACCTGATTGCTCAACCAATTGCACCTAGATATTTCCTCCTCATGCTTCTGACACTTTGTTACAATTTCCTGTAAATACTCTGTCTCTGCAAGTTCCTCTTGCTTTCTGCAGCTAATTTCCTCTTCAACATGCACGAATTGGGCCATCGAGGGTCTCACACCTGAGTATTCCCTTGTTTAAACATGGTCACGCATATAGATCTCAGGTGAATACATGTATAGTTTTTTGTATTTTGTCCAATATACTGATTCTGTTTATCTTGCCCTACGACCTGAATCTTAAACAAAATCTTAAAACTGCTTTTCAGATGAAATCTTGACGAATTTGATTCCATTTCTCTGGACAGCAGGGTTCAAAATGTTTTGGCCAAACATGAAAGAGTTGCCAAAAACTACTGTGTTATACTCTGGAGGCACAGTTGCACAAAATACTGAGATTACTATGTGTATTCTCCTGTTGCACTATAAACAAGTCTCAGAGGTTTTTTTGGACTTGATTCAAAGTGTAGAGTCTATCTTCATCCTCTATTTTTAAAACAAGAGGATCACTATCCGACCTTCCATTGAGTTGCTATTTCGTCACTCGTTTGTCATGTTGAAGAAAACGCTTACCGCTTTCAGTGGTGTTAGCAAATTAGAACCACTTTCATCAGGGTTAGAGATCGAGCACTGAGTGGTGTGCCATCTTGGAGGTTGCTTAAAGAATGTTAATTGGTTACACACAACAGGCCATTTGTACCCTTCGGCCATACAGGCCGATCTAGCCACAAATGGACGAGAGCTTTTTCTTAAATCTCAAAGTTTGCGAGCAGACAGACAAACTAATAACTCTACGTTCGTCATAGCTATGCGCCTAGCAATGTTGTCCCGTGGCAAGAGGCAGAAAACAGAATGCTACCGCATTGCACATAAGTTAACATTCATTCTACGCTTCCTTTACAAAATTTTGATATTGGCATCAGTTATTCTTTGTCATTTCATCTTTTAATATTGGCATCAGTATATCTTGCTGCTCCGGCGACCATTTTCGAGGATTATATATTTTCACGTATGCAAACCCAATGTAGCTTTAATTAAAACACTCAATCAGGAGTAACTCTCTAATATGGGACCTAAACGTGGACGCATTGTGCAGTCCGTCTTCCATGTGGTTTTTGCACGCCCGATGCATAGTGTATCGGACTAGCCGTTACAAGACACCTATGTACAAAGAAACGAGACCGAGCCGGCTCCCACTACGAGCCCACAAACCTGCATGGCTTGATGTTGCCGGAGCTGCCAAACGGAATTGTGAGGTAAGGAGCACATTAAAACCACTAGTTTCAGACTTCAGCAACAGCGGTGCCGCTCTAGAAGCACACGTACCACTTGTGAATGTTTTCGGCAATACATTCCAGAGATCTAAGGACTACGTGATGTTCCTTCTTTGGTCTTTAAACAAACCAAAACTCCTCTTCCCCCCCCTCTCCCTCCCTGGTTAAGATATGTCATGGATCAACCCTTTCGAGATTACCTTTTTATGCAAGCACTAACTCGTGAAATAATTTATAAATTACTAGAAAGCACTTTTTGCCCTTTATCTGTGAATTTGACATTCTGATAAAACGGTTCTCATTCCAGGTTCCTTGGCATGAACCAACCAGAGTGCCCACCCGGAAGCAAGTTGTTAGCTTTCCTTTCCACTTGGACTTTATTCCTTGGGGATAATTACATAAGGGTAAGACATCTGAGACAGACCTTCTGTTTTCCTATCCTGTAGAGACCAGAAGAGTCTAAACACTGACACAGAAATCTCACTCAACCATACATGTGTCTTTTCTCTTCCTTGTCACCCCTTGCCCCGCTTCCTTCCATCTACAGGTGGGGTCTCCTGTAACCAATTAACACGCTTTAAGCAATGTGCAAGACGGCACACCACTCAGTGCTCGATCTCTAGCCTTGATGGAAAGTGGTTCTAATTTGCTAACACCACTGAAACTGGTAGACTTTTTCTTTGACCTAACAAATGAGTGATGGAGTAGCAACTCGGTGGAAGGTCAGATAGTGATCCTCTTGTATTAAAAATAGAGGATAGATTCTACACTTTGAATCAAGTCCAAAAGAAAACCTCTGAGACGTGTTCATAGTGCAACAGGAGAATACACAGAGCAATCTCGCTAATTTCCTCTTACCATGACCTTTAGGGCTGACATTTTTAATGCTTTAGACCATGCTGGCAGTCTCTATTTATGTTCTACTTTATATTCCCAGCTCTGAGCTGGATGTGAATGCATCCAGTTAAGGCCAACCTTGAGATTGTGCCAGCCATTAAATGCAGCGGTAATAGCATTACCGTTGCATTTAAGGGCTGAGGCCCGACTTGTGATGAGACATAAGCATCTGTTTTCAGGGTTGTTCAACTCCAGGCATAGATGGCCGGAATCCAGATGGATTTTTCAGAATAACCCTCATAAGTATTCAGGAAAACAAATGTGCATACATTTAGAACCATTGTATGCAAATGTATCTCATGAATATCAATGAGAGGTACCCTGAAAATCCAACATATTTCCAGCCCTCAAGGCCTAGAGTTGGACAGTCCTGGTTTACATATACTTCCGTTTTCTCCCTGGGTTTAAGTTCTGCATGAGCCCTAGTTCCCTGAGTTCTCCATGTTCTATAATGCCCGCATCTCCAGTCGACTTGCACAGCTTGCTTCCATAACCTAGATCCATCCCCTGGCAATGCATTTTGTTTCCAGTTGCAATTGTATTTATTAGGTGCTCAAATTGCAAGCACTTAAGCAGACAATTGAAACATTGAAATATAAACAATGGGCCTCATTACGAGGTAGGCAGTAGCCATGGTGCTCTTAGCACCATGGCTACCCCCTTACCGCATTCCGGGTTCTCGAAATAGGGACTTACCGGGTCATTCCAACCTTGGAGGATCCGGTAAATCCCCATTCTGAGAAGCATTCCCCATTCCCATTCAAGCCCCCATAGGGCTCAATGGGAATAGGGACGGCCCGTTATTAGCTCCCTGGTCCCTTAGCGGCTCCCGCTAAGGGTGCCTGCTAAAACCAGGCGCCCATAGCGGGACATGCTAAAGGACCTCGGAATAGGGCGGTAAGGGCTTACCGGCACCATTCTCCTTACTGGTGCCCGTTAACCCTTACCGCCCACCTCGTAATGAGGCCCAGTAACTGTAAATAAATAGTATTCCTGCTACAATCACTACCCCAGTGCCCAGCAATACCCCATGGGTTCTCAGCAGTCAGGAGCAAAGAAAAAGTCTAACTATCTTCAGACAGGTAGACTTTAGCTTGGTATTTAAAACACTGTGTGATATCTCATGGCGGAGTCCTGAGGTTGGGAATTCCAAACCCAACTCCCAAACGTGTATCCACTTCTCCCCAGTTTTGTGAATGCACTTTCAATGGTACTGACCTTCTTTAAAATGAGCATTGAAGTGTTCTGGTTGGGAACTAAGTAAGTGCCCAATCCCAAATGTAATTTAGTCCAATAACTGTACAGGCTTTACACAAAATAACCACATATTTGAACTTAATCTATGGCCCTATATAAAGCCACACCAATTGCCCTCTATATTGGGAAACATGCCTACATATGTTTATCCTCGAATAGGCATAATGGCTCGATCTGAAACACTTGGAGTTTATTCAGACTTCTCTTCGGCAACCCCTAAGTAGACATTGTTGTAATAGCCAAGCCTCAAGTAGAGCAGACCCTGGATTAGAGTGGCCGATGGACTGGGCTGAGTAGAGGGCATACGTGGTAATGGTCACTCTTCATAACAGCATTAATTTGCACTTCAAAAGGAGTAGAGATGTCAAAGAGGAACCTAAGGTGTGAACAATGCCTAGTGGATGATCAGAGAGTCTCAAGCAGATTAAGCGAAGAATGCTTGATGTGTCACCAAGCCTAAATAACAGGACTTCTGACTTCTCTATATTGAGGCAAAGCCAGTTGCCCCCATTCGTCTCAGGATTCAGAGCAGGCAGTCAAATACTTGTATTATCCCTCTGAAAAGACTGGAGAGGGTTGTCTGTACTTCTGCTCTATACATGGCAGAGGAGAGGCACAGAGGACCCCAGCCATGATTCTCTATTATTGGTAGGTGGTCGAGCAATCAAGGCCTAACTTCTCAGGAGGTGATGCAGGTTGGTTCTTAAGTACAGTGTAGTCTCCAGGCACCCACAAAGAAATGTCCGCACACTGTATCGGTTAAAACACAGTCTTTAAATAATTAATATTGAAGGTTATGTACACTATCGCAATAACTCACTTTGTGCTCAGACAATCAACAATGCTAAATATATACAGTTCTACAGTGGTACCACAAATATTATCAGATCTCATTTAAGTGCATCAACTATACTGTCAAAATGTCACACAGATCAATAAAGAGGAAACCAGCTGTAGAGAGAGGAAGGAAAGCAAGACGGTTGAACAATTGGCAGAATACTGGTCGCTACCATTAAACACAACTCTGTGTGGAGATCCCCCCACCTGGGCAACCTGTAAAGCAAAGATGTATCACAAGCCCAGTCCATATATTGTTCTATGAGTCTTATTTCCCTCTACAATAGTTCAACAGCCCCAATGTACCTGGAATTGTAGCCTTCGTCGACGGGAAATCGATGACCCTTCTTGAGTGCCCTCCCTTTAAGGCAGGAGTCACGGGTCATCGAACGTCCGACGGTGAACAGGGTGAACTACGGCGGTGAAGTGGTAGCTTTGTTCCTAGCGTTGCTCATTGACGACGGGGCGTGGGCATCCTGCAAGGAAGAGGCATGCGGGGCACCTCGTGATGATAGTTCTGGACTGCAAAGAGATGATGAAGAACTGTGGCCCAGCAAGGGCGTCGAGTCATCGGCATCTCTGTGGTCTTTAAGTGGCAGGAAATCCACCAGCGGATGCTCCTAGGCGCATCGACGGTCGGGCCTTCTCCAGCAGGATAAAGCAGGCGGCAATGCAGACCAGAGCGTCCTTGGCTCAAATTAAGTTCTTAGGCAAACGGGAGCACGGCGGCTCCAGTCGGCGGCGGCAGTTGTCGACAGTAGCGGACAACAGTCCAGGCGCTTCTCTTTGGGATTCCGCGGCAGGCCCCGGTCGGCAGCCTGTTGTAGGTCTGTCTACCAGTGAGCTTTGGCAAAGATCAGCTGGTGCACGATGGTTCCTCATAGCTCGGGAAGAGGGCGCCTTATCAGGTCCTCTCTGGGTCAGTTCTTGGAGACACAGCAGCTTTCAGATTGTGAAGGAGAACAACAGCAATTCTTCTCTTCCAGCACGGCTTCAAGGTAAAGCTTCAGTTTGAACTCCAGTTTCTCTTCAGCTTCTGAACACGAATTCTAGCAGTTAGAGACCCCAGATATACTAGTTTATCTCCCATTCATTCTGCTGGGTCACACTCAGGCAACCAATTGGTCAGAAGGGAATTCATGCAGGCAGGCAGCCAATCAGGTGCATAGTGCATTCAGGCCATTCACTCCTCTCCAGACACTCACTACACTTTATGTGTATTGGGACAAGTACCCAGCCATTCAACACTCCACACTGCATTCATACCAGTTTCGGGCAGGGCTGTCTCAGTCATTGTGTCAACCACCAGATACTAGACACCCACAACACAGAATGCATATTCGTCACACACTCCATTCACCCAGGTCCCACCCACAGTGGGTACCCACAACAAACAGTCATTGGGAAGGCTCCAGCCAGTCTGGCCTGGACTTCACAACAACACCATATATGGAACTTCCACCCAACAGCCGGTCAGGGGGAAGGGACAAAGTCAGGGCTTCCCAGGACTTTGGGAAAACAATGTAACAGGCAATAGAAAGCAAAAGGCCACGGGGGCCATCTTGTTTCCTATCAGGAATCAACTGATCCCAATGGCAGGGCCTGGGCATCCCAAAATGGAGGATACTCAGAGCACCTGTCAAATTCAGCATGGAGCTGCCACCAGCCCATACCCTGCTTTGTGGGCCACCCACAGGTGCCCATAAACATACACTAGGGGCACAGTGTTGTACCCCCACCCATGGGTGCCATAAGTGTAGCCCATGGGTCTGTTCACCAAACCAAAAAAGAGAGCTGCACCGCCAGGAGTCCCACATGAACTCCTGTGCAGAAAACACGACAGAACACACGATAAAACGGCAGTAAAGGACAAAGATACGGAGGCCCTGTCCCTCCGATGCATTTCCAGGATCACAGTTGCCCCCCCCAGACTGAGGTTAGGGTGCCTAATCTCCCACGAGATAGACACCCTCATCCAGACGGTCAACATACCTTCTGGAAAGGCCATCTGCATTATCGTGACTCTTCCCTCGTCTGTGCTCTATGGTGAAGTCTAGCCCCTGCAGACTAATGGACCACCTGAGCAGTTTCGGGTTTTCACCCTTCATCTGCATAAGCCACTTCAGGGACTTATGATCTGTTTGGACCTTGAAGGTAGACCCTGTAAGGTAGGGCCTAAAGTGCCTAAGGCTCCAAACTATGCTAAAACATTCCTTTTCAACAGTAGCCCACCTAAGTTCTCTACCCTTGCGTGTCTATTGATGAATATGATAGGATGTTCCCTCCCTTTGTCATCTAACTGGGACAAAACAGCTCCAATTCTGGTGTCGCAGGCTTCCGTCTGGATGATAAAGGGTCGGCTGTAGTCAGGCGCACACAACACAGGTGCCCTACACAGACTTTCTTTCAAGCCATCAAAGGCCCTCTGACAGTCTTCAGTCCAATTAACCTTCCTAGGTTGTTTGGGTGAAGTCAGAGCTGTCAGGGGTGCAGCTGTGGTTCCATAGTCTGCCATGAAATTGTGATAGTACCCAGTGAGGCCCAAAAAGGCTCTCATCTGGGTTTGAGCACTAGGAGTCTCCCAGTCACGTACATCCTGTACCTTACTGGGGAGAGGTTGGATTTGACAGCCTCCTACCTCATGACCAAGATACGTGACTTTCCCCTGAGCTATCTGGCACTTGGTGGCCTTGATAGTGAGGTTAGCCCTTTTCAAGGCCTGCAACACCTTATCCAGGTGTGTCAAATGCTCTTCCCAGGTGGAACTGTAGACGGCAATGTCGTTTAGGTAGGTCACACAAAAAGCCTCCAGCCCACTGAGCCATTAGCCTAATGTAAGGTCAAAGGTGCTCACAAATTTGGCAGCACCCATGGTGTTCACAAGCTCATCAGCCTTGGGAAATGGGTGCGCGTCAGTTTTGGTGATGGCATTGACTCCTCTGCAGTCCACACAGAACCTCCAATCCTTGGTATCTGCCTGGGAACTTGCCTTGGGGACAAGGACCACTGGACTGGACCAGGGACTGGTTGAGGGCCCAATAACACCCAGATCCAACATCTTGGCGACCTAAGCCTGGATGTGGTTCTTAACGACATCTGACATACGGTAGCACCTGCTTTTGACAGGCACACTGTCACCAGTGTCAATTTCCTGCCTACACCACGGTGTAAGGCCTGGTGTCAGTGAAAACAGAGAGGCATACTGCCAGAGCAAAGCCCTGCATGCCTTCTGCTGCTCTGTCGTCAGATCAGGAGAGAGATGTACTCCCTCCACTGAGCCATACTGAGGGTTGGTATGCAGCAAATCAGGAAGGAGCCCGCTCTCATCCTCTTCTTGCTCTGAAGCTAGCAAGAGACATGAGACTTTGGCTCGCCTGTGGAAAGGCTTGAGCCTGTTAACATGGAATACCTGAGGGGCTACCCCCGAGGCTCCCATGTCAACCAGATAATTGACCTCGCCCATCTTGGAGATTATCCTGAAGGGTCCAGTCCATTTATCTGCCAAAGCCCGAGGCTTGGTAGGCTCCATCACGAGGACCTCCTGTCCCGGAGTCCAATCCACTTGCGATGCTTTAAGGTCATGCCAGTACTTATTCATTCCTGGCTGGCCTTGAGATTCGCTGTTGCCATTACCCATCATCTGTGTCATCCTCCATCTGAGGACTAACACTTAGTCCCCCACTTGCTTGGCGGGACCTGGAGGGGTGGCCTCCAAACCTTCTCTGATTAAGGCAAGGGGCCCCCTCACGGGATGTCCAAAGAGTAACTCAAAGGGGCTGAAACCAACACCCTCTTGAGGTAACTAGCTGTAAGCAAACAGCAGGCATGGCAGGAGAAGGTCCTACTTCTTCCTTAGGGGCTCTTCCAAAGCACCTAGCATGCCCTTGAGAGTTTTGTTAAATCTTCCAACCAGACCGTTGGTCTGGGTTGGTATGAGGTGGAGAATTTATAGGTTACCCCACACTCTTTCCATATGGTTTATATGTAACTAGACATGAAGTTGGATCCTCTATCAGAAACAACCTCCATAGGGAATCCAACATGGGTGAAAATGCCCAGGAGAGCCCTGGCAACCATCTTGGCAGTAACAGTCCAAAGGGGTATAGCCTCAGGGTACCTGGTGGCATGATCAACCAAGACCAGGATGAACCGATGTCCACCTGAAGTGGGAGGGTCAAGGGGACTGACAATGTTGATGCCCACCCTCTCAAATGGTGTGAAAACCACTGGCAATGGCTGCAGTGGGGCAATTACACTGCTTCCAGTCTTGCCAGACAACTGACAAGTTGGGCAGGTCCTGTAGTGGGACTCCACATCCACTCCCGTCCGAGGCCAGTAGAAATGGGCAGAGCGCTTCTGCTTAGTCTTCGTGATACCAAGATGACCAGCGAAGGGCACCTCATGCACCAACTGCAGCAGGAAGGGCCTGTAAACCTGGGGTACCACCAACCTCTTGAGGGCACCAGGTTCAGGCTTAGTGGGTTCACTAACAAGGAGCTCACCCTCCCAATAAATCCAGAATTTCCTAGGCACTTCTCCTTGTGCCTGGGACAGGGCCTGTTTCCTCAGGCCCTCGAGAGAGAGTGGCACTCTTTCTGTCCCTTACAGAAATCCGCCTGGGAGGGTCCCCCTTCAGCTAACAAGCATTGAAGTTTGGGATGATCCTCTGGTTTGGGAGCCTCTCCCTCAGGAAAGTCGTCTGGCTCTTCTCCCACAGGAGTTGAGACGGGATTCACCACTGGACCCAGCCCATCCGGAGCATGGATCCCAATGGGTGCTGTTGTAACAGCAGGAAGAGCAGGGGCTCCCTCCACAGAGGTGGCCTTCTTACTTTTCCGTTTCCTTCTTGTCTTGGGTTTCCCCGTCGGCAAGGATACCAGGCTCACAGCCGGACCCTGTGTGACCTGCGATCGGGTGACTGCCACAGCAGCCATGGGTAGACCATCCGTGATCATCCCCAGCTCGACCAAATCGTTTCCCAAGAAAATGTTCGCAGGCACTTTGTCCTGAACCAGGACCGGAAGCTTTGCTGTCTTGTCTTCAATCGTAATGTTGACTAAGGCTACAGGCGATAATTTGTGAGGCCTACCAGATAACCTGGTGGTTCTCAGAGGAGCACCTACATAGTCCTCTGGCTTGTGCAGGGTCCTGTCCACCACTGTCATGCTTGCCCCAGTGTCTCTCAAACCAGTAGAAGGCTGGCCATTCAAGAGGACACTTCTGAAAAACCTACGAGTGTTCTGTGGGATAGTCGCCAGTACTTCTGCATACTGGTCCAAGGCCCCAAGGGACACTAAGGAAATCTCTACGGGAGCCCCGAAGGTGATCCCAGTAGAGGAGGGGAGGACAGTGGCCTCCACCTCAGGTACGGAGTAGGGGTAGGTCAGGCTGACAGCCTGGACTCCAAGTGCCTTACCCTTACACTTGGGTCACCCCTTTGGTGGTCCAGAGCCCCACAATCCCAACAAGTGCCAGGAGTGCGGGGTATGGTACTGGAGCCACTGGGACCCTGCTTTGCAGCAGATGGACCACTACTCTTACTCCCACCCACAACAGACTTATCCCCACTAGGTTTTTGGGTCTTCAGAAAGGAAGGTTTTGTTTTACCCGACTGTGACTGCTTTTGGGACTCCTCAGCTTTCTGAGAAGCCCCCTTTTCTTTGTCCTTGTCCTTCCCACTGGAGTCCTTAGGGGACACCCGATGAGAGATCCACTTGTCAGCCAACCTAGCCAGCTTAAAGGGGTCCAACATGTTCTGGTCAGCAACATACTGACACAGCTCTGGTGAACAGGCTTCCAAAAAATGCTCAAAAAACAAAAGGTGGGACAATTCAACAAACGTTTTCACTTGGTAAACATCAATCCACCCCATCATGTTCATGTGCGCAGCACTCACCCAGTCAATCCAAGACACATTCTCTTGTTTCTTGAATTCCCTGAACCTTTAAAGGTATTGGGTAGGTGTCTTGCCAAACTTGGTAATTAAAGCAGACTTCATGCACTCATACTACCCCTTTCTTCCACACTCAGTTTCAGAATACAGTAATATCCAGTTTGAGGCACTCTGCTTAACAAACACTTAGCCCAATCTCTCTTATCAACATCATGAATTGCACAAGCCATTTCAAACGCTTCAATCCATTGGAGGATATCAGAACCCTCCGCATACACACCAACCGAATCCATCAAAAACTTGGTTGCTGGGGACCTGACACTCTCAACTGGTTTACCTGAAGTCTCCACTTGAGCTTTCTCTAACTGGATTCGCTGACATTCAGTTCCTTGTCTTTGAGTTCAAGATCCCTATTTTTTGAGTTCCACTTGCTGTGGCAACTCCTCTTTCTTAGGCTCAGCATCTATTTCCAACTTGTGATATTCAAAGGCCAATTTCATCCTTAACAACTCAAGCTCCAAGGAATTGCTGGGGTTTGGAACAGAGGCAGCAGGAATGGTGGTATTCCCAGAAACAGATTTGCGACAACCCTCGGGTTAGAGTCCTCATTGGTTGCATCCCCCCTTCAAGAGCTTCACAATCAGTCTGGTAGTCCACCAGGGCAGCTATCCGCTCAGCCCAAGACGTATCCACGAAGTCTAACTCCCTGGCTTCACAAGTACTCTGGAGAGCCTCTAAGCTCATCCAAGTTAATTTACCATTCACAAAATATTCAATTGTTTGTAATGCAGTTATCTTGTACACAACTAAAACTCAATTTAATAAAGTGCAGATATTTTGTAAGTGGCACGGTTAACACTGATTCTTAAAACCATAAGCATCCCACCGCTGCCACCAGTGTAAAGACTGGAGGGCGGTGTCTGTACTTCTGCTCTCTATATGGCAGAGGAGAGGCACAGAGGACCCCAGCCAAGATTCTCTATTATTGGTAAATGGTCGAGCAATCAAGACCTAGCTTCTCAGGAGGTGATGCAGGCTGGTTCTTAAGTACAGTGTAGTCCTCTAGCACCCACAAAGGAATGTCCGCACACTGTATCGATTAAAACACAGTCTTTATATTATTAATATTCAATGTTATGTACACTATCACAATAACTCACTTTGTGCTCAGACAATCAACAATGGTAAATATATACAGTTTTACAGTGGTACCACAAACATTATCAGATCTCATTAAAGTGCATCAACTATACTGTCAAAATGTCACACAGATAAATAAAGAGGAAACCAGCAGTAGAGCGAGGAAGGAAAGCAAGACGGTTGAACAATTGGCAGAATACTGGTCGCTACCGTTAAACACAGCTCTGTGTGGAGATCCCCCCACCTGGGCGACCTGTAAAGTAAAGATGTATCACAAGCCCAGTCCATATATTGTTCTATGAGTCTTATTTCCCTCTACAATAGTTCTACAGCCCCAATCTACCTGGAATTGTAGCGTTCGTCAACGGGAAATCGACGACCCTTCTTGAGTGCCCTCCCTTTAAGGCAGGAGTCACGGGTCGTCGAACGTCCGACGGAGAACAGGGTGAACTACGGCGGTGAAGTGGCAGCTTCGTTCCTAGCAGTGCTTGTTGACGATGGGGCATGAGCATCCTGCAAGGAAGAGGCGTGCCGGGCACCTCAGTGATGATAGTTCTGGACCACAAAGATATGATGAAGAACTGTGGCCCAGCAAGGGCGTCAAGTCGTCAGCGTCTCGGTGGTCTTTCAGTGGTGGGAAACCCACCAGCGGGTGCTCCTCAGCGCATCGACGGTCGGGCCTTCTCCAGCGGGATAAAGCGGGCGGTGATGCAGACGAGAGCGTCCTTGGCTCAAATTAAGTTCTTAGGCAAACGGGAGCACACAGCTCCAGTCGGTGATGGCGGTCATCGACAGTAGCGGACAACAGTCCGGGTGCTTCTCTTTGGGATTCCGCGGCAGTACCTGTCTCCGGTCGGCAGCCTGTCATAGGTCTGTCTACCAGGGAGCTTTGGCAAAGATCAGCTGGTGCACGATGGTCCCTCATAGCTCGTGAAGAGGGCGCCTTACCAGGTCCTCTCTGGGTCTGTTCTTGGAGACACAGCAGCTTTCAGATTGTGAAGGAGAACAAAAGCAATTCTTCTCTTCCAGCAGGGCTTCAAGGTTAAGCTTCAGTTTCAACTCCAGTTTCTCTTCAGCTTCTGAACACAAATTCTAGCAGTGAGAGGCCCCAGATATACTAGTTAATCTCCCATTCATTCTGCTGGGTCACTCTCAGGCAACCAATCGGTTGGAAGGGCATTCATGCAGGCAGTCAGCCAATCAGGTGCATAGTGCATTCAGGCCATTCACTCCTCTCCAGACACTCACAACAAGTTATGTGTATTGGGACAAGTAACCAGCCATTCAACACTCCACACTGCATTCATACCAGTTTTGGGCAGGTCTGTCTCAGTCATTGTGTCAACCACCAGATACTAGACACCCACAACACAGAATGTGTATTCGTCACACTATCCATTCACCCAGGTCCCACCCACAGGGTGTACCCACAACATACAGTCATTGGGAAGGCTCCAGCCAGTCTGGCCTGGAATTCACAACAACACCATATATGGAACTTCCACCCAACAGCCAGTCAGGGGGAAGGGATAGAGTCAGGGCTTCCCAGGAATTTGGGAAAACAAGGTAACAGACAATAGAAAGCAAGAGGCCACGGGGGCCATTTTGTTTCCTATCAGGAATCAACTGATCTCAATGGCAGGGCCCGGGTATCCCAAAATGGAGGATACTCAGAGCACCTGTCAAATTCAGCATGGAGCTGCCACCAGCCTATACCCTGCTCTGTGGGCCACCCACAGGTGCCCAAAAACATACACTAGGGGAACAGGGTTGTACCCCCACCCATGGGTGCCATAAGGGTATCCCATGGGTCTGTTCACCAAACCAAAAGAGAGAGCTGCACCGCCAGGAGTCCCACATGAACTCCTGCGCGGAAAACACGACATACACACGATAAAAAGCAGTAAAGCACAAGGATACGGAGGCCATGTCCCTCCGATGCATTTACAGCATCACACCCTCACAGTTGGGACAAAATTTACTTGCAACTTGTTGTCATCATCATACATGTAAAACCCATGCCAAACACCAATCTTCTACATAAGTCTCCTAGTTTTAGTCGTTTGTTACACATTTCCTAGTTTCTAGTCTCTCGTTAATACATACATGGTCCACATCCTTGTTAAATTGAAACTTAGTTAGATGTGTGGACCGTCTTGTATGCATCATTGGTTCTTAGTGCCACAGTGGTAAGTGTCCTATCTGTTCACCCCTGTGTATTCCTACAGATATTGGCTGCTATGCTATCCGGGGCAAACTCTGCCCCATTATTTTTCTTATCTCACTTCTAGTCCATAGGGCATTTCATGTAAAACATATGTTTATTCCTGATAACATAGAAAACATCCACTGTAAGTTCTGGTTGGACCAATATAGGTTTGCTCATTCATGTCTCCCCTCTTTGAGCACAAGGATATAGTCACAGAAGACACATGTGTTGCCCCTCTTCTTTGGGTTTGCAGGGAGAGCATCAGTTAGGGTATCCCGCAAATAGGCACTAAGCATCCCTTTATTTCCATCAGTAGTCTCGGGCGAAGCCAGCGTGCACTCACTTTGGGATTCCATATTGTTCGATTAGTACATTGCCCCATCTCCACCTCGTCTTATTTGCCTTGTCCCTACTTCCTTCTTGTTCTCTCACCCTCTGTATTTGCTTTGCTTTCCCCTTCATATCAGGTCCATAGTTCCCAAACACAGCCAAGTATATCCCTTCTGAAGTCTATCATATGATTATATGTGAAACAACATTATTTTCAATATTCTCATATTTATACAATAAATGCCATTCTTCTCCTGACAATGTTTGCTAGAATGGTTTTATATCTTGATCAGTGTTTTCTCATCAACATACAGATCTTAGCTGTAAATTATTGTGAAAATATGAGAAAGAAAACTGTTTTTGCAGATGCAGGTAAATCCTTCACTTCAAGGTCATGGGTTGGTAAAATGGTGGTAATTCTGTTATCGCCTAACTTATAATGGGCCCAAAAATCTGGGTACCTTATAAGCTATAATGGCAAATAGTATGCAGTAGCATAGATCCTTGTACCGGGGAGAACCGGCAGGATAGCTCAGTGGCAACACGTTTATCTTGGAAGCAAAACAACGTAGAGCAACACATATTTAAATTATGGTCCCGTGCTTAGAGACTGGTCTCAGATATTAAGCGTGTTATCAAATATTATTTAATTAATTACCAGCTCTGTCTGCTGCATAAGGCTATTTGCTACAGGAGTGTTTAAATGGCTTTGCACAAAAAGACCCAAAAAAGACTAATTGCACAAGTAGTGTGTATTCAGCCTGGTTGAAAAGACCGAATCCCAAAATACCGAACAAGGCGAGCAGGAGTTGAGGGGGTGTCCCCCACTCCTCTAGTTTGTTATTAAAGCCTTTGGGGGTCACAGAGGCATCCCCTGCTAACATCACATGCGTGACATAGGACCAAAAAAAGATCGAGTTACACAATATGAACAGGTAGTGTTCACAATTTTGTAATTCGACCTCTTGATACTCCATTTTTTTATGTACATCCGTTTAAATGTCTGTTCTATTTAAATTGGTTGCTATTAGATATAAACTAAGCACTAAAGTATGATACCTACAATAAATATCATGTAAATTATTTTTATATCAATGATCTAACTCTCTTCCCCTTTTTTGGACATACTGACATACTGACTAGGATGACCGCGATCACATCCTGATACAGCCCTTCCAAAGCTCCACTCTTCTATCTCTGATACTCTTGATGTACTTGCCCCTGTCATGAGGATCCACTTGAAGCCCAAAGCCAAGTGCAACTCCTGGTACAACTCAGACCTCGTCACCCTTAAACGCAAGTGTAGGGTGGCTGAGAGGAAATGGCTGGCTTCCTGTGCATCCGCTGACAAACTGGCCTGCCGCCTGCTCCAAAGGCAATACCAACTCTCTGTCCTCACCAAGAAGCTCACATCCAAGCATGCGTCTCTGCGGCATCTAACAACTCGCCAGACTCTTTAAAATATGCAAGGAGCTGGCCAATCCTGCTCTGGTCCCCTCCCAGGCCCTCTGCACTTCCCTGGCTTCTCATTTCATCTCCAAAACCCATGACATCCTGTCCACCCTCTCCACCTCTCCTCCCTCTACTTTCTCCTCTACCTCCGGTCTCCCTGGAGCCACCTCCCCTTCTCTCTTCTCTGTCTTTCCTCTGTTCACCCCTGACAAGTTTGCTAGACAAGTCCGATCTATGAAAGTCTAGCCAAAACAGGTTCTTCCAAAACCATCAAGGACCACATTGACACCCTCGCTCCAGCCTTTGCCGACTTCTGCAACCACTCCTTCACCACTGGAACATTCCCCTCCCCCCTAAAGCACTCAAGAAACCCTCAGCCGACCCCTCCTGTGCGGCTAGCTATCGCCTGATCTCCATTACTCCTTTCCTGGGAAAACTCTTGGAAAAGCTGGCTATCTCCCAGCTTAATCTTCACATAAAATCTGTCAGTTGTCTCCATGACCATCAGTCTGGCTTTAGAGCAGCCAGAAGCACGGGAACTGCTCTCCTGAACATCTGAGAAGCCCTGTTCTCTAACCTTGGTGCTAATCTACCCTCTGTCCTCATCTTACTTGATCTCTCTGCTTTCGACACGGTCAACCATGCCATCCTGCTCAACTGGCCCGGTGATAACCTGGGTATCACTGATCAGGCCCTGGCCAGGCTGACCTCTTTCCTCATGGATCGACCCTCCCAGGTCCAACTTGGGTCCTTTCTCTACTCTATCTGACTCTCTACCTGTAGTGTTCCGCAGGGGTCTAACCTTTCTCCCTGGCTGTTCAACCAATACCTAGCAACTATCAACACTGCATTGCTGCTCTCTGCTCCAATTTTCAGTGCTATGCAGATGAGACTCAGCTTGCTTTCAGGCTCCCCTCTACCGCCTCTTCTCCCTCTTTCATCCCTGATATTCTGTCCGCAATCCAGGAGTGGTGTGCCGCCAATGGTCTCTGCCTCAATGCCAGTAAGATGGAGATCCTCCTCATCTGCACATCTGCACCTTCCTTTCCTCTCACTCTCTGGCCGGCCACTCTTGGCCCTTTTCCGGCTCCCACCTGTGAGGCTAAGAACCTAGTGGTCATCTTCGACTCCTCTCTCTCCTTCTCTCCTCACATCTCTGACATCTCTAAGAAGTCAAACTACCAGCTGCACCTCCTCAGAGGTATTCTTCCTTTCCTCACCTTACCCAATAAGCTCACTGTCTCCAGAGTTCTGGTTCTCTCTAGGCTGGACTACTGCAACATTCTCTCTATAAATCTGCCTGCCTCTACTCTCTGTCCTCTACAACTCATCCTGAACAGGACTGCAAGACTTGTCCTTGACTTCAAGCCCAGGGATCTTATTTTGTTTGCCCTGAAATCTTTCCATTGGCACCCAGTGACTGCAAGGATCAAGTTGTCTGCATTGTCCACAAGGTCTTCTTTGGCCTTGGACCACAATACCTCCAACTTTCTCTTCGGAAATATCTTCCTGCTCGAGCTCTTCGCTCCTCCACCTCCAACTCGTTGAGGGTCAGTCGCTTCTCCAAGCAACGAGTTGGAGGCAGATCTCTTTCTTCAGCTGGCACCTCCCTCTGGGACACCTCCCTGACTCTCTGAAACTTGAGCAGAACCATCTCTGGTTCCAGAAGCACCTCAAGACCTTCCTCTCCCCTGCTGATTACCTGTCTGATACCACAATGGTCACCTGCTTACCCTCTGAATTCGGGCCCAGGTCCCTGTCCTCCCAATTGCACCCCTGCACTGCCTCCTGGCAACCCTTGCACTTTGGTCTGTATGTGAAACCCTACAGTCCCCTTACCTGCACTTATTAGACCCCTGCTGTCTGCATTTTATCCCTTGCACTTGCCACTTGCCGGCCGCATTACTTGTTGTTTTTATCCCATGTGCAGCACTTGCCCATTCTCCCCTCTCACCTGGCACTTTCCCCTCCCCTCACCCATGCACTTGCGCACTCTCAATGTCACTAGGCCTATTAAGATCGTTGTCTTTGTCCTCCCTCTGTTTCCCCTCCCTTGCCTCGTTGCGCCTTGAAACACTTGTGTATAGACGCATTATAAATGCCATATCATATCATACCGTTGTCTTCTAAAAGAAGAATTTATTTTCGGATCCATGAAATATAATCAGGGTTCATGTGTATTTTAACTTTGACCTCTACTGTTTCTGCATTTGAAACATAGCAAACGTATTACCCTCTAGTAGATGCTGATAATTGTAAGCACCCTAATTTCATAAGACATGAAAAGTTGCATCAAACATTCATATTTTTACTGAGAAAAATTGACTAATGTCAGGAATTCATGCATCCGCTTCATCTACTGTACCTGGGTCTCCCTTTTCTCCTTTTGGTCCTTCTTTGCCATCTCTGCCGTCTTTGCCGGGCAGCCCGTCATTGACTTTGCAAACACAAGCATTCACTGAGGAGGCGTTTTGGTTGATGCTGTCCGTCATCGCCAGAGAAACTCCAATCATGAAGATATTGATAAAATGAAGAAGAATCATGATTGTTTTTACCTTGTCAGACCTGCAAAGAGTCACACATCTGTCGATCAGGATTATATTTACTGAAAGGGAGACCTTTGGACCTAAACGTGCATGATGCAGCAGAAACAGGCACATGCCTATTAATCCCAAAAACCCAGCTCTCAAATGGGATACTGATATTACAATGCCGTGTAATAAAATGTAAAAGTGGTATTATGTATCATGAAAAAATAACTAATTATTGCTGAGAAATCTTTCTTTGACTTCAGATTGTCTTTAATTGAAATTTGCCTTAAGGCTAATTCTTTTACATGTTTACTGTCCGGGGCAAGTGTCACTTGCTGCAATTGAGCTTCTTTTAAAACTTCACCACTACTTCACAATACTTGCTTCAATGATAAGATCTTTGTCCGCTATGTTACAGGTAGCCCGACGGGGACAGACAGAATGTTAGGGTTCAGTAATAGAAGAGGGTTTATTCTGATTACCAAAACATAACCAAATGATAATATAATGTATTTGTCAGAAACCATAAAAAGAAATATTCTGGCAAAATGTCTCTACTCCCTCGTTATTGATTACCGTCACTTTCAGTTTGGTGTGTTCATTTGCATGATTCCCCAACCCTTGTCTGTTAAGTAGGATCATCAGCCTTCGCTGGCCAGTCCTATGGATCATCAGCCTTCCCTGGCCAGTCCTCTCCAGGCTTGGACAAGTCTCCAGGCTTGGACAAGTCGACAGGTCTCCACCAGCGCAATGCATTGGCTGAGTCTTCCTAGAACTGCCCCAGTCTCCCAGGCTCTTTAGGCCAGCCTGATATGCTCTTCATTGTCTGTCCTCCTTCCTGCTCTACAGTCCATAACACAGAGAAACGTCATTACTGATTTCCACCAGCGTAACATCAATGGCTCCTTGTGAGATATCACTGTCTCTTATTTCCTCCCATCTCCTCTAATGTCTGCTCTAGACCACCAGGAAGACTTGAAACCTCTCTCATTGCTCTCCCTAGAAGCAGAATTTGGTCTCCTACCCTCCCAACATCTCAGGATTAGTAGTGCTATCTCCCCATCTAGCTCGTTCCACTCTGACACAGATGCCAAGGCCTTACACATCTTTCCTCTTCCTGGACATTGGGTGTCATGATGGTATTTCTCCTACAATCTGCCCACACAAACTCTCTCTCTGTATAGTGTCAGGTTTCCCCCAATGACCTCACATCACTCTCTTTTCCTTGACACTTCACCTTCTCCACACCCCAATAACTATTTGCCTCTCTTTTTGACATCTCTTTCTTTCTCCAGCCTCCTCCCAAATCTCTCTCTGTTTCTGATGGTCCACCTTCTCTACTACCAAACATATCTCATCCCCCTGATGACAAATCTCTCTTCTTTCAACCACTTCCAGAATCTCCTTTCAACTCTCTCCTCCTGCTCTCCTCCCAATAATCTAAATGATCAATAATCCTCTCTCTTGCCACCCTCCACCAAACTCCTTCCTTCAACTCTCCACCCTACATTTTGTAGTTGAGTTTCTTCTCCCATTTGTTGGTGATTAATAATATTGAAGACACTTGTTTTGTGATTGGGAAAAGGAGCTGTTTGTCATGTGTCTTGAAAGTAGGCTTATCTGAGGCTATATGAAGAGCTGCCATCACCTTGGCTTCTAGAAGGCCCACAGAAAGGTCTGGATTCTCCCCCCGTTCCCCAAAAGCCCCAGCACTTGAAACCGGAGTTAGAAAGTCCTTTCATAAGCATGAGCCGTGATCTTTTGCCTAAAACATTCCTTTGTTGTGGAAATTTGCACGTTCGTAGTCCTTAAAAACGGAGAGAATATTTTCTTAAACATTTCCTTCCTCCGTGGATCCATGCAAATCACTTCTTCATTGTTTGACTGCAGGACTTCTGCAGGCTTTACAGGTGAGCCACAGTGTGAAATGATTCCTTTGGGATCCAGGCTAAATGAAACAAATGGATTTCCTTGGTTGTGGGGGACATTGACATTTTGTAAAGTAGATCCTTTATAAGAGAGGCTTCCTTCACTATGTTGCATGCTTAGGTCTAGCTAGGCTGCTTGAATGACTCTCTAAAGGTGTTCTCCTTGTGGGAAGGAGTCTCTCTAGGGTTTTTGGGCATTTTCATCTCCATGTGGCATCTACTGGATGGGGTATAAGTGGTGGTGGGAGTGCCCCTGTGACTACCCCCCTTGTGGTCCTTCATTTTAGCATAAGCATTGGGGTAGAAAGGCCTATGTAATTATCCCCTTGGTTGTCCTGCATAAGGATTTGGATGTCAGGGGGTGATTCTTTCTGTGACTGCTCCAGTCTTAGGATGGGGACCCCGTGAGGTTGGTCTGAAATCTCCTGTATAGCTTCTCCGGGCCAACATATACTTGCACGGGGCGGGACACTGCTCCATTGGCCACCCCATTGTGGCATTCGAAAAGTAATGCCAGGGACTTCATCACAGATAACTATGTTTAAATTTAGTGATGGGAAGTATTTGTTTAGCATAATATGGTTTAGTTTGCAGTATGGACTTTGTATTAGAGACTACGTTTATTTACATTGAGTGTTAGTACCTTAGCACTAGCATTCCCGACATTTGGAGAACAGCCATTTTCTAGGCTCTTGCCATAACTATGTTTAAAAAACAAAAAAAGAAAAATCTACATATTTCCTCTTCTTCAAAATAATATGTTTTTCACTGTTAATTCTGATTAGAATTTCTGTGCATACATATTCTGTTGATACAGAATGCATATAGTGCATATAGAATGCGAAATGTTAACTGTGGCTTTTGTGATTCCTGGAATTCCACATAGAGTATGTGTCCAATCCATTAATTATATGATTGTTTGCTCTTTACAGAGTTGTTCCTACTGCATATAGTTCCACCTGCATGATGGCTGCAAACATTTGTGTACTCAGAACCTACTCGAAAGTGTATATATATATATATATATATATATATATATATATATATATATATATATATATATATATATATATATATATATACATACATACATATTGCACGGCCCGCGGTAGCGGGCGGTAGTTATGGTTAAATTGCTCAACTCACAGTAAGACCACCTTTTGGGAGGCTTATAACTTCGCTCCCCCTGGACGTATGCTCATTAAACTTTGTAAAACAAGTATATATGACCCGCTCTGAATTTATTTGGCAAGTTTGGTGAGGTTTCGTCTAGGGGGGCAAAGTTATAGGCGGGGTCCCACATTTGTTGTTCTCCATAGTCTGAATGGACATAAATTTTGCGTATGCGTACAGCCCAAACCGTTGGATGGATTTTCATCAAATTTGCGGCAGGAGCTGCGGTTTGGTCCCGAAAGCGTGCTTTTGTAAATTTGGTGATAATCCATCCAGTACGTTTTTTTAAAAACAGGTAAAGTGCACGTCTCAAAAAATTAGTAATATCTGCCGCCACTCTGCGGTCTCATTTCCCTTTTCGCTCCGTGGTGAAAAGTTTGATTGGCCTGGAGTGTGGCGTGATGTCAGCGGACATTGGATGTGCCCAGAGGTTGGCTGGAGGGAAGCGTGATGTGCATCATGATTTTGGGTAATGGCGCCATGTTGTATCTAAGAATAGTGCTGCGCAGAAAGGGGCTGGTGGTGGGAAGAGGGGATGGAAAGGGTGGGGGGGTGAAAAGTGGTTCATCTCATATATTTATTTAGGTGGAAGACAGTGGTGTACGAGCGGTATTCACGAGTACTGCAGCAATTGGCGGGTAGCTCCTGATGCAAGTACCTTCTGTGGTGACTGCAGGAAGCCTTCGTTACTGCACCATAGGCCCTGAGGCGAGCACTTTCTGTGGTGACTGCTGCAGACTCAATTGGGGATGGGGAGTGGATTGCCCATGACATGAGCATATTTATATATTATGCTGTTGTGTGTGGTAAGCCCCTAGCACCTTGGATGCCTGGCCACAGGCATTGCACCGAAAAGTATGCCCAATGGTTGCAAGTAGGTTTCACATTGTTGCCTTGTGTGTGTGCTTTGTGAGCAGTGTACACATTGTTGGTTGCATGTGTGTGTTGATTGTTAGCACGTCCTACAGTTTTGGGTGCATGGCTGGAGGTGATGGAGTCAACAGTCCTGGAGTGTGTCCACTGGGTGAAGTCTTGGAATACAACATAGAAGTACATAGGGTTCAAGTGCAATCTTTATGTGTTTGGGTTGTGGCCATTGCCCGAGTACTGTACTGTATTATGATGTATTCATTGGCTGTGAGTAGTTAATAGAGTGTTGGGTGCAGGGGAAATGTTCTGAAGATTTTGTGGTTAGCTTGGAAGTAGTACAATACTATGTGAACGGAAGTGGGTAGAGGTGGCGGAGGCTGCGTTATGTTTGTGGAGTCTTCTAACTGGCTAGATGTTTGCATGCATGGCTGTATTATGTTACTGGGTTGGGTAAGGGCGCCTCACATGCATAGCTGCATTACATTGCGGTGGGTGCGGCCAAGGCCTAGTCTCTTGGGTGCATGGCCGAAGGCTGTAGGCCATGCACGCAAGATGCTAGGCCTTGGCTACACCCACAGCAACATAATGCAGCCATGCATACGAAAACTGTGATACTGGTATATGGATGTGACAAATATGTTTACGGAGTGAATTTTCTTTTTGCTTCAATCCTTTGGTTAACTTGTTATAACCATACGTTGCTGCATCATACACACTTTTTCCTCTGCATCTCTCCTAGGGTGGTCACCTTTACAAAATGATTGTGGATGACATTTCAGGCTTGGTATAGCATCACAAGTGAGTTGACTAGCGAACACTTGCATTTGGTGTAGTTCATTGCACTTGTTGCACATTAGTAAGCGACTTGACACCATTTGCGTTTGCTGTGGTTTTCCCCTGACCAGACCCTTTGCTTAGGGATTGCAGTAAGATATTGCAACATGAAAGGATTTCCTTAGAATCACACATTTAAAATGTGGACAATGTATGTAGCTACCCAGAAATCGTTGAAGATGTACTTCACATACGTATATAAGAAATGTTTTGTTTATCGAAATGCTTTCGAAAAAACATATCCCATTACAGCAAAAGGAGCATTTCACAATGACCTACCGTTGCACTACATAATTGGTCATAGAAATATATTCAGCTACATGTGTATGCTGTTATTCGTTTCTCCCCATCCACCACGGAAGGTACATTAGTACTACACACACTACAGAGCGACACAAAAATAACTCTCCACTCTGACAATTACAGTCTTACTTGAAAGAAAACCTGCTGCACTGCTCCTTGTAATCACTGTGAATTGACATTTCTTAAGGGACAATAGTCCTTGCTAATATCCCCCACTGGCCCCTATTGATGTTTATCTGCTGCCATTGCAGTGCTCTGTTTACACAGAGCAACATCTTGAAATGCTGCACATCCTCGAAGAGCTGCATGACACACATCTAGGGAGAGATTGCCTACCGCCTTTCTGCCCTGGAGTCCAATTAGCACACAGAAGTGTGCGCTCAGGGCACAAAAAGCTTTCATCCGGCTGGGGGTGAAGGCAAATTAGGCATGTTTAGAGTTCCGAACTGAATGCCAGCAAATTACCAGACAAAACCATCAATGTGGGTACGTCCCGCAAAATACGGGATTGTTGTCCATCTTATTTTTACCTTTGCTTTGTGTACTCTTTGAGATGCACAAAGAACGCAGTCGGCATTGCCATTTTGTGCTAATGTTATGTGTGCATAGCTTCCACTACATTTAAGTGACAGCGCGGCTCTACATCTCAACTCTCACCCCATAGGTGACATTACTTGCTGACAGTAGCTCTGCAAACCGTGTACTACTGCCATTTTCATAATGTTCGTGCCCATCGTAGTCCAACGTGCCATGTCAGGACCTAGGTCCGGAAAACAGGAAAATAAACACAAGCTAAAACAGACATGCTGCCACAGAGGGTACCCTAACTGTAGTTGGTCAGAGTATATTTGACTAATTTATGCACAACACTGTACACTGTCACCAGTGGTTTTATTTTTCATTGAATGTCCACAAGAAAGTTTAAGCTGAATGAAACGCATACTTCTTTCATTTTGCAGGTAACTTCCAGCGCAGAATGCTGTGTGCTTTTGTGTACTTCTTTTGATGTCTGCCAAAATAGCAAAAAGATTAATCTATGGTGCTTGGTGGTTCGTGTAGAAGAACCCACTTTCTTTTTAAGTTAGGAAATGTGACAGTTGTTGTCTCTGTGATGTCTTATAATATAAACGTTTGCATGTTGCTTCTTATTTAAGTTAGGAAAGGTGACAGTTGTTTTCTCTGTGATGTCTTATATCATAAACGTTTGCATGTTGCTTCTTACTGCCAGAAACACAAATGGACATACAGGGCCACAGCGGCTGTCCATGATAACGATGAACAAAAACAAACTGCTTATGGTAATCTTCTAATGATTGTTCTACAATCTGTCTGTTGGCAGGTGGAAGAAGTGACACGGGCAGTAAGGTATCAGGTATCTGCGAACGAAAAGGTATAACAATACATTTAATTAGCCGTTATCAGTGGCAGCGTAAAGGACAAGGGCTCTGAGGGAAGGATGCCACAAAAGCCCCTAGATGGCCGGGTCACGGACCTTAGGGTGAGCAAATGTGTGTTATTGAGTAACGTTGGATGTTCACCCACTGGCTTGCTGTCTGTTTTGAACGTGCCACTCTCCTTCCACGGTACACAAATGCGATTCGTCTTTCTAACATGGCCAACAGACCCTCCTTTCATGTGTTTGGTGTTTATAATAGATGTCAGTGCTAGTATCCTCCTAGGGGACCGCTCCAATTGCAGGACAATGCAGGAGCTGTTTTTCCAAAACATTGAACAGTATTGGTTTCTATTGTATGCAGTATAGTGACCGGATCTGGTTGTGTCGCCTGAGGGGTACATTATGGCTACTGTTGTGAATGTTTTCTTGCCAAGTGATATCTGTCCATATGTGAAGGTAGTAAGCTTGCTGTTATTTTTGGTTCCATCTGCATTGTATCTTAAAAGCTTTAATATTATGTATTGACTATGTGATTGTTTATGTGAGGTAGAACAATTATCGGAATTGCCAGAGCCACACAACAGGGTATGGTTTGCACTGTGTACCAGTTGCTGAAATGGAATGGATTCACAGTTAGGTATTGATACATAGCTAATTCGCTTGTTAGGGACTTCCTCCTGAATGACATAATTGCAGAGAGTGCATGTATGTTTCCACATGTAGGAAGTCTGAAAGATTTCATTCATGGGTATGTTTTTTCTTTCCACTACTTGCCTTAAGTACATTAGAAATTCCTGTGGATCTTCTTGTCTGTTTAATGTGAATTTCACCATTCCAGCACCGTAGTCCAATTCCTGCCTTATTCCTGAGACACTGTAACTGGTTTCAGGACTGTTTGCTGCATTTCTATGAAGGACTACCATTTGTAAACACATCTGGTCTGAGTTGTTTAAATAAATGTTTCCGACAATTGCTGGCATTTGCAATAGAACATTGATAGCTAAATTTGCAGAGCAATTTACACCACTTGTATTGGAAAATTTGAATGAACCAGCCAGATTTGTGTCTGAGCACTTTGATGGAAGTGCACGCCATTTCTTCGAAGAGGAAGTTCTCTTTTTGTGTGCAGTTGGGTGTGCATTGTTCATTTCAGTCCATTCTTTTGTGTTTTTGTCAGTTGATGGAGTATGAGTTGATTTCAATTTCTTTGAATATACTGTTGGGAGATCATTTGAACATCATGGGAGAACTGATTGCATTACTTTTCTTTTAAAACCTTTACGTTTTTGAGGATCATGGTACATTTTGAGACGGGCTGTTTAGAGTGTACGTGTCATGCCGCCGGCGTCTAGTCTCCAGTGGGGGCTATGGAGCGCCTGGTCTTGGCGGCGCCATTAAGTCGTCCATTGTTTTCCTGTCCATTTCCGGGTTCTCCCCGCTCTAGTCTTTCTCTGTCTCCCTGGTTTCGCTATTTAAGCACCGCCCACTTCCGGGTTCGGCGCGTTGCAACTTTGTTTCTTTTCCTTGTTGCTTGCTCCGTGTGCTTTTTCCTCCGTGCTTACCTTGCTGACCCTTGGGCCTCCAGTCGGCGTCTCTTCGCCGTTCTTTCTCTCTTTTTCTCACCCGCGGCTCTCCTTCGCTGTTCTGGTTCTCCTGTCTTTCTTTCCTTTTCTCTCTAAGCCGCTTGCCCTCTCCGGCTGGCACCAAGGTTCGCTTCTGTTACTTCATTTGTTTCCCTCGTCCACCTCTCCTTAAAACTTCTAAGGACTTACTTCGCCTCCAGACCCCTGTCCAGGATCCTTACTTCAGACGTCCTCCTTCTGACATCAGATCTGCAGGTTTTCATCGCTTCACTCTCCGGACCTGTTGGACTGTTATCTTGTTCACCGAGGGTTTTTTTAAGCATCCGCTTTTTTCCCTCGTCTATTCGGTCCCTGCGGGAAGGAAGCCTCTTGCTTCCCTGCTTGGCAGGGAATCGGGGTGGCTTCCCACCGCGGACGGCCCTACCTCTTCTCAAGAAAAAGAAGATCGGAAAGAAGGCTAACCGCCGCAAAACTTCTTCAGAGGATTCAGGTGAGGAGGAAGGGGAGGAGGTAGTGGATATAACTGATACGCCTTCTAAGGCTGCGGAGGTTGACAGTTTGCAACGCCAACAGTTAAGAACCATGACCTCTCCCGAGCAGGTGCAAGAACTGCTAACAGCTGTGCATAATCTCACTCAAGAATTACAGGTAGTAAAGACGGAAAACACTACCCTCAGACAAAGGTTGGACCGCTTCGAGCAGTCCCGCAGTGACCTTCCTCCTATGCCTTTATCCTGCGGCAAATACGACGGATCACCCAACAAATTTAAGGAATTCATGGAGGCTTGCGTGATTTATTTCACATTTAGACCTCAGTCTTAAGCTACAGACCAAGCCCGCATAGGGTTCCTCATCTCTAATTTGACCGGAAATGCCCTGTCATGGGCAGCCCCTTTGGTAACCAGTGCCAGTCCTCTCCTTCAGGATTATGCTGGGTTCACTGCCCAGTTCAAACTGGCGTTTGAACAACAAGAGACTACATTAGTAGCCAGTGAACAGCTACTAGATATCCGTCAAGGAAGCATGGACCTTTTGTCCTATATCTCCTGCTTTAAAAGGGTGGCCGCTGATGCGGGTTGGCAAGAGAATGCTCAGTACACTATTTTTCGTCGAGGTCTGAGAGAAGACCTTAAGGATGAACTTGCTAGGGTTAGCCGCCCTTCCACACTCTCGGAGCTCTGGGCTACTGTCCTCCAGCTCGATTTTCGGTTATCCGAAAGACGGTTTGAGCGGCGGAGACAACGTTGGTTCCCCACTTCTGCTAACCCAGCTCCATCCTGCTCCGTTCCCTCGGGTTCAGCTAAAGATGAGCCCATGCAGATTGGAACCATCAGGGGACCTCTTACCCCCGAAGAATGGAAGCGCCGCAGAGACCTCAGTCTATGCATGTACTGCGGTTCCAACACCCATGTCTTAAGGGACTGTCCAGACGTACCTCCCCGCAGGTCGGGAAACGCCATACCTCGGAACTAGTGGGGACCAGTTACCGAGGGGGCTATTCCGGTCCCTACGTCTCTCTGTCTATCACACCTACCATTAACCCCTCCGAAGATAATCACCTCATGGTTATTGCAGTCCAGTTGAACCACTTACATTCGAAGTCCTAGCGCTATTGGACTGCGGGGCAGCTGGATGCTTTATGGATGTTGTCTGGGCTGACAAGACTGGCATCAGTCGTCTGGAGAAGGAGGAAGACCAAAAGGTTGAGGGCGTTGATGGTACACCCCTAAGCTCCGGTCTCATCACTCATGCTACCTCTCCCATGATTATGAAGGTTCTCAATCATACTGAGACCATCCAATTCGACTTGATCCGAGCAGCTCATTTTCCCATCATCCTGGGGGTTTCCTGGCTCCGGAAGCATAACCCTACTATTGATTGGACCAATAACCAACTGTCTTTTTCTTCTAGTTTTTGTAAGAAGTTCTGCTCGATACAACCCTTGGCTGCAACGATCCACACTCTTCTGGATCCTCCTACCCTGACGGATGTTCTATCCGTGAACAATATTCCTAAGGAGTGTCTTCGTTATCAGGAAGTTTTTCATGGTGAAGGTCCTCAAGAACTGCCTCCACATCGGCCTGAGGATTGCCATAGCACCCTGGTGCCCAATGCGGTGGTACCGTTTGGCCGTATGTTTTCTCTTTCCCTCAAGGAGAAGTGAGTTCTCAAGGACTACCTGGACTCCAATTTACAACACGGTCTCATCCAACATTCCCACTCTCCTGCAGGGGCATCTCTGTTTTTTGTTCCGAAAAAGGTTTGGATGAATTAAGACCGTGCATCGACTACCGGGGCCTCAATCAAGTGACAGTAAGAGACCGTTACCCCATGCCTCTCATAAAGGATATTCTAGAGGCGGTGCAGGGAGCACAGATCTTTTCAAAGATCGACCTTCGAAGAGCCTACCATCTTCTGCGCATTCATCCGGGGGACGAATGGAAAACTGCGTTCCGGACTCCGTTCGGTCATTACGAGTACTGTGTAATGCCGTTCGGCTTGGTCAATGCGCCGTCTATCTTCCAGCGCTTTATGGACAGAACATTCTCTGATCTTCTTTTTCATTGTGTCATAATCTACCTCGATGATATCCTGATACACTCAAAGACCGCAAAGATCCATAGTACTCATCTCATCCAAGTTCTTAAAAGGCTACAGGACCACCACCTCAAGGCCAATGTAGAGAAGTGTGTCTTTGGAGTTCCTCAGGTAACCTACCTTGGTTTTATCCTTTCCGCGGAAGGCATTCGCATGGTCCCAGCTAAGACCGAAGCTATTTTGCATTGGCCTACTCCGGAATCAGTGAAGGATATCCAAAGGTTCCTTGGTCTTGCGAATTTTTATCGCAAATTCATTCAGGGATTCTCGGAGACGGTTCTCCCCATTACCAGGCTACTTAAGAAGACTTCCAATCCTTTTTCCTGGACTCAAGAAGCTGATCTAGCCTTCTTACTGTTAAAGGAGAAGTTTTGCTCTGCCCCCATCCTCCGGCAACCGGACCAAGGATTAAGATTCATTGTGGAGACCGATGTCTCGTCAGCTGCTTTGGGTGCAGTTCTCTTACAGGAGCATGCTGGACTCGAATACCCAATAGCCTATCTTTCCAAGACCTTGAATGTCAGTCAATCACATTACTCCGTCATTGAGAAGGAGCTACTGGCCATGAAGACTGCTTGTGAAGAATGGCGACATCTTCTGCAGGGGGGTATTCACCCATTCGAGATAAGAACGGATCACAAAAACCTCAAGGTCCTGCAGAATATGGAGTGCGTCAATTCACGCCAGGCCCGGTGGTCCCATTTTTTCTCTCAATACGACTTTCTCCTGACCTATCTACCAGGATCTAAGAATATCCTAGCAGATGCCCTTTCTCGAAGGCCATGTTCCGGTGGCACAACCAGAGAACTTCCCAGTTTGCTTCTCACGGACGTAAAATTCATATATACTGTAGATGCCTTCTTGGAGAGGGTACGTAAAGGCACACAGTCTGAGGGTCTTCCCCTTACCGTTCTCCACTCAGATGACATCACCATCCAGAATGGCCTGGGATTCAAGCAACAACGTCTCTACCTGCCCGATTCCCAGACTCGACGCACCGCACTAAGATGGTGCCACGACGATCTTGTGGCCGGTCACAGGGGGGCGAAGAATACCCTGGAACTTCTTTGACAGAGTTTTTGGTGGCCAGAAATGTCTAAAGAGGTGGATTTGTATGTTCGCTCCTGCCCTATATGCTGTAGATCTAAGCATTCTACCCAGTGACCCATTGGTTACCTACAGCAGAGTGAGGTACCAAAGAGACCCTGGAGTATTATCCCGACGGACTTCATCGTGGAACTGCCTGCTTCAGAGGGATGTTCCTGTATTATGGTCACGGTTGACTGTTTCTCTAAAATGGCCCATTTTACACCCTTGGCTGGGTTACCCACGGCAGCGGAGATGGCAACCGTGTTTGCCAGAGAGATCTTCCGCCTACATGGCAGTCCCAGTAAAATTATCTCGGGCAGGGGTTCACAATATACGTCACGCTTCTGGAGGGAACTTTGTAAGAGGCTGGGCATTGACCGTGCCTTATCGTCAGGTTTCCATCCCCAAACCAATGGACAGACAAAAAGGACAAATGCCACTCTTGAGCAATATCTACGTTGCTTCACCAACAACCAGCAGGACAATTGGGTTCGCCTTCTCCCGACTGCAGAGTTTGCCTACAATAATTCTGTTCACAGTGCCACTGATCTTAGTCCTTTCTACTGCTCTTATGGGTATCATCCCAGTTTTACTCCTTCTTTCTCTCTTGCTCCTTCTACTGTTCCTTCTGTGGACTCTCTTCTCCTCACTTTGCAAGAGGCCCATAAGACTGCCATCGATAGTCTACGGGCTAGTAGCTGGCGCTATTGTACTCGGAGTAACCCCAAGCGCTTGCCCTCCCCCGCTTGGCAGAAGGGGACTAAGGTATGGTTATCCACCAAATACCTCCCGCTTTGGCTTCACCCCTCTAAGTTGTCTCCCAGATTCCTGGCACCCTTTTCCATACTGCGCAGGATCAACCCTGTTGCCTATCGGCTTTCTTTGCCCAAACACATGCACCGCTTGCACCCTGTTTTTCATTCCTCTCTTTTGAGGGAGTTTAGGCCAGATCCCTATCAACGCTCCATTCCGGCTGTACCACCCCCGGTTGCTTTGCCCCCGGAGGAGTATGAGGTGGCCTCCGTTTTGGACTCCAGCTTGCGGGGTGGTCGCCTGGAATAGCTCATCCATTGGAAGGGGTACCCTCATTCTGAGGACTCCTGGGAACCTGTCTCCCATGTCCATGCCCCGTCTTTGGTTCAGAGGTTTCATCGTCTCTTTCCGGGCAAGCCGGGGGGTTCTCCATTGGAAGGGGGCATACTGTCATGCCGCCGGCGTCTAGTTGCCGGTGGGGGCTATGGAACGCCTGGCGTTGGTGGCGCCATTAGGTCGTCCATTGTTTTGCTGTCCATTTCCGGGTTCTCCCCGCTCTAGTCTTTCTCTGTCTCCCTGGTTTTGCTATTTAAGCACCGCCCACTTCCAGGTTCGGCGCGTTGCAACTTTGTTTCTTTTCCTTGTTGCTTGCTCCGTGTGCTTTTTCCTCCGTGCTTACCTTGCTGACCCTTGGGCCTCCAGTCGGCGTCTCTTCGCCGTTCTTTCTCTCTTTTTCTCACCCCCGGCTCTCCTTCGCCGTTCTGGTTCTCCTGTCTTTCTTTCCTTTTCTCTCTAAGCCGCTTGCCCTCTCCGGCTGGCACCAAGGTTCGCTTCTGTTCCTTCATTTGTTTCCCTCGTCCACCTCTCCTGGAAACTTCTAAGGACTTACTTTGCCTCCAGACCCCTGTCCAGGATCCTCACTTCAGACGTCCTCCTTATGACATCGGATCTGCAGGTTTTCATCGCTTCACTCTCCGGACCTGTTGGACTGTTATCTTGTTCACCGAGGGTTTTTCTTAAGCATCCGCTTTTTTCCCTCGTCTATTCGGTCCCTGCGGGAAGGAAGCCTCTTGCTTACCTGCTTGGCAGGGAATCAGGGTGGCTTCCCACCGCGGACGGCCCTACCTCTTCTCAAAGAAAAAGAAGATCGGAAAGAAGGCTAACCGCCGTGAAACTTCTTCAGAGGATTCAGGTGAGGAGGAAGGGGAGGAGGTAGTGGATATAACTGATACGCCTTCTAAGGCTGCGGAGGTTGACAGTATGTAGTATATTGTACTCTACGATGCAAGGAATGTCTGCCCTGACTGCCCTTGCTTCAAAATTGACTAGATACAGTCCTTCCAATGTACGTAGACATGACAGTGCTATGTAATTCATGCCTTCTTTGAAGATGTGCTACCAATATTAATTAATGCTTGCTTTGAGGTTAGACCTTACGTTTTATGAATAGTGACTGCGTATGCTAGCAGTAGAGAAAACTGTTCTCTGTGTACATATATGTCTTTGGAAAGAAGGAATCAGGCTACTGTGCGTCCTATCTGTTTAACTTCTGATACTTTATCAAAGTGGATGTTGACAAACTGAATGCTGTTGTCATGTGGGTATGTGTGGAAACCAACACCTGTATCAAGTGCTCCATTAACTAAACCTTGCTCTACATCAAGGTTACGTTTAAGCATTACTCTACAGTTTAAACACAATGTTAACATTTTCTCCAAACCAGCTGTGGTAGACAAAGAGTTCTCTAAGGTATTTAGTTGTGCTTTGGCTTGTTGACACATAGGTATTGTCATATCGTGTACGTCCAGTTTGTCTGTGGAGTAAATTTGAGCCAGCGGTTGCATTTCCTTTTTCAGCATAGTTTCATTGAATGCTGTACAGCATGCTAGAGTTGGCATTAAGACCATACAGTTGAAATGTTTGTTCTATTTGTTCTATGACATCAGTAGCAGATGTGTTATGGCCGTACAGGTCATGGATGCATTTGGTATTTCAGGTACACTGCGCTTCCTTAGATAGTACACCAACCCAAATGTTTTTCAAAATGTTGCCGTAGGTGAGGTCTGCAGACTGACGCATGCTTTCAGTTACTTCTCTGTATTGGACATGTTGCCAGAGCTTTGCATTCACTATGCTTCCAGGAGTGTTACGGCACAGTTTGTGTCCTAAGTTTTAAAGATGGGTTCACCATTATTATTATTTATTTAATGTGTTTCACTTTACAAGTAAACTTTTCACACTACATGAATATTAAAGACCTTCAATTATACATTTCATCAGAATAATATAAAATATAAGATACCAAATTTAAAATAACATAAATTTGCAATATTTAAACACTAGATCATCTAATCAATCACACAAATTAATCAATAGCCAGTGATCAATAGGAATTATATACACATACAATATTCTCAAAGTATATATTCACAGTTCCCCAAGTTTAACAAACTCTTTTCTATTCTATGATTTTGAAAATGGTGACCTGTTTCTGATTCTATATGGTAATTCCCACAATCCTCTCTATTTGTTGCCAGACATTATACATTGAAATATACACTTTCATATTCCTTTTATTAATGCACTGTTGCCAAAATGCCAGGTCTTTTATCATATCAGGGTTATATACATATCTACCATACGATTTAAGATACAACTCAGTCAAATCAGGGCATTCAAATAATAAATGCTTAGCAGTCTCAGTGATGTCTCTGTTTTTACATATACAACACCATTGATCGATCAATGGTATTTGACATACAGTCCCCGTAACTGACAATACCGGCAGATGATCCAATCTCAGAAGCAATATAAAGCGTCTCAGTCTTGGAGACGGAGATAGGTTCAGATACAACTGCGGCTTATTAAAAGTATATAGCAAATGTGACCCAGATTTATACTTTTGCAAACTATTCAGATGAGAATAGTTCTCAAGCCATTCCCATAGCTCAACACGCCTCACAAGGGCACATTCCCCATTAACTGGTGTTAATTGAATGATATCTACAAAATCATTAACATGTTTTCCTCCAAAGAGGTCTTCCTAGTCTGTTTTGAGGACCTCTTGAAATCTGAGGTGAATCAAAGCTAACATTACGTTGTGGACAATGCTCATCTCATCTATTAGGAGTAGTTTCTGAGTTCCATATCATATTCTGTTGACAGTTCGTAGTTGTCTAATTTATTTTGCTGTTCCACTGGAAGGTGTAGCAATCGGTGTAAAGTGACATCACCTATGTTGTAGGCAGCTAAACCTTTGGGGGAAGCTACAACAGCTGAAAGCTTGTTGTTTGTTAATTGTTGGAGGAATTTACTGATGGTTTTTATTAAGAATGTTTTGCCTGAACCAGCTTGATCACTTACATATAGCAGTACAGGTTTGTAGTGTTTACATGTACAAGTTTTAGTTTTGTGCTTTATACCATGTTCAATTTCTTTACTTACTTCTAGGAAAATGGTACCCTGTTCATTGTTTAGTTGTGATTTTAGCACAGCAAAATCTTCTGCAGATTGCTCATACTGATACATGGTGTTATCTACTTCCTTCATTGCTTATTCTGCCTCATTTGCTATGCGTGGCTTCCTGTGACAGAAGGTTCACTGCTGTCAGGAGTGTCTACATTTAGTTGTGCTTGAAGTTCTTCTTGTTACTTTTCATTGTCCAATATGGTTTTGTACCGCGTAATCTTTATATCTATTATGCTACTTTCACTTGCTTTGAAAGTTTATTCATAGGAGGCATGGGTGTCTAATACATCTTCTTTACTCCGTGGTGTAAAAAGTTGCAGTAGGGCCATGTAGTACAGTTCTTTGGGTTGCAGAGTTTTTAATGACAGCTTCATATGATTAATCAGGTTTGCGTTTGGTAAATTTGACCAGGCTGCCTTCACAAATTTCGACTCTGTATGTACCTTTTTCGTCATCTGGTTTAATGTTATTTTTGTATGGGAAGTTTTGGGCTGTGTGGTATAGGCACATGGTTTCTAAAGCAGTACTCCTTTTTGGGTAGTATATGTCCAATAAGTTGTTCTTCAAAATGTCCTGGCTCTTGGGATCGTTTTTGGCTATTGTTTCTATGTGTTTGTACAATTTCAGACCTCTTCTTCTGGATGCAGCAGGACCAAGGCTTAGCCACACTGTTTTTCAGATTTCCCATACAAGGTGGTGCCAGTTAAATGGTCTGCAGCTTCGTAGCAGCTACATTGTCTATGGGACAGCATTTTTATGCCAAAGCTGTACAATTTATGTGAAAAGTGTTTTGTCTGATGATATGTCAACCCACAGGTGTTTGAGCTCTGTTTTCTCTGCTTTGGTTAAGTAGGCTGTTACATATCATGCAAGTGCAGTGGAATTTTCTGCAATCTACTGCACATCTACATTTGCATTCCATAGGAGGGGAATGATTGCAATGTAATCATTGATGTACTTTGTTCTTAGGAGATTTCCCTTTCACACTGTGTCTAACTGAAGACATGAAGCTGTTTACTGGTCTCGGGAAACCAAAGCGGCATTTGGTGTAATATTTGCCTTTGTTTTTATATTTCCGCCGACAATACTTGCCACACTTGTGTCTTTGAAACTGCAAAATGTGTACATGTAAGTCACTATGTGTACTTTCTAAAGGGATTTCGCAAGTGACATATTTTGAATGAACTGCAAAACAGTTGCATTACTGTCCTGACCACAGTTAGGAGCATTTGCAATCCACAAAATCATGTGGCTGTGTGCATGCTGCTCATCTGGCTTGATATTCTTTTCTTCAAAAGAAGTGTTTCACCTCTCTGAGGGGAGGAAGTTCTTTACTGCAAATGAAGTGCAGCATGACAATGAAGCGCTGATGGAAGTACTTTGATACATTTACAGGATCAAGAGAGCACAGTTCTCCTGGTGTTTTAATGTCTATACCTGTTTTGTTTTAGGTTTGCTATGCATAGAAAAGCGTTCAATTCTTCCCATGCATACTCTGCACAACTTAAAGTGACAAATTATATGGGTGGGCTAAGGTTGCGTAGCATACGCTGTACATTTGCGTGCCGTTGAAACCAGTATTCTTTTGTACCACACATGTTTGCTAAGAGATTTGTAATACTTGACTGTAAAACTTCATCTTTGTCTTGCATCTTTTGAAGAAGCTGTATAGTGCACATGTTTTGAAAATGGGAACCTGTTTTCAATGTGTGTGCAACTCCATAACATAGCGTTGCTAGTTTACTTTGAAAGAGGAGGTGGAATATGTATCCCATGTTTTGTCTAAATCTAGGCTCTTCAGAATATATTCGTAAAGAGCGGTATTCTGATGCTGTTATTTGTGTGCATCTTACATCGTATCTTCCAACTTTTCCAGTCGGGAAGAGTACACTTTCCAGTCATGCTTCTACACTTTTTTCCCATACACTGATTGGCGATCCTTTGCGTTGCCGTATTTGATATGTTTCTAGTGCATCGTCTACAGTGTCTTTGGAGTACAGTGGGTAAATTGTATAGTGAGCTAAAATATTGGAGGCTGCAGTAGGATCTAGAAGTTCAAATTGGCCAGTTGTAGAGGAATCCTGAATTATGTTGGTGGATTCTCTCAGGTTCTCTTAAATGTTTATTTTTTTGTAGTATTCATTGTTCTCTTTAAGATATTGGAAGGCTTGCCTAACTTTGTTTATGCCCACTAGTTACTGACAATTTCTTTTGTCTTTTGTAGGTACACCATTTACCAGGATAATCAAAGATTGTTCTATTGCCCTTTGCACTCGTAGATGTCTACATTTTCTTTCAGATCCAATGGTAAATAAACTACTTTCCCTCAAATGCCTCTTAGTAATTTGGTGGGAGGCAATTTTGCAGTTTTTGGTTGAAGTTGCATTATTGCTTGAAATGGGTGTACTGTTTGGATTGCAATGCTTTCATACAAATTAAGCTGTTAGAGTGTGTTTGGCATTGGGAATATTTACAAATTATTCCTGATAGCCTGTGAAGGCATTTGGTTATTGTCAAGTTTTGCAGTGCACTATGTGCTCAGTTTTGGGGTGTTAGTAATTTCTTATTTGTTTTCTGCTACAAGGTGGAGAGCTATTTGAAACCATTGGGATTTGTCACTGTCTTCTATTTTCTGCATTACATCTATAGTTTTCATGCTCTGTGTAGTGAGGATGGCAGAGATGGGGAGAGTCAAAGTGTTGATCGTGGGTGATTCATTTGTGGATGATTTGCAGAGGTATGCACAGGGAAGAGGCATTGCTGGCAATTTTGATTTTGAAAGAGAAGAGGCTTTGTGGTGCAGTGTGCCTGTGCGAAGTTTCCGCATTGTAGTTGCACTTTGCAGACATGTGGCAACTTTCACTACTGTTGATGTTGTAGTGGTGCACTATGGAGCCCTGCATTTCGGGTATATCAGTTGTCGACGTATGCTCTATGGACTGAAGAACTTGGTAAAAGCACTGATGCACATTTTTCCCACTGCCAAGGTGGTTTTCTCATGCATACCACCTGGAAGAGTATGGAACAATCCTGATGTACTTTGTGCCCAGCCAGAGGTCAGAAGGTGTCTTGTAAATAGAGCCCTGTATCAATTTTTGCACACTACTGGGATGTTCTCCTGTGACAATGACATCCTTAATTGTCGTAATGTGCACTTTTTAGTGCAGATGGCATTTCTTTGTGCACCATTGGAAATGCTATTTTGTTTTACAATCTGAAGGATGCTTTGAAGAGGTTCATGTAAGAATGTAAGGAGGAGAAGAAAAGAGAAACCCCCCAAAAAAAGAAAAGAAAAGGTGTTTGTTTACAAGCACCTACAAAATAAAAGGCTCTTTTCAGACCCTGGTTGAAATTTGTTCCCCCACCCCTGTACAAAGCACGATATGTCTGCGGACACTGAGGTAGTTCGAGGATTGCGCGTGCCACATTCAGACCTTTTGAGGATGGCAGGCCTGGACATGGGACTGTCGAGGCTAGGGGATTGGTCAATAAAGTTTCTGGGTATGGTGTGCAGGGAGAGACTATTGCAGAATGTCTGTTTGCTGAGAGGAGTGCAGGTGCCTATTGTTATGGCTGTGTCGTTCAGGAGGCAGAGTGTATGGATTTTGGGGGAATCCTGCATACATTGATTGGAAGTGCATGCAGAACACTGTGGAGTGGCTGCATATCTTGGATTCTATCATATGGATGCCCACTGATATGGAGTACGTGGAAAGAAGTGGCTGAATTTGGTTCCTCTTTGTGCCACTTTGATGATGCTCCGTCATCAAGACATTGTTATTATTCAGTGTGGTGGAAACCATTTAGGACATGCTACCGGAATTCCTCTGCAGTTTGTGATGAAGGAGGCACTTGGGCAAGTCATGGACATGTTTCCAAACTCATGAGTACTTTTTTCTCACATTGCGCACAGACAGATGTGGCTGTGTTCTTCTTCATTTGGTCTGCAAATGGAGAAAGCGAGGCACAATGTCAATAAGGTTGTTTGCACCTTTTTGACAGATGTTGGCATGTCCTCCTTCCACACTGAAAATATTACGTTTCATCATATGATAATTCTTTTGTATAGATGGCGTCCAACTTCAGATGCTGGCAATCAGCTTTTTCTGCGAAATATCCAAAATAAATTGTGTTGGCCATTTGAACCCTTCTAAAAATAAACAAACACCACAAAAAACTATTTTCTGAGCTATCACTTTCTCCTGCAAATGAGTGCAATGTTTTTGATGGAGCCACCCCTTGCATTATTTACTGCGCTGTCTGTGGAGCATATAGGCTGTGTGGCGTCCTGCATCCTTTTATTGGCAATTCTATTTTTGAACTCTGAAACCTGGTTCTGAAATCAGCCTTTTTAACTTATTTTTGAATTTTGGTTGTTTTATATTTTTCTTGTTCTTGTAACACAAGACACAGAAGGAAAGGAAGGGAAGGGAGGTTAGGGAAAGGCCACCAACCACAGGGATAAGATAGGGCAATTGGAGAGAGGAAGATGTTGGGTGGCCCTTACTTAGGTAGGGGGCAGTCTTTCTCATGCTCCTGGACCAAAGCCTCGAAAGTACTTTGAAGTTGCTCCCCCATGCAGAGTACTACGTCGCACTACATGCACAATACAATGACATTTGAGAGGAAAGGGTCTGCTGCGGTGCATATGGCCTGCAAGGCTGGTTTAGGGATCCAGGCTGTCTACTTTGTTATTTACAGAGTTTCCTTCATTTCCTGTGACTGTATGCTGTTGTGGAAAAGGTACTGCTTCTGCTTTCCTTTCATTTCCAGTATGTCCTGTTAAAGCATAACATTTCTGTTAGGTGTATATGAAGCAAAACATATTAACTGATTTACTTTTCAGACTGTAGTGCATACCAATGGGGTTACTATTATTACTCGTTTTGTCATGAGGGAAATTCACATCCAACCATTCCAGGGTGCTTGCCATTGCTGCGTGAAAAAAAAATCATGGTTTTCCAATATTGTCTACTGGGCAAACTGTGCAATTATAGGAGCAACTTAGTGTACTTACCACGTTTTAGTGACGTTCTGCTCTCACTACTTCGCAGTCCTTACTCTGCTAGTTCCTTGTTTGTTCCTATATAAAGCACCAGTGTGGTAATATTGTTGGACGCCAACATTATTTTGCTTGTTACAGCATTCCATTATGGCGCATACCCTATGCCTTGGCTCTGTTTGTTTCACAAGTATAGAGTTTGCAGACCTATTCAATTTTTCCTTGCAATGCGCGTTCATGTTGCTCTTTGTATATGTTTCTTGTCTTTGCTGAATGGTACCACTATGCAAGAGAACCCCTGCCTTTTCCAGCAGTTTGGATGCTACCCGATATCTGCAAACAGATGCACAGTCTGCGGTTACTGTGCCCATTGGCATGCAGCCATCAATATGGTATGCTGTATGGTACATCTATACACACTAAGGGTATCCTGGTAAAAACCTATGAAATTCAGTGAAAAAACGTTGTTAAAGGAACGTTATGGTTAAGTTGTGCTACTAAAAACCTATCAAATTCAGTGAAAAAATGTTGTTAAAGGGACGTTATGGTTCAGTTTCCCTAAGAAAAACCTAACAATTTCAGTGCAAAAATGTTGTTAAAGGGACATTACAGTTGTTTTGCACTAACAAGTAAAACCGAAATCCCCAGAAATTCGCAAGTTATGGTAAGCTAAGAAACCATAACTCGCGCCACCACTGTGCACTGATAAGACTAAGGCCCTCATTACGACCCTGGCGGAGTGGGTTTACGCCAGCGGAAATCATGGCGGACCCTTCCGCCATACTACGAGTTCCCGTAGCGCCATGGAGCCTTTTTCCGCCTGCTTTTTCCGGGCGGAGAAATCCATGGCGCTACGGGACCTTGATGTTAATTACGCCACCGTAATTTACGGTGGCGTAATTAACACCTTCCCCACTCCCATTATACCCTATGGGGCAAAAATGGGAATGGGGAAGGGCAAAATGGGGATTGGGGATTTACCGCCCCGCCAAGGTCGGAATGGGGCGGTAAATCCGCCAACCCCCATGGCGGTGTTGGCAGCTTTGCGCCATGGTCCATGGTGCAAATTGCACCATGGATCTCCGCCAGGGTCGTAATGAGGGCCTAAGACTGCTAAGACTAACACCCAGGACATCAAAGATGACATCACAAATGTCATTGATGACATCACTGATTACATCACATGTGCATTTACTTTTCATGAAAAGCCTCCACCAGGGATTGTCATTATAATGTTGGCAGAAAACTATTAGAGTTCATTGGGAGAACTATCATGAGATATATAGTTCATTAGGCAATTCATTGCTATAAACACCATTGCGTTCTTTCCAGTACATCAACCTAGCCATGTAAAAACATAGGCATTGCCTGCAGCATGCACAATAGATGTGCAATATTCAAAATCTTGCCATGTTGGATAGTAAAATGATGAATGCTTTCGTTTCAGAGTTTTGCGTACTGTGAAACATGAAATAAGTAGCTAACAGGATCTCCTGTCACCCTCAGCAAACTGGACAAACAATACAACACATTTATAATTAACCATTGCCTACAAATCTAAACTTAACACAGTCAGACCTTTTCTTTCTGAACAAAACTGTCTTACCATTGCAAGAGCAATAATTGGATCTAGGTTGGACTATTGCAGGGCCCTCTTTCTGGGGACGTCCATTAAAAACGTTACAAAACTCCAGATGGTCCAGAATAATGCCCTTAGGACAGCCACTGGCATTTCCAAAAGGGAACACATATCTGAAACCAGGAAGCAGGTTCACTGGCTCCCAATTAAAAGAGGATAGTCTTCAAAGCTCTCACCATAACACATAAATGTGTCCACAACCAGGCACCTCTGTACATGGCTCAAAGTATCGTTAAGCCTGCTCCTACTAGACCCACAAGAATGGCCTACTCTAATGGATATCTGTTCCTAAAACAAGGAGAGTGCGTGCAGGAGGATCCAGCTTCCCAGTTTTGGCAACAACACATTGGAATGCATTTCCCCCCAGGTCAGAAATGTTGAATGACACTTAGCCTTCAGGAAGCTAATTGAAACCTTGCTGTTCACCTAACCACTTTTGTCCTATGATTACTGCATTCTCCAGTCTCACTATTTCTGTACCTCTCACTGGAACGGTATCATACTGACTGTAACCAAGAGCCAAGTACCTCGTTCTATCCAAGACAATCTCGTGTAACTAAGACAATCTCACGCAACTGTGCCTCGATGCCCTTGGGCTGCTAGTGTGCTTTACAAATACAAATAAATAAATAAATAAACAATGCCTCACTTACTACATAATTGTACTACTACACACAAAACATAAATAGTCCGGAACACATACAAATACTAGCATATATAGCAAATGTAAAGTAAGCAAAACAACAGCAGCATTACCAGAAAGTGTCCATAACCTACTGGATTATCTTCATGCACAGAAATGATTGCTGTGTTTCAGTCTTGCTTCTTCCCCATGTATATTTATCATATGACGTGACTAACCCTAAGGAAAGTAGTGTAAGAACATATGAGAAGGGTAAGGTCTACAAATATAGTACCTTTTGCATTTTTAGTTCCTGACTGTCAGTGAACAAATCCACTTGGCCTAGATATGTTAGTGAACAAAAACAATGGGTGCCAGACATGTGATGTCATGTTTGATGTCCTGGGTGTTAGTCTTAGCAGTGCATAGTGGTGGCGTGAGTTATGGTTGCTTAGCCTACCATAATTAGTGAATGTCTGGGGGTTTTGGTTTTACTTGTAACCATAATATGGCTCGGTTGCTGTTAGTGCAAAGTAACTGTAACGTCCCTTTAACAAAGTTCTTGCACTGAATTTGTTAGTTTTTTCTTAGGGCAACTGAACCTTAACGTCCCTTTAACAACATCTTTTCACTGAATTTGATAGGTTTTTAGTAGCGCAACTTAACCATAATGTTCCTTTAACAATGTTTTTTCAGTGAATATATATATACATATACACACAATCAAGAACTAAGAGACTGTGAAGAGGCCCTGTGCACCTTTCCGCCCCTGTCTTTCTTTTTCTTCATACACACATTCTTGAACAGTGGCATTGTTGTCAAACAATTGCCTGAACATCACTGCTCTTCTATCCATAGTGCCCCTTCCATAAAGTGCAGATTTTCTGTGCTTCTTTTAATGGGGTGGAGTTTCAAGTGTTTTCTAATTAATACATTTTATTTTTTTAGATTCTAAGTTTTCATTTGTGAAGAACCTTCCTTGGGCATTCTTTTATTTTGGAACCATTGCACTTAAGTTGTTTGGGTTGCTAGTATAATAATATCACCACCCCACTGAAAATATAGCCTGCATTAGGTAAAGTAGGTATACCTTTCAGGATGTGCCTTTTTCACCTTTGTGACTGTGTAGAGGAAGAGTCAAAAGCCCCTACCAAAGGAGTACGCTCCCTTCAGCCTTCAGCTGCCCATAATTTAGAGTTTACGCAGTTTAGTAAAACAGAGCATTTTATTAAGGTTATCTGTCTATACAGAAAAGATACAGCAATTGCATACTGTTTATATTTGTAATGGATTCGGAGGCACTATGTTATGGAGTGCCGTAATGTTTCTCTGTATTACACTGTAACACATGACTAGAAATGAAACCCTACACTGTTGGCATCATAACAGTATAAGTACCTATTGACTCTATTGTTATAAATAATTCTGCTTGCATGCCGGTAACTCTATTTCCTTATTGATGTTTCAAGGAGTAAAAAGGCCTACGCATTTCCAGGTTTCAATTGTGTCCACTACCACACATGACCAACAAGCATGCGCGTACCTACGCACTGATTACGACCGCGCCCACCACGTACACTATCCCCAGACGCATGCGCAGTGCCTGCGAGCACTACGGCCTCGTTTTAACTACTGACATGCGCAGTCAGTCAAGCACAACCGACGACAGTGACACAGCTCTTTTCCCGACTGGGACACTGGTAAGTCTCACGGCACAGCTCTCCCCCCTCGTATTGCGTGCACCAACCTTCGCAATAACTGAGGGTTTCGCCTAATTTCCACTCCTACAATTCACCCTTGTTGTCCAGATCCCTGGATTACTCGCGCCCCACACTGATAATTAAACAGTCTGCACATTATCGGTCTCCTAGCATAATTAAAACAACACTAAATAACGGACTTGCAATTATTGCGTTTTTTGTATCAATCCAACGCTTGCCTCACCTTAACTCTCTCTTAATTTTGGAGAATCAGTCATGAGTGTTCTTCACCTCAGACACCTAGTCTTGGCCGCCCACTGTACACAAGCTCGATGAAACCATTCGCACAGTCACGGCCCTTGCATAGATTAACTCTTACCAGTCATTTTTGACTCCCTTTTGACTTAGATCGGGGCCTCTGACATCTGCAGATCGACCCCCGCAGCCGCATTTCCAGCAGCTGCTATTTACTCAGACCACAGCCATGGCGCTAATCAACATTCATATGGTAGGTCCCTTGCCTTGCTTTTTTTCTCACCATTAGTGTACATAATCTAGACTCACCGTTTTTAACATAGCCTCTTTTACTATAGGATGACGCCCCACTCATTCACCCAGTCTGAAATCGACCTCCAAGTCCTGAACACAGTTCGGTATCCTCTGTGCAGCGCTGCTCCAATTCTATCAGCCACTGCCTCATTTCATCTATTTACCGAACCAGAAACACATACTCAAGTGTCGACAAAGTTAATGTGTTGTGAAAGTAAACAACACAGAAAATAGACTGTCACTATTGTATACTAATCCACTATAATGCAGATCTATTGTATGCATATATGCCACATAATGGCACAAAAAAACTCAAAAATGTATTCCTGTTAAATAAATTTATATTGTATTGTTCCTCTACGGTGATTTTTTGTTCTGAGCTAGTAATAATCTAGCTCTTCCTGCAAGGCTTCAGTGACCTCCTATCAAGCTATTGGCTCGGGAAGCCTTTGACTCAACCCCCTCGTATCTCTGTACTTCTCTACCCTCTTGAGTCAGGCCCCCTAAAAAAGAGGGTCCGCCCATTCTTTTTTTTTTTTCTTTCCTTTTCTTTAGTTGGGGAAGGATACATACCTGGGACCTCTTTGGAGGCTATTTAAGCCACGCCCAGACAGCAGCTCATGCTTCGCGTTGTTCTGCTTCCTGCAGCTTAACGCTCACCGTGTCTGCTCCTGAACTACAGCCACGCCCGTCTTGAACCTGGAAGACCTGCAAGGAAGGAAGAGAAGAGAAAGGTGAAAACCAAGGATTATTTCAAGCTTCTTACCTGCATCCGGAATCTTCTCGCCAGCATCCCTGAAGGAAGACTTCAATTTAAAAGCATCGCGTTGCTCGCTGCAGCGCCACGCTTCACTCACCTGTCCTGTCCTCGAGACATCTCCGGCTCCATCGCGGCTGTCAGCATCGGACGCCACATCTCTGCACCTAGGGGAGAGAGGAAGAAACAAAAGGTGAGCAGAAGGACACACAGAAGGAAAGCCTGATTAACAGCCATAATACTTACCGGCTTTTCTTCCACATTTCGGGTCGGCGCCGCCCCGTTGGCAGGTACTGTACCCCGGCGCCTATGGGGAAAGGACTAGAGACATTTCAGAGGAATGATAAGGACATCTAGCGGGATCGCCCTCATTACTACTCACCTCGGCAGGTTAACCCCTCGATGCATCGCCTTCATTCTGCACCTGAAATAAAGGACAGATCACAGGTGAGAAAGACAGCATAAAGGGGGCCTCACTTGAACTTTGAACTTTCATACTTACGGCACATCGCTCAGGAAAGTCAAGTGGATTTTGCCAGCACCATTCTAAAACCAGTGAAGTAACTGGACGAACGCGCGCCCCTGCACCAGAAGCAGGATGGAGAGTTCAACCTTCCAAACCATAAGGTGAGCTTAAACCGGGTTTGGAGGAATAGAGAGGAACGGGGGGGAAGGGGGGAGCTAGCACACCATTCTGCAGACTGTTAATCCCCTTTCTCATCTGCAGAAGGATATTCCTATGGGCCAAGGAAGCACGATTTGGAGGTCCTGTCCAATCGGTGTTCCGGGTCCTGCGCATCACGCTAGAAGAGGCCGCAGTAATCCAGACTAGATCAGCGCCCCCGTGGGAACCAGGTGGGCGTTACAGATAATGAAATCGTATTCTACGAAGAACAATGCCCAACAGAGTTGTAGAGATGATTGAGCCTTTGTGTTGCGTAAATACTGCAGGTTTCGGTGGTCTGTGAAAACTGTGACGGTATGCCGGGCCCCTAACAGATGGTGTCTCCATTCTTTTAAAGCATTCTTTATTGCTAGTAATTCCTTATCTGTAATGCTGTAGTTTAATTCTGCGGTTGAACATTTCTTTACCAAAAGGCCACTGGATGGAGCTGTACGGTTTTAGGAACTTTCTAGGATAATACAGCTCCCATGCACTGGAGGCATCCGTTTCTATAATAAATGGTAGCTCAGGTTGTGGGTGTCTCAAAATGGGAGTGGTGGTAAATGTTTCTTTTAAAGTTTGAAAAGCCTCTTCAGCTTCATTGGTCCAGAGCGTGTCTTGTGTTTTCGCAATAACGAAGTTATTGGATGGACTAGTTGGGAAAATCCTGCTACGAAGCGTCAGTAGAAGTTTGCAAATCCCCAAAAACTTTGGATTCCTTTTATTGACGTAGGGGGAGGCCAATTCAGGATGGGGAACAACCTTTCGGTTGTCCATTTGAATTCCCATTGGTGACAGGGTGAATCCCAGAAACTCCACTGATGTTGCATGAAAGGAACATTTCTCAAGCTTGACAAATAGTTTGTGTTGCCGTAAATTCATAAGCACTGCTCTTACATGGGTGATGTGTTCTTGAACCGAGCTTGAATAAATTAGGATATCATCAAGGTACACTACGGTACAGACATTGAGTAATTCACATAAAGCATCATTCATGAAGTTCTGGAAAGCTGCTGGGGTATTGCAGAGGCCAAAGGGCATGACTTGGTATTCATATGAACCATAATTTGTGAGAAAGGCAGTTTTCCATCCGTCGCCTTCCTTTGTTCTCACTAAGTGGTAGATACCTCGAAGATCTAGTTTAGAGAAAATGTTGGCATCCTTAACTTGATCCATTAGCACAGGAATAAGTGGAAGGTGGCACCGGTTCTTTAATGTGATCTGGTTTAGGGCATGATAGTCTATGCAAGTACGAAGGTCCCATTCCTTCTTGGGTACGAAGAACAAAGGAGACCGATCCGGGGCCTTAGAGGGCCGAATGTGAAACCGTTAGCATGGTAGTTTTCCAACTAGGTCTTCAAATGAATATTTTCTTGTTCAGTTATAGTGTAAATTCTGCTGCATGGGGTCTTCAAATCAGGTATCAAATCAATTTGACAATCATTAGGCCGACGAGGGGGTAGCACGTTAGCCTGTTCTTCTTCAAATACTTCTTGGAAATTCCTGTACTACAGATGGAAGTGTTCCTATTAATCCTAAGGTGGATTCTTCTCTTGAAATCACTTGAACTTCCTTTTCAAAGGTTCCGTCTTGGACATAGCAGGAATGTCTGCAATCCTCAGTAAATACTAAGGTCTTGGCACGCCAATCAATCTGTAGGTTGTGTTTCTCTAACCATGGCATCCCTAGAATCATTTTAAATTGTGGAGCACTAATTAGGTAAACCAAGATCTTTTCTCAATGTCCCTCCTAGTAAAGCAAAGTGCAAACTTCAGTACACTTCGTCACTGGTCCGGATATCAGTTGAGTCCCATTTACTGCAGTGAGATTTTCTACCACAGCCTTTTGGTGCATACCAATATCCATCTTGCCTGCTAGCTCGTAATCCATGTGGTTCCTTATCGCACCACTGTCCAGATATGCTTCTAGAGCATGTCTGGGAAGGTTGAAGGTCACTGCTTAAGATAACTGGAACAACAAAATGAGAGATCTAAATTTCCTTCTTCAGGCTCAACAAGTCGACCTCTACAATTGCCGGGCGTTGGAGTTTTCCGTCTGCTTGTTTTTTTTGATATTTCTATCTGCCTCATCTACTGCTCCCACTGGTTTCCATGGTGGTTTCACTGGACAATTTTGCAAGTGGTGATCTGCTCATCCACAATAGAGGCATAGATTCTGTTGTCTTCTTATGTCTCTTTCTTCCTTAGAAATGGGACCCTGAACACCTCCTAACTGCATTGGTTCATAGTGACCTTCAGTCGATGGATGAGTTTGACAATCTGTTGAACGAACATAGAAAGACCTAGTTTCCGATCCGGCCCTATCAGAGCGCCGGTTCTGCAGTCGGTGATCTAACTGTATAGTTAAGTCTATAAATTCAGCACAACCTGTAGGAGGATTCACTACTTGCGCTAATATGTCTTTGAGTTCCCCTCGTAATCCTCGATAAAAGAGGGTGGTCATCTTCTCCTCAGGCCAACAAGTCTCTGCTACTAATCAATTAAAGGAAGCTATGTAAGCCAACAATTCCTGGTTACCTTGATATAGAGAGAGCAGCTCATTATCCAAAGCCTGCCCCTAGGCAGGATGGGAAAAGAGTTTTTCTAATTACTGCTGAAATCCTGAGAAATTCCTCAACAAGGTGTAATCTCAATAGATAAAGGGAATATACCAGTAAGAAGCATGCCCCCCCCGATATGATAACACAAATGCCACCTTGGCTTGATCTGAAGGGAAAACCCTGGGTTTACACAGGAAGTGTAAATTACATTGGTTCATAAAAACTGCAAAGCGCTATGGATCTTGCGTAAACCTCTCGGGGGCTGCTAATGGAATATTCCCAGGCAAAACTACCTGTAAATGTGGACTGGGAGCGGAAATGGGACCCTGTGAAACCCCACTAGGCAGTGGTGCTTGTCCAGCTTGGGATTGCATTAATTGGCCACCCAATTCATCAGTGCGTTCTCTGTTAACCGCCAACTCTATTCTGAGAGTATTGGTTTCAGACCTATCTGCATGGGCTTCTGCTCTTAATTCTCCTAAAATCTGAGATAAATTATCAATTCCTGTGTCCTCTGGCTGCGAAAAACTATGAAATTCCTTAGGGTGAGGAAACTTTTAATAACGTAACTTCAACTATGCGGAATAACTGCAGTCTTCAGGAAAAAGCACGGAACAAACTGTGCTTAGAGAAACTTGCAATACTTCAGGTATGCTACCTTATTTAACTTTCTTTTTTATTTTTCTATTCAGTTCTTTGGTTAATTAAATACCTCTGTTTTATCTGCAGAATTTCAGTAAGCTGAGGAAAATCCGTTCGGATGATGCCGAGGCGTTGGAAAAAACTTCTGATTGAAGATGCTGCGGTTTCGGAGGAAACTGCGGTTGGAGATGCTGTGGCTGTGAGAGGAACTTCTGACAGGAGCTGCTGCAGTAATAAACGACCACTGCTGACTGCAGATACTGCTTCGAAGAAAACTATGGTTCGGTACGTTATTTCTATAAACTATGAGATTCTAATGTCTTTTTTGTAAAACTAATGTTAAATAATTCTCTCCTTTGACAGGTTCTGTGAGGAGAAAGCGAAGGTAGCGTTACCTGCGGTCAGCGGAGAAGACGCAAAGTGAGAGCTTCAGCTGAGGCGGGGCTTAAGTAGCTCCCTCGGCAATATCAATGCACCCCCGCTATCAGATATGAATTGGATCTTGCGGGAGCCATGTTTGCAGTATAAAACCAATGTTAACACTATGAGAGTCTATGAAAACTGATGCTGGGAGTGGTTCAAATGCCATGTGTGCCAGGCTAACACACACTTGAGACCCACTGACTGAGGTAATGTTCCTGGCTTATCTGGGATACCTAAATGTACACTATGCTCATTGGCTGGGATCATGACAAAGACGAGGAGTGTCATAGATTAAGCCTTACCATTTTACATCCAGGGACATCTAGAAGAAGTTATTTCAAAATCCAAGTGGATATACCTAGGCTGCGAGCGAACATGGTTCACTAAGGGAAATAATTCCACTCCGATCTGAGTAGCTTTAGGGGCAAGAATAAGCAGCAAGGGCGCTGAGAAGAGATATATATTGGGGCCGGCCAGTCTGTCTGTTTGTATATTGTATGTGTTAAGGAAATGATGAAATGTCAAAGAGCGACAAATAATAGATTGTGGTAAAAGACTGAGGGTAGATTATCTATTTATTTAGTTGTTAAGGGTATCGATTGAATAGGAAGATTGAAGTAAACTGAGACATAGAGGTTTGGAGCGGCAACAATTGGTGCACGCTCTTATTATATTGTTTTTTGAAAAGTATTTTTCTGTGTAAAATAATGGTAAGTATTGACAGTCTATTGTGACTTGTCATGATGGAGGATGTTACTCTGCTCATGCACCTCTGCAAACAGCTGCCAGAACAGGCACCCAAGCTTAAGCAGTATAGTGCAGTATGGGTTAAGGGCAGGGCAGATAGACCTAAGATCATTGTTAAAATCAGTTTTGCAACACATGACCACATACTTGCATGCTGTGTACACAGGAAAGACATTTTAAAGAAGGTTAGCTAGACTAGAGCTTTGGAAAATGTACCAGGAGGAATGAGACGACCCGCCTCCTGTTGGACTGGATGCTTAACCAGTGTAAAGAGGCGGGTGTTGAGCCTTCTGATCCCCCTACTGTGCCTGAAGTAAATGGCGATAGTGCAAAAGATGAAGGATTGTATCCATTAAGAAAGCTTAAGGTAGCGACAGGATACAGTAATCCAATACATGAGCTGCCTGCGTATGGCAGTGACGAGAGTCCAGAGAGAACTCTAGAAAAAGATGTGATCTCTAAAGTCCCACAGGACAAAGAGAAAAGTGAACGCCCAAGTATGACCCTAGATATAGACTGAGAAATTAAGAGATCGAAAGGAGAAAAAGATAAAGCTGATGACATAGTGCTCATACAGAATGAATGGATGGATGGTCAGATATTGCTCAAACTTGAAGGGAAGAGCATTGAGGAAGTATGGCAAGGGGAAGATCAAGACGAGCAAGATAAAAAAAAGACAAGGAACGAGAGAAACAATTGAAAGAAGATGAGTAAAAAAGAAAGAGTAGACATGGACGGGAACAAATGTATCAGAAGGAACAGTTAAGGAAGGAAGAGAACAAAGAAAAATTACAATAGGCGGAGAGCAATCACAGAACAAGGCTGGAAAAGAAGAGAGAAGAAGAGGAAGAGCAGAAATTAAGAGATAAAAGAATGCAAAGACGCATAGATGAAGAGTTGCATAGGGCAAATGAGAGAAGGGAAGCAAAAAGACAGGAAGAGGAAAGGATTAGGGAGGAAGCAAAGAAACAAAGAGAATGTTATGAAGAAATGGAATGAAAGAGAAGGCATAGGGCATGCAACATTGATTGATTGAGAAAGAGCTAATGGAATCTAGTAGAGTAGTATTATGGGAGGACATAGAGGAGTTCTTCCCATTGCAAGAACCGATGCCAGGACCCTCTAGAATAAATCTAGAGGGGAACTTTGAGATAGGAAGCATCAGAGACGGAATTGAGAAGGCTTATCAGGAGATGAGGAGAAAAAGTGAATCGAGAAATAAAAGGAAAGACGATCGATCTGAAAGTGCCCAGTCACGAGGCAAGGAGGGAGGCCTGTTTAGCCTTGAGCATAGAGCCCTCTCTATGGACAGACTGAATCTAAACAAAGACGAGAAGGATGACAGTCATACTAGTTGGGGACAAGATATGTCAGACGAAGACATGGAAACCTTCCGTGGGGAGGAGGGTGCTGGTGCATGCGGTCCCGAGGGGTGTTTTCAGATTGATAAATTGAGCTGATCAGATTTGGACTTGCCTAAAGAAAGGACACCAGAGCCTATGTCATGGCCAAAGTGACCTAAAAGGCAACCTCTTAGTGAGAGGGGGGACTCGCCACCCTATGTGAGCAGGCTGAGGTCCTTACCAGGAAGAAGGCGATCAGGAACCGTTGTCCCTACTATGAATAGGCAGACGATGGGAGGCGATTGCGATTTTGGGATTTCACAATTTCCCTTGTTAGAAAATGGAGGGGTTAGATCACAGTATAACCCTTGGCCCCAGATGGATAAGGATAATTTAAAGTGTATGCTCCCGAGTTTGACTTTGGGTGCTGGAAAATGGATCTATGAATTAGAGAAAATGACAGGAGGAAACAAGTTAGCGATAGGGGCCATCAAGGGTCTTCTAGCAGCTATCCTTTGGGAAAGGGCTGATGACATTTGGACGAGATCAGGATACTCAAGTGTCACAGCACAAAACACGTCACATGATGGGGCACCATTTAATAATTGCAGAGCGGCAGGCTGGAAAGTGCTTAGAGTAGAATATCCTGATACATCAGATATGGGGGCAATTATGGCATGTAAGATGCAAGAAGGCGAGGATCCACTTGCTTAAATTCAAAATTTTCAGGAACAGTGGTCTTTGGAAACTTGAGAGACTTGGAGGAAATTGATACCTCTATTCTATCATATTTTGTGTCAGGGATTGCCATATCAGGTACAGAGACAGCTTAAGAAGCTGGTGGGTATGGAAGCAAAGTCATGGGCAGAAATACAGTTGACCATTGCGCACCATTGCTGTTCGTTGCAAGAGAAAAATTGAAAGAGAGAAGATGCTAGGAAGCTTGAGAAAGCCAAACTAGTACAGAAAAAGCTGTCAAAATATGCTATAGAAGGGGTGATGATGACTAGCAGAGAAAGGCTAAGAGCACAACAGACAGCAGGTATGCCCCAGGTGAATAACCAACAGCAGTTCGATCAAGGAGGGAACAGATTTATGCCGAGAGGCAGAGGAGGCTTTCAGAATACCCAAGGTGGTTTTCAGAATTTGCAAAATGAAAATAAAGGCAGGCAGGGAAGGCAAATTAGAAGACCCCCTCCTGTATGTTGGACATATGGAATGACAGGTCATATAGGTGAAAATGTGGGAGCCAAGGGTATGTGCAGAATGGGCAATTCTCTAGAGGGGGACAGCTTATCCTCCAGCATATAGCCTACACAGTAGGGACGGGTTCGCCCAAGATCAGACAGTGTATCAAGCACAAGCACCACAAACACAACAGTCTTTGCAACCACATCAAGCACCATTGAATCTGCTGCAAGGGCAGTCACAGCACGAATCCATGCAGAAACAGCAGAGTGCAAACCCAGGACAGTTGTTGACTCCTTGAGGGTGCAAATCCTTTTACAGGTACGGCAATAATTATGTATCCACAATAGGACAGCTCACAGGGTGACTCGATGTGTTCAGTACTATCAGTGATGCCAAATCCTCAAGAGGAACCAGGGGTTGACGTTACCATAGGAGGCCAATCCTTTTTTTTTTAGTAGACCCAGGCGTAACTCGCTTATGTATACGAGAGGGAACATTTTCGTTATCAGGAAATGCCATGAATGCTCCAGGGTTCTCTGGAGCTACAAGTAGAGTTTCTTTTACTGAGAAATTGCCAGTCTCTATAGGAGTGTCTGATATGTCTGTTCCGTTGTTGTATTCAAGGCAGTCACCAGTTAATATACTGAGCTGAGATTTAATGACAAAGCTTAATATGATTATTTCCCTCACTGATGAAGGCATAGTGTGTTCAACGCCAAGAATACATCATTTAAATGTGGGCGTATTTATCATGGCATTTACTGGGCAAATAGCCATGCGAGGAACACCGTTAGAGCCCAGAGTGTTTCACTATGAGGTAAGGATTTCATTAACGTGGTTACACGATTTAGTGGGCAAGATTATGAGAATACCTGATGAATTTCTATTCTGGCCAAAGATACCTGTGGATGAAGAGGGGGGACAGGTTGTTCCCTTGGAATTACTGGCAGCCATAGTACGATCGTAGTTGGCCATGCTCAAAGGTTGGGATAAAAGCAGGCCATGGAGAACAGTGATTGCTATTGGAGAACGAAATAGATTGAATGACGTCACTGACAAGGTTATGTTTAGAGACGACACGTCAGATGACGAAGTAGTGTTCGAGATGAGCATTACATATTGCATCAGAACATAAAGACGAGAGGTTCCACAGAAGATGTTGATAGTGCGGCAGCGTCCCACATTGTTTTTATGAGGATATGGAGATAGTACAAATCTCTTTGTGGACTACGGGCCCTTATGACATAGGCCTGTTAAAAGGGTTGGGTGAAGTTAAAATTAAGTTGAAACCAGGAGAAATTTTACCTTGAGCAAGGCAGTATCCCATGTCTCGAGAGGCAGACAAGGGTATTTTCAAGACTATTTCGTCTATGATGGAACAAGGTATCTTAGTGACATCAGAGTCACCATGTAATACTGCAGTCTATCCTATCAAGAAATCAAAAGGTGGGTCATGGCATTTTATTCACGATATTAGACCGATTAACAAGATTGTAGGGTCAGGATTTCCTCTAGTTCTGAATCCTGGAACGATTTTGTGCAGCATTCCCCCAGAAGTGCGATATTTTACGATGATTGACTTGAAAAATGCATTTTTCTCAATCCCGTTGCATAAAGATTCCCAAGATCTTACGTTGTTTACATTCTGTCAGACTAAGCTGAAAAGTACACGTTTGCCCCAGGGGTACTGTGAGTCTCCATTGATTTTCAATAGGGTCCTGCAGATGAACCCAAGCAGTTTTGATTTGCCAAGTGTTGTGTTGCAATATGTAGATGATATTTTTGTCTATAGCACAACAGAAGAAGAGTGCAGACGAGACTCGATTCAGCTAATGATTATTTTAGCAGACAAAGAATATAAGATGGACAAAGAGAAATTGCAGTACTGCCAAGAAGAGGTGTTGTACATAGGACATTTAATCTTGCATTCCGGAAATAAATTATGTTAGAGGATGAGTATTTGATTATAGTTCATAAACAAGACTTTTGTTGCAGGTCCTGAAAAAGGCACAGATGAATAAGGAAAAAATTGAATGGACTGAGGAAATGGAGGAAGGGTTTGATGAACTAAAAAAGGGAATTTGCACAGATCCAGTTATAGGAATTCACAATTATTCTGAGGAGTTCTTTTTATTCTTGCACACAAATGGGACAGTCATGAAGGCACTACTCACACAGAGAACTACATTGGTGTACAAACCCTTAGCATATTACAGTGGGATTCTGGACCACGTTTTGAGGGGTCACTTCCCTTGTGAATAATTGTTGGCAGCAGCCGCGTTCTCTACCGAGAAATCTGCAACCATAGTGATGGGGTGTTCCATGACGTTATTCATTGAAACTGCTTTGTTTGCTGTTTTGGAGAAACCTAAGGGTACACTGACATCTCAAAGAGCCTCTGTTTATGAGGTGGTTATATTGAATCCATCGATCAAAATAGTCTGGTGTAAAATGGTGAATCCTGCCACGTTAGCAGCCAAACCACTGGCAATGGATGAACAAGTGCATGATTGCTCAAACTATGAAAAGTTTTATGACGAGATCCCAGGGGTAAAGCAGAATGCACTAGCAGCTAGGGAGGTTCTCTTTATTGATGGTTCTTCGAAGATCGATGAAACAGATGGAGAAAGGCGTTCACGCTCAGCTGTTGTAAGACACTGGGCCTCATTACGAGGTGGGCGGGATGGGTTTAACAGCGCCGTTAATGGTGCCGGTGCCGGTAAACCCATTCTGCCCTATTACGAGGTTCCCTTGCAGGACCCGCTCAGAACGTTTGGTCAGACCAGACGTTCTTTGTGGGTCCCGCAAGGGGACCAGGGAGCTAATAATGGGCCCGTTACTAACGGCCCGTTATTAGCTCCCTCTCCATTCCCATTGAGCCCTATGGGGGCTGAAATGGGAATGGGCATGGGTTCCTTCAATGAGGAATTACCGGGTCCTCCAAGGTTGGAATGGCCCGGTAATTCCTCATTGAAGGAACCCGGACCTGGAACACGTTATGGAGGCAGCCATGCCCTTATTAAGGGCATGGCTACCTTCATACTCGTAATGAGGCCCACAGAGCCAATGGGGAATTTGAAGTGGTAGCAAGTGCAAGACTACTGTCTCATTTTTCAGCACCGGCTGCAGAATTGGTGGTGCATATTGACACTCCTGATGCGAAAGAGAAAATGGTTTTAATAATGGTTGTGAATGAAAGCTTTAATAATTTGTCACAACCACAGTTAATGGAAGTTCAATGTGGAGCTCTACAGGAAGAGAACGACCTGTGGACGCAGAGGGGGTGTTCTTTATCCCCTTTCAAAGCACATTTACAACAATTCAGCACTGGTAAACCACTGATGCCTGCAGCCTTATTAAGGGTGGCATTAGAACAGCTACACTACCCTGTGCATGTCACTAGGGAGAGCCTCGCAGCAACCACTGCGGAGGACTGGTTCGTACCCAACCTGTTTGAACACATTGCTTTTTATGTATTAAATTGCACCGTATGTCAAAAGTTTACTGCTGGGCACGCGCTGTGAACAGTCAGAGGAGAAATTCCTTGACCAAATGGTCATTTTCACCATTTACATATCGATTATGTTGCTATGCTGCAGATTTGTAATGGGTATAGGCATACGATAGTGGTAGTGTGCCCGTTCTTGAGATGGATCGAAGCTGGTCCATGCACACATCCTGACGCCACTTGCACTGCAAAGTTCTCAGTTTGAGAAGTATTTCCTAGATGGGGAGTATGTGAGGTATTGAGATCAGATAATGGCCCCCATTTTGTGAATGAGGTATTTGAGCAAATTAGCTTTTTGCTTAGCATTAAACACAAGTTTTCTTCTGCTTATCATCTGCAAGCAAACGGCATATTTGAAAGACTCAACGGTCTGCTCAAAGACAGAATAGCTAAGTTTAAACTGACACTGAAAAAGAGGTGGCTGCATTGCCTGCCCCTTGCATTATATGCATTGAGAAATCAGCCCGGCTCTGACCACCACCTCACACCCCATGAATTAGTTACAGGGAGGCAAATGAGAACACCTCTAACTCCTCCATAGAGGACTAGGAGTGTTGCTCAGACAACTGCAGAATTATTAGGAGATGAACTACCTGATTACTTAACATGTATTACTACTAGTATCTGTCATTTCAGATATAGTCAAGCGGACGGGGTGTTGGTCTCAGATCAAGTCAACCTGGCATGAAGGATTATGTATTCCTAAATTGTTTACTGGAGATAAGTTTCTAATAAGGAATTTAACAAGAAAATGGCACGAGCCCCGATTTAGCGTCCCTTTCATTGTGGAGGATATTACTCCGTCAGCAGTCAAAGTTCAAGGGAGACCAGCTTGGATACACCTAGGAGACCTGAAAGTCTACACGGGAGAGGCTAACGTACCCCCAACCCATTCTGAAGCAACTCAAGGAGAAGTTCAGCACCTGCAGACTTGATCGATGACAAGGAAGAAGGACACAAAGAATGTCCAGTAGACAGACACAAGTGTATATTTGGACTGTGGCTCCCCTGAAACACTCTTTGTATCTGCTAGCAAGGAGTGTGGAAATTACTGCTTTTGAGCCACAGGAGTTTGTTGATATTGGACTGTGGAGTGTTGGAGTAAATGAAAAATGCTTCATTTAGACTTTCTTTTCGATGACTGGAAGAGGGAGCAGTTCCCTGACTCGTTTCTCACTGAGTTTCTCTTTGAAGGTGCCCATGGTGCTATCAGATGTTGACATACATAGACTACTTCTTGCTGTCTTCATATTTATACTCAGAGCTTACCCTGTTCTTGTTGGGCGTAGCACTGACGTGCGTACTTTTATCCAAGATCCTAAAAATGGCCCGACGATTAGAAGGTTATTAGCATCAATTATAGAGCAGATCAGACTATTACCTGAACATCTTCCCGGATGCACAGATGGTCCTATCTAACGACAATGCCCACAAACGACTTGTCTTTATCTTTTAGCATTGCTTCAAGTACACCCTTATCTTGTTTGGTGAAACACTAACCCGTATGTGTTTATGCGAGTCATGATCTATTACCATCTGTTTCAAGTACACCCTTATCTTGTTTGGTGAAAAACACTAACACTTATGTGTTTATGTGTAATCAGCAATCAGCTGATTACTTGTTGAGATCATAGGGCAAATTCGACAACTATCGGCGCATCTAACGAGATTGCCTGAATAAAACAAGTTTTTCCTTCCTTAAAAGCAATTACAGGCAATCATGTGGTCTATAGAGCATATTGCAGTCCCATAAAGTGAGCAGAGTCAACGACGTGTGGAGAGACATTGATGGTGGAGCCTAATGTATTGGTGCATAGTTCATGCATGTTCAGCACCCATAATCGTTTTTCTGTTTCTATTGATCCACACTGTGTACTTTAATGGTTCCAGAAAGGAAGGAGTTATGTTAACCCTTCCCACTCCAGTTACTTTGGCAGAACTAGACAATGAAAGAAGGCCAATGCCTTATGTCATTGTCCCTACTTCAGTAGCTCATGTGGAGGTACCTATGTCTGTGACAAGTGACCCTAGGCTTCCCTTTGGAGGGAAGTCCATTTTTGATTTACTCAATGATCATTAAGTAAAGAATAATTTGCCAAAGAAGAGGCCTAAGAGAAGTACAAGGGAGGATGAATATGAATTAAATGATTATCTAGACAGTACAGCACATTTGGGGAACGGCATGTGGTATCAGTGCATGAAAGAGGTGGGAAAATGGACTTCTGAGGAGGATTGCTATGTATGTGCACTCCTGCCTTATGCTATGGGAAAGTCTGAGATATTCATAGCTATTGAAATAGATGTTCAAACAGCTCATTAATTGACTCACCTTGCACTCTGTCATATAAGAGGTCAGTTCCAGGGTTGTACAGCATCCTTGGTATGGGTGACAGAATGGACATCCCTAGATCAAGATGATTATGTTCAAGATGGGAAAACAAGAGAAAGAGCACACACCAGAAATCATGTGATAAGATATGAACAGCCTGGCATGAAGGGAGCTGGAATCAGATGGGAGAAAAACAGGAAACTCAACTGTCAAGGGAAGACTGATGAAGAAGTTGGAAGCTGCAAGGAAAGAGGCCAGATGCGACCTGGGAAACAGAACTTTCTCCAGATGGCTGGGAAGAAGGCATAGTCATATGCAGAGCTATGGCAGTAACTGTTCATCAGAAGCCAGTTATTGAACAAGTGGAACATGGATGCAAACCTCTCTGGCCAATAATTGCAAAGCTTCTAACATGGGTTGAAGACAAAGTAGGCACATTGCAGTTAGTGCCTTTGCCTAGTGCAGAGCTATGTTTCATAAACAAAGGTACGAGAAAAGTTGGAGAGAATCAACAGTGCAGACACATCTTTGATGTACCAGGAATGAAGGACGGGACAGTAGTGATAATGGATCACCATTGGGCCTGTGGATCCAGAGCTTAAATAAATCTGCCCAGAGATTGGGGAGGACTAGGTTTAATAATGATTGTTCATGTTCCAGCATTGGTGATTCCAAAGAGTGATCTGAACATTGGCGAGTTCCCAAAAGCAGATGCTTACCTGAGGAAAAAGAGATCTGCTGAGCTCTTGAATCGAATGAAGAGAGAAAACTATTTCTCATCCAAATCAAGGGATTCTATGCTATCAAGGAGGAGCTGAGAGCCATACGACTGATGACTCTTCAGAACAGATATGTCCTGGATATGATTACAGCTATGGATGGAGGTGTTTGTGCCAAAATCGGAAAACCATGTTGCATATTCATATGTTGTCACGATGATGAAAATGGCACCTTGACAGAGCCCATAACGATGCTGACAAACCTATACGTCAAAATGGAAGAAGAAGTGGAAGACATTGCTGATGACAGTTGGTTCGCATCAATCTTCTCATGGGTTCAACAATGGATGGCAAACATTTTCATGTTCCTTGGAGCCCTGTTGGTGATGATCATGTTTGGGTTCTGTGTGATCAGGATAATAATCACACAATGCAAGAATACTGCGAAGAAAGCAGTAGGAATCAAGATTGTAATTGATGTCGAATCAGGATTCGAATCTAAAGAGCTGACAGATGAAGAAATCAGTGACTACATGAAGGCCGGCATTCATGCACCACAGGGAAAGAAGTTCCCGTATCTGAAGAACCACAAGAATTATGTGGGAAGATGGATTTACTGTAGTCCCAATGGGCAATGCAGTCGAATGATCTGGAGTGTTCATGAGCATTTATAATCAGCAGGATACCTGAAAGGAGTTATAAAGATATGGGTTCCAAAGAAGCACTTCTTCAGACAAGGATGTTTTGATGTGGAGATTGGTGAGAGAGTCGTCGATGAATCGCCCAGAGGGAGGAGTGTAGAGCAAGAGTCAAAAGCCCCTACCAAAAGCTCCACCTCCATGTTGCCTATATGTTGGGAACCGGAAATTGCGTCATGCGCAGTACCAGTGAGGATGCTTATACCACGAAGAATTCCTGAAACAAGGTATCCATTGATAAAACCCTATATGCATTCACGAAGATATTCTGGTCTTCTGGGCAAGGTCCTGGAAGAAGTGTGAAAATGGATGGATAAAGAGAACTGGTGATGTCATGAAAAACAGCACTGACGCACCCAGAAAAGTTACGCAAGATGAAAGAACATAGACATTCTATAAGATCTGAAGTGGAGGTGTCCACGATGAGCAACATTTCGGGCTCGAAATGAAGATGCTCATGCAAAGAAACACTGAAGAAAATGCAAAGTCATTTTATAATCGTACGATTGCAGTAACGCAAGTAGACAACGTTATCTTGAGGCTGGCTACATAGTGAATAGATTGCGGGGATGTGCCAATGTATATACATAGGAATGTATACAACCTGGAAGTTCCATGAGGCACTTTAGCAAGACTTGAACCCTGTGAAAAGAAAGAGTTTCAGTGTGGCACAGTTGGAAAACAGCTAACAGCGAAGGAGAATTCAAGAAAGGCTTTGCTGGCCCAGCACCAAGGGCTGAAGCCACTGTGAACCTGCTTGTCTGTCAAGTAGTTACCTGAACGTGAGAAAGAAACAAACTTCTGTTTGAGGTGGAATGAAAAAACAATGAAGGCATCAAGAGTTCATCATTTAATAGTATTTTATGCAGCAAAAGACTCGAAAACGTGGTCTCCAGTCACATGGTCAGATTGAAAATAGACTTTAGGTCGAGCTACACCGAAACTAGAAGATACAACCATGCCACACTCCCTTTTGTTCTCAGGCACAAAGAGCCTCTGCAGGGCCAAGTTAAAAGCCTTCATTGAATGCCAGACTGCAAGAGTGATGATAGATGTCAGACTAATTGGGTGGGAAGCTATGGTGAAGACCAGCCCACAGGCACCTGGGGTACCAGCCTGCGTGCTGCTAGTGTGTGGAATATTCCAGAAGAGTACAAGCGTGCCAACCAATTGTAGAGGGCCACGTAACAGAGATCCCTATAGTTTGAGTAACCAATGGATCGTCTTGTATTTTGTGAGGATGAACATGACTTGCACTAGAGAAGGGCTTAGTTGTCCACCTGATGTTAGAGACCCATTCACTACCCTTGTTAGTATGGAATGTATACTTAGATGTTCCCTGTAAGTGTGACATCACTGATGATGAATTTTGACTATAAGAGCTGTTTTAGATAATTGCAAACAAAACAGTACTATGTTTTGCCAACTTCCTGAGTCAGTCTGCATCCCCATTCATCTCTAAGTATTGCTACCTCGTCTTAAAGGACCCAGGTCTATGGGTTCAACTGTGAACATTGCTGGTTCAAGAGTAGCATGGGACTGAGTAGGCGGGTTAGCCACTACTCATCCATGTACTGCTGCAGTGCAGTAGTGATTTTGTCTTCTGCTGAAACCAGAGCAATAGGAAACCATGGAACACAATGCTGTAGTATGCTCTCGAGTTCTTATGCGCTGTGTGTAATGTGATGCGTCACATCATGCATTGTGCCTCCTACTCCCCCTTGCTGAACTTGGAACACAGCATGCCGGTTACACTTGCCTTAAGCAGCAGTCATGCCAGAAAACATTCCCACTGGACAGGTCTGAACATCACTACTGGGTCCCTTATATCAGCTCCTGTCAACACAGGATCTAGCTGCCACCCACAGCTTTCGAACAAAATCAGCAGGAGCAACAATGCTGATGTCCCTCTCCTACAACACTGGCTGCATCAACCACGGGGCACAGCCAACTCTCACTGACTATGGGTCTGGCGCCATCGCCAGGTCTGGCACAACATCCAACAGAGCACTGCTAAACCTGCTGTGCCATCTTTGCTGCTGTGGCACATCATGTTCCCTGGCAGATCCACACTGGGCTGTCTAGCAAGCTCACTCTGTGCCAACCTGCTCTGGTTGGGGTAATGCCCCTTTTCTTACTTACCTTGTGCGGCTTGCCTATTTCTTGGTTTGTTCCGGAGCACCTTGACTCTCTATGGTCTAGCCAGCAACTGGTTATTGCTCCAGATATATAAAGATATTGGCTGTGGTGTGATTCAGCTGCTGGTTTCCTCACGTAAGTCACAGCGAGGCCAGTGACTGGACTTCAACACTCTTTTCAGTGAAGGGCAGAGTGTTTTTTTTTTTTGCTGGCAGTTAGAAATATATTTTTCCAGATAGCATTTAGCTGGTAATGCAGGTTCTTAATCCTTACCCCCTGCTGGGTAGCACGTGCTTGACTGACATTGCTCTCAGTAACATGAAATAACTAATGTGCCAAAATCAACAGAAACACCCATTTGCCTAGCCCCTCCTAGGGGAGGAAGGATAACTCAGGGGCAACGTGTTTGTTTTGGAAGCAAGACAACGTAGTGCAACACAGGTTCGAAACCAAATCCCGTGCTTAGAAACCACTTGTTGGTATTAAGCGCATGGTGAAAGAATAATTATGATTATATGCTTTTTCCTCTTCAAGTTTCCTCCAGTTTGGCATTCTATACTGATTTGCACACGTTGAGATCATGCTTATTTTTCTTCACACATGGTACTGCAGTGTGTTTTAATGCAACTGCCATTTTGTAGGGACTGAAGTCCTTCATGAGGTGCATTTTTCTGAACAACGGTACGTTTGAAATAATCAATGCTTGTTAAATAAAGAGCATTCTTATGGTCCATAAGGAGTGAATTTTCTCTCAATGTGTTTACTCAGCAAGTTTGCTCTGTTTGGATTTGTATTGAGTAAAATGAGCTGTATTCATAGTATTTATTGCTGGTGTTTCACAGATGACTCCTGTTACTATTAAGACCTAAACAAATAGTCAATAAGCCATTTGCGAAGTAACAAAATACTCCATTATTGTCTGCGTTTCGAAATGTTCTAATGCTCCATTCTATCTGCTTCATGGACTCTCAAAATAATACAACCATTAAAGAATTTGCAACTGCCATCGTAGGTGAACTGAAAAGACCCAAAATGGATTCTCCTCCACCACTCGGCTCCCCACCCAACACAGAAATGGATACAACTACGTGTGCATAGGTCTTTCATGCAAACTACAAATATCAAGTAAGGAGCTGTAAAATAAAGATTAGCTTCCTATGAGTCCATGATGAATGAAATGGCAAACTTGATCAGTAATGTAGAGGTTGTGACCAAGAAGGTTGTGACTTTTAAGGTTGGTGTTTTGAAGGAGACTATTGTTAATCGACTAAATCTCACCAAAGATCTTGAAAATCACAATAGACCTCAAATACTGTGCTTCAATGGAATGCATGCAGTGGTTTATGGAGACAGTGTCTTTCTCTTTTCTTGATACCACACTCCCTAAGCACTTAGTACTTGGGAATAAAAACAGCTTTCTCCACATTACCAAATCTACCCATAAACTTTGGAGTCCATCTTCTCCCCTTTGATCATCAATCTTTACATTGAAACACTCAGAACCCTCCTCACACCACACAACATCCACATCCAAAAATAAGCAGATGAAATGCAGCTCTACCTCCACGCCTCCTCCATTGAAGACATAAACACACTTGAATCCACCATCACATTGAACCAGTCATGGGCTCTCATTACAACCACGGCGCTAAACCATGGCGCTATTAGCACCATGGTTGGTGCCGGTGTTGTAACGAGTCCGCCATGGTGGAATGGGGAAATACCGCCCCATTCCAAGGTTGGCGGGGCGGTATTTCCCCATTCCACCATGGCCCTTCCCCATTCCTATTTTCGCCCCATAGGGCTCAATGGGACTGGGGAAGGCACTAAGTACGGTACCGCAAATTGCGGTACCATAATTAGCACCGAGGTCCCTTTGCGGCACCCTACTTTAACGGCAGGTAAAACCAGCCGTTAAGGTTGGGTCCCGCAAAGGGACCTCATAATCAGGCGTTAAGGGTTTAACGGCGCCGACACCTTTTACGGCGCCTTTAAACCCTTAACGCTAGGGTCGTAATGACCCCCATCGATGTCCAGTGCTTACCTGAAACTCAAACCCTTCAAGACTAAATTCCTACTGCTGACCAGTAAAACTGAACACACTGACTTCCAGAACTAGCCCTCTTTATGAGCCTCGAGGGCTACTCACCCCAGCTGGCCACTTGCACAAAGTTCTTCGGGATCGACATTGACATGCACCTCTTCTTCAAAGTGCACATAGCAAGGAAGACACAGACAGTTTAGTACCAACTTTCTCTCCTGCAGATAATTAAGACCTTAATCCCAGAAAACAACTTCAGATCTACTGTTCAAGCCTTGGTCCTCTCCCTCCTGGATGGTGGCAATGCCCTATTGGAAAGATCATTTAGTGACGACCTTGGGACTCCTGAGATGTGTCCTGCATGCTGCTGCATGATTCATCAAAGAACTCTGCAAATTCAATCAAACCATTCTCAACGATGATTGAACTGCAATGGCTCTCACTGTAAGCCTGCATCATCGTAAAATCCTGCTGCATCATCTATAAGGCTGTCGCCCTGAAGGCCTCAAGCTACATCACTGAGAAAGCCTGCACCTCGGGAGTCCTATGATCCACCAAAAGTGAACATATGTACCCACATGAACTCTGCCGGGGCAGGAAAGAAAGAAGCAGAACAACAGAGGCCCAGTCCCCAAAAAGTTCAATTTCACCACTGAATTTTATTATCATCAAATGGGTGCTTAAGATCCAAAAAGTGTTCACCAATGGTTATGTCCTCTATTTATCTTTGAATGCGTTGTCCATGGAGATTCGAGTGCTTGTGTAGTTACCTGCCTATTTCCCCTACATACTAACGCCCCTCTTGTTCATTTCACACACATAATCTTATTCACAATATTGCTGGATGCACATGTGACAGTTACTGGAATATTGTAATGCTGCCCCATGTAGGGTATTTTCATTGTAAATGAACTTTAAAAATGTGGTCAGGAAAGACATCTTTTGTTTTTGTGTTACATGGTTCCATTTTCTGTTTGACGTTAACATAACATGCTTCTTATCCCTGTTTCTTTGAGTTTGGCTGGCTGCTAGTCTCTGATTCCAGTTCCAGTTTTCGATTCAGGATTCTGACTCTTTATTGTGGGCCTCATCACGACTTTGGCGGTAACCCTTAAATCCGGCGGTAGTGCTATTACCGCCGTATTTAAGGGTCCGCCAAATCAGGACTTTGGCGGATTTCGCCCCAGCTCTGAGCTGCGAGGAAATCCGCCGAAAATTCGCGCTATTACCGCCGGCAGGAAATCCGCCAGTGGTAAGAGCGCGATTTTTGCCCATTGAGCCCAATTGCCCGAATGGGCTCAATGGGGAATGGGGATTTACTTTACCGCCGAACTCGTGATCCGGCGCTATTAGCGCTGGGGAGTTCGGCGGTAGGGCTAATACCGCCGCCGGTAATACCGCCAGCGTTACCGCCCAAGTCGTGATGAGGCCCTGTGTGTGACAACCGTTGATACCCGATTTTGGGCAATTGTTTTTTTTAGGAGATTTCTGTGGTAAATCTTTGTTGCCTTGAAGATCTGGCTGTCAATAATTCTGAAATTGTATCCATGGTATTCAAAGCCTTTCATTCAATTTCACATGATATCCTTTTATATATTAATTATGCCTGTGTTACCAAGTCACTCAATTCTTAGGTTATTGATTCAACTGTTGAGATCATGATAGTGTCTGATTGTAGCCAACCATTACATATTTTGGGTTTCTTTAGAAAGAAATTCCACCAATGGAACGAGGTTTAATAATGTTCTTTTGTGTGATCATTAATTTTGACATTCATTGAGAGGTTTCACAAGTTCTTTTTTTATCAATAAGCTTAAAGATAACCCCACAATTAATAATTGAAATTCCGTTAAATGCCCTTATTGGGGGAGCTTCACATTTACATTTAGTAATGCTGATTAAAAAGGAAGCCATTGAAGATTTTAACGCTCAGAAGATATAATAAAGAATATGTTTCTTATTTATATGACAAGATGTCTAACCTTCCTTTGAGTATAACAACATTACATCTGACTATGCTTGTTGTAGTCTCTTAAACACAAAGCAGAATTATGTTCAAATTCTAATAAAGCTAGCAAAGTTGTATCCTCTTATTTGAAAGTTAAAGAAGAACTGACCTGAACCAATTACATAAACAAATAAATCTGATTCTTTGGTGTCCTCCAATACCGCTATCCTGTGTATAGCTTTGCATGAAGAGTTCTATACATCAGAACACATTCTCATATTCTGAATTTCAACACTTTTTCATAAGCTCCATAGTGACACTTATAAATATGTGACCTTGGTTCATCGGAGTTACTTATTCTCATAAATTTAGTTTCTAAAGCTACTAAGGGAGTTTAAAGGGAAGGGCAGCTGGCCCATATGGGTTGTCACAAAATATGCATGCTTATTTTTCTGGAGATTTATTCCATTTATTTGTATCTTTTTTTATGGAAGTTGGATGGTTACATAATTTGATTTCAATTCTCATGTAATGGGCTACAGGGACGACCAACGGTGGGTTTATTGTCAATGTTTAAGTCAGATTGTGGTATCTTAGGGTTCACGTAACACAATATTCACCCAGGCGCTATGGCTGTGTAATATAATGTAACTATGTTGAGAGCTCCCACTCAGTTTTGATTGATTAACATTATTTATGTTATGTTATTTATTTATTTCATTTATAAAGCGGCACATACAAGCCGGAGGCATTGAGGCGCTGGAGGCATATGAGAATTTGTCTACTTGATAGTTTTTTGGACTGGTTAACTTCTTTCATTGTGCATTGGAAAGGGACACAGCTGAAGGGTCACTTGCAAATTCTTGGTGATTTTATTTCTTCCTGTCCTTTAAATGAAACACATGACAATATTCCATCATATTTACCCAGGGATGGACCTATCTTGCATAAAGAGAATACTGGTTTAAAGTGGTCATCTGGGTTAAATGCCCTTGCTTTATTAAAATTGAATTGTGCTGTAGAAGGGGACATTTCAGGCTGTACTACTTGGCATAGAGGGACCTTGCATTCGGTACTGGACTACATATTTGTAGATTAATTTCTTTTTAGTAAATGTAAGCAATTAAATATTGTGGAAACCCTCGTTGAGTGACCACTGTCAGATTCAATGAATAATTGACCTGCAAATAAGTACCAACTCAGCTAATTGTCCATGTAACTTAGTGTCAAACTCAGCAGGAAACAGAATTTCGTGGAACGAAAAGGCAGTTAATCGAGTTAATGGAAAAATTGCCAACATTCCAGGTGACACTGATTATAGAGGGAAATTGAAAACTTTTACAATAACCAACTTTGCGAACTTTATCTCTGACACACACTTTGAGTCTCTGTACTTTGAGTCTCTGTACTCTGTACTTTGGAAACATTGAAAATTCAGTAATTAGAGGGGCCCCAAACAGGATTTTGTTCAACATTGATGGTTTTACTCTTGATACAAGTGACATTTTTTATATCATCCTCAAAGCTAGTGATTCAAGAGCCCTGGACCCCAAACACTTGTCGAATAAACTACCTGGGCAGTAATACTACAAATTCTGTTTGTGGACATCATACAGCAAAGAAGACTTCCAATTTCTTGCTAAACCTGCTACATCATTGTAATATTTAAGAGGATATTTACGATCCGACCCAAAAAATGATTGCCCTGTTATGCTTTTAGATGCTGATACAAAGATCTTTTCAGCCCTAATCTTTCAACATTTGGAAGCATGGGCGAAAGAATCAGGAAGACTAATAAAGCACAAAAGGGAAATTGCTGTCAAGAATTAGTTTGGAAGAAGAAGTACGAGGTAATTTATTTGGCAGAAATAGATTTATCGTCAGGTTTGATCTTGTGAGTTGAAGCCGTCTTTAAGAGAAATTAAGAAACTGGGGAATCCCAGGCAGTGGGGGTTTGTTAAATCTAATCATGTGTTTAAATGAAAATACTAATGTACAGGTGTAATTAAATAAGGAGGGGGTTCTCTCTCTCTGAAAATCTATGCAAGAAATGGTTTAAGGCAGGGGTGCATTTTGGCCCACTGCCTTTTTAATCTCTACCCATCTGACGTTGGAAAGGGTATAGAGCACGCTGCTTTTATTTCACCTGAATTGGGAAACCTTAGATTAACTTGGCTCGCCTACGTAGACAATTTTATTTTGACGGATTGCACAGAAATTGCATTGGAAAGGGTGCTTACGGATTTCTCAGAAAATGCAGAAGTTAATTCCTTAAGAATCAACTCTAATAAAAACAAAAATGATGACGTTGACAGCCAACAAATAAAAAACAATAGACACATTTTTGTGAACAGGTTTCCCGTGGAAAAAGTCATAATTCTGGTGCAATTGGGATTCCCCATCACGAGTAAACCCGATACAAAATATATCACATTATACTTTTCAGCATTTGGAAGAAAACCTAATTTCCCAAATGAAGCATATAAAGAACAGATAGTGTAAATTTACATAGATCACGCTGCTTCATTTTCATGTAGGCAAGGTTATTTTCAAGTGAATTTTCAAGCTAATTTACTGTGTGGCCAGGGTTTTAGATGTATTTTGTAAATTGGAGAGCCTAATATGGTGCAAATATTGGACATACCGAATGCTGGTCCTTCTGCAGCTATTAGATATGACTTGGGAATAAATTTGCAAAGAGCGTTGGGTTAATGGAACATTTTATTATTCTATGGCAAACGTTTAAGTCTACCTCCCCAATCTCTATATGAGGACTTGAAAGATGGGATTCAATAGCAATCAGAAGCAGTCTTAAATGACTATGTTGTGAGAATTGAGAATTGATTCAATGAAATTAAAATGACTAAGGGTAATCTAAAAGAGGCAACTAGAAAGTAAAAGAAGGGGCAGTATCTGAGAGATTGGTGTGATACTCTGGCACATTTCACAATTTTTTTATCTTAAAAAATATAACACATGAATATAAGCTCATTGCTTCTTTGGCAACTCATTTTACTATGTTTCCCTCTCTTGGGGCTAGGCGTGACTTCACGCGGTTCAGGTGGAACCTGTATCTGGCAAATGAGGTTCAATTGATATGTAAAGAGATTAACATGAACAATTCTAAATGTAGATTGTTTAGGAAAGAGAGGGAACTAGAAGCCTTTAAGCATGTATTATTGATGTCATGCTCAAAACTTAAAACAGCTCAGCAATTATACTTACAAAAATGTATACTCCATGGGGAAGCCGTGGATTGTGAAATAATCTGGGCGAATTCCTTTAGAGGTTTTCCCACTTCAAAGCACTTGCTATTGTTGTTTTTTTAAATAATTTGCAATGGGAAGAGGAAACAGTTGACGGTGAATAGTATACACATTTTACAAATCTAGTTTTTAACTTTTTATAATATTGCAGGAATTATTTTTAACTTGGACAATGCACCGGTCAGCAAATGTATTTATCTGTGTTGACTTGTAAAGAATGTATTGGGATTTCTGAATGTTTGCTCTTTTAATGCTTATTTTCTCCTAATTTCTATATTATTACATGAATTGTTAAGGTTGAACAAGCTATAACCAATAAACAAAACAAAAAAATAATAAAATGCTCTGTCATGTCTCTGAAATGTTGATTTTTTCATTTTTAAATCGGGTGAATCCAATACATTTCTGAACACATACTCCCTATGCTCTTAATTAACTTAGAGTGTAAATTGTGGAAAAATATTATTCTATTTCTTAGATCCTTTCTTGCCTTCCTTAATTAAGGTAAATTAAACATGACATATCAAAGATCACACCCCTTCATGTAACTCCAGGCTTTTTGTTGGTGTGGTTTCTTTAGTTAACAAACTTCCTGATAGCTATTCAGTGATTTCATTAAACAACACCCTTGAATCATCTGTATTTTGACATTTTATGAAATACACTTATTTGACATGGTTGTTTTCTACACTTTTTTTTTAACCTTTCTTTATTGGCATGGTGAGAGAACAGACAATCAACACAATGTACAGTATAAAAAGGGTATCAGATACATAAATGGTAATGCAATACATGGGAAATGCCAGCAAAAGACAGATACACAATAGTTCAAATTTATGTGGCTCAACAATGGGTTAGTTTACTTCACCAGGAGAGGGGGAGGATAGTAGTTCTAAGTCATCCTTGTTATTCAGATAGGTGCAAAATTCCGTCCATACATTCTTGGGTCGAGAAGTCAGCGGGAGGGTATTGATATAGTCCTCCTCACAAGCTTGAGTCCAGGTGAGGGCCCCCAACCACATCTCAAACGAAGGGGGGGATCGGCGCTTCCAACATTGTAATATGCATTTTTTGGCTACTATGGTGCAACATTCAGAAACCTAGACACCTTCCTCAATTCAGGGTTATCCCACAGGCCGAACAGTATAGCTAGGGGTTCTGGAGGGATGTGGGACGCTGTAATTTCCGAGAGAGCGTCAATTATGGCTTTCCAGTGTGGGCCCAGCGCATCACAGGACCAGAACATATGAGTGTGATCTGCAGCAGGAGACTTACATTTAGGGCAGATGCGAGCCTGGGTGTGTGCAAACCTATCCAGTCTGTGCGGTGTGTAGTGTAATCTATTCAGGAGTTTGTATTGTATACACCTATGTCCGGCATTCAGAGAGGTGGTTCGGGTGTGTATGCACATTTTTTCCCACACTGCGTCAGTGATGGGGAGGCCCAGCTCCTCACTCCACGTATCACGTTCCTTGAGTGGCACATCCTTAGGGCCAGCCATCAGCAATTTGTACAGCAAGGACACTATCCCTCTAGCTCCAGCCGAGTTGGATATGTAGTGAATCTCAGGCAAGTCTGGGGGCTCCTCAGGGTATGAGGGCCACCTATAGTATTGTAGTAGTTCCAACGAAGTACCCAGGTGTCCGGGGCGCCACGTCTGCGGAGTGATAAACTTCCCATCGGGGGAAAAGTAGGCCAGGGCCCGGTAGCCCAAGTCATGCCAGTTTTTCATTAAGAGTTTATCATGTGTAGCGCTGAGGCCTGGGAACTGCCAGATGGGCAGCCATTTGCAGTATGGGTGGTGGCCGGGTTGTGTCTGCAGTATATATTTCCAGGCCCTGATAGTGGCCGCTACAGGGTCGGCCGGAGCGGCGGCATGAAATGTATGATGGAGTATGAGAGAGAGGGTGTTGACACCCTCGCTCGCTAGTTTCTTGAGCTTCACATGCTGGGGGGGGGTCGGAGAACGCGTACCAGTATGTGGTGTGTTGGGCCTGCGCGGCTGTCCAGTATTTAGCAAAGTCGGGGCGGTGAATCCCCCATTTCCATAGGGAAGAGTCATGTGCTGCCATTTCATATGAACCGCGCCCGAGTGCCATCAAAATTGGGCACATGCAGCGTGCAGGTTCCTGAAATATCGCTTTCCAGGCCAGATTGGCACATTAGTGAATACGTAGAGTAATTTAGGGACCATTATCATTTTGATTAGAGATAGTCTACCCGACAGGGAGAGTGGGAGACTGCGCCATTTCAACATTTGAGCCTCAGCAAGCTGCGCCACAGCCACGTAGTTGTCAGCCAATAGTGAAGCTTTAGTGAGGGACACCAGCACTCCAAGGTATCTGATGCCCCTCGGTGACCATCGGAGGGGGAATTCGCAGGGCCGTTGTGTAGTGGACGGGGTGAGCGGGAAGATTTCAGACTTGGTGTAGTTTATGGTGAAGCCCGAGAAAGTGCCAATTTTGGTTATGTCTCTCAATATCGGGTCCAGGTGGGCAGCCGGGTCTCTAATATATAGAAGCACGTCGTCGGCATATAGTGAAATGATCTTGGGAGTATCACGAAGATGTATACCTTTGCGCGTGTGTTTGTCCCTAACGTTGTCAGTCATGGGTTCTATAGCGAGCGCAAAGTATCGGGGAGAACGGGCAGCCCTGGCGGGTACCTCTATGGAGAGCGAAATGGGCCGAGGCCGTGGAGTTGACTAGGACTCTGGCTGCGGGGCTTGTGTAGAGAAGTTTGATGTACGATCTCATGCGTGGACCAATTTCCATTTTGTGGAGCACCGCCCACATATATTGCCATGACACCATTGTCAAACGCCTTCTGGGCATCAAGAGTGACCGCCACGGCTTGTGCGTTGGGGTCAATTCTAGACAAAACATTGAACAGGCGACGGATATTGAGGGCGGTGGATCTGCCGGGTACAAAGCCACTCTGGTTGGGATGAACTAAGTGAGGCATAATGGGGAGAAACCTATTGGCAATAATCTTGGCAAATATTTTCGTGTCAGTGTTAATCAGGGAAAGGGGTCTATAGGAGCCACATTCATCCAATGGTTTACCCGGCTTGGGTAGCACAGTTATAAGCGCCTTGCGCATGGATTGGGGTAGGATGTTTAACTCTAAGGATTCGTTCCACACCTCCAGGAGTCTGGGTGCCAGAATGGCTACATGTTCCCGATAAAACTCCGAGGTTTGGCCGTCCGAGCCTGGTGCTTTGCCCCTAGGGCAGTTTGAGATGACCGTGGTTATCTCATCGAGGGTGATAGGAGCTTCAAGTAGGTCGCTAGTCGCACGGGAGAGGAGGCTCATGGGGATTTGATCTAGCAGGGTGTCAGTGTCTTGCAGACTATGTTCTTGCTGGGGGCCATACAGGGTCGGGTAGAACGCGGTAAATGTCCCAAGGATATCTTGGTGGGACCAGCACAGGGTGCCTCCTGTGTCTTTGACACAGTCAATGTGGTTCCTGCCCCCCTCAGTGCGGACCAGTCTGGACAGTGTCCTATCCGGCCTATCCCCCTCACCATACTTCCTGGCCGCTACGGGACTGGGGAAGTACCGAATTTCTCTAAGAGCATGAGACTCAAATGTTTCCAATTCCGCTCTGATCTGTGCCAGTATTGTCAGGGAAGGGGCGGAGGCATACACCCTTTCAAGCTCTTTTAACTTCGTTTCCGACTGCTGCAAGCTATTCTTTATGGCTTTGAGGACCCCAGCCTCCCTAGAGATACACATCCCCCTAATGAAGACCTTGAATGCCTCCCAGCGTACTCAGTCAGAGGTGTCATGCCTGTTATTGCACTAAAAGAAGGTATTGATGTCAGCTAGGATATCAGCTTTGAAGACTATGTCTTGGAGGGCCTCCGGCTTAAATCTCCAGGAGGAACGAGGGGGCTGGTTGTGTCCCAGTATTATACCAAGTGTTACCGGTGAATGGTCCGATAAGGTGCGCGGTAATATCTTGGTCTCTGTGACCCTGCCCACCATGCAACTCGATATGAGAAAAAGATCGATCCTGGAGAGGCTATCGTGTACCGATGAGTAGAATGTGTACTCTCTAGCCTGTAGGTTGAGAGCTCTCTATACATCCTTGAGACCAAGTGTGTCTATGTGGTCATGTAACCTATGGGCCGCGCGTGATGGGGCTCTGCGGGCTGTCCCGGATCTATCCAGGTCTTTATCTAGGATCAGATTCATGTCCCCGCCCCATATGATGGGAATACCAATATATTTCAGAAGCGTAGAGGTGATTGCATGAAATAAATCAGGGGCGTCAAAGTTAGGGGCATATGTGTTCACTAGAAGGCATTCCATATTAGCGAGTGAGAAATGAAGGATCACGTATCTGCCCTCGGGGTCAATGTGGCTGGTACGCAGGGAAAACTGGACTGACTTGTGGATTAAAGTTAGGACCCCCCTGGACTGGGTGGAGTACTTCGTATAGGATCTATTGTTGTCCCACGTGGGGGCGAGGCATGTTGCTAGGCGCCCAAGGGCATGGGTTTCTTGGAGAAAGAAGATTTTGGCGCCATGCCGCTGGGCGTAGGCAGTTATCCTGCAGGCCTTAGTGAAATTACTCAGACCACGGATATTCCATGTCATAATGTTCAGAGCCATAGTGTCACATTATGGAACATCCGAGTGGTAGTATTCACTGGCTTTCCACCTTTTGCATTTGCCATGTGCGTGGTTATGTTGAGTCGAAGTCATGTATCTCTCAGCCATGTTTTTAACTGTTAACCCAGCCCCAACTTCGCCACCTCCCACCCTCACTGCCCAACCCCAACATGCAGTGCAGACCTCCCACCCCAGAACACACAAGTCACCCTTCGGGCCTGCTCCAACTGGGTAATAAAGGTCAGAGGACCAGATCCAACGTGAATAGGGCCACAACCCAGCCCAACAGGGGCCAGTCATTAAAAGGAACAAAATGAAATTGAAAGCAAACATTGCAACTGCAACGGGGAGCGCTGGTGCCGTGCGGCCGGCATCTTGAACTTGGTGCGGGGCAGCATATGCTGTCCCGAATGTGTTGCTGCGGTAAACGGGTATCACAGACAGCCTCTGAGACCAGGGAGTGCCCTCTGGTTGGTTGACATCGCAGGAAAGAGTAGGACACAGGGATAGCTCCGAGAACCAAGTGGGGTCAGAGGCAAAGTAAACAGCTTAGGAGCTAGCCTGTGGCCCGCATACATATGATAAGAGGCCGCAGTTGCTGAGTGGACACGGTGAGGTTGCCATCAACACATCATAAGGCAAGGATCAGTGGACACTTTATAACATCGTGGGCTGTGCCGCCAATGGCGTGTGGTCGCCTTGCAGCACCCGGGAAGAGGTATATGTAGCTCAATGAACTTCACCGCTTCGTTTGGGACAGTGAAGAAAAAGATCTTGCCATCGTGAGTGATCTTCAGTCGTGCCAGGAACAAGATGGCGTAGGGGACGTTGCGCTCCCTGAGCAGCTTCTTGACGCCTAAGAATTGGCGCCTCTCCTGCTGCACTGCCAGCGAGAAGTCCGGGAAGATTCTGATGGTGTGGGCCTCCAATCGCAGGTCTCCCTTTTCCTGCGACAGGCGGAGGATGAGATCTCTGTCGCGGTAGTTGAGTATCTTGGCGATAAGGTGTCTGGGAATATCGCCGGGTCTGGGGCGCGGTGATATGGCCCGGTGAGCCCGCTCAACTGTGAAATATGGTGAGAGGGCAGCGTTATCCAGCAGGTCTTTAAGTAGTTTCTCCACTGCGTCTTCCATCTGCCCCTTGAGGGCATTCTCGGGGACCCCGATGATGCGCAGGTTGTTCCTACGAGAGCGGGATTCCAAATCGTCACATTTCGCCTTGACACTTTTCATGTCACGCGTCAGGGAGGCCACAGTGTCTTGGAGCGCGTGAATGCTATCTTCGTTCACCGAGATTCTATTTTCGGCCTGCCTAGTCTGCTCGAGTTTTTAGCGAGGCAACCTTAGCATTGATGTCGTCCAGTTTTTCATGGAAGGAGGCAAAGTTTTTAGCCCTAGACTCCATTAGTAGGGTGAGGTCAGGTGATCCCGCACCAAGTGGTCGGGTCAAGTCTGGCTCATCCTGATGCGATGACGTGCGGGCTGGCTCATCTCGAGGGACCGTTTTAGCGTACTTGTCCATTGTGCCCCCTTGGGCACCTGCCTTTGGTCTGCTAGGCATTGTTGCTGTAGTGGACCCGGTTGCAGAGAGGGCCCGCTTATGAGTAGGATGAAGAAATGGGGAAGGCAGGGACCGACGGGACCGACAGGACCAACCATAGTGTCTTTTGTGCCGGCAGGTGCCACAAGGCGGCTGGGGGGCCACCGCAGATAGCAGAGAGTTACTGGCGGAGCAGCAAAGCTGTGATGGCCGGTGTACGCGGCTTCCACATGTGTTCAGGTTGCACGGGGGCCCAGCAGGATCTGTCTCAGGGGGGCCCATGCGGAGGCGGTGATACTGCCAGCGGGAAAGTGGGGTCGTTGGCACCCTCAGGCGGGAGAAGTCCAGGCGTAGCGCATGCTCATAGGAAGGATGCGTGGAAATGAAGCAATCACAGGGCACGGCCTGGTTTAGGGATGTCAATTCGATGCCCCAATATCAGCGGCCCGCTCAGGCCCGGTTATGATGGAGTGTGCAATGCAGGGCATGCCGCAGCAGCTGGGGGGGCAGTTGAATAGTGCGTTGGGTAGGCGGGAAGGCCGCTAACAGTACAGTAACCATGCGGGGGGTCCGAGACGCAAGGGCCCCTCACTGTCGCTCGCAAGGGCTAGGCACCAAGGGCCACAGGTGGGATACTGTCAGGTGCAGCAGGGGGATCTCAGATCCATTCAGGAGTCCTCAGGGACCGGTCGATGTAAAGGGAACGGTCACGGCCCGGAGAGAGGCTCGGGCGCAGGTGGGACACTTCCTTATGGCAGTTCTGGCCCAGCAGGGGCCCGCAAAGTCGCCCACAGCGGGCAGAGGCTCCGCCGCCCACGCACTCCAGCCCCCGCTCACCTGGTCCACCGCGGCCCCGGGGTGAATAAATCCTCTGTGTTGTCGGCACCGGGGGAGGTCGCGAAGATCGCCAACACAGCAGGAAGCAGTCGCAGTGCCGCCTGCCAACAGGGGGGCCCGGCCGGCGACTTGCCGCGAGTCGCAACGTCCGCAGTGGGCCTCTCCAGCGGCCGCAGCAACACCTCAGAGCGGCGGGAAACAGGGGGCCGCCGCTGCCCCAGGGCCGAGCGGGGAATCTGGGAGTCAGGCAAGCCAGGCGGAAGGGCCGGATGTTAGGCGACCGCCGGGGGCCGAGTGGAATGCGAGGCCCAACTCCAACAAAGGTGCCAACCGGGTCCCGGAAGGACAGATCGAGTCCAAAATTGCACAAAATCTCCAGTGCAGTGGCGAAAACAGCACGGCCAGCCGATGGTCCTTCACAATGTCGGGGACCACATATGTGAGCAGATGAACGCTGAGGCCGCACAGAGCTGAAAAGCTAGGCAGCCATCTTGGGCTGCTCCACAGCGCCACTGTTTCCTACAATTTAATCATTATTCTAACCCCAAGCCTAATACAATTTTTCATGCTGAATGTTCCCAATATTTCCCATTACGCAGAGGGACTTGACAAAGCTTTATCTTCCTTAATATTTATTTTGACACTAATGAGACTCAATACTTATCTAATTGGTATCAAATAGAGAGTAGAGATCAAATTAGCTGAATTCTTCAGTATAAACTCAATAAAATAAAACTGAATAATGCCAATGAGTATACTAAGCTCAAAAACGGATACATATTTTTAAGGTATGAAACTGTCTCTTAATTGTATTAAATGTCTTGATGTTGCCATATCTTTTCAACAAGTGAACCAATTAGCTGTAATCCCCATAACTTTACTTGAAAAGTAAAATGAGAAAGCTATGTTTAGGGTCTCTTACTTGGTGGCGTCACCTGCAAGCCATTAAAATGATGTTGTCGCCAGTTGTTAACTATCTTAGCATGCTTTCACTTCCCTTACTAATATCTTTTCATTAATATTAATGGTTCTATTTTATACATGGCCAGGTGAAGATCAATGGGAAACAGACTTATCTTTAAATGTAAATAAATGTTCAACCATTGTGGAAATTGGTCTGGAAAATAACAATAACACGCTTTAAATCTCCTCGCCGCTTGCTCTCAAAATTGTATCTTATCAAATGTAATCATGATATGTATGATATACCTTCTCTAAAACTTTTACATGTATTTACTGTTGTTGGATTACAAACTATTGTAGCTTCCACATAATTTTGGTTTGCATTTTGTGAAACAATATTTGCAATATAGACAAAGTATTACATTGCTGTGCTAAATCTTCTGAAAAGTTATTGAAGCATGAAAGTGAATGATCTCTATTCATTAGCTATCCATCATGTGATCATCCCATCACTCATGACAAATCAGTTTTAAGTGTATGATTTCTAAATGTTGAAGTGTCCAAGCCTCCTTGGGGTGGATTTGTTCCTTTATCCTTACCATTCATGATTATTTATCTCGTAATACTTTATACATAGTATGTGTTGTCATTTAAACTTAACTAATCAGTAATGCTTAATTTTTGTGCCATTCATTGCAGTATAATTTTTCTCCACTTCTCCTGTAATATTCTTGTTTTATTTGTTGTGTCTATAATTTGTGTGTTTTGCACCGTGTTTATTTCTGCATATCTTACATGCACCTAATAACCTATACCAATTCCCTGGTACACTTTGGATTTATTTTAGCCTCCCTTCCTTAAATAGTCTCTAATTTTCATCTCATATTTATTACATAATTTACATCATCTGTCATGATATACTTCACATCCAAACATTTAGTGCAGTAGTTGATTGGCCATTTTTACTGTTTAGAATTGTTACGTCTTTTTCTCAATTTATATTACAAATTGATTGCATATTAGTCACATGATGTTGTTTCATAAAAGTATTGATTATGTGTATCATGTATATATACTATGTTTTAGTATTTACTATTTTGTACATAGTATTTATTATTTGAAATTAAGAAATTCAATAACAGCCTTAATTTTCAAATTATCACTAGGCGTTATGCATTGATAAATAAAACAAAGGTCATGAGGGCACAAGCTCTTATATGACCCTGTTACTATTGTACAACACAAAATATTCCCTGCTCTATCTAGTGATAGAACCTCAGAACAGATCACTAATACAGATTCCCATCTTGGTTAGACCAAATCCTAAACAGCTCAACTCTCAATGCATGCATTGCTGTGCCCCTGCCACAGCAAGCCACTTACACAGAGGGTCCCTGTTGTCCCAAGTGAAGAAGGTACTTCCCATATTCCTGCCTCGTACAGCACACCTGAGATTACATCATCATTATATGCTTGCAGTCGTTTGCTGATAACAAATTCATCAAACAACTTTGTTAGATAAATATTTAATTATTTGTACATGGTTTAAAATAAACCTTTACAAACAATCACATGTTTAATCACTTCTAAAACATCTCAATTAAAATCTATCATTTTACAATACATTTCAACACATTTCTATATAAACATTAAAATTCATACCTACTTTATTATATTAAATATATGAAAAAGTCAGCGGTTATGGCATGTGTTGGAAGGAAACGTTCAGCACCAATGAAACCCATGCTATGCGTTGGGGAAACAATCCCTAGAGTTAAGGTGTTCGACTATCTAGGGATTAGTTTCTCAGAGGCCCTAAATGGAAGGGCTCATGTGGCAAAGCAATCGGCAAAGATGAGCCAACAGATAGGTGGGCTTTTTAGATTTGCGTCAAGAAGCAGAGCTCAGCCTCTTGACGTGATTCTGAAAATTTATGGTGCACAAACTTTGGCAACTACTCTGTATGGCGCAGCCATTTGGGGTTTCCAAAACGCGGCTGAAATCCAAGGCAAAGAAAATAATTTTTTTAAAAACCTGTTGGGGTTACCGACCAGCGCCCCCGGATTAGCTATTCATAGAGAATTGGGGGCAGAGTTCTGGGAGGATCAGTGGGCGATGGCACCATTACTCTTTTGGATTCGGCTGTGGGCTAACGAACACGCAACGCTGTGCCATTTTATCTTACGCACTGTGTTGGGCAGATCAGGATGGAAAAAAATCCCATGGTTAGCCTATGTTTCTGCTAAATTGGGGGAAGTTAACCTAAGTGCCCTGTTCCCGCCTGAATTTTTAATTACTAAGCCAGAGGGGGCAGCATACAAGGTTAAACTGGGAGAAATTGTAGCTAGGAGGAAAATTCTCCTGGGATATACCCAGAAATTTGACTCTTTTCACTCCAGTATTAGCAATCTCTCCGGAATCCAACCATATTTGATTAGGAGCACTTTTAAAACAGAAAGGTGGTTGATCACGAGGGCCCGCTTTGATTGCCTCCGGCTACAGGGAAATACATGCAATTGGAAAAGTTTTCCTAGTGATGCCGGCTGTCCAGTCTGTGGTCACAAGCGCGAGGACCTTTCGCACCTGTTGTTCTTTTGTATAGGATATGCGGGTATCCGCAGAATGACCTTGGTCCCTGCTCTTAAGAAAACGGAGATTCGTTTACATAAGGCTGCACTTGAGTTTCTTCTGAGTGCTGAGTCAGTTTTTACATCCTGGGCCCTGTTGACTTTCTTAAAAAGAGCGATGTATTTTAGAATGAATCTATTGAATCTGCAAGGCGGGGGCAGTTAGTGCCACCAATTTTAATAATGAATTATGTTTGGGGAAAAGTGGTTGAGTCCTGTTTTATGCTTGATTATAATGTATAATTTTAAAATATGCCCTCCTGACTGGCAAGCAAGTGCAAGTTATTTTTATCACTGTTGATCGTGTCTCGTAATTTTTGGCATCTATTTTTATCTGTCTTTTATATAATTGGCGCTTTTGTATTGTTGGAATTGTGTAACCTATATTTTTTCTTTTGTCGTTTAATGGAAATTTTTATATTTCCGAATAAACTTGTTTGATTGATTGATTATATTAAATATATGATATACGCTATCATTTGTTATACAAATTACAGAGCTTTAAAAATGTCACTATTGCAGTTTTAGTGCCACAGAGTTCCCATTCAACATATTCCCCCACACATTCTCGGTGTCAACATATGCTAGAGTGTAAACACATTTTTCAAAATATGTAACACGCCAGGGTAGTAACAAAGGACATATTAAAAGCAAGTTGTGTACATGTTCTTTCATCTGTAGGTTTTGGCAAAATCTACAAAACTCCATTGCTGGAGGAAAGTTGTTCCTAATACATATATTCACATTAGTCAAAAGCACGTTTAGCACAAAACACATTTTAAAAATGTATTTTATTGTGCATGTGTAATGGCGCATTATACAACAGATTTGTGTTTCAAAGCGCCACAAGGCTAAATGGGAAGGTAATGGGAAATAATAACAATGGCAAAGACAGTAATATACAGTCCTGGTCCTATTAGGCCTTGCAGCATTCGGACGTGCAAGTGCATTGAGGAGAAGTGTGGGGGATGGGGATGGAAGGAGGAGCAGAAGAGTGGACAAGTGCTGGAGGAGTGCCCAGGTGGGACGTGCTAAGGGGAGCCAAGGAGGAGAACCTCAGGCTAAGTGGTAGTACAGGCAACTCTCAAGGGTGGCATGTGGAGCCACCAAGCAGGGTTTCCTCAGGGCAGTGTGGCGGGAGGGAATGGTGGTGGTAATGACATGGAGGAACGGCCTGGGATCCTGTGAGATTCATGAGGATCAGGCCCCTCGTTGGAGCGGCAGTGGGGTGATTAGCAGGGAAGGGAAAGTGGGAAAAGGGTAGCGAAGGAGAGCAGAGTTTTGAGCAGTTTCCGGAACTTAAGGAGGTCTGACTCAAGTCATAGAGGGAAGGGGGGGCTGTTCCAAAGGGAGGCACCAGCCAAGGAGATAGACCTGCCCCCCCCCCACTCTCTGCTTGGAGAAGTGTTTGACAGTCAGAGAGTTGGAATTAGAGGAGCATTGGGCTCGAGCAGTGGTGATTTAGGGAGGGAATGTTGGAGATAGTGTGGTCCCCGGCCCCAGAAGGCCTTGTGGATGATGCAGAATGTCTAACATTGTATTCTTGCAGCCATCGGGAGACAGTGTAGAGAATTTAGGGCTGGAGACATTTGGTTCCTGCAATTGAGGCCAAGGATAAGTCTTGCAGCCCTATTAAGGATTAGCTACAGGGTGCGAAGGGAGGAAAGAGGGAGATTGAGAAAAAGGATGTTTCAGTAGTTCAGCCTGGAGAGGACCAGAGCTCTGGAGACATTGAGATTCTGGAGAAGGTGAGAAAAGGAAAAATGCATCTGATGAGGTGGAGCTGGAAGTGGGACTACTTGGTAAGGTCCATGATGTGATGTGTGAAGGAGAGAGTGGTGTTGAAGATGATCCCAAGGATTTTGGCCTCACAATATGGTCATAGTAGAGGGCCCAAAGAGGGTGGCCAGAGGGTAGGAGGAAAAGAGTGCACAAGTGTCCTAATGAGGAGGATCTCCTTCTTACTGGCATTGAGACAGAGATCATTCACTGAGATGGATGGGCTCAAAACTCCTCTGCTTTCCTTGTTTTGACCTCTCCTCCTGTGACGTACTATTCCTGATAGGATTTCACAGTACGTTGATGGCAGAGGAACATTTCTTAATCATAGCAATGGGCTTGCAGGAGGAGGGGTCAAAATAAGGAAATTATAGTTTTGAGGCCTTGTGTATAGTTTTGTCTTTGGAAATTAAACTTAAATATAGTTGATATGTTTAAATCTTCATAAGGCATGCATGCCCAGTCTAAGGTCATTATCCGCTAGGGTGAAGGGTTGTCTATCGCAAGGCTTTATTACATGAATGTCTATTTCCGCAGGTAAGGCAACATTACGTAAGAACTTTCTTGATGATTTCATCATCTGTTTTTGGTTCTTTTTATTAGACTGTTTATCCATCCTTTTCGCTGGTTAGGGCCAAGTACTCCACATTTCCAGGTCAATTTTCTTTGATTTCTCAGTTGTTCTGGGGCGTTGCTTACACATTAAGATATTTTCTTTTTTTTAAAACATTATTTATTATTTGCTTGACAAGGTAACACGGGCAATCCTTCCCATCTTCCTCTAAAGGAGGCACCACTACAGGCACAGAATCACCCCTCTGACCCGAGTCCAAGTGCAAGTCCATTCTTCCCTGATTTTCCTGTAAAGTCTTCTTTGCTGCTTTTTCTAAGGTAATCATGGGCAAGGAAAAATTACTAAGATAGCCAGATTGCTCTCTGAGTTCCCCACACATGGTTTCACATAGTTTTTCTAATGAAGAAGTAACTGGATGGAAATCAGCCCATGAAAGTGGGCCATTAAGTGTATGCTCTTCTGCTTGGAAAGTTTCCGCCCCACTCTCTTGTTCACTCTGAATATATTCAGAAACCTTCAACAAGGAGTTATCAACCTCCAAAAACCAAAAACATTGGAGGAGTATTTAAAAGGGAAGGATTCAGAGCTTATTGGGTCTCTCCTATCATCTTGGTTCCCACTATCTGATTTTCAGTAGTCTGCTGCAAAGTACCTAAATCACACCCGGGGGAGACCGGTACATTAGTGCTTTTGGATCGAACGATCATGGGAGAGTGGTTGTGCACCCCCACCCCCTTTTTCCCTTCCCTACTCTCATTTCCGTCCAGGGCTTGAGTAGTTTCTTCCACTGGGGACGGGGGAGAGGTAAGACCATGGCCAGGCTGAGACTGTCTCTTCTTTTTGCAAATACCAATGTGGAAGCAGTCATACTGTGAGATGAACCTGACATATCTTTTTTCCTTTTTTCCTTTTTTCCTAATGTTATACATCATGCCTCCAGAAACCATACTATTTAGAATTGCACTCTCTGGGCACCAGTTTTCCACTTTTTTCAATCAGGCAGTGCACGCTCGGACACCTGTCTCTGGCTGCTAATGAACCCCACGAGCACGTCAGACAGCCCTGACGTTTCCCACACCGATTGCTGTGGACCAAGAAAAGGCATGTCTTCACTTATGCCAACACCTCACAGCCTTGTGGGTAGACACAGGCGAAAATTAAAACTGTCAGAAATCCCAAATTAGGCAGGTACTCTGAAGCTCTGTGGCACTTGCAGAGTTAAAAGTCACTCAATTCCTCAAGGAAGAAGCAGACGCATGTCAAGTCTGTTCCTAAACAAAGACTCAAAGTAATATTTCTTAAGTCTCCAAAAGCTGCATCGTATCTAAATAAATAAGAATGAGGTACCTGTAAAGTCAGCACTCACGTTTCAGCTCAAGCCTCTTAGCCCCAACTCTCACACTGCCTTCGGACTGCAGTCACTTATTATCAGCCGCTTCACGGCCGCATTTGCGGGATAACGCTGGTTTTGAAAGGCAGGGGGAGGAACCACAGCACAGCCCAAGTCAACTCAGCACAGGTAACACACTGCAAAATCACCAGACTGCCGACTGCAGCCACTTATCAATCACTTCATTAGATGAAACAGCCTACTCCTTCCAGCTCACCGGTACCCTTGTTGCAGGCCTTAGCATTATTTGCTCCTTTATCCAGTTTGAGGTTTCCACACTTCCCGTAAGTTATTTCTTGCTTTTGCTCTAGGCAGAACTGCTCAAGTCTCTTAAGCTGCCACATTTGTAAAATGTCCTTTCCTGATATCAAAATAGCATCATCTGCTAAAATTAGGATAAGGATTGCTTTTCCCCATAGAACCAGGGAATCAGGTGCCTGCCCCTTAACCATATTAATTCCCTCATTATGCAAATAAGCAACTGGGCGGTATTTATTTCTTGGTGGGTTTAGCACTTGTGAAGGTATCCAGAAGTAGACACAGACAAATGAGCTCAAATTTGCTATTTACACTTTTATTAAATGAAAAGGGGATTTGGAAAAAGGCCTAACTTGCCCTATGCTAAGGTGGAATTTCCCTACCCAACAAAACTAAGGATAGTCTATGTCAGGATGTCCAAAGGTAAATTTCTGTCTGTGTCCAAACCTATACTTGCCCTCACATCTATTTGTATACAATGTGTAGGGATGACAGCTTCAAAAATCATACGTGTTCAAATAACAGTTCCAAGCTTCTTCCAGCTCTTGGGTTGAAAGGATTTCCTTTCCACACAATTCAAGATAGTTCACAAAGCACCAAGGAGTTTCCCTTCCCCAAGGCTTCAAGTCTTTCAACAATTCCACAATTCCAGTTCACACTAGGTTTTCTTTAGATTCACCCACAAGCTCTCTGGCAGGTATTTCAAGTGGCTTTTCCATATGTGGGTGTCCCGGTCTAGGCGCAGTTGTTGGACCATGTAGTCCACCCATTACAGGTCATGTCATGCACCAACATACCTAACTTGCTTCTCCTTCACCTGCACGTTGCCACTGTTTCAGCTTTACATTGTAATTAGGTTCAGGCTCATTTCACATCCTCTTGATGCTTTCATTTTTTTAAACATTTTAATTGGTTATTTATGATATGATATGATATGGCATTTATAACGCGCCTATACACACGTGTGTAACATACTTAATACCCAGAAGTTTCTAAGTACGGACCCGGGGATCGAACCTCTGCTGCTCCGCTTTGTCTTGCTTCCAAGGTGAGCATGTTGCTCCTGAGCTATCTTCCTGAGACCATTTATCAATACTTGTTTGCCACTATTCACATGCTGCACTTTACCATACTCTTATAGCTCTTGCCAACGCTTGCTCTTTCAAAACACACAGTTTTCTTATATTGATATGTTTCCACAAAACTACTTTCATTCAGATCAGTATTCAGAATGCTTACTTGCATTCAGATGAGTATTCAAAGAGTGCTTGTTTCAATTTGAAATTTCATTTGCATTTACTTTGCTTCAGCGTATTGGGATCTGGCTCTCCCAATTTAACTTAGTTTCTCTCCTTGCCAGGTTAAGGCTTCTCCACTTTCTTCTATTTCTTTATACAGGCTGCCTCCAATATGCCTAGACGTCCCTTTTCTACTTCACGGAACTCACTGGCCTCTTCTGGCACCTTTGTTTTCTCTTGAGGTGGACCGTAGCAATGGCTGCGGTGAAGCCTGTTTGCTTTTGCTTCCTTCGGCTTCCTCTGGCTTTCGCAGTCTCCACTACTCCCGGCGTCTCGAGATAAGCCAGAGCTTCCCCTTTGCTCTCTGCGTCCCCGCAGCCTGCTGATTTCTTGCTGCGGCTGTTGTCGGTGAGCCTCCTTGCTCCACCACACTGGCACTCGCTCTTCCATCTAAACACCTTCCCAGGGAGGTTTGGTCCTTTTCACATCCAGAGCCATAGCTGACACCATCCCCCTTCTTCCTGCCTTGCAGGTATTTAAACATTCCGCCAGGCTGATTGGCTCTCTGACTACTGGACTGCACATTTTTGGTCCTAGAGTCTGTTGTCACTTTGTGTTGCCTCTTCCTCCGACCAGTACCAAAGTGGTGTGTGTAAGAGTGAATGTCAATGGCTAAATAGCGGTCTGACCTACAGTAGCCCACAAAGGTCTGGGGGATTGAGGGGACATTTTGAGAGTGAAAAGGGGAATACAATGTCTCATCTAAGGGTACCTCATTTTCCCAAGTCACCTCTACCCAGGTAGTCCTCCCTCGCATATCCACCCTCAGGGTCAAGATCCGGTAACAACAGCCTTTCCCTGGCCACCTGGGGGGAGGATATATTGGGGAAAGAAGTGAGGACACCCTCAGATTCCTCACATATCCCACCACTTAAAAACCCTTCTGGTGTCTGCTAAGCAGTGATGCGTATCAGTGATTGAAGAACACAAGTACACACACAGAAGAAGCCAAAGGTACACAACTGGGGATTGCACTTCCAGCTCCCCTCTTGATTTGAAACACTTTCCCAAATATGGAAATAAAAGTATTTTTTTGGCATTGAGGGTGCATACTACACAGTCATAATTAAAAGGACAGCATGACCAGTGCTGCACATCCTACTGCACCAAGTGAGAAGCAGAGAGAGAGAGAGAGAGAGAGAGAGAGAGAAAGAGAGAGAGAGAGCGAGAGAGAGAGAGAGAGATAACTAGAGAGAAACATGGCTCAAGTTGCAGTCCCACATATACTTGACAATTATCTGTGGGATTTTCCTGTAGTTATGAGGAGGGGCGGCGCCTCTGAACGGTTAAACTGTATCCATCATGCTTTTTTTTATCTGCCTCAAAAGTAAGCATTGTTTAATGCCAGCATATATTTTCATTGTGCCATGACACCAATGGACGTTTATGAAATCCGCCTGAGTTTTACACCTGGTAGGAGCAGGAGTATATGCCTTGCCCAATCATTAATTTTGGGAGGAATTTACATTTTTACACACACGTAGTGGACAAGTGAGGTGTAAAGGATATTTTGCCTGCATGTTACACTATACCTTTACACTACATTGTGGAAAAGTTGAAAATGGCTTTGAGGGGTCATTTTGCACTTCAGTGCAAATGGAAGTGGTTCCATCCATCTAATATAGGATTCAAAATAAAATGACCACCACATAGTCTCTTGTATTCGATATTTGCCTCAATTGTTGCATTAAAAGGGAAGCAAGTAATTGAACGTGTTCTATGAAATGGCTGCAAGATTTCCCTAAAAGATTTTAGCGCAGGCAGCCTGGCTATCTCTCTGCACTTGCCATCATTCGCCCTTTCTCCCATCCTTGTCTCATGGATGTGCTCAGAACTAAACAAGCATACAAGAGTAATTTTGTCAGTCCTGGCACTGTCATTATTGCTTATTAAGCATACCCCATTAATTTTGCTTGAAAGCCTCTTTGATGCTAATCAATCCACTTGGACTTCAGTTCTGCTCGTAAGACGTGGAACAATGTGCAATGCATTCTTAAGTGATGTTTCATGAATGGGTGTGAGAGGGCTGCTTAGAGTTTACAGGCACGTTGCTGGGAAGCATGTTTCAGAAGTGGAGCGGCTCATGTCTCATCACATTATGAATCTATTTTATTCTCCTTAAAAGCTGTTGCTGATCCTTGATGGCTATGCATCCTTTTTGTAGTAATGTGTGTAGTAATGTTTGACACGTGTATTCTTGTGCTGACTCAAATGTATTATTAAAAACAACCACTTTTTCAAACACCCCCCTGTGACTGTACAGAAAAGGTGGGGCAGATTTGACAAAACTAATATTCAGGACTTTCTTCAGGAGGACACTCTTCTGTTGGCCATCCAACCAACTTGGCTGTCTACCCATCCGCAAATGCTTTACTAGTGTGCCCAACCCACACCCATGCCTGCATCACAGTTCCACTACTTTCGGACGTCTTCCTCTGCATCCATGTGCATCTAACTATGTCTGCACTGGCCGTGCACAAGGCAGTATGGATAGGGTCTTCAAAGGCCATGATGCATCAAGGCGCGTTCCGCCCAGGTGGTATGTTTCAGTAGAGGGACCAAAGTGTGGATTATGCTTTAGTGGTTGCTGGTTATGTGCGGGTGTCCTACAGAAGTAGTCTGCCTATGTAATGTAAGGTATATGGGTGAGACTGCTGCCTTCTTGATGGCTTCTTGGGGCTAGCACCAGCAGTATGAAAAAAACTATTTTCTTCTGTGCATATTAGAAGCTCCTGTTCTCTGTGTGCTGGTAAGATTCTAAATGAATTGGGTTGGAACACATAGGGTGTGTGTTAGAAGAGGAGAACCTAGGTATCTTAATCCCCCTGGTTTGCTGTGCTGCTTTCACATGTGTCAACCTTTCGAAATGGGTTGACCGTTGGAAATTGTGCAAAGAGGACTATAGTGTGGTGGGTTGGTGGACGAGGGGCAGTTTTCTGGATGTTGGTTCAGAGACAGGTCGGCTGACAAAGTGATGGCCTCTGCGCCTACTAAGCATTATGTGTTCAGCTTGAAAGTGGGCATAAGCTTAAGAGTAGAACCCTACATGAGTGAGGCTTCTTGTGAATAGCATAAACTCAAACTCAATTATTTTTAGGGACTCACATTCATGGTATCTGCGGCCCAGTGAGATTGCAGGATTTGCTCATGATTACACACTGCAAAGCTGTGATTTGAGGCTATCTGCAATTCGGCACTTCACCATAAATCTTCGTTGGTCTAGTTGATCAAATATTCTGCTTGATTGAGTTGATATGAACATTATGCAAATCACATAATACAACAATCTCGTCAAATAAATCACTATAGAAACACATTGTGAAAAAGGTGTCAGATTTTAGCAGTTTTTCCCCCATTCCTGCAGTGACTTAAAGATGTAGAGTGAAAGAAAAATGCATGCTAAGGATATTTGCTCACAGGCATTGTTTCATCCACCATGGAGCTTTTTATGCACTACTCTAGTTCAAGTCACCCAACGTTCACACTTCTTAAGGGACATCCCACTAACACTAATAACGTAAAAATGCCCAATCACTGCTGTGTCAGCAGCCATCTAAGCACCCACTTCAAATGCTCTTCTGATAAGAAGAAGACACACTGTTTACTTCTTTGTACTTGAAATGCAAAGTGAAACAAACAGGAATTGTGCCCTCCAGGATTTGACTGGGAAGTCCGAGGTCTGTGACTCCAAATCACCCGTGACCCGGACAGCAATCCGCTATGCCTACCCTAAGAAACAAACTATCAATCAGCATCAAACCTCCTTCTTTTGTCTCATGAGTTCATCTCCTTTGAGCTTCTTTCTCATCTTGCTCAAGTCCTGATTGATTCTCCTTCTCATAGCCCTCCTGGTCTTTCTTCATTACCTCCTCTCCCTGTTTTTCCTGTTTGGGCCTCATCATGAGTTGGGCGGTATTGCGGCGGTAATACCACCCCACTGTAATTGCGTTAGCACCACCCAGTCCGGCGTTATTAGCGCCAGATCATAGAGTGTGTGTTAAAAGTAAATACCCATTCCCCATTGAGTCCATTGAACCCAAAGGGGCATTTTTTCGGCACAAATACTGCACGCTAATACAGCCAGCGGTAATTGTGACAAAAACAGGGAGCTAAATGTAATTTTCACTTCCAGCAAAAAGCTGGTGGTAAAACAGGCAATTTAGCGCCCAACTCGGGATTGGGCCAGCCCTTAACTGTGGCGGTAATGGCGTTACTGCCGCATTTTAGGGCTACCGCCCAACTCGTGGTGAGGCCCTTTGTATCACCATCACTTCCCTAACCCCTTCTTTACACTTATCTTGTTTTGTTTTCAACCTCTATTTTTCACCTCTGTATCTTAAAAGAACTGCACATTATTTCATTTCATTTCTCTCCCTCATTCTATCTTTACTGCCTGCCGTTTCATTTTATCTTCCTTTAAATCTTCCCCTCTTTCTGTTGTTCTTTTACTTGATTTACTTTGACCGTCTTTTTCTTCAAATTCCTGCTTTTATTTGCTTTATTCCACTTTTCCCTTTCTGCTTTCTGTTGTATGGAAATTTGCTTTCCTTTCTTACTCGTTTCCAATCATTGCCATTTTCTAACCCTCTTTTTTCTTCCTTTCCTTTTCTTTGTTTGTCTTTCTTTGGAATCCCACTTTCCCCTTATTTGGGTTTTTTGTCTCCATTCCTTTCTACACATCTCCTCTTTCTGCCTTCTCACAATGGTTATTTGTCTACTCTTTACTTCTTTTCTCTTATTCTTTTCTTATTGTTTTTATTTCCCATTGTCTTTCCAATTCTCTTCCCCACCATGTTTCGCTCCTCTTTGGACCGCAACCCTCTATTCTGACATGACAGTGGGCCTCATTACGAGTTTGGAGGCAGCCATGGCGCTGTCCGGGTTCTGTGAATGAGGAATTACAGGGTCATTCCAACCTTGGAGGACCCGGTAATTCCTCATTCACAAAACCAATCCCTATTCCCATTTGGGCCCCCATAGGGCTTAATGGGAGTGGGGAGGGAGCTAATAACGGGCCTGTTAATAACGGGCCCGTTATTAGCTCCTTGGTCCCCTTGCGGGACCCTCTAAGGACGTCTGCGTTCTGTGCAGGTCCTGCAAGGGAACCTCGTAATAGGGCGGAATGGGTTTGCCAGCACCGGCAACATTACCGGTGCCGGTAAACCCATTCCACCAACCTCTTTTCGCGCGGTGGGACTCTAATCAAAGTTTGAGGTTTTTAGCTGTGCATTGAGGTGGTCATTTGTAGTTTCGGCTGTTTTTATCCTGAAGGCCAAAACTAATGCACTGAAGCTAGGGGGCGATCACATCCTACACAGAAGGTTGAGCAAACTTTCCCAAGCTGTAACATCGGCTTTGCCCTGCGAGTGCTTTTTCTAACCAGTGTGCTAAGAGTTAATGGCGTAATTGCAGCTGTTAATGCACTACTAATTTACTAAAATTGTCTTAACCTCTCTGCCTTCCCCATTGTTTGAGAGAGGTTAAACCCTTGCTGCAACATTGTCCATTCTCAACCAGCACCCAGTGCCGTTGCCTGTTTCACCTCGCCCTAGAGACAGCCTGCTCCTCTGTGGCAGAACCTAGCTGGCCCTGGCATTAAAAGGTTCCAAGGCGAGGTTGGAAATGGGAGCCAGATGCTGACAGTCAATGATAAACTGACTTTTTTTCCCCCATAAGTGTTAGGTCTGCAAGGCTGAGAAAGCAGAGCACTCTTTGCTAAAAAAGAAAGAGGGGATTGCACGCCTCCTGCCATGGCCCAACGACCCCCTCTTAGCTCCTGTGTTATTGACACACTTGATATTGGTTTCCTTTGTGCAAGGGGATGACTCATTGTTCTTGCTACCTACTTTCTTTGGTACAACTGCCAAGAAGGTGGGTGAACTGCCAGCAACCACATTGCTTAAGAGAATTTGAACTGGCACTTTTATTTTGCAATGTTTGCTTCTCTGCTTCTGGGTGTGGGGGACCATTGTCCTATACGGCCTTCCTTTATGGAGTATTGCAGCCTCTCTCTCCATTTGGCATCCATGGAATGAGGAGCTACCGCAGGCGCCTGAGACTCATCCTGTTAGGACAGAGACACTGTTTCTACTCCTTGCATCACCACCATGCTCAATGCCTTGCACATGCATGCAGCAGAAGAAAGCAATAGCTGACGTCATTGCAGTCACTCCGCCTCCACTATGCAATTCATCTGATTGTTCCTCGACAAAACTGCACCAATGCCACAGCCATTAGAAGGGACCTGCGCGTGGGCAGTGTTTGTGTATTTGTGCGCTTGCGCTGCATGTTGCAGTGCATGGAATATATATTAGTGGAAATGTCCATGCAAAGCCTTATCACAGGCCCTACAGTGAAGCTAAGACCGTGGAAATGCTACTTCACATAAACACCATGTTTAAAATATATTAACTAAGATTAAAATGGAGCAAGTTCATTTTGCACCGTGTTTGCTGTTTGCAAAAGATTCGCAATTTAGCAAACAGGTATTGTTTATGGGTCATATTACAAAATGCTTTACACTAGACAGAAAACTACACTATTATTTACCACTATTTTTGCAGCTCAGTTAATAAGGAAGCAGATATTGTATCACTCGTATCCGGGTGGCAGGTGCTTTTTTTAAATGGAGGGGTTTTACGATTTCCCGATAATCATCTTAAGTGACTGATAATATTAAGAGAGCACAAACCAACCAAGTGAGTGTTCTTAGTGGTTCTCCCACTGCGTATTTGTTTGAAATAATAGGTTAAAATGGAGCAATTTAAAGTAGAGTTTCTGGGCAAATTGAGTAAAGGGCATTCTATTTGCAACCGGTTCTATAGGGCAGCATATGTCCAAATCCAATAGATGTCAATAGCTGACAGAAGCATTTTCCAATAAATATACATGGGATGTCTGTACCCACAATATATTCCAACAGGGTCACCGCAAGAACACACTCATGTTGGCAGTGCCCAATATTGGCAACATTGCTACTTTAAGAAGACATTTCCATTCATGCTGGCTCTGTCAATGTATTACAGGTTTGCCAATGAAAGGTCACAAGGTTAGCTTTGCCCAATAATACTAGTAGTGCCAGCACTTCCACTTCAAGTGCACATTCATGTTGGAATTTCCTAATAATGTCAATTATGCCAATATTATGATTCTAAGAAGAGATGTTCATGTTGACTGTGCCACTATGGGACAGTACTGCAAACGTAAGGACATGCCTGTGCAAATGTTTCCTAAAAATGGCAATATTGTAACTATAAATCAACATTTCAGGTTGGTTGTGCCATTGCATGTCAGTACTGCCACTGTAAGTATGCACTCATGTTGGCTTTGCCCGAACTGTCAATATTGCCACTCTAATAAGACATGTTCATTCTGGCCGCGCCATTGCATTCCAGTACACTCTCTGAAAGTACACACTTGTGTTGGCTTTACCCACTAATGTTAATACTGTCACTGTATGTAGACATGTGTCACTGTAAGAGCACATGCTGTTGGCAAACCACTTACAGTACCAGCACCATTCCATCTTGACCTGGGGGTCATCTTCGACTCTACTCTCTCCTTCTTTTCTCACATCTCGGACATATCCACTGCCAGCTGCACCTCCTCAAATGTATTCTTTTCTCACTTTCCCCCAGAGGCTCACTGTCTCCAGAGCCCTAGTTCTTCCAGGCAGAACTACTGCAACCGTCTCTTTCTCAGTCTTCTTACTTCCACTATCTGACCTGTGCAACTTATCCAGTACAGAACTGAAAGACTTATCCTTGGCCTCAAGCCCAGGGGCCGCATCTCGCTGGTGCTGAAATCCCTCCACTGGCTCCCTGTGGCTGCAAGGGTCAAGTTCAAGTCCCTCTGCATAGTCCACAAGGCTTTCTGGGGCAGAGGACCTTACTATCTACAATGCTCTCTTCCCAGATCCTCTCCTTCTAGAGCCCTCCACTCGGCCTCCTCCAACTCTCTGCGGGTGAGACAATTCTCCAAACAGAGATTTGGGGGTAGATCTTTATCCTCTAGAGGGGTCTCCCTCTGGAACAGCCTCCCTACCGCTCTCCGTTTTATGCCTCCTTAAGTTCCGGAAACTCCTCAAGACCTACGGCTTCTCTTCTTCCTTCTCTCTCCCTCTCCCCTGCTAACCCCCTTTCTCCTCGCTTCTTTCCCTCCTTCGTTCTCTTCCACAAACCTGCTCAGTTAGTTGACTGGTCGCCTAGTGCACTTCCAGAGCCTCACATGTCCCAGCCCTGCCCAGCCAGTCCTGCACTTGCCCCCGGGCTGCTGCACCCTGTGCACTACTGGAGGGGCATCCACTCTGCACTTAACCCAGGCCCCTGCTGGACTGGGCGTTACTTGTCCCCCTTCCCTCCCTCGCACTTCCTGTTAGGTGCACTTGCACGTCCTTGCCCTTGACTGTTCTAGGCCTTGAAAGTCTGTCCTGTCCTCCCTCTGTCTCCCCTCCCTAGCTTGGGTGTGCTTGTAATGCACATTCATAGGCGCATTTAGAGGACCCACTACCAAGCAACCTGAAACATCGCCAGGCCACAACTGTAGTTTATGTCTCTGTTTGCTCCTACCCTCTCCCCCTTCTCCCTCACTTCTTGTCCAGCACTACACTAGTACATATGCCTCTGGCCTAACACACTGGCTATTTTTGTAAATCATTCAGAATCTTCAAGGCCTAAGAATGATGACTGTACTCCCTTGTTCCCTTCCCGCCTTGAAGCGCTTTGAAGCACTTCACTTGTGTATAAGCGCTCTACAAGTAAACAATTACGATTGCAATTCCCCATGCATTATCCCCTGCTTGTTCCGGCAGCAGCCATTCCTCCCACCTACTCATAAATAAGCTGAATGAATAAACAGGCATTCATACATGCATGCACGCACACCCACATGTGCTCACATTCACAGACATGCACACTGACAGTCAAACAGGTGTGCTCACTTTCACTTAACACGCACCTGCAGTTTTTGTCCAAACTTGTCTCATTTTGGTGTATGATCCCCTGCCTCAGGTTCTTCAGCTCTTCTCTTTTCAAACCCAGATAGAAAGAGGGAGCAGAAACCGTGGAGGGACATTGATTGACACTCCCCCCGCATGAGTCCCTTTCCATCGCGGTCCAGAGAAAGACATGAGAAGCGCTTCCAGTGGACGCCCTCCAGAGCTTTTAATGGGCTCTGCGCCCTTCCTCCAAGCACTGGCTGCAGGGACAGAAGCCCAGTAGCCTCCGCTCAGGGCAGCGCCCGTAAATCAGGAGTGACAGGAATGAGTGACACCTATGCTTTGCACTATGCCCACTATGCAGCACTGGCCACCACTGACACTTATTCAAATTTGGCATATTTGAAAAACGGATCAAAATAGTTTGGTCCATTCGATAGCTAAACAGGACATTTTTAGTCTGCATCACAGCTTAATACAACGGTTGTATTCCCATTTAGATAATGCCAAAATATGCACTAGTCCACATTTTGAAAGATGGGGAATATGCTATTATAAGTTAGGCAGCAATACACAGTTTTATAAGCTAATTGGTACTTACGCAGAAAAAGCAAGCATGCGGAGTTACGCAGTCCAGTTATACAGCATCGTTCACGCGACAATGCCCCAATTCTACAAACGTGCACATTTTATAGTACGCTCATCTCGCTGCCCGATGAGATATGCACGGCCTCCAAACATCAAGCCTAAGCAAAACGTGAATAGCGCCTCTTCTTCCAGTAAATGATGCGAACGGACCTTAATTCTGCCAATCAAGAAAGTCTACAGTTTTGCACAAAATGCACATTTGGGAATGCAGGAAATGTTTTGCTGCCTCTGTTCTATAGAGGAAACCATTTATCAGTGACCCAAGATAAAATGGAGGGAAAGATTTTGCTGAGAAAGGAGCTTGAAAATGCAGTCTGTGCAGTGATACTCTATTTATCCGTCTACACATGTAAATACAAAATGGAAAAACACGCAGGGCAGGTCACAAAGTGTGACTGATTGTGCAGCCACACCAATTGCTTTGCCGTATATACAGAACCCTATTCTTGGTGATCACTTATAATAGAGCTGTTTAGGAAACAAAAACTGCAATGCCACATCCGCTACGGATTCATGACTGAAATAAAGGTAAGTAGTTAAAATGTGGCAGGCACTAGAACCAGCTGCGCACTGTCAAAATATTCAAGGAATGTAGGTACGTAAGTAGATGCACGGGTGGTCGTGTAAGAACATAACCTCAGCCCAAAGAGTCCTAAGTAACAGTACATTACATATAAACAAAGTCACACTGCACAGAACAAGCGGAACATAGGCTAATGCACGTTTTTGGTCCACAGAAAGTACAGCCTTTAATACTTTAATGTGCTGAGCACAGCAAACACGTGTTTCAACCTCACGGTTCTTATCTAGGTTGTTTTTCAAAAAAGTTGATGCATTAATTCAACATATACAATTATATACTCATTGCCAGTAAAAGAACATCAAGTTGCATCAGCAAAGCATACAGGGCACAGGGACCAAGACTAATCTGTAAATATAGGACTGTTCATTATGGACTTAATACTGATAATGAGTTATCTGCCTTTTTATGAATGGCTATTGTGAGGGCCCCTGCGAGTGCCTCTGCTTACCTGCTACCTGCTCTGCTCTACACTACGCCCACTCTCAACTTTTTCACAATGTTGGACTATTACTTCCAGAAACACCTTGGATCCTATCTGGTATTGGACTAAACAGTCTGCACTCCTATATACCATTTATATACTAATATATATTAGTATTCTACCATATATATTGATTTATTTTCTTTGTAAATGTAGGCTCTGCCTCCTTACACTGTGACCTCTACATAAGGAGACGGCTGCGCGCACCCGCGCGTGCGCACCCACGTGAGTGCCCCTGCGAGTGCCTCTGCTTACCTGCTACCTGCTCTACACTGCACTACGCCCACTCTCAATTTTTTCACAACGTTAGACTATTACTTCCAGAAAAACCTTGAATCCCATCTGGTATCGGACTAAACAGTCTGCACTCCTATATACCATTTATATACTAATATATATTAGTATTCTACCATATATATTGTTTAATTTTCTTTCTAAATCTAGGCTCCACCTCCTTACACTGTGACCTCTTCATAAGGAGACGGGCGCACCCCTGTGAGTGCTGACTGCTGCACCAGCGGCAGTAGTTCAGCACTCGCTTGTATATATCTTTCACATGGTTTCCTGTGTTACTTTTCATTTTTCATGACGCAACATCGTCTGACAGGCTATGATTTTGTTTAACTCCAGTCGCTAGTTGCCATCATGACATACCGACTTACAACAGGCATGCCTCGTGTAGTATTGAATCCCAAGTCTAATCAGCAACGAATCGACAAAACACCAAGTCGAAATAAAACGCTGGCGACTATCGATTCACTCCCTGGTCCTGTGCGAGTTGGTATACAATTTCCAAGTGTAAATTAACTGTTCAGGACATTTTTACTTTGGCAAGTAAGAGGATGTGGAATGTGTAAGTCAGTAATAACTTCTTTTTATATGCAACCTTTTATCAGAACATGGGGCGGGGGATGGGGGGGAGGGGCTCAGGGGCTGTGTGCTGCTTGGGCCCCTGATTCAAGCAGTTTACTTTTACTCTACAGACAGATCTAAGCAGCAAGGGCTTTAGGCCTCTGATGCCACTTGCCAGCTTGTGGGGCCTATGCACAGAAGAAAACAGTCCAAGAATCTACTTCGTTACTTTCATCATGCCTGCATCCCTCCAACAATTGACATATCCGTGTATTCCTATTTTTCAGACGTGCAGTTTAAAAATCCCATAATACTTTAAAGAAGATTTGCAACCAAAAGAAAGGGGGGGGAAGCAAAACATGTGAATAAAAACGTTATTAAGAAACAAAGATAGATTCTGAATAAGAGGCAGGTAAACTTGAATTGCAAGCAATTGAGATGTTTGCAATTATGATAGAACGAAATATAGTAGTGGTGGAAATAGAAAATTCAATACAAAAAAATTAATAAAGGATTTTTGATCTAGGTTCTTATGAGGACTTTGCAACACACTAATGAACACCCTTAGGCTCTATTCTTCTGTGTCTCCGCGGTGGCTTACACTAGTTTAAGAATGTTCAGTGTGAGTCTTTAATGTCTGAAGACTATTACGTCCTAACTTGAACCCAGGCGATAAGGAGGGTAGACAATGGACTGCAGATCAGTGGGTTTGTGCACCGTTTGCAAATGTTTGACTGACCTTGAACAGTCGCAGGTTCGAATCCTGATGGGAGCTGTTCCAGCACAAGATATGATTTCTTCCAGTCTTCAAAAGCATTGAGTCATGTTGGATGTTCATGATCATTTTTGGGTTCTCATGATATATCGTGGTAAAGAAAAGATCTGGTGGGATCAGGTCGAAGCAATAACCCTTTTCATGGTTGTTTTATCACAGTTGCCCAGAAAAATATACCATGACACAGTAAGAATCTACTAGACTGGCAGCACCCAAATGCCAGTCTAGTCAGGTAATTACACTTAGTAGGACTGCTTTATCAGAGATGCCCAGTAAAAAAAAGTAAAGCCAAACTAAGAAATGACTAGACTGGCAGCACCCAAATGCCTCTCTAGCCACAAATACCACATTTCATGCCTGCTTAGCCTGGAGTTGGATTACCATTATGTGTTATCACACAATTCCCAGCCCCCACATATCCCCTCTCCCTCCAACCCCCTTCCCCAATCCCCAAAATCAGCACTTCAGTCCACAACTACCTCCACGTCTCTCTTCCTTGTCCCAGTGTTTACGTATGAGGCACCTTTTCTCCTAGGTAAGTACTAGGACAAGGACGAGTCTGTATAGGAGTAATGAAGATTACAGGTAACTAAACAAGGCATTACCTCCATGTCCTGCTACCTCAAAGTGCCTCGCACACATGTACTGGGATGAGGAAGAACGGGCCTACGAGTAATGAAGATTAACCAATATGTAATCGTGGCATTAAACACAAGCAGTGGCACAACACCATTGATCTGACAGGGCTTCAGTCCTCTCCATCACCCCCTGAAATTTTGGGCTATGTTTACTCGACATAGCTGACTTACAAACCGTTGCCGGGCAGAACAGGATACATATGATAAACGGCACCTGGGTTTTCACCATTTGCAAAGGCCCAGCAATTACTAACATAAAGCATTTCACTGTTAGTTATTTGGCAGTTGAAATTGTGATGTGGGTTTAGTACCTACATGCCTGCGGAGTGTTTAGAAGGGTACAGAGGGGACAGGAGACCGCTCATTCTCACAGCAGTCCATAATTGGGTGCTTTCAGACTTAAAAGAGGGAGTTAACTTCTTGTAACGTTGAAGCCGCACTAGAATAGTCTCATTAGTATGTGTAAAGAAGTAAGATGCCCCCACACAAATATGTTTGCTGCCAGTGAAGTTAGTGCCTCACCCAACATTTGAAGGGTTAGCACCCCCCCCAAATGTAGGTTTTGTTGAGCCTGTGAACAAAAGCACACACACCATTCACCATGCACATACATGCATACACATGCACCCCCTGCCACCCATACATTTAAGTGTGTACCCTTTCACCATATGGGCACACCCAGTCATCACCCATACATTGAAGTGTATATCCTTTCAGCATACAGGCACACACCCAGGAAGCCCCCATACATTTAAGTGTGCACCCTTTCACCAAACACTCACACATGCACCCCCTGCCACCCATACATTTAAGTGTGTACCCTTTCACCATATGGGCACACCCAGTCATCACCCATACATTTAAGTGTACATCCTTTCAGCATACAGGCACATACCCAGGAAGCCCCCATACATTTAAGTGTGCACCCTTTCACCAAACACTCACAAAGGCATACCTGGCCTGCATCATGCACTCACTCATTAATACACATTACATTATATACATATATATACATACACTTATATGCATGCACACACACATTAAAAGAAAATACATGCTCTTACCTTTAATCTTAGTGCATGGAACAAGACCTTCAGCTCCCTGCAGCAGCCAGGAATGCTTGTTCCTGTCATCTGCAGAGTATTCGGAGGCCTCTGTGTCATGGCTGGTTTCTTTTTTAAGCCACTCTGACTTCATAAAGAAATCATTTTCGTTAAAGGTCCGAACCGAAATAATTTCTTTATGAACGCAGAGTGACTTCAAACAGAAACAATTTCTTTTTGAATTCATTTGTATTTGTATTTTGTTTATTTGTAAAGCGCAAACCACGCCCACGGGCAACCGGGTGCATAGGGCTCCCTCCACCCCATGGCATGACTGCCTCCAGCCTGTAGACTTCCATGTCATGGAGTGGGGGAGCCCTCGGACTTCATAAAGAAATAGTATTTTTTTCTAGTCACTCTGCCTTCATAAAGAAATTATTTCTGTTACGCTGTAACAGTGATAATTTCTTTATGATGGCAGAGTGACTTCAAAAAGAAACTATCTTTCTTTTTAGTCTGAGGGGGTCCCCTCCCAGGACATTTGTGGGTCCCCTTGCACTGCATGGACTATTCGGGGCCCCGCTACGCCAGTGCACCAAAGAGTATGTGCCACTTTCATTGTAGCTAGGGTATGCTCTAGTCTGTCACAGAAACGGGATGTGTCTACCATAGGAAGCGTTGAGGGTGCAGTGACATGAAAACTTCAGCACTGTATTTTCGTTTGTTGTACCTCAAGAAAAGCACTCTATTAGGGAGTCGAAAGTAAGGGACCCACCGTAGGTCTCGAGACCTTGCTCCATTACCAGGTGAGTCTGTTCCCGACACCACAGCGTGATGCTTACCTGTCGAGAGAACAGCAATAGTCCCAGTGCTCTGGGCTCTAACTTGAAACAGATTATGGAAATAATGCTTGTCTGTGACTCTGTTGCCACCAACAGAGAGCCTACCCCTGGCCTACATACAAGCCATATTTATAAAGAATTGTATTAGAGGCCCACATTTAAATTTGGCGGAGTGGGGTTCACAGTGTCACCCATGATTTGCATGTTTTTCCACTTATTTTCTAAGTGAGTTGGATTTGTGACACACTCGGCGGTCTTGCCAGAGGGGAATCCCAAGTGTTGTAATCCTACTCCACTGCTTACGAATGGGTTCTGTGTTGAGAGAATTTATGGGCAAGGATATCTGCACAGTGGGCCATAATGTGGTGGGTTGCTTGGTGATGAGCAAAGTTTAGTGGGTGTTGTTTCAGAGATGTGAGGCATTGCCAGACTTAAACAAGGGCGGCCTGGGTATCCAAGGGGGGAGGGGAGGGGGTTACAGTCCACGCGGAGGGGGGTGAGGGGGAGTTCCTGGGGTTGTTCACACCTTTTCACACAATAGTTGATTTGTTGATGTTTTTCAACAGCTGTCAGCCCATATGCTGGGAGCTCCTTTGGCATATTCTCACCCTTTGATCATCCGACTGGAGGGAGCACAATTAAATTCAATGAAGAAACAATGTGCCAACAGCTGTCTGCACCCTAATAATATGGGAGCAGCAATTTGCACACGTGGTCTGTTTTTTCTTTTCAATTGTTGAAGTTCATCTCCTCTATTGATATGCTCACGTCTTTGAATGTACACTTCACTTGGTAGAATACAAGAGATCCCTTTCTACTGTTTTAATTCAAGAGCCTGCTCTTCAACGAATGCACCCCCTAATCCGAGTCCCACATACCCTCTCCTCCTTTCCTAACCTGAGACTGTGTGATCTGTCCCCCCTCCCTATATTTTCCCCTGGTTGCTTGTTGTAGATCCGTTGCTGCCTAATTGCCTGCCCTCTCCTTCCCCCATTGTTAGCTTTCCGTTCCCTTGGATCTCTTTGTCCCTCCCCCTATGAGTTGTGAAGCTCTCAGTTGCTAACCTAAGCCAGGTCTGTGCTTAATATATAGCCTAAAATGAATTACTATAATATGAATCATAACATTAAGAATACCAATAATAATAACAATAGTAATGCACCTATTTTACTGAACTGGCTTTTGAAGAAGTGCATTCCCTCCAGTGCTCATTTCTCTTCTGAAAGCAAACCATACTTGTCCAAAATGCTTCAACGTCCTATATTTTGTCAGTTTCACTTATGAGCCTTGGTTCTTTCAGAAAAAGGTCAAGCACATGATAGATTACATTTCTTGGTGGGTGGGTTGACTCCCTAGGGGTGGGGCTCAGAAAGAGAATGCCCAATAAACATTTGGGTGGGAAGGTTAGTAAGTTTGCTGGAATGGACAATTCATATTTGTTATTTTCCTTTCTTTTTGACAATTCATATGTGTGCCAAATTGCTGATGACATGTAGTCCATAACGTGTATAATGTTTAACCTGGTGATCTGGATTAACACAATTGTGTAATTCTGGGGATAAAACCACCCATCGTTGTGATGTCTCTCATGCACGCACTGCATCTCCACTTGGTACTCTTAGAAACCTTCCAACAGGAAAGGTGCTCCCTCCCACAGAATAGTGCCAGTCACACACAGAGCTGTCCTCCCGTACATTGCAGGGCACGGCAGGGAGGGTTATTCTCTGGTCAACCCATGTTTCACTCATCTGATAGTTCTTGTTTTCTTTCACAGATAGGAGCAGGAACATACTAAATTATGTAATTCCCACCACCTTGTCTCTGAGATGCCTGGCCCCATGTCTTACATTGTTTACCCCCTCCCCTGCCTTTACACTGAGGTGGGCCTCCATCTTGGTGCATAAAGTTCACAATGATCCCAGAATGTTCCTGGCACTATTGAAGATAGAGACATAACGCCTCGTCTCATGGTGCCCGTGGCAACTGCTGGCACTACCGGTAACACCACAGGAGGAGCCGAAAAAGCCATCCAGGCTGCCACCACCATAACACTAGGAGGAAAGGAGAAGGCACCAGTAGAAACACTGGGTGTTGAGAAATGAGCACTGCTGTCAAGACATTTGAACCAACATGTCACCCTGTGGAGGGTTTTCCCCTCCTTCTTCCCTATTTGCCCTCTTTCTTTCCAATAATTCCTAAATCACCTTCTTCAAACTGTAACATTATTTCTCTTCCTTTATCTTACCCATCTTCCCACTTTCCCTACCAACAGGTATCTTATCCATTTGCTAGGCTTCCACCATACATGTGTTAACCATGCCTTCTCACTCCTTGTCGGACCCTACCTATTAACCCACTTACCCATAACCCCCTCTTTCCTTAACCAGAGTTATGCCTCTGTACCACTTCTTCATCTCTGACCAGCTGTTGCCATCTGCCCTTTCCAGTTTACACTTCCTTGCTCTCTTTTCCACCATGGTCCCCAAACTCTTTTCGAACTGCATGGGCTACTTACTCCAGCCCAGTCTTCTCGTTCAATCCTTGGTTTGTTATCCTTCCTATCTTCTCAGGTCTTCCTCATTATCAATGCAGGCTGCCCCTTTGCTGTAAGAGGAACCATCTTTATTCACTCTCACACTTCCCCAGATGACCATCCCAAAGCTCCTAGCTTTCTTTCCCAGTCCCCTTCACTCACTGCCTCCATTTCATCCCTGCTCTTCTCCTGCTCAGCCAGATTTTGCTCCAACTGTGAAGTAGCCTCCCTGTCCTGTGTAGATTCCAACCTGAGCTCCCCCACCTCATGTACAAACCACCTAGGGTGAGTCCCACCACCGGGGGTCAGGAGTATTTCTGTGGGAAACATTTTTCTGTGGCTGAACCATGCAGATCAGTAAAATACAAGAGTGGAACAGATCTTCCCAGCGTCTTCCTACCCTCCCTTTGTAATAATGAAATGTCCTAGTGGTTTACTGGCCCACTCTGCCACTTCTTCTCGTCCCCTGGTGAGCCTCTGAACATACAGATAAAATCACTGGTGTTCTGGTGGCATGTATCTAAATGTCTTCCAGTGGCTTGAGGGGCTCCTTAACCTACAGGGTAAACCACTGGAGGTCTAAAAGGCCTCCTAAGCAAACTTCACCCATTAGTGGACTAGTAGCTCCTCAATCTGTAGGCTGATTCACTAGCGGTCTTGTGGGCTTTAAGTTTAAAAACAATCCTGATTATTTAGTGAGAGTGCTTGCATCCTCCCTCCCCATACCTATTCTTTAGAGTGGCCTCATAGGCTATCCAATGAGCAGGGTGGCATGCAGGCAAAATATCACATAATGTGATCCTCCCTGCATGCCCGGTCTTGCCCTGCTCTTCTCCCCCATACCAACTGCCTTACACACCCCTCCACCAGCCAGAATCAAAAGGAAACACACATTGGCAAAGTCAACAGTTTGGGCCTTTGTGTAAGTATGGGATAGACATTTTTTAGGCATTGGTATAATGGTACTACACGGCCACCAGATCACAACAGCTAGAAAACAGTGGATTACCTGGGCATTTGATGGCAGTACCTGGCAAATTCTATGAAGACCTCAAGCCAAAACTGTTGCCTGTTTTTAACAGGACTTCAGTGCATGAAGAGATATTATGGCAGTCAATGGATGGGCAAATACCTAAACAACACCTACAAGCTGTGTGTCCCTCCTACAAATGCAATAGTTTCGGCTTTGGTGCTTAAGCGCCACCTGACAGCCCAAACTAAAACAAAGTTCCCTTGCCAGACACCCTCCCAGGTCGGCCTCCTTCCCCATCACAGAAACCCCCTGATGGCCGAATGACCTGCTTTGGGGTCTACATACATCTAACAATAAGTCACTGCATTTATGCAACAGCTTGTCCTTTTGTAGGTCTGTTGCCGCAGGGATGCAATGACTACTCATTTCATCGCCACCATGCTAGATGTCTTGAGCATGCACACAGCGGACATGTTCATTGTCGGACATCACGGCAGCCTATGTGCCCTCTCTAATTCATCTGATTGTGTCTTGTTTTATCTGGGGCAACAAAACCGACACAACCCAGTAAATCACACCAATGCAAAGGGCATAAAAATGTAAAACTGCATAAAGTGCAAATGGACATGCTATGTGGGTGCGTGCTTGAACCGCTTATTTTGTGCTCCTTAAAATCCAGCCTACGCACAGACATGCATGCTGCAATGTTGAGGGTCAGGTGAAATTCCAGGCAAGGCTAATGAGGTCTTAGTATGCCCCCTTTGAGCAGCTACCAAAAGAGTTAGCTTTAAGATCGATGTGGACATTGTACTTCAGGAAGATGGACCATGCTTAAGAGTCAGCACATTACATGTCCCAACAGGATCAAAATAAAACAAGTCCATTTTGCTCAAATGTTCTGCTTGCATAACGGTGTATGGAAAAAAATGTTGCTGTTGAATATTTGTCACTGCTTTTCCTGAATATGTATTTAGGGAAGCGGAAACCCTGTATCAATGGCCCAGGATAAAATAGTGACAAAGCTTTTGCAGAGAAAGCAGTTTGGAAAAAAGTGCAGGATATTTGCTGAAGATATTGTCTAAAAATACAAATGGAAAAATAGCAATTTACTTGATCACAGGACATGTTACAAAACATGACGCTAGGTTTGTAGGGATCCCACATTACTTCCTTCATAGAATATACTGCCAGCAGTCCTGCAGATGGGCACATTTATTGGGGGAACTCATGCCCCCTCCCATTCGTGCGGTGGTAGGGGGGCTTGGGAAGTTGGGGGGATTGTCAGTGGTGTGGGCGGGACTGAGGGCACAGCTAAGTGTCGAATGATGTACGTACCGTGAATATAAAAACAAAGTGCATTTTGGGAATATATGAATGACCACCAATTTATCAAACGTGTCTGTGTTAGTAATTGAAACGTCCATCCCTTCTGAGCATGCAATGCCTACTTGGTATGGTACTTATTTCCTCTGTCAGTATTGTCACCCTGACAGTAAAATGTGTGCAAAGCATGAGGCCTCTCTCCAGCTTTGGATAGGTTCAGTGTTTAAGTTTGGGCAGCCCGTGAGAACGTGCGCTCCTCAACTGCACGAGACACGGCATACGGGAGACTCAGGGCAGTCAGGGGCAGAGAGCATGGAACGGTGCTCCTGTTATGGCCCCATTCCTCCCCTGATAACCATCAATGTCTCAAAGGGTGCATGACCCGTCCCTTAACCACGGAGGCACCCCCAACGGGCTGCATGGTGCCAAAAGGTCAGCGTACTTTTTTGACAAAATGTAAAAACTCGAGTTATGAAAAGTGGCATCAACATGCTATAGGTCTAAAGATTGTCCTCCCGAATGAGGGTCCTAGCTGAGAGGTGGTTAGGAAGCCAAAATGGTGTCAGTGGAATCAGAGTTTTGTGACTCCTGTCCTGGCTTTACCTCCAAATTATAATGTGATCCTGGACAGATCGTCCTGCCCCAATATATAGTACGTGTGCTTTCTTCTGCAAAAACGTCACATTAGGGAACTGTACATGGGGTTACACATATACCAAAACATTTAGGTTAAGGAAGGAGTTAAGGGAAAACAGGTGGCAAGGGGCCATCTATTATCCCGCAGAGTCCGGTACCCCCCATTTCCCATCTAATGCTTAACACCTCTCAAACTCTACCATCTGCAGTGTGATTTGGTGCAGCAGAGCCTCACTTCTCAACTTAACCGTCGTCTCCATCTCACTCTTCCAAAAAACGCACATCATCTATGTTTGCAACTATCACTGCCCTGAAGAAATTAAGCCCGTGAGACCAGTCTAATTGGGCCAGCCTTTCATGAGGATGCAGGAGTACCAACTCGGGCGTCATGCGTAGGTTGCCGCCAGTGCCAAACTCATTCACCCCAACACCTCCATCCAAAACTGAGGACGTTTTGGCCAGTTCCACAGAGTAGGTCGTAGTGACCCCACACAGCCTGACAGTTTTAGCAGAAGCCACTCATGGTAGGGTCTAAGTGATGCAGCCTGCCATGGTTCCACTAAATCGAATGCCCTCCTCCCCCTCCACCCCCATGACCAGAAGAAAATAGCAACTTACACTGCTGGCCCATATTTACTTCGATCACTGCCAGGGCAATTTATCATTCTTATGATGCTGCCTTCATCGCCACCTTTTAGGGCAGTTGGCACACACTTGTATCGAAATGATGAAAACCTCATTGACAATGTAAGGTCCTTAATTATTTCTGTCAGTTCCATTTATAACCAGGTAAATTCCGTCTTGCTGAAGCAGCAGACAGAACACTCCCACACTCTCCAGCCAGGGGATCATGTTATGTTGAACATGCATCAGTGAAATTCAGCATTGATCCCATGCTGACGTGGGCCCTTCAAGATCATCCTATCAAACAACTCTGCAATTAAGGTGAAGAATTGGCCTGCTTGGATGCATGGCACTCACTATAAAAAGGTTTCCCCCTGCTTTATAGATATAAAAGTATGTCTGCGCTAAGTTGGAGCTTCCTTTGGTTCCTTTGTCTGTTTCTTATTCTTAATGCAATATGTTTCTTTTGGACTAAGAAATGGGTCCAAATGCTGACAGGTGATAGCAACTTCAGAAATTGACAGTTGGCAATGGTATAGCAATGGTATAGCAGGAGCTATATAGTGAGCTAGCAGGGTGGCAACCGTGGGTTTTGGGGCCATTAGGAGTGTGGGGTAGGTTTATAATTGGGATTCCTTCTGAAGCCAGCTGAGTTTGTACCAGATCCATTACCCTTGTCAGGCCCTCATACATTTGATGCCGGATGGCAAGTATGTTTGGGTCCTAGTAGAAGATCACAAATCTAGGAGCTGCACACATAGTCCTAAGGATCTGAGAGGTACATAAATGCATTAACTTATACAGATACTGTCAGACCAACTGAAGTTTATCCTGAGCCCTCTCATGTCTCTGATCACTATTGTTTTTAGGTTTACACTGCAGGAGAGGGAAAGAGCAGATATTGAAGACCATCACATGGTGTTGATATGACTTGCCTTTAGCAGGTGTGTTGTGAATGTACTGACAGGGCTGCAGCTAGTCTACACTATTTGGGTGCTGCCATACAGCTGCAGTAACTGAAGGGGAAGTTCCTCAGGAGGAGAAGCAAAAAGGATATGCATCGTCTTGCTAATTAATAGGGTAGCAACAACGTTGAACAATGATACCTTTTTTGTATTTTTGCAAGGAACTTGGGGTTGGTTACCCTAAGTGACCTGGTGGAACCCAGACGTGAACCCCTTGTTCACTGTGCTCAGAGCGGCACAGCTCCACCTCACTGATGAGGCCCAACAGGGCTGAAACACGTGTCTGGGGTTGCTGTTGGTACTCTTATTCAAAGGAGGTTTGCCTGGCATTTCGGTGCTGTACTGCCCTTGTGGGTCGGACGAAGATTGATATGCAAATGAATATTCTTCATTTGTGAAAAATCCAGTGAACAAAAAGCGATGGCTGCGCACTCTCAAAGTGGGAATGAAACCACAGAAGAGGTTATCATTGCATATTCTTTCTAGAGAGGGGCACCTGATACCTTTTTTTGTAATGTTGAACAATGTTGAACCCTTTGTCAACAGCAACAAATACCAGCTCTGGATATCAGGGTCTCAGGCACTGTGGCACGACTGCCTCTACGTTCTCCTAGATATCACCACCCCAGTGGCCTTTATCATTAATGTGTGTATTTATAAGGTGTCATGGTACTGAACATTGTGCAACAGCATAAGCCATGGATTATTTCAGGATCAGAACCCTTCTTTCCTGTGAAAGTCACAGGGTGCTGTGGTCCTTATTCAGTTAGTCCTCTGTACAATGATCTACATGTTTATGTTGAAGTGAACTTTATGGCCCTCAGCTGATCCAGTGCCTTCCTCAGTGTTAAAACTCAAAAACACATGTGCATGCAAATAAATGGTTACCGAGACGTCTCAGTGATAATCAACTTTTATCTTAAACCAAAGGAAACTGGGTTTATCTAAGTAAGAATAAAACAAGAGGTCCAAAAAAACATTGTTGCTAAGCAATTGAGAGCAAGCACACCCTCATCTGACCAGCGATATTTTGGGTCCCTGAGCAAAGGCCTACATTAGATTATCTGGTAATGTGGGGATCACTGCTATGCCTGCATGCACCATGAACTGCTGGGGAAGTATGTTGAGTCTTAGCATCCGATTGAAAGGTAAAGGAGCGATATTTGCTGGGGTCCCAATATAGACCGGGCCTGGTATGTGATTGGTTGCTGGTATTGGAAGGGCTGTGATTGGTCATGAGTGCATCCCAATCCTGTGCATGGTACTTCAATATGTGGGACTGCATTGATGTGTCACTGACATTAGGCTCATCCGTCCTACAGTAAACATCTCTCTTGCGTAGAAAGATGTGTGGTGTGTTGTGCAGTATGAAGGAAGACATTATACACTTTCCATTGGTGTAGTGGGCTATGACTTGTCCTGCTACGCTTATCTGGCTGTAAAGGCGTTGGTGGTGGTGGCATTAGGGATGTGGCTGCCACACATGGACAGTGTGGACTTTCAGAGTTGCCAGAATGTATTTGAAAGACACTGTACAAAGGCAGAGGAGTAATGTTGTCTTTCCCTCCCACCTCTGTAACTGTGGCAGTGTCTTCTTCCTCCATCCTCTCCTCCTCTGCCGTGTCAGTGGCTTCTAGGATCATGTGCTGTAGCCTGGACTCTGAAGGCACAAAACCAATATAATGCTCAGGGGGTGCTCGACAGCTCGCAACTAAGATGGTTGCTGCTTACTGAGCTCTGAGCGTGTAGACCGAGAGGAGGAGGCCCAGGTCTGCTTTGGCCCAGAAGTTTGAATCCTGGACAACGGGGAGTGTGGCTGACTTTAGCGTGAGTCTGGTGGTCGAGGCTGTAGTGTCCCCAGTGCCTCCTTGCCAAGATATCGCCTGGCAATCTGGGAGTCGTGTAGTGCAGTGAGGAGAGGCGGCCCTGAGCCGACAACACTGCACAGAGTGGCAGCTGTAGCCGGACCAGAGTTGGGCCAGGCCTGCTGTAGTATGGCAAGCTCTAACTGTTGGCAGCGGTAGAGCGGGTGAGGAGAGGACTCCCAGTGGAGCATAAGGGTACTGGTCCATGGACCCCAGAGGTTGCTGGCACAGGTGCCCCTCCCTTTCACCATCGGTGGCTGCCGTGAGGTGTGGAGCAGCCGCTCTGGAAATGATGAGGGCGGCGAGACACCAATTAATTTCCACTCTGGAGATCACATCGATGTTGCGGCTCTGCTGAGGCTTGCAACGCTGCCGGTGACGGGAGCGTGATCCGAATCTGCTGGTGTGGCCCCCAGGCTGGAGCTGCATTGACGGGAGCAGAGCGGGCAATTCAACCATTGGCAGCAGAAGCAAGCCTTGCTTTAACACTGGAGCTCTCAAGCCAGAAGAGAAGTACTGGGAGCTGGTAGGAGGACCAGTGGATTGATTGCTATTACATTGATGGTGAGTAGAGAGGACTGGGACAAGCGGGACAGGCACGGCTGATCTGGAGGGGGGCCGGCCTGAAAACCATTGCAAGGGTGGACGGGCTAGGGCTGCTTGGGGCTAGTGCGGCAGGATGTTCCTGCTGACCTGTGGGGAGTGACCCCTGCAAATTCATGTTGGGAATGCTGGAGCACTGCAGTTTTCGGGTCACGCTGCTGTTGGGAGACACTCTGGTCTGTACTCCTCTCTGAGGAAATCTGCTCTTGGAGACATAGGCTGGGATACAGTGGACTCTGCACTGTCCTTCATGCAAAAGCTACTGTTTGTTGGAGTGGGCTGTCAGAGCGAGAGTGGACTGGCACTTCGCCTCCTATTGGAGCAAGTAGACAGCACACCTTGCATACAGTTCTGGGCAGTGGGGGTCAGCTTTACTACTATTGTCAAGTGTGGTGGCGGCTGCGGAGTGAGGGGTGCTGACTGTTGGTGCTTCAGGCCTCGTGGCCCCAGTGAATCCTCACCTCATCATCCCCCATTGCGGAGAGTGCAGCTGATCGGGCAGTGCAGAGAAGACAAGCATCAGCAGAGAGAAGTGAGCGAGCAGCTAGTTGATGGCTAAAGGAAAAAAGAAGCAGGGTCAGCTGCAGTTTACACAAAAGGAAGGTTTAGCTGTGTGTAAATGCACTACGGCCTCGTCACAGTCTAATGGGTCGGGGGAGCCAGTGTTGGCTGGTTCGGCTGCAGCTGCGCCTGGATGGTCTGTGAGTCAGGGCTCAGACCTGAACTTAATACTGGCAGAAATGAAAAGCGGCTTTGCATCGGTGAACACTAAGTTGGATAGTATGGATTACAAGATGGACAGTATGCAAGAGAGGATTGAAAAGGAGAGCAGTCGCCTTCGCGTGGCCGAGCACAGAATTGCCGTGCTGGAAAATACAAGTAGCAAGGTGACCCAAAATATTCGAGGACTTCAGCTGGAGATTAAAGAAATCTGGGACAAGAATGAAGACCTCGAAGCGAGATTGCCCCCAAATAATATAAGAGTAGTTGGGATTCCGGAGGTGGAACCATTGGAAAATATGGAGCAGTTCATGGAATACTTTATTAAGGAGGTCCTGAGTGACCCTTTGCTCTCCTCCCAATTCTTGATTGAACGGGCTCACTGCGCGTCCGTGCAGAAGCCCAGACCGGGTCACAGTCACGCCTGGTCTTTGAGGGACTACTGACCTATTGTGATTGTGATTCTATTCTGTGCAGGGCACGAGAGCTTGGGGCCTTTTAATATAAGGAATCCAGAGTGTCACTCTACCAGGATTTGACCCCATCCGTGCAGTGGGCTTGACTCTTGTTCCTGACAGTGAAGCACTTGTTGAGGGAAAAGGGGATTTATTATGCTATGATGTACACCTCCAAATTGCATGTTATTCATGATAACGAGACCGATTTTTTTCACTGATCTTGCTGAAGTTATAAACTTTGTGGATCCCTGCCTAGGGGCTGAGGGGGCTGCGGCCTAGGAGGGAGAAAATGTGCAATGGTGCAATTTCCTGGTGATGTTTGGCTACAGGTGTGATGTCGATAGAACAGTTCTATGGGTGACTGAATCTTCAGACAGTTTATTGAAATGTGGTATTTGGGAAGGCACTCAAGTTGTCATTACTCTTGTTTTGTTATGTAACAAATTGGTCATGTTGCTGTTTTTCCTAATATGCATGAGCCTCCCCCTCTATGGAGGTAGCCCTCGACGGTGGGACCGACAAAGTCACGGTTTCCGGTGTTCCCAGGTAGGCGTCCTGGTGGGGAGAATTGGGGAGGTTTGGGGGGTGTTGTGGGAGGGGGCATCACTGCTGGTTGTGGTTGGGCAATAGGGGAGTGGGAAGAGGGCCTGGGCCATGTTGAGGTGTGGAGAGGGAATGCAGGGTTGAGAGGGTGGTGTCGGAGGGAGTGGGTTTATGCTGGAGGATATTACAATCTAGGGGTTATGTTAAAAAATGGTCTTGTTGCTCTGAAAATTGTGTGCAGTATACAGATTTACTGCTGGGCTATGTTTTGTTGGGGTGCTGGACGGGTCTAAGGTTCACGATATCTGGTGATGGCTAGGGTACCGCCACGTGAGTGCTGCACCGTTCTCAGCTGGAACATAAGGGGGCTTAACAACCATTCTAAAATGTGCAAGATTGTAGCTTACGAGGAAGGTCATGTTTCTTCAGGAAACACACTTGAAAGGGAAGACTAATGAGGGGCTGACAGGGTCCTGAGGAGGTGCACGCGTTTACATTTCTTACTCCACGTATGCTTATTATTGTCCATAAAACATTGGGGTTTAGGCCGCTGCAACAATAATGCAACCCTGATGGGAGTTTTGTGATAGTGTCGGGGACTCTAGCTCGGAACCTTGGTCAATCTGTATGGCCCGAATGTGGATGATCAGGGTTTCTATGACTCCCTCTGGGCGAAGTGCTAAACATACTCGCATACTTTAGTAATTGTAGCTGGGGACTTCAATACAATTCTGTATGCTGAGTGGGATAGATCCATGGTCAGCTCGAGGCCACTGTCCTTGGCCACTAGAGCAATAGAGGGGGGAGTAGCAGACGTCGGGCTGGTGGATTTGTGGAGAATGTTGCATCCAGATGAGAGGGATTATTATGTTTACTCCTCTGCGCATGACATGAGGTCCCGCATTGATTATATTCTGGTAGGGCCTAGCCTAGATCGTAGTACGGACAGCTGTGTTATGCTCCTGAGAACATTGTCAGACCATTCTCGGATTCTGTGGCAGTTTCAGGTCAAAAATCGGACAGTGGTTAGGCCCCAGTGGTGATTCAGAAACCAAGTGCTGCTGGACGTTGTGTATCAGAGTGAAGTGCAAGAGATTATAACATCCTTTTCTGCTTTGAATGTGGGATCAGTTGCCTCAGCAGTGATCCTCTGAGAGTCGCTCAAGGTGTACTTGAAACGAAGCTGCATTTCGATTGAAAGAGGATTGGCGCATAGGTGTGGAGATGAGGGGAGTCATGGCCGGTACTAAGCTGGGCTGGTGAGTGGGTCGAGAGGTCAAATGGACATCCCGGCAATTAGGTGAGCGGATGGCACAATGGTTTCACATACCAATTTAATTCTTGCAGAGTTCCGGGACTTCTACGAGAACTTGTATGCGGCTAGAGGCAGGGTGGTGCCGGGTATATTGCAGTTGTTTCTGGGGGAGGTTGCGCTGGGGGAGCTAGATGTGCAGGCTAAAACAGTCATGGGCGCTCCCATTACAGTAGAGGACATTCTGAAAATGATCAAAGATATCCCGACCGCTAAGGCCCAGGTTCGGACAGGATCACCACAGAATTCTTCATATGGCCCCAATGTTACTGAGTATTTGCTCCAGGTTTAGGAGGAGGGCCTAGAGCTGAGGGATCTTACCTCCTACGACGCATGAGGGAATCATTTCTTTGATACTAAAGCCCGATAAAGACCAATTGGACTGTGCCCCCTACAGGCTGATATCTCTCATCAATATGAATATGAACAGTTTATCCAAAGTTTTTGTTGATAGACTGCTCCCCTTTCTCTTCTCCACTGTGCATTCAGATCAGGCTGGTTATATCCAGGGTTGATCCACAGCTCTTAATCTGCGGAGACTATTTGCGGTGCTGACCCAGATAGAGCCCTCGGTGCAGGCGATCAGGGCACTTTAAGACATGGATAAAGTGTTTGACTCTGTCGTTTGGGATTATCTGTTTGCGGTCCTAGAGAACGTTGGGATTCTGAAGTACTACCTGCAGTGTGTTAAGATCTTGTACTTGAGAGTGACTGTGAGGATTGGGCTTTTTGGCAAGTGCTCTGCGGCATTTGAATTGGGGCAAGGGATGTGGCAGGGGTTCCTGTTGTCCCCACTTTTATTAGCAATCGCAATGGAGCCACTGGCGGCACGCCTGCGGATGGCTCTTAGGCCTCAGGGGCTCACCTTGAAAGGGGCTCGAGAGCTCATTTCACTCTATGGGGACAACATCATCCTTTATCTCAAGGACCCAAGTAGTAGCTTGCAGCCACTTCCCCAAGAGATTGAGGCATTTGGCACAATATCAGGTCTTTGGGTCAATTGGTCCAGGTCGATTCTGTTTCCTCTGAATGCAGCCATATGGAGCTGAAGGGTACCGTTGGACACAAGCTGCGATAAAGTATCTGGGTATACAAGTCAGCAGAAGTCACTCCCAATAGCTTAAAGATATTTATGGGTCTTATCTGGAGACGCTCCAGAGCAAAATTGACCGGTGTGTTTCACTTCCCATTTCCCTTATGGGTAAAATTGCAATAATAAAAATGGTCATACTGCCCAAATTGATATATATATATTTCTTAACGTCCAGATGTGGCCTGTTGCAAATTCTTTGCAGAACTAAGGTTACTTATGATCAAATTGGTGTGGAGCCCGAAGTCGCCCAGAATCAAGTGGAAAGTGCTTACCAGGACATGGGAGCAAGAGGGTCTAAATGTACCCAATCTGGAGTTGTGTTACCTTGCTGCAAAGGTGTTGTTCATGATGTACTGGATGCCAGGGTAATTGTACATTTAATTGTAATTGTTTATTTGTAAAGCGCTTATATACAAGTGAAGTGCTTCAAAACGCTTCAAGGTGGGAAGGGAACAAGGGAAAACAGTAGTCATTCTTAGGCCTTGAAGTTTCCAAATGATCTAACAAAATTAAATAGTATACTAGGCCAGAGGCATTTCTACTAGTACACGTGCATGACAGGAGGGAAGGAGGGGTGGGAGGGGGAGAAGGGAAGATCAAACAATCAGTAAGCTGTCGTGCTAGGCCTAATGACTTGCAAGATAGTACAAGTGAATGACAAGGAGTGTGGAAAGAAAGAGGCGGGAGTAGGGGGAAAAGGGCATACAGAACAATATACTACTGTTCTAGGCCTGGCGACATTCATATTGAAGGATGATAGGTCATCGTCAATAATGCGCCTATGCACAAGTGTTTCAGGCGCAGCCTGGCTAGGGAGGGAAGACAAAGGGAGGACAGACAAAACAATCTTGCTAGGCCTAGTGCATTCAAGGTCGTGCAAGTGCGCAGACAGGAAGTGCGAGGGAGGGGGAGGGGGAACAAGTGTGCCAAGTCCATCAAGGGCCTGGGTTAAGTGCAGAAGAGGGTGCCTCTCACATGGAATGTGCTCCAAGTGCAGAAGTGTGAGGCAGAGTGCAGAGGCCCGAGGCAAGTGTAGGATGGGCGGGGGAGCCTGGGATCTGTGTGGCTCTGGAGGTGCACCAGGCGACCAGTCAGCAAAACTGAGCAGAGTTGAGGAGGAAAGCAGGAGAGGGGACAAAGGGGGGTAGCAGAGGAGAGGGAGAGAGAAAGAGGACGAGAAGAGGAAGTTCTGAGGCATTTCCAGAACTTGAGGAGATCCAGCTCAAGACAGAGAGAGGCAGGGAGGCTGTTCCAGAAGGAGGCACCTGCAGAGCATAAGGTTTTACCCCCACATCTCTGTTTGGAGAAATGGCTCACCTGCAGAGAGTTGGAAGAGACTGAGCGGAGGGCTCTAGGAGGGGAGTATTTAGGGAGAGTATTCAGGGTCCCATTTCATTCCGAGAGAGAAGAGGTTGGCGTACCCGTACTAGTTACAGAGTACCCTGATTTCTAAGCAGATTAATGATTGGTGCCCATTTGACTCTGCGGCATGTACATTACATGCATGGCAAAGTCTGTGCCAGAGAATTCAAGTGGCCCTCCCATATACCCTTGAAGTTGTGGTGTGGGATATTGAATGCTTGGCTCCAACATTCAATGGTAGGATTAAGAGGGAATGGTCTCATGCCGGGGTAAATAATGTGTAATGTAATGGACAGTTTGTGTCCCGGGGGCAAGTTAGTGCTAAACTAGGAAGCGCATTTGGGTTGACATTTCTGTGTTTTAGGATTCACAAGGCATTTCGGGCCTGGTCACCAACCTTTCCCAATGATCCACAGGTCTTTCCCCCTTTTGAAGTACCTTGCCAATGAGGCAAATGCACAGAGGGTAGTCTCAGCAACCTACCAGATGCCACTAAGCTCAGCTCCAAAGGAGGCATTAGCATGTAGGGCACAATAGGAGGCAGATATTGGCCTAGACTTGGGGGAGAAGAGGTGGCTGTATATGTGCCTATACTCTAGGAAAGTAGCGATTAGCCCCAGGTTTAAACTCCTTTAATTTAAAAATGTTCATCAAGCCTATATGTCACCTGAGGTCCAGAGGAAATTTGATCGATCAAATGACGGTCAGTGTCGTAGATGTAAAAGTGATAATACTAGATTCATTCATGTCCTGTGGGACTGCCTTCCCTGATTACGTTTTGGCAGCAGGTAGCAGAAATGACAAGGTGTATCATAGGCCTAGAAGTCCCTCAGGACATCCTTTGCTGAATGCTTTGGATGGCATCCTGGGGTCTCTAAGGGAAGGTGGAAACTATTGTCCATATGTATGCTTCTGGCGAAGCGCTGCATTTTACTGCATTGGTCAAGTCCTGTGACTCCAGCGGCGGCAAAGTGACTGACAGACCCGGCGTGGTGTTGCGATATTGAGCAGGAGTTTTTCGGCCTGCAGTCTGGTAGATCTAGGCCTGGTGATATATGGGACACCGTCCATGATTTTTTGCAGTCTGGGAAAGCTGGGAGCAATGCTGGAGTGGGTGGAGATTGGTCGTCTGAGGAAAATTGCTCTAGGGTGTATATATACTGTCTTTGCTGGAACGCGAGAGTAGGGTAAGGTAGTAGGGGAGTTTCAGTGTACCTGGCTCACAGGACTCCGTGGGTGGGGGGAAGCTGCCGCTTTATCTCTTGCTGGCGGTAAATTCATGGTGTTTCCTTGCAGGTTTTAAGTAGATTGGCGATCTGCCAATTATTGTTGTTTGTAGTCATCTTGTGCAAGGCATGTGCAACCCACTGTAGACACATCTCCCATATCCGTATTTATTTTGTTTATCCTCTGCGAGATGTAATTCAGTTACTGATACTGTATGTTACGTGAACCTGGTAATGCATAAAGTGTTAGAAAACACGAATGTAATGCTCATGTTCATCATTATTGTTCTAAACCTCTTCAGTTTATTTGTGCAATGGATACCAAGAACATGCCACCTCCTGCTCCTCCACAGGGTTTGCTCCTCCTCTCAGCCAGCTCATCAGTATATCCAGTCTCCACTTCTTTCCCATCTCGCCCAGAAAGCAGTGGACCGATCTTTCCACCCCTCCATCGAAAATACCAGAGCTTGTATTATGTCACCTTGAACACTGGAGTGATATGGGTAGGGGGCTGCTGCCTGTAGGTGCGGAAGTTGCCTTCAATTTGCCACACACAATTCTGGCATCCTTGGTGTACATACCAGCTGCTATGGGTGCTGTAAAATGCCTTTTAAACAAATGCATACAATGTGGTAACTGAGATTCTCTCCTCAGGGTGTGAGCCACAAAATATTGTTGCAGCCACTGAATGTAATATTTTGATCCCACCCAGGATTTTCTCTTCAATAGTTTTCTCTCCAAAGTTGTCACAAAAAGATGGCATAATCAGTGCCAGCAGTGATTCTCCCATTTAATAATACTTTGCACTACTCTGCTCATTAAACTGCTAATATTTGGAAATGTGGGCACCCTGCTTTGCAAAGGAGTGCAATTGCTAGCACCTACGGGAATCAGGTGAACACATTAGCAGTGCTCACATGCTGCGCTGCCTCCTGGGCGAGGCTTCAAAGTCCCACGTAGTGAGCGATGAAAACCATGTCTCTGTTCAAACCTCTGTTCGAGCAGCCTCCCAAACTTAGTATTATATTTTCTTCTTAACTAAAATAATTTCATTTGTATAAAACTGGCTTGGAAAGTAAACAAATCACATTACCAAACATGACAATTTTTAAAAACTAAACATTATAGAAGGGGGTTACTCAAAATGGGAATGATTCTAGCTTCATTCCCTCCATCATCAAGGGAAGTTTATACCGTTTTCTGTGTCAAACGAAAATATGCTTGCCCAAGGCCTACAACATCTGATCCACTCTCTTCTGTCTAGCACCCCTTCCACACAAATGGCCTACATAAGAAAAAATATCAGCTAATGGCCAGTGGAAGAAGTGGGCAGGAGCAGTTGGGAGCGCTGTTCCTCTACTTCTTTTAAAATTAAGATTTACTGTTCCTATACTTTTATTTTAAAAAGAAACCATTCAGGAAAGGAAGTGTAGGAAGAAGTTGAAGCTTGCAATGCAGTGCACTGAACGTTCTCTTAAACAGTAGGTGCATTTGTTTTGGGATTATGTTGCGCATGGGACAGACCTTGGCAATGGGGTTTTTCGGGTGTGGGGGCAGGCCAGCAGGGAACATAGTTCCACTATTTCTTTTGATACACTTCGTCCACTGGTAATGGGCTAATCGATGCCACCAGCATGCGAAAAGGCAAACATCACAGAAGACAGCACAGTAATGTACGAGATATTACATGATTTGATCAGGATCACTGTATCGTTTGCTGGCAAAGGCAGCATACAAGCATGAACGCTTTGGTTCGACAGTCTTCAATTTGGATACTTAGTCACCACTTGGTCCAAATGTTTAAGCTCATCATTGAATGTGATTGCCTAGGTTTTACAACACCCCATCTGAACAAACCAATTTCTAGACCTTCATCATACAGATGACATGTTAGTTTTTATAGAAACTCCTATCTGGTGCAGGTACATTGCTGATTATAGCACCTGTTGTGTTGCAAAACCAAGTACATATGCAGGTAGGTTTATAAACTTCAAACATAGGAAAGGCTCAGCCAGCCTTGCTGGAATGTGCTATTCTAATCTTGCATATGAACACATATCTCTGCAATGAGTGCTTAACACACTGAGCTAACTTCTGAACCATTGTGGCACTCAATTTTTCAACATGCATTTCAACTTTGGCTATTGCACATGATCAGCATAGTTCCCTCAGAAAGGAAAGAATGCTACAGGAGATGTACCATAAGGAAAACAGATATGCACACCACAGTGTACACAGAAAGCATTTTATAATTAATTGATCAAAGCAGAATGTACTTGTCAAAACAGAGAGGCAATAGATTTGGAGCCTCTGCAGCATGCCATAAAATATCCTGAAGTTTGCTGTTTAAATCTGGTCAACAATGGAATCTTACTTCTTTAGATCAGGTAGCCTTGTGGGGCCCCCTCCAAGGTGGGGGCCCTGGGCAAGTGCCCCTTTTGCCCTCCCATAAAAACGTCTCTGATCTGACAGTGAGGCTGTCACAAAAAAGTCAGTCAAGCTCTTTAGATGCCACTGAGTTGAAGATACAGAAAAAAACTATTTTACAAAAATGAAAGCAAAATGCACTCCACACCAGAAAAACAAGTCACACGAGGAAACATGCTTTTGGTGAAAAACAAAAAAATGGTAACCCTTATGTATTTGCCAAACTAATTGTTGCCCAGGATTACTCTGTAAAATAGATTATTTATTCAAGCTTCACGGAATACACGGAATACACGGAATACAAAAAATGCACCAAACTAACATGCTGAAGAAACAACAAGCGAATTAGAAACAACCATAAACGACAGTGTAGCTCGGTGCTCCGATACCACGCAAAGAACAAAACATGAATATAAAATATAAAAGCAGTAATTTCACCTGCCATCATTTTTGCAAAATGTATTACTGCAATCTTTTTGTTGATGTTAGCATAATCACAAAAAATGCAGCCTGCACTCCTGGTATATTGTGGATGATGGGCACAGTAGATATTACTTTTTTAAATTCTAACTCTGCAGCCTCAAACCACCAAACAAAGTGGTTGATGCATCGTAATCCGTACGATGCTGTCTACTTTTACAAACCATTGACTATTACTGGCCTCATCAGGGCCTTGGCGCTATCCGGTGGTAATTTTGCTGGGATACCGCCAATGCAAATAGCGTTACTGCTACTCAGTCTGGCGCTATTAGTAGTGGTAAGACAGTAATTCCCCAATTTTTCGGAGAGTCCATAGGACTCTATGGGTGTTTTCGCCACTATTACCACCAGCGGTAATGGCCCCGGCAGTGATAACACCAAAAATGGGAAGAAAGCTGGAGATTTACCTCCAGTTCAGAGCTGCAGGTAAATCTTCAGCTTTCCGCCCAAATTCAGGATTGGGTGGAGCCGTAATGCAGCAGTAATAGCATTACCGCTGACTTTTCTGCTGCTAAAATATGCATGTTTGGAGGTTTTCATTTGGATGGCAATCTTATGCTCGGTTGATGTCCTCCAGAGATAAGATGATTTGAGGATGGTCACATAGTTCTTAATTAACTTAATGTTGCCTAGAACATATCATTGACATTTGTTAGTACTGTCAATGAACAAGTTCTCTTGAATGAACTTTTGAAAATGAGTCATTTTGCGGAGGCTCTGTCTTGGTTGCCCAGTTACTGAGCTGGTATGGCTGGAATCTATAATGTGATTGCCCCCCATGAACTTTCTAACAAAACCCTATAACAAAAAGGTACATTTCTTTAATATCAGAGCAATTACTTTTGACATACTCTTCCCTAGGGAAAAGATTCCAAATCAAAAAAATATTTAAAATTCACAAATGACCAATCGTCGTTCCCCACATGACTTGTCATTCCATTTGCCAAGACTCAACATTTCCACACAGTCCTCAATCCCTTTGTCATTATTCGGCTCTTTTGGCGACCAATTGGCATATGCAATATTGTTTCCATTGGGGTATTTGAAGGTGCCTTCTGTTTGTATGTCATTTATCCCAAGCCAGGCAGACTTCCCTGTCATAACCACAATTTCCTGGATGGCAGTATTCTCTGCTGCCGTCTTTGGTGTGGCCAGGAGACCACCAGCTTTCACACATTCCGATCTTGCTGTATCATAATTTCCTTCACGATAATTGGTCACAAGCAGTTTCTCACCCACAGTCCTGGAGTTGTGAAGAAGAGAAGCTGAAATACAGACACAAAAAACCACATCATTGCTCTAGTATTGACTGATTGGTTTTCAATAAAAGTAGAGTCTTAAAGAGGAGGAATACTGATGTTCTTGAAAGGGCTAATTATAGCATGCACATAATGGCCCTCATTACAAGTCAGGTGGTGGACCATGGTGCTATTAGCACCATGGTCCATGCCGGATTCCGCCATGGTGGATGGCGGAATTACCGCCCCATTCCAAGGTGAGTGGGACGGTAATTCCCCATTCACCATTTGCCCTTCCCCATTCCCATTTTTGCCCCATAGGGCATAATGGGGATGGGGAAGGCGCTAATTACGGCACCGTAAATTACGGTGCCGTAATTAGCACCAAGGTCGCTTAGCGCCTTGGACTTTAACGCTTGCAAAAAGCAGGCGTTAAAGTGTGAATCAGGCATTAAGGGTTAACGGCGCCGATGGCGCCGTTAAACCCTTAACGCCTGACTTGTAATGAGGGCCAATAGATATTTGAGACATTTTAAATAGTGACTAGGACAATATTCCACCATTTGCACTTCTGAAGAATCCTCAAATCCTGCTCAAGGAAGTCCCTTCCCCTTCAGTGATCCAAATACATATCATTTAATGTCCTTCCAAAACAAGAACCAGATGTTCCAAAAAGGGCTGATTCATCAAAAAGTTCCTCCTAAGTCACCACTAGGAGGAAGCCCCAGGGGGCATCACATTTGATCTGAAAATACCAAATCACACCCCTTTTTTAAGGGACAGGACAATGTAATGTGAATAGTTAGCAGAAGCCCAGGAATTTTGATTATGATATTCTGAGGTGCAGTTATTCTGATCCACTTGTAATTCTTACACGAATTATGAGAGGCATGTTCTCCTGGCCCTTGAATCTCTTCATTAAGGTGGCACATGAACTCCTATTGGTATGTTTTTGACACATTCTTTGTAGTTTCCATTATTCCATCTGCAAATATTGTATTCTGTCTGAATCTTTTGATAGCTGCATCAATCAGGATGAGCAATATTTGTTTTTCTGTAAAACAGATGTTTTTTTTCGAGTGGCATAAAACTGACTAGGTTAGGTACTTTGGATAATCTTGAAGTCTTGGACTGGCTGATAAGTACTCTTTATAATAACATATATCTTTTTTTTAGCCTGTGTTTGGAAAAAGTGTTGTAAAATGCACCTTTTACAAAGATTTGTAACAAACTGCAGTGGATTGGAAGGAGAAATTCCTTTACAAACTCTCATGGGAGATGTAAGTTCACTAACTCTGCATGCTCACAAAGTTGCTTATTTAATTAGTCAGTTGTGCACATGGAAACTAAGGGGCTCACTAGAGCCAGCCAATTCTGTATATAGAGAAAAATAATTAGAGGGAACATTGATCACAGAGTGAAAATGGCACTTTTCTTGATTTGGCATTAGTCCTTGCACTGGCTTTGTTTAGAAGGAACCCTTCTCAAAAAATTGAAGTTACACAGAACAGTCACAAAGCCATAGGTTGATATGAAAGTTTTTCTCTATTGACCACGATCAGTTTCCTTCCCGCTTTTAAATGAAGCACCAGGTGAGAGCTGTTTTGGAATGTCAAGGCTACCTGACGTGTTGTGTCACATGTGAAGTGAATTGACATCCTTAGTTTGGCTCACTATTATCCTCAGCTAGCAAATTCAAGATTGATTTGCATGTAGTTGACACGTGCAATGTTGGAGATGGGAGAAGAAGAATGGCAGGGAATGCGGTATAGAGGAATTCTCAGAGGCTAAGACTTGTTGGCTGAAATGTTTCCACCCATCAATTTCTCAAGATCAGTGAGTGGGGGATGGATGTGCTCAGACATAGCTCAGTCTTTGCTTTGCTTAGGGACTCAAGCTGCATTTACTTGAGAAGTCCCATTGAGGGAATAGTATGTCCAGGCTGCTTGTTTCCAGTGCAGATATGGCATAGCCAAGCTGTTTGAGATGTACTGTTCTCTTTGGAGACAGAGGCAAAACTGTTTGTTTGATGGTATTTGTTTGGATTTTGCATTTTATTGAAGATACGGGCAGAGTGTTTCACCCAAAAACACTTCACAATATTAATAATACAGATCAAAGCATTCCCATAATGAGGTACTTTACATCGGTGGCATTAAAAGTGTTTTTGGTAAGGGGCGGGGCCAGTTGAGAGACAGTACATTGGTGCTTTGAATTGCAATGATACAAACCACAAGATTCATTTGTTTAGCGAAAATGTACAGATATGTGCACTAATTACTAGGATATGTAGTGGAAGCCAGCGGTAATGAAAGGGGTGTTATGATGCTGGATGGTGTCAGGGTTGCGGCATCCAGGATAAGAGGTGTTTGTGTAAAACTAATGTTAATCCAGGGACAGTTGCAATGTTTTTCATTTCTGTGGGCGAGAAATTCCAGGAGAAGGCTGCTCTGGTTGATGTTGGTAAGGTTCAGTATTTTATCGAGCATTGCAAAGGAGTAGGCTAGAGATGTGCTCAATTCAACTGTGAATAAGGGAAACATGATTGTAGTGGAGTGACAGATAAGGTTTAGTCAGAATTCCAGATGTTTAGGAGGGTCAACATTGAGGAGGATTTCTTTGATAAACACAAAGCAAGCCAGTTGAATGCAAGAATGTTTTATGAATTCGTCAGAAAGGGTGTGGAGGAGGGAGGGTTGGTTGTCACTACCAAAGCTGCGAATAGGTCAAGGTGGGATAGGAATAGAAGGCTGTAATGAGTAGTTGACATAAGTGAATACGTTGGAGATGAGGCTGAACCCGGTTCTGTAAAGTGTCTACTTGGAATCCACATTTGGTGGGGTTGCATGAGTCAGCTGAGTGCAGGTACTCAGTGATTCTATTGAATACAACATGTTCCACATTTCCAGAGTATTGGGGAGGGGGATATCAGTTCAGTAGTAGGTGAAGTTGCTGGGGGTCAGAAAATGGTTTCCTGAGGTTAGGAAAGACAGTTGCCACTTTTAAAGGGAAGATGCTAGTTGTGAGGGAGATCTTGAGCATTGGGGAGAGGTAGGAATGGGTAATGTTGCATGATCCTTGATTGCCTTTGGTGAAAAAGTGATCAAAGTGCATTGTCTGTCCTCAGGATGGTAGCTACCTCAATGGGTGAGGTAAGGTAGGAGAGGACCCGTGCAGATGGTGTAGGAGAGGATGAAGAAAAGCAAGCCATAGGAATTGGCAGGGATAGGATGGCGAGTTTAGTAACTTGGATGTAATGGATGAGTTCACAGAATAACTCAAGAAGATGGCAAAGTACTGTTTTATAAAAAATGATCTAAAACAGGGGGTTACAACGGGCATCAACGGACATTCGCTTGATTTCTCTCAGCAATCTTTTCACAAAAACAAGATTATATACAAAAAATACATCAGAGGTGACGTCATACTACATGGCAAATAATGATAAACCTACTAGGAGTTGTGATAGGCTTGAGGGAAACATCTAAGTATACATTACATAGGACCTAGGATTCTGATTCGTTACTCACTGTCAGGTGGACAATATATGCCTACCTCTAAAACATGTCATCTTCAAAACCATTAAGTACACGGTTTTCAATTGGTCTTCAAACTATAAGGTCCTTCATTATAAGGCCCTCTACAAATTGTTGGCACACTTGTGCCATGTCTGGAACATTCAGTTCACTTAGCAGCACGTAAGCCCAGACCCAGGTGCAAGGAGGTGGGCTTGGCTCTATCTCCCCACCCAATAAGAACACTATCTCTCTTTACCCAAGCCTTCTGCCATGAAGATTGTCTTTGAACTTGGCCTTGCAAAGTATCTTTGTCGCTGGGAATGCATGGGAGTGCGGGCACTCACTATCGTTGTTCTAGAACTCCAAGTTCAACTCTATTTTCATCCTTGGTTCACATGACAGGAGACCATGATTTGGTCCATTGTGGAGGTTTTAAATGTCTTAAATGAATAAAATGTGGCACCTTAACAAGAGATGATTCATCCTTCACACGTTCACTCCTTTCAAGAGTAGATAGTTGACCTTGGCTGCTTCAGTTTTGACTCCAGGCCAGGCAGCCTTGTCATCCAGCTCCACGATTTCAGCTTATTCTTGCTCCCTTGCTTCTTCATGGGTCCTGGCTTCCTAAAATGTACGATACTGATGTCCCGTTTCTATGCAATGGTGGCTCCGCCTGCATTCTATTCACTACATTTAGCCAGCTTCTATGATGACTTAGTCTACCTTGTGTTTCAGCATCTGTACAATTATTGAACGGCTTGATTCTCTGCAGAACTTCGTACACGTGTAATCTTCTTTTCGCATTTAAAAGTTCATTGAATTCTTTACTTCATCATTAGTTTCTATAAGATCCATACATCCTCTTCAACCAGTATCTCGCGATGTCACACATGTCTCTTGTGACGTCACTAGCTTCTCTTTGCTCTTTTTCATATTCCCTCCCTCAGATTGTCATCTCTTCAGGGATACATTCGATAAGGTTGTCTTAATGGGTGTCTTCTTGGAAATATACACCGTAATATTGGCACAACATATAGGAGCTATGGGGCGGGATTTCCTGCAGAGGCATGCAGCTGCTTCTACATTGGCAATCAGTTTGATCCTGATTTTGGATTTGTTGCAAGGGAATTAAAGGGGTGAAGTAATTGTCAAAAAGGTAGGAGGCAAATGAGCAAGGACACAAAGGGGTCTTCAATGTGGCCTGGAGATTAAATGAGAACTTTCAGAGATGGAAGCATAGCGATAAGAGGAGGTTTGATTACTAGTAGAATTTGCCAGTGTCTACGGCTTTGGTGATTTCAGATTCATACTCTTTATGGGAAACAAGGTTCGCAGACAAGCAGGGTGCATGTCATCTACAGAAATGAGACTGCATGTTTGTTTACGGCTCTAAGATTTTTAGGGTGAGCCAGGGTTGAGGGCACAGGCAATGTGATGTGTGGGATAATGTGCATCAGAAGGACGAACCTGGGCAGTGTGGAAGTCAAGGACCAGACTGATATGCAGATTGATATTTCTTTTTTGTGAAGGGTGCAATTAGCTAAAATGTGGTTGTAGAGCCTCCTGAGTGGAATGCACCCCAAATAACAGCATATTTGAACCATGTTTGTTCTTAGTAGATGGGCTCCCACATTCGCCTAAATAAGTCAAGAATGGCTTCTTCAATAGACAGGCTTTGGGTGGAACGATTTCAAGGAGAAGGGACCTGACTTCAGCTACATAAGGAGTGAGCAAATTGGGTTTTTCTTTGTGTTTAGTGATTGTAATCTAGCAGAATGGAGGCTGGAGGTGAGACAGCAATGGTAAAGCAGAGAGGGATCAGGGTTTTGTGGAATTGGGGGTGAGGGCAGTACAATTGGGATAACGAAGCTGCCATGGTTATTCATGGGTAGGTTGTGAAGGGCAACCAGGGATGGTCATAGAAGGTAGAGTCCAGTTGATGTGGTGCGAACTGGAGATGCTAGGGAGGCAAAGGCTCCTACTAGCACAATACATGCCTTAGCGGGTAAGGAGTCAAGAAGGAGATCAAGACCAGGAATGTAAGGGTTGAGAGGCAAATGCGATGGTAAATGATGAAAATAATGAGCAGATGTGGAGCTCGGAGTTCAACCATATTTTGCATATGCATGAGGGAAGAAAGTAGAATAGGGGAAGGTGGGCAAGTATTACTGATAATGAGGTTGACTCCACCACCACCTTTCGCCATTCAAGGGGAACGATGGAGGGAAGCATAATCAATGTGAAGAGCTGCAAGCATTGGAGTGTCATGGGGGGGATCCTGGTTTCAGTATTGGCTATTACTGACAGTGGGTGCTGATGGAAGTCAAAGTAGGAATACTTAATATAGAGAGACAAGATATTCAAGAGCCTGCGTGTAAGACCCAATGGACTGGAAACCTTAAGTCAACACCTGTTAAGGACACAAGTGATGTGGCTCAAAGCAACTTTGACAGGAATTAGTGCTGCAGATCAACTATGGAGCTCAATTGAGGAATTTTGGGAAGGACTGCTGGGGGACCAAAATGAAAAAGAAATTATGGGATGGAATTCTAGTCCGCAGAATGTCCAGTGCATAAAGAGCATAGGCTCAAACATGTATATCCATAACCTATTGGATTCCCAGCTGTGGAAATAATACTGATAGGTTTGCAAACCACGATGCTATGGAGAAAGGGAATAGTGTGATGCCACACATTGAATCACTGAAGTGGTTCGACTGAACAATGTTTGCATGGCTGGCATTAAATTAAATTAACATAGGACAGCTGTAGTAATGAGGCCACATCACACCAATGGCCTGAATCACGGAAGTGGTTTATAATGGCACAATCCCATTGGAAAATGCTCTGTGAATCAGGCTCGAATTGTGAAGGGTGCCCTGCTGGCCCTGATTGGGGACACGAGTGAGTTTCGCACTAGGAGTTTGTGAGCATAAGGGGTCTGGAAAGCCAGCTGTGTTTGTGGACATAGCGACCTGGTGCCTCCCCGGAGTGCCTAATTTACACGAGGCGAGCCAGGTGCAACTGGGAAAGAAATGCATCCTAAGCATAATTCGTATCACATACCTTGCTATAGTGTCCATGCTCCTCATTTAGGCAGCAGCAACCGTGGACCAATGAGGCATGAGGGGAGTACAATTTGCTCTCCCTAGAAGTAGCCTTTTTCATAGGCCCATGGGGAGTCCACTGATGTCATTGCAAATATGTCTGGTCCTGTAACATCTAGGCGAAGCCCTGCAGGGAATTCCTAATGTAGTGGTTCAGTACCCTAGATCACAGGGTACCTCCGGAAGGCCAGGGTTGGAGTACTAACGACTGAACCAGTTATGGGCAAGACTTCGGCTCTGCCAGTGTGTTGTGGAGAAGCTTGGTGTACACAGCAACAAGTGTGCACCGAGACTCTCCTGGAGTTCACACATCTTACTGAAGCAGGATCGGGCTCAGTCTAGGTTAGAAGGCATATGTAATATGGACTTTATTGTATTGAAAAGTTCATGTAATTGTCAAAAACCCTTTGAAGAGGTTCTGGGTTTCGAATCATCCCACTCTGCCTTATTACTGTATCACAATGTTTAAGGTGCGCATGGGTGTAATTATAGGGGGGACAGAGGGCTTTGTCCCTCCCAACTTCTGTGGCATGCTTGTTTGTCCCCCCCAACTTTTAGAGTGAGGGCAGGGGGACTGCAATCATCAATTATGTAAATGGACAATGCAAGCCGGACTGGAGTGCCCAACAAGGCTTGCACTGTCTCATTACATAATGCTGAGATGCCTGGCAGCCGCGCTGCAACACATTCAAGGCCGGGATGCCCTGCATGGCTCAGTCCCTCACCCTGGCTGGCCTGACTCAAAGTCAGCAGCCAGGGTGCTGAACTGGGTGTTGCAGGGACTGGCGCCTGTGCTGCCATGCTAGCAGCAGCACTTGCAGGGGCCACAGTGCAGAGTATCGCTTTCCGGCTTTGTGTGCGACACACAGACAGGAACTAGGAAGCTCATTCAGCTTGCTGATTTCTGTCTGGAGGTGTGAGAGTGCAAAGAGGTTAGGTCGGTGTAACATGAGACGTGGCCCGGGCGGCATTTGAAGGTACTTTTTTTTTTTCATAATCATTTTTAATTGTGTTTGTGTATGTGTATGTTTGTTCGAGGCTGGGATGCGGGCTGACCCTATTGAGGGCGCATGTCACATTTGGACAATGTGAACACAGCTCACAGTACACAGGTATGAAGACACACTAACAATAACAAATGATGCAGTCTATGTGGCAAGCCACAGCTCCAAAAATTAGTCTTGCCACTTTTCAGATGCTACTAAAGCGCCACCATCCTAATTTCAAAATGAAGTTGGCAGAAGGTACGCATTCCCCAAGTAGAGTGGAAAGAGTCAAGCTGAGAAAACCTGTGACCGAAAACTGTCGCAAATTCTGTTAAATAAATTGGAGTGCTATACACCTTCCAAACATGGTGAACTTTTGTTATCAGTTTTTGCTCTAGGTGCGCAGAAGGAACAGTATGGGATTTTGTGTTAAGAGCACACTTTTAGGAGCCCTGTATAACTTTTCCCCCTGCCGCCAAAAATAATCTTCACCAAACTGGCAAAAAAGTATTTTGAGTTTTGCAGACCCTTTTTCAGGACGGTTTGGTGCAGATTAGTAAACGGGTGTCATGGTTCAGGTTACAGGCCTCCAAAAATTGCTTCACTTACCAAACTAAGCAGGGGAGTATCCCGCATGGTAAGAGTGGGAGGTGTGGGGGGGGGTGAGCAATGAAATGCAGTCTGTGGAATTCCATATGGTCTCGTTGGCGCCCCCAAATCGCCCACACCTGCCCCAATCTACCTTTTTGGTAACATTATGGGAAGATGGCATTTTAACAAACAACAACAATAAAACTGCAGGATCATTCCAGATGCAGGAAACTCATCTATTAGAGCTCTGTCCAAGCCCTCTGAGGCAAAATACATGCAGATTTCCTAATTATTATATGGATTGCACCAACAGAGGTGACTTCACAGAAAAGAACATTGCAAGGCACATCATCAGTCCTTGATACTTGGAGGAACCAGGGAAGTACTTTAGAATAAGTTGCCATAAATAAGCCAAGTGACAAATAACTTTGCGCTGCAAAATACCGAAATTGCACTTTTGTTATATGTGGAGCAACACTATAGTCATCAGGCTTTTCCATTATAATACCATGATACATTAACATAAGCTTTGAAGTGAATCAGAGTCACTTGCAGAGCTGCAGATAAGGCATAAAGGGATTAAATGATTTGCTCAGGATCACACACTTGGTTAAATGGTGAAACTGCGATATGGACAATGTAAGCGACCGCGCACATCTTTCCAGGTTTAGTTGATATAGGTATTTACTAAGGTTTTGCTTTGCATTTCATGTGCTTGCATAATTATTTACAGCAATGCCTTGGAAGCAAACCACATTACATCATAACAAGCCTTTCACAGCAAACTAACCATGCACTATAAACATTGTCATAGAAATATGTTTAACCATGGGAGTATGGCATTAGTTTTATTCTCCCCATTTTGCATGCAAAGTCACAATCGCATCATGTAGATTAATGTAGCCTAACAAATCCCCCTTGGGTTTTAAAGCCATAGTCATTATTTCATAAAGCATGTAACATTATGCTCCTTCTCACTTCTGATCACTCCCTTCCATTCCCATTTCTAAAGGGACAAAAGTCCCTGCTAATAGTAAAACCCCTCCCTCCCATCAGTGCCTAATTGCTCACATTGTAATGCTCATTTGATACAGAGCAACATGAGGACTTTCTGCTGCCCAGAGCTTCTAGGGACATTGTCCTGGCAGCTTGACACATCTACCATTCGGAACAGGTAATGAACGTGCTGAGCAGGAACTACTCAGTACACATTGTCCTGCCAGCGGGACACCTTTGCCATTGGGCGCCCTCTTTGATGTGCCAAACGGGAGAGGTGTCCCAATGACTAATGTCCCGTTCTGGCTCTTAAAAGAGTCGTGGGGGGGCAGCTTGCCAACCTTGCCTCTCCCCCTTAGTACTCCACTGCTTGGAGACATTCGAACACAGGAAAACATACCTTAATTTTAATCAGTCCGAAGCTTGTAGAAAAATCTATCAGCACATACACATATAAGGTGCTGTGCAGAACCCAAGTTTGGAGATATATGACATTTAAAAATTGATACCAAGTATACTTGGTCTCCCACTGCACTGGATTAACTGACGGCTTCTGCCTTTGAATGAATGGAAAAAAGGAATTGCGGACATTCCAATGAATCTGTTCCTTTCGGCCATAGCTTTATAGTTCAGCTAGGTCAAGTCAACTTAGCCCAAAATTTCAAGGGGTGATAAAGCCTGGTCTGCTCAATGGACATTGTGCCACTGTTTCCATGTGTTATTGTATCTGTACATATAAAAGTTGTGTGCACACAGTGTATGTCAGTGGAGGTGCTGGGTGCATTTGTGTGTGAGTGAGAGTGTATGCAAGCATATGTGTGTTGACTTTTGTGTCTGAATGAATGATAAATAATGCATTGTTTGTATGTTCTATTGGAATTAAGTTTGTGAATGTTATGTTGTGTCAGTGGGTGTATGGCCCAATTGAATTTTAAAGATAGGCCACCAGTCTTATGAAAGCTATAACAGAGTGTCAGCAATGGAAGCTTGTGGTGTAGTATTTAGTGTTATCCCTCAGGGATTTAGGTTGTTTGACCGAGGTACAAAATCACGGCGAAATTGACTGTAGTCATTTTCGCCGCAAATACGTTTTTACCTCAGTACAAAAATACAGTACTCCCATTAGGCCCCCCCTACTTACCTTTTCTCCATCCGCCGTCTCTCCTGTACCCTGCAGCGTCAAATCCATCCATCTAACGCGGGACGGATCTGATGCTGCAGGGTCCCTTTTTCTTATTTTTTTTTGTTGAGTCCCCTGCCACCAGTGCTGAGAAAGCAGGGGGCACCCATGCAACCGCTGAAGTCAAAAATACCGAACATGGGGAGCGGGGACACCCTTCTTGTTCGGTATGTTCGGCTTCGAACTAATGGTGGTGACCGAATCAGTCAAATCTGCCATTCAACCAAATTTGATCAAACAATTTGGCCGAAACGATCCCTAAGAGCCACCACTCGCCCTAACTCCACCCCACCCCACCCCGTCCCCCCCAACATTTTCAGCAAAGTTACTCCACTGAATGTGTTGCATGAGAAGTGTATGTAGACTAGGGTCAATGGCAAGGAGAAGCATTCACAATAAGCGATTCATGAGTTGATTTCAGTTTCCAGCTAAATGTGAACAAAATCAGGAAGACGTGTGTAAATGGTCGTGAGAGCCTTGACATGAATGTGGGCCTTTTTAGGGAGCCAATCGAAAGCTTTAAAAATAGAAATTAACTTGTTCCAAGGGTTTTGATCTTTCTGCTAGCCATTTTGCAAGGTTCTGGAGATGCTGAAGCAAAACATTTTTTAGTAGTAATTAATTTACCAAAACAACTCTGTTGGCTCACTTATGAGATAATATGAACTGCCCTGAAATATTATCCGTAGGACTCTGTCCCATGTCAAAGTCATCGAAAGCTCCCTTTCTGAGTGGCAAACATAGGCCACCCTAGCAGTCTCAGGAGACCATGTAGCCAAACAGGGCCATACATACATATCTTCTTTCCTGTGGTGAGGGAGGTGCCTTGGATATTGTATGCAAGAGAATTCCAGGGGTTGTATATGGGGGCCAACGATTGGACTCCATTGGCAAACATAGGGTTCCCAATCACATCAATGCGACGCAAGTTCACAGGGTTTGATGACCATGCTTTACCTTTCCTCTGTTTGTCCGATGTAGCCTGCAGCGTCTTCAGCTGAGCGCCCAAAGTACTGAGCTGCCGCTTCAGAAGGTCAAGTTCTAAAGAAAGAAAGATGTGTTGAAATGCTTGCATATTTTTCGGAGGTTAATTAGAAAGTTAGCCCATAATTTACCTAGAGCCAGTAGGATATGCAAACTTAAGTATTAAGTCAATGTATGAAATTACTTTAAACTGTGCCTTGTGTCCCGAAGTTGAAAATGAGCACTATGTTCTATGACAGACACTCAGGGTAGGGTCCCTGCAATCTACTGGTCCCCAGATGTTTTGGACCATGTTTCTATGGTCCCTCACCCTTGACAATGCTATATAGCGCGGATGGGAATTGTAGTCGAAAACATCTGGAGAGTCCGTGGTTGCAGACCCATGCACATATACTTATCATCAAATCCCCTAGTCGTGGCTTTTAAAGTTATGGACCTCTATTAAAAAAGATTGTGTTCAAGCCTTAGAAAAATGCTTTCCCACTGTGCCATTCCACTATCAACTGCATAGCGTGAACATTACAAATAAGCAGAATGCCTCTCAAGATTTATAATCGTGATATAGTGGTGCATCGGCTCGCAGCACACCACTATGCCCAAAGAAGCCCGATACTCCATAACATGACAGTAAGATGAATTATGGGCCAATGAACAGGAGACCATATAATCTTCACCATGATAGCCTGCCACTAGCCATAGATCAAGACATTCTAGCCATTCAAAATATCGACTCAATCCCTGAAAATCTGTATAGAATCTCTTTCCAAACCCCTATAAAAAATGCAATGCATGTACCTTTGTGTAACCTGAGATCCACCTGCAATCAAAATGACACACCAAAACTTTAAAGGAAATAATAGTAGGACGAGTGTGTAAGCTGTTAAAAAAAACGGATGCATGACCAATCTAGCTGAAATACATGTAGTAGCTATAGAAAATCCATGAGACAGGGCAATTATGCACATGAAGCGCTCACAAGTATTTTATAACCTGCCAAAGCCCCACTGAGGTAAGACAATAAAAGACACAATGTGACTAAAATAATGATATAAAAGAGTTGATGCAAAACACAGATGAGACAATCTCGCAGTGCTGCACACTGACGAGTCACACATTCAGCTACAAATACAAAAAAGCAAAACCTAACAAGTGTGCATCGTATTCTTACATGTCAGCCAATGACAGTATGCACACATCAGTAATTCGCAAAAATGTAAGTATTGATAATAAAAGTCAGTTTCACAAGGCTTTCCAAGAGTTATTATAATGTCTACATCATTGAACACATCCACAACAGGTGCTCAGCATCTCAAAGATCCACTAAAATGCTGAGAATTGTGAATGGCTAGGTGTAGGCTGAGGCCATAGACATCTTCTAAGATTTGCCAAGGACAATTGTCGAAAGACAATACAGTCATTCAGAAGTAGGTTGTTAGGACGATTGCTGTCAGACACCAAACACAAATACAGTCTATCCCAGGAGAAGACAGCAGCAGGTCTGAGGCATGTATTCTCTCATATTATACTTTCCCTAAGAGGAAAGTAATTCCCATGTTCTACACCCCTCCCTTGCTTGTTATCACTAGTTCCTGCTATCATATTTTATTGGACACCATTTTTCTTCAAAACAAAAAGGCCACCTTAGCTCCTCACATGATTCGTGTCACAGGTTAACAGTAATAGCAGTTCTATACTTTTGTGAATCCTGTTCATGCTGTACATGTATAGTGATAGTAATTGGAATGGATGAGCAGAAAAGTAATTTCAACTAGCTACAAATAAGCACAGCATTAACAAATGAGCTACGTTGGAACCTTTGTAAAGCTTTTCTGGTGTTCTCATTCTTCAAAACATGACCGCTGTTGCCAATCTACTTCACCTAAAAAGCTAATATTACTATGGTCTTATAAAAAAAAAAACAATATTTTTGTCTTTCTTCCCTCAACAAACACAACAGTGTAGAGGAGCAGCGGCATTCCTCTGCAGGAAATCCTGCCCCCTACCTCCTATATGTTGGAAGTCTGAGACTGTGCCATGTTTGACACCAGCAGTTGTGCCAATACCGCAGCGAAACTTTGAAAAAAGGTATCCACTGAGGAAACCCTATCAAATGTATCTCCGAAGAGACGAAAATCAGAGGGAGGAAATCAATGAAGGAATATGAAAAGAAGCAAAAGAGAGAAGCTAGTGATGTCACAAGAGACAAGCGTGACACCGTGAGAATACTGGTTGAAGAGAATGCATAGACCTTCCAGAATCTGATGATGAAGTTAAGAAACAATTAAACTTTCGTGTGCGGAGAGAAGATTTCATGTGTGCATGCAAAGTTCTACTGAAAAGCAACCGTCATAAAAGCTAGCTATATTTAGTGACTAAACTGCTGGAGAAGCCACCATTGTATAGAAACTGGACATCAGTGTCATGAATTTTAGTAAGCCACGACCCACGGAGAGGAAAGGCCGAGAATTGTGTTGCAGAAAGAATAAACTGAAATTGTGGAAGTGCCGGGTGAGGTTGTCTGGCCTGGCATCACAACTGAAGCAGCCAAGGTCAGTTATCTATTCTTGAAAGCAGTGAACGTACAAAGGATGAATCATCCCTTATTAAGGGGCAAAGAAAGAACACCAAGAGTGCAGAGTTTTATTTGTTTAAGACATTTGAATGCTGCAGAATAGACCAAATCATGGTCTCCTGTCACATGAGCCAATGATAGAAATAGAGTTGAGCTTGGCGTCCTAGAACAATGATAGTGAGTGCCTGTACTCACATATATTCCCACAGACAAGGATACTTTGCAAGGCCAAGTTCAAAGACAATCTTCAAGGCAGAAGGCATGGGTGATGAGAGATGTTGGGCTAATTGGGTGGGGAGGTAAAGTCAAGTCCACCTCTTAGCACATGGATCTGAGGTTACGTGCTGCTAAGTGAACCGAATGTTCCAGACATGGCACGAGTGTGCCAACCAATTGTAGAGGGCCGTATTATGAAGGGCCTTATAGTTTAAGAATCAATGATAAACCGTGTACTTAATAGTGTTGGGGATAACATGTTTTAGTGGTAGGCATACGTTTTCCATCTGACAGTAGGGCAGCCAATCACAATCCTAGTCCTTATAGAAAGTAAACTTAGATGTTCCCCTTGAACCAGTCATAATCGTGTGTAGATTTTTCTTATTTGCCACGTAGGATGACGTCACCTCTGATGTACTTTTAGTATAAAGGCAATGTTAAATGAGAAAATTGATGAGCGATGAGCGAACGTCCATAGATGTCCGCTGTAAGCTCCCTGTTTTAGATAATTGTTAATAAAACAGCAACATATGCCATCTTCCTTAGTTGGTTGCATTATTTGGACTTGTGCAGCAAGAATGGATGGGAGGACAGATATTACTTAAAATAGATGGGAAGAGTATTGAGGAAAGTAGGCAAAGAGAAGACAAGGATGAACAAGAAGGATAAAGAATGAGAGAAGACAAGCAGAAAAGGAAGAGCAGAGAGCGACGAGAGCAAATATATCAGGTGGAACAAGAAAGGAAAGAAGAACAGGCAGAAGAACAAAGAAAGTATGACAATAGACAGAGAGTGATAAAAGAGAGGGATGGACAGAAAAGGAAGAAAGAAGAGGAGGAAATGCAAAGACTAAGGGATAAAAGATTACAGAGACAGAGGGAAGAGGAGGAATGAAGAGAATGCATAAGGAGAGTGGAAGAGCAAAGGCAAGAGGAAGAAAGAATTAGAAGGGATGCGAGAAAGCGAATAGAAGTAGAGGAAGAAATGGAATGAAAAAGGAAACAACAAGGTCTTGATACTAGTCTCACTCATAAGGAACCAGTATTGCCAAGCCCAGAAACACGATGGGTCAGAATAGAAGAGTTTCTTCCGATAAAGGAAGCAATGCAAGCAATGTCTAGAGTTGCGTTATACAAAGAAAGATTTGATGCGGAAAGCATTGGAGAAAGGTTGGACAAGGTCTATCAACAGTTAAGGTGAAATAGCGAGTATGAGACTTGAGGGAATGATGATAGATCCCCAATGCCTCAATCACAAAGAGAGGAGGGAAGCCTGTTCAGTGATGAACGTCAAGCACTGTCTTTAAGTAGACTGAATCTGGATATGGGTTAAGGGGATGATTGTCAAACTAGCAAGGGGCAAGACATGTCAGACGACGAAAGAGTGTCCCCTCTCGAGGGGAGGAAGCTTGTGCGCCCCTGAAGGAAGCCTGCAAACGGATAAAGAAGTAAGATGGTCTGATCTGGAACAACCTAAGGATAGGATGTCAGATCCCATAGCATATCCTGTGCACCCTAGAGGACGATCGTATAGTGAAAATGGAGAATCGCCACCATTTGTGAGCAGGTTAAGGTTGTTACTCACAAGGAGACATACAGGTACGATTGTCCCTGCCAGGGATAGACTGATAGTAGGATCGGACTCTGGGGTAGGGTTCATGCAGTTTCCCTTATTGGAAAAAAGGGGAGCAAGACCACAGTACATCCCATGGCCACAGAAAGACAAGGATATTTTAAGGTGTAAGCTCCCGAGTTTGACTGATGACATATGGAGAACAGCAGGATATTCAAGTGTGACAGCACAGAACACAGCTCATGATGGAGAGCCGTTTAACACTTGCAGAGCAGATTTTGGAGGACACTCAGGGTACAGTATCCTGACACATCAGATATGGGTGCAATTATGACACATAAGATGAAGGAAGCTAAAGACCCTATTGCTTACATTCAGGATATTTCGGAGAAATCGCAACTTGAAACTTGCGAGCCCTTGGAAAAGTTAGTGGCATTATTTTACCACATTTTATGTTACGGGTAACCTGAGCCAGTACAAAGACAGATGAAGAAACAAGTGGGGATGGAAGCAAAGCCCTGGGCTGAGGTACAGCTGACAATAGTACACCATTGTCGGTTATTACAAGAGAAAAATAAGAAGAAAGATGAGAATAGGAAAATTGAGAAAGCTAAATTAGTTCAGAAATGATTGTCAACATTTTCAATAGAATAGGTGGTATTGACAAGCAGAGAAGGATTGGGAATGCAGGAAGCAATGGGTACATCGCAGGCGAGTAATCTGCACCCGATGGATCAAGGTGGATATGGTTTTGTGCCACAAGGCAGAGGTATAGGCTGTAGAGGAAGTGGAAGACGATGTCAAAATAATTAAGGTGGGTTTCAAGATACGCAGAATGGGAACCAGAGTACTCAAGGAGGTCTTGTTGGACAGGAACCCCCAGTACGTAGGACTTGTGGGATGACAGGGCACATTGCACACGTATGTTGGAGCCAAGGATATGTACAAAATGGCCAATTTTCAAGAGGGGGACTACCATACAGCACACAGACAAAAGAAGGGTTCACCAAAGATCACACATTGTATCAGACACAAGCTCCGCGAGTGCAGCAGGTGCAACAGCAAGAACAAGTGCAAATGAATCCACCGCAAGGGCAGCCACAACAAACCCCTATGCAGACACAGCAGTATGCAAACACAGGACAAGTACTGACACCAAGAAAAGGAGGTGTCAGTGTGGTAGGAGGGAATTCCTTCACAGGGGCAGGGATTGAGCCTGTACCCACAATAGGATAGCCCACAGGGTGACGTGATGTGTTGATTACTATCTGTGACACCAGACCCCCACTAGGAACCAAGGGTTGATGTGAGGATAGGAGGCACATCCTTTTCTTTTCTTGTAGACACAGGAGCAACTCGTTCATGTATACAAGAGGGAAAATATCCAATGTCGGGAATTGCCATGAATGCTGAAGGGTACTCTAGAGCTACGAGTCAAGCTCATTTTACTAATGAATTAGATGTCTCTGTAGGAGAGTGCGACATGTCTGTTCCTTTGTTATATTCAAGACAGACACTGGCCAACATTTTGGGAAGAGATTTAATGACAAAACTAAAGATGACAATGTCATTTACTGATCAAGGAGTAGTGTGTTCCCTCCATGAATACATTTTTTAAACGTGGGAAAATGTATACTGGGGTTCACAGGGCAAGTGCCTCTGTGAGGCGTTGCAGTAGATCCATAGATTTTTCTATATGGAGTGAGTATTCTATTGACATGGCTACCTGGCTTAGTAGGGAAAATTGTGAGGATATCTTGAGAGTTTTTATTTAGACCATGAATACCTATGGACAAAGAGGGAGGACAAACTATCCCTATAGAATTAGATGCAGCCATAGTACGAAGAGAAATTGCGAGGCGTGAAGGAGTAGATGATGAGGGTAGACCATGGAGAACAGTAATAGCTTTCGTGGAAGGGTATAGATTGACTGACATAACTGATGATGATATGTTCAGGGAAGACCAAACAGATGATGAAGTGGTATTCTTTATGAGCATTACATACTGGATAAGGATAGAAAAAAGGGAAGTCCCACAGCGAATGGCGATAATGCAGCAACATCCAGCATTTTTTCAGGAAGACTTGAAAAAGGTGCCCAGTTGTCCTTTGGACCACAGGCTCTTATGAAGTAGAGTTATTGAAGGGAATAGGCAAAGTTAAAATAAAGCTTAAGCCAGGAGTGATTTAACCTCAAGCAAAGCAGTTCCCCATGTCTCAAGAAGCTAATGAGGGAACATTCCAGACCATTTCAGCACTGCTGAAACAACAGATTCTAGTGCCATCGGAATTATTGCGTAATACTGCGGTGTACCTGATCAAAAAATCTAAAGGAGGGTTGTGGAGATTTATATAAGATATGAGACCGATTAACCTGATTGTAGATGCAGGATTTCCGTCAGTCCGTAATCCGGTGACCATACTGTGTAATATCCCGGTGGAAGCTTGATACTCCATGGTGATCGATTTGAAAAATGCATTTTTCTCGATCCCGTCGCTCAAGGACTCGCAAGACTTGACGTCATTTATGGTCCGCCAAACCCGACTGAAACATACTCATTTGCTCCAAGGGTACTGTGAGTCCTCATCGATCTTTAATAGAGTCTTACAAATGGATTTAGGAAATATTGATCTTCAGAGTGCAGTGATACAATACGTAGATGACATTTTAATTTGTAGAACCACAGAAGATGAGTGCATACAAGATTCTGTTCAGTTGATGATTATTCTAGCAGACAAGGGATGTAAGGTTGACAAGGAGAAGATACAATACTGTTAAGCAGAGGTGTTGTACAGAGGTGAATTGATTTTGCATGAAGGAAAGAAAGTGACACCTGAAAGAGCGGAGTCGATTATGAAAACATCAAAACCAAACACAGTGAGACCGATGCAACTGTTTTTTGGATTATGCAACTATGTCAGAGCCTGGCAGTTTGATTATAGTACGTAAACAAGACCACTTCTGCAAGCTTTAAAGAAAGCACAGGTGGAAAAAGGAAAAATAGAATGGACTGGAGAAATGGAGGAAGGGTTTGAGGAGCTGAATAAAGCAATTTGTACAGCCCCTGTTTTAGGAATTCCCAATTATGCTGAGGAACTATATATATATTTTTAATACACAAATGGGATAGTCATGACAGTAGTGTGTATGCAGAAAACTACATTGGGTTATAAATCTTTAGCATATTACACTGGGATTTTAGATCCAGTTATGAGAGGACACTTCCCTTGCGAACAATCATTGGCTACTGCCGTGTTCACGATTGAAAAATCTACAAGTATTGTCATGGGTTGCACTACGACCCTCTTTGTGGAGCATGCTCTGTTTGCCATTTTAGAGAAACTCAAATGCACATTGACATCCAAAGAGCTTCAGCTTATGAGGTAATGATTTCTAACCCAACAATTAAAATTGTAAAATGTAAAATAGTGAAACCTGACACGTTTATATCTAAGCCAATAAAAGAAGGTGATCTTGTGCATGACAGTGCAAATTATGTTGAACTGTATGATGATATACCCCACGTGAAGGAAAATGCTTTAGCAGGAGAAGAAAATTCTCTTTATTCCCGGTTCTTCTAAAATTGATCAGACTAGTGGGGAAATGCATTCAGGCACTGCAGTAGTGAGACATAGATTAAATGGAACATTTGAAGTCATGGCAAGTACAAGTCTACCGTCTCACTTTTCTGTGCAAGCGGCAGAATTTGTAGCATTCATTGTCATGCTGAAGAAACACGAAGGACAGGAAGTGACGGTGTACAGTGACTCTGCCTACGTGATGTCAACCGTATATGCAGGGTTAGCACGTTGGAAGAGGAGGGGCTACCTCTGTGTGGAACGGCACTCCAGTGCAGCATGCATCCTTATTGTAAAGGCTTATTAAGACATTACAACTCCCAGTGGTCACAGCAGTCAATAAAAGTGCAGCGCACACTAAGCAAACAGACTTTATCTCTTGCGGGAACAAAGTCGCAGAGGAAGAAGCCAAAAGGGTTGCATATTCCCCAGATATTTGGGGTTTTGATACTGAGAATATTAAACAAAAAGTAGTCACAACCATGTTAGTGCAAGAAGGGCTTAATACATTATTCATAACCCAACTAATAGAGATTCAAGCGAGTGCACCGCAGGAAGAGCAGGAATTGTGGAAACAAAGGGGGTATTCTTTATCTCCTACAGAAGCATTATGGTGACAAGACAACATTGGAAAGCCGGTGATGCCAGTAGCATTATTGAAGGTTGCACTTGAACAGCTGCATTACCCTGTGCATGTAACTAGGGAGAGTCTTGCTGCTACGAGTGCGGAAGACAGTTTATTCTGAATTTGTTGCACTATTTATGTTAAATGGCATTGTGTGTCAAATGTTTACTGCTGGGCATACACTGAGGACAGAGGGGTAATACCACAACCGAATGGTCCATTTCAACATTTACATATCGACTGTGTCGATATGCTGTAGGTATGTAATGATATAGGTATCTATTAGTGGTGGTAAATCCCTTCTCTAGGTGGATCGAGGCAGGTCTGTGTACACACCCTGATGCCACCTGCGCAGCAAAGTTCTTGGTGCGCAAAGTCTTCCTGAGATGGTGTGTGAGGTGCTGAGTCTGACAATGGCCCACATTGTGTTAACAAGCTATTTGAACAGATAGAGCTTTTATTGAGTATAAAACACACATTTCCTTCTGCCTATCATCCGCAAGTGAACGGGATATGTGAGAGACTTAAAGAAAGGGTTGCCAAGATTAAATTGACTATGAAGAAGGGATGGTTATATTGCCTACCTCTAGCCTTATATGCCCTTCGGAATCATCCAGGATCCGACCATCACCTCACCCTTCATGAACTAGTGACAGGGCAGTGTATGAAAATGTCCCTTACTATTGCTAGATATTTTTCCAAATAAAACCAGCCAATCTGATGGATTCTCACATACACATATGTATCTCCAGACATTATATGGGGTTGTTAAGGACAGGACGGTAATAGTGGAAAACAAGTGAAAAAAGAAAACAATAGGATGTACAAAATGGCAGGAGAGAAAGAAAGGAGAGTGGGTGAAGGAGGAAGAAAGAAGAAAGACATGAGCTGTGGAACCAACATACAGAAAATGATAATTTAAAGGGAGCTGAAGAAAAAATACAATTTTAACTTTTGTCAAACAACCAAGGGGACTCATATACACTCTACCGGTGGTGCTGGGGTTCGGAAATACCTTGTTATGGACTAAGGGGCAGGATGCAGGGTTTACAACAATCTTTTTTAATTTTTATTTCTAGTAATTATTAGTTTGTGCATAATCTAATAAACACAGGGCTTAAACAGCACTACTAAGCAATCAGTGGCCATAAAACAATATTTAACATTCCATTGGTGCTCACAAAAGAAACAAGTCACTGGTTGAAATATCAGCGTGAATCTTTCCTAAAATTAAGCACATTTTGAGAGACAAAATTATGTATATTCTTGACAAAAAACGTACTGGAAATAGGAAACCATTCAATTGTAAAAACAGTTTAAACAGGCTACTTTTTTAAATTTGACATTGTTAATTTCTAATTATCCCTTTCAGTATATAAGGTAGTCATGAAAATAATTCTACTCTTGTCACACTGAGCAAAGCATATTATCAAACCTAGAAAAACCCTTTAATTATTGTTTGATACAAGGTTAGCATTCCTAGATGGACAGTCTGGTACAATCTTAATGTATTCTTTTGAAATACCCATATGAGGCAGGAGAAGGGTACAGAGAGAATCAATGAGGGTTCATTGCATTTTTGGAACATAATAGTAACCACAGATATTCATATTTGACAAATATGCCCGTGATGAAAGGGTTGCATGATCGAACCACTGAGTTCATGATGGGGCACACCCGGTTTGGTGCATGTTTAATTTCTCACACTACTCAGCCTAATATTAAAGTGTTTGTAACAGTAAGCTATATAAATATATATATATATATATATATATATATATATATATATATATATATATATATATATATATATAAACATTTGAAAAGATTGAGGATGTGGCTGTAAGGATAAAATGGCTTTGATATCTGTCAAACCATTGGGGTCCTAAGGCCCACTTGAGCCAGAATGTCAGAAGGGATTCAGAAGCCGATGCAAGGACAGCCATAATGAATTATATATTTATAGGGTTCTCTCACTTACAAATATTCTTTCATGGGCAATAGTCCCCCCACTTAAACCTTTCCAAGGGTATACTGCTTCCAAATACAACAATCTCTGAGGAAATACTCCTTTAAAAATATAATCAGCCAATGGGGATTTCCTGAATTAAAAGACAGCAATTATTACCTTAGCAAAATTCAACCATCCTCAGACACTGTTCTATTGAACATAATTATCAGGGAGGCAAGCCTGCTTTGGGGGTGTTAACACAACAAAATCAAGAAACCCCCTGGGACTGCCTTCACTAAATAATGCATTGGAATCCTCTTCCACAAGAAAATGGAGCACGGGCCAGGGACATACCCTGCCAAACCACAACCAGGGCTATGAGCCTCCCTCCACTGACCTATACCCACCCTGGGGATATTTCATACATATTGTCTCAACAAATCATGAGCCTTCTACTTACCAGAACCCCCACTTTCTCCTTTCTGTCCCTTTTGCCCTAGTTGTCCAGCATTTCCTTTTGGACCTGGTGAGCCATTACCGCCTTTTGGGCCAGGTGTTCCTGCAGTACCTGCTGCTCCCATTGAGCCTTTAGGACCCACAGATCCCACTGGCCCTGGAGGCCCTGCTGTGCCCTTTGGACCTGCTGCTCCCGTTGATCCTATTGAGCCTTTGGGGCCTGCTGAACCTGTTGGTCCTGGAGGTCCTGCTGAACCTTTTGCTCCTGCTGGACCTGCTGGCCCTGCAGGCCCTGCTGCACCCTTAGGACCTGTTATTCCTGCAGCTCCCTTTTGGCCTGCTGGTCCTGGGAGACCTGTTGAGCCTTTTGGGCCTGCTGGCCCTGCTGATCCTGCTGAGCCCTTTGCTCCTGCTGGACCTGCTTGCCCTGTTGCTCCTTTTGGCCCAGTGGAACCTGGTGATCCAGTTGATCCTTTCACACCTGCAGCTCCTGTTGCTCCTGCTGGTCCTGTTTGGCCAATTGATCCTTTTGGGCCCATGGGTCCTATTGGTCCTGCTGGCCCAGCTGAGCCTTTAACCCCATCTGGCCCCATTGGCCCTGTTGGTCCTGCTGTCCCTGTTGGGCCTGGTGACCCAATTGATCCTTTTGGCCCAATCAATCCCTGCTCTCCTTTTGATCCTGCTGGTCCTGTTGAACCATTTAGTCCTATTGGTCCTGCCTTTCCTGGTGGTCCCTGTAGTCCTCTTAGTCCTTGTAATCCTGTCAATAAAATAAGCAAAGACAAAAGATCAATGTATTTTCTATTATCACTCTTAAAATGTAGACTCCAATAATAACAACTAGACATTCGCTTTAGGAAGCAAACAACCCCTCTCCTCATGAGTTAAATGCTTTAATATGTATTTGTGCCAATACATTTGCATGTGGATTCAAGAATATTTATGTATTTATTTGTTTATTTTTGATATTTATATAGCGCAGAAAGCCCAGAGGCATCTAGCCGTTTTAACATAAGAATATGGTTACAGTACGTGCTTGAAGAAAACAAGTTACAATAGTTACAGACCAGGCATACATTGGACCATGATAGTGCAGAAAATACCTACTTGGAAGAGCTTGCCTCTTGTTGCGGGGAACTACATCAGGAGTACATATGAGGGACATAATTGGTACTTTTAATACATAATTGGGAAAGCTCACCTCTTGTTACGGGGAACTACTTCAGGAGTACATATGAGGGACGTAATAGGTACATTTAATACATACTTGGGAAAGCTCACCTCTGTTGCGGGGAGCTACATCTGGAGTACGTATGAGGGACATAATAGGTACATTTCACACAGATGCAAAAGTCTAGCAATGGGCAAATAACAATATAAAGGGTTAATTGGCAAAGAAATTCATTTATGCATGCAAAGTTTGACAGGAACAAATTGAGGCCATAACTACGCATAAGCTTCTTATACAAGGTGAGTTTCAAAGAATCCCATATTCGCCAGGCATGATTTGCACCTGTCACACTTAAAACATGCAAACTGAACTACTTTACGAAAAGAGCAAATTAGCAGGAACAATCTCTGGAAGATAAATGTAAAAAGTAGGGGTAGACAAAGCACCTTGAAAAGGATTCACGCCTATTGAAACAATGGGGTGCACTCGGATTCAATAGATTTAACCCATTTTGGTCCTGAGGTTCAAAATGGTTTGAAACATTTGACTCAGTACTGGAGCCTTTTGTATAGATACAAAAATGTGATGGTTCAACTCTGCTCGAATAACAGCTCTTTGGTAATAATGAATTCTAGGATACTGGACCACTTTCTGAGAATTTAGTATTATTTGTATACAAGAGACATAAAAAATGAAAAAAGTGAAGAGGGAGAGCTCTTTTAATTTTGTTCATTTTAAAAATGCACAGATAGTCTTATCCTAACCTGCACATTTCTTGGGGGGGGATGAACGGCAGTGCATATGATGCGCTGGTCAGCCCTCTTGCATACATTAGTGTCAGGAGCGTACTTGTGACACTAATGCATAACAGGCTCCCAACACCATTGTAGGTACCCGGGAACATAGTTCACAATGACTACTGGATAGAAATGCAGGAGGGTCACCATCCACTTGCCCCTGTTACAAATAGGCAGAGGGGAACGTGACTAGTTTATGTACATTTCAAACAGCATTCCTTTTGTGGATTTGCCATGCACTTTGAAATGTGCAGAAATATCAGCTTGATTGCGCAAATGCGCAAAGGGGTGTACAAGGGCTTCTGAATGTCCGCATCTCGATGTGGACATTCAGATGCCCTTTGAGAACAGGGCACACTTTTGGGGAGGAGGGGCGAAAGTGATGAGAGGTATAGAGGTTTGTTAAAATCGAAATGGAGTTGAAATGTTATTAAACCCAATGTGAGCCATAGTACCCTACGGCTCGCACAGACATGCGCCAATTCGAGGTGAATGGAGAAATTACTGACTTGGCTTAATTTGACTCGTGAGCAATCTCTATGGAGGCTCGAATAGCTCGAGCAGATTCAAACCTTTTCTTCAAAAAGGTTCAAACTCACATTCTAGTGGTGCAATTTAAGGCTCACCCATCCCCAGCAAAAAGTGTTAAAAAGAGAAACAAACATGTGTATACATCTTTACCAGAAACGAAAGGAATACATGAAAAGAAATCAGCACATTTTTTTAAAAAACGAATTCATATTTGTTCATGCCAATTTGCCAGGTTTCCAAATCCGACATAAATCATGTTGGTACAGAAACAAATTGCTTTCGGAGCAACTAACGTTTTAAGTTTCTTGTGAATTAAGATATTCCATTTACTTGTGTAGGAGTGTCCTTCATTTGACCTACCCTGCCATTGACACTCCAACAGATGCACACATTTTAAAGCGGGGGTTTAGGGAGGCCCACCCACAACTATGGGGCAGGTCCACATTTTTTACACAGAATCTAATTGCAATTGCCATTGTTTACTGTTTTGTGAATCGAGCGCAATGTTCAATAAAGTGATTTTCAGCCACAAAAATCTTGGTGACTCTGGGCCCATTTGGATTAATTGGCACACAATATGGCCAGATGGAAACATGGGACTTTAATCTAAGAAGCGTGACAGCGAGTGCACCCATGGTGCCCCGGATGTTTTGTCACTTGATCTAGTTTGTTGCAATATATGACATAAAATACCCCCTAATGTAAGTTAAAAACATATTGCAATCACCAAGGAGTTAAATGAACAAATAGAGTCCCTTTGGAAGGTCACAGAACTCTGAGGTGACTTGCACTATCCTTTTCACGTACAGTAGGGGGTACTTTATTCCTCAAAAGTACATGGCCCACACTTTCTTTAGCTATAATACCTGACCTTTTGTTTGATGTAATGTAAGAGAGCTTGCATTTGCTGACCATGTAATCAATGTGGAATCTGTTCGGATGTAATAAAGCTAGTGTGCAGTTCCTAATGTGTTGCAGGCACATATTTTAAGCAGTTTAACAAAATTCATCGAAAAAATGTTTTCATTTGGTGCTTTAAATTAATTAATATCATTTATATTATTTCTCAGATGTGTTAAATACCAGAAGAGCACACATGAAACAAGCTATCAATCAACAGTTCATTGTCAATTAATGGCTAAAACTACTTTACAAACAAAGATTTTAAAAGCTTGTTACCTCTATACTTTAGCACTGTAGTGACAGCTGGACTTATTTGCTATCTGCTGGTTCAAGCAGCAGGCATTGTGACATAACAACTGAAGCAAAATAACTAATTACAGAACAGTAGTGATGTAATTTTAGATATCACAACTAGCCTGTAATTTAAAAAAAATGAGTACCCGGCGAGGCTGGGATGGTGGAGGAGGTTAAGAACAAAGTCTTTACCACACAGCAAAGACCCCGCTCCGACCCTCCTCAGAGTGGGAGACCACCATCTTCCCTTGACGGGACTAGAGTAAGTGTGCTACCCCATGTCTCTTTCCCCTTCCCTACCCCCAAACCCCTTTTCCACATATTCAATCCTCACCCACCTTGGCCCCATCCAACGTACCTTGCACTGTTTTGTCCCTCGCCGGTCCCATGAACACTAGTATTCCCGGCACGTCCCTATCATAGTTTAGTTTAGTTTAGTTTATTGTTTACTTGGTAGGCACTTATACAATAAGGAAATACTGTTTTAAAGCACCCACAGGGCAAGGGAGGACAAACTTACTATGCTTTGTTGTTAAAGTATATTTCACATAAAACCGCTTGATATTGAACATTGGCCTAAGCGCATTCGCATCATACTGTAAATCGCATTTCAATGAACCTGAAACAGACTGAGTATGCTGCCATTTTAGAATCATCCACCATTTTGATTAACTCCTATTTCTGCCTCATGTTAAACTTTGTGTTTTCGGCTCCAGCAGAGGAATATGAACTTTGTACTGTGTCAACGAAGATAAACATGTTGAAGCTGCTAAGGTGGAATTGTTCGTCCTGCACTAAGACACCTTGGAGCTAAAATAGAGCCATATTTAAACAGTAATCTAGAGACCATATGTATCAATAGTGTCTTCTCCCTTCAAACAGCAAAACAGAATGTTGAATAGCTGAATATGTGCTTTTGCAGAATTCTGTGTTTTCGCTCCTTGAAACTAAGCTGACTTTAAACTTAAGAACAAGCGGTAGACAAATATGAGTAAATGAAACAAAGACTGTTACCGTTGTGCTTTATGTGAAAACAAATGTGTCTAGTGTTTGAGGAAAACATTGAACAATGTATAGTTGTTTGAATCTGTATTAGTTATGTGAACTGGCTATGAACAGTAGTGAATGGGTAACTCGAAAATGGGCTGGGCGATGTGTCCGGGATTGTGAGAGAAATGTATAAATGTGCATGCTTTGTAATGTCCAGCACTCTCTCATCTCATGGTATCCACTACCACATATTTCAAGGTGTTGAGAGGCCAGACAGCTGTTCTGCAAAATAAGAGTGTACTTGTCCCATTCTACTCGTGCTTGGCATATTTCTATTAAGTGGTATTAAGCCTTGATATTTCTTTAATATTTCATTGTGATTATTCAGAATGTGCACATGCAGCAAGCAAGGCAGGGGGGTAAGTGCTGGGGGTCCAAGCTCATGGGTGAGCCACAGATGAAGTGCTAGGAATGATGTGTGCTGCACGGCCCAAAGCCGCGAGGGGTATAAGTGCGAGCCTCCAGTGCAGAGGGTAAAGTGCAAGTGCAGAGGAAAGACAGGAGCTGGTTCCAATGGGTGTGGAAGGTCTGAGCCCCGAGGATGCATAAGGGCCCAGGACACCAATCATAGAAACTCTGGGTTTAGCAGGGGAGAGAAGAAGGGAAAGAGGAAGTAAAGAGGAGAGTCTTAAGGAACTTATGAAATTCAAGCAGATCCTGCTCGAGTCACAGATGGGGGGTCTGTTCTATAGGAGGGAGCCATCTGAGGAAAGTGAGTGACCACCTGCCCTCTGTTTAGCAAAACACTTTACACACAGAGAGTTGGAGCCAGAGGAGCATAGTGGTCTAGAGGGAAAGTATTTAGTAAGATAGTGTTGAAGATAGTGTGCTCCCTGGGCCCAGACCGCCTTGTGGATGCAGAGCCATTTGAATTCAATACGTGCAGCAACCAGGAGCCAGCAAAGACTTTTTAGTGCAGGAGAGATGCGGTCCCTTGGCTTGAGGCTAAGGATAAGTATTGCTGCCCTATTCTGGATTAGCTGGAGGGGTCGCAGAGTGAAAGATGGTAGGTTCAAGAAGAGGCTTTTGCAATAGTCAAGCCTAGAGATAACCAGGGCTTGGGTCACATTAAGTCCCTGGGGGAAATTGAGAAAAGGGAGAATTCCTTTGAGAAGGAAAAGCTGAAAGTGGGACTTCTTGGCAATGTCCTTAGTGTGAGGGAGGAAGGAGAGAGAGGAGTTGTACATGACTCCAAGGTTTCTTCTTCAGAAGAGGGTGCATGGGGAGAGCCAAAGGAGGAAGGCCAGAGTGAAGGGCAATCCATGGCTGTCATGGAAAGGGAGAAGGGACTCCATGTAGTTCCCTTTACCCCAATCCATGGTGGCCATCTTGATTTGTAGCTTTATCTCAAGCTGATAAATGGCACACATGCAGTTTCTCAACTTGAGATAAACACACTTTTAGTACCCTGGTATAGCAATATAACCCTTTCAGGAGGGCAATACCAACTAGATAATGCCAGGGGCTAACGTTAAAGCCCTCGCTTAACTCTGAATTGTAGCATATGCCCCATGGCATTACCAGACTAGCAATGCCCCCCCTGCTCGAGTTATATTGCTTAAACAGCGCCTTGCCTGTGTATAGGCACTTAAAAAATAAACAATACCATTACCAATACCATTAAATATTTCTAGATTTTTAGACTGATGTCGCAGGCTGCAATGTGCTATAATCTTTCTTAAAACAAGTTTTGATAGCATATAGTGAAATTGTGTGCATCTTTGGGAGGATAACACAATACAGGCATACAAAGCCAGAATAGCTTTCTGATCCAATGGTACCAACCTAAAATATTGTTTTAGAAAGGTAATGAAATTACATTAAAACAAATCTGGGCAGTTTTAATACCAACTCTCTCTTCCTAAATATCTTCCCTCTCAAGCTCTTCACTCATCCGCCTCCAACTCCCTCAGGGTCAGTCACTTCTCAAAGCAACGAGTTGGTGGAAGATCTCTTTTTTTGGCTGGGGCCTCCCTCTAGAACAGCCTCCCCGCCACCCTGCCTCATTGAAACTTGAGGAGAACCATCTCCAGTTCTGGAAGCACCTCAAGACCTTTCTCTTTGCTTCTGCTTTCTCTCCTCCACTCCCCTGCTGAACTCCTGAATGATACTGCACTGGTTACCTGGCTACCCTCTGATATCGGGACCAGGTCCCCTGCCCCGCCAGCTGCACACCTGCACACCTGCAATGCCTCCCGAGCAACCCCTGCACTGGCGGCTGTTTCTGTATCCCTACAGTCCCTCAGCTCTTGACACTTGATGTCTGCACTTACCCCTGCATTTGCCACTAGCTGGCCACACTTTCACCAATTGTTTATTTATTTTATTTATTCTTACTGTTGATCCTATGCATTGCATTGCCTCCGCCCCTTCCCCCGCACGTTCCCTTTCACCCCTCCCCTGTACTTGCGCGATCTCAATGTTACCTGGGCTAGAAAGATTGTTGTCTTTGCTTTCCCTTTGTTCCCCCTCCCTTGCCTCGTCACGCCTTGTAACACTTGTGTATAGGCACGTTATAAATGCAATATCATATCATATCATGGTTAAGCCACGCCACGCCGTCTTTTGAGTTAACATTCATGATAATTAATTTAGGAAAACCGTAACCAAAATGATAGGATTTATAATAATTTGAGAAAGATACATTGATTTATCAGAAGATATGAATGGGATTATTTTAAAACAATCCTAAATTGCACTGAAGTGGCCGTGTTTGCTTTCATTTGCACTAAATTTCAAAAGATCCCTCCCATGCTAATTTGGTAATTTCCAAAACAGAGTGGAAATGCAAAGAGTAAAACAAAATCAACATGACCTTTACTCTTCATATTTCTAATCCGTTTTGGAAAATGTGTAAATGCTGCCTGCAGATTAGCTTTAGCAGGTGACATTTACAATGGATTCCTCTGAAATAATCCGACTTTTATCACGTGGTAAAGGGACACGGATCGCGTAGGAATCCATTGGGAGAACACCAAGGTGCTAATTGAAGGTAGAGTGCCAGTGCACAACGGCAATGTCTATCCAGTTCCTTGCCTTAACTCCTCCTACAAATAGCATAGAAATCAATCACATGAGAAATGCACAGCGCAAAGAGCTTGCATCTTCACTTTACACTTTGCCTTTATGCTCTGGGGGTTTAGAAAGTTACCCCCATAATCTTCCTTTTTGCACACTGTTTATGATAATGAATGAATGCATCATGGGTGGTATTATAGAAACTATACGCTGACCCAAATGCAATTAGCACTATGCCAAAATATGCTGCAGTGTAAAGAACATATTGTTTTAATACATGTTTGCACCAAGCCGACGTTTGCATTAGTCTTACGGCCTCATCACGAGTTGGGTGGTATCCCGGCAGTATTCCCACTGGGATACTGCCTGGGCTGATAGCGTTACCGCCACCCGGTCCGATGCTATTAGCGCCGGATCAAGGGTTGGACGGTGATGGGTATTCCCCATTCCCCATTGGGTCCAATGGGGCCTTTTCAGCGCAATTAGCGTCTGCTAATAGCGCAGCGCCAATTGCGCCATAAAATGTGCATTACATTGGCGCATTTAACCCTGATGTAGTGTTTGTGACTCGTGATTGGCAGGACCCTTAAATGCGGCGGTAATAGCGTTACCGCTGCATTTAAGGGCTACCACCCAACTCCCTTAGACTTTTGCCCTGGTGTAAAATGCATTGAAAGAATACGTTCTTTTGCACTAGGGCAATTTCTGTCCTAGTGCTAACTGTACTTTCACCTGTGCGATGTTTCTTTGAATCGCAATAGACCAACACATAACGACTATATAACCTGGGCGATTTACCTATTTTTAAGTTCAATTGCCAATATTTTGTAAGGGTGTGGGTGCAGCGGATGGGTTGGGAATCATAGAGGTGAAAGGATTCAAGAGTGGGGTTTTAAATCCCTGACAATATGTTTAGGCAATCCAAAGACATTTCTAGCCTGGTTTGTTTGTCACATTATGCACTCATAGCAAGTCATCTTGGCAATAGGCAAAGGTTATCTACCATCAGAATGATCGTCAAACTTAACATCAATGCTAGGATGTTCACTTCAAATTGGAAAAATCAGGCAATGTGGATATTTGTGCAATCAAACTGTGCTGTGTTGGAGAATGTCTTGCCAAGGGTACTATTTAATTCAGATCCAATAACAGACCAGTTTGATTTGATCTGTCGGCATGAGCATGGGGTATTCAAACTATTGCCTTTGGGATGATTACATCCCCAGCATAGGTCTGTCATACCTAAGCCTCCTCTATATAGTGTACTGAGACTCCAATGCCAGTGATCTACGATCTCTAACCAGATAAAGGTGAGTCTTACCTTGGAACTCCAATCTTCATTAACAGACCATTAATATGACAAGGTAGAGGCAATTCTCCAGGAAGAGCCAATTGGGTGCCGAAACATCCTGGTGGTGCTTTATGAAAGGCTAAAATACACAGTTCTGTTTGTGAAAACCAATGACTCCCAGAATTGTGATCATCTGCATATAAACGCACCCTATTAAGTCTGGGTCTATAAACCCTCTGTACAAAGGATTATACATTTTCATCTACTGTTATGCTGAAAGTTAAAGTTTTGTTACTACTGTAACAGCCTCTATCTTAATCTGCCTGCCTCCACTCTCCGCCCTCTGCAACTCATCCAGAACAGGACTGCGAGACTTGTCCTTGGCCTCAAGACCAGGGACCTTATCTCTCCAGGACTGAAATCTCTACACTGGCTCCCAGTAGCTGCGAGGATTAAGTTCAAAACCCTCTGCATTGTCCACAAGGCCTTCTGGGGCCTGGGGCCTAAATACCTTCAACTCTCTCTTCCTAAATATCTTTCTTCCCGAGCCCTTCGCTCATCCGTCTCCAACTCCCTCAGGGTCAGCTGCTTCTCGAAGCAACGAGCTGGGGGTAGATCTCTCTCCGCGGCAGGGCCTCCCTCTGGAACAGCCTTCCTGCCTCCCTGAAACTTGAGGAGAACCATCTCCGGTTCCGGAAGCACCTCAAAAGCTTCCTCTTTGCTTCTGCTTTCTCTCTCCCTCTCCCGTGCTAAATTCTTCACTGTAACTGCACTGAATCTCCAACTGGGCCACTCTCTCCGACCTCAGTCCTTGGCCCAACCACTCTCCACTTGCACTGCCTCTCTGGCAACCCCTGCACTGCGGGACTGTCTCTGTATCCCTACAGCCCCCCCTCACCAGCACTTGTCTGCACTTACCTTGCACTTGCCACCAGCTGGCCCCATTATTTATTTTTTATTCTACTTACCCTGTACTGCACTTCCCCCCTCCCTTTCCCCTTGCACTTTTCCCTCCCCCCTACCCCTGCACTTGCGCGATCTAAATGACACCTGGCCTAGTAGGATCGTTGTCTGTCTTCCCCTTATTCCCCCTCCCTGCCTCGTCGCGCCTTGAAACACTTGTGTATAGGCGCGTTACAAATGCCATATCATATCAGAAAGAAAGAAAGAAAGAAAGAAAGAAAGAAAGAAAGAAAGAAAGAAAGAAAGAAAGAAAGAAAGAAAGAAAGAAAGAAAGAAAAAATGAAATACACAATAGTTACAAGATATTTGCAGCAAAGACGAAGAAATCGTTCCTCATACCTGGGTCTCCTTTCTCCCCTTTGGGTCCTTCCTTGCCATCTCTCCCATCTCTTCCTGGGAGGCCATTGTTTCCAGCTGCACCACATGTAATCACTGGGCAAGTGTTGGTGGCCTGTGAGTCCTTCTTTAGATCAACACTAGCTGCTATCACCAGAGTCGCTCCCACAACGAAGATAGTGATGACATGATGAAGGATCATGATTGCACAAACCGGTCAAACCTGCAAACAATCACACATGATATGATATGGCATTAATAATAATGAGTATGGCGTAAACACGCAAGAAAATGCAGATTTTTAGGCGGAATTACCGTGTGGTAATACTGCCGGTGGTAATTGCACCAAAATGTCCCCATTGGGTCCAATGAACACAATGGGGGAATGGGGAATAATTTTTACCGCCCAACCCGTGATTCGGCGGTATTGCCGCCGGATGGGAGGGCGGTAACGCAAAGTAAGTTGAGCGGTATCCGAGTCATAGCCACTCTTTGGTCATTAAAAACGTACATATGTTTTTATCAGTTTCACTTTGCTGAAAATTCTTCTGAACAATCAGCAACAGTATATGTAACCAAGCTCTGCATGGCGACACACACACACACACACATTTAGAAACATTTTGGCTTTTTGAATAACTATACTCAACCATGAGTGAGATTTCTTTTTGTTGAGCACACTGTGAACACAATCGATTCTAGGGACTTCCAATTTGGTAGCTCAGGCACAGTGATACTAAATAATTTGCTGAGAATCACACATGTGGTTAAAGGTTGAAGCCGAAAGGTAGGCCCAGTCTGCATTTAGGCAACAGACCACATATCTTCTGACTCCTAACTGGTACAAATAAGTACTAATGGGAATCTTAACAAATGTTCTCTAGGTTTTATAGCTGTATTATGGAGACTTAAATTCACAAATGAAAGAAAATGCATAATGAAGTATCTGCTTGTAGAATTCGTTTTTCGCAGCAGGAAGCTAGTTATGCACCCCTGTAGTTTCTAATCACATGATATTCAAAATCCTTAAGGGGCATCTCCTTAACAATAGTGACTACCCATTAGCCGCTCACATCTGAACCTGCAGGCATCAACCACTAAGCACTCCCTATTTCGAATGATCTGCCGACAACCCAGACATCTTAAAATACTCGAAATACTCTATGACATCCCGTTTTCTTTGTTTGTTTTTTAAATGCAAAACACTAAAAACCTGACAAATGGGAACAGGGCTTATAAATAAGTCTCTGAACGCTGGATGGGAACAGCTGATCCTGCACCTTCAACGTGCCTGCTTCCCGGGTAGCTGCCCACTCTAGCTGTCCCAAGAAACAACCAGCGGGGTCCATTTGGTACGCCTTGTACAGAGGGAGAAAGCTGTAAAGTGATTAGATCACTGTACAGGTACTGTTGTTCATCCTGCACTTTGGTTTGGAGTTGCTGAGGGATACACAAACATTCTTATGTACTGTGAAACCTCTTTTTAGGTTGATTGTGGCACTTCCTTAAAGCTGCAGTGCACCATGGCAGATCAGTCTCCCATACAAAGAGTTGCTAGATCTGGAGAAACCTCACAGCAATGAGTTATCAGGTGTTTGTCTGGTGTTGCACAGGCTAGTGAATAGCAGTGAGTTCTAAAACAACATGGATTTGACACCATTTACTCTGAACACAAGAGCTCTGCAGAAACAAACAGACTTGATAGAGAACTGTGCCTTTACCCTTTCAGCTGTGCTACCGTATGCGTTGTTAGTCTCTAACTTTTTTTTTGGTTTGGCATCAATAAGTGCCATATAAATGGTAATAGCACCTGTTAGAAACAGCCTCAATGGGGCAATGGCCTAAAGAGTAGTCTATATCATCTGACTACTCCAGTGCTTCAACATAGTGCTGCATAGAATACTGGTAAGATGTAGCCCCCAAGCCCTAACAAAATAAATCGGAGACTGTCCACTAAATGAACTTCAACTAGGATAAACTGGTTAGACAAGTCATCCGTTGCAGATTCCAATCCCAGTAACATAGCATTGCATGTTAAGGTACATGCTTCATGGATCACTATACAACCTGCATGTTGCATGTTGAAAGACTAGTATAATAGCTGGCTAATGTGTTGGCTTCAGAGATGCTCACAATCACCTGGATGCCCCGACTGATTGCACACCGAGCCCTCAGAAAGCCTAAACTAGCCCTGCATGTAATTAGCACTTCGAAAGAAATTACCCTAATGCCAGACTATCAGTAAAACAAAACCACTTTTGAAACATGTAAGACATAGCTATGGTTGCTTCATGTGGTATTTATCCTTACCGTAGGGTTATTGTTGTGAGGAATTCAACCAGCCACAATTTTTAAATGAAATTGAATGATGGTAGATCAACCTCTGTAAAATATGTGATGCTAATACGCACACATTTAACTAGGTTCACAGCATGACATATACATAGACCTGTGTACTCTGGGTCATATTAACTTGGGATATGACAGGAAGAGTACACAATGGATCTCCAGAAAGGGGAGGACCAAACCTTCCTGCTGCCATAGCCACCCTGATTAACTAACAAAGGCTTGACCGAGGGTACTTCAAACAGCCCACATGGAGCCTGTCTGCAGAGGCTACCAAAGGAGACAGGAAACGCCAACAACCTTTCCTATGCAACTGTGTCAACCTGAAGCCACTCCTGCCCTCAGTATCAATTGACAGTGAACTGTTATGCCTGGGTCTGCGTGTTTACAGTAGTCCTGCCCCCATTCATCAGTCATAAGGAACGAGAAAACGAGAATGTGGTTTGCAGGAGCCAGAGAGCCTGGTCTCACAGGGAGAAGAGCTGCTTTAATCAGGAACCACAGAGAGTGCCATTAACCAGAGAGGCCCTTTGATGTAAAACAGACACGAAGATGGGTGAGACTTAATATTACATTTTTGTTTGCATACAGGAGATCATTGGTGGGGTCCCAGGATTGGCTCATTAAGGTAGGCTTAACCTACACCAATCCCTGTGGTCCATTTGGCTTTAAAAGAGGGCCAAAATCATCTTTTGGAAGATCATCTGAATACATTGCAAGAAGTAGCAAGAATAACTCATCATTGGACCTTGGCTGAAGGTACAGTCTGCCTTACAGCTTTTGTCAGTGAAGGAAGGCCAGGATGTCCAAAGAGGGAAGCAAGATTCCTTCCCTAAACTTCACCCAGGGAACAGAGGGAGATACCGAATCCAGAGGACCCTCCAGCCACTTCAGAACTGCTACCCATCCAAGACACAGCGTGCCCTGCTAGTCTCTGCAGCAAGCTTCCTAGGTAGGAAGTGCCAGAAGGCCTCTGAGCCCCAAACCAAGGACAAAGCAGCTGCCTGCAACAGACTCCTCAGATTTGGGCAGTCAGCCTTCAAGGATGGCACACACCCATTGAAGAACCTGGGAGAAGTGCCTCGGTGATCATCTACTGATGACCACCTTAAAGGACATTTCCAAGCAAGTTGAGTTCCTTGAGCTGCAGCCGACTACAACGGTGACCAGTGTCAAGCTGCAGTCACTTAAAGACATCTGAGACATCGCGACCAGTGCTTCAGAACCACTGATCAGCACTGAGACAACTATTTGTGACCCTGAGTAGCATGTAGGCCAGCCTGCAGCCGTCATACAGCTTTGCTCGCCGATCTGTCTTTCCACCTGATGCCCACAGCTGACTCTCATCTTGAACTCTGTCACAGAAGCCTACAAAGCACGCTGAAACTAGCTCGACCCAGTCAAGCATCAAGAACCCCTACGGCACAAGATACATTGTGGTTCTGCCCCCTTGGTTCTTACCAGAAGGCCTCTAGAGACATATAAAGACCCATTGGTCCCATTGTGCTTAAGCCAAATAACTTTAAACTGTTGTGGTTTCTAACCATACCGATTACACTCCTGTCTGTATCCAGAGTGCATTCCTTTTCCTTCTTTGAAACTGTCTGTCCTCTACATTCCTTCGTAGTGTTGCTAGAACTGTCCTGTTAAAAAAAGTTGATATTTGTATACAACCTTGACTGGACAGTCCCTTTCATCATTGGGTAATAATTGTAATTTTGCTGCGTTGCAACTAATCAACGATCCTCAACCTTTCTAAAATAAGTCTGCCATTCTGTCCACGTTACCAAAATTGGACAAGGAGGTTTATAATTTGCTTGTGTTTCCAATCTGTTCGGATCCCTTCTGGTGTATTAGAGGTCTGGGGCAGATTGATAGTTTAGAAACCGATATTCACCCCTGAACCACTGGTACCCCAGAAGTTGATTTGTCACAATTGTACTCCTCCTTACCCCCCTGCAACCTCCAGGCTAGATCAAGCAATGTGCCTTTTAAGAGAGTGAAAGTGGTAATGTTCAGTTTCTTTCTTTCCTCTGTTTAGTCTAGAAACAAGTATTGTCTTGACAATAAAAATAATGAGGACGCGAGGACATCGTTTCCAGGGGAGATTCTGAAAATGCAACAAAAGGCCAGTGTCCCAACAAATTGGAGTAAGCTCCACCTGATATGTGATTTATTTTGCACTATCCCTGACATCTTTTCAAGGTCAGTGACCTTTTCGAAAATGGTCGTATTTCCAAACAGGTCGTGCCTCTTTCTGAAAAGTGTGTACCCTGTTCTTTGACTGCTGTGGTCCTTCAAGCAGCTTTTCAGATGGGGTTAGGGGCATCTAAAATTAAATAAAGCATTTGTGTGATTTGGCTGGGTCCGTTGCGATAAGGCTGTAGTTTCTATGCCTGTTCTTTCACTGCTCTTGGCACAATGATATGCTGGTCATTGTGGGAGGATGCTGAGCTGTGGAGACTCTTCACGTTACAAGCTGTTTGTTGTCCTATGTTGGACAACCACAAACTAGGAGGTGGCGTTGCGCACAGTGATGGTGTCCCCATGTAAAATGTGATGATGGACACTCACATTCCACTCCAACAGGCATGCACACTGTGCTTGGGGTGTGTCAAAGACCCCAAATAACCACGGGCAGGGGCTCCAGCACCCCTGATGCTTGCGAGCCAAGATCACAATTGTAAATTGATCATCTTCTAAAAAATAAAAAATAAAACAGAGTAAGCTAATAAACTTTCACAGTAATCTGTCAAATGGATACTGGACTGTCCATTTTGGCAATCATACTGCCGAACCTAATAATAACAATACACCTACATAGTGAACGTGCTTCTGTGTTTTTTAATTTGGGAATGAAAATCAAAGTGGATGATTTTGCAAAGAATGGTGCCTTTGCAGATGCCTGATCGTTAACACATGGACTCTGGTGAAGCTGGAGCATTGCAATTTCTTCCCACGCCTGTCCTGGTGCTGCATAGTTTACACGTGAACGGGAGGGTGTTGGCCAATGGTACAACCAGTAGTTGCGTTACTGGCTGAGACCTCGGGTCCCGGCTCTGTGTGGAATGATTCAAGTACGTCGGTCAAGCCGGAAAGAGAACAGAGCATGCCCGCGCCATTGGCACACATCCTGAGGGGAGAGGCTGATGAGGGGACGCAATGCAGTAATGGGGGCACGCCCCTGAACACTTCCTTACCTGTTTTTATGCTTGAAGAAAGATAAGTGTTTACTGTACTCCGCTTGAGGCTCCTCTATTGCTGGGGTCACTGCTGAGAATCCCTGTGCCCCCCTGCCGCAACACTGTTTACTTCTGTACTCTAATACTTAACACGCGTACATTTGAGATTAAACCAGACTCATCAGCAGCTGAGCCAATCTGGGATCTTTAATGTTCTTCGTTATGGGACGAGTTCCACAAACTTTCCAACTAGAAGGCTAGGTGCTGTGTGTTATGATTAGCTCTGCCTGTAAGAGAGTGGAATGTTGAGATGGAAGAAAGCGCAGAATGTTTACCCATGAGTGAGTGTTCCAGGGTGGTCAGTTGAAAGATGTAAGCCCTGAGAGAGGATGCCGGGGGTGTCCTATTTTCCCCATGACTTATCTGACTTAAAGAACTGTAACTAATAAGCCCAAACTAAGTAAAGAACTTACAGTTGACAAGAAGTTGTCGGAGTCATTTGTAACCGGACCCAGAACCTAACACTGTGTAGGTTTGGGACTGGAGGCCAGTGATGGCGGATGGACGGGTTGAAATGCACAGAGAATAATGCTCAATCACGTCATGCCCCTAGACCCCTTGTAATGCAGGAAATACTTCTGTTTCCGTTCACACATGACCAACTTCTGAAATAAATGGTAATGTGCCATTTTTTGGGGAGGTGTCAATCATAAAGAAAGAAACAATATCCAAGTAATAATTACCAAAATGCATTCCGAGAAAGCCTACAGTCGCAGATTAGAACCCAAAGACCCCACTTTCAAGTACTTCTAAAGTTCTCCTGTGTACCCTTGGAGACCTGTCATCTATTTCATTTTCCATGTCTTACCCTGTAGAATTGATTCTCCATTTTATGGCTTTTTACCCCTTTTTCCATAATAATTGTTTTTGAAAATGACACAAATCAATGGCTTCTTTTATTCATGTTATATGGGGTAGAACCCCTCCATCCCTCCTACATTCATTGATGAACCCTCACTACGCTTGCACAAGTTAATCTGGATAAATAGCAATGCTCCTCTCTCACGTATTGACCCTTATCACGGAGGCTTACCTGGGATCCTGAGCTTGGTCAGGTCTTGGGTTCTTGGCATCATGAGTGAAGATGGTTAGTGCACACATAGGGATGACCCTGCCAGTCGCCACCTTGCCAGCATTACACTGAACAATGGGCAAGGAATCGCCACCTTGCCAGCATTACACTGAACAATGGGCAAGGAATCGCCACCTTGCCAGCATTACACTGAACAATGGGCAGGGCAAGGCGTGAGCCAGTAGGGAAACCCAGTGTCCAGGGAAAAAGCCAAAGGCTGAAAACACCAATCCAAAAAGGAGGTAGATATGGCTGTAGATCCAGGAAATTCAGGTCAAAGAATGCTTAGAAGGATTCAAATGTCCATTCATAGACAGTTAACAATGAAGGAGGAGGACTCAGAGGGACATGAGAGGAACATAGGAAATTAAAGGGAAACAAACACACTTACAAGAGACAGGGAACGGTTCACAGGAGCAAGGCAGCGTCTTCCCGTCAGCAGCTGAGCATCACCTGAGGGTTGCGACGCAATGCGAATGCATCTGAAGTAAGCTGATCGGTGCGTGCAGGGCGCCATCTTGGAAAAGATTGGACCACCACAACACGGTACCTGAGGGACGTGGTGGCACCGGCGCAGGATCTCCTTAGTTTCCATCGTTGCCACAGCCACCATTCTGCCGCTGACACACTCCACTGAAATTATTCGCTGGTTGGTTCTGACCTTGAATCATTTAAAATGCTGGTGCCCCACGAGAAGCCACCGGCCTCCCCAGCCACAAAAGCTGAATCCACCACTGGGCTGTGACAGTGTGACATCAATGACTGATAACAAATGGCCTGTACTCGAAAATGATACCAAAGCACAAGTTGAAAATTGAAGCAGCCTCCTGACCCTTTGTTCTGCACTGCAAAGCATGCACAGTATTTCGAAACCTAACAGCCAGCGACACACAGGCTCTCTCTCAGTGGGGCAGGGCCTTATTCCTCTTTCTGCCTCCCCAGACTCCTACCTTCTCAGTAGCATACAGGCTCACCTCCAGCCGCACACAACCTCACCCTGTTTCATTCAGTCAACTTCGCCCCCATCGGAGGGTCTCCTCATGTAAGGTTTCGAGCAAATCCATTAAAAAAAAATCTGTTAATATGAAAGGGGTTGGAGCAAACAGCTGGTGCCCCACTCCATATCACACGACGCTTTTTTAAAGAAACAATTACCTGGTTTGTCTTGCCAATTTTTGCATCTGCCTGATAGTGAACAGAGCAAACAGTGTTTGCCTCAAATTTAGCCTAGTCCATAAAACGTAAACTATTGCACCAGGGCCAAAAATAATCAACAAATAGCTTGTTCACCTTGTCTGCTCTTTGGATAATAGGTTTGTCTAAGTTTGAGGGGAAACCAGCTTTCTCCATTCCTCATAACCTCTGCGGCAAAGAGTGCAGCATCTGTTTCCTCCAGGTTTGCCATTCTCATTAGAAAGAAGAAAAAAAACGTTGCCCTGGCTAGCAAAACACGTATTACATTTGCACATGCTCTTGCGCACAAGCAAGTGGAGCAATATGCAAATGTGCACTCTGCCCAATTCAATGGGATTCTGCATTTGCCCATCTCCAGTAAGCACATGCTGGTGTCTGCATTTGTGAAGAGTTGCACACCTGCGAAATGATGGTCAATCAGAGAGGCTGGCCTCTTATGGGTGAGTCCAACTTTTATTTACTTATGGCATATACTCACACATGTGAGCAAATCAATGTTTTACTATTGCACTTCATTGAAACCAATGTCGGGTAATGCCAAGGAGTGTCATTTGCTTCTGTTTTGCGCGTGACTTGAACTTGGGACAGCATTGGCAAATACGACTGCTGTTCCCAATGCCCCCCACCACTTCTGCTAAGGCTAAAAACGTCCTAACTGCAGGGATTCTGCGTGAGGGCCCTTTAAGAAATGTTGCACTGCATTGCAATCCCGGCATGATGTAGCTGCGGCCTGTTGGTGTCCCCCCACCACGCCCCCCCCCTTCGCTCCAGCCCTACATCTATACGTATTGTTGAAAACAATTAATATCTAAGCACCAGGGGTCTCATTAGCGGCCATTTTCCTGCAGCGAACATTTTGCACGTGCGCAATCAGCATTTGCGTGGGTGTACTGAATTGGTGTAGTTCAAATGACACTACACAGCATCTGCACTAGGCTAATGCAATTCTGCGTTCCCATGCAATTTTTGCGCGTGAAAAAAAACAAACTAGAACTGCTGCAAAGTGTAAATAGTGAGGGTTCAGGCGCATGTGGGCCACTGCTTCTGAAATGCTTAGGAGCTGATCTCAGCAGTGTCGCCTGCCCACCCGCATCGTCACCACTGTGAGTTGACCTCTGTGAATAGGGTGACCTGCACATTCTGGAGTCTTGCACAACTTTAAACAGATTTGAACAGATTTGGAGAATTGACCCCTTTATGAGACTCGGATTTTGGTGAACAACCGATTTACTACGCACCTTATTAGGCAAAGTGCAATTTGTGAAACATTGATTTGCTAATTTTTTTGGCACCAGTGAAAACGTATTGGCACCGTCTCTCTCTCTCTCTCTCCCTCTCTCGTTATCTCTCTCTGTCTCCCGCCACCTCCCCTTTTCTCACTGTGTTACATCTCTCGCGTGACGTCCAGACAGATCTCTGTCTCTACAGCACTTTCACCGCATCTCCATGTCAGTCAGGACATCATGTAACTATATCATTATTATATTAACAACTTTACACGGTCATACACATAAAAACGAAGAACTAGTAAAGAGCAGGATTAACAAACAACAGTAAAGAGTAACTCACGTGGAAAGTACAGATTCCTATTTACAATAAAATAGGATGCTTTAAGCCATTGACAGCTCTACAGAAAGTAGCATAGCTGGGATTACGTGGCCCACTTACAGTTTCCTTTGCTTAAGTTGGCTGGCAGTAGGCTTGAATCACCCAGCACATGGCCCTCTGCCCAATGCCCTGTTTATGTGCTGGGCTGCTCGCGCTATCAGTGGTCGGTGCCGCCTGCTGATTGCGTGATAGGCTCTCTCCTCTCTCGGAATTCCCGGCATTGCTGGTTTTCTTCGCAAGTAGGGTCACGTCTTGAGAAAGACCCGCACGTGGCTTTTGCGCTGTAAGGAAGAGCAGGAAGTGGGCCTCTTCCTCCCAATGTTGTAAGAGCAGGAGTATTACAAAATCACCAAATAGTGATAGATGTCAAACTTTTTTCTTGGCAGGGTAGCGGTACTGTTTACCTATGTTATTTCACCAAGGAATATCCATATGTATTTTTTTAGGAGCAAATTGTTAAACATTAGATGGATGTTCCTGCTATTCTTGTTTAATTGTTTCTTAACTTGCACTGACCTTTAACAGGCAGATAATGAGACAATAGGTCTGTAGATGCAGGCCCATCTGTCCTACGCATTAACTTTCCAACCTGTGACTCCAACATGGTCTCTGGAGGTTGTTGGTCTCAGCACAGAGAGGAAAGATGGAAAAGTAGCCCCTTTGCAGCACTTGCTTTTTGGCATTGCATGCAAACCTCATTGCTGGTGTGCTCTGTTGTGTTGGGAGTCCTCTGTACACTAACTCCACTGATCTTGTGAAAGAGGGCCCCTTACATGTCTGCACAATCATTGCCATCAGTTTGAGATATTGTACATTTGACATTGCATATCAGAGCTCTGCAAGTGCATGACAATATGTGGTGGCCATTTTGGTCTGGTCTGGTGCTTCTTGTGGATGCTGGCGTCTGATGTTGTTTTGCTTCTGTGGTGGAGCATGGGGGTGCATTTTGGATAAACTGAAGGTAATTAAAACTGTCTAATTTTACAATTAAAATATCAATTTAGTTTAGACAACCCAGTCACACCCTAAAGCCCCACTGAGAAGATCAGATCCGGTGAGAAAAATGTATACAGAATAGAAAAAAATATACCATACATGTTGAAAGAAGTTGAACATTGTTAAGAATTATCACGAATAACACTATTCTGTAAAGCGTATTGACAATTATTAAGTAATGCCATCAATCGCTATAGATTAGGTGCATGACCAAAAATGCCATTTCAAGGATATACAGTTCCCTCCTTTAACATAGTTAGCACGGAAATCCTAAATTACTGTCAGATGAAAATTAGTCATGCCATTTTTTAAATCTGCTGTCCTCCACCAATGGATGCTCTCTTAATCATGATCCCTCATGGCCAAATCCGACACACTCATTCAATTATGAATTGTGGTGCCATACATCAGCACATATAAGGGTCACCACAGGAGATATAAGTGGTGCGGCTAACATGTCAGTGCTTTTTCCTAGCATAAAGTGCCCACACGTGACAAATGCAAAAGTGCCTATAAACCCCGAATAGTGTTTCCCATCAACAAATATATTAATGACAATTTTCATTGGTGTAAGTTAGCTTTTGTTAATCCAGGAATCCAGGTTTGCCAGTGCATATCGACGTATTTAGAGCAACAAACAGGAAATGTATGTGTGTTTCCTCTACAGGCCACAATTGGGGAAACCTAACATATAGCCATTATTTCCCCTACCAAAGCCCTACATTATAAACAATGGTCAATGATTAAAGGGAAATATCATGAAAAGCTGAGACCTGGTCAGCAACATGCATTTTGCATTATATTAGCTCTTTCGTTAAGGCTCAACACTGTCAAAGCACATGCCTACTCCTTGCTACCGAGATAGTTACATACAAACTCTGAAAACTTTATGAGTACAGACTTTATAAAAACTCTGCATGAAGGCATTCAGAATGTTTAAAAAATAAACTACTAAGTATAGAACAAGCACCCCTTCTTCCAGGGGTACGGGGATAGCTGGGTTGCAATACTCTGCTTTGCTTACTGGATGTCTTACTCAGGGACGTCATTTCACCAAAATGCCAGGGGTAGCGGAAGTGACATCACATGACCCTTGACCCCTGATGACATCACATGAAGTGATGTCATTTGACCCCACCCCGAAGTGATATCATGGGAAGCGATGGAACACAACCTTTCACCCGTTGACAAAACAGGAAGTGACATCACATAGCATTGTAGACTACAAAAAATATGGTTATGATATCACTATAATGTGATGTACATTTCATACAAGAATGGATTGCCATATGTATCATTAAGATCAGTGTGTATAGACCTATATTACCAAATTACTGTGAATGCAAGCAGACGTCCATGACCAAATGATAATGATGTGTTATTATATAGCATTTACGCTTAAGCGCTTTATATAGAAAAAATATACACCCAATATCACCCAACCTCTGGTGCTACTCAAATAAATTACCACATGACCAAATCCCAGCTGGAGTAATCTCTGTATGTTCATTCCCGTCTCTGCTGTCCGTTTTCCTGTCTGTCTGTCTGTCTGTCTATCGTGTTCTTATCTCTGCGCCCCGAGGCTCGCGAGCTACCGGCGCATTACAAATATTACATAAATAAATAAATAAATAAACTATCGACCTCCGAAGGATGAAAGGCTGAGTTGAGGCATTTAAAAACAGACTAAATCAGTGGCTCCCCCCCTGAAGTGTGCCTGAAATAAACCTTTCATGAGTCCAGAAATTATTGTATAGAATTCCAGAAAGACACATTATTTGGTATTCCTATTCTTTCTTATTTAGGGTTAGTGCTGAAAGTGTTAGACTTGTGGCACTCCTGTTCTTATCTTTCTTCTTTTCTTCCTGAACAAAAAAGCCAGTCACTCCAAAAGTAAAGAGCCCCATGGTGCTGGCCACAGCCCAGGAGCTTGCATTACCAAAAAAAAATATTTTTCGTTTCTTTTTTATTAGAGGTCACAAGGGAGACCACAGAGGTCGCAAGGGAGACCACAGAGGTTGCAGTTGCGACCTCTGGCGACCCCTAAATGACGTCCCTGGTCTTACTACTGGTCAACAAACATGTTGGGATAGTCACCAACAATAAAAGTGCAACCTCCTGCCACCTACTGAAAGAAAAGAAAGACTTAAGACTTATTTTAACACAAGGTCTCACATATGGAACTCGCTCACACCAGGTGCAGACACCCATTGAAATGGGCAGAGTGCATGTTCATAATGTGCCCAGAAGATTCCTCCAGCTTCAAGGACCATTTGAAACAGAAATTAGCAGAACAATACCTTAGACCGTAACCATTTCTTTTCACGCTGGCTCTAATTGTTGATTAGGATTCCTATGATGTTTATGGCATTTATTCCGTTCTTGTACACTTCGGGTTTCAAGAGTATAAACTTGGCTGCACATGTGAAAGCAATTTCTGTATACACTGATATTTATATCTTCCTTTTGCAAAATCCCCTCCCGTTGATCCGCTTCTCATCTTTATCTGGTCATTCCTGAAGTGAGTCAAATTACATGCTGCCATTTTATGAATCTGAAGAGGGAGACATGAATGTAGCCCTCGTTGCACCGATCCCACCCTCATTTCAATGACAGAGTACTGAAAAGTGTGCATCGTTCCTCCAAGGAGGGAAGTATAATTGACCTTTTCAGACCGTTACTTTTGTGAACCTTGCAAAGTTAGAAAGCTAAGAATGGGAATAAAGCTGCCATATGGGTGCCCATTGAAAGGTCTCTGTTAGGTATTCAACTGGAAACTGTTGAAAGGGGAATTTTGAGATTGAAGTGGTCCTGCAATGGGTCAAGCTAAATCCTGTGCACATTTGAAAGTCTTTGGTAGTTTAATGCAAACTGCAATTGGTCCCAGCCTGGCTGAGGAAGACTAATTGTGTAAAAGGAAGGATCTGAACGCGGCTGAGGGGGATCTGGGGTGAACTGTGAGTCACCTGAGAAAGAATATTCTCTGAACGTTGTAAAAAGGGAGATCTGTACCCGGAAAAGGGGGATCCAAAATAACGACCGTGATATAAAATAAAGGGATATGAGCCCGGCTGAGGGAGATCCAGGGTGAGTCACCCAAATTGAATACTTATAAGAGGAAAGGAATTTTGTGTTTACTTTTTGTACATCAGGCCCCTTTGAATCAGAGACTTTTGAGAAGTAAAGAGAAGAAAAGGCCCTGATGCTGGTAATGGTACTGTATCCTCATGCCGAAGAAGCCAGAGTGTGTTTTTTGCTCGAGTGAACTGCCTTGTCCCATGCTGAAAATGTGGGGAAGGTAGGCCAACGGCCTGAACATTCCTGACATATCATTTTGTGAACACTTCTTTCTTTTCATGAACACTACCCCACACTATGTATATTTAGCAGTAAGGATTGGCAATAGTTTTTTTTTTGTATTGGCCCTTTTTTTAATAAGACTCCAATAGGACTGCATTAGTATTATTTGATGGTCGTAGCTTGCTCCCATCTGTAGATTTAGGTTTAGATAGGCGTTTATCACACCCTTGGTGAAGTTCAATAAACAGCCTTGAACTGTGGTCAATTGTGTCTGTCTTACTGTTGATACCATGCTTTCCTTACATGTGGTGTCAGGAGTGGGAAGTGACTCAATTGAAACAATTTGGGGAACCCTAGACTTCCAGAAGCTTAGTCATAGAGCCTCCAACCCCTCTATTGCCACAAATAATCAATAGGCTTTGATATCTGTAGCTGTAGAGAAGCTACTATCCCTCCTGGGAAAAGAGGAATGTTTCCCACAGAAGTCGTTTTGATACCGCCTCCTGGGTGTTATATAAGATTGGCCCCAAAATCTGGCCTGGCTTTTTAGTTTGGTATAGAAGCTATTGCAGGGCTCATCGATCCCGACTTATGGGGAGACATAAAGGTTCTCTTTCAGAACCATAGTGAAATCCAATTTGAAGTACATCGTGGTGACACAATTGCCGAAGAGATTCTTGAAAAGGTTCTATTTCCACGTTTTAAAGAAAGTGAACCAGAAAAAACAGAGAGAAGTACCTTAGACTTTGGAGCAGCTGATGAACCATCTACCACTGAAGAGAAAAAGGGAGAAGAGCCTACCATCCATCCCGATATAGCCTTCGCCCAGCGAAATTACCTAGCTCTCACTGAGGCTTTTTTACAAGCAGTTCCCGAAGGATAGGGTGTAGAGAAGCGAAGTCCATTTTTCTTCTTGAAGCATGGATTGCTATATAGAAAAGAAACATCCACAGAAATCTAAAGTAAAACCCAGTTAGTAATCCCCAAACCCACCAGAAGATTGTACTAGAGATTGTGCATTCCCATCTGACCGGGGGACACATAGGACAATCCAAAAGCTAGGCACACATAAGTGGGAAGTTTTACTGGCCAGGTATTCATGCTGATATAAAAACCTTTATTCAAACGTGCGAAATAAGTCAGAAAACCAGTGCTCACATCACATTGCCTGCCCGTCTTTATTTATTTATTTATTTATTTATTTATTTATTTATATAGCACGCAAAACCCTGAGGTATCTTAGCGCTTAAACCTAAGAGATTGGTTGCAGTGCTTCGGGTTACAGAAATGGAAGCATAAGAGGTGAATTACAACATTGTGGAATCGTTCAATGGTAATACATCATACGCAAAGTGCAAAAGAGAACTACATGGTGATTGATCCATTGATCCTGACCCCATGTTGCAGGGTGGCAGCAGCACACAGATGCGAAAGTCAAATCAGTGGGCAAATACGTGGGATCTCATTTCAAGTCTGGCAGTAGCCATGCCGGTAAAACCGGCAGGCTGCTGCCGGATTTGCAAGAATTTCCGGTGCCTGGCTTGCCGGATTAACTGGGGCATCACAGCCCCGGCGGTCCAGAAAGTTAGGCGCCAGAAAAGGTAAATCCCCATTCCCAGCTGAGTGAACTAGAACTCAATGGGAATGGGGAGCATGGAAGCACCAGCCCCGTGTGCAACAGTGCCAGTGCTTCCATCTAAGTCTGCGAGCAGGTGCCGTCCCGCCCGCCAGGTAGGACCTGATGGGCGGGATGGCATCCTCTCGCATATTCGGAGTGTGCCGGTCCGCCAACTACGGTGCCGGTAGGCTTACCGGTACTGTTGTTACCGAACCGGCAGGCTCGTAATGAGGCCCATGGTGCCTACCCCATGTTGCAGGGCGGCAGCAGCACACAGATGCAAAAGTCAAATCAGTGGGCAAATACATAGTGCCTACCCCATGTTGCAGGGCGGCAGCAGCACACAGATGTGAAAGTCAAACAGTGGGCAAATACATGGTGCCTACCCCATGTTGCAGGGCAGCAACAGCACACAGATGCAAAGGTCCAACAATGGGCAAATACATGGTGCCTACCCCATGTTGCAGGGTGGCAGCAGCATACAGATGCAAAAGTCAATCAAAGGTCAAATACTTGGTGCCTACCCATGGTGCAGGGCGGCAGCAGCACACAGCTGCGAAGGTCCATTAATGGGCAAATACTTGGTGCCTAACCCATGTTGCAGGGAGGCATACAGATGCAAAAGTAAAATCAGTGGGCAAATACATGGTGCCAATCCCATGTGTCAGGCCGGCAGCAGCACACAGATGCAAGAGTCCAGCAATGGGCAAATGCATGGTGCCTACTCCAAGTTGCAGAGCAGCAGCAGCACACAGGTGCGAAAGTCAAACAATCGGTAAATACAGAGTCCCTACCCCATGTTGCAGGGCAGCAGCAGCACACAGATGCGAAAGTTCAGCAATGGGCAAATACATGGTGCCTACCCCATGTTGCATGGCGGCAGCAGCACACAGATGCAAAAGTCAAATCAGTGGGCAAATACATAGTGACTACCCATGTTTATTGGCAGCAGAAACACACAGATGCGTAAGTCAGACAATGGGCAAATACATGATGCCTACCCCATGTTGCAGGGTGGAAACAGCACACAGATGTGAAAGTCAAATCAATGGGCAAATACATGGAGTCTACCCCATTTTACAGGGAAGCAGCAGCATGCAAATGCAAACATTAATTAGGGGGTATTATCGGGCTTGGAAGTGTGGGATGGGGAGGTAGTGGGGGCACACACAGCATCACGGGCGACCAGGGGGGCACACACAGCATCACGGGTGACCGGGTGGTGGGGGCATACACAGCATCACAGGTAACATGGGGGTAAAGGCACACACAGCATCACGGGCGACCAGGGGGGAGAGTGGGGGCACACACAGCATCACGGGTGACCGGGGGGGAGGTGGAGGCACACACAGCATCACGGGTGACCAGGGGGATGGGGGGACGGTGGCACACACAGCATCATGGGTGACTGGGGGTGAGGGCACACACAGCATCATAGGTGACCAGAGGGTGTGGGGGCACACACAGCATCATGGGCAACCAGGGGGGTTGGGAAGCATATGTGATGCTGTCAGGGAGCAGACAGGGGCCTTCATAGTGGGCCTTAGAAGATTGGGCTGGCTCCCGCCTCCCGGTTGCAACAATTGGCTGATAAATCCAAGGGCAACCAATGGGAGGGGGAGCTGGGCCAGGCAGTGGAAAAGGCACAACAAGATCCTGATGCGGCCATCTTGCAAAGGCTGGGGGCACTATGGAAGTGCTGCATCAAATGCAAAAACAGGTGAAATTGCACTGAATAGCAGTTTGCGGCATAGATGCAGTAATCAAGATGTGCTCGAGAGCATTTGGATTTTAAACAGAGCGAAAATCCAAATTGCAAATAGAACGTTGCACCAGTGTGCAATTGATTTCAGCTACTAACAGGCTTATCCTGTAACAGCTGATAGCGATACCGTTGATGAGGATTCATCCGCAGTCATGATGCGGAGCGCGGCCCGTCGATTGATGAAGAAGAGATGAGGAATCCTTTACCAATCATAGAAGTCCCTTTTTCAAGAATTGGGATGGACATCATTGCACCTTTAGAAACATCTAGAATGGGTAACAAATATGTCCTTGTGATTGGTGACTACACAACCAGATTCCCTGAGGCATTCCCTATTTGGAACAACAACACCCACCAAATTCTAAAGCACCTCCAACTGTATTTTTCCAAGGTTGGCTTTCCTAAAGAGATCCTGATGGATCAAGGATCAAATTTTATGAGCAAGCTCATGGGTGAAGTCAAAGAGCTGCTCCATATCACCACCTTATGAACTTCAGTGTATCATTGCCTAACAGATGGTTTGGTGGAGGGATTCAATAAAACACTCAAAAATATCATAAGAATGTTGGTAGATAAGGACGGGAAGGACTGGGACCGTATGATTGCCTGGCCACTATTTGCTGTAAGAAAACTCCCTCAGGCATCTACTGAATTCTCTCCTTTGAACTACTTTATGGTAGAGAACCTACCTAGAGATGTCCTGGACATGCTCAGGGCGACCTGTGAAGAATGAGAAGAGGCACCCATTCCCCTTTCGCAAACTGCTACCAGATTGCGAGAGCATATGAGATTTGTTCTTAATCTAGTATATACTCATATGGAATAGGCCCAAATCCAACCTATGACAAAAAGGTGAACCTAAGATTAATTTCCGTAGGACAAAAAGTATTGGTCCTCTTGCCTACCTCAGAAAACAAGCGTGTTGCTTAGTGGCCAGGGTCATATAAAATAGTGGAATGAACAAGAATCGGTACTTATAAGGTAGCACAACCTGACAGAAAACAGAAGGTCCTTCTATATAACGCAAATCTCTTAAAAGAGTGGAAGGAAAACCTGTCTGCCACCACTGCCACAATACTATCTTGTTTGGTGCCTGAAGAGATAGAACACCTTGAATGAATTCCTCAAGAGCTATCTAATCAACAACAAGAACATGTATTTAATTATATTGTTTCCAGGTGTATTTTCAGAGAAACCAGGAAGAGTGAAAGGCACCTACCACTACATTAGAACACCCAAGGGAAAAGTAGTTCATCTGATACCATATAGACTCCCGGAAACCCGGAAACAGATAGTAGTTGAGGAAGTGAATACAATGTTAAGAGCAAATATTATCGAACCCTCTTCAAGCCCATGGTCCTCCCCTATAGTATTGGACACCAAACTGACCATTCCAGGAGGTTTTGCATATATTTCCTCCAAGTTAATGACATTTCCGACTTCAATGCCTATCCCATGGCACGCATCGATGCCTATCCCATGGCATTTCCGATAAACTCAGAAATGCCACTTTTCTATTAGCCCTAGACTTAACAAAAGGGTACTGGAAGGTCCCTTTTCTACGCCCCTATGACTGTTCCAGTTCAAAGTCTTCCCTTTTGGCTTGCACGTGGCTGCAGCCACTTTCCAACGACTTTTGGACACAATATTACATCCCTACTCTGATTTCTGTGGAGCTTATATTGATGATAACATAATTTTATAGTAAAATTTGGGAAGACCATCTTTTCCATCTCTTCACTATTATGAGAGCCCTTAGAGAAGCTGGCCTAACTATCAATCCATGCAAATGCAGATGGCCCAATCAGCCGTGAAATACCTAGGCTTTGTATGTGGGTAACCTCAACTTGAGAAAGTGAAGGCCGTCCTAGACACCCCTACACCTAAAACTAAAAGAGATCTCAGCGCATTCCTAGGGTTAATCGGATATTACTGTAGGTTTATCCCCAACTTCTTGGACAGGACAGCTAGGCTGACAGACAAATTAAAGAACGCTGAACCCCAGTAAATTCATTGGACTGACGAGGATAATATATGTTACAATAACCTAAAATAAACCCTGTGCCAGAACTCGATCCTAAAGATAGTAGATTTCTCAAAGAAATTTGTATTCCAAACAGACGCCTCCCTTAGAGGCTAGGAACAGTCTTGTCACAAATTTGCATTGGATTTGAACATCCCATCTTATTTACAAGTGGTAAACGTTTCCCATGTGAAATTCTCAAAGGAATTTGTATTCCAAACAGATGCCTCCCTTACAGGCTAGGAACGATCTTGTTGCAAATTTGCATTGGATTTGAACATCCCATCTTATTTATAAGTCGTAAACGTGTCCCATGTGAAAGAAATTGCTCTGTGCTGGAACTGGAGGCCCTTGCCATCAAGTGGTCCATTATCCACCTCAGATACTACTTCCTAGGAAGAAAGTTCACAATCGCCACAGACCATTCTCCACAAGTTTGGATTGGCCAGCGAAAACATTCTAACCCTCGATTCATGTGATTGTTCTTAGACCTGCAACCCTACTGTTTCACCGAAAAGGCAAAGACCAAAGGAACGTGGATTTTCTCTCTTGGTTGCCCGTTGAAACAGATGCGGCTACATCGCATAGGGGAACGGTATGTGAGAAACCTGAAGGTGTCTCTCCCGCTTGCCCCCGGGGATCTGTAATCCAGGTGGCCAGGACACGGCTATTGCTTTTGGATCCAGTTCTGGGGGGATGAACAAGTGCGGAAAGATCACCTGGATGAGGGGTCTTCAGGGAGTGGAAGATGGACAACGGATGATGAGAGGCAGTGTCCCCTTCCCTGTAACACCTGTTCCCCATCCTGCCAGCTAGGATACCTAGGAGCTCAACCCCGCCCGCCTCCACTTTCCTGACATGAACACTTTCTCACACACAGCTCACCATGAGCGAAAACGGATTAACAACAGAGCCGTATACCTGACATGTCCCAATACAATGGTCTGGCAACGTCAGGCAATTACTGATCATTACACACACATGACTTCCATCACACTTCCCCACACGGATAAAAGGCAGAGCATGAAAGCACACTCTGAGCAAGGCAAAGCACACAAGGGAACAGCAGTTCCAAGATGGCAGTTTAATACGAGGAGAAGGACGGCGAGACCAGAGAGGGTTGCAAGGAGGGAAGTGCCCTTGACCTTTTCAGACTATTAATTTCGTGAACCTTGGGAAGTAAGACACCTAAGACCAGGAACTAAAGCTGAACAAACCTGCATTGTATGTCTGAGGTACCCGGGCCTCTCTCGCATCGATAACCAAGGTGGGGAGGAGCGTTTGCCGCTGTGGTACTGTCCTTGGCTCCTAGATCAAGCAGCACCAGTAAAGACAGCACAGCCTGTGAGTCGGAGAGACTGATACCAAAACAGCCTGCGTTAGAACCAAGGTTATAAGCAGCAACATTGTATGAATAAATCTAAAGAGAACAGTGTGTGAAACATATGTGACAAGCGACGTAAAAATAATTGAAAACCAGAGGAGTGATTGAACTTTGGGAGGCCAAGCAAGATACCATTGACAGCGTGGTCCGGCGCCATGTAGGTGCCCATTTGAAGGTCTCTGTTATGTATCCAACTGTTTGGCAACTGTTGAAAGGGACATTTTGAGATCAAAGTGGTCCTGCAACGGGTCAAGCTAAATCCTGTGCAAATTCGAAAGTCTTTGAAAGTTTAATGTGAACTGCAATTGGATCTGAGCCCGGCTGAGGGGGATCCAGTGTGAACCATGAGTCACCTGAGAAAGAATATCTTCTGAACGTTGTTAAAAGGGGGATCTTAGCCCGGAAGCGAGGGATCCACAAAAACGACTGTGATATAAAATAAAGGGATCTGACCCCGGCTTTAAGGGATCCAGGGTGAGTCACACAAATGGAATACTTATAAGAGGAAAGGAACTTTGTGTTTTGTTTTTGTACATCAGGCCCTCTGAATCAAGAGACTTTTGAGAAGTAAAGAGTCATGCACCATAGAAGAGAAGGCCCAGATGCTGGTAATGGAACTGTATCCTCATGCCGAAGAAGCCAGAGTGTGTGCTTTGCTCGAGTGAACTATCTTGTCCTGTGCTGAACACCTGGGGAATGTAGGCCAATGGCTGAACATCCTGACATATCAGTTTGTGAACACTTCTTTCTTTTTCATGAACACTAAGCCGTAAGGATTGGGTATAGTTTTATTTTTAGTATAGGCCCTTTTATTTTGACTCCACTCCACTAGGATTGCATTCGTATTATTTGATGGTCGTAGCTTGCACCATCTGTAGATTTAGGATTAGATAAGCATTTATTACACCCTTGTTGAAGTTCAGTAAAAACTCTTGAACTGTGGTCACTTGTCTCTGTCTTACTGTTGATATCATGCCTTCCTTAGAGTGGGTTTTCTGAACCTCATATATCTTGGTGGCTTGCTCTATTAACTAATCCAGTGCCCTGCACTCATGAACATCGTGAACTAGTTGGATAATTATATATTTGGGAAGAGCTTGGAAAAATGTGGCCATGCTATACGCAGGAAGACTAGCTCAGGGGCAATGACTTTGTCTTGGAAGCAAGACAATGCAGCACAACAGAGGTTTGAATACTGATCCTGTGCTTAGAAACCACTCACTGGTATTAAGCGCATAATAAAAAAACAATTATATTTCACCTGCCTGGATGTCTGCACCTATGCAGATTTTAATTCTTGTGCAAACTCCTTAGGTGCCTGATCTTCCCCACATGTAAGTTATACACAGCCTTGTGTGTGTGCCTCATTTATGGGTTCCTATAAGTGGAGAAGTGCATTAAAATGGCTGCCTTTTAGGTGGACCATGTGTATTGATCCTGGTCTTTCAGTCCTGCAAAGAAACTATTGTGCTCCAAGGAAAATGTCCACTTCACTAACTTCATATAATTTACATCATTTCTAATTTCAAATGATGATATAATTTGTTCTTAGAGTTCCAAATGTTCCCACACCGAATACTTTGCATTCTTGTGGCATGGGGTCATGACGCTTTTTATGGCCTTAATCTGCCTGATTGTGTCTTTAACATTCACCTTCAGACTCAGTTCTGCTATTTGTACTCCAGTCCCTGTCTCCTATGTGCTCCCTATCTCTATGAAATTGGGAATACCTCGCAGAATCATAGGATCTGGACTCCTCCTTTCGCCTGTGCCGCCATGAACTCTCAGGATCACTTTCCCTGTTGTCAACTTTTGGCGCAGGGTAGAACATGGTGTCTTCTTTAGATAGTTGCCAAGGGGTACTATCCCTCCTTCCAGGTAGTCTGGGGGAATCCACGGATTGACCTGAATATGTTGAGGTTTTTAGAATGTCCTTCCTAGGCTGAAGCTGCTGCTTTTCTCTTTCAGTGAAGCAGGCATAGTGGTCTACTTGCAAGATAATGTTCAGCAAATCTAACTCGCTTTGATTTTCTCATCATATGAGCTTTCAGGACACCGAATCACTCACAGCACTATTTGTGGTCTCCCATGACACACTGGTCCGGCCACATTCTCTTCGGTTTGGTAAAGGAGAATATTAATCAATGTCAGATAAGGAATAGTTTTTCCGATCAGGTTGGATTGGAATAGGCGGGTCCAACTGCCTCATGTTTCCCTGTTCTCTATAAGTGGCATGCAAGAGGTCAGTTCCAGTCTGTACCTGGGAGTTTGTAGGTAACTGGCATGAGGTCCTTGATGTGAGGCCTATCTCACCTTGGTCATAGGGCCCTGTCCCATACTTTGGTTGGTCAGAGTGTGTCAATGCCTGTTTATATTTTTGGATTTCATTATTTAATTTCTCACTTGTATTTCTCTCCACCAGAATTTCCTGCTTAAGTTCAGAGAGTTGAACTTTTATCTCTGACCCAGAGATTTGACTGGCTTCAAGCACCCTGCTCTGAGTCACCAATTGATCCGTCACTAGCTGAACTTCTTCCTGAAGGATTTCATGTTCCCTTTGAGAGTCATGTGTTATGTGCACCTGTTCACTCTGCTTTTCTTTTAAACTGACACATTCTCTCTATTGAGCATCTCTACTATGATCTACCTGTAATAGGTCAGTTTCTGCTTGTCTCAAATGCTCCAAAAAATGTATATTTTCTTCCTTGATTCTAGTCAATTCCTGAGAACCTGGTTGACCCTTTTCTACATCCATTTTCAACTGATTCACTTTTGAAATAGGAAACTGTTTTCTTGGTTTAAGATGTATTTTTTTTTAATTAGTTGCATTTTCTGTTGTTTCAGAATATTTAACTCTTGGTGCATCTTATCAAAGTCGTTTTGGGAGTCAACCCTTTTACAATCAACTAACTGTTTTCTTGTTTAAGTTCCTTTATGGGCTGTTTACAGGCCATAATTTCATCCAGCAACATTCTATTGTGAATAGTCTGATCATTGAATTGGTGTTGACATAGGCGTATGGTTTCTGCACTCTCTTTATATGTATCTTGTAGTGCAGCAAATTCCATGTCTCACTCTGCACTGGCTTCTAGGTAGGCTTTTACCTCATTTTGAAGTTGCGCAATGATGTTTTCTTGTTTAATTCAAGAATTTGTCTCTGTTGAGATTTATCTTCTTGCTGTGTGAGTGCTTTCTGGGCGTGTAATAGACAAACATCTTCATTTTGCAATCTCTCTTTGATTAATTATATATAAAATATAACTGAGCCATGAGTTGAGCCATTTTAGTCTTCTCCTAATGCGCATTTTGAGTCCTTAAAACTGCTCTAGAGCTTCCTGTAATATCCCACCTTCAAGCCAAATGTCAGTGCCTACTGATGTAACATCTTGTACCATCTAGCCTGTCAGCACCCAGTCTACTGGTCATCCCAGTCTCCCTGAATGAACAACTTGACGAGGAGATGTTGTCTGGCATGTTTCATTTCATTGGCACTCATTTTAAAAGTGCCTTTTTTCAACATTATAAACTCTCTCTACACAGGAACAACAACTTTGCACTTTATTCCTGCTAGATTTCAACAATAAATGCCAAATTGAATCAGTTTACTTTTTCTTTACTCTTCACATTCTTATTAATCTGTACACATTTCTGTCTTACCTAGGGGTCAAGCCAGCAGTGATACTTTAACAAAGCATGAACAACCTGCCTGACATCACTGACGTTGAACTAAAATGAGTGGCCTGCTTACAAATACACTTGTCATGAATCCAAAACAAAAAGCTAGATCCTAGCCATGAGCCCCTATTTATGTTGGAGATATTTACGTGAACACAGTCAGTGCAGGGAATTCTTTCCCTCCCCAATGAAAAGCGACACACCAATATTGCTTTTGTGTTCAATCTAGCCCTGTCTGTGATTCATGTAGAGCCATGTAGATCCCTCACCCTTTAGCAATAGGTAAGCCAAGAACTAGGCCGGACTATAAAAAAAATATATATTTATTTTTTAATCAGGACAATTCACATTTACACAACATCATATGATATGCCACTTTCCCTGTGGCACAAAACAAAGCTTCAAGACCAAGAACTCACTTTTTGGGAATAGACATTAACAAAGGATCAAAGATTACACTACATGGCTGTTTTAACTTTTGGATCTCATGTAAATAAAACACTTGTCAAATAAACAGTTCAATCTTTCTAACACACACAAATATCCCTTTGTGTGAACAATGATGCAGCACCTTAAAACATGACAAGACCATAAGCTTGGCACAATACTTTACATAAAGATATGCAACACTTTTCAATTTGCAAAAACAATTTCACACATGCAGTGCTTTATTTTTCTATTCTCCTGCACACTAGGCAATGCTAGCAGTTTTGGAACACAAAATACTTTTAAAGCAAAACATTATTTTTGTATATATATAGCACCCTTCTTCCTTCACCTCAATTCCATGAAGAATCTCTCTTTTACTAGGAGTAACTTTTCCACTCTGAGTAGAGAGTATGCTTTTCAGTCAGGGACTTCACTTTATTTAATTTTGGTTAAACACTTTTCTGCCCCAGCAAAAAAAAAATAAAAAAAATAAAACAGACCTTCAGTATACATTTTGCACCTCTTTGCAATAATGCAGGATCTGACGAATGATAAAAAGTCAGGAATTGTGTTTTGTCTATTCCACCCCTACCCTTTAGGGAATTTTGGGGTTGGCAATGAGAAATAAGAGTACCCAATTACTTTAACAGACTATATTTGTATTCACACTGGAAGCAATGTTGTTGATTTTGAATTTCAACAAAATCACCCCGTGTTATTGGCTATAGGGGAGTTAATTCAATTATTATTTAGTAAAAATCCTAAGGATCTAATTAGTCTGCCCACCCAATCAATAAGGGAACATATAAATCAAACAGATCCCCACAAGATTTGGTATGGTTGGACAGTATACTTACAAAGAATCTCTCTGGGTCTTGTGGTCAGGGAAAGGTCAGGTGGCCTCTCGAGGTTAAGTCATAGATACCTCCAGCATCAATCCCCTTTGATTTGTTCCTCCTGGTATGGGTCCCAGCCAGCATTTAGTCTTTCTCTGGTTTCTTCAAGAAATTATTAAAATTAGGATGTGCCAGCTTATTGGCTCTTGATTTACACTGGACCTCTATTGTGACTGCTAACGCAATTATTGATTGCTGAAGGTACAAGGCAGTATCCTAGTGAATTTATGTGTCCACCCATCTGGGTTAGCATGTTTAAACATTTCAGTGTTGCACTTAATAAACTACAGTGTGGTGAATTTCTCTAATTCCAGACTTAATTAAATGTGTCCTGTGATGGCACAAGGTTGCAGTTTCGAATAACAGTTTGTTGTGAATTACTCAACAATGATAAAAGTCAGTGTCACAAAACTGTACATACAGTTAAATAATTCACTAAGCTACTATATCCCAAAATCTCTGCTTCGTGACATTTTCTTGGAAGTAATAATCACATTTCAGGTTGCAATTCTTGTTCCCTGATTATAACGAGAGTTGAATCAACAGATACACCTTTTTGTAAGGATCACAATGAGATTTGTCCCATTTCTGTAGGTGTCACGGTGCCAAACATAATGGACAAAGTATTATCCTGCATACACTCCTATCTAACAATTATTGACATGCATGATATTTCTTCAATTATCTGGCATATTTGTGTTCCTAAAATCTGTGTCCAGGTCTGGCCTTTGTTGACCTTGACCCAAGCCTCCCATAAAGTAATTTACATTCGTTGTCCTGGGCTAATGGAACATCTGTTCACTGATCTTTGAGAGCAGAGAGGCAACTCCACCTTCTGTCATCATGTGGTGGTCTCTGTAACATGTCACTTGACAGTCAAGTACTGAACTAAAACAGGAATCAAATTTTAATCCCTATATTTGTAAGGTTTGACTTCCATTAACTGGATCTTATGTTTATGTAAGAGGGTAACCCTTTAGTCCAGCACAAACCCCGTCCTTAGTGTTGGTTTGTCTTGGCTCTGTGAGCTTCAAACATATTTCTTTTCAGATAACGATAGGGGTGGGGATGTGCAGTGGCTGGATCTTCGAATCTGATGCGATAATGTCATTTTGGACTACCACAGATTTTCTTCATGCATAGAAAACTGGTGTTTCACGAACGTTGCAGTTCCTTTTGTACATGTGCCCTACTTTACCATTTGGCCTCAAATCATATGTGGATTTCTCCTGCACCATTTCATCCATGTTCATCTTTACATCCTGACATATATGCACATTACTTTGACAATGGAGCTTAGTTTTTCATCTGTTCATTGTCCTAGGCTGAAAAATACACACCTTTCCATGGTAACTGTTTCTGCTTTTGCAAATTTACACTTTAGGTGTCAGTCACATTTAAAGGAAAGTAGGCCTCTTGTTTTGAGCCATATAATTTCAGCACAGGGACCCTTTAATAACTTTTTTCTTCTTCTGGCAACCATGTTGGGGTATGTGGCAGTGTTGAAATGTACGTGCTGGCTTTTTCTCTTCCAGCCCATAGTGAGTGTTCAATGTTCAATGTTCTGCGCTTAAAGGCCTCAGTCAGCCAAATGCAGTTTTCTTTTGTCTTGGGGCTGAAATGACCCCGCATTGCATCACAAATGGAGCGAATCTCAATTTTTCACCCATATATTTTTCTTCTGTGGTGAAATGAAGTATTTGTGCTTCCTTTCACTACAAGAAAACTTAATTACCTTAAGGAGACCACCCATAATTTGTCTTATTATTAAGTATGTTTAATTATTGAACAAGGTTCAAATGTGTGCATTCTTGCACTGGCTACGCCAACATAAAGATGCTTGATGCCATGATTGATGTAATGTTAACATCCACCTCTTGGATGTAGGTACAAATTGTGTTTTTTAGGAGAGGTTTCTTGTGTAATACAATTGTACTTACCACACTGCTGGTATTATTTCAGTAACATCCCTGGCAGTATAAACATTCACATCTGTATTGTGGCTGATGATAAAACAGGCAGTGCTTGTATAATACCACCTGTTTTTCCATTACAGCTAAATTTGTAATGAGGGCCGCCCAGTAAGAATTTGACGGAACAAGCATCCATACGTTCTCAAGAATTCTGACTCTGTGGTTGTTCTATGCCATGCCAATTATTTTGACATTATTGTTGACCCCCTAGCACAGGATATAACATAAGCTATTACTGATAATGCAAGTGATTGAACAGTGGGAAAATGTAATGGAAACAAATCATATTAACCTTCTCGAAGACAAAGAACAACAGTTAAAACAATTGAAACATCTTTCAATTCCAATGCCTATGGTATCCTAATAGGTTTTCCTATTTTATGCAATGCCTTTTAGTGTTCCAAGCTATTCCTTGGAAAGCTACAGCATCTGCCTGCAAACATTGTCTGTTTTGACATGTTGATATAGCAGAATCTTTGAATTATGATGATTTTGTCTATAGCCCAAAACCTGATCTATTCCTATTACTAACCTGTGCATCTATATTCACCATCTCTTCTAAACTTAAATCCCACACATTTTACCCGCAAATATTATCCTGATGTGCCAAGTATGTGATGACTTTCCTTTTTGAGATGCAAGCATCTGTGGATAACGGCTGCCCCATAGAATTCCTCACTAAGGGTAAGAACTTCCATCCGTCTATTACATCTCAAACAGAGGCCCCAAACCCTTGAGACAGTGCTTTTCATATCTTGGAGCATACATAACGTTTGCATTTAGTTTTATATATCTAAACTCAACACCATATGGTGGCATCCCTCATGCATCCCTCATGCTTTTATTTAGATAATCTCTTCTCCTGGCTTGATCTAAGTGTGGCATCACTCTAATGATGCAGATAGTTACTTACTGAAGAAGTTTAGAAGTTGTTCAGTTACATTTCGACCCTGTATCCAGAGGACAAACTTGGTGATACCCCAGAAGGCATTATGCTGAGATGTAGTTCTGCACCTGACAGCATGATTTCATTATCCAGTCTATTCTTGTTTTATAGTGTATCATCACTGACCCAGACAGTGCTTGGGAGCAGCGTTTTCCCCACTTATCAATAGGAAGAAGTCAGTTTGATATTTGGACAGTTTAACTCAATGAATCCAGGTGAATGTTTACTCCATAAATAAGGGAGCCTACACATTGCATATACCTTTTCTAATAATGAGACTAGGTAGACTAGACTAATAAGTTAATGAACTCTACTTTTGATTTGTAAATATGAAATTGAAGAATCCAGACCTATGATCTAATTAATTTCTTTCTCCTGAAGAAGGGTTTTGCACCTGAAACGCATAGAGCTCTGTAAAAAATTATTAGAATACACAATTCCCTTGTTAATTTCATTTTGATTAAAATGATCATACTTTTTAAATACATGATTTAATGTGAAGAATTTTGGAGTTTGTATGTACATTGTCACCTAACAATTGACTGATAGCAGTACAGTGGTGTTCAGGTGGCGTGAGGGTCCTTACCTTTAGGATTCTTTCTTCCTTTTCATATATTTGTCATCCTTGTGCCAGGGCTGTTTGTTTTCCCCCTGCACCCTGAATGAACACAATAGACACAATACACCCCTAAAGAGATGTACTACTCTGACACTGAGGTGCATCTGTAGAGAACAAGTAATTATTTTGATTTTGTTTCTGTATCCCCTTCTCACGAACGGAGTAGCAAACCCTTACTCTATAGGTGCACCCGATTATTAAGATATTAGGACTATGTCCTTCTCGACAATCAACCTGTTGACAGATAAACATGCGACCACACTCGCCTTCGACGAACAGGAGGCAACCAGAATATTGGGTCTTATTGAAGACATAGAATCAAGCAATCCAGTTACGACTAATACAGATTGTATTATCTTTCAATTGGAGAATCTTATACACAGAGAAATTTCAGAAAAGCTACATGCGTCCACACTGGCCCAGTACTATAGTGCTCAGAGGATTTCTGAGAGGATTAAGAGTTTATCTGCACCCTACATTATGTAAGGATAGCCCAGACTTTGTTAAAGAATAGGAGCAGATATTGTACAAGTGCTCCCTTGATTTTATTCTGCTATCCATTGAGGAGCTTGCAAAGTCAGTTTCTACACTAGACTCAGAGATTAACGATTTCACTCAACAATTATCACATTTTAGGGAAGTACTTGAGATGACCCTCGTGGTTATTTATTCATCTCTTGACACCTACAAAAAAAGACATTGAACAGAGAAAGATCCAAAAATTCAGATGTGATTCATTGGATTATAGCAAAACAAAAGAGGTGATGGCTGGAAGGTTTAGAATGAATCTTAACCTCTGGCATTGCTCTGGGCAACCCTCCAGACCATCGTTCTTTGCCTGCCAAGCCATTACAGAAGGGGAAAGACCATATGCAAATCAGACTTGGCCCCACCCCAAGAGGGGCAGTCCAGCCCAAACTGCTAGGTCACATCCCTTCTGCACAAGACCACAAGCATCCCCAGACATGTTTCAGCCTTGTTGGGCATTATCAGTGAGGAGTAGCTTCGGTCTCTAGGCCCAGCAGGCACGGGACCCACGTCTGGGCATACCCGTCCCACTCGGGTGACATAAGCAAAACAAAAGAGGTGATGACTGGAAGGTTTAGAATGAATCTTAACCTCTGGCATTGCTCTGGGCGACCCTCCAGACCATCGTTCTTTGACTGCCAAGCCATTACAGAAGGGGAAAGACCATATGCAAATCAGAATTGGCCCCACCCCAAGAGGGGCAGTCCAGCCCGAACTGCTAGGTCACATCCCTTCTGCACGAGACCACAAGCATCCCCAGACATGTTTCAGCCTTGTTGGGCATCATCAGTGAGGAGTAGCTTGGGTCTCTAGGCCCAGCAGGCACGGGACCCACGTCTGGGCATACCCGTCCCACTCGGGGTGACATTAGCAAAACAAAAGAGGTGATGGCTGGAAGGTTTAGAATGAATCTTAACCTCTGGCATTGCTCTGGGCAAAACCTCCAGACCATCGTTCTTCGCCTGCCAAGCCATTACAGAAGGGGAAAGACCATATGCAAATCAGACTTGGCCCCACCCCAAGAGGGGCAGTCCAGCCCGAACTGCTAGGTCAAATCCCTTCTGCACGAGACCACAAGCATCCCCAGACATGTTTCAGCCTTGTTGGGCATTATAAGACCCAGTTCTATTTACACGCATCTGTCATGTCTATGGGGTCAGCCATGGCCCCACTATATGCTAATATATTCATGGACCACTTGGAATTTTCACATGTACTACAACAAGAATGCTGGTCATCTAAACTTATGATATGGAAGAGGTATGTAGATGATATCTTCGCAATGTGGAAGGGAAATATAGGTGAACTGTTCTTAACATTTTTTTTAAATAAAATACACCCACACATTCAATTTACAATGGAAATTGACAACCCCAAACTGCACTTTCTTGATGCCATTAACAGCACTCTACACTATCTAAGTCACCATTCAAGACACTTAAAATATCATTTACCCTACATAGACTGAGAAGAATAATTTCGTATGAGACTACCTTTGAATTTGAACGTGATAAAATGACGGAAAGATACTATCAAAGGGGCTATCCCCAGGAAATAGTAAGGACAGCAAGACTAATAGCTCAGCAACGGAAATGCAATATCCTTTTAGTCCCTAAACACAGGAATCTAGAAACAACATTTCTGTACTCGATGAAATATTCAATCCAAAGCCATCATGTGATGAGATTACTGAAAATAAATTGGAGACTACTTCAATTTGATCCCTAGAAGAGCAAACCTTTCCCAAAGTCCCCCATGATTGCCTACAAGAGGGGCAGAAATGCCTGCGACCTGTTTGTCAAAGCAGATAAATCATCCAAATCTAAACAACTAGTCTTACACAAATGAAAGAATGTTACATTTGCATGACTGAGTTGCAATAATTGCACCAACATTATGAAGGGCTCCTATGTAAGACACCCCCGATCAGGTTCAAAGATTAAGCTCAGGGATTTTGCAGCTTGTGACACCAGCTGCATTATTTATGGACTAACTGTTCTTGTGGAATCTTGTACATGGGACAGATCACCAGATGTGCCAAAGAGATGTGGAACAAACACAAAAGCAATATCCACATTCACAGCAACAAGCCACCAGTTGCCAGGCATTTCACTGATCAGAGACATGAAGTAGCCCAATTATGGCTTGTGATACTGCAAGTGGAGACTAGACCACACAGAGTTCGGGACCGGAATAAGCCCAAATAGAATTAATTTGGATTGATAAATTGGACTCCCTAGATCCAAATGGGATGAATGTGGAATTCTATTTGCCAGCACTCCAATAGACACATCCAACTGACACTATTTCTTTGATATGTTATTGCTTTGGATTATGATTTAAACCATATGGTTTTAACTAATATTTGACATATCCGGAGAGCTTTCATATAGTCTGTGAATCCTCAGATTGTTAAACCTTGAAGAACAATGTTATGTACCTTGTACATGTATAAATACCCCTATCTGAGATTAGGGACGGGTCCTGTGAAGTTTGCACAACTGTGAATTTGTGGAAGCCACACCACATCTGTAAATATACTAGACCACCATGAAATATACTGTCTCTCATTGCTATTCCAGCAGAGTGTCAACATATTAACGTAATATACATGAAACCATATTTGTGATACACCTACACTGAATCTTGCATGACTCGCTTGATAGCATATTCTGACCCACAGCACTTTAACTTACTTGAAAACGTTGTACCGATGGTAACTCTTCTGCAGACTACCCCAATATAGAACTATTAGTTACCCAATTGACACTGACATACTCCCAATTTTCCTTATGCCACCACATTACGATTGAATTACACCAGCACTCATAATTGAATTGGGCTTATGAGTTTGTAGAGTAGGAGCCAAGTATCCCCACTCCAACTGCCCCGCCTACATTACCTAATAAGTATGAACCAAAGTATGTGATGTATACTGAACAGGTAAACCAGCAAAGAGAAGAGCGTTGACTCTGTGCAGTACCCATAAGAATACCTATACCTAAGAGGATCTGGTAGGTAAAGTACCCATTGAGGAAACCATACTTGCATCCAAGACAATATGATGGGCATTTGAACGAAATTTCTGAAGAAGAAGAGAAACTAAATGGCAAAGATGAATGGTGACATCATACAAAGTTGAATCAACACCCATATAGAAAGATAAACAGACCAGAGAGGCAGACTTTATAAAGTACAAGAAGGTACCAAGGATAAGTGACATCTTGGGCTCAAGATGAAGAGTCTTATGCCACAGACCTGATGAAGATACTTAGTTAGTTTAAACATGTACATATGCAATGAAACACAAGCAGCAAAGCAATCATGAAGCTAGCCACATGCTTTTAAATAGATTAGATTGCGGCAATCACCAATATATATATATATATATATATATATACCTCTATAGATACATATGGACCAGTAAAGGATGAATGTTTCCACTACGTATATTAGCAGTACTGAATGAAGAAAGAAGGCCTCATTTTAGTGTTGCAGTTGAGAAAAGCAATTGAATTAAACAGAATAAAAGTTCAGCTAAGGAGTTCACTGAGCCAAGGAAGCCAAGGTCTTATCAAACTGGAATTGACTGACTTGGATACAATTAACATGAAAGAACAAAAGCTCCTGTTCAGAGAGGTCAAGCATAAACAAAGACATCAGAGGACTATTGAAAATAAAATACACGAAAAGGCTCAATTTCATGGTGTCTAGTCATGTGATAGAAGGAAGTTGGACGAACGAGATGATCACACCTACGCATGGAGGCTGGCTAGTGCCCATATGCCTTAAACATTGTCAGGGAACAGAACAAACTCAAGGCCAACTTCAAAGCAATAATTGACACTGGACCATTGAGGTGATGATGGATGATATTTTAATTGGTGGGAAGCTGGTGCTAAAATGAGCTCACCCACACCTGGTTGTTCAGTCTGCATGCTGCTAACGTTGATGGAAAAGTATTGACGGGGGTTAGAAGCCAACCAATTGTAGGGGCCACGTAGTTGGGGGTCCTATAGTGTGTGCAGCCAATGGGACGTCGTACATTTAGTGTTGCTCATAGTGGCCATTTTTAGGGGAGGGCTTAGTTGCCCCACCTGATGTTAACTATCCAATTATTTCTCTCCATTACTCTATACAGATATGGAACATATGCTTAGTTATTCACTTAGAACCAATCCCACCTCCCGATAGGTTTTTGTAGTTTGCCACATAGGATGACATTGGTAATGACGCAGGTCAAAATGTCGTTGATGACCAGTTATGGGTATAAGAACCCCATTTTTTATGAAGTAAGCAGAGTCAGAGTATTGAGCAATTGCTGATGTTAATTGTACTCCCTGTTTTAGAAACTTGACATTTAAACAGACAAACTTTGCCAAACTATTTGTGTCGTCTTGATTATTGATGTATGAATAGAATCTGCTTCCCCATCCTTCTCCAGGGTATTGCTACTGATATTAAAGAGCTGGATGGAGCCTCCAGTTCACTTGGTAGCAAAGATAAGATGGTTAGATAAAATATCCATCAGCTGTCGACATAAGTAACTTTTGAGTCTCGGCAATATCGCACGACCTTTGCCATCGGCTGACAGGACGTGAAGCTCCCCATAGATAGTGGTTAGCATAGACAACTCCTTGCAAGGGACGGTTTGATGGGACCCCTATTTTAAGATAGAAACCCTTCCCTCATCTCCCAGATCGAAAAGTGTCTCAAAGATGCGGTAACGAAGGCGGTGATCCCTAGGGTCCGAAGAGGAAAAATATGCGAACCGTGAGTGAATAGACCAAAGAGTGTGGCAAAGGGATGCATGCAGAGTAAATAATGGAGAGTAACGGAGGAATGCGGGATAAAATATAACGTAAGAGTAAGAGTGTAATATATATATGTATATGGGAAACAAGATATTGACTTGAGTGCGGCCGAGCAATATATAAAGAGGAATAGTCGTGAGTAAGGCCACGATAGGAGAATACGCCCTGTTCCTAGACTTTAAAGAGTGCTACCAGAGTCCCTTATCTAGAGTCCCATAAAGTGGATGATGTAGGAGAGGGGATCGATTAAAGACGATCCAGAAAGAGATAGGTCTAAGTTCCAATCGGAGCAATTTTAGAGGGCAAGACAAGTCTTTAGAGGAAGATTGTGAACTGTGCATGTGGCCAGTCAAGTTTGTCTGTTTGTTTTATGTGATTGAAAGGTGTGATGACGTCAGAGTTGAAAGAAAAAAAATGTAATGTAATAGAGAAGCATGAAGTTGGGACACGAAAATTGATTGTTTTATAATTGAATTTTGATGGTTGTTTTTTAGCAAGATTAAAGTTAAAAATTGTATTGTGACAGGATTGGAGCTTGTGACGATTGGTGCTCGCTCATAAGTGTATTTTGATTAAGACGTAATTTGGAAACTATAATCCAAGCATAAGCGAGTGGTAGCAAAGAGAAAAGTGAAGGCTAGAAATGGAAGAAGTTACTCCATTAGTGCATCCCTGCAAACAGCTAATGAAGCACGCGCTTAAACTTATACAATATAGTGCAGAATGGATTAAAGGAAACATAAACAAAATTTTGATGCCATGGCCACAAGGCAGATATTTATCAAAAGCAGTTCTGCCGCATATGGCGACATATTTGCACGCCACATACACAGGGAAAAAGTTAGCAAGGCACCTAGCGAGTCTAGAACTTTGGAAAATGTATGAACGCGGCAAGGAGGAGGTGCCTCCTTTAGATTGGATACTCAATGTATGCCAACAGGGGGTGAAGAGCCTTCTGCTCCGCCCGCCCCGCCTGAAATAAAAGACGAAACTAAGAATCATGAAGGGTTATACCCATTAAGGGAACTTAAAGCAGCGTCGGGATGTAGCAATCCGTCATATGAGTCACCTACGCAAAGTAGTGACGAGGGCCCATAGAAAGATACCGAGAAAGATATAACCTCCAAAGTCCTGAGGGACAAGGAGAGACGCAACAAGCAGAGAAGTGATCGAGCAAGTACATCTCTAGATATAAGGAGAGAGATAAAGAGATGGAAAGGAGACAAGGATAAAACTGATGAGATGGCGGTCTTACAGGACAAGTGGAAGGGAGGTCAGATTTTACTTAAACTTGATGGCAAATGTATCAAAGATGTAAGACAAAGAGGAGATCAAGATGAACTAGAGAGAAAAGAAAAAGAAAGGGAGGAACGATTGAAAGATGAAGGAGCGAAAAGAAAAGATAGCCAAAAACGAGAACAGTTATATCAAGATGAGCAGGCTAAAAATCAAGAAGCAGAAGAGCAAAGAAAACTTGACAATAGACAAAGAACAACCGATGAACAGGAAATGTTAGGAAAAAAAAGAAAAAAAGAATAGAAGGGATGAACAGGAAAGAATAAGAAAGAAAAGAATACAGAGACGAAGGGATGAGGAGATATGAAGGGCATATGAATGAAGGGATATAAAAAGAAAGAGGAAGACAGAGTAAGAAAGGAAGCAAGAAAGCGCAGAGAAGTCGATGACGACATGGAACATACAATAAGTGGAAAGGGAAGTAAGAAATCCGAATCCACAGGTAGCATGGGAAGACATAGAGGAATTGTTTCCTGAATCCAAATCGTTACCAGGGACGTCTAGAGTAAATCTAGAAGACGAGTTTGACTCCTGGAGTATTGGGGAAATGATCAAAAAAGTATACCACGAAATGTAAGCCCAGAAAGGGCAAAAATGATCACCTCGAAAGCACTCAGTTGTATGACACGGAGGAAACCTCCTGTAGTACAAGACACAAGTAGCTGTCTCTAGACAGACAAATATTAAATAGAGATGATGATGAGAGAAGCCCCACGAGTTGGACGCAATAAGTATCAGACGAAGAAAGGGAAACCTTCCAGAGGGAAAAGAGAAGTCATGTATGTGATCCAGAGGGATATTCGCCTTTGAATAGAGGAGTAAGATGGTCAGATTTAAAAATACCTATCTCTAAGGCATATCAGGTAATATTATCCCCACCAAAAATATCGCCGTACATATGGTTGTCGGGAACGGCCATAGTCGATATTTTTGGTGGGGATAATTTATGGGGTAAATGGGTGGGTGGATTGCGGGGGTGTCCCCCACTCCCTTTAAAAATGTATGGGGATTGCGGGGGTGTCCCCCGCAGGTTCCATGGGGTAATATCACCACAAAAATATAGCAACATTTTTGTATGGCGATATTTTTGCGGGATATTATCACATGGAACCGTCTATGGTAGCAGAGCCACTGACACAGTCAGACCGACATAAGGGGCAACCCCGCGGTCAGAATGGGGAGTCCCCGCCTTATGTAAGCAGGTTCAGATCATTGCCAGGTAGACAGCGATGTGGGAATATTACCGCCGCGGTAGATAGACAAATGATGAGAGGTGAGAATGAGTTAGGAGCGTCACAATTTCCTTTGCTAGAAAAGGGAGGAGACAGGCTGCAGTATATACCATGGCCCCAAATAGACACAGATAATCTAAAATGCAAACTCCAGAGTTTAAATTCCGGCGCTGGAAAATGGATACATGAGTTAAAAAAAATGATGGGAGGGAATACATTAGCTATAGGAGATATTAAAGGTCTTATAATCGCCATACTTGCTGAGAGAGCTGATGACGTATGGACACGGGCAGGTTACCCTAGTGTGACTACAGTCAACACCACACATGATGGAGCACCATTTAATAATTGTAGAGCAGCAATTTGGAAAGCGCGATGAGTACTATATCTGGAAACATGCGATATGAGATCTGGAATGACAAGAAAAATGAAATAGGGAGAGGATCCGTTGCTTTACATTCAGAGTTTTCAAGACGCCTGGGCACTTGAAACTTGCGAGGCTTGGGGAAATCTATACCTGTGTTTTATCATATATTATGCCAAGGGCTGCCAGAGCAGGTACAGAAGCAGCTCAAGAAGTGATTGGGTTTAGAAGGTAAACCGTGGTCGAAAATCCAGTTGACCATTGCACATTATTGCAGACTCCTGCAGGAAAAGAATCGCAAAAAAGACGATACGCGAAAAAGTGAGGGAGCAAAGTTAGTTCAGAAAAAACTTTCCAAGTACACCATTGAAGGAGCAATGTTAACTAGTGTAGGTGGATCAAATTTGCAGCAGGCAGTGAACATGCCACAGATAAATAACCAAAGACAGTTTGATCAGACAAATAGTGGATATGCTCCACAGGAAGGGGATATTGAGGAAGAGGTTGGCAAGGTAATTAAGGGAATTGGCAGAACAATCAGGGAGGTTGTCAGAATATGCAAAACAGTAATCAAAATATGCAATATGGGCAGATGGGGAGACCACCGCCTATATGTTGGACATGTGGCATGACAGGGCAAATGGCTCGAATGTGTAGAAGCCAAGGGATGGTGCAATCACAGCAAATGGCAGGTAATCAACTGCAAGGACAATCACAACAATCTCCTATGCAACTTCAGCAGAACACAAACACAGAGCCGCCTATGACCTGTAGATTAGGAGGTGTCACTATCGATGAAGGAAATCCATTCACAGGTGATGGAATGAGACTGTACCCGCAATAGGACAGCTCAATGGGAGACCTGATGTGTTCAATCCTATCTGTAATGCTAAATCCTCATGAGGAACCAAGGATAGAAGTAAATATGGGTGGCAAAGCTCTTTCGTTCTTAGTGGATATGGGTGCAACGCGCTTGTGTATACGTGAGGGCACATTTTTAATGTCTGGCAATATGATGAATACAGTTGAGTTCCTTTCACAGAAGACTTACCAGTCTCCATAGGAGAATGCGACATGAAGGTGCCACTGCTTTATTCGAGGCAAACACCTGCCAACATATTAGGACGAGATTTGATGACAAAATTGAATGACTATTTCGTTTACAGACAAAGGCATAATATGCTCAACACTAGGAATGCATTATGTGTGTGAAATGATCATGGCATTCGCAGGGCAAATAGTGCCTAGAGCAATACCGCGTGAACCCGAGGTGTTCCATTATGGGATACACATTCTGTTAACATGACTACCAGGTCTAGTAGGTAGAACCATGAGGATACCAGATGAATTTCTATTTAGGTCTCATGCCCATGGATGAAGAGGAACAGCAAATTCTTCCCTTAGACATAGAGGCAGCTATAGTCCAAGGAAATATGGCTTTACTTGATGCAACTAATGATAAGGGTAGACGATGGAGCACAATAATTGCCATTGAAGAGGGCTGCAGAGTGACAGATGTCACTGATGAAGAGTTGTTTGGAGATTATTTATCTGATGATTTTGTGATATTTGCAATGTGCATTACTTAGTGGCTAAAGGCAATCAAGAGAGAAGTTCAGCAGAGAAAGATGATAGCAAAGAAGCGTCCTGAATATTTTGATGAAGATATGGCAAAAGTGGCAGTTTCATTATGGACCACTAGCCCCCGTGACGTAGGCTTACTGAAAGGGGTTGGGGAAGTGAAGATTAAATTGAAACCGGGAGCAATTTTACCTCAAGCACGAGAATATCCCATTTTCGAGAGGCAGATGAAGGCATTTTCAAGACAATTTCCACCATCATGGAGCAAGGTATCTTACTGACGTCAGAGTCACCATGTAATACGTCAGTATATCCTATCAAAAAATCTAAGGGGTGGTCTTGGAGACTTATAAAAGATTTAAGACCAATAAACCAAATTGTAGAGGCTGAGTTCCCTCTATTCCCCAACCTGTCTACAATTCTATGCAATGTACCTGTTGATGCATGATATATTGCGTGATTCACTTGAAAAATGCATTTTTCTCGAACCCATTGCACAAAGACTCCCAAGATTTGACATTGTTTACGTTTAGACAAGTGCGATTAAAAAGCACAAGGCTGCCCCAGGGGTACTGTTCGTCCCCATCAATTTTCAACAGAGTCCTCCAGATGGACTTGAGCAATATTGCTTTAGAAAACATTGTGCTGCAATACGTAGATGACATTTTAGTTTGCAGCACCATAGAGAAAGAGTGCAGACTCGATTCTGTTCAGCTGATGATTATACTTGCTGACAAAGGATATAAGGTTGACATAGAAAAGTTACAAAATTGTCATCAAGAAGCATTGTACATAGGCCTATTCATTTCACATCAGGGAAAGAAGCTCACCCCTGAAAGAGCTGAGGCAATTTTAAAAACAGCCAAGGCACACACACACGATAAAACAGATGCAGAGTTTTCTGGGACTATGTAATTATGTCAGAGTATGGGTCTTGGACTACCGTTCATGTACACAGCCTCATTTACAGGTCTTGAAGAAAGCACAGGCAACACGAGAAAAAATCTTGTGGACTGAGGCAATGGAAGAAGGGTTTGATGAATTGAAAAAAGCAATATGCACAGCCCCATTTCTAGGGATCCCTAATTATGCACATTAATTATTTTCTATTCTCCCATACAGATGGTACCTTTATGACAGCAGTACTCACACAGAGAACCACATTGGTGTACAAGCCCCTTGCATATTACAGTGGAATTTTGGACCCAGTGATGAGAGGTCACTTGCCATGCGATCAAAGTTTGGCAGCCGCCGCGTTCACCACAGAAAAGGCTATAAGCATAGTGATGGGATGTCCTATGATGTTATTTGTTGTACATGCACTATTTGTTATTTTCAAAAAACTGAAAGGCTCTTTGACCCCTCAAAGTGCTTCTGCCTATGAGGTAGTCATATCAAATCCAGCAATTAAAATAGTTCAATGTAAAATAGTGAACCCAGCTATGTTTATAGCTGAGCCAATCACAGAAGGAGAGCCCATACACGATTGCACAAACTATGAAGAGTTCTTTGATGAGCTCCCTAGAGTAAAGGAGAATGCACTCGCAGGGGGAGACACTGTTTTCATTGACGTGTCTTCAAGAATCGATCAAAATGATGGACAAAGATATACAGGTGCTGCTGTAGTGAAGCATCTGGCAAATGGAGAATTTCGAGTGCTGGTGAGTACTAGATTGCCATCTTATTATTCAGCACAAGGTGCAGAATTATTGGCTTTGATACACGCGATTGAGAATCACACAGACCAGAAAGTAACAGTGTACAGCGACTCTGCCTTTGTGATGTCAACGGTGCACTCAGGATTAGCATGTTGGAAAAGGAGGGTCAATATCCAAGCGGACGAAACGCCAGTGCGGCACACAGCCCTATTGGACAGACTCATGAAGGCACTACAAATCCCAGTGGGCATAGCAGTCGTTAAATGCACAGCTCAAATGAAAGGGACAGATTTTATCTTGTGCAGAAATCAAGCAGCAGACACTGAAGCCAAGCGCATAGCAAATACAGATACAGGGATGATGAATATTAAAACCATTGATGTGAATGAAAGGATGGATGTGATGATGATTGTGGGTGAGGGATATAATCATATGCCTAAAACACAGATAGTGGAGCTCCAAGGGGAGGCATCACAAGAGGAACATAATTTGTGGAAGTGAAGAAGGTGTTTTTTAAACCCCTCTGAAGCATTGTGGTGACAAGGCAGCACTGGTAAATCAGTGATGCCTAAGCCATATTAAGGGTAGCTCTAGAACAGTTACACTACCCAGCGCACACAACTAGGGAGAATCTTGATGTAACTATTGCTGAGGATTGGTTTGTACCGAACCTGATGGAGCATGTTGCATTTTCTGTGGTAAATTGTATGTTTATCAACAATTGATGGCCAGGCACACACTTTGCATAGCGAGGGGAGTCATCCAAGTCCCAATGGCCGTTTTCAGCACTTGCATATCGACTATGTTGACATGGTACAAGTATGCAATGGACACAGGTATTTACTTGTTGTAGTGTGTCCTTTTTCTATATAGATAGAGGCAGGTCCAAGCACATACCCAGACTCCACCTGTGCAGCCAAATTTTTAGTGCAAGAAGTGTTTCCTAGTGGGTCCTGTGCAAGGTAAGGAGATGGATAATGGACCTAATTTTGTTAATAAAGTTTTCGAGCAGATCAGCTCATTGCTTGGTATAAAGCACAAGTTTTCTTCGGCTTCTCATCCACAAGGAAATGGGATCTGTGAACAGCTCAGTGGCCTGTTAAAAGAAAGAATAGCCAAGTTGAAGCTTACTCTGAAAAGAAAGGGTGGTGGCATTGCCCACCACTGGCATTATATGCATTGAGGAACCAACCTGGTTCTGGCCACCATCTTATGCCTCATGAAATAGTGATGGGAAGGTGAATGCGAACACCCCTAACACCCTTAATGCCTCCATCCTGATTTAGAAGTGATGCTCATCCAACGTCAGAAGTTTTAGGATTGCAAAACTATTTGAACTGTATGACTTCCAGTTTTTCAGTAATATCAGGGCAGTAGTAGAGATGAGGGTGTAGGGAAGTACAGAACACAGAAGGAGATGCTTCAGCAATCCAACCTTCGGAATTTCAACTTCCCACACAATACCCTGGAGATGCGGTCCTAGATCGTAACCACACAAGGAAAAAGTGGGATGAGCCCAGGTTCAACAGTCCTTTTGTCGTTGAGTACATAATGCCATCTGCTGTCAAATTGCAGGGTAAGAGCACTTGGATCTTCTTGGGAGATATGAAAATCTACTCTGGAGAAACCCCTCTGCCTACACCCCTCCGCAAAGAAGCTGCAAGCTTCGGGGAAGAACCGTAGTACGTGCAGGCAAGATCGATAACGAAGAAGAAGGACGCATAACCTGACAAGTGGAAAGAACTCTTTAGCTGGACTGTGGCTGATTTTGGACACTCCCTTTTGAGCTATAAACAATAGGGTAAAAGGACTCATTTGAAACGCTCTCTGCTTCTTAGTTGCAGAGTAAGGGAAGATCTGCATTCTTAAACCCACAGTAGCTATTGGCATTGGACTAGGCATACTTAAAGCCTTGATAAGAAAAGTATGCCAGACTTTGATCGTGGATATACAAATTGGAAGAGGATACAGTATCCTGATTCTTTATACACAGAGTTCTTGTTTGGTTCTACTCATGGTGTTACCCAGTGATGACCTTTCTAGGCATGTGCTTACTTATTTCGAGTTGGTGTTACGCTCTAATCCTACGCTTGTGGGAAAATACTTGCATTCCTGATTTCCTCCAAATTCCTGACAAAGAAAAAATAATAAGAAGATTGCTCACAGTTATTATAGAACAATTCTTGAAGTTGCCTGAGTACAATGAAGAAAGAAAACACAAATGCCCTTATCAAACTATGCAGCACATAGACTGGTCAGTGTGATGTTCTTTCGGCTAATAAAAGAGTTTCCACATCTTGTTGGGAGGCACACTGATGTGCACACATTCCTTACAGATCCAAGAAACACTGCAAACTTTAATATGATCTTGGAAAGTATTATTATCCAAGTAAGCATCTATTCGGAAAGAAATCGCAGAGTGGTGTAGAAACTTTCCTCTGAGGGACAGATCGAGAAGTGAATAAAAGGCAAAACGTTTTATTCATGCTGCCAGGGAAGCAACATGTCATCTGGACTGAAGCAGATTCGAGGCATCGATTGGGAGTGGATATATTAAGCAGAACTCAAAGGTCATTTTTCTTGACAATAAAGGAACATTTGCATCCCGACTGGTGAAAAAACTGGTTCCAGACAGAAAGACAAAGTCATTTCTAGCATCTAGAAAGCAGATAGTTGGACGAGGATGAATTCTGAATGAAGACAACAGCTTCCAGAAAGCAATCTAAAAATGCAGAGACATTAAAGTTTGTTTTTCCTTCCATAGCATCAAATGATCGAGATGGGGAACGTCAATAGCACCATTGTGTTGCCCCATGAGAGCAGACGCACACATTGTCCAAGAAGTAGATGCTGCAAGCTCACGTACCACTGTATTATCTACACATGCATTATATTCATATTCATATCGCTTTGGCAACTGCATTTTATATAGGAGCGTATGGGGCAAAGACTCCTGTATATGTTTCTGAGCAAAAGGAAAAGGTGAGCGTGGCAACTACAAGGCAGCCTAGACCCTACATAGTTATTCCTGTCCCAAGAAAAGATGGGAAGATACCTAAGCTTGAAATTAATGTTGTTAGTAATCAATAACATACAGCACTTGTTTCAGAAACTGCTTTTAAACACCGGAGATAGGGTCCGAGGATCAGGCAAAATAGGGGGTTGATAAAGGTTGGGCCTACACAGATAATGCATGTAGACACACCTGATCCAGTGACAAGAGGCCCACGCAAAAGTCCCACTGAAGGGGATCGTGCAGAGATTATAGCAGAAGATTTATGGCCGATTTTAGCTGTTGCTAGAAAAAGACAGATGGATAAAGACAGACTTGCTGAACTTTCTTCTATGCAGGGAAACAAAGTTTGTTTGCTGAACTTTGTTCCTGCAAACAAACAAAACAGAAGAAGCTATATTGTAACATTTAGAGACGTAGTTATAGAAAACTACACGAAGAATTTGAGAATCAAAAGAAGCACCCAAGAAGATCATTATGAACTGAATAATTATCTGGACAGCACATTTGGGAAACAACATATGGTACCAACACATGAAAGAAGATGGAAGAAGGGTGTCAGATGAGGAATGCTTCGTATGTGCTCTTCTACCATACAGCATGTGAAAGTCAAAGATCTTCATAGCTATTGAAATAGATGTCCTAACTGCACACTGCATAGTGTACGTAGCTTTTTGTAGTACAAGAGGTCAATTAATGGGTTGAACAGCCTCTCTCAAATCGGCAACTGAATGGACAGATCCAAATGAAGATGACTGTGTTCAAGATATAAAGAAAAGAAACAATGCCAAGACAAATAATATTGTGATCATATACGAGAAACCTGGAGTAAAAGGAACTGGAATAATAAGAGAATTAAATAAAAAGCGGAAAGTTCCAGGACAATCTACAGAAGCCATCCGTAGATGGAAAAACAAAAGGCCAGATGTAGATTTGGGTGACTGTCTTATCACCAGATTGCTAGGAAGAAGGAGTAGTATTCTGCGGAGGCTGGGTAATAATGGGTCACTACTAACTAACAATCGAGAATGCACAAATGTTGTGTAAACCATTATGGCCTAAACTTGCTAAACTACTGACATGGGTCGAAGACAGAGGAGGACCCCTGCAGATAGTACCAATGGAAAGTTCTAAATTATGCTTCAGGAACAATGGTTCAAGAACAATGGGGGAGAATCAGAACTGTTGACAAATCTTTGATGCACCAAGAATGAATATTGGAACAGCAGTAATCATGGATCATTATTGGGCTTGTGGATCCAACGCCTACATCAGACTGCCTAAAGATTGGGGAGGAATATGCAGATTGATGAATGTCCATGTTCATGTGTTGGTGATTCCTAAAAGTGACCTGAACATTGATAGTTTTCGGAAAGCAGATGCTCATCTAAGGAAGAAGAGATCTGTGGAGCTGATAAGTCGAATGAAGAGAGATAACTACTTTTCAGCCAAATCAATAGAAGCTTTTGACTCTACTCCATATGAACATAGACTGTTCTTCAGTGTTCACGTTGATCTTCATGCCAAGGATCCAGGTTGGAGCAAATACAAAGTGGCTCCAGATCACCAGATGGGAATTGCTGCAGATGATTAATACTACCATAAAGGGATTCAATGAAATTAGAGAAGAACTGAGAGCTGTAAGATTGATGACCCTTGAGAACAGATACGTCCTGGACATGATCACAGCTATGGATGGAGGTGTTTGTGCCAAAATCGGAGAATCATGTTGTACATTATACCTTCTCATGATGATGAGAATTGAACCTTGACAGAGGTCATAGACATGCTGACGAAGCTTCATGGTCAGATGATAGAAGAGGTTGAAGACATTCCTGATGACAGATGGTTTGGATCACTCTTCTCGTGAGTTCCATAATGGATGACAGATATGTTCAAATTTCTTGGAGCTTTGGTATTATTAGTGATGCTTGGATTCTGTGTGATCAAGATAATAATCTCACAATGCAAGAAGACAACAAAGAAAGCCATATGGGTGAATATTATGATTGATGTTGAACCAGGATGGAAGCCTAAAGATCTGACTGATGAAGAAATCAGAGACTTTATGAAGGCCAGTATCCATGCACCTGAGGGAACAAAGTTCCTGTATCCAAAGGACCATAAGAAATATGTGCCAAGATGGACCTATTGCAGTCCAAGTGGACAGTGCATGCTCATGACATGGAACAAGGATGAGCATGTGAAAACAGCCGGATGCTTGAAGGGAGTCATAAAAATGTGGATCCCTAAGAAGCATTTCTTCAGACCAGGATGTCTAGATGTAGAAAATGATGTGAGAGTGAAGGATAAATCGCCCAGAGGGTGGAGTGTAGAGGAGGAGCCAAGTACCTCCACTCCAACGGCGACACCTACATTACCTGAAAAGTATGAACCGAAGTATGTGACATATACTGAACAGGTAAACCAGCAATGAGAAGAGCGTGGACTCTGCGCAGTACCCATAAGAATACCTAAACCTAAGAGAATATGGGAGGTAAAGTACCCACTGCGGAAACCATACTTGCATCCAAGACAATATGATGGCCCTTTCAACGAAATTTCTGAAGAAGCAGAGAAACTAAATGGCAAAGATGAATGGTGACGTCATACAAACTTGAATCGACACCCATATAGAAAGATAATTAGACCAGAGAGGCAGACGATTTATAAAGTACAAGAAGATGCCAAGGATAAGTGACATCTTGGGATCAAGATGAAGAGATTTATGACACAGACCTAAACGTGTATAGATTAAATGAAACGCAAGCAGCAAAGCAATCATAAAGCTAGCCATATGCTTTTAAATAGATTAGACCGCGGAAACCGCCAACATATACATGTATACCTCTAGAGATACACATGGACAACTAAAGGATGAATGTTTCCACTAGATATATAAGCAGTACTGAACGAAGCAAGAAGGCATCACTTTAGTGTTGCAGTTGAGAAAAGCAATTGAATTAAAAAGAATAAAAGTTCAGCTAAGGGGTTCACTGTACTAAGAAAGCCAAGGTCTTCTCAAACTGGAATTGGCTTACATTGGATACAATTAACGTGAAGGAACAGAGGCTCCTGTTCAGAGAGGTCAAGCAAAAACAAAGATGTCAGAGGACTATTGAAAGTAAAATAAAATACACAAAAACGCTCAATTTCATAGTGTTAAGTCATGTGATAGAAGGAAGTTGGACGAGCGAGATGATCACACCTACGCACAGAGGCCGGCTAGTGCCCATACTCCTTAAAAATCCTCAGAGAACAATACAAACTCAAGGCCAACTTCAAAGCACTAATTGACACTGGACCATTGAGGTGATGATGAATGATATTTTAATTGGTGGGAAGCTGGTGCTAAAATGAGCTCACCCGCACCTGCTTGTTCAGTCTGCGTGCTGCTAACATAGATGGAAAAGTACTGATGGGGGTTAGAAGCCAACCAATTTTAGGGGATCATGTCGTTGGGGGTCCTATAGTGTGTGTAGCCAATGGGATGTTGTACATTTAGTGTTGTTCATAGTGGCCATTTTTAGGGGAGGGCTTAGTTGCCTCACCTGATGTTAACTATCCAATTATTTCTCTCCATTACTCTATACAGATATGGAACCTATGCTTAGTTATTCACTTAGAACCAATCCCACATCTCGATAGGTTTTTGTAGTTTGCCACGTAGGATGACGTTGGTAATGACGCAGGACAAAACATTGTTGATGACCAGTTATGGGTATAAGAACCCAATTTTTTATGAAGTAAGCAGAGTCAGAGTATCAAGTGATTGCCGATGTTCATTATACTCTCTGTTTTAGACTTGACATTAAAACAGATGAACTTTGCCAAACTATTTGTGTCGTCTTGATTATTGATGTATGAATAAAATCTACATCCCCATTCATCTCCAGGTTATGCTACTCATCTTAAAGTGCTGGACAGAGCCTCCAGTTCAAGTTGTTTCTAGTTATTAAGGGAGCATCACTAAATGGGAATTCACGATTCGTTCCACCACAATATTTACACATCCACTTTAAATCCACCAATATGAGAATTGATTATAAATGCTCGGGACTGGTAAACAAAGCACGCCATCGTGCTTGTCAACATTTTTATGTGACATCATCAAACACGCATGCAATGATGTCACCATACATGGCATGCACTATTTAGGGCGGCCATTCTTTAAATGCTGGCTCCTGCACTGTGAGGAACCAGCGTATGTACATGGGTCACCATTTTTCACAAATCCACGGTAGAGAGTAACTGTGATGTTCCCAGATGATTTTGTCTATAGCCCACAGGCTGATCTATCCCTATTAGTAACCTGTGCATATATATTCACCATCTCTACCAAATTTAAATCCCTCACATTTTACCCTGATAGATTGTCATGATGGGTCAAGTATGTGGTGACATCCCTTTTTGAGATGCCAGCATCATGCAGTGGATAACGGCTGCTGGATAGAATTCCTCTTTAAGGGTACAAGCTTCCATCTGTCTATTACATCTCAAACGCAGACTCCAAACCATTGAGAAAGTGATTTTCTCATCTTGGTGCAGACATAATGTTTGCATTTAGTTGCACATATGTAAATTCAAAACCATATGGTGACATCCCTCATTCTGTTATTTAAATCATGTCTTCTCCTGGCTTGATCTAAGTGAGGCATCACTTTTAGGATGGAGATATTTACTTACTGAAGATGTTTGGAAGTGGTTCAGTTGCCATTCTACCCTGGATCCAAAGGTAAGACTTGGTGATACCCCAAAAGGCATAATACTGAGATTTAGATCTATACCCGACAGCATGCTCTCATTACCCACACTTTTCTTGTTTTATAGTGTATCATTACTGACCCCACAGTGCTTGGCAGCAGCTTTTTGCCCCTATATCAATAAGAAGAAGTCCATTTGATGTTTGTACAGTTTAACTCAACAAATCCAGGTAAATGTTTACTCCATGAATATGGGAGCCTACACATTACGTATACCTTGTCTAATATTCAGACTGTGTACACTAGTCCAATAAACTAATGGACTCTACTTTTGATTTGTAGATATGAAATTGAAGATTATGGCCTAATTAATTTCTTGTACCTGAGGAAGGGTTTTGTACCCGAAAAAGGTACAGCTTTGTAATTTTTTTTATTGGAATACAAAATGTCCTTGTTAATTTTGTTTTGATTAAAATTATCATGCTTTTAAATACATGATTTCATGTGAAGAGTTTTGGAGTTTGTATGCACATTGTCACCTAACAATTGACTGATGTCAGTAGAGTGGTGTGCAGGGGGCATGAGGGTCCTTACTTTTAGAACTCCTTCTTTGTTTTCACATATTAGTCAGCCTTGTGCCAGGGCTGTTTGTCCCCCCCAAACTCCTGCACCCTAAAAAAAACACTGGTGTGCATCTCTATAGAACAAGTAATTATGTTGATACTTTTCTTTAATCCATCATGTGACTACAACACAGGATTCCCCATGTCAAATAATTCCTTTCTCAGTTAACTAGTGAATTTAGTGGTATCCAGTGATAACATTGCAGGAAATAATAAAGAATGAATTTACAAAGATGACAAAATATTGCAAGAAATAACAGAGTGGTTAAAAAAATACCTCAAAGCATAAATAATATTGCAATAAAGAAAAGAAAATGTAATGATAGGGGTGTGATTTAGTTGTAAATAAAAACAGATTTAGGTTAAAATTAGAATAAAGGGAAGGGAGACAAGGAGAGTTAGGAGTAGGAGAGGTTCGCAGGGTCTCCCACAGAAAATAGGTATTTTTACAATGTGCACCGTGAAAGGCATTTCAATATGTTTTCATACAATATTTATTACACTTTGTAATTGTACGTCAGTGTAACTTATGCAAGAAAATCACAGTGAACCAAATTTAGTGAGTAATGTATAGTTCCCACTGACAATTGAGCCCCTGTGATTGGGTTCCAAGATGGTTAACCATTTAGACATCTCTAGATTATATTTCTTGATTGACTTTGAAAAGAATAAGGGAGAATGATAACTCACTGGCAGCCTTTCGATTATTGTATTTGAACAAAGAGGTAATAAGCTGGCCGAAACAAATAAGTGTCCTATCCATGAATAGCCACCTCCACTGGACCATGCATAGGTAGTTGAACCATTATCCCCTATCTCCTATCTCAGGAAGTAAAAGACCAAGACTCCATATTTTCTAAAATTCACAGCAAAATATGCCCCTTATTTTGGGTAGGGAGTTTGATTTCTTGTTCAATGGTTTAGAGTTATTAAGAACCTCCACTGCACATGTCAAGTTAAAATCACCTCCATTTAGGATGTTAGACCCATTACCATCTCCCAACCAGGTCTCTAAAACCTTTCCCAGTGCACAATGAAACTCACTGAGTTGACATTTTGAAGGGTTCCAGTACAAGTTTATTATTAAAAGTTCTTCTTTAGTTTCAAAAACATCTAGTCCCAGTGCCATAATTCCCGGCACTGAGTTGTTGATTATGTAGGCATGAACATCAATTTTAAGGTCTATAGCAATTGTTATGCCTCCAAAGTGTCTCCCCAGGATTCATTTTACAGCAGTCTGGAAGAACACCTGAAACCCATTCAACGACAACATAGAGGAGAGTGTAGTGTCTTGTAGCATATTCATGTCCTAAACCTATATGGATGGCCCAAAATTAGCCAATTCAGCAAGATGTTTTATTCCACAATAATTGCAAGACAAAAAACGCATTTGACTGTGATTAAGACTGGGTAATTACTTCTAATAGCCAAGCCCAATCTGTCATTTTGTTGTTGATTTGTGGGTGACCACCCATTGAGTTCAGAATAATAATAATAACAATAATAATTGTTGGACTTATTCTTTTTAGATTTCTTGGTCTTTAGATTGTTGTCTCCTGATTTAAGTGCATGGACCTTTGACATTTTCTAGAAGATTTCTTCTTGTTACCCTTTATATTCAGAAGATGTTTTGTTTTATTTTTCTGTAAATCTTAGAGGCCTCGATTCCTTATTTGATGATGTTGATTGTTCAAGTTCATCAAGTAAGTTTCCAATGTAACTTCCATGGTGAATCGGACTGTTGGTATATGTCCCCTCAGCATGGGAAGAAACTAAATCAGGAGATGCATTCAATCTAGATTTAACCGAGATAGTTTGTGGATTCATGTGGCTCAGACCTTTACTGAGGCTTTTGTCTTCCGTGATTTCCAGAACCAGAGCCCTCGTGGGTGGTGTACAAGTACATCCTAAAATGTTATGGACGTTATCTTTGCAAAGTCTCTCAATTATTTTATTTGAAATCCCATTGTTGTGTGTACGTGTCTTTGACCTTGTCATATAGTCGTACGATAGATTCAAGAACTAGATGAAGTGCAGCTACTGAAGGGGGGGTTTAAGAATGATGACATTGAAAAGAGAATCCATTCTGGAATTTGGATATGTATTTGCAGGTGTAGCAAATCCTACATGGGAATTAGTTTCAGAGTTAATAGAACCATCCCCAGGAGCCGTAGAGATGTTTGTTTGTCGATGTTCCATGGAATTGTCACAGGTTTCAGAGGCCAGTGGATTATCACACATCTTGTTGCACATACAAATAAATGATTTATCCAGGACCGTAGAGTCAGATAAATCATACTTCTTGATTATTGTCACAATAAGCGGAAGGTCCATTTTGATGTCCATAGTCAATAATAGTCACATGTTTAGATTTGTGATAGTCACCCGGATGACCTCCGTAAAGAGCAGCATTAGAAATAAACCCCCCAGATTTGTCCTCAGACAATGCAACATCTTTGGAAATCATAGGAGCTCGGGATTCCAATGGGTGATCATGTACCATATTTAAAGCGGATATATACTATGTAAGTTGTATTTAGAGACAGTTGTGGTTAACATAAGAATGGGCCCGGGAATGGGTTGGACCAATAAAGAACTAAAAGGTCTACCAAAAACAACAAGAGCTTAGCAGAAGAATTGGATCTCCCAGCGCAGTGTACAATATACAAATAATTGTACGCACAAAGACCTTTGTTAACTGGCCTCACTTTGCCCACCTGCAAACCACTTAAAGCATCACTTGCTACGACACACACTGCACTGGTAGTTGTGTTTTTTTTAATGGAGCTGTGTTCTTCCTAGGTGTAAAGCTCTGCCTTTGGTAAAAGGAAAAAATGTGATGCTGGTAGCAGATATTCCACTTTACTGAACGTGAGGTGGAGAACCAGGCTTTACCAGCTATTCCACCACACCACACCTGAGTCAATGCCTCAGAGCTGCCAACTTTCAACTGCTTAACTACACCTTTTAAAAGGACACTTGCATTGGTGTATTTTAGTGGCAATGCATAACCACCCTTATTAGTCAAAGCCAGTTGCAAAGTGACACAAGTAATGAGCCACCGGTGTGCTGGCAACATAAAAAACAATTTCCTGGATTGCTTACAGCTCAGGCACTAAAGCACTCACAATCCGACATATGACTTCCCACACGGATCGCTGTCGCTATTTCTATCACCTTGCCCCCACTAATGAGGAGTCCCTTGCCTAATTACCATCTTACTGCCTCAGCACAGAAAGCAAGTTGTCCCAGTTACTGTCAAGGGGGAACACAGTTAGCTCTTATGGCTTTCAGCCAACAGCCACCGGTCACCGGACTCCACCCGAGCTCCACCTGACCTCACCTAGCAGGCCCTCTCTTCAGCGCTTCACTGATACCTCCATTAACAGCACTCACTGAGTACAGATAACATGCTGGGCAGATCAATGGTTGCAGAATTGCAGAAATCAGAATTAAAGCACTTTTATTTGAAGATGAAAATGTGTACATGGCGCGGCACATATTTGGGTGTGAATGACCCTGGAAGTGAAGAGTGCTTCAAGTATTATACAAATATCATGATTATGTAAACATACATTCTGAAAATGGGATATAAAATGAGAAATGCTTAAAAATAAATGCTGACTCCCCATTGGGTAGCGTAGGAGGCAGACTGGGATATATTTTAAGAAGGATGCCAAAGCACAAAATGGTGTCTAAAGACAGGTGTGGAAGTCCTGACGCATACTGATAAGGAATGGTCTTTTGGCAGCATCTCGCAGTTAAATAATTACGTCTGGGAGATTAATCTTGGAACTTGGCAGGAAGAGCAGACATGATTGATGATAAAGTCAGATAAAGGCAAGAAATTTACTAATTTGTACTGACCAGCTGCATTACTTGGCACCAAATAAATGAGCTTCTTTGTTTTCCACAGTATGAGACATTAACTAAACTTGGCAAGGCCTTGAGAAGCAGATAAGAGATTGACAGTGATGTGATTAAAATTGCTTTTGGCAGGAGTTGAAGAATGTATAATTGTGTTCAGCTGGGTTTAAAATAGCCTATCCGTCTATGTGCCAGATAGCAAGTGTTTACCAACTATGAACTAATGTGGGCTTGGTGAGCAACAGATAAGCCGCCCCATCAAAAGACAGCAAGGGTTTTTCTCTGGCTAAAAGGGCCTATCAGATGTATCTTCTGAAGGTAGTCATTTGCATGAGGGTGTTGCATCATTCAAAAAGGCCTATAGAAGACAGGTTGAAAGCAACATGGTTTTGTGTGCTTTTCTAGAAGTTTCTTGTAAACTCTGATAAAGACTGCTGTGAGAACCACCCGGGTGCCATTCTTTTGTTCCTGGCCCTTGCCTCAAAATGAATTCACAGATGCCAGAAGCTTATGAGATGCGAAGAAGTCCCCCTGTTCACTTGGCAACCACGAACAGGGACCCTGAAGTCTTTCACAAGATTCAAGGACAAGGACGCAGGCTTCATGTTGATGCGTTGACAGAGATGGGGAGAGGCCTGGGGGAAATGGCAAGGTGAGTGACAAATCCTCAGTATGCTCTCATTTTATTAGGGAAGGTCTACCCATGAATGTCAGCATGATACCCCTTGCATCTGTGAATTATGATATTTATTGTAGGGGACAGAGGCAAAAGACAAATAAAACATGTTTATGCATATATTAAGGGTTTGTGGTCATTTAAAAAGTAACAGGAGATTTCTTGTGTGTAATGAGAGAGAGAAAGAGCCAGAGATTCCTAACCCAAGGGGTTTTAGAAGAAATGGTTATACACTTCAGTTGAAGTAAACTAGGCAACGTGCAGGACAGGTCCGTATTAGATAACAATTTAAACTTTTTAATCAGAGTATTAATAGGGGTGGAGATTAAGAGTGATCACTAAGGATTAATGTAGAGTTGACTAGTCTGTCTGTCTGTTTCTGTGTCTATGTTAAATTAAGGTGTCGAAGAGCGACAATGAGTTGTTAAAAAGTTGAGACAAAGTTAAGAAGTTATATTGTCTATCTAGGGAAGTGGTTGGTGCTGATCAAAAGAATAGACAGACTATTGAAATTAGAGGTTTTAGCCACCCATCGATGGGGTGCCCTTATATTTGTTGTCTGAGATGTTTTGGAGAAGAAATCTGGAAAGAAATAATATGCAATCAAATTGTGACGTTACTTTGCACCTTTATAACAAGCGAGAGGAATTAGGTAAAGGGTTACATTTTATATACACACAAAGATAAGACTCGTAATAAGCAAAAAAGTGTTCAACGATAGAAAACCGCCAAGCAGAATATAGAAACGAACGAAGGAACAGATAAACATGTGTAGGAGATTCTATGGGCATTTCTCATGGCTAGGAAAACAAATGTGTAGTTGGGAGAGGGTCTTTATATTGAGTTATGGGCCAAAATCTGACCATAATTTCCCTTTCTGTGTTAACAAGTGAAGATCATTTTGTACATGACATATTTAAAAAATGCAACAAGACAGAGATATAGCCACTTTATACCATGCACAGCCGATAAAGAGTTATGCAGCTGGCATGTAGAAATTTGATTTATGTTTCAAAAACCTTGCTGCTGAAATTAGCTGAAGCTCTTTTTCAATGCTAAAGATAAGATCTGACAGAGTCAAGACATTATTAATAAGTTTAGAAAAAACAGAGCTGTTCGCAGTTGAAAACATAAGATAGCCGTGTGAATCAAAACAGCTGCTGTCTAAGTTTTACACACAGAAAGAGCATTATGCTGTTTTGTGTTAGCAGAAATGGCAAAATGCATGTATATGTATTAAACTATTAAAATAGAAAAATTATTGAAAATGTAAGAAAATGTGATTAAAATTAGTAGGGCCGGAGCTGATACATGCGTGATTGTGCAAAGAATACATTTAGTGATTCATTTGTGTAGTTTTTAAATGTTCATATTTTTTTAAATAAGCCTGTAAGTTAGCCAGCGCTGACCATGTCCCTTGTGCAGAATTAGTTTTGAACCAGAACGCAATAAATTAATTTTCATTTTGTTAAGGATTCGGTTGATATACATATATGTGATATTTGTGTTTTTGAGTAAGGACACTCAGTTGTGGGTCGAAATGACAAACACTAGTTGAAGAAATTGACAATTAAGTAGGTTTTGAGTGACAGCATTTTTTCATGGCATTTGTGCATGTTCATTGAAGCCAGATGCTGCACAAGCACTGGATTGAAATAATACATTGTGGGATAATCAAACCCCTGTTTTTTTTAGGTTAAGCAAATATATATTTTGAAAAATTGTTGATTTTGCCAAGGAAACCATATGTGAATATATTGTTTAACATTAGAAGCTCCTCCCAGTTATTGCACATGTGTGAACTAGGGTGGTCCCATTGGGTCACTGGTTGGAAGTCACACAAGTCACCTCCCATTGTAAGGTTATTTTTGTGGTTGGTGCTGGATACTTTCTCTGTTGGCCACACATTGGATCGCCCCTGATTTCTTGATTTCACGTTAGGTAAGGTGGCTTGTTGGTGATGGATGGGACATTTGGAAAGAGGATGGGTCCTGGGGCATGTATGGGCCTGTTATATATGTGTTGAAGAGAGGAAAAATGATTCACCAAGAGGTTTCAGTGTGCTACAAAAAGAAAGACGGATTGCAACTGAAAACACAGGCGAGTGCTGTGGATGGTTAGAACAGTGAGAATATTGGTATTCAAGGACAGAGAGAGGAGACATGAGATATGCACCATGTGCTCGCAAACGCACCAAGACTAAGGTTACACACAATATAGATGAAAAGCATGATATATTTAACAGTTATATTGAAAAGTCATTAGGTCAAAAGAGTATTTTCTATAGAGCACATGCGTTGATTAATATGATTTTCAAGAGGAGTGCATTATTTAGATGTTCATAAAATTTTGTTTAAATGAAATGTATTTATGAATAAGTACAAGCAGGCTGAGCACGGACAAAGAAAAACAAGGAAGGGTTGACACAATCATTAAGCACAATATGAATTATTATTATGCATGATGAATTGATTTAGGTCAGAGTCCATGTCATGGTATGCTTATAAGGAGAAGGGGAGTGACACACACACACAGACAGACAGACAGACACACACACACATGCAGACACACATGCATGCACACACGTACACATGCAGACACACATATTCACCCCCACATGCACACACACATGCACAAACACATGCACACCCACATGCACAGGCATATACACACATACATACATGATCTTTTGGACGTACAGGCAATCAATGGACTACAGGCTCAATGCACATAAAAACACACGTAGGTAGTCAGAGAAGGAATTCAATACTCCAGTGAGAACACACACACATATAGGATGCTTTTGCTTTAGATTAAGAATACCAAGTAGGGACATTATGTCTTACTGAAGGGAAATATAAGAGTAGCTGGATTTCTGGAGACTATACATGGAAGAGAAGATAGGGGTACCTTGAATTTACTGATTTAAGGAGAGATAAGAGGTATGGATACTAGGGTTGGCCAAAGATCAGACATTGTATCAGATGCAAGTGCAGAGAGTGCAGCCGGTAAAGCAACTAGATCAAGTGCAAATGAATTCACAACAGGGGTGCAACAAGCCCCCATACAGACTTAGGAATATGCAAACACAGGACAGGTATTGACAACCAGACTAGGACGTGCCACTGTGGTAGGAGGAATTCCTTTCACAGGAACAGGGGTATGCATGCACCCACAATGGGACAGCTCACCAGATTACTTGACATGTTCAGAATTATGAGTGACACCAGACCGCCAAGAGGAGCCAAGGGTTAATGTGACTGTAGGAGGCAAAACCTTTGCTTTGTTAGTAGACACTGGGGCTACATGTTCATGTGCACAGGAGGAAAAGTATCCAATCGTGGGAATTGCCATACCTGATGAAGGGTTCTTTGGAGCTACAAGTTGAGTTCCTTTTTACTGATGAATTACCAATCTCTATAGGAGGGTGTGATATGACTGTTCCTTTTGTTATATTTGTGACAGGCACCCATTAATATTTTGGAAGAGATTTAATGACAAAACTTAGCATGATGATTTCATTCACTGACCAAGGGAAAGTGTGTTCCCCTCCAGGAATACACTATTTAAACTAGGGCAGGTTTATACTGGCATTCACAGGGCAAAGGGCTCTGTGAGGTGTTCCAGTGGAGTCAGAGGTTTTTCTATTATGAGGTGAGTATTCTGTTAACATGTCTACCTGGCTTATTGGGGTGGACCGTGAGGATCCCTGATGAGTTTTCTTTCAGACCATAGATACCTATGGACAAAGAGGGGGACAGATAATCCCTCACGAGTTGGAAGCAGCCATAGTACGAAGGGAAATGGCAATACTTAAAGGAAAGGATGATGAGGGTAGACCATGGAAGACAGTGATAGCTCTCAAAGAAGGATGCAAGTTGACTGACATTACTGACAATGATATGCTTAGAGAAGACTGAACAAATGATGAAGTTGTGTTTTTTAGGAGCATCACATACTGAAAGAGAAAAAGGAAATCTCACAGCGTATGGCAATAATGCAGCAGCATTCAGCATAATTTCAAGAAGACTTGGAGAGAGTGTCAAGTGTCCTGTGAACCACAGGTCCTTAAGATGTAGGTCCATTGAAAGGTTTAGGGGAACAAAATAAAAGTTCACCCATGTAAGGGATTACGATATGTAAAATATGAGAGTTTGTGTTATGACTAGACTAATTAATGTAAGATAATAATAAATAGTTAAATGTAAAAAACGATGAAGAAGCTCTAAACCAAAAGATTGATGACAACCCAGGGCGGTGAAATAAAAAAATACAAAATAAATGAATGAACTAACAGATATTATTTTTTTAATTATTTTTATTTGTTTTAGTTGTTACATAACTTTTTCAAATTTTGATAATGATACATGACATTTGCAGTTACATAGTTGAACATTTCCAATTTTACAATACAAGAACAATTAGACATGATGGTCAGTAAGAGGGCAACGGTGGATTTAGAAAAACAATATGGCGATACAGGTTGATCTTTGGTTCAGTAGCCAATCCTTTTTAAGACTGAGGTTCTGAGAGTATGAACTGCCAATAAAAATGTATGCCAAAAGATGGCTAATGCATTTAAGACAGGCAACAGATAGTAAAGTAGCAATAAGACACAAGTTGATAGAAGGTGCAAATAAAGGAACTAAGAATAACATTGTGAGACAAGGGTAATGGAGGAAGGTGTGGATAAGATATCAATATTTTCCAACAATGAGCACAATGGATGGTGCTAGTTACAATTGATTAGTGTAGTGGAGTTTGATGAAAATAAAATCTGATAAATGTCAGGCCAAAAAGGTATGGATGGCCAAGATTGATCTAACAATAGGAGAGCACTTTTAGTAGAACTGCACAACAAAACATACAAGAGTAAGTATCAAGAACATTATTTTTCTTTATATGAAGATGTTGATTCATGCTCTGTAGATGAACATGTTGTCATTTTTGGAGAATGGGAATAATTTCTATATGGCCTTAGTGTAGTATAGCAATATAATGGGAAGGAACATTATATTATGACAAAAGTAAGTACTAGTGGGCAAGTAGAGAATGAAAAGGTAAGTACCAGTTGACACAGTAAGTATGTGAGCAGACCTTATTGATCATTATTAGAAGTAAGAAGACCCAGGTGAGTATAGAAAAAAGGCAGTTAGGGATACAGTTCTCATAAATAGATAGCATTTTCCCAAGAAAGGTGCAAACAGGTGTGAGCACAGAGTAGCATATATATGCGAAAATGGCCATATTTAATGATGAGAATGTAGAATACTTTGGATAGAAAGTGGAGTAACCTTTTTGTAATTCTAGTAATGAGGAAATGCCAAATATGAACATTTAGCAAATGCATGCAATATTAAGGATAGGTAAAACAATGTATGCCTATATGTCACACTCACATGCACTTAATAGAATCAGTGCTTGGTTTCCAATAACATGGGTAGGCAGGATTAGTGTAGGGGGGCAATGAAAATGTTTAATTATGTCTCCTCAGCAGAATAAATACAGCAAAGAAAGAAGAGAACGCGGACCCACGCCATCAGGAGGAGGAATTAAAAAGCACAGAGAAAATGTTCAGAATAGCAGAAAAGACTAACACAGTCCTGTCTCTATATATATGGAAAATAAAAAAATAAAAAAGTCCACCAAAGGGTTTTCTTTTTCACAAAAAAGCAAGCCTACATTTAAGTGGGCTGAGAATGTCAAGAGATGACCTCAGCAAACATCCTGATTGAAAAGAAGGAACAAAGGCCTACGCTAGGGAAGTAACTGATCACTTTGGCAGCTTGAACATGACTTTGCCTCTATTTCGATTTCTACATGAGCAAAAACCCCTACCAGCTTTGTCTTCTTCTTTTTCAGCTATGCACCACGAAGAAATAAAGGGAGTGACTGAAGAAAACACATACTTTTTTCAAAAAAATATTTTGAATTTGTTATGTTGTTTGTTTTGTTTTTTATTATTTTTATCATAAAGAAGGATATAATGAATAATGGCATCCACAGAGCACATGTTTCCTTTGTTAATAAGCACACTATACAATTTTTAGGAAAAAGCCCATGAAAAAATAGGGGAATACCAGGAAAAGGCAAATGTGTATATGCTTTATGGTCTCATGTTATAACCACACCCCGTTATCAGCCAGTATGTATGAAGCATAGGTGGCACAAAGATATGCCACAAAAGGGAGAAAGGAGCAGCCATTCTATTGAATTAGAAAAATAAAAATTCACTAGCTATTGTTTTTAGGCGGTAGGAGTTAGAGGAACCAGTACTGACTATAAAAATGCACTTATTTTTTAAAGAAATTAATTCAGTTTTTACATTACAGATGGACGGGAGATACCTAAACACAGGTGATTGACGGCAACCGATCCTGCGAGCAGGGAGAAAATCACGTTGTGAAAAGGGTTTTGAGGGACCCAGCCAGATGCCCAGTTGCAACCACATTTGAAAAAGTTTTTCATAAAGATTCCCCCAACCTTATGTTCCCCAGAAACAATCGAATGCCCTCCCCCCCGGCTATTCTATGTGAATAAGGAAGAGTGAGGGTTTGAGTCCCCTGTCGTCACAAAAATAGTTAAACCTGAAAGAACTGACCTATGAATTAAGGGGTCCTTGAACTTGCTGCAGAGCAGCCCAAAGGACAAATGAAACAAATGGTTTAAGAATAAAGAATGTCCTTGGACGCAGAATATGGAAAATAAGATGAGTCAGTGGAAGATGTGTCGATGGAAGACAAGGACGAAATTCAAATGTATATGGGGAAAGGGCAGGAAACAAAGAAGTGTCGTGGGGTGGGAAGAAGGAAAAAGTGGATATTAACAGTGAAAAAGACAGAATAGGACCTGAGATAGGACCTGAGTGGCCAAAAGATGCAACTGAAGCTAAGAGTAAAGAGTGATCAACCATGTTGAAAACAACCAAAAAGATCTAGAAGAATAAGAAAGGATGAGTGTATAGAGTATCGCGCCGAGAGGAGGGAGTTCAACACCAAAAGGAGGGCAGTTTCTATGGAATGAAAAGGACAGAAACAAGACTGAACTTTTGGGAAAATAGAAGAGTCGGAAACAAAGGTGGAGATCTGAGAATAGACAAGCCTTTCTAGAAGTTTAGAGAGATAGGGCAATAAAGAGATAGGGCGGCAATTTGAAACAAATGATCAGCAGTGAGTTTCTTCAGAATTTGAATAATAGAAGTGTACTTAAATGATGTGGGAAGAGTAGAGGTAGAGAGATAGATATTGAAGAAGGAGACAAGATAAGGTACAAGAAAAGGGTAGACCTTTGGATTAACAAAGAAGGAATAGCATTGTAGGGGAGGCAGTGGGATGAGATTTAGCAAGTAAGAGAAACACATCAGAATTAGAAACAGGAGTAAAGTGAGTGATGGTGGTGAAGAGGGAAAATCCGAATGTCCTTTCTCTTTCAACGGGGCCCCCAACCGGAAGAAGCACCCCTGACAGAATAACCACTGATCGTATGAAGTTGCACCAATCCCCACCGCTGCCAGCATGAGCATGCACCACGAACGGTCCCCAGCCACCCGACCATATAACCCTGCGATGGTATGGACTCTATTCACACCAAGCGACGACAGTCAAGACCGAGCTGGAGATGGTTATATGGACCGAATCGACTGAATTTCCTGCAAACCATGCTGCAGGTCGTTAGAGACACCAGGATGACCTAGCTGCATTAGCCAGGAAACACACGTGCAACCTACACATTCGGGACACTCACACACCAGTTCACAAGAAGAACATGCACGTACAGATCTATGAGTTAGAGGACGGTGACATATAAATTATGTCTGCATGCATGTTTATTATTTTGCCACTTAGATTTGCTACAGCACTGCAGAAATGCAAGATGAAAGAAGAGCGTATGTATATGCTTGTAGATGCTACACGCTATTAACCCTGTGGATGGACAGGAGCATTCAAGGGACCTGACCGACCATGACATGCCTTAAACCTATAGATAATTACGCCAAATGCATAATCGTTGCCAAAGTAGGCCTTAGGAAAATCCAGGAAGCCAGAATCGTCTCACAGACATACCAAGCTGCAGGATGCTGTGCAAGCAGAATAGCCCTGGCAGGGGCTACAGCCGCCAAGAACATGATGTTGCAAGTGACATTCCTCACCCACCGCGCCACGGTGAGACCGGCTACAGGAGAGAATATTCCAAGCCAAAATACAAATTAAATCGACGTAATTCTGCCTCACCGATGGTCTCCTCACACGTTGCTTGGCCGAACTGACATGATGCCAAGGCCTGGAAACTGGGAAGACATGGCTGTCTCACAGCGGGGACCTTGCTTGCAACAAATTGTAACAATCAACCTACAGCAATCACTGGGAATGGACCGCTCTCATGGCATTAGCAGAAGCACCCCATTGTTACACACTGTCACATAGTCACACCTTATCGATAGACACTGTACGTAGGTAGGTGTCTTGCGGGCTGGGAACAACGGTAGTCCCAGGCTTGGGGGCCCGCGGCCCGACCAATGAGGACACTGGCAGTAGGAGCTGGCGGCGGGAATCCCCAGCCAATCATCTGGCTCTCTAATCTAACACTTTTCAGGTAGCAATTTTTATGGATTATCCAAGTATAGCACCTGACACAGTGTCCACCAGTAACAACATGCACTATATGTTCCTATACTGGACCTACCACTCAGGGAGCCAACCCGGAGTGCTGTTAGGTTTAGGAAGGATTTTTGTAAGTGACGCTGATTGTGATGTCAGATGTGTACAAAAGTGGTATGCAAGCCCAAAATCGTCAAGATGTGCCTAGACTGGATTTTGCTCCATGTGTGTGATCCCTGCTTGTTTGCTATAATAAACAGCAATAACCCTTTGCTCCTTGTGTGGAATTGTACTTCTTTGGGACATTGGAAGGAGTTAGGGCCTTCCAAGAGTTGAAGGTCCGTGGACCCTAGGTATGGCTCTGCCGACCCCAGAATTTACCCTAACAAGTTGGAGGCCCCAGCAAGATCGTTTGTGACGTCAGCTCGGGGTTTGTACGCTTTTACCAAATCTAAAGATTCACATGTACAAAAAACCCAAAAAATGCTATCACCAAAGGTTTGCACACCAAAAGTTTGAACCTTTGGTGGTAGCATTGTAGGTAAGTATATAATAAAAAGACTGTGGGGGGTGTGGGGGTATACTTTAGAGTATAGTGAGCGGGGTGTTGCGGGGGACACGCCCGCAGCTCCCAAAAAATAAAGAAAAGAAAAGGACCCTGCAGCGCTGGTTCCCGATCACGGAAGTGAAAGGGAATTGCCGCTGCAGGGACTCACCGTGAAGAAAAAGTAGGGTTGGTTTATGTTGGGGGTGTGCGTGGGAGTGTGTTGGGGGTGTGGGTGGGGTGTGTGTCATGGGTGTGTTGTGGGTGTGGGTGGGGGTGTGAGTATGTAGTTTTTTTTTCCATTAAGTTTTTATTGAACATTTTCAAAATACAGAAAACCATACACTAATGTTAAGCACACTTCCAACAACCAAATAATCCGGTTGAAGGGGCCCCGGAGGGACCCTCGAATGTGGTAACAAGGCAAAGTCACCACACATTAATAGATACACCAAACACGAGGTTCCGTTCCCAAAATCTAGGGTTTATTGCAATTCAAAATAGTCCCAATTGGCCAAGTAGTCTCACGCCCCGTGACGTGTGTCTAAACAGACCTCAGGGGACGCAAGCCCGCAAACGACGTACATCAGTTACATATATACAAAAGGAGCACCTTACAATCAGCAATGACACAGTATGACACATTTGATACCGCTCCCAATTCATTTCCCTTTGAATTAGAGGTGATGATTGACCAGCGTGACAAATATGACACCTTAGACCACCATATTTAGTAACAGGTTGCATTCTCCAGTTGTACAGACATCATTCTTTGTTTGCGAGAACACAGCGTTTCTGTTTCTCATAGGCAAGCTGTGCGTAGGAGACTGGCGCATACCAGGCCTCCCAATCTCTAAGTTTCGATTCTCGCTCTGGAGGTCATCCCGCTCTCCGGGGCCTCACTGGGCTCAGAAAGGGGGGCCATAAAGAAGAACATAACTCAACTCTTTAAATGCTAGTTTCATACATTGGTATTCTTTCAAGAGACTTGCTGGCATTTACGTACTGATTAAATGCCTTGCTCCCTATCTTCAAGGATATATGAGGGAGGGAATCAGGCATTTCTGTCTGGCTCTCCAGTGTAATGTTTCAACATGTTTTTGTAGCCTTGGACCATTGAAGCGAAATAATATCTACAGCAAAGCAGTTTTACATGAGGCAAAGAGGCAACGTTAAAGAGAACAGAGAGAAAACAAAATGGCGATTCTAGTCATTTTAAAATGGCCGCACGTAATAACTAATAATAACTAATGAGCATGTATTCTTGACACTTTAAATGAGGCGATTGGTCTTCGGCCAACCAATTATCCTATATCTCCTTCCATTCAAGAGGTGTCCAATTTTCCTCGACTGAAACGGTGTAAACCCCTCCTACCCCTTCCACCCCCTTGCCTAATTGTTACCGCGTACTGAATGGGACCGTTGCAACTGTAAAAGACGGGAGCATAGATTAGAAAACATGTTTCAAACATTTGCTGAACCAAGAGGGTTCAAAGTTAACAACAAACTCAGTGGGTGACCCAAAACGTAGGCCCAAAAGCAACAAGAGAAGGAATCGGGCTAGTTAAAATAAAACCTTCACAGTCTCAATGTCTCACAGCCTTCATGCACCAGGATTGGAGTCCAATCCTGCAGAAAGGTTACCATTTTGTCGGGAGCAAGAGCACAACAGTTTCTCATAGGTAAATATCACCGACAATTTAGACAGCCAGTCTGATCTGGATGGGGTTAGCTTACTTTTCCAATTCTGCGCCAGAGCTAACCTCCCTGCTCTCAACATTCCCTTTATTGCCTGCGGGAGGCCACCCAAGTCTTCTTCAGAGACCGTAACCCCAAACAAAATCTCCAGGGGGCCTTTGGCCACAATGATATCCATAATGTCCTTGATCCAGCTAAGAAGCTCCGAGCAATAGAACTGAGCACACGGACACTCCCACCACAAATGTAACCATGTAACCCGAAAGCCACTTTCCCTAGGGCACAGGGGGGAGTGACCCTGATACATCTTGGACAGCCTAGCCGGGGGAAGATGCAATGCATGAAGGATCTTAAAGTTATGTTCCAAGACGGCGGTATACAAAGAGCCCGAGAAGAGAACATCAAATATTTTAAACCAGGTGGAGTCCTCTATCACAAACCCAAGTTTCTCATCCCAGAAATGCTTGAACCCCTGTCTACCTTGAAGCTGGGCCGTTATCAAGGCCCCATAAATTCTGGCGAGCGACCCACTGTGAGAACGAGACTCAATGATCACCCTCACAAAGGAGGAGAGAGGACGTGCTAGGTCCTTAACCCAGTAAGGGGAGGTGAGAATACCTTTAATACGAAGATACTCACAAATTGGCATCAGGCTATCCCCCATTGCCTCTACCAGAGATTCTTAGTCTATGAAGGAATTCTGTTGAAATAATTGGACGGCCCTTTCCAGGCCCATATCCGACCACTTCTGAGTGTTTCTTAGACCCCTATTACCTAGCTCACGGGGAGGACCCCAAATAGAAGAAGGAGGGGAAGGCCAAGAAGAAAGAGCAAGATTCTCCCCAGAGGGTCTCCAAAGATCCCATAGTACTGCCAGCATAGGATGAGTTCTCAACCGGCTCAGGAGCACACCACCAGAGGCCCACAACCAGTCTCTGAATTTCCGAGGGTGCGTGTCAGTGTCTTCAATATACGTCCAATAAGTGTGCAGATCTTCTCTCATGTGTTCCAGCAAAGCTGGGCCGCCTTATAATACATGTGAAAGTTTGGGAACCCAAACCCCCCCAAAAGGACCTCGGCAGAGTCAAGGAATCATGCCTAATCCTCGGTTTCTTACCACTCCATATGAAGCGATGAATCACGAGATGGAGAGACCTAAAAAATGACTCTGGGATCCTTATGGGAAGGGAGGAGAAGAGGTAAAGAAGACAGGGGAGAATATTCATTTTAACGGACACCATTCGTCCAAACCATGAAAGGGTCAAGGGCGCCCACCTAGTAAGGTCCGACTTCATTTTGGAGAGAATTGGGGAGAAGTTCGATTCAAATAGGGAGCCCAGGTCTCTCGGGAGGTGGATCCCAAGATAAAGGATGTCTGAAAGCACTACCTTGATACCCTCCACCATAGTCCCCCCCTCGCTGTCCCGGGAGACCCGCTCCACCGGCATTAAACAGGATTTAGACAGATTGATCTTCAAGCCCGAAAAGACTCCAGAGGCTCGAATCGGGGAGAGAAGATTCGGGAGGGAGGCATTCAGATTGGTTAAGTACGCTAGTATATCATCCATGAAGAGGGAGAGTTTAAAATCAAGCTCCCCCACCCTAATCCCCGTAATCCCCGGATGCTGCCGGATCGCTATAGCAAGGGGCTCCATTGCGAGAGCATATAAAAGGGGGGAAATGGGACAACCCTCTCTGGTCCCTCTGGCGAGGAAGATCTGATTGGAGATAGTACTATTCACCAACACCCTAGCTGAAGGCCCATTATACAAGACAGCAATCCAACAACAAAACCTAGCACCCAGCCCCATTCTCTGCAACACCCTGCCCATGTACGACCACTCGACACGGTCAAAAGCCTTCTCCGAGTCGATAGCAAGCAAGTAGGTATCCAGACCACTACTCATGCATGAGGTCCAGGCTTTTCCTGATATTGTCAGAGCCTTGCCTACCTGGAATAAAGCCCACCTGGTCTCCATGGACTAAGGTGGGGAGGTGCTGAGCCAATCTGTTAGTGAGAAGTTTCGCCAGGATTTTCACGTCGGTATTGAGTAACGAAATGGGACGATAAGAGTGACATAGAGTAGGGTCTTTCCCCTCCTTGGGTATAAGCACTATGAGGGCTGAAAGCATAGACTGAGGGAGGGCACCAGAGTGGAGTTGAATAATTTGGCCAAAAACAGGGCAAGAGTGGCCCCAAAAAACTTTTAGAAGGAGATAGTGAACCCATCATCACCCGGAGTGGTACCCCCCTTCATCGAACTTATCGTATCTACAATTTCCTGAGGGCTGATAGGATTTTCCAGTGGACCCGCCTGCTCTGGAGAAAGGCGAGGAATTGGCAAGGCATCTAAGAAAGCGTTGGCATCAGAGCCCTCTCCAATACATTCTGAGGCATAGAGGCATTCATAATAAAGGCGGAAGAGCTCTGCTATACCTGAATCATCCGTACATTTACCTCCACCCAGGGTACGCAAAGCGTGGACTCTCTTACTATTCCTGAGTTCCCTGAGTCTCCAAGCAAGGATTATATCTGCTTTCTCCCCCTTCTCCATATATCTTTGCTTTAGAAAAGCTAGCTTTCTCGCGGTTTGTCCCACCAGGAGGGCCACTAGTCGGGCTTTGAGCCGTTGGAGTTCCGACTATTTGCCTGGGCACATTTGGGATTTAAGCTTGCCCCCTGGCTGGATAGTCTTGATTTTCTCTCTAAGGATTTTCTCCTCCCTAGCCCTCTCCCGCTTCCTTCTCGCTCCCATGCCAATGAGCACCCCTCTAATAGTGGCCTTAAATGCGTCCCAGACACCAGTCTCCCCCACCTCGCCATTGTCATTTAAAGCAATGTAGTCCTTAATCGCACTCAAAAGTTCCTGAAACAGAACTTTATCCTGCAGCAATAGGTCATTACAAGACCACCTCAAGCTCTGGGGACGAGCAGGGAGCATTCCTATCTGGACTTGCACCAAGTCATGGTCCGACCATGGGACCAATTCCACCCCAAAGTTGGAAACCCTCTCACTCAATGAGCTATCCACTAAGATGTAATCAATACGGGAGAAGGAAGCGTGTGGCCTATAGAAGAAGGTAAAGAGGGGCTTGCATCCCTTCCAAGAGTAGAGTCCGAAATGCCCAGGGCCGAGTTCGTGCTACGAAAAGAAGCTGAAACCTCCCTTTGCCCGTTGGAGACCGGGCATGGGCGGTCCGTTTTATATCAACCGCTGGGTCGAGTACCATATTAAAATCCGCTCCCACCAAGAGAAACCCCTCCGTGAATTCCATGATTTTGGACTTGGTCTCTTCCCAGAATTTGTCTTGGGCCTCATTCGGGGTATACACGGACACCAACGTCACCTTTCTACCCTTGACTTCCCCCTTAAACAGCCCTCTGGGTCCTTTCACTGAGCTTGTGGAACAAGGTGAGCCTTCGGAGAAACCACTATCACCACCCCCCTCTTCTTAGCCTGACACGAAGCGTGAAAGACCTCCTGCACACAGTTGGCTCTAAGGGACAATTCCCTTCCCCTCACCCAATGAGTTTCCTGGAGGAATAATACATGGAGCTTCAACCTCTTAAACTCCCTAACCACCAAGGATCTCTTATAGGGTGAGTTCAAACCTCGAACATTCAATGAACCCAGGGTCATCACTTGATCGGAGTCAGCCATCAGGGGGACATTTATCTCTGCCTATTTTCCCCTGGGGACACTCATAAGGCGAATTCCCCAGGCCACTCCCAGCATCCCGAATTCAGAAAGAACTGGTAGGTCCCTATTCTGTAAAACCATAAAACTCAAATACAAACACAAAGTTTGACTGACCCCCAACAACCCCCTTTTGATGCTGGAAATGCATCGAAGGGACAGGGCCTCCGTATCACTGTCATTTACTGCTTTGTATCGTGTGTTCTGTCGTGCTTTCCGTGCAGGAGTTCATGTGGGACTCCTGGCAGTGCAGCTCTCTCTCTTGGTTTGGTGAACAGACCCATGGGATAGCCTTATGGCACCCATGGGTAGGGGTGCAACCCTGTGCCCCTAGTGTATGTTTTTGGACACCTGTGTGTGACCCACAGAGCAGGGTACGGGCTGGTGGCAGCTACGTGCTGAATTGACTGGTGCCCTGAGCGTCCTCCATTTTGGGATGCCCAGGCCCTGTCATTGGAATCGGTAGATTTCTGATGGAGACAAAATGGCCCCCATGGCCTCTTGCCTTCCATCGCCTGTTACCTTGATCTTCCTGAAGTCCCGGGAAGCCCTGACTCTGTCCCTTCCCCCTGACTGGCTGTTTGGTGGAAGTTCAATATATAGTAGTGTGGGGGAAGTGCTGACCAGACTGTATGGAGCCTTCCCTATGACTGTATGTTGTGGGTATGCCTGTGGGTGGGACCTGGGTGAATGGAGTGTGTGACGAATACGCATTCTATGTTGCAGGTGTTTAGTATTTGGTGTTTGACACAATGACTGAGACGGCCCTGCCCGAAACCGGTATGAATGCAGTGTGGAGTGTTGAATGGCTCAGTACTTGTTTCAATACACATAACTTGTTGTGAGTGTCTGGAGAGAAGTGAATGGCCTGAATGCACCGTGTGCCTGACTGGCTGCCTGCCTGCCTGAATGCCCTCAGCCGTGATTGGATGCTTGAGTGTGACCCAGCGGAATGATTGGGAGATCAACAGTATATCTGGGGACCTCTCATTGCTAGGAATCGTGTTCAGAAGCTGAAGTCCACTACGCCGAGTAACTGGAGTAACTGAAGCTTGACCTTGAAGCCCTGCTGGAGGAGAAGAATTGCTGTTGCTCTCCTTCACAATCTGAAAGCTGCTGTGCCTCCAAGGACTGACCAAGAGAGGACCTGGTAAGGCACCCTCGTCCCGAGCTACCAGGGACTATCGTGCACCAGCAGATCTTTGCCAAAGCTCTCTGGTAAACAGACCTTCGACAGGATGCCGACCTGAGAAGGGGACCGCCGCGGAATCACAAGGAGAAGCGCCCGGACTGTTGTCCGCCACTGTCGCCGACCGCCGTCGCCGACTGAAGCCGCCGTGCTCCCGTTTTGCCTAAGAACTTTATTGATCCAAGGACGCTCTCATCCGCATCGTCGCCTCTGTATCCTTCTGGAGAAGGCCTGACCATCGACGCGCTGAGGAGCATCCACCGGTGGTTTTCCTGCCACCCAAAGACCACAGAGATGCTGACGGCTCAACACCCTTGCTGGGCCACAGTTCTTCAAACTCTTTGTGATCCAGAACTATCGACACTGAGGTGCCCCGCACACCTCTTCCTTGCAGGACATTTACACTTCCCTGTCAACGAGCACCGCTAGGAACGACGCAGCCAGTTCACCGTCGTAGCTCGACCTGTTCTCCATCAGACGTTCGACGACCTGTGACTCCTGCCTTAAAGGGAGGGCACTCAAGAAGGGCCGTCGATTCCCCGACAAGGAACGCTACAACGCCAGGTACTTTGGCATTGCAGAACTATTGGGTAGTCTAGTGTGAACAATATATGGACTTGGCTTGTATCTTTATCCTACAGGTTGCCCAGGTGGGGGGATCTCCACACAGAGCTGTGTTTAACGGTAGTGACCAGTATTCTGCCAATTGTTCAACCATCTTGCTTTCCTTCCTCTCTCTACTGCTGGTTTCCTCTTTATTGTTCTATGTGACATTTCAACCGTATAGTTGAGGCACCTTAATGAGATATAATAATCGTTGTGGTACCACTTTAGAACTGTATATATTTGCCATTGTTGATTTTCCAAGCACACAGTGCGTTATCGTGATATTGTATATACCTTTGAATATGAATTATATAAAGACTGTGTTTTAACCAATACAGTGTGCAGACATTACTTTGTGGTGCTTGGGGACTACACTTTACTTAAGAACCAGCCTGCATCACCTCCTGAGAAGCTAGGCTACCACAATAGAGATTCTTGGCTGGGGTCCTCTGTGCCTCTCCTCTACCATATAGAGAGCGGAAGTACAGACACCCCCCTCCGGCGTCTTTACACCCTTCCCCCCCAGCGTGCCTGGAAAACCTGAGACATCATGATTGTCACCAGATCCAGGCCACCAGCGTCAGCCTCCGAAAAGCAAAAACACATGACAAATCTGACCCATTATGACCCCCCCATGCTCCAGAGCAACACACCAAGGGACACACCCCAGTCCCCCCCCATGGATATCCAGGAACAGCAACAAAACAACTAAACCAAGCAAAACCCTCCCTACGAACAAATGGACCCAGGACAGGTATGCAGGCTCGAATAATCCTTATAAAGCCACATCCCCTCTACGCCACAACCAAAAGCATGCAGAAACATTGAAGAATTCAGTCCTTGGATATGCTCAGTGAGGTTGGGGACACTTTTCTATATTTCCTATGACCTCGCACTCGCCGCCTCTCCGATGGCCCACTTGGGGCACGTGACTGGGACAAATCCACGCTCTCACCCCCCTGGGCAGAACCCTGCTTGATATCTCCCAGGATCTCACCAGAAACCCTCTGAATGTCATCTTCAGTGACCAAGGAGTATTTATATCCATAAAACTCAAATGAGAGAGAAAAGGGATGACCCCATCTGTATTGCACTCCCTTGGACAGAAGCCATCTAGTTAGTGGAGCACACAGGTGGTGGCGGGCAAGGGTAAAGGCCGAAAGGTCCTGATAAATCACCACCTTAGAATCCTCCTAAGTGATGGGCCCTTTTTTCCTTGCCAGGTCAATAATCTTGGTCTTCTCTGAGAAATAGTGAAATTTTACTAGGATGGACCTGGGCCCTCTGCTAGGGTTACCCGCTCTATGAGCTCTGTCAATCATCGGTTCGTCAATGTTGCCCTCGTCAAACAATTTGTGAATAACTGAATTGATGATCCTAAGAATATCTGCCTGAGATTCCCCCTCTCGTTCCGGAATCCCGAGGAACCTCAGGTTGCTCCGACGTTCCCTATTTTCCAAATCATCCAGCTTTAGGGTGCATTTCTCCTCTCTCTGCTCCAGCTCCGAGAGGAGCATGTCGATCTGGGTTTCCAAAAGGTCCACCGAGGACTGATTTGCCTCCAGAGCCTGAACCCGCTCATCCACAGCATCCACTTTTTTATCCAAAGAGTCCAATCTTCTGCCTATGTCCACTCGGAAGTCGCAAATTTCCTCCAATAAGGCAGCCATGTTCCTGTTAACCTCCTGGGAATCTAGGGTCTCGGTTTGCACCTTGGCTGACATCTCGGGAGAGGCCTGGACCAGAGGAGGAGTGTAACAATACTTTTGGAGGGACCAGGCCCAGCTCATCCGGGGAAGCTCCAAGCGTTGCCCGAAGGGCAGCCAGGAAGATACCTCAGGAGATGGAGCCTACTCCAGAATGAGACGAGGACCAGCATAAACTCCTAACTGATTAAAGGTGACTACAAAGACCTCCTCTGGACCAACAATTTGACACCTGGGCCAGCGGGCCTCTCCAAAAGGCCCCCGGGACAGACCCAAAGGCGAGGCGACTGGGGGGCACTCGATGGAGACTTCACAAACTGGAGACCCTCAACCCCCAAAAGACCCCGGCTGCAGGTTGGGAGGGGTGATCCTTCCGACCCTCAGGACCGTCCATCCAGCAGGCAACACCACAGAATAAAGGGGGGATGAGGGGAGGATGGGGAGAACAGCAGGTAGGCGAATGGCGCAGGGGCCCCCCCTAAACTTTCATCACCCGTGCAGTGTCAGCAGCAAACTCCAAGGGGGGACACCAAGACCTCTCGGGCCAGCGGGGAGCGACACACTCACCTCCCAAGATAACAGCGGCACAAGCGGGGCCTACCCCGTAGAGGAGGCGTGACAAAGATAGGTCCGCTCCGCCACCTTTAGATGAACGTGGGCTAAGGCAGGAACAAGCCAGAGCACAACTGCTCACACCCACCCCGACCTGCTCCGCAGCCTGCAACTTCCACACAGAAGGCAAACACAGGGTGTCTGGTGCCCCTCCTCCTGCAGGCAGGTGCTCAGGGCTCGCTCAATCCTCCTGCCGGGGTGGGGCAGCACCAACCACTCAGGATCCACGCTGGGACACTCGAACTCTGCACCCCAGGTCGGGCCCCTCACCCACAGGCCGGCCCAGCAGACAGCGCGGAGCGCGGGCGGAGGAAACAAGAGGCCAGCAGACAGCTGCACCCACCCACTCCAGCAGATCCCACGGCCCGCACCACCTCCCCACTAGGTCAGTACAAAGTGGGGGGCTGCGGCCAGCTGGCCCACTTCACAGCACCCCCACCCCACAATGTCCGATGCTCCTCCTCCTCCTGCAAGCGGGCACTCAGGGCTCGCTCAGTCCTCCTACTGGGGGGAGGCGGCCCCCACTGCTTCAGGTCCTCACTGGGAAGCACCGACTCCGCTTTCCGAGTCAGGCCCCTCACCCGCAGGGTCCGCTCCAGCAGAAGTGGGGAGCGCGGGCGGCGGTAACCACAGGACGGAGGACAGCTGCGCCTACCTGCTCCTGGTGGGTCCCGCGGCTCTCGACACCTCCTCCCAAGCTCAACACGGGGCAGGGGGTTCGGACCAACACCCGGCACTCCAGCCCCACAGTGTCCAAAGATCCTTCTCTCCAGGCAGCAGTGTTGCTCAGTCCTCCTACAACAGGGGAAGGGCAGGCCCCAAATGCTCAGGTCCCACGCAGAACCGCCCTGTCTCCACATTCCGCAGGCCGAGGAGTGAAGGCCTCAGGGCGGACTAGAAGGTGGGAGCTTTCCTGCTCCAACTATCACATAACCCGATCTAGGGTTCTGCTGCACCGAATCCGGCCGTAAAAATGCTCCAACGAAGCACACCACCGTCTGGGGGTTGTCCCAGGGTCTGGACCTCACTCCTGGGGGTATTGGGGGGCTCAGGTCCCTAAATACACAGCCCTCGGAGGAGACTATCATGGAAGGGTCAGACCATCTCAGCGCCCCCTGGTGGCTCCATGTAGGAGTTTTTAACATGTGTTTGCATGGGAAATGTGTGAACCTTTTGTGGTTCGTACATTTCACATGAAAAATGTCCGGCCGCGGGAAAATCAGCTGCTGTGGGATCACGTAGATCTTCAGCTCGGCAAGGTTCTGCCCCCTCTGCTGTCGGACCTCGGAAGGCTGCAGGACCCTTGGGAATTGCGACACAACCGGATTGTGCAACTGGAGATTGGCCGTCGGGAGCCGATGTCAAAAATCATCCCGCCCGTGGTTGGAAAGTGTCCAGACGTGCTCCAGAGGAGGCGAGACAAGACGAATGGGAGGGGAGCCAGCAGCTGAGCGGCACCTGCAGATGTGTAACTAATGTAAGTGTGGTCCACACAACTAGCAACAACCTATTGTGCGGGTGAGTAGTGGATGTGTAAATACTGTGGAGTGTGGTATAACCTTGTCATAACGTTCGGTACCAGGGCAGTGGTTGGCACGTGTATTATTGTAGGGAACGGAGCAGAGGTAGTCCCTTCTTGTGTTAGTGAACATTTCGGGGGGGGGGCAGCAGGTCCCCATGTGGAGAAGAATTGTTGCGCCAACAGGTCTGGACAGTGAACACATGTGTAGGGGCGTGGTCTTCCTATGAATTGATGTTGTAGCTCTGTGAACAGATGTGGTTTTCCTATGAATTGAGCATTATAGTTCGATGAGTAGATGTCAGATTCCCGTAAGATGTAGCTGAAGCTATCTTAGATTGCGGAAGGTAGATGGCTGGTTAAATTTCCATGATAAAAAACACATCACACCTCAGGTCACGCGATGGGTGCAGTTCAATTACAAGACGAGTTGATTGATGACGTATACTCCACTCCAGCCAGGGGAGGTGGGAAGACAGCTGTGGGGATTGTGGATTTTTACATGCACAATTAAAATGGCAGGATTATTGTGTGTAATACGTGCACAAATTGTTTGGTTGTGCAGCATTAGATTGGTGACGTCACCTATAGGTCATTGCATAGGACACTGTGTTATCAGCGAGCGTGGGGCTCGCGGCTCGGCGCTGAAACTACCAGACAGATGAACAGGCGGCCGTGCGTGGAGAGCGCTGGCGTGTGATCAAAGGGGCGTGCCAGGTGGCATCCATCCTAGTGAAGGCGGGGTGGTACAAGAATATGCCGCACAAGGTGTGAGGCCACAGGGGGCTGTAGGCATCGAAGGGGCGTGTTGGGTGCGGCAGCCCCAGTGAAGACGGGAGGTACAAGAGTACGCTGCGTAAGGTGTGAGGCCACTGGGGGGGCTCGGATGGCGAATGGATGTGCCAAGCAGTGGCAGCCCTAGTGAAGGCAGAGTGGCACAAGAATCAGCTGGGGGGCAAAAGAGAACGCAACTAACTTTACAAACGTTGATCTTGAAAGTGTAACAGTGAGTTACCCACTACCACTCAAACTAACATTCTCAGACGGATTTTGTAGTGAGGAAGAGGAAGACAGTAATGATGAGATAAGGAATGGCTTAACAAACTTTACATTACACAAACAGGCATGGGAATGTCATGGGAATGCAGGACACACGATGAAAAGAGTGGAGGACAGCAAACTGGCAAAACTACTTTGGACATGGCAGCAGCAGTAGCCCTGCATACACCTTACATGAATAGGCTCCGAGAACTCCCCGAACGCAGTCGAGATGGGGCAGCTGTAACACACAACAAGGGACACACCTGTAAGTGGGGAAGGCATACAGGAACACGGGGCGCCACACGCGGTTCACATAATATAGATGTTAAAGACATTGGGGCAGACATAGAAGATGAGATAGGGCCTATCCAGATACGACAGTATAGACGGTCACCTGAAGAAAGGGCTGAATATTCAGAGATGCCACTATTGGAGAGAGGGGGGACGAGGCCACAATATGTACACTGGAAACACACGGACAAGGAAAACATAAGGTACAGGTTACCATCTTTAAGTGGAGGAGCAGGAAAATGGATATACGAAATGGAAAAATTGACAGCGGGACACAGGTTGGCAGTGGGAGATTTAAAGGGGTTGCTAGTATCCATATTGGGTGACACAGCAGATGATATCTGGAAGAGGGCGGGGTTCCCGGGGAAGACCACAAAAAACACAACACATGATGACTCTCCATTTGCAAATTGCAGGCATGCGGTATGGCAGGCACTGAGGACGCAATACCCTGACACATCAGACACAGGGCTAATTACATCACGCAAGATGCGTGATGATGAGGATCCAGTTAGCTAAATTCAAGAGATTCAGGAGCTTTGGCGCCTTGAAACTCGAGAGCTGTGGGACAAAATTAGCTATCTTCTATCACATCTTAATACAAGAGTTAGCAGAGCCAGTGCAAAGACAACTGAAGAAATTGGTGGGGATGGAAGCAAAGGCATGATCATAAATACAACTCACAATAGTGCACCATTGTAGACTATGGCAGGGGAAGATGAAACAAAAGGTGGAGGATAGAAAAGCAAACTAAGCTAAATTGGTGCTGAAGAAATTATCAAAATGCGCTCTAGAAGGGGCAGTAATAACCAGCCCGGCACCACAAACTCAGACAGCAGTGTCCCAAGCCCAACCTCAACTACAGCAGCAACTGCCACAATATAACACAGCCCAGCAATACCAACAACCTATGGGGGGGTGCATGTGCATGTGTGGTTACCCAACAAACTTTAGAAGAAGGGGAGGGTTTACTATGGGGCGGGGCTTTGGGCCACAAGCACACCCTCCCAGGCGTGGGTTCTGGGGATATCCACAGCAGGGATTGCAAGGCCAAGGGGAGGGAGGAGGAGGATTATGCTGGCAGGCACGAGAACCACCCAAATGCTGGACGTGCAGGCAGTTAGGTCACATTTCTTGCACATGCAGATACAGAGTCATAAAACAAGGGTGGGGTGAGCAAGGGCAAGAAAACTACCAGGGAGGCCGGAACGGGTATTACCCACAGGCAGGGCAGAAGCCGATAATACAACAGCAAAGGATACCCCAACCACAGGCGCAACACCAAGCAGTGGCTGGGACATCACAACAACAACCACAACAAACACAATAACAACCATCACAACACATACAAACAGCACAGCAACTGACGCAATTATAGGATGACTTACCGCAACCAATGGACACAATGGCGGTGGTTCCAGTAATGAAAATGGGAGGGGTTACAATAATGGGACACAACCCGTACACTGGGAACGGGCATCTCTATACCCACAATAGGACAGCCCACAGACTTCCTTGCTGTGTCCCATCCTATCGGTAACACCTAACCCTGCAGAGGAACCTCGCATAAATGTGGCGATAGGTGACAAAACTTTTTCCTTTCTTGTCGACACTGGGGTCACTAGGTCATGCGTTCAGGAGGGGAAATGCACATTGTCAGGTGATGCCTGGGGACACTAGGTCATGCGTACGGGAGGAAAAATGCACATTGTCAGGCGATGCCATGAAAACTCAAGGATTTTCTGGGGCTTGAGAAGTGTTTCCATTTACTGGTAACATCTCCTTATCTATAGGGGATCACGACTTATCACTACCCTTACTACTCTAAGCACACGCCTGTAAACATCTTGGGATGCGACATAATGAGTAGACTGAACATGACTATCTCCTTCACAGACAAAGGTATAGTGTGTTCCACACCAGGCATACACATGCCCACAGCAAGGCAAATACTTCAGGCTTACTGTGGCAAAAGCGTATAGTGGGGGTAGCCAGTAGACCCCAAAGTATTTCAGTACGGGAAAGACATGGCGTTGGCATGGCTACCCGGGATCGCAGGGAAGGTGTGGAGAAGGTCAGGTGAATACCTCTTTAGGCCAGTGACGCCAACAGATGAGAAGGAGGGAACGTTTGTACCAATAGACATAGAAGGAATAGTGGCAAGGGAGGATTGGATTGCAGTACCTGCTCTAGACGACAACGGAAAGTCATGAAGGGCAGTAATAACACTATCAGAAGGGTGTCAAATGACTCAAGTATCAGATGAGGAACTTTTCTGACAAGAAAGAGGAGAGAGTGAGATGATGCTAGGGATGAGTGTGTACTTTTGGATATGATTAGCATACAGAGAAGTGGGCCAGAAAATGGCAATGGCATTGGAAGCACCCCTCCCTGCACCACCCCCCTTTTGCAAGGAAGACTTAGCAAAGGTACCCAATACACTATGGACAACAAGTCCCTATGACAAAGGGTGCATCAAAAGCATAGGAGGAGTGAAAATAAAACTGAAAAAAGGAGCAATCCTGCCCAGAGTTAGACAATACCTACTGTCGAAGGAAGCAGATGAGGGCATTTATGAGAGAATAAGTGCCCTCATAGAAGGAGGCATTCTGGTCCCATCAGAATCCCCCTGAAACACTGCCGTGTACCCCGTCTGCAAGGCAAATGCAGGTTCATGGCATTTCATACAAGATTTGAGACCCCTCAACGACATTGTGGAAGCAGAATACCCAGTAGCGGCTAACCTGGCCACAATACTCTTCGGCATTCCAGTTTAGGCTACATGGTTCACTGTGATTGACCTGAAAAATGCATTTTTCTCGATACCACCTCATCCAGATTCACAAGATCTAACAAGCTTCATGTACCGCAACACCAAGTGGAAACACACCTGATTGCCCCAAGGGTATTGCGAGTCACCATCCATTTTTAACAGGGTGATCCAAATGGATCTAGGCAATATTGAGACAGAGAGTAGGATCTTGCAATATGTGGATGATATCCTCATCTGCAGCACCACAGAAGCAGAGTGCCAGAAGGACTCGATTAAAATGGTCACTGTATTAGCAGAAAAAGGACACAAAGTAGACAAGGCAAAGCTACAATAAAGCTAGGAGGACGTACTGTACATAGGCCAACTAATATCTCAAAAGGGCAGGCACATAGCACCACAGAGGGCACAGGCAATACTCGACACACCCCAACCAAAGACAGTACGAGAATTACAACAGTTCCTCAGTCTATGCAACTATTGTAGAACATGGGTATTCGACTACAGCACATACACAGGTCCCCTGCTTACAGCCCTCAAGGAAGCACAAAGGGGAGGGAAGAAGCTCAGGAAGACACAGGAAATGACGGACGCATTCAATCAACAACAGGAAGCAATATCAACAGCCCCAGTCCTGGGTACCCCGACTATAAAAAAGAAAATCTTTACATTCTCACACTCTGATGGAATGGTAATGAAGACAGTGCTCACACAAAAGACAAGCCTGAGCCACAAACCAATTGCATAGTACAGCGGGCAACTAGACCCAGTAATCACAGGGCACTTCCCTTGCGAACAACACTTGGCTGCTGCAGCTTTCGCCGTTAAAAAGCATCATCAATAACTATGGGATGTTCCACAACACTTTATGTGGATCATGCTCTCTCCGCGATACTGCACGAACCAAAAAGCACGCTGACAACACAGAGAGCACCAGGATTTGAAATGATCCTCTCATGAACCGAACTAAAAATTGTGAGGGGTAAAAATGTCAACCCAGCACACTTCCTGGCAGAAGAATTTGAAGAAGAATATGTCCATGATTGCACAAAAGCCATTGAATACTACACAGATACACGCAGGGTAGAGGAAGATGCGCTTGAGAGGGGAGAGGTGCTATATATTGACAGGTCTTCAACAATTGATCAAGATGATGGGGTGAGAAGAACAGGGGCGGCAGTGGTAAGATTAAGAGACAGTAAAATGTGTTAAATTACCCTCCAATATTCGGCGCAAACAGCAGAACTAGTGGCCTTGATATTAGCCCTCAGAGAAAGTAAAGGGAAAAGGGTCAGTATCTATTCGGATAGTGCCTACATAAGCTTAACAGTACATTCTGGCCTAGCAAAATGGTTAAGAAGGGGTTTCAGAAGAGCAGAGGGCACACCAGTACAACACGCTCTCCTATTAGGGGAACTAATAGAGGTTATAACATACCCGGCAGAACTCACATTAGTGAAGTGCCAAGCACATAATAATGGGGAAGACCCAATATCAAAAGGGAATGAAGCAGCAGACTTTTACCCAAAACACGCCTCCTATTTTACTGAAGTGTAGGACCTCAAAGAAAAACAAAAAGAGAGGGGAGGGGCAGGATAGATGTTAATGAAAGGAGGTTATAACCACCAACCACAGACCCAGGTAATGGAATTGCAGGCAGCAGCACCAATGACGGAAAAGGAACTCTTGGTAAAAAGGGGGTGCTCAATGTCCCCCACAGATGCCCTGTGGAGACAGAACAACACTGGGAAACTAGTCATGCCCCTTGCACTATTGCAAATAGCATTAACTCCACTATACCATCCTACACATACAGGAAAAGAGGTGATCACAGTACATATTGGAGAATCACGGTTCTGCCCTGAGTTAAAAGCCTATGTATCCAACCTCATCAGCAATTGCCTGACCTGCCAGCAATTTACTGCTGGCCACACTCTAAAGGTGGTCAAAGGAACAATGCTCCAGCCCGAATGTCCCTTCAGCTCCACATCGACTACGTTGATATGATCAATGTGTGTCAAGGCTACCGCTACATGATTGTGGTGGTCTGCCCATTCTCCAGGTGGATAGAGGCAGGGTCATGCTCTCATGCTGACATGTTGAGTGCAGCCACATTTCTGACCAGAGAGGTATTCCCATTGTGGGGAGTCTGTGAGGTCATGCGGTCTGACAACGGCCCTCACTTGGCAAATGAATTATTCCAGCATATCACCACATTGTTAGGGATAAATCATAAGTTATCATGTGCATATCACCCACAGGTCAATGTTTTCCATGAACACCACAATGGACTTCTTAAAGAGAGTATAGCCAAAACATAGCAAAGTACCAAGAAAAACTGGGTTTACAAACCTGGGTCAGATCACCACCTCACACGCCACGAGGTGGTGACCGCATGCCAAATGCAGCTCCCGTTAACTCCACCCACAAGGTCTCTCAGGAATTGCGAGCGGGTGGCTGAAATATTTGGCACAGAAATGCATGAATATGTCAATTCACTTGTTTGTAGTGACTCTTTTAACTCTCAACAGATTTGACGGGCACAGGGGAGGTCGGAGAACAACAGCCAAGAAACAGATGAACACAAGAACCCACAACAGATCTGCCTGTTAAGAAGGGAGACATGGTCCTTCTTAAAAATTATTTGAGAAAGTGGAGCACGCCCAGATTCACTGGTCCGCATACAGTAGAGGCAGTCGCGGATAGGGCAGTAAAATGTGAAAATAAAACTGTTTGGTATCACCTCCATGACGTCAAGCCCTACAAAGCATCGGATTTGCCCCAACATGCCATCGACAGGAGCAACACTACAGCAACGACAGACACACAAGACAGCAATTGTATTCCATTACCAATAACTTCAAGTTAAGAGTAAAATGACAAGCAAACTACTTCTGGGGCAAATCGGATTCTGTCCTCGAAGAAGTACCACCATCACATCGGTTGTTTAGCAGGACTGCCATGTTCTTCTCTGCAATATTGCATCCCGGGTTCCAAACGTATAGAAATGCAAAATGGCTCCAGATAACAAGATCGGAGCTATTTGATGACAATAAACTCAACAGTGAACGGATTCAACACAATAAAAGAAGAGCTCCGAGCTAAACGATTGGTGGCCTTATAAAACAGGTATGTCTTGGACCTCCTCACAGCAATGGAAGGAGGAGTCTGCGCAAATATTGGAAGTTCCTGTTGCACGTTCACACCGGCAAACGATGAAGACAACGGGTCATTATCAGAAGCAGTATAACAATTAGCGAAAATGCACGCTAACGTGGAAGAAGAATCCCAAGGCACAAAGAAGGATGGAAGATGGTTTTCATACCTTTGGTCCTGGATTCCGTCCTGTCTATCGGATGGTCTAAAAATACTAGCAGCTCACCAGGAAACTATATATTATTTAGTGGATAGCGCATGAGCTTTTGAAGACAGGATACATTCTTCTTTTTTCCTTATTGAACTCATACAGCAGCAGCATCCACAGTCCAAGATACTCACATAATAATGACCCAATATGTTAAGACATTTTTCACACAGAGAAGAAGAGGCTGAACTCTTATTTTCCAGACTAAACCCGAAGGAAGGCACTGTGGCAGGAGCAACCACACAATCATTAGGTAAAATCTTTCAACAACAGGAGCAACTACTTAAACAAGAAATATCAGGGTGGTGGGAGATCAAAACTTTAGAGAAATATCTACAAGTAGATTTCATACGAAGTGCATTACATATATATTTTCCCATTTTTTGAAAATGATGAAATTGAAGGATTACAAGATTGGGTAGATATGCTAACTATCACATCTAAAGAAATGATACACAGGCTAATTAACAATGCCAAGCGACAACATGACAAACTTATAAAGGACATTCCCACAATGAAGGAAGAAATAGAACAACTTAACATTCTGGAAAAAACCTTCAAAAATTATGAAATACTGGATGAGATCATTGACAACTATGAAAAACAAATAAAAATCAAGAAGCAAAGCCAATTTCTGCGAGACGAACTAGACTACAAATACAAAAGGGTCTACACTTTCAACAAATGCCTCCACCATCAGGCCAGAAAACCATTAAAAATGCCTATAGTGGTTGAACCTATCTCCACAACACCACTCACTTCAGACACAGATATTTCAGTGACAATGATTTAGCAGAACGTCCCCACCAAGAGAAGAACAACAATTAAAAACAGCAGTGACCCTATCTACTGACACAATCTTTGCCCCATATGTAAAAGCGTATTTTAGTCTTGAAGGGAATGTGTTGATTGGTACAATTGGTACAATACAAAGACTTCATCACACATGGTCATTGGGGTGTGCCCCAGGTACTCTGTCTTTGTTAGCCTTCAAAATGTGACTAAAGAGAAAAGTTCATGACTTTTGGCGTGAACAAAATATTGTAAACTTGGCATCAAAATGTTTTAGTGGAGGGTACTTGGACAAGTATTTAAATCGAGATATGCCTCCTAAATATACCTTAGCCTATCTAAGTACAGGTACCTTTCGATCCTATTTAATGATGAAATTTAACACCACAGAAGCTCTAGAGGCAAAAGGTCAGAGCATGGGAATTCTACACACCTTAAGAAACTGTTGTCTTTGTGGAGACAATGTTGTTGAGTCACTCTATCACCTTATTAATGTGTTGTGATAGTTTAAATAAATTGAGAACTGTGTGTTTTAAATCCTACAATAATGGAACAGTGATGTCAGATATATCTGAACAGTGGATGATTTTTATGAGAGGAAATTAAATTAATTTGATATATTTTATTGTTGTATTTTATTTGTAGATTGTGGCAATTTTAAAATGTGTTGAATGATATATGTTGGAAATGTAAATGCTTTTAGGCTTTTGTATTAATGTTGTCTGTCTATGTGTTATACAAAGCCTTTTGGCTAGATGTATGTCTAACAATGAATAAATAAATATATTAACAACAGCACCTCCGTCACAACCAATTTCACCAAAGGGAAAATCATCATCTTTTTTAGTAGTTAGGCCAATGTGACTTTACCAATTGGAACCTTGCAAGCTTATCAGTGCAGCAATTATAACCTAAATTTGAAAAACAGACACTGCTACACTTAGCAGCATATCTACTTTTGGACTATTTCAAGCTTCACCAATGCACACAAACCATAATGTCAAGGTGACCATAGCAAATGGAATTCTGAAAGCTTATCAGTAAAGCAACTGCCACTTATGTAGATATTCTTCTTTGACCACAGCATCCTAATTGGAATATTGAAAGTTTAGCAGTGAAGCAACAGCAATGTATGTTTATTTGTCCTTTGTTTCACAAACATTTTTTTTTTCTTTTAGCAATTTATGTCTAACCAATAAATAGACACACTGAAACTCCATATTGGCTACATTAAGACTCCTTAAAGGTATAAGAGCAACTTAGGGCTTGCAATCCTTTTTCAGTCATTTATAGTCCAGACCAGTCACAGGACATATCCCTAGTTAGCAGCTCACCAGGAAACTATATATTATTTGGTGGATAGCGCCAGAGCTGTTGAAGACTGGATACATTCTTCTTTTTTCCAGATGACTATATGAACCGAATCGACTGAATCTCCCGCAAACCATGCTGCAGGTCGTTAGAGACACCATGACGACCTAGCTGCGTTACACAGCAAGCACACATGCAACCTGCACATTCGGGACACTCACACACCAGTTCACCCGAAGAACATGCATGTACAGTTCTATTAGTTAGAGGATAGTGACATATAAATATTGTCGACATGCATGTTTATTATTTGGCCACTTAGGTTCGCTACAGCACTGCAGAAACACAAGATGACAGAAGAGCTTGTGTATATGCTTGCAGATGCTACACACTATTAACCTTATGGATGGAGAGCAGCATTCAAGGGACCTGACCAACCATGACATGCCTTAAACCTATGGATAATTACGCCGAATGGATAATCGGAGCCTAAATCCAGGAAGCAGAATCATCTCACAGACATCCCAAGCCACAAGATGCTGTGCAAGCAGAATACCCCTGGCAGGGCCATGGTGAGACTGGCTACAGGAGAGAATATTCCAAGCCAAAATTAAATACAAATTAAATCGAAGTAATTCGGCCTCAGCGATGGTCTCCTCACAAGTGACTTGCCGAACTGACACAATGCCAAGGCCTGGAAGCTGGGAAGGCACAGCTGTCTCACGGCGGGGACCGAGCTTGCAGCAAATTGTAACAATCCACCTACAGCATGCGCTGGGAATGGCCCGCTCTCATGGCATTAGCAGAAGCACCCCATTGTTACACACTGTCACATAGTTAAACCTTCTCGATACACGCTGTACGTAAGTAGGTTTCTTGTGGGCTGGGAACAACTGTAGTCCCAGGCTTGGGGGCCCGCAGCCTGACCAATGAGGACACTGGGGGCTAGAGGCTGGCGGCGGGAGACCCGAGCCAATCATCGGGCTCCCTATTGTAACACTTTTCAGGTAGCAATTTTTAGGGGTGATCCAAGTATACCACCTGACACAGTGTCCACCAGTAACAACACGCACTATATGTTCCTATACTGGACCTACCACTCAGGGAGCCAACCCTGAGTGGCATTAGGTTCAGGGAAGGATTTTGGTAAGTGACGCTGATTGTGACATCAGGAGTGTACAAAAGTGGCCTGCGAGCCCAAAATCGCTGAGATGTGCCTGGACTGGATTTTGCTCCATGCGTGTGATCCCTGCTTGTTTGCTATAATAAACAGCAGTAACCATTTGCACCTTGTGTGGACCTTGACTTCTTTGGGACAATGGAAGGAGTTAGGGCCTTCTGAGAGCTGGAGTTCTGCAGACTCTAGGTACGGCTCTGCCGACCCCAGGATTTACCCTAACAGTGGCATGAAGAATAAGAGCAGGAGTAGTGAGGGACCATTGGGGTGGATTAGATGCTTCAATGTCATGATGGAGAGAAAGAACATTTGAATAAACGAAGTGAGCAAAGTTAGAAGCAGAGCGAGTAGAATTTGTAGAGTGATCCATAGTAGGAGAGAGAAGATGTGCAAGAGTTTGAAAAAGATGACTAGGGTGAGTAGACTGAGTTTATCGTAGATCTGTAAAATAAAGACATTTAGCAGAACATAGACAAGTATGATAAAGCATATGGTAAGAGAAATAGGAGGAATGAGCAGGTGTGGATTTGGTCTTGAGTCAACGCCTTTCAAGACGACAAATAAAACAGCGCATAGAGCGCAGGTGGGTAGAAAGCCAGGTTTGGGAGGGTTTATGAATGGGACGGAAGATGAAGGGTCGAGTCGATCAAGAGAAGTGATGCGGGTTGAACACATGAGAGATGCTGCCTCATTGGCATTAAGATCTGAAAAGGAAAGAGGAGTAGACAGTGCCGATGTACAAGCAGTGTTAAAGAATTAAAATTGCACAGATCGCGACGGGAGAAAATGGGACCAAAAAGAGGGAGCAACTGACCAATCAAAAATAAGTGGAAGTAATGATGTGGAAAGTATGTAATGATCAGAAAGGTAGACAGGAAGAGCTAGAACAAAGAGGCAGTAAAAGTTGAGGAAAAGCTCAAATCCAAAGAGGAGCCAGAAATATGCAATGGGGGAGTAGAAAGGGGTAGAAGAAAATGAGAATCAAGAATAGAGAGGAAAGGAGTGGAAGAGTGCATAGAGGCCAAATGAAGATTAAAGTCCCCTAACAGGACAACAGGGGTGAAAGTAGGTAGGATATGAGACAAAAGATGTCCAATGTCTTCACAAAAGGAACCAATTGGGCCAGGAGGATGATACACAACAATGCAAGAAATAGGAAATGGTTTTGAGAATATTTTATAGATAAATTCAAAAGAAGAATAAGTCAGAAGAGCGGAAGGAGGACAGATAGTAGAAGAGGAAGAGCGGTAGAGTAAGAACCCCCTTCACGAGTAGTGGTACGGGGAACATGGCAGAAAAAAGTTGAAGATGTGGTCAATGAAGCGGCAACTGTAGTTTCATGGGGCAGAATCCAAGTTTCTGTAATACACAGAAAATGTAAGTTTAGTCTTAAGAGAAAGTCCAATACTGCTGCAGATTACACAGACCTGGCATTCCATAGACACAGCTCAAAGGCTGCAGTGTTTTCAGAGTATGGAGGATAGGTGAGATTGCTGAAAGTATGTGTGCAGGTTTAGTTTGCAGCACAGTGAGTGTAATCCGGAGGCATAATGTTAAAAGATAAATGTAGCCAACACTTTGATGGTATCAATCTTAGAACCAGGGAATGAGTTACCTGGCTGTGCAGGAGTGGGGAGGCCAGGACAAGGTAGCAGTGCTCTAGATATTGTCAGTTGTTACGTACGGCCAGACCGCGTAACAGCCGCAGACAGCAGGGGCTTCACTTAACTCGACTTCGCCTGGGCTTCACCCAGGCTGGATGTAATATGCCCTAGTCACATATGACAATGACGCTGGGGGCGTGGCCTGGCCTTGTATGCATAGCTCTCAATCATTTGCAACGCAAAGGCAGGTGAAATCATCCGATTTTGTTTTTGGCGGGTGAGTCGCCCATTGGAATGAATGGGTGTGCAGGAGGCTTGGCGGGTGAGTCAGCCCTTTACAAGGCGGGTGACACCCGCCAAATGTGTGTGAGTTGAGAGCTATGTGTATGTTGCTAGGCAATGCTGACGCTATGGACTGGAGGAGAGGGTGAAAAAACGACACAGAACAACTGCACACCAAGTGAAGGAACATATGTAATATGCTGTGCTGGTACATCCTCACAACCAGCCAAAGCAGTCACTTTGATGTAATTGCAGTCTCTCGCCACTGCAGCTGCTCTCCACCGCTGAGGACGCAGACAGCAGGGGCTCGACTTAACCCGACTTTGCCCAAACTTCGCCCAGGCCAGATGTCATATGCCAGGTCGTGGGATGACAACGAGGCTGGGGGCGTGGACTTGGATTTTGCTTTAGCCCAAGGGTGTGGTCTATGAAGCTAGCATATCCCTCCCACATTTGAGGGGCGACGTGTGGGTTAAGAAAAAGGAAATCTGCCTGGAGTGAACAGCAGCCATGTACAGAACATGATAAGGAAGGTGGGACAATGGTCTACAAACAAGCACGACCTCGTCTGCTGATTTTGGTTCAGGCTAGGTATTGCAGTAGCGGGAAGGGCGCAGGGTGCAGTGGCAGGTCTGCCTCTGCGAGGTGCAGCCCAGTGAATATTTTACCCAGCAAGGGGGCAAAACCACCTGCAGACCAACTCAGAAATGTAAGGAGCATGGGATGGGTTTGGCACTGTGGATCCTTGTCTGTGTCTGTCACATGCGCCCAGGGGGAAGAGGGGAAGTGGCGCTGGCAGCAGGGCTCCTAGCAAGGTACTCCCAGTGCCAAGTCGAGAGCCTGCTGGCAGAGCACAAACACAGGGGCAATGATGGCACAGAAATTGGCCATGGGGGAGTGTGATATCACTCACCAGTATATCATGATGCCTAAAGTCAGACTTATCTGTGGGTTTGTACATCCAGAAAGCAAGAACTCTTGCAATATCCACAAGAGACAAAAAGTGAAGAGTCTTTAGGCAACTAAAAAGGCTTCAGCCTGGCATGAAATCAGTTTAAGATCATGCATGTGATACACAAGTACACTTGAAAGAGACACAAAATGTGAAAAAAAGATAGGAGGATGACAAAATTACTGCCTAGCATGAGCCACAATTGTATTAGTTACTCTTGCACCTTTTTTGTAACCCCGTTGCACAGCGCTCCGCTGTTTCCAGCTAGGTTTGTGCTTTATAAATCCCATGCATATATGCATAGCGAGACCATCTTGAAATGATGCCTAAGGATAGAAAAGCTTTATTTAACAAGTAGGCTAAGGGAGAGAAGACAAGCATCTGTTTCACGTGAATTGTCCATATTGTTGACTCTCTGGGTGGTTTATAAACTATTAGAATCACTCCTTACAGAAAAGGGGATCTTGGCAACAATGAAGGAACTCGTTGGGGACATAGTCGTGGGAGGGGAGGGGCTGCCTATGGACATCTTATAGCAATGCACTGTGATTGTTGTGCCACGTTCACTGAGAATAACAGAATACCAGAGTTGCGTTTTTGACTACTCTTTCTCATATTCAGCGAAGACATTGTTATTTCCTAAAAAGGTTAAAATGGTAGGTTTGTGGATTGTTATTGTCAAATCTCCCTGCTAATCGGGGCAAAACAATTTTAAAACATTATAGCAAATGACCTTTGCAAATGAATACACACGGTGTTGAATTAAGAACAGCGTGGTTTTATCCCGGGTAGATGAGCAGTAGAGCATACTCATTTAGTGTGCGCTGTTATAGACATTAGCCTTCTTTTAGAAAAATCCAATAGTTGCTAAATCATACTAGAAGGGTGATTCTAATGCCTTGGTACTGTCAGAAAAGGTTGCATGTGTCTGGGCAGCTGTATTCCCTCAAAGAGGGGAAAGCACACCTATTGCAGGCATTGTATAGAAATGATGAGGCGAGCTGAGGCTATTGCTAGGAACAAAGGACTTACTAATAACTTCCAGGTGGTATGATTGTGAAGGAGGGTAACAATTTATTTTTCAAGAAACGGCTGATAATCAGGACATTTATCCTCAATAAAGGTGCTGCCAACATTAAGGGCTTTCTTATAGTCTATTGCAGGAGCATTGTACCTGGGTTGCTCTATGTGTTGGCTGTATTGCCTGAAAATAAAATGATCTAGCATGAACGTATTGAAGGTCGGTTTATCTGCTTTATTGGGTGTGCCTAAGTCAGTTCCTGTGGAGGCACTCACATGTGAAATGGGCGTTTCCTCCATTTGATCTTTGAGGATCATAGAGCAGTCTAAGCTCCGTCTTAATATGTACTCTTCTCTCACCACCACGGTTAAAACTATGAATTACTTTCTTGCAACTCAATACCAGCAAGTTTGTGTTAATTCTTTTTTTGAAAGAGCTATCACACTACTGTGAGCCTTTTGGGAAACATTGACATGGAAGACTACTTGCATGCCCCTAACGAGCATTTATTATTAAAAAATAAAACAAGATTTTATGACATTTCAAATAAGATAGATAACCTAGCGAAAAAGTCCCACGCAACTCACCGAGTTTTGCAAAAATTACCCATGTTCCTATCTTACCACACTATGTTTGCCCAAATCTTCAGATTTATTATATATCTACGATTTGGAATCCTGCCTATGCGTGAATGCACGGGCAAATGGAATAATCAACCTTACGATGACAGACTCTGTCGAGTTTCACATGACATCAGAAGTCAAAAAATGTTTTGGGCTAATGCTCACAATATTTCTTCAGAAATGTTATGAAAAATGTGAATATTTGTTTCACTATTAAAGCGTGTATCGTTATCCGTGTCTCACATTAGAGTTCTGTCGCCGGAAGTAGGCTACTACAGTATTTCCCAACAAGAGGGAGAGGAAGAAATGGAAACCCAATGAAGCATAACGTTCATAAAGACAGAAATGTAAGTTTGTTCTGATGAGTTGGTGTTAAAATACGAAAAGCACTGAAATAGTTTTAGTAACAGGCCCTCTGGCATCCTTGTCATTAAAATGAACACACATTGTATTATTCCATCCCCAAATGATAAGCGCGTATTGAACTTGAAAATAAGAGACACAGACACGTGCGACCATGTAGGCTGCTTTTTAGTAGTGATGTCCTTAATAAACCTAGGTGCAGGTGCTAAGTGTAAAATAATGTGTCACGTTGTCTTTTTGAGTTATGGTTGAAATGCCTTATCTGAACAAACACAAGTCAACAAAATGAGGATTGGCAAACTTCCTCAAATGATCTAAACCTATGTTGTAAGAAGTGCTGACTGATGTAAAAAGTGCATGTGGTAAAACAAGTTTCCCCTTTGCGGTCACATAATTACATTTTTTTTTAAAATTATGACCTTATGGCAGCGCGTGCAAAAACCATGCAGAAACTATTGGCATTTTTCCTACCACATCGCCTCAATAAAGAACACGATTTTCTAACCTGTTTTGCTCCACAGCCTTCCATGTGGATTGAAAGTGTGGTTAGTGGTACTCCAGCATTGCCAATATTAGTCTTAGCACTATCTTTATTTTGTATTCACTTGTGCCTATCATGTTTTTCAACTAATGGTGCCACTGCCTTGCATAGCATAAAAGAGTGCAAATAGAACATATTGACCCCGGCTGTCAAGTTCAACATCTTAAGTATCCTCTATGATCTGGCCCCCTTGGGCTCCTTCTATACCTCGGCAGGGTGTACCTCTGATTTGAACCCCTCCCCGGAAGTCCTTCAAGGTTGGCAACCTTCTCCATATTGCCACTCTCAACTCATGCTCAGCCATCAAACACTTCTCTGACATCAGTCGGCTCCTGGAAGAACTTGGCCTTGATGTCCTCGGTCTTACTGAGACTTCGTTCAGGGCCAGCTCTGTCACAAGCTTTGACACTCTCCTCCCGGATGGCTATAAGATCCTCTCTGCATCCAGATCCACCCGGTCTGGTGGGGGAGTAGCCCTGATCTTCCCTGAGTGGATTCCTGCTTCTGCCATTCCTATGCAGACCTACTCCTCTTTTGAATGCCCTGTCTGCAGGCTTTCTCTCTCTCCTGACCACTCTCTTACTGTGGCTACTATCTATCAGCCACCTGGTCAGATCACATCCTTCCGCTCTGAGTGGGCAGACCTCTCCTCGTCCCTCGCTCAACTCCTACTTCTTGTAAACCTCAACATCCACCTGGATACTCCCTGCTCCTCCTCTGGACTCTTTCGTGACCTCTGCAATTCTCTCTCTCTTTCTATTCTCTGCTCTGACCCGACTCACTCTGCAGGGCACACGCTTGATGTTTTGATCTCCTCTGACCTCCCCCTCTCCATCTCTCTGACCACTCCTCTCCCCTAGAGTGATCACTCCCGCCTTTACTCCTATCTCTCCCTCGCTACCCATCAGGCCAAGCCAACTCCAACACTGCCACCCACCTTCTCGGTCATCCGACCCATGAAGCATGTGTCAGTTGAGGCTTTTGCCGCCACTTTCTCTCCCCCTCTTCCTCCTCTTGCTGACTCTCACCCTGACACAGGCATTTCTATGCTCTACTCTTCTATCTCTGATATTCTGGATGTTCGTGCCCTTGTCATGAGGATCTGCTTGAAGCCCAAAGATAAGTGCAACTCTCGGTACGATTCAAGTGTAGGGTTGCTGAGAGGAAATGGCATGCTTCCTGTGCATCCTCTGACAAACTGGACTGCCGCCTGCTCCAAAGGCAATACCGGCTCCTTATCCAAACCAAAAAGAGAGCCCACATCTAAGCCTGTGTCTCTGAGGCATCCAACAACTTGGCCAAACTTTTAAAAATCTGCAAGGAGCTGGCCAACCCTGCTCCTGACTCTACCTCTCCTGTTGCCTCGCAGGCCCTCTGCAATGCCCTTGCCTCTCATTTCATCTAAAAAACCCAGGACAGCCTGCCCACCCTCTCATGCTCTCCACCTCTTCCCCCTTCTGTCTCTGCAAATTCTGACCCTCCTGGTGCCACCTCTCCCTCTTTTTCTTCCTTTCCTCTACTCTCCCCTGAAGAGGTTTCTAGACAAGTCCGATCTATGAAAGTCTGTTCAAACAAGTTCTTCCCTGTTTGTCCAAAACAATCGAGGACCACATTGACACCCTTGCTCCTGCTCTTGCCAACTTCGGCAACCACTCCTTCGCTTCCGAAGAAACCCAAAGCTGACCCCTCATGCCCGTCTAACTACCACCCAATCTCCATCACTGCCTTCCTGGGCAAACTCCTGGAAAAGCTGGCCCTCTCCCAGCTTAATCTTCATAATGACTCTGTTGGTTGTCTCCATGACCACCAGTCTGGCTTTAGAGGTGCCATAAGCATGGAAACTGCTCACCTCAACATTCGCAAAGACCTGCTCTCCAACCTCGACTCTAACGTCCCTTCTGTCCTCATCCTACTCGATCTCTCTTCAGCCTTTGACACGGTCAATCACGCTTCCCTGCTCAACTGTCTCTGTGATAACCTGGGTATCACTGAACAGGCCCTGGTTTGGTTGACCTCTTTCTTCTCTGATCGACCCTACCAGGTCCAACTTGGGTCCTTCCTTTCCTCTATCTCACTCTCTACCTGTGGTGTTCCCCAGGGGTCTAACCTCTTTCCCTGGCTTTTCAACCAATACCTGCACTCCTTGCCCACCGCATTGCCGCTCTCAGCTTTGTTATGCGGATGACACTCAGCTCGTTTTAAGGCTTCCCTCTGCCACCTCCTCTCCTTCTCTCATCTCTGACTGTCTTTCTGCCATCCAGGAGTGGTGTGTCTCCAATAATCTCTGCCTTAATAACAGTAATATGGAGATTTTCCTCAACGGAACTCTTGCACCCTCTTTTCCTTGCAATCTCTGGCTTGCCCACCTTGGCCTTTATAATATAGTCTCTGCCACCAAAAGGCAGTCCCTTTGTTACTTGATCCTGGTTTTTTATTTCTTCCTTCAACTGCATGCAGTTATCATTTCTTCCATGCAAGGGGTTTCAAGTGTTAATTGAAGGTTTTATCACCCCTTCACAATTGACAGGTGAGAGTCGCAGGACTGCTAGTGTCCCAGCCTGGAGCACAGACGAATGTCTGATGAGCATGTGAACATTCATTGTCCTATCCCATTCAAAGTTTTTCAAGTTGCCACTTCACACCTATGTGTCCTAAATTTAGGGTGTGCCTCCCTTCCTTGGAGGAGTTTCAGGACTGGCAACTGGAATAACAGGTTTTCCTGAGAGTTTGCAATTCCAGCCGATGTGTTTTAAACTGTTTAATTTCTTACTTTGGGTCTTGAATTAAACAAACCCATGACAGAAGATATTCTGTGTGTGTATTATCACCACTAATATAATTCCTTTACATGGCTAAGTAAGCAGGATTTCATTAACAATTGAGTTTTAAACAGGTCATTTTTTTCTCTTCAGTCAGCACAGCCAATTTGTTCACGTGTGTTAAAAACTGCTGGATACATTTTGTCAAGAAATAAACACGTGTTCTCTTGCGAGTGAAAAATTAAGTTGCTTTTGATTTCTCTAAGAGTTGCTTCGACTGGGCCTTTTTACTCACAGTGGTTTCAGAATGACAGGTGGAATTGGCACCAAAGCAGCATTTGAAAGGGTGAAAATGTTTGATCTTGAAGGGGAATATTTGGCTTTTGCAGCAATGCAGTGCTGTCGGTTCCCTTGATTCCACAGATATGTCTCAGAACACACTGGCATACTTTTTCAGGGTGTACCCTTGTTCCATTTTGCCTGAATTGTGTGAGGCAAGATGGTGCAGCCATATTTCTGTTGCTGCCAAAACACAGTTTTGAGGTCCTGGTGCGCACAGGAGCCAGCACAGCCAGGTTGTTGTCTCTTGCGCAAATGCAGCTCAGTGATGTGGGGCAATGAGTTGAGTGGGTCAATATATCCCACAACACAGGGGGTGTTGGAATCAAGGTTGGAGAGCAGGTCTACACGGATGTTCAGGAGGGCAGTTTCCATTATTCTGGCAGCTCTGAAGCCAGACTGATGATCATAGAGACAACCAACAGATTTAGTTTGGAGATTGAGCTGGGAGATGGATAGCTTTTCCAGGAGTTTGCCAAGGAAAGGAGTGATGCAGATTGGGCGATAGTTAGCTGGGCATAAACCAGGTGATGGAGATGGAGCACCACCTGTTCTTCCCACACTTGCAGGAAAACAATGTGAAAGTGAGCTTGTATGTGGTGGCTTTGTGTGGTTTAACAAACAACTGTGAATTTGGCGGTTTGATGGACAGCCTTACTCGGGAACAGATTGTGAGGTGTACCACAGACAAAACGCTGCTGGAGAGACTGTTGATAATCAAAGAGCTCACTTTGGAGCAGGCAATAAGCATGGTGAAGTTGGCCTAGCAATCAGGTGTCTACTCAGCAACGTTGTCCGGCACTCCCAGGAGTGATGTTAACAAGATGGACTTCGAAGGTGCACAAAGAATGGGATAGTATCCAGAAGGGTGCCAAAGCACAGTGGAGGTTCCCAAGGCAACTATAAACTAACAGGCAGAAATGCGGGCAAGACTGTTTGCTTTGCATGTGCTAACAGCTCCTCAATGAGTGACCGTTGTTCTGTGAAGAATGTAGAGTGTGGCAAGTGCAAGAGACGTCACCTAACTAAACTGTGTAAAACAAGAGACATGATGATCTGAGGTGTGTAGATGACGATTTGCACATTCTGCAAGAATATGTGAATGGTCTCCTGATTGCCACAGTAGAAGAGTATGACGTGGAGGCCCTGTGGTGAGGATTAATGGACAGACATTGCAAATGATGGCAGACTCAGGATTCAAGTATACAGTGGTCAGCGCTAGAAATTCGGCAGGGTTTTAAATTGTCAGATTTGAGGGAACCAGACATTAACCCGAAGGGTACAGAGGAATGATGATAAAAATGTTGGGTTCAAGGGTAGTGGAGACAGGATTTCAAGGCAGGGACACCAAAGGAATGTTGTATGTTGCAGATAAGGGTGTATCATTATTAAGTTGGAACCATCCAAATTCTTTAGGAATAGTGTTGGACCCAAATGCCAGTGAACCAGTGATGATGGTGGAAGTAGGTGTGTGTGATGATTTTAGAGATGTCCTTAGTGGCAGGATAGGCTAATTGAAAGGCTTTAAGCACAAGATTATTAAAAAAATAAATGAAAACAAAGGCAGTAGCTCTTAAGGTGAGACCCATGCTTTTTATTTTAAGGGATAAGCTCAAGGAGGAGCTAGACAGATTGTGTAAGGCAGAAGTCGTTGAACCCATTGAGGCTCCAGAATCGGTATCACTGGCTGTAATTGCTAAAAACAACAGATGGTGCGATGTTGATGTGTGTGGACATAAGGTCACTGAATAAAGAATATTGGTGGTTTGTCATACCCATGCCAACGTGCAAGAAATTATATCTCTTTTACATGGGGTGAGGTACTTCATGATCATAGACTTGTCCAGTGCCTACCACCAGATTGAACTATACCCTTAGTCGAGAGCACTTGCCTCATTTGCGATGGCCTTGGGCCTTGCTAGAACAAAAGGCATCCATTTGCACCTAAAAAGGTGCAAATGGATGCCTTTTGTTCTAGCATCGGCTCCTTCGATTTTTCAGAGGGTGATGGAGTTTCTGTTTGGTGAGATGGAGAAAGTGTTTTCAAGGTGTCATTTTAATATTCACCACTGATTCGCATCAGCATGGCCTGTGTTTGAGGAGGGTACTGGGGATACTCCAGCAAGATGGGCTAACTGTGAAGAAGGAGAAATTGAAGTTCAAGGTTAGACAGGAATCATACTTGGGGCATGTGATAGATACCTGATCAAGGTATCAAGACAAAAACAAGAGTAGTAGAGGATGTAGTGACGGCCCAACACAACAGGACAAGTATACACTCAGGGGCTTCCTAGGGTTGGAGGAATATTATTCCACATTTGTGGAGGTATTTGTCTATGTTGAGTGCCCCCTAAGAGACTTATTGAAAAAGAATGTAGCTTTTGGTTGGGCTGAGCGTCACGAGAATGCATTTCAGCAGATCAAGAGAAAGATAGCGGCTGCCTGACTTCGTGTATGTTCGATCCTTGCAGGTAGACGGTACTAACCAATGATGCGAGTGCGGTGGGCCTAGGAGCAGTGTACATGCAGGTGAGAGATGGACATGAGGTAGTGATTGTGTTTGCATCTGGGGTCTTGAAATGGGGAGGGTTAGAATTATTCTCTGATTGAGTGAGAAGCATTGGCGTGCAGTGGTTGAAGTGAGCGGGAGCGGTTGGGAGCGGTGCTCCTCTACTTTATTAAATACAATTTTACTGCTCCTATACTTTTATTTTAAAAAGAAAGCATTCCGGAACGGTTTTGTTTTAAAATAACAGTGTAAGAAGAAGTTGAAGCTTGCACTTTCAGTGTACTGCACTGAAAGTGCCCTTAAACAGCGGGTGCATGTGTTAGGGGGTTTGTATTGTGAGTGGGAGGTGGTGTGGTATGGGGTTTGTGGGAAGTGGGTGCAGGCTAGCAGGGAACAAAGTCCCACTACTTCTTTTCGTACACTTTGACCACTGTTGGCGTGTTATTGGGCAGTGTTACATTTTAAGTTTTTCTTGTGGGGTGTACAGTTCATAATGAAGACGGATAACAAGCCGTTGGTGCACACACTGGTAGGGAAGAATATATGTGGGTCACTTACGATAAACTGCTGGGCTCTGACTTTACAAGAGTATATTTCTCTGTGGCATATACACCGGATTTAGGTAACGTGGGTGCAGACTGCCTGTCCTGACTCCCCATCGAGAGTATGCACATGTTGCCTAATTAGCAGGAAGTAATGTTTGCAACCCTGTCATATTTAATATTTACATGGAACCGCTTGGAACCCTTCTCACTCCACACAACATCCACATCCACTAATATGTATTTGACATGCAGCTCTACCTCAAGATATCCTCCATCAAAGACATTCACAGGCTCAAGGCCTGCCTCATATTGATCCACTCATGAATGTCAAGTGCTTATCTGAAGCTCAATCCCTCCAAGACTGATTTCCTACTGCTGACCAACAACACTGAACACCCTTACATCCATTCCTGGCTCTCTGCTATGTACCTTGAAGGCTTCACACCGCAGCTGGCCACCTGTACCAAATCCTGTGGGTGCAACAATGAGAGACACCTGTCCTTCAAACAGCAAATAGCAAGAAAGCCACAAATGGTTTGGTACCAATTTTCTCGCCTATGGAAAATCAAGTCGTTCTTCACAGAAAACGACCTTAGATTTGCTGTCCAAGCATTGATCCTCTCTCACCTGTATGGTGGCAGTGCGCATTTGGAAGGCCTCCCGGCAACTACCCTGGCACCCCGAGATGCGTCCTAATTGTTGCAGCATGTCTCACTCCACAATTACAACCACACCACCCTGACCCTTATTAAACTGCACTGGCTCCTGCTGGAAGCCTGTATCATCTTGAAATCCTGCTGCATCATCTACAAAACTGTCACCCTGAAGTCCCCAAGCTACCTCACTGTGAAACTCAGTCTCTCTGGAGGCCTTCAACCCACCATAAGTAAGGAAATGTGCAGACTTGAACTTTTCCAGTGCAGAAAAGAAAGAGCCAGAATACCTTCCTCCTCTGTCTATGCCACAAGACTATGAAATCTCCTCCCCATCAACATCAGACTCACCTCGTCACTTCTACAGTTCAGGAAGGAGCTTAATTCCCTCCTCTGCCTAACAACTAGGTCCTCACACTCTCCACTACCCCCTACCTGAGTCTGGATCATCTGTTCCCCACTGTTTCCACATCTGGATGCTTGCAGAGCTCTTGCTGCCAAACTGCCCACCCTTCCCTTCCTTTTATTAGCATGCCGCTCCCTGGTTTCTCTGCTTCCCTCATTGTGTTCTTCCTTCTATGATTGTACAGCACAACGGTGTTGCTTTCCAAGCTAGGTCAGCGCTCAATAAACATAATACTATTCATAATAATAATAATAATAATAATAATAATAATAATAATAATACAAAGGAAAAAACAGTGTCAGACAAAGGCATACATCAGGAAGCACAGGACCCATTATTAGCAACAATGTAAAGTTCCCATAACACTGCAAGCAGCAGCAGGGATAACACTGCAAGCAGCAGCAGCAGGGATGATGATTTCCTACAGTCAATATGATATGTCATTGACTTTTTTAGTGTCCACACAATTTAATAATGGAGGAAGTAGGGGCAGCCGGTACATCCTCAGTGACAACAGATGATGAAAAAGAAGTCATGCACTGTGACAGCAGACAGCAATATAGTCCTTTTACAGCAAGTAGAACCAGAGCAATCCTGTGCAGTAATAGAGGTGGATGTTCATTCCCTGAGCTACTGTACAATAATGCACCCAGAGAGTTCCTCTGTTCCCAGCTCTCAAACACTAACATACAAGGTTGGGAGACCACTTCTCTGCTTTATTCTTTTTTTGTTTTGCATTTAAACCCATTAAAGCCCAATGAATGCAAGATGCATGAAGACAAACTGGTGAGTTGTCAATTGGGAGTTGATAGGATCAGTGGCATCTCACTTAAGCTGCATCAATATTGGGCTAATAGAAATGGGTCAGGTGCGTACAGCTACCTGCTGTGGGAAATACTGAATACAAGCAGGTGATTACAGTCTGCATTTTCTTTCTTTGTGTGTTTTTTCAGTCTTGGCAGTCGAGATGTAAAACCCAGACAAGAATGTTTAGGGTTCACATTACCATGCCTGCTGGTATTTGCAGGCTTCTATTGAGAATTGTGAAAAAAAAGCTCAACATATCCTTATACAATCAATATATCGTCGAGTAATGTTTTGTGTGGATCGTGGACGTTTCAAGTGATCTCTGTAAAACAGATCATGTGGTACAGCCTGCAACCAGCTAAGAATGCTGAGAGGCATGAGATATTTTATTATTGTTGAGATAAATATATGGACAATCAAGATAGGTTTAATTTAAGATTATTAAAGAAAGAGATATATTGTAGGCATGGAATGAAAATAGGACTGATCAGGGCCATCATCTATGTGTCGCCAGGGGTCGCACCTGCTACCCCTGTGTTCTGCCTTACCACACCTAAAAAAACAACCTTTTAAAAAAAAATGTTTTTACATGGAAGCTCCTGGGCTGGGGCCAGCACCATGTGGCTCTTTGTTTCTGGAGTGGCTGGCTTTGTTGTTCAGGCCTCTTAAACTGAACAGGGGGTTCCCCAAGTGTCCCACTTTTGAGCCGTGACCCTAAATAAGAAAGAATAAGAATAACAAATAAGTTCGCTTTCTGGAATTCTATACAATGATTGCTAGACTCATTAAAGGTTTATTTCAGGCACACTTCAGGGGGTGCATTACTGATTTAGTGTGTTCTTAAACACCTCAAATTCACAATGCAGAAAAAACCTTCAAAAAGCATTTAGAGTGGAATAAGCATCCATTTCGGACTATGTATTTTGTTTTTTGCAAGTTGCAGTTATGGCATGTTTTGTTCTGCTCTTGTCTCTGTTATGACCATCACAAGACCTTCCATCTTGGTGTCCTCCGTCACTTGACAAAATCCTTGTGCCTAAAAGCTTGTGTACAGTGTAGAACTGTTTGACCATACCACATAAAGTGGCCCTTCATTTCATTGTGCCACAATCAATGCCTTGTTGTAATGTGTCTATATCTCCTATCTTCATAGCATGCTATGCTGTACAGGATGTTTGTTTGGATGTATGAGGTAACGGCGTGTCCAGAGTACGGGATGCCGTGTGAGGCCAACCTCTGAAGCCTGAAAAGAAGATCCACGCAGGCTTGACATGTGGCCAACTTTGCAGGAGACCTGCATATGAACGTTCTGGCCTGCTGTTAAATCTGTTACCATTTTAATGGTATGCACTACAGAGTGTAACTTGCTTTCTGACTTTGAGAACATTCAGACATGTAATTGCTCATTTTACTATAGCCGGTAAGCTAGCTATAGTCGGTAAGATAGCTCAGTGGGTTGAGCACTCCCTGCAACGATGTGTGTGTTGTCAGCAGGTTGCAGGTTCGAATCCCGGCAAGGCAACCTCAGTCTTTCATCCTTCTGAGGCTGATAAATGAGTACCAATACAGGTTGTGTTATATTTTGTGTATATTTGTTCTATATAAAGTGCTACTGCCAACAAATACGTGAGCAGTAATACCAGAACTTGGGGTGGTCAGTAACACAAATCGCAGTCCCTTCTGAGGTATCAGAGGCCTCTTGGAGATCAAAAGACTCAGTGAACATTGCTGCTGGGAACAAGAATGATGCCTTAGAAGCGCTGTGCACGGAGATCTCCATGATGGAGAAATCGCATTCAGTCGTACCGGAAAGTAATACACCCCTGAGGTCTCTGGCGAGGCACGTTTCTGTGAGCACTGCGCATCCCTCAATGCTTCCCCCCACCAGCATGCCAGTATTTATTTCGATTTTGAGAAAACATAACGATTAAGCACTCTTGGAAACTAGGAAAATCACTAGAAACCAGGCAGACAGATCCAAACGAACAGTCATTTTGAAGGGTCCACTGGATAGAAGGACACTCCCAAAGTGCCCTTTGCCTCAGCGCTTTCCACTGGTATACTCTGTACATGGAAGAGGGTCAACGTTGGGTAAAGATTGCATATGTGAGACTAAGGATAGTCAACCTAGAACCCCCACCCACTGATTACCTCCCATTCCTGCCACAGTAAATCTGATGACTTTGCGTCAAAAGGATCCGACCACCAAAACATGGTGGGATATGGCCACTGGATGGAGTCTTGCAGCATAGGAGGAGTGCTAGTTGGAAAACACATAGGATAAGAGATCCTTACAGTATAAACCCTGGAACTCCGGTGAAAGGCCCCATAAGACTAGGATCCTCTGTGAAGTTCAAGGAGATGCAGCCCACAAACTTTAGCCCATTCCTAAATAGAATTACTCTTCTCCAACTTTGGGCTACCGTACCATGGATCTCTAACATTACCTCTGCAGATATGCTGCAGCTTCAGCTCCCGAAATGGGGCAGTCAAACTAATTGGGTTTTGATACATTTTACTGCTGCCACAGTTGTACCCCTTTTATGTGTCAATGTTGATGCTCTGCTTTTTTTGGGGCTGAGGCTTATTGTGTGCCGAGAATCTTGGAATAACATTAGCCATGGGGGAGGAGGTGGGGGTACTTAACGTGAGAAACGAAAACCAAGATTTGAAGATGTGTACAGATAGGCAACCAACCAACCAGTCTAATTTGGACCTAACTGTCCATCCTCCAGCTTTGAAGCAGTTTATTGGGAGACCAGACCTGTGGAGCCCACTTTGGGGTATCCTCAGAGGGGAGGGAAGTGACTCCTCTGAGTTGGAAGCCGGAACACCCAGGGGTTTTGCCATCTTACTGCAGTAAGGTGGTCTCTGCAAATCTAAACAAAGTTGGACATTTTCTTACTGCAAGAGACCTGGCTCGCCAGTCCCCTTTATGTTGAAGGGTACCATTTGTATCAAACTATGGCCATAAGGGTAGACCCTCAGGAGGTCTTATTATTGGATTGAGACAAAAAATGTGTTCTCGATTGGGAATTGTTGGCAGCATTTGGGGCTATGTACAAGTGGTAGAACTTTGGTCTGATATGCGAGCGGAGGCCTGGAGGATGTTAGTGGTGAATATATATGTATGTCCCTGTTTTAAAAACCTTGAGGAAGCTTTAGACCTGCTGGAGGAGGCTATTTCTGTTGAAATGAAGTCCCCAGGGGAATATCTAATTTTAGTGGGAGGTGATTTTATTGCTAGATGTGTAGATGCCCAAGCATGTGCTCCTTTTAAGAATGTGGTAGAACGGTGTGAGATGCTGCAGGAGAAGAGCAATTATAACAGAGAAAAGTGGGGTCATTCCTGAGAAAATGGGACATGGTAATGATGAATGGCAGAACTAGGGTGGATATCCCGGGTAAGTATATGTGGACGGGGAATGGCAGGCAGTCAACCCTCGATTATTTCTTTGGTAATAATGCCTGTCAGATGGCTGCTGAAGAATTTAGGGTGACCTTGAATAATGCTAGTGACCATGATATACTTGCTCTTACCTTAGATTTGCACACCACGGTACACAACTCCCCTGGATGTTCGGGGCACTTATCTAACTATGGAGGAAACTGTATTATCTGGTCCACTTGCAAATTGGGCAAGATTAGGATGCTGGTAACAGAGCTGTCCAGTCCCACCATAGATGGTTTGTATGCATTGGATGGCAATGAAATAGAACAGTGGCTCAAAAACCTTGCTGCTAAGTCTGGCTCCTGTCCTAAGGGCCCCCTGGTTACATGCCACAATGCGACTCACAAATTTGACCCTGCCATTCGAGATGCTAAAAGAGTCATGCGTAGGAAAATTAGAGCGGCGCGCCATGAACAGTGCCCTATGCCAGAGCTGATTAGTAAGATGAAACTTAAAACAAATAGCTACAGAGTGTGATTTAAGCGATGGAAGTGCACCATCCTGAACACGCAATGGCAAAGCTTGATTATGACCCTTCACAGTGGAAATATTAGAAATACATGGTCTACCCTAACTAGTGCTAAGGGCACTCGAGGAGTTAAGAACTTGAACCCTATCCATGAAAAAATATAGACAAAGCACTTGAATGTGAATGGTGCCAGTTTAAAAAAAAGGGGACAGTTTGTAACCTGAGAATTATCAGTTATTGTCCCTTTTGGGCACAACGGGTAAACTCTTTGCCACGCTTATTTTGAAGGTACTCCAGAATTGGGTTGAAAAGACCCAACTAGTACACTTTACACTAACGGGATTCCACTCTGGGTGCAGCACTATACATAATTTGAGGATTATAGACACTTTGTTCTGTAGATCTTCTGACCCCAGTGGTTCCACACTATATGTCATCTATGTGGACTACCGGGCGGCTTTTGATAGTGTCAACCGGTGAAAACTCTGGACCAAACTGGAAAATGGGGGTCCCCCGGGTGGCTTATTAACATTCTAAAGGGCCTCTACTGGGACACGAAAGCGAAGGTGCGTCTATACGATCGGGGGAGCACGTCTAAACCGATTAGGATTCAAAAGGGGGTAAAACAGGGTTGTACACTTCACCCCTCTTGTATAATGCATTCTTGGCAGACCTCCCACAGTGTTTAACCATTGGGGCTGGGTGTTACCCACCAGTTGGAGATAGTTTGATACTGTGTATGCTGTATGCAGAATGATTTGGTTATGTTTAATCACACATACAGGTGGGCAGGTGCAATGTTTGATATTTTAGTTAAATATACATACATAAATGAGCTTACCATCAACTTGGGACAAACTAAGGTATTAGTGGTGGCACCTAAAAAGATCAAACGGCTTAGATTTGATACAAGTTGAGGGACTCTTAAGTATGTGGAGCCCTACCCCTACGTCGGCCTAGATATGAGCGCCAGTAGGTCTAATGCCCCCATTAAAGAGGCAAAGGTAACAACGGCCCACCGCTTGACACACATGGCTGCAAATGCAGCATTTTCGAAGCACACAGCCGGGTACTCCCTGGAAGGTATAGTCACCTTGTAAACACAATATTTTTGCCCTATGGTCCTATATGGCCTAAAGGCCCTAGCCATGAGAGACTTCAAATTGTTGGATATCATTGATGGATATTTCTGGAAAACATTATTGAAATTATGGCAATCGACACCAATTGAATACCTTAGACTGGAGTTGGGACTGGTGTCCTTAAAGGGTCAATTGTTGATCAGACTGGGACTACTACATATACAAATGTATTCCTATTCCAAATGCCAACTATTGGCCCTATTAAGGACTACCAATGGAACACGGCTCGATGTACCAGGATTACCACATTAAAAGGTATATTTAGAAGTAAAGTCCAGAAAAGGGACTGGACGAATAACTACATGCTTATCCTCCCTGAATTCCTATAAGTATGCATCTAATGTCATACACGTATTCCTCCAGCCCCAAAGGTATCTGCGGCAGTGTCCTAGCGCGGTGTTATGATATTTTCTACTCTGTGTGGACTAATCAACTGCCGCTTCAGGTTTTCCTTGGTGCAAGGGAAAAGATATCGGTAGCATGGTAGCAGGGTGGTTTTGTTGAATATGTAAAACTCCGGGAGAATTAGAAACAGCCAAACACCTTCTTATGGAGTGTAAGCCGCTCAGTACTGTGTACATGACTATATTAGGCTCCTTCGTACATGAATATGATGCTATAAAACAGAGGGATTTCTGGAACTATTCTATTAACACGGAGTCCGTAAGAGTGTATCAAATAATGCGTGTTGCTGTAAAAGCAATACTTAATGCAAATGGGGAACAGGTTGATTAATACATACTCCCTATTATTAATTCTGTATGTCTAAATAAAAGGAATTTTAACTTTTAGTTGATTTATATCAAAACTAGTAATTATTGTCGCTCAGTTGAACCGTGTCTATAGATCAATTAATTATATGTTGAGATTGTACTATGCCTCTTTTAGTATGAACTATTATTCTTAATAACTCGTTTGAAGTATGGAAATAAAAGAATGTTAAGGATTTGTAAGGATTTTAAAAAAGAAATTTTAGGCACATTAAATTATTAAATTATTCAATTTTTGTTGAATTGTATATCGTAATGAAATTTTAGAATAAGACCTATCTATGCTTATATAGCACTGGGTATGAAAGGTGGTACGAAAGATGAATATGTATTAGCACTGTAACAATAACAACAGTTATTTTATTTGATGTGCTCTCTAATATAAATGTTGTAAAACTTCTTTGAACTACATTCAATTAAAGAATAATAATAATGATTGTTGATAAAGATGTCTTTATCCTAGTATTGTTTGATGTAAATGTTATGTTATGTCACTATGTTTTTATATTACCCCTATCACGACGTCAGTGTTTTTATGGAACCGCGACTTGTCTTAATAGTGGTGTATTGTGCCCCTGCCAGTGTTAACCTGACCGTGTTCTATAAGTGAAAGAAAGAGGGAAAAAAAGGTGAGAGAAGTGAGAGAAAGAAAGAAACAATTCATTGGGACAGTGTTGTGGGATTAGAGTAAAAACAAGTCATTGTAACGGTACAAAGGGCTTAAAGGGGAGTGTGACGATTGTGATAAGACATGGCCATGTGGAATTTACGGTACTGGATCAAACAGAGTGCTGACAATGAAACGTGGCAATACAAAACGCACCCGAAACACCAAACATGCTCTGCGTAGGTATTTTGTAGTACAAGGTTGCGTGATACTAGAATTAATGAGCACATGGTTGTCTGATGGACTTGAGAGGTGTTCAAGCAGCCCTGTGAAGTGTGGAAGCCCCTTCACCAGATACAGCTTTTAAATCTCCCCCTGATTACCAAGAAGATTATGTGGGAACAAAGGACCAAGTGACAGAAGCACTAAAACAAAGTGATTGTTGGGCAGGCAAATGCTGGGAAAACAAAAAGGTAATCCAGATACTCCAAGAGGCAAACCTGCAACTCCACGTGTAGAGAGAGGTGGCTAAGTGATCCATGTTAGGTGCTGTGGGACTACACTAGAAGTGTCTGTTAGTAGGCTGTCAGGCTGGTCATCTATGCTCAGTTTGTGAAACGAAACCTAATGGAAAGCTAATGGAATATAATGCAGTGTACTATAAAATGTAAAGTGATGCTATGATGTCATGTTATCTTATGTTATGTTCAAAATCATTTATATTATGTTATGCATTGAGAGTATTTTTTGCTCCAACAGCTTAGTAAGTCTGACACAACAATGTTGTTGCATACCGGTGTGACTGCCCATTATCAAACGATGAATGTGGGGAACTCAGTTTGTATGCATTGATAAGTGCATCGAAATATAAGTGATGTCCCACTCAAAACACACTTCACGCTTTTACTACATCACTACGAGGTGCACAGCTGGTGTAATGACGATTAAAAGAGAAAAAGACAGGGTCAACCATTCATTGTAAACATTTTCTGGATAAACAGACATATCTAAACTTCTACAAAGCCCCGAAGAGTGTTAACACAATTCTAATCAAGGTATTTCCTATTGAACTCTTTGAGGAAAATAGAGACTGAAAATTAAGGGGGTTGGGGCTGCTATAAGGGTAAATAACATTGGGGTCAGATTCAATGACTAGGGGTGGTAAAAATGGTGGGAAGAAGGTGGGGAGTGATGGGGAGGTGAGGCAGTAGGACAGATAAAGGACTGAGATCTGTTCCACGTTTTGAACATTTTGTCATAACACGTTCTGAAGAGAGTCCTTTCCTGCATTACCCACATTCGAAGTAGACACTGCATTGCACAAAATATGAATATAAAAATAGAAATGATTACTTGGTGTGTATATAAGCACAATGCACCCTGCACAAATCAAATACGTGGAAAATACATGTAATTGGAAATATATCACTGGTTGCCACATGTCACATCTTACCCTATACCTCAACCTCTTCATCCAACCTCATCCCCTCTCCCATCTCTTCTATCCACCTTATTTGTATATCTTCACATTAGTCCTTAAGTGGATTATTAACTGTGCCACCATTAAGCCCACTTCTGTATGGCTAACTATTAACTACTTTTTCTGCTTTGGAGTTTCCATGTTCACAATACCTTGCCTGTCTCCCCGAAAACCAGATGTTAGCTAGCTGAATGGCTGCCTTCAAATGGGTGTTAGAAGCCTTCTTTACTTCTATAGACAATTCGTTTTCTGCTCAGGTTACTTCCTGGAGGATCTGTGGGTGAGGTGCCTTTCAAGATACATTATTTTAGTTACATCCTTCCACCACAGTACCATCATAGCTGAAACCTACTAGCAGTGACACCCCCAAACTGATTATGTGTCACTCCTCCCACATATTCTCATTCATCATCGCCCCCATTGTCCAGACCCACCTGTTGGGTTTTGCCCAACTCAAGGCACTGAATCACTGCTTATCCCTGCTTTCAATGATATCTACATGGCATTGAATGGCAGCAGTTTCACAACCCTGATTTTGCTAGATCTGTCAGTGGCATTTGAAACTGTCGGCCATACCATTTTCCTTGAAGGACTTCATTGAATTGGGGGTTCTGTCCGGTTCACCTCCTTTCTGGTGGACTAGTCTCAGGTTGTACTGCTTTTACCCTTCCTTCCGTCTTCTGTTTGACTATGCTGGGGAGTCCCTCAGGGCTGTGGCTTATCACCCCGTCTTTTTATTCTCTACCTCCAGCCTCCAGTGCTGCTATTTCACAATCATGTCTTTCACTTCTACTCATATGCAGACACTATCCAGATACTTCTCCTTTTGAGCCAGGCTCTTGCATTGCTCAAATCACCAGGGCTTCTGGGGGTCCAAGCTATGGGAGACCCCAACACCTCCCATTTTGCCCAAAGAAATGCAGCAGAGTCCCAAGCAGGCAGCAACATGTTCCAAACTGTGTTTATTTCTGGGCAGCAAAAAAAAACACAGAGAGCTTCGTGCACAGCGAAGATCCAGGCACCGTCTCCCCCGGGGCTGGCTTGCAAGCCAGCTTCGTAACACACTGCAGGCTGACCTCACAGAATTGGACCAGCTCCCAGAAACCTATCTCATCCTACTATTGGCTGCTAAGTGATAGGTTACCTATGTAGCCCTTATAGGAAGCCTGATCATTGGGCATTAGGACTTTTGCGTCAGTGGATTGATTTAGCTGCGCCACCCCCATTACCTAATTCTAAAATTGTTGCAGTATGAATCTGTTCCCATCAGTTTAAGCTGAAACAGGTTTTTCGCCTCTGGGCTCTCAGTGTTCATTGACCAGAGCTGAGCCATTCTTGTTACAGTTATGTTTCAAATGGTGTGCGAGTCTTGCGAAAATGTCTTTCGTTCCCAGGGAAAAAAACACTGGGCTCTGGATGTTCTGCCATAGCTTACTCATATTTGTGAAGAATTAAAATGTTTGTCTGTCAGAGTTCACTGTCATTCAAAGAAAGTAATCTTATCTTACTGTGCGACCTTGGCTGCTCCTGGGTTTGCGAGGAGCATTGCTGAAGTCAGCACGAATCCCCACTGCGGATGGTGTTCTGTGAGAAAAATGCACTTGGCTGTGATTTTCCTGAAACATGGCTTTACACTGTGCAATTAGAGCAGGTTAGTACATATAGGCATCTGCAAGCCTTTAAACAGGGATTCTTGTGTTTTGTAGATCCTGGTATTGCTGCATTGGCTAATGTAGCATTGAAGTTGCAATGTTGGTGAATTGAGTGTCTTTCAGCATATTTGTCACCCATGGGTGCACTGGGGCCTGGTTCAAATGATAAGTGTGCTCCTTATTCTTCCTGCTGTCCTGTCTGTCGATGTGCCTGGGGTGAGGGGCAGGAGTTTGATCTCGATTTTCCCTCTTCTGTCCCCCCTCTGGTCGACTTTGTCGAGCACACCACCAAGCAACATTCACCTCCTTCCGGTCTGCATATCTTTGTGAATTCTTTGAAGTGTCCATAATTGTTCACATTATTGTCGATGAACAGTACATGTAAGAGTGTTTTCCTTCTGCGTTCCACCACACTCACTTCCCTTCGTACTTCCTCGGATCACAGGGAGTGTCCACCTTTATTACTGCTGGAACCATGTCTCACACCGCTATCTTCTCCCTTAGTCCGGCTCTTCCTTTCACCATGTCTCTTATTTGCTTTCCGATCTCTCCTTCTGCTGTTCTCTCGCATCTTGCAATGTATCTTGATCTTGCACAATGATGCTGCGCTCGGTACTAGTGCTTCTGTTATCACCTTCAATCGACCAGACAGTCATGATGGCATCCATTACGATGGAAACACTAGCCAGTTCTTGCCTTTCTCTGTTCACATGTGTTTTCTGCTGAACATTCTTTTGTGTGCTGGTACTTCATCCAATGTTGCTTCTGTCTCGCTCGAGAAGTAATTCCCCCCTCTTTTCACTCCTCTGTTTCTCTTCTTCCGTTGTTTTCCATCTTGGGGAATGTGTCATGCTTCACATCATCCTTGGGCATCACCAACAAGGGCATGCCGATGTGCACCAACGAACAGTCGCCTCCCCAATTCGGTGGTAGTTTCTCTTGAGCTTTAGATCCATATGCTCAATAGTTGTCCATAAGCACTGATGTTCCTCCTCTCATCTCCCTACTTTCCACAACCTTCTTACATCCAGCATTTTCGTCCACTTCTTTTCACTTTTGTGCTGGTAACATAAGGCTGGCGCCTTCATAGTATTGGTCCTTTTTCATTCTCCACCCAAGTCACCATCTTCGCTCTCTTGTCCCACTCTGTTAGGCACTTATCATATTTTTCTCTTTTTGTTTTTTTCTTCTCTCTTTTGTTTTTTCTTTCTTCCTTTTTTTTTTTCTTTTCTTGCAGCTTGCTCACTGGTGCATTTGCTAGTTTTTTTTCTTCTCTCTCTGGCCATTTGCTACATACAGTTGTTCTTCAATGAGCTGCCAGTAGTTTTTCATCATTGGTAGTGTCTCTCAATGTTGCTGTCTTTCCTTGCAATCTTCTTCACGTTTGGCACACTTTGAGATACATGGTCGTCGAGCTCTGCTGTAGTAATTTCTGTTGTAATCAATTCTCTCAAGGCATAAGTTATTAAAGAGCAGTCAGGACAGCTCTCCCCAGTGGTGTCCCTATCAATTTTGTACATGTGTGTATGTTGTTTGTTACTTCTGCTATGTGTGTGATGTTTATGGTTTACTCCCTTTGTGTCTGCGCTTACCTCTCCTTACTTCGCAGCAGCTTTTCCTCACCCACTGACACCGTAAATTTTCCTGCTTGGGTTAGGGAATGTTAGTAGGGGATACAGCGGCAATGCTCACTATTACATATAATTTTTAAATGACCACCCCCCATGATTTCGTTCATCATTAACAGTCCCATCATGACAATAAAAGTCCTTATTTGTTTGCCCATAACCACTTACGCTGCTGGGTCCTTGCAGCTGATGAGATGATAAAGTTGTCCACCTGAAAATCGCAAGAAAGGCGTTAATAAGTTAGTACTTGTTAGTAACCTCAAGCTCCGCAAACTAAACAATCACTAAGGGCAAAAATGAAACCTCCCCGTTGAGGGTTTCTCAATGTGAGTCCGAAAGTATATGCACTGTATTCAAGTTGGGGAAAAGTTTGGGCTTTGTATTCAATGGAAGCAAGGAAATATACTTCAGGGAAACATGCTCTAAGGGGTCTGAGTTTTCTGACACAGTGGGCAAATTGAGTGGGAATCGCTTCAGAATGGTGTAATTAGTAGGCCTCAGGGTGATTAATGGGAGACAACATTAATGACATTTCCTACACAATTCTAACAGCATACATACGTAACAACCTGCATGTGCGAGACAAAAAGAAAAGAGAACATGCACGTGTCTACACAGTGTGGTGTAATTTTTCACATATTTTTACAACGTTCTTTATTCAGGTAGTGCGGGGCTTGGTGGGGCAGGGCTTGTTGGGGCAGTGTTTGTTTTAGTCTGTGATCTTGTGACCATGGGGTGGCCAATGGGTAATTGTTCAGCTTTGTCTTTAAGGGGCTTGGTGACTGTGTGTTGCTGCTGTCGTTGGTTACTGTTGCTGTTGCGTTGGCCCTGTCGATTGTTGCTCCCTCGTTGCCAGGGTGTCCACCGCTTTGTAGGGCTTGATGCCTTACACATCTAACAAAGTCTGTCAGGATGGCAAAATGTCCCACTCTATTCCCTAGCCATTCAGTTTTAGTTGTCCGTTGTCTTCAGGCCTGCGCTGGGTCCTTTGTATCTGGCGAGAAATGAAAAAGAAGCGCTTGAGACCTAAGTATTTACATATTCTTCAATTTCTTGACCTAACCTCTCTGCACTACTCTTGCAGTATTCAGTGTCCTATTGGGAGGAGCCAGGGTACATTTATGCACCATCCTGTCACCACCTGGTGGGTGTTCAGTGGCGATCTGACCGTAAATTGTTACATAATTCGAAATTTACCTGGAAATGCTTTGCCTTTGCCGAACTGCTTGAAAATTGCTCCTGCTCGCTCTACGTGATCAAACTACTATTCCCATAAGGCTCCTTTAAGCCCAAGTGGACGGGTTATATAAACGAGACCCCGCGCGCACAGCGCGCGCACACACGTGGAGTCCACGCAGAGTCCCGCTTTGCCTTTGCCGGACTGCTTGAGAAAATTGCTCCCGCTCGCTCTACGTGATCAAACTACTATTCCCACAAGGTGCGGACATCTACATCTGTGGAATGGACTTAATTTACTACGGACTTTAACATTTCACACTTTATACTCAGGTTTACATTTACCTTTTGTTTATTATTTTAATTTTAGGCTCCTTTAAGCCCAAGTGGGCGGGTTATATAAACGAGACCCCGCGCGCACAGCACGCGCGCACACGTGGAGTCCACGCAGAGTCCCGCTTTGCCGCTTTGCCGCGGCGACCGGTAGCGGGTAGCGTAATCTCCCAGGTTTTTGCTTTCCTTTTTTTTTTTTCATTTTTATTCTTTTTTTATTCTCTGTTGCAGTTTGGTATATTAGTTTGGTATTTGGCTGTATTTTGTTGTATTGTGTTCTGGTGCCTCAGAGGACCCATTTTGTTGCATTGTGTTCTGGTGCCTCAAACACTCAAAATTATTAAGTGTTGCTTACCGCGTGGTGCTTATTGTAACACACTCCGAATAGTAGTGTTTTATTTTTTATCACCTCTATTACTTGTGTGGTCTATACTGCTACTAACTGTCTGTTTCACGCCACACGCAGCACTTAAACCAGTAGGCTGTTCATGTCTCGTGTGCCGTATACGCTAAAAACAGACATGCCGGAACTACCTGCTGCAACTCCCACGAGTTATATTCCTAATGACATGTTGATTAGTAAAGTTATTTCCGAGACAGCCGGACCAAAGGTCATGCTGAAAACCCCAGTAAATGGGAATAACTTCAAATTGAATGAAGAAAAAAGGAGCTCCTCGCGAATTTCAAAGCCATCTATCACTTTTACTCCTGTAGTCAAAACTCCCTCTCTCAGGAATTTCTATGATAAAATAAATGATCTTTCAGCAGCGACTCATGCACATGGTCCTTTAGAAAGTACGCTGCCTACAGCAAACAATGTAATTGAGACAATTCCGTCTGTGGTCATCTCGGATCAAACTTTACTTACTTTACCTCAATCTCCTGTAAAAAACTCTCAGCCTAATAAAATGGCAACCGTAGTTGAGGAGGAAACCCTGGAGAATGCAGCCTCACCTGCTAGTGCAACAACCAAAATGCACTTAGCTGCCGAGTCTGGGTCATTTTCGCAACCCCAAACTTCTCATCCACCAGTAGATGATACCGCTTGTGTAGATGCGATTGAGATTATTGATGTAAATGCCAAAGAATCTGAAATGATTAATATATCTTCGCGCCAGTGCAACATTGACCTTGAGAGCTCAAGATTGTCTGTCATTACTGACTATAATCTCCCTGGCTCCATGGACTCTACAAGACATGAAATCGAAGAGTCCTTTATACAACCAACGCCAAGACGTTGTTTGTCAGTAAAAACCCCGGGTGATCCGCCTGCTAATTTGGCTCTTTTACAGATTACCTTGGGAGCCGTGAATACAACAATATCAAGCCTCGTCAAACTTTTTCAAGAATTGGATCGAAAAATAGCACTCCAAACATCAAAAATTGATCAGATCGGGGAGTGGATGCAACAATGCTCTCAAAATTCACCCTCTCCCTTGTCCTTAAACCTTGTTATGCACAGACTTACCAACTTAGAAAACATGATCTCTTCAGGGTTGTTGGTTACAGTTCCTCACAAGGCCGACATCGTGCAGAGATTGTCAGGACCGGAACTGAACAATAACCCAAGCACATGGTGCGCAAGCACTTTGCAAACAGCTGTTCCATTCTTTGCAAAGATAATTCGACCTGTAGAGTGCATAGATGCCACATCTGATCAAAAAAATGACTCCTGGATCAGTGTTGACTCCCCTCACAGAACAGCCCACGCTGACGCTACTAAAATCAGCAACACCAATGAGGGTCAGCTTTTTGCTCAGAAAAACAAGAGAAAAACTCTAGCTTCAAAACGAAATAGATTGACAACCAAAGTAGCAACAATGCGCAAGCCCAATAAAGAACTCAATCAAAATTCTCAGGTCCCACTTCCTCCGACCAGCCTGGTGACCGAGGTCTCAGTGCCTCCAGCGCTTCCTCCTCAATGCCCGAGAGGCGCTATAGATCTTGTTACCCCCTTAGTAGTGTTGGCTGCTTCCGAGGTCGCATCCAGTCCTACCTCTGGCCCGCAAATTATAAATGCTTCCCAAGCCCCCCATGGTGGCTTAGCGCCACTGAACAAACTGGTGGACCTCCTTGAACGTGATGCTTCCATATCCTTGCCTCACAAGTCGTCCTCTCTAGGTAGCACGACTCACTCCCGCCTGATCGGTCCTGCCGTGGTGAGTGCCTGTCGCCTGAAAGTTCCTACACCTACTACAGGCTTCGAAGATCGATTGTCTGCTTTGAAAACAGCTGTAGATGCCTATCTTGGTAAAAGGCTGGCCGAGGCTCTTCCAGAATTAAATCGTGCAGCAGAAATTCTAACCTTACCCGGTTTATCTAATCCTGCTAAAGTCCAAGCGGAGTGCTGCCGCAGTGATCCATCCTCGGGCCGTCCGAGAGACGCTCTTGTGCCGAGGGTCCAATTTAATCCTTCCACCTCCTGTTTAAACATGAGAAATGCGAATGAGAACTCTGGTATGAAATCTAAAACTCAAGCATATAATCAAAAGGATGTTAAAACACAGCGATTCAACTCCTTTCACACCTTAATCTTAAAATGTCGTGAGGGCCTTTTCCAAAATATGATCTGTGTCGTTCTAGCGTTTTGAATAGCTTTGCTGACATTCAGTCCCTTGAGGACCTGTCCTCGAGTGATTTTGACCAGATTGAATTTATTTGCGAAAATAATCTATCGATTGTAAGATTATGGATTAAATCGGGGCTGGTCCGGGACACTCTATGGCAAGCAAAAATGGATCTCTTTAACCTGGGCTTTTTGCTTGCGCTAGATCCTGCCCGTCCAGTTGTACAAGAAAATACAATCCAAAATGAAATACCAGTACAAACACTGATCACAGAGTGCTCTTGTACCTTTTGTACAGTGGTTAACTGCCCCAAGAACAGATTGACAACAAAAAATTTGTTAGAACCACCAACAGTTGAGAAGAGTGAAAATATTTCTCTGGCAAGTTGGAATACCAGAGGGCACTCACATTTGCAGTGGTCAGCGAATGCTCAATTAAATATTTAGGATATTGTAGCTTTACAAGAGATGTGGATAATACATGCTCCCACTTGGGATGATCATGCCATTTGTTTCCTTCCGGCAGCGTCCGCCAATAAAGGTAGACCCACTGCTGGATTACTGGTGGCAGTGAAATCGAGCAAAAATTACCAAATTGGGGAGTGGCTTTCTCCGAATAGATTCATTCAGGCGGTCAAAATCACTCATGGGCCTCATGTATTTGCACTTATAAATCTTTATCGTAACCCTGCGGGCATTACTGATGATGCATTTTATCGTGCCTTATCATCAGTTTTTGAAACTATTGCCCTCCAACCGACCTCCGGCATAATGGTGGTGGGGGACCTAAATCTCGTATGTCTCCCCACACCTAACAAGGGGTTATGCAATGCAAGCCTGAGATGGAATATATTTATCAAAGATCTCAATCTGAAAGTGATGAATGGCAACATTATGGGCGACATTCCGCAGCAAAACACGTGGGAAAGGGGAAACTCTAGATCCACCATTGATTACATTTATGCAAGTGAAACCATACATGCTAATGCTACTAAGTTCGAAATCATAAAACAAACACACAGTGACCATCACTTATTGTCTCTTCAATGGTTGGCCTCATGTCAAACAGATACCATTATTAAACATTGGTCCAAACAATCGCTGACACTCAACAATGGTAAGAATCGCGTCCAGTGGTCGCCAGTTCAGCTACAATCACTAAACACAGCCATTCTAAAGCATCAAAGAACAAATGCAGTGTCATTTTATGTTGATGTGCTTGACACATTTAGAAATGCTCCATTTTTACATATCAAATCTTTTCGCCCCCATACTCATAGCTTTGATCTAGCTTTACACCAACGCAAAGCTCTACTAAGAAAAGAGATATGTTATTCTCGAAAATTGCCGCTAAAAGAACAGCTTCAAGCCATTAAAACAGCGAAATGTTCATATCGCAACTGGACTTGTGCCAGAAAAGCATGTTTATTTCAAGTTGACAGTGAGAATTTCCTGTCCGCATGTTATTCGAAAAACTCGGCACAAGTTTGGCAATTGTTGAATGTAGCATCTCCTCCCAATTGGAACTCCAAATAAATGGAGTTTCAGAAGCACAATGGGTAGAACATTTTTTTCAACTATATGCTGATAATAACATGCCTAACTATGAATATATCCAGAGATCTTCCAACACCTGGATCCTGGAGTGCTCGATAGAAACTGTGAGGGAATTCATAAGTAAGTCATCCTCCTCAAGAGCGGCTGGGCCGGATGGTCTCACGAATTACATGCTTAAACAGAATCCTGAAGAATGGGCCAATATCTTGTTTAACACCTTTCAACACATCGTATTAACTAAGATAATTCCAAAGTCATGGAGCACTTCTTTAATAGTCCCCATCTATAAAAAGGGTGATCGAAAAGATCCAAAATGCTATCGCCCCATTGCCCTCCTAGACGCGCCGGGAAAGATTTTTTCCCGTTTGGTGTTGAAGGAATTTAATCAATGGACCGCCAACGCAAAGCAGCGTGATCCTGCCCAGACAGGCTCCGTTGCAGGTCTTGGGACTGCGGTAAACTTAACCACTCTTCACGCCGTTAAACATCAAGCACAGTCCATCAAACAGCCCATGTACTTTGCATTCGTTGACCTACATTCGGCCTTTGATTCAGTATCTAGACCTTGGCTGATGGATAAATTGTTAGAGGCTGGGTGTCCATCAACCATAAGTGACATCATTTTTGCACTTCCCTCGAATACCTCTATAAGGGTAAGACTGAATTTTGAGGGGCTTCTATCATCGGCTGTCTTGACTCATCGGGGTCTCAAGCAAGGGTGCATTCTCGCCTCGGCGCTGTTCAATTTTTTTATTAACAATGTCAGAAGTGCACTTGATGAGGTGTGTGCAGACGCACCAAAATTAAACGGCATCGAGGTGAAAGCGCTATGGTACGCAGATGATTTAGTACTGATTTCGAAAACTCCCATTGGCCTTCAAAACTCCTAACAGCACTATGTCAATATTTTCGAGTTAATGAGCTGGTGGTAAAAGACAAGAAAACCCAAATCGTTGTCTACACTCCGAAAGGCAAGCGTAGTAAGCAAATGATCTGGAAAATAGAGCATATAAGTCTCGAGGTGGTTCCAAATTACACATATCTGGGTATCTTATTCGACGGTTCTGCGACCGCTCAATCCCAGTTAATGAAAATCGAAGTTAAAATTCACGCAGCAATACGTCAGACCCGACTCATTATGCACAAATTTGGGAAATTCTCTATTGAACCTGCCTTGATCTTCTGGATACAGAATGTCATTCCTATCATTTTATATGGTTTGGAAACATACAGTGTGATTAAAACAGTGCTATTGAATGCTTTAGAAGCAAAATTTTGGCGTGCAATCCTAAGCCTCCCACAATGCACTCCAGGCCCGATCATTCGATATGAAGTAGGCTTGACTTCGCTCCTGGCAATGTATAATTGGCGCTTATGTAGCTTGTTCAGAAAATGTTTATTATCTGTTCTTGACAACTCAACCTTAGCTACAGTTGCGAACTATCTGATGTCATCCCCCCATCAGTTTCCGAAAACATGGTCTAAAAACATCTTTACCATATTATTACATGCAAACATTTCCATTGAAACCCTTGTTACCGATCCTGTTAGAGCCAAGAAAAAACTCTATATGATGGATTGGATTGACACTAGAGACTTATGTCTGAAGTATAAAGACTTTGATCCATCTGTTTTTTCGGCAAAACGTTACAGAGATATGGCCTTCTACTTACGTACATCTCCCTCTCCTACCATCAGGAATGCATTGTTGCGCATACGTCTTAACTTATGTCCTACCCGTGAAATTCAAGCCCGTAGGAAAGAAATTCCGCGGGATCTCTCAGGGTGTCGTTTTTGTAAAAATGCAACCACTGTTGAAACTTTGGAACATGTCATTGTAGACTGTCCTGAACTCATGCACTTAAGACAAAGTCACTTTAGTAAACATCTGCACTACTTTAGCCAGATGAGGCATGAATATAGATGGCTTGCCATTTCCACCACCAACTGCATGAGTATAAAGCTGGCAACAATTAACTTCTTGCGAGCCTTAAATTTGCTAAAATAGATTGTTTCCTAATGATTAATGCTCCTTAGACCTGTGATTGTGATACTCACTTATTGCTTCTTTATCTGATTGATAATTGTGACATCCAAATGCATCTATTAGCATCAGTATTGGCAGCATTTTTGTTTTGCTATATGATATGATCTATAGGGTTTCACAATTGTGTGTGATGTTTACCTAACATTTCCTCTTCCCATGTATAAAATGTCTCTGATACAAATGCAAAACATCAACTTTGATATGTGAATATGTGAAATCTTCGTTTTTATATATTTTTTTTATTCTCTGTGTTTAGAAAAGTTCTTCATTTTTTAATTGACTTGGTTAGTGTTGCTCTTCAGTTTCCTTTTTTTACTGTTATATGTGATGATAACTCAAGGGCGATCTCATGGATATGTGAAATTGAAGAAAAATGCTTTCTTTTATGGTCTTATGTTTTATATCATTGCGTTATATATGTAAACTTTTGATAAATCTGTAGTTGTAAAATTGAAAAAAGTTGATTAAATTCAACTAAATTCAATAAAAACTTTTTTTTAAAAAAAAGGGTAGACAACCACTATCCTGTAGCTGTATCCTTAACACATCTGGATCATCTGCACTTTATTTAGGTTAATATACTCATGACACACTTGGATCATATATACGCAATTTAGGTGCTAGTGTACAAATGGGCCTTTGAATCTTTATATTTACTGTACTTTTGGTTTAAGCTATTTATAGTGCGCGTCTTTGTCCCGTGGGCATTAGGCACTGACAAGCTAAACAGGGAAACATCAGGGTGGTAAATCTGTCATACAGGGTGGCTGTGTGTCTAAAATTAAGAGGATCATGTTCCTTAGTTAAGATAATCGCAGTGTTTTTTTTTAAAAATCTTTTTTCTATGGCTCCTCTCACAACTTCTCAGGGCGTGCCCCGCAGTGAACTGCAGGCACTTTAAGCTGGTACTAATGACATTTGCTACCAGGTATTTGCTACCTCCCCCCTTGTATTTATTTATTTATTTATTTATTTATTTCCTCATTTTCTTTCTATCGCAACCGTCACAATTTTACTCCCATGTCCTGTATCCCACTACATTTCCACTTGTTCCACCCTAGTCTATTAACTACTCATGTATTTAAACCAAGCATTGTATTACTCCACTACTTCCATTACTGTTAAATTTGAACAATATATTTCTCCCCCCATTATCTACTCCCAAATTTTAATACAACCATTATTCTCCAATTCGTGCAGCAATGACCGCTTTCCCTATGTGTGTTGGCTAATGTATTTGTGCCAGTGCTGTGTTCAAAAGTGCTAGTGGCCTTACTACTTGCACTGTGTTATTTTGTCTCCAAATGGTGTCTGTTGGGAACATGGATCATCCACCCTTCACCCCTATTTCTCTCCTCCCGTGGTGAACCATCAATGAAATGTACGCCTCCCCCCTCAAGTGCACCTTCCTCCACCTTGTGTGTTTCATTTAATTGCTCTGTTTTATTTGTTTATGCATGAGCCCAGTCTCCTCGCTGAAAGATGTGTGCTCATAATGTAGCCCAATTTACTCTCTTTCAACACACTATCTTTACGTACCCCCCTCTGTAACGTGCACCCCCAACATACCTAAACAATCTTCCTTACATTCAGCATGTGTATGCCTGATGCTTTGCCTGTGAATAAAATGGTCATATCCAGTCTACTCGTGATGTCACAAATTTGCCTTCCCTACTGGATGGCCTAGTCGCCCTACTGTCACCCACAAAGGAAAATCTTTTGTTAGCTATCACCACCCCTATGCAATTGTCCTCTGCAGTATTGAGTGTGCGTGAGAGTGTGTGGCAGAGTGATACAAATCAAGTTTGTCTGGGGCTGTTTTATTAGGAGTATAATGTCAATCCATTTCCTTTAAAAGGGTTGTTCCCCACCAATATGACCCCTCCCGGTCATGTAAGCGGTACTGTTGCTATTGTGTCAGTGTTCTGTATGGGCGCTGACTGCTCTGCAGTGCCCCTGGGTTGTGATGCTTGTAAGTCCTGGGGTGGTGGTGCATCATTTGTTGTGTCTGTGTCTGTACATGTAGTGGTGACAGTGCTCGTGTTGGTGCTTGTGGTGTGTGTTGAAATGATCCCTGTATCTGTCCTTGCTGCTGCTTTCATTTCTCTCATGGAATGCATTCCTTGCTTACCATCTGTGTCACCATATATTACACTCCCTGATGTGTAGAAGGGTGAGACCCTCTTCGCTCTGCGCGTTCTAGTTCAGCATCTGCTGACTCCTTACCACTTTCCTTTTCATCATGCGCCACAGTTCAACTGTAGCCAGGTGTTTTTCAGCCACTTCCTGTGTAAGTGCTGTGTATGTGTGTCAGTAGCAATTGCTGCATGCCTCTGGAGAAGCCGCCTATGGCAGCCATGGTCTTATTTATTTACCTTCAGTACTTTTGAATCTTTGCACACTATGTTTTTCACTAATTTATCTTGGTGTGGGGCTGTGTCCTTCATAACAGTTGAAGGTGAGTCATTTCTCTATTGTGTGATACCTTTTACCTCACCTCAAGTTGAAAATATCGATAGTCCGCTGTTCAGGGAGCAAAAGTTAGAAAATAGTGTAACATTTCCCTTCTCTTTTTTTTAAATTAAATATCTTTCAGCCTTCTTGGCTCTGCACCTTAGCCAGTGCACTCCACGTGCAGCCCATCTTCACCAAACCATTGCCTTCTCCGGCACACCCCCACAATCTTGCGTATGTGTCTTCCACACGCCGCCTCTGGGTCACCTCTTCTTCTTCTCCAAATCCACACCACTAGCTCCTCACCATCAAAACTCTGTATCCTATGCATCAATCTAAAGGTGACATCACCAACTAAAAACACAGTACAAATGAACACACAAATGTGCATACACAAAACAATAACCCATTTCTTCCAGCCCCATAAAGATCCCAAAATAAAACCCCACAATCCCCACAGCTGTCTTTCCGATGCAACTGGAGCAAGGTAATCCACAATAAACTCTTATAATCTGACTGCGCATGCTGCGTCGCCTAGCGTATGATACGCCCCTCACCTGGGGAGCTTAACCAGCCAATTATCTTCCGCACTCAGGAACAATCTAGCTACCTCCTGCGGGGAAACTTCATCCACTCACCGAACTAAAACGCTCAATTAGCAGGGAACCTCATTTACTCATTGATCTACAACGTCAATTCATAGGAAAGCCATACCCCGTACATGTAATCGCCATCCAGACCAACCAGCGCGGCACTCCGTCCGATACGTGGGGAGTCACTACCCCATCCAATAACCTCATAAACAAAAGAAGGGACCACTGCCACCGCTCCACTCCCAACTACAATTCACGTGCTGATCACCACCAATATGCCGAATTTTGCGATAATGTACAATTACCCACCACCCTATTTACAATACCTCCCCCCACAGCTGTCTTCCCACACCCCAGAGTGGGGCATTCTCTTTATTCCCTTGTTCTTGATTTAAACTGCACCCGTGGCATCACCTCACGTATAAAATGCCTCTCTCCAGGAAACTTGACCAGTCAAACACCTTCCGCAATCTAGGATAGGTCCAGCTAACCAACCACTATGGGAATACATCATCCATGATCCATACTACAACGCTCGACTCACAGGTAAACCTCTATTTACATACTTCTGCAGTCCAAGCCTGTCAAGTCTATAGTCCTGGTTATTCACCAAATCCTTTTACCTCGAAGACAGAACATTCCCTACACACAAAAGCTCCAGTCCTTATTCAGACAATACAATTTAACATTTCTACCACATACTGTTCAACAATACTTCCTAATACTTAAGACATTTACCCATTATTACCCCACACAATCACACCCTCCCCTCAAAGCCCATGTTGCTGGTTGCTTGAACTTGTACTTACATTTCCTAACGCTGCACTGGCACTTGCTCTGCTACCGGACTCCCCATCAAGGCGCTTCACCGGACCCCTTCTTCTGCAGGGCTCTCACCTGCCCTCAAGTGGGGTATTTCCAAGTGGCCCCCAAGGCCTTTACCCGGTGAATGCATCTTCCGGTGCAGGCGAGGGTCCCACAGCTTCTTGGGTCGTTCGGCAGGGAGGCCAGTTTAATGCAGGGCCTGTGCAGGCAGTTCCCATTTACCCATGTCTTACAATGAGCAATGAGCCTCACAGAGGGCACCAACTTGTTGGGGAGAAGGTGGACCCCCACCAGGGCTTCTGGGGGTCCAAGCTATGGGAGACCCCAACACCTCCCATTTTGCCCAAAGAAATGCAGCAGAGTCCCAAGCAGGCAGCAACATGTTCCAAACTGCATTTATTTCTGGGCAGCAAAAAAAAAAAACACAGAGAGCTTCGTGCACAGCGAAGATCCAGGCACCGTCTCCCCCGGGGCTGGCTTGCAAGCCAGCTTTGTAACACACTGCAGGCTGATCTCACAGAATTGGACCAGCTCCCAGAAACCTATCTCATCCTACTATTGGCTGCTAAGTGATAGGTTAACTATGTAGCCCTTATAGGAAGCCTGATCATTGGGCATTAGGACTTTTGCGTCAGTGGGTTGGTTTAGCTGCCCCACCCCCATTACCTAATTCTAAAATTGTTGCAGTATGAATCTGTTCCCATCAGTTTTTGCTGAAACAGGCTTTTCACCCCTGGGCTCTCAGTGTTCATTAGCCAGAGCTGAGCCATTCTTGTTACAATTATGTTTCAAATGGTGTGTAAGTCTTGCGAAAATATCTTTCGTTCTCAGGAAAAAAAAAACACTGGGCTCTGGATGTTCTGCCGTAGCTTACTCATATTTCTGAAGAATTAAAATGTTTGTCTGTCAGAGTTCACTGTCGTTCAAAGAAAGTAATCTTATCTTACTGTACGACCTTGGCTGCTCCTGGGTTTGCGAGGAGCATTGCTGAAGTCAGCACAAATCCCCACTGTGGCTGGTGTTCTGTGAGAAAAATGCACTTGGCTGTGATTTTCCTGAAACATGGCTTTACACTGTGCAATTAGAGCAGGTTAGTTCATATAGGCATCTGCAAGCCTTTAAACAGGGATTCTTGTGTTTTGTAGATCCTGTTATTGCTGCATTGGCTAATGTAGCATTGAAGTTGCAATGTTGGTGAAGTGAGTGTCTTTCAGCATATTTGTCACCCATGGGTGCGCTGGGGCCTGGTTCAAATGATAAGTGCGACCCTTATTCTTCCTGCTGTCCTGTCTGTCGATGTGCCTGGGGTGAGGGGCAGGAGCTTGATCTCGATTTTCCTTCTTCAACGGGTTTATAAAGATACACAGATCTTTATTCTACAACTGAACAGTTTTCAAAGGACAAAGCAACAGATCAGGCCCTCAGTTCAACACAGCGAATACCAGCCCTGTTCGGTGTGTGAAGTGAGTGGGACTGGACATCAGAATGTTCGTGCCTCTTACACAATATGTAATCTGATATCCAGCCCATTTGCAGGTTAACCATTTCTCTGGCTAGGGGTTCATGCTGAGTTTGTTCCTAATTTATGCATCTATACATTTATGGATTATCCTTAATACATACTTCAATAGGTTACAATAGCAACAGTGTGTCTTTGGATTCTACATTGAGCCTTCGTACATATTCTCATACAATATAGTCAAACAAGTGTTCACATTAAATGCTCGAACAGTATTGTGCATAATATATGTTCATGGATATTCACAGGTCAACGAAGGACAAGGTCTCATTACGTGACCTTAACATTTGGCCTGCGGGCAGTTTAAGCATTAACTTGTATGCAGAGGTCAAGACTACCATGTTACAAGCAGAACAACACTGTCCACCATCTTAGCACACAGGATGACTTTGGAGTGAGAATCAAAATGGCGGATGAACCTAAAATGGCGGCTAAAACTGATCTAACGTCAGGACCTTGCAACGCGGATTTCTTCGCAGAGCGACTGGGCTTAGGACAATATATATGATAAAGAAGGCACAATATGATTTCCCGTTCGAGAAACCCTCCTTTTGGCCTAAGCCAAGTGCCAAACTACTTCTAGTCACTCTACGAACAACTCCACATCTCAACGTCCATTCACCCTGAATCACTATCGGAGATATCAGTTGCCATTAGATCGGTTACTAGAATTTCTTTCAGCACGTAGTCATTCTTGTCGGGGGCGTATACCTTGCGTCATAATGTACACATCGCCTGAGCGCAACACCCTCCTAACATCGAACATATACCAGGAAGACATTGTATACAACAACAAAGAAACAGCAGAATTCCCAAGATGATCAGCAAGACCGAAAGTAGCTTCCATCCCCAAGATCGCAAGAAGTCCCAGAACCAAGCGCTAAGATCCCAGTTTCCCTCAGGAACATGCACTCCTGAACTTAGGACATGCAGATTCTGTATTGCCTTGAAGATAGTTGGGGAGGAATCTGGCACGAAAAAACAGCAAGCGGACCCCACTAATTTACAAACCCCTCCACGTTCATCCAGGATGACATCTAATGCCACCCGGTTCTGAAGTGCTACTAACCTTATTGCTTTCTGTTCTAGAGTCATATTATAGAGTATGTCAGTGGTCCGGTTGATGGTTCTCTCTAGTACTCTCGCTAGTCTCCTGATATCTTCTGAGTTCATTTTTTGTCCCCAAAAAGGCACAAAGGATTTAGCTACATCGCCCAGAATTTGTGCTGAAGTGTCACCATCCTCGTCCCGCCGTGGACGAGCCTTTGAAACTTCTATGGTACTGGCTATGAATACCCCGGGTAACAGGATCCCTAAATAACAAGTTCCCTGCCAATCCCTGGGTAACCATGCAAAAGTTACATTACCGCAAACAAAGTAGACAGGTTCGCCTACATACAAAGGTCTGTCCTCCCCAGTCAAATTTGCAACATTGGCGCAACCTTTAAAATTACCCATTGACTGAGTACCATTCCTCTGTATGCAGAAAGAAACTGAATCGGGGCTATGGTTAACAGTGTAAGAAGGAGGCGTGGCATCCTTATTGCCTATAGGAGCCATTTTGAAAGAGATCAAGGATTGAAATGGACGAGCCAGTCTATCAGAACGCCTAATAGAAGCAACATTAGGCTTACTCCTATTTGCGAAGAGCGAGCATCCCAAGGGAGTCAGAACACGTTTTTCAAACTGATTCAAATTAGTCCGATCAAAGTTCCCTGAAATGCTATCGTTCCAGCGACCAAAGAATAGTGCTCTAAGAGAAGCATAGCATGCAGTTGTCAAAGGTAGATTGAATATACCAACCTAGCCCCTTATCCCTGTGTTGCGGTAAATGTGAACAAACCCAACAATTAGATTTGTTAAAGATGGTATGTGTAGCATTCATGATGAGTAATAGTGTATTATTAGGATATCTCTGTCTGTGCTGAGAGTCTCTGGGAGATAGAGTGTACAGATGCACAAAAGGAGTAGAAACAGTAGGTACATTTTCAGTTGGCAACAAATTCTCAAGCGGATGTACTTCTTCTAGATACCAAAATCCTAAAACAATGACTATTATAAAACCAATTAACATTATCATGAGACAGCAGTACGATTATGGGGCCGAAACATTTAAAAGTTCATTCCCGTAGCTGGTCACACAGTCTTTTCCCTTTTCCATATGAGCGGGAGCGGTTGCAGGCATCGTAATCTTCAAACTAATGCACCAGTGTCATTAGCTGGCGACCTCCAGGCCGAGCGTCTTCTTAGTCCTTCCACAAACCCTAGCCAACAGAATCCCCTTACAAACAATTGATCAGGCCAAAAAGGCAAGCCCTTGATGACTTTTTTCTTCTCTGAGCGCACAGCCGAACAGTGCCATAAGTCTATTTTCTTGGATGCAGATCGTACCTTGTGATCCCTGGTACTGATTGATCCGTGAACAACGTGTCGTCACTTCCCACTGGAAGCGGCGAATGAGCGGAAGCAAGATCAGAGGCACAATTGGGGATCGCCTCCGGAAACAAAATGGTTGGAGAGTTTGGGGATGAAATGGCTGTTTCCCCAGACCCCACAGGATCAGGGAGAATCCCCGACACACTTTCGATGCTATTTACTGCTTCGGGATCATTGGTTGCAGTAATGATGAGGGATTCTGCTTCTTCTGTATCGTATGGCACATGGTGTGGAATCTTCTTGGTGTGTGTCGCATGGATCCAGTTCTTCCAGCCTGCCACCCGCACCGCAGTCTGTGTGACCAGCAGGACTTGAAAGGGGCCCCGCCAAAGAGGTGCGAGGCAAGAAGATCGCTCAAAGGATTTTATGAGGACCCAATCCCCAGGTCGTATGCTGTGACCGGGGCCCTCGTATCGTAAAGGTAAAGACTCTCGCACCTGGTGATAAATCAAATACAAGTTTTTAGTCAACTGGCTACAGTAATCTGAAAGAAGTACAATTTCAACATTTCGCAAAGAACGACATTTCGGAATGTTCCATATATTAGCAGGCCTCCCATAACCACCTCATAGGGAGAGAGCCCAGTCTTAGTTTGAGGGGTTGTTCGCATTGATAACAACACGATCGGTAAGGCGTCCGGCCATTTTAGTTTGGTGCCGGCACAGGTGTTTAGCTTGTTTTTGATGATGCTGTTGTGTCTTTCCACTAATCCAGCACTCTGAGCGTGTCTGGCCGAATGCAACCTTTTATCGATCTGCAATCCCGCACATATCTGCAGAATTACTGCAACGATAAAATGGCGACCATTATCCGACCAGATGACTCTTGGTAGCCCGAATCTCGTTAAGTACTCTTTTAACATAGTCTTTGCAGTAGTCATGGCTGTAGCGTCTTTAACAGGAAAAGCCTCAACCCATTTGCTAAAAGCACAGATGACGACTAACACATACTTTAGATTATTGCAATGTTCCATCTGAATAAAATTAAAATGGATGACCTCGAAGGGGACAGAAGGGGGACCAAAACTACCCCTAGGAGTTGATGTGCCCTTTCCCACATTATGCTGCAGACAAATCATACATTCCTGAACAAAAGGTTCAGCTACTTTAGAGATTTTGTCATTCACCCATACTTTTTCCAACATTTTTGTGATTTTACGAGCACATATGTGTGTGGGACCATGAGCCATAACAACCATCACCATAATGTACGCGTCGGGAAGTAGCCACTTCCCTTCAACTCTGTCCACCCAACACCCATCGTCATCAAGTTTCCCTAAGCCCTCAGCCCATTTCTTAGACTCTTCTAACGTGGCATCAGCTTGGATATCCCTTACGGAATCAATACCCTCATCCATAGTACAGGCATTTGTGGCCTCCCTTGAAGTATACATGTCTGAAGAGAGATCAGTGGCAGTCTGTTTAGCTATCTGATCAGCACAAGTGTTCCCTTTTCCTACATCATCTACAATCTTCTGATGCACTGCACATTTTATGATAGCCAGCTGAGTAGGGAGTGCAAGCGCTGAGAGTAGCCGTACTATCAAGGAGCCATGCTGGATTTTTGTCCCATGTGAAGTCAAGAACCCTCTTTATGACCAAAGTCTCCCAAAGTTGTGAACCACCCCAAAGGCATACTGGCTGTCAGTGTATATATTCACGGTAAGCCCTTCGGAAAGTTCACAAGCTCGGGTCAATGCTATAATCTCTGCATCCTGAGCGGAGTTATGCGTGATTCTCTTGGTTTCCATGACCGTGCTCAATGTAGTGATTGCATAAGCAGCTGTGGATGTACCATCCGGAAGTTTGAAGCAGGAGCCATCGCAAAACAGCTCCCCTTGTGGATTGTTCAAAGGAGTATCTTTCAGATCAAATCTACCCTTTGTCTCTTGTTCGGTAGTGTAAAGGCAATCATGTGACTCTTCGTCACTGCAAGCAGTACCTTGCGGGAAAGGTAAGAGTTCAGCCGGATTAAGAACACAACACCTCTTAATTTGTATGTGTGGTGCAAACAAGATCAATTCATATCTCGTCATTCGTGCGGAAGTGAGGTGTTGCATTTGAGTTCTGTTCAGTAGAACATCCACAGAGTGAGGTACCATTAGGGTTAAAGCATGGCCGATGACCATTTCCTCACTTTGTTTTACAGACGCAGCAGCAGCAGCGACAGCTCGCAAACATCTTGGCAAAGCGCATGCTACAGGATCAAGGGCGGACGAAAAGTAACCGCACGGCCTATTCTTCCCTCCATGTTCCTGCGTTAATACAGCCAAAGCACATCCATCACATTTATGCACAAACAACACAAAGGCCTTTTCATAATTTGGTGTGCCCAAAACCGGTGCCGAGCACAATGCAGTCTTGAGCAAATCAAATGCACGCTGGTGCTCCATGTTCCACGGCAATGGCGAAGAAATGCCCTTCTTCATCAGAGCCAACATTGGCTTAATCACTAGTGAAAAGTTGGGGATCCACTGCCTACAGTAAGAAGCCATTCCTATCAAGGCTCTAACTTCTTTCTGTGTATTTGGGACAGACATACTAGAAATGAGTTTTATCCGTTCAGGCATCAACCTTCTTCCCTCCTTTGACAGGAGATAGCCTAAATAGGCAACCTCCTGACAACAATATTGAAATTTTTATGTCCATGTTTAGCCAGGTGAATAAGCAACAACACAGTGCCCTCCTTACAAGCGCTCTCTGAGTCAGCAGCTAAAAGCAAGTCATCAACATATTGAAGCAGTGTACAAGTATAGGGCACCTCAAAGGTGTCAAGCTGTTCTTTCAAAGCCCTACTATAGATGGCAGGACTTTCCGTGTAACCCTGAGGTGCACGGGTGAAGGTAAACGAGCGTCCCCCTAAGGTGAACGCAAACAGGTATCTACTGTCCTTGTGTATAGGAGTACTAAAGAAAGCGTTCTTTAGATCCACAACACTAAAGTAAGTAGCTGAAGCCGGGATCATAGTTAATATCGTCGTCACATCAGGCACAATTGGAAATTGTGGAGCGGCGATCTTATTGATGGCACGCAAATCAATTATGAAACGAAAAGGAATTGCATTATCGCCTTTTTTGTACACGGGCAAAATCGGACTATTGCACAAACTATCTGCAATTTCCTCAATCACCCCTCGACGCACAAAATCAGAGACAATGCATTTCAAAGCTTGCTCACCATCGACTGAAATCTTATACTGTGGAATACGTGGCAGCTTTACTCCATGTTTCAAAACAATTTTAACAGGCTCAATTTGCAAAACACCGACATCATTGTCGTCAATTGTCCACAAACACTCCAGAACATCACTAAATTCCGGCGGCAAAGGTCTTGTCAAGAATTGACAGACAGAAAGTTGCTGTGGTGAAATCATCAAATGCACTCCATCAGAAGAACAATGAATTACCACATTTAATTCCTTCAACAGATTCAACCCCAACAAATTCTCTCCACAATTCGAAGTCAAAGGAAATGGACAATGATCCATAAAGGGACCCAAAGAAATAGGTACCGGGGGAGAAACCGGACAGACAACTCGTGTGCCAGAAAACCCTACAGAAACGTTAGTTTGCTCTGACAGTGGAATGTTTGGAACCTGAGAATGATCAATGGAACACTTCTGTGCCCCTGTATCTATCAAGAATAGATGTTTCCTATTTCCCACTATCATCTCAACATAGGCACCTTTCTGATTAACGGGAATAGACGTTGGTTCCAAACCCTGCTTCGGGCAATCCTAGCGAAACAGAATGTCGTCGAAAGGAAGTTCTTTAGAGAGGTAAGCAGCAGAAGGATGATGAAAAATGTTTATAGTATCCACACCTGATGCCTGATTGTCCTGTGAAAAAGGTAGCTGTGAATCCTGTGAAAAGTGACCTTTACCAGGGCCCCCTATACCCGGGCGACCTCTGGATCGTCTACCCGTATTCCCAAATGTGTTATTTGACCTCTGTCGGAGGATCGGGCATTGTGCACGCCAATGATCCTCTTGCCTACAATATGCACACTGGTTAATGTTTACAGGACCCAAGGGTGCATTACCTTGTGGAACATACTGACCTGTAAATTGTGAGTTACCCCCTCTAGGGCCTCTAACAATTTGCTGCAATAATACTTTTGTCTTCAAATCACCTTTCCTTTTTTCGACTCTTTCTTTTTCATGATTGACACGATTCTCGTAGTACTGAGCCATATACAGTACTTCTGATTGAGACTTCGCTTGACAAGCGCTCTCAGAAGACATAATTTGCTCTGTGCCCAAGTCTTGTCCACTGAAATCTGGAAATACCTGTTCAAACTGATTAAAGAACTTGGTAGCACCCTCAGACTTCCCTTGAACACAGGCAGTAAGCTTGTTCCAAATAATTATCTTTTCGGGAATTATAGTTTTCAATTTCGCAACTATTCTGTCAGGTAAAGTTAGTATCACCTGAGGCGGTCTATCGCCAGCTGGCCTTTCTCCATTGAGTCTAATTATGTTAGTCTATGTATCTCCTAGCCCTGGTACATCATCTATAGTTCTAACCTGTTTCCACAAATCTACGGGCAGAAGTACAGTACTCATCCAGAACAGGACTGCGAGACTTGTCCTTGGCCTCAAGCCCAGGGACCGTATCTCTCCAGGACTGAAATCACTGCACTGGCTCCCAGTGACTGCGAGGATCAAGTTCAAAACCCTCTGCATTGTCCACAAGGCCGTCTGGGGCCTTGGGCCAAAATACCTTCAACTCTCTCTTCCTAAATATCTTCCTTCTCGAGCTCTTCGCTCATCTGCCTCCAACTCCCTCAGGGTCAGCCGCTTCTCCAAACAACGAGTTGGGGGAGATCTCTCTCCGCTGCAGGGGCCTCCCTCTGGAACAGCCTTCCTGCCTCCCTGAAACTTGAGGAGAACCATCTCCGGTTCCGGAAGCACCTCAAAACCTTCCTCTTTGCCTCTGCTTTCTCTCCCCCTTTCCCCTGCTAACACTACTGAAACTGCACTGAATCTGCAACTGGGCCACTCACCGTTCTCGGTCCTTGGCCTAGCCACTCTCCCCTGCACTGCCTCCATGGCAACCCCTGCACTACGGGACTGTCTGTATCCCTACAGCCCCCCTTCCCAGCACTTGTCTGCACTTACTTCGCACTTGCCACCAGCTGGCCCTTGTTATTTATCCTGTTTGCTGTATGCTATTAACCCTGTACTGCACTTTTGCCTCTTCCTTTCCCCCTTGCACTTTTCCCTTTCCCTCTACCCTTTGCACTTGCGCGATCTGAATGACACCTGGCCTAGTAGGATCGTTGTCTGTCTCCCCTTGTCCCCACCCCCCCTGCCTCGTCGCGCCTTGAAACACTTGTGTATAGGCGCGTTACAAATGCCATATCATATCATATCATAACAGATCAATATCACTTAAAGTGAATACTGAGGATTGCAAAACAGACTCTATTTCTTTGTGGAACCCTGTCGGATTTTACCTAATGTCGGGAATAGATTGTCTAATGGTGTTCACTTCCTGTCTCGAGAATGGGACGTGAACAAACTGTGACACATAATGTGCAGGGATTTCTTGAGCAGCTGTACCCGCTGTAACATTAGCAGGAATCTCAACTTTTGGGACAAATGTCAGAGGAACCTCTCTCATAGGCAACTGAGAAGTAGGCAACTCCGAACGCTTACTAAGCAACATAGCCAAATCGAGCGCTAAAGCTGCCGAAGAAGTGTCAAACGAAAAAGCTCTCTTGTAAATACCCCAAAACTCTGCGGGACAACAAATCTTTCTTTTTACACACTCATCCTGTAGGTATTCTACCATTACCTGTATCACTTTGCTCTGCATTTCTGGCGTATATTGACTATACGTGTCATATACTTCAACAGGAGTTATCGATGTGTCTGAAATCCATCTAATTGCGTCTTTCGTGCAAATTCGCATTTCCTCAGATATCGATTTACGACAAGGAAGGAACCGTTTCTGCACATACATAATGTCCAAACTACCTCCATCTTCATCTTCATTTCGTAACCTTTCCAACTCCTTTCTATACTCAAGTACCCTCTCAACATGCTCTTGCACTTTCTCCGCAGTGTCTCTAAAGAACGCTAAGGTGTTCACATCCTCAACCCTTGTGGGAGATCTGTATCGTTTAACCTGTCCCAAATTACACCCAAATGAATCCCTAATCCCTCAATAAAAACATTTTTCTCAGGGAAATTGTCCATATTAGAGAGTGTGGCAAAAACATTAGCTTGATCACCCTTCTCCATGCAATGCCTAGTCCATGCAGTTAATTAACGTTTTTTCTCTGGAGGTACAGTATTGTGAGTGACAACCCTCGATCCCGCTCCCCGATCTACTACAAGCGGTGTAGAACCACTTGAAAGAGGGAGAGTAGGCACATTTTGAACGTGAGGTACAGCAGGCAAAAGTGGAGGAGCAGCGACAAAAGGAGGAGCAACAACTGGAGGAAGAGGAGCAGCTAGAGGAACAATAGGAGGAGCAGGAGGAGCAGGGGGAGCAGGAGGAGTAGGAGGAGGCAAACCAGCAATAAAAGGAACATGCGCAGGTGGCGCAGTGGCACCAGGCCTTCGTTCATTTAATAATTTATCAATAAGTTCGTCAGAAACATGAAAGTCTCTAGAAGGATAGATTTTCTGGATACCAAGTGAGAAAGCCCTATTCATATTCCTAGCTGACTCGGACTGTTTATTTTGATCGTATAACAACGCTTTTTCGGCGTTCGTCATATGACGGCGCGCATGTTTTTCTCTACTCTTGAGCTGCTGTAAAGCTTCTTTCTTCCAATTCTCTGATACATCAAATGATGCAGGTCTAGCCTTTCTCTTCAATAAAATGGATTCTAAGTACTCGATACGAGGGATTTCAAAACTACCATTGATTGGTCACTGAAGTTCGGAAGCATGTCTAGTTTGTCTGTGCCAAATATCATTAAACACTATACTACCAATGCCGTGCTTACAGTACATAGTACATGCTGGCGACCCCTCCATTGGCGCCGGTCGGCCAAATTCCAAAGATTGTCTATCCTTGCAGAATAATGCCCTGAAGCAGGCAGACAATTTCCTAGGCATATCAGAATACTGGTGTTACCTGGTCAATAATTGTACTTGCGAGTGCAATACGACAAAACAAATGATCAGGATACTTAAGTATCGGTTCACGACTCACCTGATCAAATCCTAAGGAGGTCCGATCGGATTTCAAAGTTTTCTAACAAAGTTTACCTCGTGATTGGTGATTTCGGCAAATCTGCCCCCTTATTTGGACCCTCGTCAAGATGCCGACTCGGACCGCGTGCTCACCGTCCAGGGATTGGGCCGTGCAGCGCTGCTGAGGTGTCGCTTCTCATTCAGGAAAGGAGCCCGCTTTACACTGTCCGATCCCAGTCCGATAGCCGCGTCAACCTTCGACGAGCTGGCATCAATCTTGAGGGTCCCTATTCGGGCGCCATCTGTGAAAGCAAAAAGAGAATATCGAGGCTGAGTACCGCAAAAGGAAATGCACCAACACGGGTTTATAAAGAAACATAGGTCTTTATTCTACAACTGAACAGTTTTCAAAGGACAAAGCAAGAGATAGCTATCAGGCCCTCAGTACAACACAGCGAATACCAGCCCTGTTCAGTGTGTGAAGTGAGTGGGACTGTACATCAGAATGTTCGTGCCTTTTATACAATATGTAATCTGATGTCCAGCCCATTTGCAGGTTAACCATTTCTCGGGCTAGGGTTCATGCGGAGTTCGTTCCTAATTTATGCATCTATACATTTATGGATTATCCATAATACATACTTCAATAGGTTACAATAGCAACAGTGTGTCTTTGGATTCTACATTGAGCCTTCGTACATATTCTCATACAATATAGTCAAACACGTGTTCACATTAAATGCTCGAACAGTATTGTGCATAATATATGTTCATGGATTAGTATCGTTGGCACAGGTAATCCTCTATCCACAGGTCAACGAAGGACAAGGTCTCATTACATGACCCTAACATTTTGCCTGCGGGCAGTTTAAGCATTAACTCGTATGCGGAGGTCAAGACAACCATGTTACAAGCAGAACAGCACTGTCCACCATCTTAGCACACAGGGTGACTTTGGAGTGAGAATCAAAATGGAGGATGAACCTAAAAGGGCGGCTAAAACTGATCTAAGGTCAGGACCTTGCAACGCGGATTTCTTCGCAGAGCGACTGTGCTTAGGCCAATATATATGATAAAGAAGGCACAATATGATTTCCTGTTCGACATTCCAGAACACAGTTGGGGAGGTGCATGGCATCTCCCAGCCAGTATTTTCAATTCTGCTCATGCAGGTCTTGGATGCCCTCCTGCATCATGTGTCCCAGCACATCACCCTACCAACAACACAGGCACAGGTGAACACTACCAAGGTTTGCTTCCATTCCCTCACGGACATGCCTAATATATTGGGAGCCGTGGACTCCACACACATAGAGCTAGTGGCTGCCCATGCCACAGATGAAGTATATCAAAACAGAAAGCTGTACCACGCTTTGAATGTGCAGGCCTTCTGCGATGCAGACCTGACTATCACACACTGCTGTGCATACTTCCCAGTATCAACCCATGACTCCATGGTCCTGCACAATAGCATGCTGCATGGGTACATGGTGTGTTATGTTGGATAGAGGACCTGGCTATATGGTGAGTACAAAAATCCACACACACACCACATTCATGTGCACCAGGGCATGGGGGATGTGTGCATGTCGCACAGGCACCATACAAATGCAGGGACACATTCTGCCTGCAAGAGTGGGCGGCCATGACTGGCATGTACAACATGAGTTAACGGATGGACACCTCATCCTAATCTGGGCACTGATGGACAGGCACATGCAATGCACTACAGGTATCAGAGTGCATCACTGCCATATCACAAAGCACAGCATGTCCCGACTATGCCCACCCACCACCACCAACCCATCCTTGGTTTCAGATCCTACACATGCCCTGACCAGCATTTCCTGTCACATGGTGCCGCAAGGTGATTGAGGGCGCACAAGAACAAAGACCCAGATGCATGTGTCATACACCCACATCCCAACATGTATGCACTGCCCAAGAACCTCAATAAAATAGCCCTTCCTGTTTCCCATTCCATGCAGGTGATTCCGGGACCCCGTATCACCATGGCTGATGACTCCTGTGAGAGATCCCCATAGCCATCAGGAAACAGCATACAATTGTGCTCACATCAGAACAAGGATGACAATTGAGCAGATCTTTGGACTGTTGAAGGCACGGTTTTGATACCTTCACCACTCCGGTGGGGCACTATGGAACAGGCCAGTGAAAGTGGGGAAGATAGTCCTAGCCTGTGCCATGTTGTACAATATCTGCATCCGGCAGAACATTCCCCTTCTCCCAGACATGAACTTGCCTCTGGCGGACGATGATGATGACGGTGACGTGGATGCAGCTGCAGACATACAACAACACCATCACAGGGATGTCGGGGATGGGCGTGCAGCCCGATAGGAACTTATAGATAACTATCTTTTAGCACAAAGCACCTGCACACGACCCATGGCACACATTGCATGTGATGCTGCACAAAAATAAAGCACACCAATTCACAAATTGAATGTCCAGATGTGAATTCATATGCAGAATCATGTGTATTTTTGAAAGAAGAGACCACAACAAACGTGTAACCCACCGCCCCCTCCTCAACTAACCCTCCCCAACTAACCCTCACTGACTAACCCTTCCCGCCACCCCCTCCCCAACTAAGCCTCCCAAACACACCATTAAAAAAAAAAAACCTAGGTAGCATCAGTGTTACTTGAAGTCTGGAACTTGCTCACTTACATTGCCTCTTAACACTGGACCAGCATTTTTGTGGTGAGCCTGACAGGTGCAGGTATCAGTGCCTCAGTCTGCTCTGTTGGGAGCTGGCAGGTGTGGTGATGGTTGGGGGTGTTGGAACCTGTTGTGTCACTGCGCTCTAGTGCCTCCGGCAGAGAAAGGGTCCGGGACTCAGCTAGTTCTGAGATTGCCTTGTTCCCCTCCATGAGCCTGTGTTCAAGCAGGACCGTTGCACATGAGGAGCGGCCCAGGGCATCTGCACAACACTGGCTGGTGTCCTGCATGCTCTAACGCATCAGGCTGGTCTCCTCTGGCATCAACCTCGTCTCCACCAGCTGCTGGTGCACAAGTTCAGTCATCTCTTCATGCTATGCTTCGATGCGCCGTATGCTTGCCTCCATATCTCGGATTCTGGGGATCGATGGTGGAGGTGGGCAGTGGTGTTGTGTGGTGTGGCTCTCCTCCTCTGTGTGGGTGTCCGTGAGGTGCTTGGTCCACCTTGATCGCTGTCAGATGAGGTGTATGTGGGGGTGAGATGGGCATGCCTTTAGTCACCTCTGTGAGATCCTATGGCCTTGCAACATGCAGTTCATACAGCGTGTGACATGATGCCTGTGCATGGAGTTTACAGTTCTTACATTGTTATTCTGTATGGCACCTATACACAAGGGTTTCCAGGCACCACTAGATGACTGGTGGTGGACGTAGGTGGATAAATTAGGATCAATGGTCGTCCTGGTCCATGTGTCATTGTTACAGTGCAAGTGCAGGGAACAATGATGTGCATGGGAGGGAGGAGTAAGGGGACTAGGATGGGAGGGGGAGAAGTGTAGGCTTGGGGGCACAAGGGGCTGAGCAAGTGCTAATTGGAGTCACGGGGGGCAGGTGCAAGGTGTAAAAGGTGGGCAGGGGAGTAGAGTGCGAAGGACGGGGTGGAGCAGATTCAGGCTAGTCCAGGAAAGGGTGACCGAGGGCCAGTGCTGGTAAGAGATGCTGGGGGAGACTGGTCGAGGATGGGCTGGCCCCAGTGAGACTCATGGGGCCAAGGCCGATGGTCTTGAAATTGATCATTGCGGTCATCTCGATCCAGTGGAGTGATTTCCGGTCCGGAGGCAGGCCTAGGTTGATACATGCAGCCCTATTCTGGATTAGTTTGAGGGGGCAAAGGGAGTCAAGAGGTAGATTGAGGATAAGGCTGTTGTAGTTGTCAGGCCTACTGAGAACCAGAGCTCAGGAGACATTGGGCTTCTGGGGTTAGGTGAGGAAAGGTAGGGTACGTCTGGGGTGGTGGTGCAGTAAGTTGGACTTCTTGGCAAGGTCTGTGATGTGCAGAGGTGAGGAGAGGGATGCATCAAAGGTGACACCAAGGTTTGTAGCCTCTCAGGGGGGTGAAGGGAGGGGGCTTGTGGAAGGTGGCCTGAGATTGGGTGGGAAACAGGGTGCAGGCATTACAATGAGAGGCTTCTCTGTCTCGCTGGTATTAAGACAGAGATCGTTAGCAGAGCATGATGCATGATTAGCAGTCAGGCAGTCATGTATGAGAGAATATGGAGAGGAGGTAGAGGATGGAAGCTTAAATGTGAGCTTTGTGTCATCAGCATGACACTGGGAGTGAGGTGAAATGGTGGTGATCAAGTGGGCCAGAGAGGCAAGGTAGGTGTTGAGGAACCATGGTGATAGAATGGTGCCCTAAGGGATGCCAAAGGTGGAGAGTGAGGTGGAGGTGAGGGAAGAGCACTATTGCACTTGGGGGTGTCGGTTCGACAGGTAGGCGGTCAATCATGCCAGGGCCAGGTCCGTCTGGATGGTTTTGATGTGTGCATATGAGTGTGTCACGGCGGCACATTGCTCCTGGTGCATGCACGCCACCTTGGAGGTTGTGTGCTTCGTGTATGTGCTGCTTCTCATGTTGTCACTTTGTGCATATGACCATTACTCATGTGGGCATATGTGTGTTTGGATGCTTGGGGTGGAGGGCAATGTTTTGTGGCCCACTGTATGGGTTGGATGTGGTTTGGTGTCATGCAGTTGGACATGTCTCCATGTAGTGTGCACAGTATTTGCATGTCCGCTGTGGTTGTTTGATGTGGCACGTTGTTCTCGCCACTCTCCAGGTGTCCCTGCACTGGCCTCCGCCGTTGCCACAATCCCTTCGAGGTGCAGTACACTGCTGCATTTCTCCTTCCATTGTATGGCAATTGTATATGTGTTTATTAAAGATTGATTGAATATATCTCTATGATTCCTTGACCTGATCTGTCCCCATATTTAGCTCCCTCACAGTGCGCAGCTTATTCCATTGATTGATTCTATGGTTCTATTCCCATGAACTTCCTTTTTCCCCCCTGGTGGGTCTGTCTTACTTTGGTTCTCCCCTGGGTTCATGGTGTTGGGGACGCCTATTTTTGATTATATGCATTTCTCCTTCCACAGCATGAGTTGTATTGGTGAGGCCGACCACGGCCAGTGGCCAAGTATTCGTTCAGGTGGGCCAACAGCAGGTTGCAGACCCTCAGGCCGAGGTCATCCCAGCATTTATGGCAGTCACGTTCTATTTGAGGAATGGGTCCCATGGCTGACACCTTCTGCGCCATCTCTTCCCAGATGGCATTTTTCTGCAGTTGTGTACTGCACTTGTGGTCTGTGGCAAGCAGCTCACCAACATGCTGCACAATGGTGCCTGTCAGGATGGTTAGTTCCTGCTTGGAGAAGCGTGGCTTATGCTACTGCCTTTCAGGGACCCGAGGTGACATGCCTGCTGTTGAGATGCCGGTGTCCACGTGTCCGTATGGCAACAGGAACTAGGTGATTTCCAAAATGGCCAACGGCAAACTTCCAGTTCTGGAGATGACGTTGTTTCCAGTCACGGGTTTCCGTTGTTTCAGTGAGTGACATGCTGCTAACGGTTTCACCAGCATTAATGGCGGCAGTTTCACTGATTTTAGCCAACAATGATGGTGATACCGGCATGCCGGAATGCACACTCCTGCGAGGTTGTGAGGTGCCAGTGATTCCGTGGTTATGGTTGCCGGAAACAGTGCCACCGGCTCCATGGAATCACCTGCAAAATACAGGCACACTCATAATGAGGCCCATTGACTTGGGGATGGCACACAGGTGGTGTGGTACTGATTATGAATGGCAGTCCTGACCACTACTCTCCCAGTCACACTCCTTTAAAGTGTGTCCCTTCTTTTACACAGTCATTCTTAGTCCGTGAACTAGGCTTACAGATGGGCATGGATCTTGCACCAGTCCCCAAGATGAACGCAGTCACTAGCAGCTGCTTTCCTTCATGAAGATCTGTCACAAAACCCTTTACCTTCCCTCCTCTCTGTGTGCTACAATGGCCTCTAGTTTAGTGGCCTTGACTTTGGACTATGGAAATTCCCTTTATTTCGACTTCTGCAGGATACCTTAGCCATCAACTCTAAGTCATACATAACGCCACTGCCTACGTAGCTTGAAGCTTTCCTTATCTTACCTCCTTGGTGCCTCTGCCTGCCAAACTCCTAGGCTTCATATTTGTGCTTGAATTCTTTATTTCAGCTTCTTTGCATTGTTCATGTGTCCTGGATTTGGTCCTTACATTTTTTCCTCATTATGTGTTTATTACCCCCTTTCTCTCTAGCTTTGTTCCTCTAATTTTCAGTTTCTGGCAGAACATTCTCCAAATGTTCCTCTCTTTTTTGGAATAAACTCCCTTGCTGTTTCTAGCCACCTGAAATTCTGTCACTCTCTGGCAACCTTCCTCTTTCTCTGACTTCCAGCTTCTAAGACTTTGTGCTATTTAGCTATTTGTGTACTCGATGCCATGATGCCTCTAGAGACCACACACTCTACGAATCCATACCTCTACGCACACCCATGCCCTACTTGCTGTTGTAAGATTTGTGGGAATTCCAAACTTCAACAATCTGGCTGTACTGAGAGGGAATAGAGACTCAATCCTTATGTCATAAGAATAGACACCTAAGCACCTGGTTGTACAAGAATGATATTGGAATGTTGCTAATATATCTGTTTAAATGCTTTGATCGCTGCTCAAAGTCATCGACTTTATGTCTTAAAACTTTTTTCATTTGGATTACTATACCCGTGTGTACAACAAGATGATGATCACTATCAGGTTATTCTTGTAAAGAGCTCTGATGCCCCAAAAAGGCAAGATTTGCCCTATATGAAGTTCTAAGTAAACGCGCAAATAAACTTGACCAAATAGAGAATTGTAATGAGCAGATCGTTTTACAGATTATAAAGATTAATGTATGTTCACAGTTTAAAGTTCCACGATACATCAGAACATACTTCAGAAGAATTTAAGAAAACAGAATCTTCATCAGGACAGAATAATGCCATCTGCACCATAGTTATGTCATTAACTGGTCCAGTGATAACTATATCACATCATTATGCAGAAAAATATTTTGATATTATCTTAAAAGAAGCAAAGGTTTTCATAGTCAGAAAGTATGATCAGGACATTGTGCTAGGTCACCTGGCAGGATGCCACCAGATATGCTGAGGTGCTATCTTGAGAAAGTGAGGCCATCAATCATGGCAAGACGATTTACATTACAAAGCCAAATTGGTTTTATGCATCCTCTGACTTTAAGGTTGAAGAAATTACAAAATTAAATCCTGGAAAAACACAATTACATTTTTAAAACATCACAAGGAGCAGGACTGAGTTTTCAAATGTCAACCTCTTAAATGGCAACCCATTCTGTTGCATATTTGGTGGATACGTTTATTAAGAGAAAATGGGTTACTCCACCGATGTAGAGTAACCTTCCAGCTATCACCTCTTCTGTTTTCAGTAGGAACAGTTCAAAATGCACTGGTGTGTTAGATTTGTTCACACTATTACATTTCTTAAGTGAATTTAACACAACTTTTGATAAAACATGAAATAAGGATTGACCTTTTGAATAGCGTTATTAAGAATATGAATTAAGCAATAAATACAATAATATGTAGCTCATATTGGAAATCATGTTTTACACAAGTAGTTGTCTCCTGTATATTTCCAGAAAATCAAAGCTGCCACCCACTGTTCTAGGTAATGGAGAGCTTGAACGCCAGGACACCCTGTACTCCTGAGACCGTTCTCGTCCAAAGACAAATTTTGTCCAAGGAAAACGAGTAGACAGTGAAATGTCAATAGTAGTTCAAAAGGAAAATTAATTTGTGGAGTCAACAGAACGAAAAGTTGAACCAAAAGTAACAGCCGTGAGAAAATATTTCTTTATATTTTCAAAAGAGGGTTGACAAAATGCTTTATGCCAGCCCAATATAGAACCAAGGCATTCTTCATGAGTAATACAACAGAGTGCCTGTGTGTTTATATTCACTGATAGAGCTATAGTAGTGTATTTATTAGTTGAGACCCTTTAGCACTTCTTAACAAAACCTATGACATCAAAAAGTCCCATCCAAAGTGCACCGTTGGTATCACCACTACACAATTAGATGCCAGTGTACATGATGGAATACTGTCTTACAATGCATGGCATCTTGCAATAACTCTAAAAGAGCCTGGAAATAATGTTTTCATTTCAGGCCAGTTGAGACATCACAGCTGATCTGTAATTAGGGAAATTACATCACAACTGCTTTGCAATCAGTTAGTACGCCTCATTTGCGACATCACAATGCCTGCTGCATGAGCTGGCACAGAGAAAAATTCCACATGTCAGTGCAGCACTTAATTACAGCCGTGACAAGCTTTTCAAATTCCTTGCTTGTAAATGTGTTTTCTGTGACACTTTACTGCCATTAATTGACAAGGCCTGTTTACGGTAGATTGTTTAATGTGTTCACTGCAAGATTTTAACCAACATGAGCAAGAAGCTGAATGTTATTAATTATTTTAAAGTACAAAATGAAAACTTTTTTAATGTATTTTATCACAATTCTTAAATTAATATTCTGAAGCACATTAGAAGCCCCATGTTGTTTAAAAACAATACATACATATTCTACATTGATTGTATGATCAGCAAATGGAAGCTCTTGTTCATTAGATTAAGAAATAGGCCATTTATCATAAGGAATACCATTCCCCCTACTGTATGTATAAAGTATATTGCAAGTCATCTATGAGTTCCATGACCTCAAAAAGGATCTCCGCCTTCGGCTGTGTTCTTCTATCTGGTCGCGGAACACCTTTGTGACTTGCAATCTTTATATATAGAGCTGAATGTATGGATGTGTCTATATTTCTCCGTCTATACAAATCCACACTGTTGAACCCATGTCTACCAAATTTTGCATGGATTCCTCTTTTGTCTGGGGGAAGATTGTAGTCTATGTTTCGATGCAAAAAATGCACTCCATAGACACCCCCATTTACTGATGCTCACCCCGATTCAATAGAGTAGTTACTAGAAGGAGGCAACATTTATTTGGAAAACTGAAGCAAAATGTTCGATGCGTTTTTGTTATTCATTTGAAATGTATTGCTACTGAAAGTGTTAATTAAAGCATTTTTAAAGGGAATAAAAAAAAATTGGAAGGTTCACGCCACTCCAAATATGGGAAATGGCAAGGTTACATTTTACTCAAGTTCATTCAAGAGAAGAGAGCATAATCAATCAATCTTTCTTGCAAATGTTCTCAAATGTGCTGAAGCCGTTAAGTGACTGAAACATGCCGCACAAAAAACGAAACATCATTTGGAAAAGCTCCATCTGATGAAAAGCTAAAGTCAATATCAAGAGTTTCTGGAACACAACAACAAACTGCAGCATGACTTGCCAACCAGAGGACAAGAGCAACTTTCTCAGCAAGACTTGCTGACATGAGGATAAGAGCAACATCCTCCAGGGCACATGAGCCACAGGAGCAAACTGAAGCAAGACTTGCCGACAAGAGGACAAGAGCAATATCCTCGAGGGCACCTGACACACCACTCGATCAGGACATGGGCAATTCCGGGTACCCCAGCTAGTGTCCTTATAACATACAGTAGGGGGTACTTTATCCCATATATAATACCTTTCTGGATGAGTGTAAATACCATTCAGATAAAAAAGTTTTTACAAATTCCAGAAACTATTACTTGTCACTTTTTATAGGGTAACTGTTCAAGAAAAGCTAGATACAAGGAATTGTTAGAAATTGTCTGGTAGCAAGATTCTTGTGGAGTGAATTTGCCAAATCTTTGTTTCAAGAACATTGACATGTTGCCAACCAGAGACTTATGATTTATGATGAAGTGCGTCAAGTGTTTAGTGTGGAATTGTCTGAAGAGCATCCCGGACGTGTGAGCAAGCCGTGCTGCAGTATTTTGGAGCAGTCCCTTTAATTCTAACCAGGATAAAACACCTTGCGGGAAGCGGAGGAACGCAAAGCGATGCAAAGTATTTCAAATGTTTAATGTGTTCAGTGGTGAGCAGGGGTGAGGCCGTCCTTTTGTGCCTAAGCAGAGCCTGCTTTCTAGGGCCATCACGGACCTATGGACCTGCGCCTCCTCATTCACCGGCGCATTGAAATCTGCATTATCCTCGCTTTCAGCCTAATCAGCTTCAACGTGGGGAATAAAATCACCAGGGCAGTTAAAATCGTGTGAGTTAATTCTTTTTCCCACATTGTGGAGACAATTTACTTTTCAAAGCAGCGTTGGCAAGTTGTACCTGAAGTTAGACTTCTGAAAACTCAATTTATATCTGCTGACACTGCAGAAATTCTTTTCAGAGACTTTCTTTCGAAACAGCTTTGTTGGCCTAAAGGAAGGCTGCCTTTTCAAAGAGTTGACATTTTTGCTGGGAGTCTCTAAACTTAATCCGAGTTGGAGCCCACTTTGGTTGTAATTATTCACTTGAGTGTTGAACTATATGGAGAAATCTGCCTGGGATTTCGGAACTCGGCTGATTCTCCCTCGGTACTTGTAGTGTGGTTATTTAAACCATGATTGGACGTTCTCTAGATGAGTCACATAACAACATCTGGTATTAGAGAGTCCCCAACTGTGATTTCATGGTGGCAGGTCTGTGGCTCCAGTGAGCCCGCTTGTGCAGGGGAGCTCCATTTTGGCAGGAGCTACAGAGGACAGAATAATCACAAACGTGAGCATACATTCGGGAGAGCATGCCTGGTTTCAAGATTAAATACAGATTTTGGGGGCGTGGCACCAATGTCTGATTACAAATCACACAATGCGCAGGGCATACAGCAAGATGTCGCTTACCCCTATTTCTGGACATAAAATCATTGACTTCCTCCCAAAATCTGGCACAAGCACAGAAATCAGACCACTTGTTAGGTCCTGTGATGTGGCAATGATGGATCATTCACATGTAAATGATCAGAGTAAGCTACATTTGGTGGAGTCTATTCAGCAGTTTAAACTATCTAATGATATTATTTCTGTTTGTGTGGACTCTGAAATTTTACCAGGAGGACCCAGATTCTATTTCAGTGCAATCAAACCCTGGATCTCCACTGCTCTCACAGACTATTATCTAACTCGGAGGAAGGTCTTTCAATTTCGTCTACATAACTTTATTTCCGCATAGGTTTTCACAAATAATTGATCATTCCATAGCTTTCCCATTACAATCAATAGCACAAATAAATGACACAAGCACAATGATCCTGGGATACAGAAAGATCTCATGGGACTACGGTAAATTCTCAGACTTGATTGATATGTTAGCAACCATTAAAACCCATAAACGAGGGGAGGCCCTACAGACCTTTCCCCCAATTGAACAGCATTCGCTCCTGACAATACAGACCCCTTTGACGTAGTTCCACTGGAATAAAAGCTCATTTTGATTGTACTACTTGCAGTGGTATTGTGTAGCCTGTTGCTACTCAATATGTCCCTAACCACTCTTGGGTCTCGAAACTTAATCTGAACAGAATCAGATCCATCCTCCCCCATTTTGAAGATCCTGTTACAATCAACAACAAATTCCCCAAGACAAAATGACAACCCCTCACGGATCGTAACCAATGTAAGCACTTGTTCTGGAGAGTATCCCTAGGTTCATACCATACCACTTTGAGGTTAGTTTGGGAACTCTACGCAGGATGATGGACAGCGGGACAAAAGGTCTGTTAGTTTTATCTTGGAGGTTAGGCAGATCCTGGACCAGTACGCTGACAGTTTTCACAGGCATTGCATTCGCCCTGGGCGATCTGTCTATCTGTAAGCAACGAGACTGACTCGATAAAAGCGGGGAAGCAAGGTGCAGGATCCCTTTAGGATCGGGGTCAGCTGTAGCTGGTTCTCACAATGACCTTGTTCCCCTTTGAACTTTAGTATTATTATACCCTGCTCTATTCCCGTTACAAAGCCTGCTGTCTCCCTGAATTGTTTTAGGGTAATTGCTACAAGATTCGGGAGTAAGGGGACTGACTGTCCTTGGAGCATTCAGGTTATTCAGGATCCCTTTCTCTAACACTTGGTTAATCGGGGATTTCCCAGCAACTACTCTCTTTTCAGTGGCTTAGATTAGGGACAGAAGCAGGTTCTTTATTAGCAAATGTTCAGACAAAACTATACGACAACTACCACAGCACTTCTTTGATTCTAGTTCCCCCTACCCTTTCTGTTCGGGGGTGGTGTTAGTGGCAATAACCATTTCCTAGACGTTGGTTGCTGGACTGAGTGTACTATCCAGTGAGGCTACATTCGATTTTCTTACGACACACGCTGAGCGCCCGCCAGGCTCCCTTCCCACGCTTACAGCTAGTGGGCTAGAGGATTGGTTGGAAAACTCATCAACATTCACTTTGGATGGTGGCATGACCTCACCGCTGCTTAGTGGCCGAGTTTTGGTTTGAGCCAAGTATAGTGACTACCTTGACAACCTGACATGGGAGGGGGAACAACAAGAATTTCACTCTGCACAGGGCCGGGGATAATAGTGACAGGGTTAGAATGGGGGCGGCCCAGCCAGAATCACTGGGAGGCCCCCCTGGGCACAGTTGTTGGGCCTAGCGGACTTGGGAGATGGATCAGCAGTCTACACCCCCCTGACCCCCCAGACACTCAAGGGCCACATTAACATCAGTTAAGAAGATTATGATGAGAGGTGTTGCAGAGGTTGTGGTAGTCTCAAGGGTATCAGAGGTTAGCCCCTCCCCGGGTGTCAAGCTGATGGGGGCACTAGGTGTACCCAGGAACTACTGAATTTCTCTAATAACATTAACAATAAGCAGATGGGCATCACCGAAGGAACTGGAGGTGGCACTGTCGGTGCCTGCTATACTCAAATCCAACAGGTCAGCAACACCTGGGAGAGCTGGGGTGGTTAGGTCTAAAGTTTGTTTCTTCCTCTTAAGTGTCAATATTTTCCTTTTTGGTCCCAGGCCATGCCCAGGAACCAATCCAACGCCAGCTCTGAATCCAGTATCAGGTACAGGTACGGGTGCCTCCTCGGGATCCTGACAGATGGAGCAGACATGATGGTTATGTTAGCACAGTCAGAACAGTCAGGACAAGGCATAAAACACAAAAGAGATGCAGCCACTTCAAGGGCTTCAGAAATTGCCCCGATGAGACAGTAAAGGTGCACTGATAGTTTCTTCAGGGGCTTAAGTGAGCCAGGCAATGAATGTGCAGTAGTGACAGAGTCTCAGTGATTTTAATATCATAGAGCTTTCCGGTCCCTCCTGTTGCCTTCCTTAGAAACCCCCAATGGACCAGCTTTATGGAGCAGATTAGAGAGCATGGCAGCAGCAACAGCAATGGCACAGCTCAGCAGGAGAGTGCTGCATCTCAGCTTTCAGAACGCCAAATATGAACAGTAATTGAGAGGTGTTCAAAGAAGAGGCGCACACCCCGCAGCCAGCAAACACCCACACTCTTGAGCCACTGCAGGCTTTACCCTTGTGAGGGAGAGATGGAATGTTTTAGTCCTTGGCAGGGGGACGGGGCTTGCAACATCAGGACAGCAGGACTGCAGGCCATGTCTCCAGGGATTGTGGGACGCCAACCCAGCACCATTGACCCCGGCAGGCTTTCAGATTCTTCTATTAATGGCGTTGAGACTTCCTTACATCACACTCTAGAGGACATGGACGAAGGATTTAAGCTCTCTTCACCATCTATATCGGCACTGAACTCGGTTCTTGCTGCCTTTGTTGCAATGTACGATAATATAAGAGACAAAGTTAGAGCACATACGCTCATGTTGGGTGAAATCCATCTTAAAGTGGAAACAATAGTCAATGCTACTAACCAAAACATGTGCCATTTAGTCGAAATCCCCATCTGCCCCGAACTCCATTGTATTCTTTAAAGGAGGTATATTTGCCCACTTCATCCAGCATTATACACCAGAAGAATGTGCCATGTGCTCCCTCCCCTCGATCGGGGTATATCTCACCTTGGCCCTCTCAACTGGGTTGCGGTCCCTAGTGAAAATCAGTTAACATCTGACATACCAGAGATCAAGTTGCAGGGCGTCTCTCAGATAGCAGACCATATAGCTGCTACACCACAGATAACTAGCGATCTGGTGGAGATGGAACAGGTGGATGGTAATACTGAGGTAGAAAATGTCATCATGTCAGAAAAGACTAAGAAAAAATGGGGGGAGGGAAAGAAAACAAAGAAAACAAAACATCTGAAACTGGAACTGGAACTCTATAGAATTTTCATCACAGTAAATCCTCTGAAATCTCACCATTCACGAGTCTCTCTCTAGGCGGCCGGATCCATTATTAGCTGCGGCTAATGTAATCTCTGCCCCTTTTCTTACAGTCGAAACTCAAACCATAACTATAGATACTGGTACTATCAGTGAGACTCTAGTCCTATTTGAACAAAATGTTCTGTTAATGGTAACAGATGGACGCAGTGCAAACATTGCTGTCCAGACTGACCCGATCATTGTAGTTGATGAGTCTGCTACAAAGCGGGTCAGCATTGATCTTGGAAACCTGGAAAATGTTCATCTACAGGGGGTCCAATCAATGCGTACTGGGTATATGCTGTAGATAACGAGTCTGCACCGGCCAACTGTTATAGTAATCTAGGTCTTAATTCTGTTCTGATAAATTGCTCTAATATTCATTCTAGAAGAGAAAGAAGGGAGGCACCCTTGACATCGCAGGCCTCCACTTCTTCTGCCAGTCGCATACTTTAGGAAAAACTAGTGGCAAGGGAAACAAATTACTGAGCAACTAGAGAACAAGCTTCACTCAGTAATATTGAGGACAACCTACATGATAAAAAACCTACAGGGGAAAAGTTCATGAAAAACCATGACAAAATTGCATCAGTGTTTAGTATACTAAGAGGCGCTCTGAGTAAACAACCTGATGGCATCAACAGTGGGAGTAATTTGCTACACTCAGGATACATAAAGAAAGAGGTCTACAAACCAAGTAATGTTGAATTTAGATCTGCTCAAAAGTGTACTGCATTTTTTAAGTTTCAGCTGACCAGTATGTATCAGGAACAAAAGCAACTCTGTCTAAATAGAACTAATGTGCTGTCTATTTTTTCTGAGGCGGGAAAACTAAAATTGATTTCATCCCATGGTGTACAAAGAGTTGAGTTCGGCAGTCCCAGGAGAACTGATACATGCATTTTGCATATTGACTCTCTCTCTCACTATATGAGATGATAATATATGAGGCTGCAGAACTCAGACTTGGCTTTGAGTTGAGTTAATAAACCGATAATGGTGAGCATCATAACATAAAAGCTTCCAATAGTCATGAAGGGAAAGACATTTTGGTATCAGTGAGAAATAATGGTAGGACTTCTAGAAGAGTTGAATTTTCACTCCACATGGGTTCCGAAAGAGATATTGAAGAAGATTGTTACATGGCTGGCAGGGGCAATTCAGGGCCTGATACACTTGCAAGGATCCTCTAGGAATTTTTGATAGTCCCTCTGGCGTCAGTGTTGTTTCATGGAATACAAGAGGACACATCCATTTATTCACAAACCCTGAGGTTGTAGGGATGTTGAAGTTATATAATTGGATACTCCTACAAGAGACCTGGCTGATGGACTGTCTCATTGTCGAATGTTTAGAGGATTTTAGAGCCGGTCAGCTAGCACAGCGTGCAGAGCCTGCCATCGTAGGTTCGATTCCCGGCAGGACCAAACTCAGACTTTCATCCTTCAGAGTTTCGATAAATGAGAGCCACACACCGTTGGTAAGCAGTGCTGAGATACCTGAGGGTTCGTAGCACTATATAAATGCAAATTATTATTATTACCTTGTATTTGTTAAGCACGCTAGTAAAGGTGCTTATGGGGAGTGACGGGGGTCTCTTGGTTGCACAGTTGAGGTCCGGCTGCAAGACAAATGTCCTCCACTCTTGACGGGTTCTAATAGTAGAATTGCTCTTAAGCACAAAAGGGTTTAAAATTCAAATTGTGTTGATTAATATCTATTGGAACAAAGAGGTATGTGATTTGGATACTTGGCTTGCTGGCTTGGTTGATAATGTGAAGAAATGGAAATCTGTACCAAGGGAGTTGTGCTCTTGGCAGGGGACCTGCATTCACGTTGCCCAATAATTGAGGCCAAGGAAGAATATTTGAAACATGGCCATTCAACCTCAGCTCAATTGAGCAAAGAGGAAAGGGGTTCAAGATGGTCCTGTTTGCTGTATTCTTTGGGATTACTAATGACAAATGGGACTGTCCATAGGAACATACCGAGTAAGCCTACATGGTATAGAGGGACGCCTAAGTCTGTCTTAGATTACTACTTTATATATAAACATTTGTTTGACCATTGTAGTAAAATGATTGTTAAATCCTCAGACTGTCATGATCACTGTATGGTGAGCCTTGAATTTAATTTCCAGCTGGGTAAAATGGAGTTGGGTGCTCCTGTGGGTTTACAATTGAACTGTGGAAGGAATTGGGTAAAACAGAACAGGGTTCTATTGAGAAAATGAATTGTAAAATGAAAGCTATTTTGGCAGACACTCCATATATATAGAAACACTTTTTCGTTAATGCTGTTTCCTGTGAGTATTCAAAAACAGACATTATATCTTCAGTGTTTGTGGCTAAGGTTGTTGACAATTGGACACAAAAAGGCGAAAACAGACACATGCATTTAACAAGGAAATATTGACGGCTAAAAATAAAATAAAAAGTGATATTAGGTGAATTGAAAAGTCCTTATTGACAGGTCGATCAAAAATTTCAATGGAAAAAAAGGAGAAGTGAAGGTATAATAATACTTTAAGGAGTATGTGTGCGCAGGTTTTAAAGAGAGACTTTGAGCATTTGCATACGTTGAGCATATGTTTATAAAATTGAGGAATAAAGAGTTGAGGGCTTGCTGGGAGATTATAAACAAAACCAAGAATGGGCAATCCAGTAGTCAGAGGAACCAAATCGCAGAGAATGTATAGGTAGAACATGTTTTGTCCTTATATGCTGGTGATACAAACTCAGTTGCGTTCTGTGGGGCTAATAAAATGGTAAATGAAAATGCTTGGCACTTGGGTGTCGACCAAGGCTTGGTGAATGTATGTATTCATAAGGCTAACAGCTTAACTGCTGCAGACCCTAGTGAACCTTTTAATAAATTATTTAGAAAGGACCCAGATATGTGGTCCACAGTTTTGTCTATTCTTTATAAGGAAATTGCTTTGGGTGCTCACAATCGGCAGTCCTGGCATAATGCCTATGTTATTTCTATCCATAAGAGGAGTTTGAAGACCGAACCCAAAAATGACCATCCTATTACAATCCTGCATGCAGAGGGAAAGATCTTTACATCCTTCTTATTAAAACTTCTAGAAATCTGGGTGATCAAAGCCAGGGGACAAATAAAATGCCACACCAGCTTCAGAAAATTTTACAGTACCACCATCAATGGGATTATTATAAGGTGTCTTCAGGATTTAGCATGATCAGGCAAATTTGACGCTGTCTACGCCGCCTTAATAGATCTGTCAGTGGTGTTTGACAGAGTCGGTAGGAAAGTCTTGTGGTTCAAACTGTCTAGGTGGCTTAATCCCTGAAGGCTTATTATGGATGCTCATTAGACTTCATGAAAACAGCTCAATACAGATTAGATAGGATCAATCGGGCCAACTCTCGAGGAAGATCCAGACACATTCTGGTCTGAGGCAGGGGTACATGTTGGTCCCCTGCCTCTTCAACTTATACGTCTCAGATGCAGTCAAATTTTTGGAACAGGTTTCCTTTGCTCCTCCTAAAATTGGCCAATTGGGTATAACATGGATTGGCTAAGTGGACGACTTCCTCTTGGTTGATCGTACCCCCACTGGCGTCCACCGGTTAATCAGTGTTTTCTCTATGTTTGCTAAAGCCAATCTCCTGTCCATAAATGCCAAGAAAATCAAAGTCATCGAGTTCATTAGAAAAAGGAAAACATTGAGTTTTGTATGGTGGCTCTAAAAACGAAAAGTTCAAAATAGTAGAGAACTTTGTGTACTTGGAGTTTGCAATTTGTAGTAGACCTCATGAGGACTTTATGGAAAGACAGCTTTCTCAGAGAGCTCTTTGGTTATCCAATCAAGCTATCAAAGTTAACCAGAGATATGGTAGATGTTCATTAAAATAAGATTTGTTTTTAGGGGAAATTAGCCCTCAAACTTCTATATGGCTGGCAGTTACTTTGTCCGGATACTCTGAACCATTTTGACAAGATGGAAGCTTTCATTTGGCAGAGGCTGTTCAGAGTCCCTAGTGCTGTACCTGGGGCGGCTATCCATTTTGATTTGGGGCTCAGGTCACTGAATGTTGGTGTAAAGTGGAGGATACTGACATTTTATGGGTGTATCCTAAATCCCTCTGTAAATACACTATACAAAGATCTGCGTGGGGTTTTGGAGGACAAAAGTAACCATACTCTTGTAACCATTGGAGTTTTTGGTAAGGCAATTTTGAGGGAAATAGGTATGGACAAATTGGATATGGTTAATTCCTGTGCCTTACTAAAGCACTAATTATATTATCTGGATTGGTGTCAAACCATAAATAAATTAGATGAGTACTCCTCCATGTAACATTTAAATGGGAGCACAAGAGATATGAAGTCATGGCTCATTATTTGAGTGGATTTCTGAATCGGTGCTATAGAGAAGACTTTTAGTAGATTTAGATGAAATGTATGAAATACAGGTGAAATTCTATTGTAAGAAGGAACCAAAAACACCTGAAACATTGAACCATCTGATTGTTTATTGCACTGGTTTACATGGACTGCACACTATATTCTTTGCAAGTATTGTAAAAGAAATCAGTTTTGAAGATGGTGAATCCTTTTGGTCATATTGTCTTGTGGGTAATCCCACTTCAACATGTATAGCTGTGATTGGCTTTTTAAGATGTCTACATTTGCGGGTGGAAATAAGTATTAACTACTGTAGTAATTGTTGATATTCATAGTGCACTTTGTATCACAATATTAGAATTGTGAAAGGTGTGGGCTCTCTGGTTAGTGAGCCAACTTAGATGTTTTTTGATGCCGCTATGGTATATGTATACACAGTAATATATTACTGGTTTTAAGGCCCATTCATCCTTTTTTTTCTCTCTTCTTTTCTAGTGATTTAACTTGATTTTAAGGAGACTAATGTCATTTTCAATATGTTGCGATAAAGTTTAATGTTAATGTTTTTTTTTGTAAAGGTTGAAGTTTCTTTGACCAAATACAATTAAAAGACAAAACAAATACCTTTATTAATCTAGAACATTGGCTATGCAGAGGGGGTTTGTAGGACCTACTTTAGGCCACAAAATGAAATGCCCTAAAAGGTGTTTTGAGCAAGCATTTCTCTTTAAATTAAATGATTTTATTTTGATGAAAAGTAGGAATGCATTGACAACTATCAATAATATGTGAGCAAGCGTGAGGAATCAGATCCTGTATTATGATAAACTGAAAAATGTTTAGCAAGTGTACAATTGCCAAAATACAGGTATTGCAGTTGAATTAGTTAGTATACCTGCACAATTAACTTCATTACTGAATCCACCTCAGCTGCAAAACGTATGGAGTTTACTGCTATGTAGAGTACAGTGTACTGTTTAACATAGCTTGAGAAGCTGTCTTTGATGCACTGAGTAAAATGCAAGAATCTACATTAGCAGTTGGTGGGGGAGCTAGCCAATCAGGTTGCTCAGATCGCGGGCTGAATCCCACGAGCCAAGCTACCTGATGACTACTCTCCCACCCCATAATCGTACTGCCACCCTCGCGTCCCTTCCACTCTGGTCTCTTGTCCGTTCCCAACTCCGTACCTCGCTTACCTGATTCTGCTGCTGCCACTCCATTTTCTCCTCCGGCTGCCATCAAAATGAAAGATTTGCTCTGTCTGGAGCCCTGCCTTCCAGCTCCATGGCAGCAATCTTAAGTAAGTATTTTGTTTAAATGAGCGGGACGGCTCGAAGGCGCCTCATTAATTCAAACAAAATACATTGCTGTTAGCACCCCTGTTTTCTGGATTAAATACCAAGGGTGCAAATAGCAATAACACCTGATCCCGCCTGCTGGATCATGTGGTAACAGCCCCAGGGCCCACGATTAAGGCCCTTGCTGCGCTCTGGCCTATAACTTGGGGTCTGGGCCATTATCACTCGATCTGGCCTGCGAAATTGTGAGTTATTGCTATACTACTAGGTTCACACCCCATACATGCTTATTTACTGAGTCTGGGGAAGACAGTGAAAAATATGTGCTAAATGTATGACAACTCTGCAAACATCACAAGGACAGGATGAACATACCCCATTGAATTGAGTGTACTTATATAAAGATTTTGGGCTTGATCAAATACATCTGTGTTGCATAAACTAGGCCAGGCTGGAGAAGACAAGTGTTAATTGAGTGGTTAAATCAGTGAGAAATTCAAAACAAAAGTCTGCTTTTAACATGGAGCATTACTGACCCTAATGAGAATGATGTGATTTTGTTACTGAATGAGCATATGTTGTTGAGAGGGATCAATGCTATCAACTCGCAAATGAAGGCAAGTTGCTTTTTACACACACTCCAGAATAAAGACAACCGCTAGGGAAATAGACCAGGAGATAGCGTTGCAAGGATAAAAAGGTTTATTTGTACAGAATACAAATATCAGCAAAGGACTCTGCTGCTCGAGAACACTCTAACTAGTACATTCACAAACAAGGGCTGGAGCCGCCATGGTCCTTTTGCCTAAGAACATTTGATCCAAGGACTCCCTTGTTCACCGTTGTCGACCGCTTTCGTCCTGCCGGAGAAAGTCAAGGTTGCCGATGACCAAGGAGAATATGCCGGTGGGTTTCCCGCCACCTGAAGGCCTCAGAGACTTCGACGAAGCTACTGACGCCAGCTGTAGTCACGTCCCGTTCACTGATGCCGACGACCCCACGCCCATACTGGGACACAGTTCTTCATTGACTCTTTGTGGCAATGAACCATCGTCGTCAAGGTGCACCGCATGCCTCCCCTCTTGCAAAACTTGTTGGACCACTCGTCAACGAGCAGTGCAAGGACTGAAGCTGCTGCCTCAATGACAATGTTCACCTTTTCTTCATCTCTGAAGTTCGACGACCCGTGGCTCCTGCCTTAAAGAGAGTGCACTCAAGAAGGGCCCGTCGATTCCCAGACGAAGAACTCTACAACACAAAGTACATTTGGGTTGCAGAACTATAGAATAAGATAAGACTCTAATAGGCAATATATGGACTCGGCTTGTAGTGTATTTTCATTTACAGGTTGCCCAGGTGGTGAAAGATTAAAGAAATATCGAGGCTAAATACCACTCAATAGAAATACGCCAGTCATGACTACAATGGTACAAGTACCCTTTTATTCTGCAGAACAGCTGTCTGGTCCCTCAACTCCTCCCAACTTGTGGTAGCAGACACTGTGAGATGAGAGAGTGCTGGACATTACAAAGCATGCATTTTTTATATATTTCTCTCTCAATCCCGGACATATCGGCCAGCCCATCTTTGGGTTACATATTCATTAGAATTCACAGCCCGTTCATATACTAATGCAGATTCAAATAACCATACATTGTTCAATGTTTTCCACAAACACTAGACATGTTTTCCTATACATAAGTCACAATGGTAACATTTGGTTACAAGCTTAAAGTTAATCCAGTTTCAATGGAACTAACACACAGATTTCTGCAAAGGCACACGGTTTCATCTATTCAGCATTCTGTTCGACTGTTTGAACAAGGATGATGCTATTGGTACAGGCAACATCTAAATTACTGTTCAGTTCAACTCTAGTTTAGCTCCAAGGTTTCTTAGTGCAGGACAAACAATCCACTCTCAGCAGTCACAACATGTTTATCTGTGTTGACATAGTGCAGAGTTAATTTTTCTCTGCTGTAGCCGAAAACACAAGTTTAATATGAGACAGAAACAGGAGTTAAACAAAATGGCAGATGATTCTAAAATGGCAGCATAGTCAGCCTTATTCAGATTCATTCTAAAACGCTTTTTTGTGCGATGCGAATGCGCTTAGGCCAATGTTTGTTATTAAGCAGTATTATCCGAAATATACTTTAACAACCCCTCCTTTTGGCTTAAGCCATGAACATTTATTCAAATATCAGCATCTGTCTAGTATTTGGTGTTTGACACAATGACTGAGACAACCCTGCCTGAAACTGGTATGAATGCAGTGTGAAGTGTTGAATGGGAGAGTGCTTGTCCGAATCCACATTCTGAGTTGTGAGTGTCTGGATGGAGAAGAATGGTCTGAATGCACCGTGCGCCTGATTGGCTGCCTGACTGCCTGAATGCCCTTCTGAGTGATTGGTTGCCTGAGTGTGACCCAGCAGAGTAAATGAGAGATCAACAGTATATCTGGGGGCCTCTCACTGTTAGAAATAGTTCAGAAGCTGAAGTTGATACTTGATGCTTACTCTCAAAGCCGAGCTGGAAGTAGAAGGTGAACCGCTGTTCCCTTCCTTGCAATCTGAAAGCTGCTGTGCCTTCAAGAACTGATCCAAGAGAGCACCTGGCTAGGAGACCTCTCCCCGAGCTACAAGGGACCATTGTGCACCAGCTGATCTGTGCCAAAGCTCCCTGGTAGACAGACCTATGAAAGTCTGCCGACCGGAGAAGGGAACTGCCGAGGAGAACAAAGAGAAGCCCCGGACAGCCATCCACCATCTATGACCGCCGCCGCCAACCGGAGCCGCCATGGTCCCTTTGCCTAAGAACATTTGATCCAAGGACTCCCTTGTTCACCCTTGTCGACCACTTTCGTCCTGCCGGAGCAAGTCAAGGTTGCTGATGACTGAGGAGAATATGCCGGTGGGTTTCCCGCCACCCGAAGACCTCAGAGACTTCCACGAAGCTACTGACACCAGCCGTAGTCAGGTCCCGTTCACCGATGCCAGAAGCCGACAACCCAACGCCCTTACTGAGACACAGTTCTTCATTGACTCTTTGCTGCAATGAACCATCAATTCAAGGTGCACCGCACGCCTCCCTGTTTCAAGATGTGTTCGACCACTCATCAACGAGCACCGCAAGGACCGAAGCTGCTGCCTCAATGACAACATTCACCTTTTCTTCATCTCTGAACTTTGATGACCCTTGGCTCCTGCCTGAAAGAGAGTGCACTCAAGAAGGGCATGTCGATTCACAGACGAAGAACTCTGCAACACAAGGTACATTTGGGTTACAGAACTATAGAAGAAGATAGGACTCTAATAGACAATATATGGACTGGGCTTGTAGTGTATCTTCATTTACAGGTTGCCCAGGTGGTGAAAGATTAAAGAAATATCGAGGCTAAATACCACTCAATAGAAATATGCCAGTCACAAGTACAATGGCACAAGTACACTTTTATTCTGCAGAACAGCTGTCTGGTCTCTCAACTCCTCCCAACATGTGGTAGTGGACAACGAGAGATGAGAGAGTGCTGGACATTACAAAGCATGCATTTTTTATACATTTCTCTCACAATCCCGGACATATCGGCCAGCCCATCATTGGGTTACATATTCATTAGGGTTCACAGCCCGTTCACATACTAATGCAGATTCAAATAACTATAGATTGTTCAATGTTTTCCACAAACACTAGACATGTTTTCCTATACATAAAACACAATGGTAAAATTTGGTTACAAGCTTAAAGTTAATCCAGTTTCAGTGGAATGAACACAAAGATATCTGCAAACGCACACAGTTTCAGCTATTCAGCATTTTGTTCCACTGTTTGAACAAGGATGACGCTATTTGTACAGGCAACATCTAAATTACTGTTCAGTTCAACTCTAGTTTAGCTCCAAGGTTTCTTAGTGCAGGACAAACAATCCACTCTCAGCAGTCACAACATGTTTATCTATGTTGACACAGTGCAAAGTAAATTTTTCTCTGCTGTAGCCGAAAACACAAGTTTAATATGAGACAGAAACAGGAGTTGAACAAAATGGTGGATGATTCTAAAATGGCAGCATAGTCAGCCTTATTCAGGTTGATTGAAATGCGATTTTTTGTGCGATGCGAATGCACTTCGGCCAATGTTTGTTATTAAGCGGTATTATCCGAAATATACTTTAACAAACCCTCCTTTTGGCCTAAACCAAGAGCATTTATTCAAACATCAGCATCATCCAAAAATCATGTATCATTGTCAGAGCAACCTGAATCACTGTCCTCGAAAACATTAATCACCATTAACTCCTTGATGGTAGTATCCTGCATTACTAAAGCATTAGACATTTTCCCGGGCACATGTGTCTAAGACTCTAGTGTACCTATTGCCTGTGCACAACTTCCTCCTATCATAGAACACATGACAGACAGACATTGTATGCAACAACAGCAAAACAGTATAATGCCAAGAATTACCATTAAGACTGCAAAGATTTTTTCCAACCCCAAGATCGCAACAGGTCCCAGAACCATGTACTAATACCCCAGTTTCCCTCTGGAACATGTACTTCAGTACGTAAGACATGTCAATTCTTAATCACCTTAAATACGATGGGGGAGGAATCAGGTACAAAGACACAACATGCAGAGCCCACCATTTTGCATATTCACCACGCTCAGCTAGAAGGATGTCTAGCAACATCCTATTTTGGAGAGCCACTAATCTAATAGCCTTTTGCTCTAGCGTCATATTATACAGAATGTCAGTGGTCTCATTGATGGTTTTCTCAAACACTCTTGCCAATTTTCTAAAATCTTGGGAATTTATTATTGGTTCCCAGAACGGCACAAAGTTTTTGGCAACATCACTCAGAATTTGCGAAGGAGTGTCACCATTCTCATCCCGCCTGGGATGAGTTTTAGAGACTTCAGCAATGGTGGCGACATATACTCCTGGCAACAAACATATACTCCTGGCAACAATATGCTCAAATAAGTACCCTTCCAATCTCTAGGTAACCATGGATATGCCTCATCACCGCAAACGAAGTAAACAGGATCTCCTATGTACAGAGGTCTATCCGCACTGGTTAGTACACCAGTATTTGTACATCCCTCAAATGTACCCATTCGTTGGGAACCCTCTCTTTGTATGCTGAATGGAATGGAGTTTGGTCTATGGTAGATGGTATAGGAAGGAGGCATGGCATCCCTATTACCTATGAGAACCGTTTTGAAAGTAATGAACGACTGAAAAGGTCAAGAGAGTCTGTCAGAAGGCCTAATAGAAGCAACATTCATCTTGCTCCTATTTGCAAAACAAGAACATCCTAAAGGTGTTAAAAAGCGCTTTTCAAATTTGTTAAGATTAGTCCCATCAAAATTCCCAGTGACACTATCGTTCCATCGGCCAAAGAATAAGGTCCTAAGTGAAGTGTAGCAGGCAGAAATTAAAGGGAGAGGATGTATATACCAGCCCAGTCCCTTCTCCCCATGTTGTGGCAAATGTGAACACACCTGTCACGCTACGGCCAGAGAAGAAGTGGCATCAATGGAATCTCTGTTAAACTGTTTCTTCCACATCAGTGTAACAGTCTAGTCTTTCCTCAGATCGACTGGTTATAGCCCTGCTATGCCCCCAGCCAGTTGCGTTGCAACTCGCTTCTGTCAACCTGTGTTTGACTTCCCTCATAGTTCGCAGTGCTCCCAGTTTCTGTGTTCTTTTTCCTCCTGAGCAGGTATCCCTGTATGCTGCTCCATTATTTTTTCCTTCGTTTCCTGACTTTCCTTCGTGGGCTCCCCTTCCTTTCTACTTCCTGCTAACTTTTCTACCTTTGTTTACATTTCGTTCCGTGTTCGCCGACTCCGGCTCCTCCTCCCTCAGTCTCGCTGGAGCCGGTGTCGGAAGTGAGGACTCTCCTCCTGTTTTGCACCTTCAATTGTGTTCCAGGTAATAACTCTCTGTCTGGTGGAGCCAGTTCTGTTATCTATATGGTGCTTGGTTACGTATCTTTATCTCATTCTGACATTAAAGCGTTATTATGCTGCGGTGCATCTCTGACAGTTTCTCTCATTCATTCCTTCTATCTCTCTCTCTCTCTCTCTCTCTCTCTCTCTCTCTCTCTCTCTCTCTTTCTTACCCAGCCCTCTTTTTTCTTGTTTGCTGTTTCCGACGAGTGTCCGGCATTTCCTTTTTCTGGCCAACAGATTTGGATCCATAAAGGGGGTGAAAGGTTTGTTCCTTCCTGTTGTATTGGCCTTGGGACTCTTGTGCTCTTACAAGGATTCACCTCAGCAATTAGGCTCTCGGAGCCTCCACTAGACATCACAGGATTTCATCAAGCCATCCTACCATCCATTCGACATACAGGTTTTTTTCTGCCACACCGGCTTTTTCCCTGCATTTAGGGACTTGCTCCTCAGGGGTCATCTGACCGCTGTTCACTTCACGATCAAGGTGGCCTCAGGTGGAGCTCGTCCTTACCTTTATGAACAAAAAGATAGAAAGCCTAAGAAGAAAGTAGAAGAAGAGGCTACTACTAAGAAGGACAGAAGAAGAAGACAAAGGGTATCTCTATAGGAATATCCATGTGAGGAAAGTCAAAGGGGGGGTTCTTCAACTTCTGACAGTTTGCAACGCCAAAAGACCGACATGGCCACGCTAGAGCAGTACCAAGAACTAGCAAATGCTTTACAAGGTGGGCAAGTTGAGGTCCATAACCTACGTGCTGAAAATGTGAATGTATGCCATCAAGTAGCAGCCCGAGATGAATCCCGAGGTGACCTACACCCTTTGACTTTCTCCTTTGGAAAGTATGATGGCAATCGAAGACTATTAAAGGAGTGCCTTGACTCCTGCATGGTGTACTACACTTTCCGACCCAAGGCTTACAAACTCGACAGGGTGAAGGTTGGATTCCTAGTGTCCAACCTGGTTAGCAATGCCCTGTCATGCGCCACTCCCTTGATCGTTCAAGCCGATCCGGCCATAAATGACTATGCACAGTTTACTCAGCTATTGCAAACAAGATTTGACCAACCCGAAGTTCAATATTCTTCATATGAAGCCTTTTTGGACATCCGTCAGGGTTCACAGGATATACAGACCTATGCTTCAGTCTTCACGAAGCTGGCTTAAGACGTGCGCTGGCCAGACTCAGCCAAGCAGACACTTTTTCGCAGAGGCCTGCGTGATGATTTAAAATATGAATTAGCTAGAGTGGCCCGCCCTGCCTCATGCCAAGAATGAGTGTCCTTGACCATCCAGTTTGAGTTCCGTATGCAGGAAAGAAGGCATGAAAGTAGACGAGCCAGGGTCCCTCCTTCTTTAGGAACTCCTACAGTGAATCCTCCTTCACGAGAACAGATGGAAGAACCTATGCATATCGGTACTACTAGAGGTCCCCTGATCCCGGAAGAATGGAAGAGGAATAGAGATCAGGGGCTCTGTATGTACTGTGGGTCTTCAAAACACCTACTATGCACCTGTCCTGATGTTCCTCCAAGACGGTCGGGAAACGTCCCTCCCTGGTCTTGAGCAGGAAAAGTTCCTGGGTGGATGCAGTAGGCCCCTGCAATGTTAGTCAACAAACCAATGAAACTGATGATAATAGACTCATGGTGCTTACAGTTAGACTGTCCTTTTAACCAGCATCCATAGTGGAAGTCCTCACAATGTTGGATTGCGGAGCTGCAGGAAAGTGGAAGGGGTGGGTGGAAGACCCCTTACATCAGGACCCGTTATTCAAGAAACATGTCCAGCCACGATGTCAATCTTTCAGCACCAAGAGCAAATCTCTTTTGACATAATCAGGGCGGCCCACTTTCCAGTCATTTTGGGCATGCCTTGGTTATGTAGGCACAACCCGATGATCGATTGGTCAGCCAATACCATATGTTTCCATTCATCCTATTGTACCCAGAACTGTCAATTACAAGAAGTCTCAGTTTCAGGTGAAGGAGCCTTCGTGCCAGTGACTACCTCTTTAGTGCAGACAGTACCTCCTTACTATCAACAATATTCAGATAGATTTGAGGACAAACTTCCCCGCTCCGTGCCACCACACCGTGCGGAAGACTGTGTCATAGACCTCATACCAGGGGCCTCAGCAGTATACCAGCGCTTTGTAGACAAGGTGCTTTCAGACCTGTTGTATACCTCTGTAGTGGTATACTTAGATGACATCCTGGTCTTTTCCTCCTCTCTCTCTGAACATCGGAGACATGTTAGAGAGGTACTGCAGAGGTTGCAGGAACATCAACTATTGGTCAAGCCAGAAAAGTGCACTTTCGAGGCAGCTTCAGTGTCATACTTGGGTTTCATTCTTTCCAAGGCTGGGCTTCAGATGGATCCCGAAAAGGTTAAGGCAGTGCTACAATGACCTACCCCAAGAAATCCAAAGGACATACAATGGTTTTTGCGTCTGTCAAATTTTTACCGGAGGTTCATCCCCGGGTTGTCGGACATAGTTCTACCCATAACCAATCTGTTAAAGAAAGGGAAGAAATCTGAATGGGACCTGGAGACCGACCAAGCTTTCAAACTACTCAAGAAAACATTCACATCGGCACCAATATTGATACAACCCAATCAGTCCCTCCCTTTCATAGTGGAGACAGACGCCTAAGGAGGTGCGATTGGAGCAGCACTATTGCAAAAAGGCAAGGATGACATTGAACATCCTGTGGCTTACTATTCTCAGACACTTACCCCAAGTGAGAAGAATTATTCCGTTCTGGAACGAGGATTGTTAGCTATTCACCAAGCGTGCATAGAGTGGAGACATTTATTACAAGGAGCAGCTCATCCTTTCCTGGTTCGAACCGATCATTGAAATTTGAAGGTTCTCCAACAAATGAAGTGTCAAAATTCAAGACATGCCAGCTGGGCTTATTTTTTTCACAATTCGATTTCCTAATAACCTATCTACCAGGTAAAGACAACGTACTGGCAGATGCTTTGTGCCGAAGTTTGGGAGAGGATACCAGAGATGGTCAGGGGCCCGAAGAGAAACTGGCAGGTAAACAAGTCCTGGGGGTTTTTCATTCTTTCTTACAGGAAGTTGAACATAACACTCGATTGGCACACTTACCCCCGAGTCACAAGAAGCATCTAGAAAAAAAAGGTGATCCCGGCCCACTATCCACCTTCGCGGAGGACCTCTCTAACATCTTCACACACAACACCAAAGCTATCTCCCAGGTCATGATACTGGGGGATTTCAACTTAGGCCTCCACGACCCCAAGGACACTGCTGCTTCGTCTATTGACAACATCCTCACTAATGCTGGATTCACTCAGTTCCTAAACCAACCCACCCACAACAAGGGCAGAACCCTTGACTGGCTAGCCGCCCTCAACTGTCCCATCAACATCACCTCTAACCAACAGTGCGCTTGGACAGACCACAACTTAATTACATTCAATATTGAGTCCAAACCTATCAGCCTCCCTCACAACATTGCCCCGGCTATGGCCACCCGTAACAAACGCAACATTACCTGCGATAGACTCCTCCCCCTCCTCCTTCCAGTTCTCAATGACCGGGATCCCTCATGCTCTGACCCTACGGCCCTGGTCGACACATTCAACCGGGCCATGCTTATAGCCTTAGACACCATTGCACCCTCGAAACTGAGAAAATCTAAACCTCGAGCCCACCTAAACTCTTGGTTTACACCCCATCTCAGAGCTCTACGCAAAGAAAAACGAATTGCAGAATCCCACTGGAGAAGCAATCACTCTCTAGCTAACAAATCATGCGTACTCCTGGCCACCCTTAACTACAAGGAAGCTATATTCCAGGCAAAAAAAGACACATACAACAAACGCATCGAACAAGCCAAATCTAACACCAAAGAATTGTTTAAAATCCTAAAAGAACTTGAAACTCCTGTTACTCCACCTGACACCTGTACCAAAGATAGCACCTGGTGCTCCAAAATCCAAGAAGCTCTCCTAGGTAAGATTGCCACTCTCCAAATTAAAATCAACAACAAACAATCTAGCCTTCAATCCAACCCTCTACAGATCCCTATACCTACCATAAACCTCTCTATCACAGACTCTCTGACTCCTTTTAGCTTCTCTCCACTCTCCATTCTCGAAGTGGAAAAGATCATCACTAGCCTTAAACCGTCCAATTGTCAGGGTGACCTTTGTCCTGCACCTATTATTAAGGAAGCAGCTCACGACCTAGCACCATTCATCACTACGCTCATCAACTCCTCCTTTAGCTCTGGGATTGTACCGGACAATCTTAAGGATGCGTGGGTCATCCCGCTTCTGAAAAAACCTACCCTGGATCCCAGCATACCCACAAACTACAGACCAATTACCACTGTACCTTTTTTACTAAAAATCCTTGACCGCGCGGCCTACCTACAAATTCAGGAATACCTTGAATCAAATAAACTTCTGGGACTCAGGCAATCAGGGTTCCGGCCTCGCCATGGCACTGAGACCGCCCTTATCGATTTAAAAACGCAGATCGAAGATCTCAAAGACAAAGGCAAACTGGCGTTATTACTTCTCCTGGACCTCTCTGCTGCTTTTGATCTTGTCAATCACAAAATTCTCTGCCATCACCTCAAATCAGCCGCACATTTCTCAGAAAATGCCTCTACTTGGATCAGATCCTTCCTGGATAATAGATCAATGCGCGTGTTTTCCCCACTTGCGGCCGCACCACCCGCTCCGGTCTCTTGTGGTGTGCCTCAAGGGTCTTGTGTCTCGCCCACGTTATATAACGTGTTTACCAAACCCCTTTTTGATATTCTGGACCATTTGGGCGTCACGTATACCAATTACGCTGACGACACACAGATACTAATCCCCATCACAGGAGACTACACAACTGACTCCCTCGCCATCAACGCCATCTACCAGGTCATCCAAGCGTGGATGGCCCAACACGGCCTCTGCCTAAATGATGAAAAGACAGAGCTCCTCATTCTTGGTTCACCACAAAAACTCACTAAACTTGACCCTGCTTTCAAGTCTTTCACCATTGATGGGAACACCATCCCTATTGCTAAAGACATGAAAACCCTAGGGATTTACATTGACTCAACCCTATCCTTGACTAGACAGTCCAACGCAGTCTCATCTGCAGCAGCGTATACTTGCAAGCTCATCACCGCCTGTCGCCCGTTCCTAACCACAGCCAACTGCGTAACCTTGGCCAGGACCCTCGTACTATCCAAGGTCGACTACTGTAATGCCCTCTATCTAGGTACTAATCTCCGCAACCTAAACAAGCTACAAATTGTCCAAAACAATGCGATCAGAGCGGCCCTTAACATTCCTAGGCGCCAGCATATATCTGACACCAGGCGCAACCTGCACTGGCTCTCTATCCCACATCGCATCTCCTTGAAGTCCCTGGCTCTCACACACAAATGCCTCCACAACCAAGCCCCTCGCTACCTGGTAAACAGATTCTCTTTCCACAATTCCACCAGACCTCGCAGAGCGGCCCAAGCCAACTGCCTTGTCATCCCGCGTTTTAATCTCCAAAGATCAGGTGGAACCAGCTTCCCCATCCTGGCAGCCAAACTTTGGAACTCACTCCCCAATGACCTTAGAGCAGAACCTTCCTTCCTGAAATTCAAACACCTTACCAAAGCTTGGCTATCCGCCCAAGACAGCTAACACCAGTTTACTGCCCTACTTGCACGTTGACCTACTCTGCATCCCTTATTAACTATCCTGTAAATCACTGCCTTATCGATATTCGCTTGAATGTATATTCTGTAAATTTTGTAAATCTTCCTGTAATACTCCTGTAATACTCTGTCACATTGCCTTGTCATGCTTTCATCTTGTTGTAACTAAGTTAAGCGCCCGGTTGCCCCTGGGCCTGGTGCGCTATAGAAATAAATAAAATACTAAAATACTAAATACTAAAAATACTAAATCTCTATTTCTATAAAGGTATGCTGTATCTGCTATCCAAGGATCTCCGGGTGAAAGCCTTGGCTTGGTGTCACAACCCACCTTCTGCAGGAGACAGGGTCAAAAAGCCTCCTTAGATCTCTTATCCAGGCATTTCTGGTGGCCTTCAATGGCTAAGGATGTTAAAGACAATGTTGTAGCTTGTCCGGTATGTGCCGTCAGCAAATATTCCACCCAGATACCCATTGGCCAACTTCAACAAGATCATATACCCTCTCAACCTTGGGAACACATATCTACGGACTTTATACTAGACCTTGCTCCCAAACAAGGTTCTACCGCCATCATGGTTACCATAGATTCGCTAAGTAAATTAGCGCATTTCTCCCCTCTTCTCGGTTTACCATCTGCGCGGGAAGCGGCTGCTGTATTCCTAAGAGATATCGCGTCCGGATACATGGGTTACCCCGGACCATCTTATCGGATAGGGGTACTCAGTTTACCTCAGGATTTTGGTCTGCTCTCTGTGATACCCTAGGAATTAAGCGAGCCCTATCTTCGGGTTATCACCCTCAAAGCAACAGACAGACAGAACGCCTTAATGTCACTCTGGAGCAATACCTTAATTGCTTTTGCAATCAAGAACACGAAAAGTGGGTCCAATACTTGGCAATGGATGAATTCACTTACAACGCCCGGAACTCAGCGAGGGGATGCAGCTCTTTACACTTCACTTACGGCTTCCATCCCAAACATATCCCATTGTTTGGCATACCTCCCTCGACGGTACCGGCCATAGACCAACATTTTAAGATGCATACAAAGAGAGGCGATCCAGACTCTTGAGGCTAGTAGAAGAAGATAGAAGCGGTATGCTGATGAGAAGAGGTCACCAAATCCTGAGTGGGGTATAGGCACACAAGTTTGGCTGTCAATGAAATATCTGCCATGTTGGGTCCACCCAGGGAAGTTCTCAGCCCGCTACATAGGGCCCTTTCCCTTCATCTCTGGAATCAATCCTGTGGCCTTTCGGTTGCGATTGCCAAATAGACTCAAGAGGATACACCCTGTGTTCCACACCTCGCTCCTGAAAGCATACCAGCCGGATCCCCAGAAACTGCGGTACACCCACTTATCAAGAGTAAAGGACCCTGAACCAGAGGAATATGAGGTAGAAAGGCTGGTGGACTCACGATACAGGCATGGTATCTTACAATACTTAGTTCACTGGAAGGGCTATTCAGCAGCCGAACGGACTTGGGAACATAGAAGCCAAATCCATGCCCCACGGCTTCTCCGCCAGTTTCACCGCCTCCATCCGGGAAAACTGGGAGGAAGCCCGATAAAGAGTGGGCATACTGTCACACTGTGGCCGTGGAAGAAGTGGCATCAATGGAAGCTCTGTTAGGATGTTTCTTCCACATCAGTGTAACGGTCTAGTCTTTTCCTCAGACCGACTGGTTATAGCCCTGCCAGGCCCCCGGCCAGTTGCGTTGCAACTCGCTACTGTCAACCTGTGTTTAACTTACCTCGTAGTTCGCAGTGCTCCCGGTTTCTGTGTTCTTTTTCCTCCTGAGCAGGTGTCCCTGAACGCTGCTCTGTTATTTTTCTCCATTGTTTCCTGACTTTCCTTTGTGGGCTCCCCTTCCTTTCTACTTCCTTCTAACTTTTCTACCTTTGTTTACCTTTCGTTCTGCGTTCGCCGACTCTGGCTCCTCCTCCTTCGGTCTAGCTGGAGCCGGTGTCGGAAGTGCAGACTCTCCTCCTGTTTCGCTCCTTCAACTGTGTTCTGGGTAATTACTCTCTGTTTCGCAGAGCGAGTTCTTTTATCTATCCGGTGCTTAGTTACGTATTTTTATCTCATTCTGACATTACAACGTTATTCTGCTGTGGTGCATCTCTGACAGTTTCTCTCATTCATTCTTTCTCTCTCTCACTCTCCCTCTCTCTCTCTCTCTTCCATTCAGTCAATCTGCCCCTCCCTTTTTTTTCTCGAGCCACCGTGATCTCTAGTCTTACCTTCTCTTACCTGTCGCTTACCTTTCCTTTAGTATTTCTTACCCAGCCCTCCTTTTCCCTGTTCTGCTGTTTCCGATGAGTGTCCGGTGTTTCCTTTTTCTGGCTGGCAGATTTGGATCCATAAAGGGGATGAAAGGTTTGTTCCTTCCTGTTGCATTGTACTTGGGACTCTTGTGCTCTTACAAGGATTCACCTCAGCAATAAGACTCTCGGAGCCTCCACTAGACATCACAGGATTTCATCAAGCCATCCTACCATCCATTTCAGCATACAGTTTTTTTTTTTTTGCCACACCGGCTTTTTCCCTGCATTTAGGGGCTCGCTCCTCAGGAGTCATCTGACCGCTGTTCACTTCACGGTCAAGGTGGCCTCAGGTGGAGCTCGTCCTTACCTCCACGAGTGAAAAGATAGAAAGCCTAAGAAGAAAGTAGTAGAAGAGGATGCTACTAAGAAGGACAGAAGAAGGAGACAAAGGGTATCTTTACAGGAAGATCCAGGTGAGGAGAGTCAAAGGGGGTGTTCTTCAACTTCTGACAACACTCAGCAATTTGTTTTGTTCAGAATGGCATGGGTTGTATTCATAATCATTAAAAGAGTGTTATTATGGTAACCCCCTCTGTGTTGGAGGTCTCGAGGACGAAGAATGTGCAAATGCACATAAGGTGGAGACACAGAGGTAATATTTGCAGTCGGTAACAAGACATCAAGCGGATATGCATTCTCTAAATACCAAAATCCAAATGTCATTAAAATTATAAAACAAGCTGTTAATATGACCAGTATCCATTTGGTCCTAAGAGACCATGACCCTTGACGAGCAGATTTATCATCAAGAAAGTGACCAATATCCTTTTTTGTACATGTACGAGTGGCCTGTAAAATAGGTATAGTTTCTCTGAGTCCGTTAAGAAGCCTCACTGTTAGGCTTTTTTAGTTCATCCGTGGGTGGCAACTGACAACGTGGCCTATGTTGATTAAAGGTAACTTTGCTGGTCCCTGTCTCTTATTTGATGCAGCAGAGGAATGACGAGGGACTGGTTCAAATGTGGTTTCTTTTGGGTTTCTTGTGGGCACAGCCTAGCTGTACTTTCCTATCCTATTTACATTAATGTAATGTCAGCAATTCTAAATCTAAATCTGATTCTGTGGTCGCAGATCGTCTCTTGAGACTCCAGGTACGGAATGGTCGGTGAACAAAGTGTTTTAGTTTCCTGCAGAAGCAAGACCGATCGACAGTGAAAAAGAAAATTAAGAAGCAGCAATCTCCCCAGGCCCCACAGGCTCAGGAAGGACTTTCATGACACCCTTGCTGTCGATTAGAGCAGGCTCGTGGTGAGCATCAAGATCACCAATTCCCTTCTCCTCCCTTTTGTTGTAGGGCAGAGGAAAGGTAATCCTCTTCACGTGCATCACATGGATTCAGTGCTTCTTCCCAGCTACTCGTACGGCGGTTTGTGTGGCCAAAAGTATTTTATGTGGTCCTTTCCACTGAGGTGCAAGACAGGAGCCCCTCTCAAAGTTGTTCAGAAGGACCCACTGGCCAGGTTGGGGTTGATGACCTGGACCCTCGTATTTCACAGGATGGGCTGCTCGCACCTGTTGATGAATCAAATACAAGTTTTGAGTCAACGGGTCACAATAATCGGACAGAAGCAGATACTGGATTTCTTTCAAGTGTTTCGGTTTGGAACATTCCATATATTTGCTGGTCTTCCCATTATAATTTCATAGGGGGAGAGCCCTGTTTTAGACTGTGCGGTCGTCCGCATTGATAATAAGGCTATTGGCAAAGCGTCAGGTCATTTCAAATTGCTATGTGCACACACCTTTGCTATTTTGTTGTTCTGAATTCCGTCATGGCGTTCCACAAGACCGGCAATCTGAGCGTGTCTGGCCGAGTGGAACCGTTTGTCAATCTGTAATCTTGCACAAACTTGCAGGATGACAGCAACCATAAAATGTGGACTATTATCAGACCAAATTACCCTCGGCAATCCAAACCTAGCAAAATATTCCTTCAGCATGGTCTTTGCCGTTGACATTGCTGTGGCATCTTTTAGAGGAAAAGCCTCAACCCATTTACTGAAAGCACAGATGACGACTAAAACATAATTGTAATTTTGACAGCGTTTCATCTCAATAAAATCAAAATGAATCACCTCAAAAGGCATGGAGGAGGGACCAAAACTGCCCTTTGGTGTCAGTGTTCTCTTCCCAATGTTATGTTGCAAGCATATCATGCAACTTTGGACAAAACGTTCAGCAGTTTTCTGAACATTAGTATTATACCAAACAGGATCTAACTGTTTACACATCTTTTTGGCACATATGTGTGTTGAGCCATGAGCCATTGTGACCATAGTGTGGGGTATTTTGACCAATGCCAATGTGCCCCACTGCACCACTTCACAAATGGGGAAAGAAGCAGCCACAAATGGAAGCACTAACCCCTGTGCACGCAAAAATCTGCAAAACTGCATGTGGGTCAAAACCACAAAAGGCTGCACACACCTGCCACACAGTCAAAGTGCGGGTGAAAACAGAATTCTCACTGCAGGAGCATGCCAGTGGGCTCTGTTCCATTCAACATGAAGCAAGGCCACAGAATTGGGCTAAAAACTGAAAATGCCTTTTAAAATGCAGCTTTGCAACCTTCAAAGTTCTGTTTTGGCGCTAGATCCATTCATTTCCAGTGAATCATTGAGAGTAAAAGGGTTACAGATCATCCAGTGTTGGATTGAGGGACTCAGAGGAGCCGGGCCTCAATGACTGACAACAGCTAAGAAATGTATTTCATAGAAAAGGCAGCCCAGCAACATTGTTTTCAGTTTCACAGGAAAAATACGGCTAAAAATGGCAACATGTAACACATTCAGTTGTGCAGAGAGAACTCCAAGCAAAGGCTGGATACATACATCCAGATGGCAGACAAATCCCAGCACTCAAGGACAGAAATAATGCTGAATTAAATGTGTGTGCTGCATAAGAAAATTGGATTTAAAAGCCCTCAGTTTAAGGTGCTTTTCCATGAAGAAAGTGCAAAATCGCCTGTTTAAAAGCATGTTTTTGTTGAAAGGCCTAATTCTTTAAATGTCAAAATCAACCTCTAAACTGTGTTCATTTATATGTTTTAATGAAAGATGTAGGTAACTTAAAGTAAAACCCAGTTTGGAGTTAATTACAATTCTGCTTGACAGCTTCAGCCTGGAAAAGGGTGACTCCTCACTGCTAGCAGGAAGGCCTAATTGCTATGGGGAGGCCTCGCATACTCAGAACAAAGAATGGATTTTGAATGAAAATTACTTATTTTGCCACAGAACTTCATGACATTTAACATGGCAGCCAAAATAAGTAGACAAGTGAAAAATACATACTTACACATATGAACTCATGCTAGACATTTGAAGACGTGAGTGAACCTGGTACTGCAAAAGGAACAAATGTTATACTTAAACACAGATTGCGCCAAAACTATTAATGCTGCAAGTCTAATATTGTATACCCGTGTTCTAATGGTGATTGCACAGATATGTGCTGAATTAGGAATTGTTAGGCAAAATCTTTATGATTAAAATTAACAAAATTCCACTGAAAGACAAAGCCAACTCTGACTGACCTGGGAATTGGATGCAAAGATAACCCACAAAAAATGCAATATATTTGTCCATTTTTATTAGAGGGCATAATTATAGAAATGTGTATTTGTAGGAAAGTTAAATTGTGGTTCAAATAATTGTGGGAGTTCCCAAGTCACATCATAAAATATGACAGCTCTTTCTGGCTTCCAACCAGAAAAATGCAAGTGCATTTGACCACTCACAGCCTTGGGGTGTGCATGGTAATCCTGCCCCTACCATAAACTGAGTGATGTCACTTGGCATGATACATATGGGAACCTCACAACACACAAACACACTGATTCCTGACCACATCCCGTTTTCCATGTGACCCCCTGCTCCTGACTTATACATCCTGATCCAGAACGTTTCATCTTGTCCTGATTCCAGGCTAATTTGCAAAACCCAGGCCTCAGCGTTTGCTGAACTCTTCTCAGCTAGGCCAAATCCTGAACCATCCCAAACTTAAGGGAAATAATTCTGATCCAGTCTGGCTTTCTACCATTCATGCTTGCCTGCTAAAACTCGCCACCCCGCTAATCTACAGAGTCCAGTGACCAGAAGGGCCAATCCAATCCAATCCAGCATGAGGTGCCAGTCCAATGGACCAGAACCGCCCAGCAGACCATTCCGCCAGAAGTGCCCTGCTGCCTGTAGACCCAATCTGTGATGACCAGAACCTGACGGTCCAATCTTAACTTACAGTGGACTGTAAGTATCAACAGGAATCATAGTAACCCATAGTATATTTGCCTTGTCCTACCCCAATCTCAACCCATCCTCTCTTTAACTTAAGAGCCTCCAATAGTGTCAGAACCATTCTTGCAACCCTGTTCGTATCCCTAGTGTTAGTGGTGATTTCTCTCATTTGTTTTGCTAGACCATAAGCCATTAGTGATTTGGCTTTAAATAAAGTAATTCCCATAAAGAAAACGTAGTATCCGCCACGTGAAGAGTTACAAGTGGCCGTGCGTAACTGTGGATATTCCCGGGCGCATTCTTCTCTTTCTTAGTCATTATTATAGTTCAAATAAAACCATTCCGTCAATTAAGGTCGATTATCTGTTTTTCTCTATTCATTTTTTTCAAAAACACCTCTCATTCAAACATGCATAACTTCTTCGATTTTATAGCTCGAAACTTAATTTAAAATCTCACTTAAACCTAAGACTTGTAGCTACATCCACAACTAAAAACCACATAGTAAAACAGTATATTTTTATTAAAAATCGCATAGTGAAATTTAGGCGAGCATTCGCAATTTTGCAAAAGTTTACATGTGCGTTTTCCCATTCAAAGTATTTCCAAACTCCCATTCTGATTCTAAGTGTGTATTGTTGCTCATATTGTAGCTTATGTTTGTTAGAACCTGTTCCATATTGCTCTCATCGGAACTTATATCAATTTAATGATTTTTGCACACTTTTCATTGTTTCACAAAGCCATTTTCAACTGTCATTTTAAAAAGTGTAAATTTCCCCAAAACGCTTTTCTCTCTTGTTTGGGAAGTGAAGATTGCATTCAAAGCATATACACTGTTCTACATTCCCAATACCTGCTGCTTACTGACATCTGTGTAGAACTGCTCATTTTTTAATAAACATTTTTGCAGGGGTACATCTTAACCTAAGCGCTATCTTTTCACAAGCCAAAACTGTTCTTTTCCCTGTGTTTTATCTTCTGTGCTGCTCAAAAGTGAATTCAATTGCTTTACTTATTTTCTGATTTGTATTCTCACCACAAAGGTGATTGCTGCCCCATATATATTAAAACATATGCATGATTTGAATTTTAAATAATAAATAAATATTTACCTTTACCAACCAGCCTGATTCCTGATTCAGTGTGACCTAGTGGGTATTTTGAGAAGGGTCTGATATGAGTGGTATATCACTCAGAATATTGAACCTATAGACACAATAAATAAGTATTTCATCTGTGCATTACATGCTAGGCGAGATCCGGGTGTATTGCCTGATTGAAATCCTTAACAATAGCAGTGACATAGGCATTGGGTAACATCCATCTTTGCTTTCCTTATCCACCAAACAACCCTCGTCATCTAAACCCACTGGATCCTCAGCCCACTGTTTGATTTCTTCTGGAGTAGCTTCAGCCTGTATATCTTTTATACAGCTAACACCTTCATCTATCATACAAGTGCCAGTGACCCCCTTTGTTGGATCCAACAGATACATTTGTGAATGCAAGTCAATGGCAGTCTGTTTGGCTATTCTGTCAGCAAAAGCATTTCCTACTCCTACTTCGTCCGTCACTTTCTGGTGTGTGGCACACTTCATTATTGCTAACTGTGTAGGAAGCACAAGTGCTGAAAGTAACCGAACTATTAAAGTACCATTCTGAATTTTTGTTCTGATTTGAGGTCAAGAAACCTCTCTCAGCCCATAGTCGACCAAAGTTGTGAACCACCCCGAACGCATATTGGCTATCTGTATATATATTCACTCTAAGCCCTTCAGAAAGTTCACAAGCTCTGTTTAGCGCAATAATCTCTGCGGCCTGCACAGAATTATACGGAATTCGTTTGGTTTCCAAAATAGTGCTTAATGTGGTGATTGCGTAAGCATCAGTGGATGTACCATCCGGAAGTTTAAAGCAGGAGCCATCACAAAACAGCTCCCCTTGTGGATTCTTTAAAGGTGTATTGATTAAATCAATTCAGCCCTTAATTTCTTGTTCTGTGGTATAGAGGCTGTCAAGTGACATCTTGTCACTACAGTCTGTTTCTTTTGAGAGAGGCAATAGTTCAGCCAGATTTAATGAGCAACATCTCCTAATTTGGATATGAGGAGCAAATAGAATCAGCCCGCACCTTGTTAGTGGAGCCGGTGTGAGATGTTGTGTTTGTGTTCTGTTTAATAGAATGTCTACAGAGTGGGGTACCATCACAGTTAAAGAATGACCTAAAACCATACCCTCACTTTGTTTCATGGATGCAGCAGCAGCAACTACAGCTCTCAAATATCTCAGCAAAGCGCATGCAACAGGGTCTAACGTGGAGGACAAATAGCCGCACAGTCTATTCTTGCCCCCATGTTCCTGCGTTAAAATCAGCCAAAGCACATCCATCACATTCATGCACATACAACAAAAAGATCTTTTCGTAATTTGGTGTGCCCAAAACCGGTGCTGAACACAACGCAGCCTTGAGCAGCTCAAAAGCATTCTGACAATCCATGTTCCACGGTAGAGGCAAAGAATTATCCTTCTTTGTCAATGCCAACATAGGTTTTATTATCGAAGAAAAATTCAGGATCCACTGTCTACAGTATGAAGCCATGCCTATTAAAGCTCTGACCTCTTTCTGTGTATTTGGGACAGACATAGTAGAGATGCTTTGTATCCGTTCAGGTGTCAGTCTTCTTCCCTCCTTCGACAGGAGATAGCCTAAATAGACAACCTCCTTTTTACAATACTGAAACTTTTTCAACGAAGCCTTATGCCCATGTTCTGCTAAATGAATAAGCAGCAACACGGTGCCCTCTTTGCAAGCAACCTCAGAATCAGCGGCTAGAAGTAAATCATCGATATACAGCAATAACATGCAGGTGGAAGGTAACTCAAGCGTATCAAGCTGTTCCTTCAACATTCTACTATCAATGCTTGGACTCTCAGTGTAACCTTGTGGCACACGAGTGAATGTAAACGAGCGCCCCTCTGGGGTGAACGCCAACAAATATCTGCTTTCAGCATGTACAGGAATACTGAAAAAAGCATTTTTCAAATCCACAACACTAAAATGTGTAGCTGTAGCTGGATATCATAGTCAATATTGTAGTAACATCAGGGACAATCGGAAACTTTGGAGCAACAACCTTATTAATGGCGCGCAAGTCAATAATGAAACGAAAAGGAATCGCATTATCACGCTTCTTAGAAACTGATAGGATCAGACTATTACACACGCTCCCTGCAATTTCCTCAATCACACCTATGTGTACAAAATCAGAAATAATACTCTTCAAAGCCTGTTCACCTTCAACCAAAATCTTATACTGCAGAATATGCGGCAATTTAACACCTGGTTTCAACACAATTTTAACTGGTTCAATTTGTAAAATGCCAACGTCATTATCATTAGTTGCCCATAGACATGTCAGAACTTTATTCAATTCAGTTGGTAAAGGCCTAGACAAAAATTGTAAATAGGAAGTTTGTTGAGTCGAAATCGTTAAATGCACTCCATCCGGAGAACAATAGATCACAGCATTCAATTTCTTCAGTACATTTAAACGCAACAAATTTTCGCCACAATTAGTCGTCAACAGAAATGGACAAGAATCAGTAAATGGTCCCAGTGAAATACGTACCAGCCGAGAGACCGGACTAACCACTCGAGTTCCAGAGAACCCTACAGAAATGTTGTTCTGCCCTGCAGTGGAATATCTGGAACCCGCAAATGACCAATAGAACACTTCTGTGCTCCTGTATCTATCAAATATAGATGCTCCCTATTCCCCACCTTAATTTCAATGTAGGGCCCTTTCTGATTGACGGGAATAGGGACCAGTTCCAGACTCTGCTTCGGGCTGTCCTAACGGAACAGTATATCATCAAATGCAAGATCCTCAGAAAAATAGACAGTCGAAGGATTAGCGAAAATGTTCCCACTAGTAACATTCTGTTGCTGACTATCTTGTAACAGTGCCTGTTGGTTCTGCACCAAAACTGACTTCTACCAGGGCCCCCTACTCCAGGACGGGTTCTGGATCGTCTACCCATGATACCATAAGTGCTATTTGATCTTTGCTGAAGGATCGGGCATTGTGCTCGCCAATGACCCTCGTGTCTACAATATGCACATTGGTTCATATGTACAGGACCCAGTTGTGCATTACCCTTTGGTGTAGATTGTCCTCTAAACAGTGTATTGCCACCTCTAGTCCTTCTAGCTATTTGCTGCAATAATACTCTAGTCTTCAAGTCTCCCTTCTTCTTCTCTGCCTTTTCCATTTCTGCATTAACCCTATTCTCAAAGTGCTGAGCCATATGTAATACTTCAGATTGTCATTTCGCTTGCCAAGCACTCTCAAAAGTTTTAATCTGTGATTGGATTTCAGGCTACAATCCACGCACAAATGTATCTACAAACAACCTCTTTCCTGACTCTGTGCTCAAGTCTTGACCACTGAAATCTGATAATACTTGTTCGAACCTATTAAAATACTCAGTCGCACCCTCTGACTTCAATTGTTTGCAAGCCGTAAATTAATCCCATATGATTCTTTTATCAGGAACCACAGTTTTTAATTTAGTAATTATTCTATCTGGCAACACTAGTATCACTTGTGGCGGTTTCTCACCAGCATTCCTTTCCCCATCTATTCGTACTAAAGCATCCCATGTATCACCCATCCCTGCCTGATCGTCTACAGTTCTAATCTGCTTCCACAAATCAGCAGGAAGGATCAGGGGAAACACCAAATCTATATCACCCAACGTAAAAACTGACGAATACAAGACAGACTCAATTTCTTTATAAAATCCTGTTGGATTCTTCCTAATATCTGGATTTGTTTGTCTGATAGTATTCACCTCCTGTCTAGAAAACGGGACATGAACAAACTGTGAGACATAATGTGCTTCATAGTAGTAGCAGGTGTTCCTGCTGCGGCATTAGCTGGAATTTCAACTTTCGGAACAAATGTCGGAGGAACCTCTATCATCGGCAATTGTAAAGTAGGCAAATCTAAAGACAAAGTAGTAGTGGGCGAAAATGCTCTCTTATAAATTACCATCAAATCTACGGACAACATTCCTTTCTTTTCACAAATTCATCTTATAGACACTCTACCATCACCTGTAACACTTTCCTTTGCATTGGCGGAGCATACTTACTAAAGGTGTCATCCACTTCAATGGGAGAAATTGAAACATCCGAAATTCATCTAAGAGTGTCTCTTGTGCAAATGCGCATTTCTTCACTCATTGGTTTCAAAGGAGGAAGAAATTGTTTCTGCACATATGAAGCGTCCCATCCATTACCATCCATTTCATCTTTCTGTAAACGATCTAGCTCCCTTTTAAACTCAAATACCTTTTCTACATGCTCATATACTTTCTCTGCAGAGTCCCTGGAGCAGGCAAAGACATTCAAATCCCTCAACCCCTGTGGGACATTCATGTCTGTCAAATCACTCCATATATCGACTAGATATGCTCCCATCTGTTCTATCCAAATATTCTGTTCTGGAATACTCCCATGATCAGAAATCACAACTAGAACAGCTGATTCATCACCCTTTTCGATATATTTTTTATCACATGCATATAATTCTCTTTTTCTGTCCTTAGATACTGTACCACGAATCATTATTCTAGGATTGGCTCCCGCCCCTTCAACTTCTACAGGTAAAACAGAACCACCTGGAAAAGAGTCAATAGGTAGCAGAGGCAATACCACTAGTGGTGCAAACGGAATTATGGGGACAGCAACTGTTGGCAAGGGTGGAGGTGCAGGAGGTTGAACAACAACTGGAAGAGGAACAACAACGGGAGGTGGTGGACCATCAACAGGAGGAGGTACATAAGGAGGTGGTGCAGTGGAAACAGTTCTACGTTCATTAAACAACTTATTCATTAAGTAATCTGATGTATGGAAATCCTGAGACGGATATTCATTTTGCACATCAAGTTGAAAAGCTTTATACATATTTCTAATAGAGTCTGACTGTTTCTGCTGATCATGCAATAGTGCTTTCTCAGCATTCATCATATGTCTATGTGCATGCTTTTCTTTACTTCTGAGGCACTGCATAGCTTCCTTTCTCCAATCTTTAGCTGCATCAAATGCTGCAGGCCTAGCCTTTTTCCTCAACAATACGGATTCTAAATTCTCTAGACGGGCAATTTCAAAACTGCCATAAACTGGTCACTGAAGTTCAGAAACATGTCTAGTCTGTCTGTGCCAAATATCATTAAATACGATAGTTCCTAGGCCATACTTACAGTACATTAAAAAACTGGCGACCCATTGGGTGGTGCTGGTTGGCCTTGTTCCAAAGATTGCCTATGTCTGTGGAATAATACCCTGAAACAGGATGACAATTTCCTAGGCATATCAGATCACTGCTGTTACCTGGCGTTGTTTGTTTCTGCAAAAAGAAATCTGCAACCAATATTAGGATTCTTTGGAATCGGAGTCCGGCTAACCTGATTTCAAAATACAAAGGGTCTGATCGGATTACAAATCGTCGTGGCTGGCGTTTTCGCGAAACAGGCCTTGATACGGGGACCCTCGTTGTGACGTCACACTAGACGCTGCTTACCGTTCAGGGATCGGACGTGCAGTACTGCCGAGGAATGTCGTCTCACTTTGCAGGGGCCCCTTCACTCTCCTATCCCGGTTCGGCAGCCGCATCTTCATCTTAGCGGTGTGACATCGATCCTGAGGGTCCCTAATCAAGCGCCATCTGAAAGATTAAAGAAATATCGAGGCTAAATAGCACTCAATAGATATATGCCAGTCACAAGTACAATTGTACAAGTACACTTTTATTCTGCAGAACAGCTGCCTGGTCTCTCAACACCTCCCAATGTGTGGTAGCGGACACTGTGTGATGAGAGAGTGCTGGAAATTACAAAGCATGCATATTTTATAAGTTTCTCTCACAATCCCGGACACATCGTCCAGCCCATCTTTGGGTTACATATTCATTAGTGTTCACAGCCCGTTCACATACTAATTCAGATTCAAAGAACTATACATTGTTAAATTTTTTCCACAAACACTAGACATGTTTTCCTATACATAAAACACAATGGTAACATTTGGTTACAAGCTTAAAGTTAATCCAGTTTCAATGGAATGAACACAAAGATTTCTGCAAAGGCACACGGTTTCAGCTATTCAGCGTTCTGTTCCACTGTTTGAATGAGGATGACGCTATTGGTACAGACAACATCTAAATTACTGTTCAGTTCAACTCTAGTTTAGCTCCAAGGTTTCTTAGTGCAGGACAAACAATCCACTCTCAGCAGTCACAACATGTTTATCTGCGTTGACACATTGCAAAGTTCATTTTTATCTGCTGGAGCCAAAAAGTTTAACATGAGACAGAAACAGGGGTTAAACAAAATGGCGGATGATTCTAAAAGGGCGGCGTAGTCAGCCTTATTCAGGTCCATTCAAATGCGATTTTTAGTGCGATGCGAATGTGCTTAGGCCAATGTTCGTTATTAAGCGGTATTATGCAAAATATACTTTAACGGTGGGGGGATCCTCATACAGAACTGCGCCTAGGTAAACAGAGCCAGTAGTCTGCTAATTGTCTAACCAACTTGTCTTCCTCCAGACTTTATAGTTGATGTCATTTTTCTGTGTTGATTCGTATGCTATTTGAACTGAGTAAGTTGATGCATTTTAATGGAATCAGATTAATTGTGGTACCACCTAGAACTGTATATATTTATCATTTTAGAATTGTTGGAGCACAAAATGTATTATCGTGATTGTGTATATAACCTTGGACCTTATTTATATAAAGACTGTGTTTTAACTACTACAGTGTGTGGACATTCCTTTGTGGGTGCTTGGGGACTACACAGTACTTAAGAACTAACTAGCCTGCATCACCTCCTGAGAAGCTAGGTCTTGATTTCTCAACTACGGTACCAATAATAGATAATCTTGGCTGGGGTTCTCTGTGCCTCGCCTCTGCCATATAGAGAGCAGGAGTACAGACACCCCCTCCAGTCCTTTACACTGGTGGCAGTGGTGGGATGCTTATGGTTTTATGAATCAGTGTGTAACCTTGCCACTTACAAAATATCTGCACTTTGTTAAATTGAGGTTTAGTTGTGAACAAGATAACTACATTACAAGCAATGGAATCTATTGTGAATGGTAAATTGAGTTGGATGAGCGTAGAAGCTCTCCTGAGTGCTTGTGAAGCCAGGGAATTAGACTTTGTGGATAAGCCTAGGGCTGAGCTGATAGATGCCCTGGTGGGCTACCAGATTGATTGCGAAGCTCTTGAAGGGGTGGATGTAACCAATTAAGGCCCACCCCTGGGGTTGTTGTTGAATCTGATCCTGGGAATGCCACCATTCCTGCTGCCTCTGTTCCGAACTCCAGCATTGCTCTTCAGGGGGACACCTTGAAGATTGAACATTTAAAAATGGAGCTACAACGGGAACAGTTAGCCTTTCAATACAAAAAGATGGAAACAGAATCTGAGTTAAAGAGAGAGGAGTTGGCACAGCAAGTGATACTCAAAGATAGGGACACTGAGCACCAGATAATTCAGCTGGAGAATGCTGGAGTGGAGACTTCTGCGGTCCCCATCCACCAAGTTTATGAAAGATTTGGTTGGTGTGTATGCAGAGGGTTCCTATATCCTCCAATCGATTGAAGTGTTTGAGATGGCTTGTGGAATCCATGATGTTGATAAAAGAGATTGGGCTAAATGTTTGTTAAGCAGAGTGCCTCAGACTGGATAGGACTGTATTCTGAAACTAAGTGTGGAAGAAAGGGGTCAGTATGAGTGCATGAAGTCTGCTTTGATTGCCAAATTTGGCAAGACACCTACCGAATACCTTAAAAGGTTCAGAGAATTTAAGAAAAGAGAGAATGTGTCTTGGGTTGACTGGATGGGTCCTGTGCACATGAACATGAAGGGGTGGGTTAATGGTTATAAAGTGAAAACTTTTGTTGAATTGTCACACCTTTTGCTTTTTGAGCATTTTTCAGAAGCCTGTTCACCGGAGTTTCTGACCAGAACATTTTAGATCCCTTTAAGCTGGCCAGGATGGCTGACAAGTGGGTCTCCCACCGGGTGTCCCCTAAGGACTCCAGTGGGAAGGAAGGACAAGGACAAAGAAAAGGGGACCTCTCAGAATTCTGAGGAGTCCCAAAAGCAATCATACTCAAGTAAACCAAAGCCTTCCTCTCCTAAAACCGAAAAATCTAGTGGGGATAAGTCCTATGTGGGTGTGAGTAAGAGTAGTGGTCCACCTGCTGCAAAGCAGGCTCACAGTGGTTCCAGTACTGTACCCCCCATTCCTGGCACTTGTCGGGACTGTGGGGCTCTGGACCACAAGAGGGGTGACCCCAAGTGTAAGGGTAAGACACTTGGAGTCCAGCCTGTCAGCCTGACCCACCCCTACACCATACCTGAAGTGGATGCCACTGTCCTACCCTCCTCTACTGGGGTCACATTCAGTGCTCCCATAGAGATTTCCCTAGTGTCCCTTGGTGCCTGGGACCAGTACGCAGAAGTACTGGCGACAATACCACAGAACACCTGTAGGTTTTTGAGAAGTGTCCTCTTGAATGGCCAGCCTCATACAGGCTTGAGAGACACTGGGGCAGGCATGACATTGGTGGATAGGACCCTGTGAAAGCCAGAGGACTATGTAGGTACTCCTCTGAGAACCACCAGGTTAGCTGGTGACCCTCCCAAATTATCACCTGTAACCTTAGTCAACATTACGATTGGATTCAAGACAGCAAAGCTTCCTGTCGTGGTTTAGGACAATGTGCCTGCTAATGGCTGTTGCAGCGGTCACCCGTCACAGGTCACACCGAGTCCGGCTGCGAGTCTGGTACCCTCATCGACGGGGAAATCCAAGGCACAATGACGACGGAACAGCAAGAAGGCCGCCTCTGAGAAAGGGACCACTTCTCTTCTTGCGGCTCCTGCAGCACCCACTGGGATTCATGCTCCGGATGGGCTGAATCCAGTGGTAAACCCAAACTCAACTCCGGAGGTAGACGAGACAAAAGACCCTCCTGCGGGAGAGGTGCTCAACCTGGAGGACCACCATGACCTTCAATGCCTGTTGGCTGAAGGGGGAACCTCCCGGGTGGACTTCTGTAAGGTTCAGAGAGAGTGCCACTCTTTTGAAGTTCTGAGGAAACAGGCCCTGTCCTGGCACAGGGAGAAGTGCCTAGGACATTCTGGATCTATTGGAAGGGTGAGCTCCTTGTTAGTGAGCCCACTAAGCCTAAACCTGGTGCACTCAAGAGGTTGGTGGTACCCCAGGTTTACAGGCCCTTCCTGGTGCAGTTGGCGCATGAGGTGCCCCTAGCTGGTCATCTTGGGACCAAGAAGTCTAAGCAGAGGCTCTCTGCCCATTTCTACTGGCCCGGGATGGGAGTAGAAGTGGAGTCCCACTGCAGGACCTTCCCAACTTGTCAGTTGTCTGGCAAAACTGGAGGCAGTGTCATTGCCCCACTGGAGACATTGCCAGTGGTTGGCACACCGTTTGAGAGGGTGGGCATCAACATTGTCCGTCCCCTTGACTCTCCCACTTCATGTGGACATCGGTTCATCCTGGTCTTGGTTGATCATGCCACCACATACCCTGAGGCTAAACCCCTTTGGACTGTTACTGCCAAGGTGGTTGCCAGGGCTCTCCTGGGCATTTTCCCCCGTGTTGGATTCCCTAAAGAGGTTGTCTCTGACAGAGGATCCAACTTCATGTTGAGCTACATGAAAACGATGTGGAAAGAGTGCGGGGTAACTTACAAGTTCTCCACCTCTTACCATCCCAGACCAATGGTCTGGTTGAGAGATTTAATAAAACTCTCAAGGGCATGCTAGGTGCTTTGGAAGAGCCCCTAAGGGGGAAATGGGATCTCCTCAAGCCATGCCTGCTGTTCGCTTACAGAGAGGTACCTCAAGCAGGTGTTGGTTTCAGCCCCTTTGAGCTAGTCTTGAAAGACCAAAGAAATATTGAGGCTTAGTACCACAAATGAAATACGCCAATCACGGGATGAAAAGATACAAGTATCTTTTATTACTGTACAGTCAAAGCAAAACAGATAGCCATCTGGCTCCCAACACCTTGCAGTGTGTACCAGCCGACACAGTGAGGGGTGAGAGTGCTGGACATCTAAACACAGCTGTGTTTATACATTTCCCAAAACATTGTCCAGCCTCTCTCCAAACTAATAAGTTATATGCTAGAGTTTGTGCCCAGTTCACATGTCAAATATTACAATATTGTACAAGGGATTAAACAAGTTTGCATGTCTGTGAAGTTACAATGATGCTGTTGATTCTCTGATCCATGGTACGCCTTGTTTCAAGAATTCCTACAATGCAGTCCAGCAAAAACACACAATCTGAGTTTGTTCTACATTGTCTCGTTGTTTATACGAGGATGTGGCTTGTGAGCGCAGACAACACTTGGATTGCAGTTCATTCAAGTCACAAAGTTTCATTGCATATGACAAACAGTCTACTCTCGGTCAGCCTAAACATTAACAGAACTTAAAGGTCGTTCGGCTCGACTGCAAGTTGAAAACACAGTCCACCATTTTAGAACACAGAAACAAGAGTTTAAATTAAAAAGGGTATATGATTCCTAAAATGGCAGCAAAGTCGATCGAAAAGCAGAACATTTCAGATGTGGTTTTCTGTGCAACGCGAATGGGCTTAGGCCAATAATTATAATAAGGCGGTATTATACGAATACGGTTTAACACTCTTTGGTCATCCAGTGAGGGTTCCCCCTTGCCTTGATCAGAGAAGGTTTGGAAGCCACCCCTCCAGGTCCTGCCAAGCAAGTGGGGGACAATGTGTTAGGCCTCCGACGGAGGATTACACAGATGATGGAGCAGGTGACAGTGAATCTCAAGGCCAGCCAGGAATTGAACAAGTATTGGCATGACCTTAAAGCCTTGCAAGTGGATTGGACTCCAGGAAAGGTGATTCTTGTGATGAAGCCTACCAAGCCTCGAGCTTTGGCATATAAGTGGACTCGACCTTTCAGGATATTCTCCAAGATGGGCGAAGTCAACTATCTAGTTGATATGGGAATCCCTGAGGTAGCCCCTCAGGTATTCCATGTTAACAGGATCAGAGGGCCTGCAGGGCTTTGCTCCGGCAGTATGCCTCTCTGCTCTCACTGACACCAGGACGTGCACCGTGATGTAGGCACAAAAAGGACACTGGTGACAGTGTGCCTGTCAAAAGCAGGTGCTACAGTATGTCAGATACAGTTAAGAACCACATCCAGGCAGAGGTCATCAAGATGTTGGATTTGGGTGTTATTGAACCCTCAACCAGTCCCTGGTCCAGTCCAGTGGTCCTTGTCCCCAAGGCAAGTTCCCAGGCAAGTATCAAGGATTGGGGGTTCTTTGTGGACTACAGAGGAGTCAATGCCGTCACCAAAACTGACGCGCATCCATTGCCCAGTGCTGATGAGCTCGTGGACAACATAGGTGCTGCCTAATTTGTGAGCACATTTGACCATACATCAAGTTATTGGAAAATAGCTCTGACGTACCATGCAAAGGAAACAACTGCATTCTCAATACCTGAGGGGCTCTACCAGTTTAGAGTCATGCCTTTTGGGTTGAAAAATGCACCTGTCACTTTCCAATGTTTAGTCAACCATGCACTCAGTGGGCTTGTGTCCTTTTGTGTGGCCTACTTAGACTACATCGCTGTCTACAGTTCCACTTGGGAGGAGCATTTGACTCACTTGGATAAAGTGTTGCAGGCCTTAAAATGGGCTAACCTCACTATCAAGGCTCAAGTGCCAGATAGCTCAGGGGAAAGTCACGTATTTTGGTCAGGAGGTAGGAGGGGGTCAAATCCAACCTCTCCCCAGTAAAGTACAGGATGTACATGACTGGGAGACTGCCACTACTCAAACCCATGTGAGAGCCTTTTTGGACCTCACCGGGTATTATTACAACTTCATGGCAGACTTTGGAACCATTGCTGCCCCTCTGACAGCTCTGACTTCACCCAAACAAACCAAGGATGGTTAATTGGACAGAAGTCTTTCAGAGGACCTTAGTTGGTTTGAAAGAAAGTCTGTGTAGATCACCTGTGTTGGTTGCGCCTGATTTCAGCAAGCCCTTTATCGTCTACACAGATGCCTGTGACACCGGAAATGGAGCTGTCTTGTCCCAGTTAGATGACAAAGGGAGGGAACATCCAATCATATCTATCAGTAGACAACTCAAGGGTAGAGAACTTAGGTGGGCTACTGTAGAAAGAAAAAGGAATGTTTCAATATAGTTTGGAGCCTTAGGCGTTTTAGCCCCTACCTTACAGGATCTACCTTCAAGGTCCAAACAGACCATAAACTCCTGAAGTGGGTTATGCAGATGAAGGTGAAAACCGAAACAGCATAGGTGGTCCAATAGCCTGCAAGGGCTAGACTTCACCATAGAGCATAGACCAGGGAAGAGTCATGATAATGCAGATGGCCTTTCCAGAAGGAATGTTGACCGTCTGGATGAGGGTGTCTATCTCGTGGGAGATTAGGTACCATAACCTCAGTCTGGCGGTGGGGGGTGACTGTGATGCTGGAAATGCATCAGAGGGACAGGGCCTCTGAATCCTTGTCCTTTATTGCTTTTTATCATGTGCTCTGACTTGTTTTCTGCGCAGGAGTTCATGTGGGACTACTGGCGGTGCAGCTCTCTCTGTAATTGGATTGGTGAACAGACCCTTGGGATACCCTGATGACACCCATGGGTGTGAGTACGACCCTGTACTCTTAGTGTATGATTTTGGGCATCTGTGTGTGGCCCACAGAGCAGGGTACGGGTTGGTGGCAGCTCCATGCTGAATTGACAGGTACCCTGCACATCCCCCATTTTGGGATGCCCAGGCCCTGTCATTGGAATCAGTGGATTCCTAATAGGAAACAAGATGGCCACTGTGGCCTCTTGCTTTCTATCGCCTGTTACCTTACTTTTCCCGAAGTCCCGGGAAGCCCTGACTCTGTCCCTTCCCCCTGACTGGCTGTTGGGTGGATGTTCCATATATGGTAATGTGGGGAAGTGCAGGCCAAACTGGCTGGAGCCTTCACAATAACTGTATGTTGTGGGTACACCCGTGGGGTGGGACCTGGGTGAATGGAGGGTGTGACGAATACACATACTCTCTTATGGGTGTCTAGTATCTGGTGTTTGACACAATGACTGAGACAGCACTGCCCAAACTGGTATGAATTCAGTGTGTAGTGCTGAATGGCAGAGTGCTTGTCCGAATCCACATTCTGTGTTGTGAGTGTCTGGATGGAGAAGCATGGCCTGAATGCACTGTGTGCCTGATTGGCTGCCTGACTGCCTGAATGCCCTTCTGAGTGATTGGTTGCCTGAGTGTGACCCAGCAGATTGAGTGAGAGATCAACAGTATATCTAGGGGGCCTCTCACTGCTAGAAATCATTCAGAAGCTGAAGTTCATACTTGATGCTTATTCTCGAAGCCAAGCCGGAGGAAGAAGGTGAACTGCTGTTCCCTTCCTTGCAATCTGAAGGCGGCTGTGCCTTCAAGAACTGATCCAAGAGAGGACCTGACTAGTAGACCTCTCCCTGAGCTACGAGGGACCATTGTGCACCAGCTGATGTTTGCCAAAGCTCCCTGGTAGACAGACCTACGAAAGGCTGCCGACCGGAGAAGGGGACCACCAAGGAGAACAAATAGAAGCAATGGGCAGCCGTCCACCGCCGGTGACCGCCGTCACCGTTCGGAGCCGCCGTACTCCCTTTGCCTTTGAACATTTGATCCAAGAACTCCCTTGTTCGCTCTTGTCAACCGCTTTCATCCTGCAGGAGAAAGTCAAGGCTGCCGACGACCGAGAAGAATCTGCCGGTGGGTTTCCTGCCACCCGAAGACCTCAGAGACGTCATCACCAGGTCACGTCCCATTCGCTGACGCCAGCCGCCGATGACCCGACACCCTTGCTGGGTCAAAGTTCTTCATTGACTCTTTGCGGCAACGAACCATCAAGGTGTACTGCACGCCTCCCCTGTTGCAGGACGTTTTTGACCACTTGTCAACGAGCACTGCAAGGACCAAAGCTGCTGCCCAAATGACAACATTCACCTTTTCTTCATCTCGGAAGTTCGACGACCCATGGCTCCTGCATGAAAGGGAGTGCACTCAAGAAGGGCCCGTCGATTCCCGGACAAAAAACTCTACAACACAAGGTATATTTGGGTTGCAGAACTATGGAACAAGATAAGACTCTAATAGACAATATATGGACTTGGTGTCATGATCTCTGCTTCCAAAAGGTCAGGGTTTTCCCAACTCCCTTGGAAGCAGATCCATAACCCAGGTTCCGAGTGCCAACCAGTCCCAATTGGGACCTTTTGGACCCAGTCCTGGCGCCAGTGGCACCAGGCTCATAAATATGCCCAGTCCCAGCGCTGGAAGCGCCGGGCTCATAATGCTTGGGTGGACTTACCTGCAGCAGACCATGCTGCTTACTTGCCTGCCAGTTGAGCCTCTGATCCTCTTCTGTTTGGAACTACTTTTCCTGTTGGGTGGGGCAGGAGCCACTCCCTAGATTCAGAACACTGGAACTCTTCTGGAAAGCAGGAACTCTTTTCTTACCTAGGCGTGGCTGTGGAAGGAGACACCTAAGCACTACAGGAGGCTATTTAAACCACACCCGATGGATGAATCTTGCTTTGCGTTATTCTGCATCCTCTGCAGCAGAACGCTCATCGTGTCTTCTGCATCTGATCCTGGGCCTAAGGAAAAAGGCTTACCATCCTGAATCCAGTCTTCAGCAACACCTATAAAGACAAGAAAGAACAGGTTAGCATTACGGTCTTCAGTGACAGCTCTTCACTTACCTGGTCCATCGGCTGTCACCAACGCCTCGCGCTGCATTCCGGCATCTGAAAGACAAAGGCTTACCTACTCTTCGTGCGCTCCGGAGGTCGTCACACTGCATTCCGGCATCTGAAAGACAAAAGCTTACCAACTCTTCGCACGCTCCGGAGGCCTTCGGCGCTGCATCCCGCATCTGAAAGACAAAACAAGGTGCGTTTAAAGACATTGGGGAACTTTAATACTCACGTGCCATTACTCCTTTCCACATCTAACCCAGTGGGTATTCCGGCACCCTGCAGCCGCTCCGAACTTGTACCTGCAAAATAAAAAGACAGTTAGAGCGCATCGTGAAGCAGGCAACAAGCGCTTACTTACGTGCTTCCAGGCACTTCTATTCATCACACGGGCTCCATCTTCAACTCACTTCAGCCCGTCATCCGCCATCGCCGGAACCCTGCAAAACAAGAAACATCATTACTAAAGACTTTAAAGACATTAGAATTACTCTAAACTTACCGTTCGTGCAGTAAACGACGGACAGCAGTCCTCTGAAGTCAAGAGGCCTGCTCCCCTTATCCAGTGAAGAAACTGGTTACAGCACCCTGCCCCGAGGCAGATGGAGAGCACGGCGTTCACTTACCTAAGGTGAGAGCGTTAACCTTTGGGGTTCTACAGGAGAAGAGAAAGGGAAGAAGAGAGAGACATTCAATAACCCAGTTCCTTAATCCCATATTTTCTATCTGCAGACATCTTACCCTTCAAGTCAGACATACAGTGCACAGAGGTCCAGCCTAAAGAGCCAGCCGTGTGTTACACATCACCTTTGCAGATACGGTATACGCCCAGTCAAGACCGGCGCCTCTACGGGAATCAGGTGAGCGTTACACTGGGCTTGTAGTGTATCTTCATTTACAGGTTGCCCAGGTGGAGGGATCCTCATACAGAACTGCGCCTAGGTAAACGGGGCCAGTAGTCGGTCAGTTGTCTAACCAACTTGTCTTCCCCCTGACTCTATGGTTGATATCGTTTTACTGTGTTGATTCGTATGCTATTTGAACTGAGTACAGTTGATGCATTTTAATGGAATCAGAGTAATCGTGGTATTACCTCGAACTGTATATATTTGCCATTTTAGAATTGTCGGAGCACAAAGTGTATTTTTGTGATTGTGTATATAACCATGGACCTTATTTATATAAAGACTGTGTTTTAACTAATACTTGTGTGGACATTCCTTTGTGGGTGCTTGAGGACTACACTGTACTTAGGAACCAGCCCGCATCACCTCCTGTGGAGCTAGGCCTTGATTGCTCGCCTACGTTACCAATAATAGAGAATCATGGCTGGGGTTCTCTGTGCCTCTCCTCTGCCATATAGAGAGCAGAAGTACAGACACCCCCCTCCGGTCCTTTACAGATGCCAAGCAGTAATTGGCTGGTTCTTCCCTGTCTGTCTGGATTCACATGTGTCAGCTGGGCTCATCATCACGGTGAAGGTCAGGACAAACCTTTATACATTGTTCCTATCTAAACTAAACAAGCTGCGCCGGAATATTAACTCATAGTGGCAGGCACCTGGGCAGCACAGGAAATGGTGCCAGGGGGAAGGGAGGATAATATACAGGCATGCTGACCCACACATTCAGGGCTTCATTGATACTGCAGTTCCCGCACTCAAGGTCTCCACCCTGGGGTCTGATCTTTAATTTATCCCTACCGTTACCTTGTGTTACAAGGGATATGTGTTGCTTCTAGAAAGAAATACAGTCGCGCATACTTAGATCTTCTGAGGACACTTGATGGGGTTGGGACCTGCGGGTCGCATGCTTATCGAGGAATGCAAAGGTGCAGGGGTTTTTGTCAGTGGTGTGGGGCTGGCTCCTCCGTGACTGGTTGGGGGTCAGAGGCCTAATGGCAGTTTAGTGGAGATGAACGGGCGCAGCGCTGAGCGTGGTGTTGTCTCACGCTCTTACAGGGCACATTTGGTTGGAAAATACTAAATATTCACAACACTGAAGGGATGTGGGAGAAGTAGACTTAAGTGGGAACAGAGCTCTTGTGAAGCCAGTGTGTTATATCAAAATTGGGCCGTGTGAACCAGGAACGCAAGCAGCGCAAGCCTGCAGTTTATCCCTTCTGGGCCCAATTCAAAATGGAGTTGAGGGCTGTGAAGTTTTCTAGTTCCAGGCATCTACTTCTAAGCGCTGTAGGGCCCCTACATGTTGCCCAATACTGCGGATTGCTCCCCCTTTTACGTTACATCACCTCATATGCAGAGGCGTAGCAGGATTGTCCAACAAGTCGGACCTGAAGCTAATGTAGTTGGGCCCTTCGCAGTGACATTAACATCTGTAAATGCCCACACAGTGCTGCTGAGTGGGCGTTTACAGATTTTGGGTGGGCCTTGCCCGCTCAGGCCCTACCCTGTCTACGCCTCTGCTCATATGGTGTATATGGTGTTCATCTTATTTGGAAGCATCTAGGGGCGTGGGATCGGCTCATTTCCATTCCAACACAATTCATAAACTCAGATAAAAATTAAACCCACCAATATGCAGGACGACGGTCAATTCACAATCCAATTCACAATAGTGAAGATCTTGTAACTTCTGTCCTGGCAAGATTAAAAACGTGCAAATAGGATGAAAACATAGTTAGGGAAAAGAGAACCACCATGTTCCCAAAGACTACGCCAACAAGCAAGACATGTCCCAGACATCTAAGCCAACTCCTTCCTGGTGCCCTTAATATCGGCAGCCATTGACGGTATATTGATCTGTTGAAATTTTAAATGGGTATGAATTTCAGTAATATTACTGATGAGTGTGACATGTTGTTACTTTACAAAGATTCTGAGGTCAGAGGTTGACCAACTGTTCAAAGCATCCGCCTATACATGGGTATATATTCAATTTAAAAAAAAAAAAAAACTTTACTTACAGGCAGGTTAAGCTTCATAAGTTCAATGCAACAATACACTTGAAAATCAGTGAAAAAACTTTGAAGTGACTCTAAATTGCAGGTTTAATTCAAAATTTGGCAAGTTTTTGAAGCTGTGCCACCATATCCACGACCCACCCATTGCTCCGCTAATCAGCAAACATCATCACATGTGATATTACTTATGACATCATCAATATCAGTGCATATATTTTTATAGAGAGAGAGATTTCAGAGTTGGTGATAGTGACTCTGAAGTTGTGGTTAAGTTGATGTTTCTACAGAAAACCTTATTTAACTTATAGTTTTGACATCATATAATGGAAATAGATAAAAAAGTAACACGCCTAAAAAAGTAAGAGGCCCCTCTGAATCTATATGGATGCTTTTCTGAAATTCCGTCCAGAGGGAACAAAGTTATATGGGGTTGCAAAAGTTGCATTTTCTATTCGAACTCTGATTAGGAATCTTTCTTTGACCTACAGATTTGATTTAGTTTGACTTATTTATTTAATACTTTCAGCCATGAAAGACTTTCATGACAGAAAACAGAAAATCAATGTCATGAAAACAACGTGGATAGGATTCTAAACAGAGTTAAACACTTGCATAAAACAACATATTTAAATACATTAACATTAATGCTCTACAAACACTGCTCTAACTACTCTGGTACTTGTAATTGTCTTGTGACCACTGTTTGTCTTTTTGTTTGTCTTTGTCTCCTCGTCTGCACCCCGATGTCTGCAGGCCGTTCGGCGTAATACAAATAAACAAATAAATAAATAAATTAAACAAACCAGCTAATCAGAAACACAGCACAAAATGAATCCTTGAAAAGGCAACCCATGGAATAGGGGAGAAGCATTCTATTGTCGTACCATCCCAGACAGCCCCTGTTTCATGGGAAAGAGAATCTTCAAAAGGTCAAGTATAAATGCTTGTATTAATGCACACATTCATGACTCCAATTGTTCTCGAATTCTGCATGTGCCAGCAAGAAAAGAAACTGTCATCTCGCTGAAGTCCTGATCAAAATCCCCAAGGAGAAGCGTACTTGCTGCTTTGTGATGGCTGAAAAAACCTTCGCTCCACAATAAAGGAACAATGCAATTACACCAGAAATGGTCAAGGGTCGGGCAGGCATAAAAACGATGAAACAGAGCTTCGTCCTCTGCTTGACAGACCTTGCAAGTTGAATCCACGCAATGATTACATATTTTCATATGACTACTAAGGGTCAGAATGTCCGCTCTGGCCAGCCAAAACGATGTCTTTGATGGGATTTTGAAAAAGTCATCAAATGTGGTTGATGACAAAGACCAGCTCCATAGACATCGGCCCAGCCAAGACAGTTTCAATGTGCAAGTCACCCTTCAAGTTTAAGATTATTGTTCTCATATTGCTCGGTTTTTAATTGGCAAAGTAGAGTTTGATGTGAAGCTGCATTCCAAGAATTGGAATCCAGAAATCTAGCCATGCCCAAGGTGCTCACATTTTCCAGTAATTGCTTCATGTGATTTGTGATCTACGACTGGGAGAAGTGTTGCTGCCACATGTCCACCAAGTTGTCTTTGAAGGATGGCTGTATAGCTTTCAAAATTGTTCATTGCTCTCCTCTGCTGAGAAAAAGAGCTGACATTGCTTCACTTGGGAGTCTTTATGACAGGAACAGGAGCTGCTTCCACATCTCTCTTCCACTGATCCCGACTGTGGTGGTATATCTGTCTAGCCCCCATATCTCTGCTCCATTGGCCACCCAACTACAACATTTGGCACAGAAGAGTGCTTCTACTTAAGGTCCTATTGTGTTGGTATGTTTCCTAATAGCAAAAAAGAAGGTGCTCCTCTCTGAAAAGTAAAGGAGGTTTGCCTGGCATTTCGGTGCTGGCCTGCCCTAGTGGGCGGGACAAAGACTGATATGCAAATGGTATTCCTCCTTTGTGAAAAATAAAGGAGGTTTCGCCTGGCATTTCGGTGCTGGACTGCCCTTGTAGGAGGGACAAAGACTGATATGCAAATGTATATTCCTCCTTTGTGAAAAGTACAGTGAGCAAAAAGCAATGGCTGCAGACTTTCAAAGTGGGAAAAAAACACAGAACAGGTTATCATGCCATGTTCTTTCTAGAGAGGGACGCCTGCTACCTTTTTTGTATTTTTGGAAGGAACCGGGGGTTGGTCATCCCAAGTTACCTGGGGGAACCCACACCTGGATCCCTTGCTCACTGCGCTCAGAGAGGCACAGCTCCACCTCACTGATGAGGCCTAACAAGGCTGAAACATGTGTATGGGGTTGCTGTTGGTACACCTGTTCAAAGGTTTGCCTGGCATTTTGGTGCTGGACTGCCATTGTCAGTGGGACAGAGACTGATATGCAAATAGATATTCCTCCTTTGTGAAAAGTACAGTGGGCAAAAAGCAATTGGCTGCAGACTCCCAAAGTGGGAAAAAAAACACAGAACAGGTCATCATGCCGTGTTCTTTCTAGAGAGGGGTGCCTGTTACCTTTTTTGCATGTTTCCTAATAGGTTTTATGATTTAATGTGCTGCCAAATCAATGTTTTTCAGCACTGAATCAGATTAGAGATTATGGGCCTAAATCACAGAAGTGCTTCATAAAGGCAAAACCCCATTGGAAAAGGCTTGGTGAATCAGGACCTATATGTTTACATTCGGAGATGAATTCAACAATTTTTGGGTGATGATTTAGACGGGGGTGTAGAATTCTCTTGGAGTATCACATCTCTCTCTCAGGCTAATATATTTAATTTACATCATGCTCTTTGGACGCCTTGTAAACGGTACAAGAGAAAACTGATTTCATCTGCTTTTTGTTGGCATCGCAACTCCACTTCAGGAAGCCTAAAACGAATGTTATTTGATTGTCCAGTCATTTATAATTTCTGGAACGTTGTTTGGAAAATGAATACTGATATTCGCCCAATACAAGGAACTGTTTCATTTGCACGCATCATTCTTAAATCAACAGATACTTCTCTCTCACTAAACTCACACCACAAGAAACTGATCGTTTATTGTTCACTGCAGTTAAAACTTTAATATCTAAATGGAAAACTGCTAATGCTGTTTCCATCCATACGTGGTGGGCCTGGGCAATCTTTATCAAAAGAAGATTTGACATACTTATAGCTAAAACGCTTAATTAATTGGCATATGCATCCTCCAATGTTTGGAATCATGTTAGTACTTACTTAGTCTCACATTGGGCACTAATATATTTCATATCAGTTTTCAGGGGATATAAATTGCATACGCGCGCAAACTGTACAACTCGGTTTTGTTTGTTATGAAAAGCCAAACCTCACTTTAATGTGAGTTTTCATAGATATAGGAGGCACATAGCACATGTTCATTTCATTACTTTTCACCAAACAATATATGCAATTTAGAGGCTATGCATTCACATTCCAGAGCCTCTCAAACCAAACTCTCATACACCTTAACCACACACTCTTATGGTACACGCCTTTATGGCACACACTTAAGCAGGGCTTTAAGTGGGGTAAGAACTCGAGGGGGGGCCTTGTTTGGGGGGTGGCTTGTGGGATGGGCGTGGCTTAACAAAGTACGCAAACCATAGTAAGGCACGCAAACAAATATATAAAGGCATGTAAGCATTTATATATTTGTATGCTTACCTTACTATGGTTTGTGTAGTATGCATGCCATCTTTTATAAACATAGAAATATATAACATATTTCTATGTTTATAAAAGATGGCTTGATAATTACACAAACCATAAGGTACGCACATAAATATATAAATGCATACATTTATATATTTGTTTTCGTGCCTTACTATGGTTTGTGTACTTCAAGATGGCTTGAAAAGTACACAAAGTAAGGTATGCCCACAAATATATAACATATATATTTTTGTGTGCATATCTTATGGTTTGCGTACTTTTCAAACAATCTTTTTTTAAACATTTCTATGTTTATAAAAGATGGGTTGAAAAGTCCTTAATTCAAGCCATCTTTTATAAAGCTTTGACGGCGGACAAAGCCTGAGGCGTCTTTGTCCGTCAGCAAAGCCAACCTATCTTTTATAAAGACAGAAACACAGGAATCCCCAGGTTCGCCGAGGGTGAAAGACGCCTCGGCGACCTGGGGAAACAAAGGGATTTTAACTTCCTTTGGTGACCTGAGGGGTCACCATTGGAATTTACAGTGACTGAGGGAAGTGCCAGCCAGGCAGGCACTTCTGTCATTTCGCCTGACATTAAAATGGCGGGCGCATCTCCCGTCGCGGCTTCAGCCGCGGCAGGATAATGCGTCCCACCAATGTTGTGTGGGACCGGGGGGCCCCAGCCAATGTTGTGTGGGACCAGGGGCCCCGGCAGGGTCCTGGCTTAGCCCCACTTTTTGGAGACTGATGGGGCCCGGCCCTGGCAGGCCCCGACCCACTTAAAGCACTGCACTTACGACACACACACACACACACACACACTTAGGCCACATGTTTTTACACCACAGACTCTTTTGACACACATATTTACGACACATGCGATTATGACACACACACTTATGAAGCACGCTAACGACACACGCTCTTACACCAGATGCTCTTACTATACATACTCTCACAACACATACTCTTATGACACACACGCTTATACACCCTTACAACACAAGCTCTTCTAGCACACGCACTTCCAACGCACACACTTTTGACACACATGACACACTCAATTATGATGTACACTTTTACAATACAGTCTTTCGACACTCATGTCACTCATTTATGACATATGCTCTTATGACACCCACACGTACATCACAGACATGCAAATAACACACACTTATGACACATGATTTTAAACCACAACTTCTTAGGACACACACACTCATAATACACATACTTCATGACCCTTTGTGTAGTCTTTTTTATTCCCAGCAATGTTTTTGTCCAATTGACCTCTTTTTAGCGGTTTCTAATCCCCCGGTACAAGTGTTTCTCTCTTCTTCTCTTCATTTAACTATTGTTCATCTGAAGCCGAGCACGGCAGCACACTATAGTGGCTGATTCATGGAATTATGTGCGCCGAAAAACGGGCTTTGTGCGCCAATCTGCTCGCAAATCCCCATTTGTGAAACAGGGATTTGCGGGCAGAATGGGGCACAAAGCCCGTTTTTCGGCGCACATAATTCCATGAATCAGCCCCTAAAACATCAGGATACATTTACATGATTTGCAAGATCATGCATTGTCAGGCTGCAAATACTACTTATCCGAATGATTGTCCAGTAAATGCAAGAATTTTAGTCTCCTAACCATTGTACAGTGTGGGATGAGCGCAGTATAACGATTCCGTCTTATTTCTTTCCAAATAGGCAAGAGCATACTGTTTAGTTAAGGTTCAGACAAGGAGTCTATAGCTCATCCATTCAATATGTATCTGTTTTGAAATTCTGGGACTCAAAATCTGCCTTCCATTTGTAAAAGAAACGCAAAATTGCGAGTGGAAGACTACAGAGAATAAACACGGCTACTTAAGTATGGCATGAAGAAGTTTTAGAATTGTTCTACAACTACAAGGGTGGGACTACATTGACAGATTTGCATTCCAACAGTTGTTGCCCAAGGGCCTGAATTGTAGACTGGACTTACATCCTGGCTTGAACTCTTAACTATTCTGTGTGATACAGGGTAACTCTTTTTAATCTCACTCTGTTTTACCTTCCCAAACTGTCCATCCCTAGAAGTGATTTACCCAATTCCAAAAAGCCTCACTCATGGTTTATTAGACTATGGTGTTGCCTCACATATACTACCTACAGTAAACATTCTCATACTACAAATTGCAAAGTGATTTGTCTCTTGACTCACTCTGGCAACATAATTTGAAAATAATGGTTCTTTGCTGACTGCTGTCCCTGTTTCTTATTAAGGCTCCTTGCAGGGCTGCTGCAAGCGCTGCACCTGTTCTGTTAGTGGTAGGGAAGCTACAGCACTGCTGCCCATTATTTGCCCATTATAAACAGGTGTAGGATGCTTGCAGCACAGCTGCCCCTGATTGCCCTTTTCGTGCGTGTGAAGGAAGCTTCCAGTGTTAGTGCTCTTTCTGTGCTTGGTCTTTGTGTTCACGGGAAATTTGCTGCCCATTCTATGTCTGTTCATTGTAGGCAGACCAAGCTTGAAGTGTGGCTGCCAATTCTGTTGCTTTTCTTGGTGAGGGACTTGTACTGTTGAGACACATACTGTATTTACTTGCTTTCAGTGAATGTTGTATTTGTGTAACAGATAGTGCTATGTAACTGCTGTCACCGGGTGCCAACCAAAAACAAGCACGCAGACTCTTAAGGCAATTACAAGCGTGTTTATTGTAGTAGTACAGACAGACTAGATGCAGAATGTAGGTGTTTTCTGGGGTTCTTGGGGTTTTGTATGCTCGGGCGTCCCTCTCTGGTTCAACATCCTCGGCCGTTCCCTGCTCTCTAGCCATGTCGCCAGTAACAGGGATGTTAGTTCTACTGAATGGTTCCACCTGTCTGTCTGGTCTCTTCTCACTGGGACCAATTATGTTTTCCCCAAGACGATGGCTACTCGAGATGTGCTCTGGTACAAGACGCTGCTTGGGCTTGGGAAGCCACAGCAGAATCCCCTTCCCTGGAGAATGGTGTTGCCGTGTTTTCAGCATCCCGTTGTTTTACAGCGACCACTGCTGCGAAGCCTCTATTTCCAGCATCTATGATGTTCGAGGCTCCAGCATCTCTGTGCGTTGTCCTCATCAGGATTCTCTGCGGTGCTCCAGCCGCCATTGGATAAGGTAACGAGGGGGTCCGAAGGGGTATGCCCTCACGCTGGCACATTCAGGGGTGATGGGGGCTGGGCTCCCTCCCCTGACAGGGCCGGCACCCAGTCTCTGTCACATGCCTTTACCCTTGCTTTGCATTGTGCCTTCCAGGGCTCTGGTCCCTGTTTCTCGCCTGGCTGACTGGGGCTTGGAATGTCTTTGGCCCAGAGAAAGTGGACTTTTCTTCCAGGCATGAAGACATTCAGAGATCAGTGGGCAGTCTCCCTCAATTCAGATCTGCTCTGGGAGTCCCGGCATAATTATCCTGGGGACTGTAAGACTTTGCCATACGATGTGAATGTTTACCCGAGCTTCAGAGGTATAGATCTGCATCCCTGTGTACACAGATGATCCTGGTGAGGTAGTCAGATTTCAGTTCTTCCATGGAAACTAAGTCAGCTTCAATTGCCATCCTCTTGCTCCCCAGTCTAGAAGGGCCATTGCCTGGCTTCAATTTATGTGCTCAGGTATGGTGTACTGCAGGGTACTCTTCCCGGTGCTATAGATGGCCCAGGTGTCGGTCTCAGGTTGATCTTCTTCCTGGAATAAATCGGCCAGGTATTCAGGGACATGTTCTTCCTCGGGCATATATGCTGCTTCTTTCACTTCAGGGTTGATAGGGTGAGTCTCTCGTAGCAGTCCAATTTCCGTGGGTTCTTCCCTATGTTTTGTTTTTCAGTACTGGACCGGGCTACCTACCCAATGCAACCACAACCAAAATAGCGGATAGGTTCTGGTCTTACCAGAGAACCTACCAGCTGAACACCCATGATAGTCAGCATTTTGTGTCGGGTATCTATGGCTGTCGGCATTTTGGGTCAGGCCCTGGGTGAACTTGGAAAGACTGGGCCTAATCTTAACAGGAAGGGTTTATCCTCCTTGATTCAAAGGGGCCCTCAAATTTCTATTTGTTTCTTGTAGCCATCTCCAGGTCTCGAAAACATATAGCCTTGTCCAAAGTGGGCTTGTGTAATTGCCACACAACTTTCTGATAGTATGGTGGAAGGCGGTCAACAAGCTGCACAAGAATTAGCATTTCTTTCACGTCTTCCAAATTTCAGTTTGCCAACCACATTTTAATGAGCTCCTTGACCGTCTAGGGCTTTTGTCTCAGAGTCTTCCCATGTCATAGGCGAAGGTATCGTAACCTCATTCTGTGGTACTCCCAGTCCTGACCCAGGTGCTCTAGAATTCCCAGTTTAAGGTCTTCATAAGGTGTCTGGCCATTGGGATTTAGAGCTTGGAAAGCTTGCTGGGCTTCGCCGGTCAGCAGAGAAGCAATTTAGTGGGTCAAGCAGTCTAAATGTCACCCAAATGTCACTGTAACCCTCTGAAAGTAAAACAAATAAATAAAATAATAATTTCTGTAGAACACTTGTTGGAACCACTGGTATCTCACATCTCTCAGCCATCACTGTTTTTAAGAGCCATGGTATCTTGATGTTGCCGACCAATGTGGAGTTGCCCCTCCACCAAGATCTGTAGTAGGTCCTCCATCCTGGCTGGATCTATTATCAGTGAGCACTGCTTCTCCAGACCACCGGCTTTTGGAAAAAGGAATTATTCTTGGTCTACAGGCTGCACGTGCCTCTACTGAGTAAACTGGGCATTGTGTGCTCCTTCCGTAGTTGAGACCCTTTGAACCTCCATTTGAATTTCTTCCTGAGTGCCAATGTCTGCCTTTTCTCGCCTCCTTGTACCCCTTTGGCCAGGCTACACAAAGATTAATTGGAATTGTCCATTCCAGCCTTGGTACTATTGTAGGGTCTACTTTCAAGCAATACTTGTCTTCACTCCTGTAATTTGGGAGCATTTCTTTGCTGGCTAGGGGTTCCAAGCCCAATCACAAGAATGCCAATCCCTCTTACAATACCTCCATGACCTGGATCCAGTGGTCAAGTTGTTCGGCAGTTATGCCTCTGGTAACACTGGGCGGGTCCCTTCTTCAGGTGTGGGTTGACCTCTCTATCACGGTTAGGGATCCCCCTGCTGACCCCATATGTCACGAGGTGCCCACCACAAATAGCCAAGCTGACTCTTAATATAAGTCCAAGTGTGTTTATTGTAGTAGTACAGACAGACTGGATGCAGATTTTAGATGTTCTCTGGGGTTCTCAGGGCTTCGGGTTTTGGTGCTAGGGTCATCCGTTTGCTGGATCAACTTCCCAGCTGTTTCCTCCTCCCTAGCCCAGGCCTATACATAACAAGGATGTTAGTTCTATTGAACAGTGTCACCTGTCTGTTTGGTCTTCTGGCTGGGACTAAGGATGTTTTCCCTAAGACAATGGCTACCTGTCTCCCTAGGGGTACATTTTAGATGTCCCTGACCTCGCCCACATAGTACTCTAGAAGTGTTATATAATGGTGCCTCCTTCCACCCAGTTCCATCTGCTCCTCCTGCACACACAGTCTCTCATGTCCCTTCCCTGCACTAGGTCACAAGATGTTCCCTTCCAGCTCTCCTAATATTCCTCCGATCCTTCACTCTGCCTTTCCACCTCCACCATTGGATCTTACTTCTTCTCTTACTCCTGCTTTTGCATTCACTCTGATTTCCGACTATCACTCCACTGTTATACATTTCTCCCTCCTTCCCTCCACTCTGTTTCTTTGCTGATCGCTATTCTTCTTGTTCTTCTCTCTGTCTCTCTCTACTCTTACCACTACTCCTGTTCTCCCACTCCCTTTTGCTACTATTGCCGCTCTACTTCCACTACTATTTCTCACTGCTACTACTCCATCTCTACTATGACTAAAACTCACTAAAACACACAACCACCCCCTACTTCTTCTACCACTCTAGTACACCAACAACTACTTTGACCTCCTCCACCACTACCCTCAGCTACTCCTACTCAAATTCTACTACTCGCACTCTCCACTCTCACACAAAAATACTCCACTGGCCTCCTCCATCCTCTGGCTTCTGCACTCCTTTTGCTCCTGCCTCCTCTGGTCTCTCGGACGTGCTCCATCAACTCCTGTCCTCACCCAACTAACCCACCCTAGACCACTCACACACACTTCCTTAAATACCCCACCTCCCTCTCAGGATTGGCCACTTACCTTATCCATTCACTTACCTGGCTGAAGGGGTGTGACATGGGAAGTGCATGGTTTGGTGCTGATAAGGCCTTGCCCCTTCTTCATGCAGTCTAACTGCATTCCTAACCGTGAGCGTATATTGGCTCTCAGGGATCATTCTTTCTAGGCCTCCCTGTAGGACTTTGCCCCTTTGAGGTCTCCTAGTGGGGTGTCAATGCCCTTGCTTCCCTTCATTATTAATATCTCTGGTGGGTTAGTGGATTCGCTGCCAAGGCCTCTATGGGTGCCTTTCCTTCTTGAAATGTTTCCATGGTGGTTTAATGGGTGTTGACTTCCTGCGCAGGCTCCACCAGATGCTGTCTACTGGAGTCGTGCTCCACTACGGGATGACGCTTTGGCTTGGGAATACTCTGCAGCGTCGCCTTCCCTGGCGACCGGTGTTGTTGCCTTTGCCCTCATTACAACACCAGCGCTAAACCATGGCACTATTAGCACCATGCTTGGTGCCGGTGTTGTAACGAGTCTGCCATTGTGAAATGTGGAAATACCGCCCCATTCCAAGGTTGGCGGGGCGGTATTTCCCCATTTCCGCATGGCCCTTTCCCATTCCCATTTTTGCCCCATAGGGCTCAATGGGAATGGGGAAGGCGGCAATTACGGTACTGCAAATTGCGGTACCGTAATTGCCTGCGAGGTCCCTTTGCGGGTCCCTACTTTAACGGCTGGTCCAGACCAGCCGTTCAGGTCGGGTCCTACAAAGGGACCTCATAGTAAGGCGCTAAGTGGTTAACGGCGCCGCAGCCTTTTACGCCACCTGGGTCGTAATGAGGCCCAGAGACCGCTGCTGTGCATTCTCTGTTTCCAGCGTCTCTGCTGTTTGTGGCTCTGACATCTCCCCGCGCCATCCTCACCAGGATTCTCTGCGATGCTCCAGCCACCATTGGATAAAGTAAGTAGGGAAGGGACATAATTTCGTGAAAATGCCAGGGGTAGAGGAAGTGACATAGCATGACCGTTTTCTTCTGATGACATCACAGGAAGTGGTGTAATTTGACCCCACCCTGAAGTGACATCATGGGAAGTGTTGGAACACAACCTTTCACCCCTTGACAAAACAGGAGTGACATCACAGAGCATTGTTCCTAAGTACACTATGAAAACTATGGTTACAATATCATTATAATGTGATGTACATTTCATACAAGAATGGATCACCATATGTATTTATATGTATCGTTAATATCAGTGTGTATGGGTCCATATTACCAAATTACTGTGAATGCAAGCAGACGTCCAAGGCCAAATGATAATGATGTGTTATTATATAGCACTTACCCTTAAGTGCTTTATATAGCACAAATATACATACAATATTACCCAACCTGTGTTGGTACTCTTTTATCGACCTCAGAAAGATGAAAGGCTGAGTTGAGGTATTTAAGAACAGACTAAAGGCCTGATTCATGGAATGTTTTCCTATATGATTACACCATTATAAAACACTTCCATGAATCAGGGCAGGGCCTAAATCGGTAACTCACCCCCTGAAGTGTGCCTGCAACAACCCTGTAATGAGTCCAGCAATTATTGTATAGAATTCCAGAAAGACACATTATTTGTCATTCCTATTCTTTCTTATTTAGGGTCACTGCTGAAAGTGTTATATTTGTGGAACCCCCTGTTTTTCTAAGACGCCTGAGCAAGGAAGTCAGCCACTCCAGAAACAAATACCCACATGGTGCTGGCCACAGCGCAGGGGCATACTTTAATTTACTTTACTTCACAACATTTGTAATGCGCACCTTGGACCCCGAGGCATTGGGGCGCGGACAAGGTAACAGATCAGACATGAAACAAAAAAATAACGAGCAGTTGTAAGGTCATAAAACCAAAGCAGGGAATCAAGAACATCAATTCGAGATTTTAAGAGAATAGAAGAGTTTTTAAATCTTTCTTAAATGCCACCAGAGAGCTTTGGCCTCTGAGGTCTGCCGGTAACTGATTCCACAGCTTGGGTGCTGCTAAGTAGAATGCGCCATTCTCAGCTTTCTTTGTTCTACTGCGCAGGATGAAGAGATAGTTCTGGAGGAAAGACCTAAGATCCCTTCCATTGACTATCTCTATGATGTGGCCCTGAAGCTAAGGGGGCATAAGGCCCAGTCTGCATTTAAAGGTTATGACCAACAACCGGAATTTGTCTTGTGCCTCCACTGGGAGAATACATTTAAAAAATAAAAATGTTTTTAGGGTTAGCAAGGGAGACCACAGGGGTAGCAAGGTAGACCTCAGGGATCACAGCTGCGACCCCTGGCTACCCCTAAATGGCGTCCCTGAATTAAGGGCTGGGAGGGACCTTGCTTGCTGGGATTTTGAAGGCTGTGCTCCCTCCCTCCCCTGACAGTGCCTGCAACACCGCCCATTTTGTTTCTCTTGTGTATGTACAAGAGAAGCGTTCAGTGCTATTTCCAATGATGTTCCTGTTCTCAAGGAAAGACGAATAAAAAGCTGCAGAACGTTATAGGATATCTTTGGGATGAAACCTTGCACTTATGTGACCTGTGCTGTTCCGGCTTCTGTTTCTGTTTAAATTAGCTTGCAGTGCTGATCGTATGCTGCACCTGATTGTGCCTGAGGGAAGCTGACAGCACTGTTGCCCATTCTATGCCCGTTCTGTTCATGTGAGGGAGCTTGCTGCGCTGCTGTCAATTCTTACCTGTTCTGTTTGTATGAAGGAAGCTTGCAGAGTTGCTGTCCCTTCTATGTTTGTTCTTTATGTGCAGGTGAAGCTTGCAGCACTGCTGCCTATTCTGTGGCTGTTCTTGGTGAGGGATATTTGCACTGTTGAGGCACATACTGTATTTACTTGCATTTATGTGTGAGGGAAACTTGCAACCGTCTCGGTTATTCTGTGCATGTTCTATTTGTGAAAGGGTGTAGTGCTATGTAGCTGCCCATGTTGTTTCTGTTGTACATATACAATAAAGGCTTGTAGTGCTACTGTCAATAGTGTTCCTGTTCTCAGAAAGGAGCACATGAAATGGTGTCACATCTATACCGTGTCTTTGAGATGAAACCTTGCACTTATGTGACCTGTGCTGTTCCTGTTTCTTGTTAAATTAGCTTGCAGTGCTGATCCTATGTTGTACCTGGCCGTGCCCAAGGGAAGCGTGCAGCACTGCTGCCCCTTCAAAACCCATTATGTTCATGTGAGGCATCTTGCAGCACTGCTGCCCTTTCTAACCATTTCTGTTTGTGTGAGGGATCTTGCTGCACTGCTGCCCATTCCATGCCTGTTCTGTTTGTGTGAAGGAAGCTTGCAGAGTTACTGCCCAGTCCATGTCTGTTCTTTCTGTTTGGGGAGGCTTACAACACTGCTGCCCATTCTATGCCCATTATGTTCATGTGAGGCATCTTGCTGCACTGCTGCCCATTCCATGCCTGTTCTGTTTGTGTGAAGGAAGCTTGCAGAGTTACTGCCCAATCCATGTCTGTTCTTTCTGTTTGGGGAGGCTTACAACACTGCTGCCCATTCTATGCCCATTATGTTCATGTGAGGCATCTTGCTGCACTGCTGCCCATTCCATGCCTGTTCTGTTTGTGTGAAGGAAGCTTGCAGAGTTACTGCCCAGTCCATGTCTGTTCTTTCTGTTTGGGGAGGCTTACAGCACTGCTGCCCATGCTGTAGCTGTTCTTGGTGAGGGACACTTGCACTGTTGTGAAACATACTGTACGTATATGCTTTATTGTTCGGGAAACATGCATCATTGCTGCCCATTCTATGCCATTCTGTTCATATGAGGAATTGTGCAGTGCTGCTGTTCGTTGTATGCCTGTTCTGTCCATGTTAGGGATCTTGCAGCAATCTGCCCATTTCATGCCCATTATGTTCATAGGATGGTTCTTGCAGGACCGCTGTCTATTCTTACCTGTTCTGTTTGTTTGACTGATCTTGCAACACTGGTGTCCATTCTATTCCATTATATTCATGTGAGGGATCTTGTAGCACTGCTGCCAATTCTATGCCATTCTATTCATGTGACGGATCTTGCAGCACTTTGCCCATTCTATGCCTGTTATGTTCATAGGATGGGTCTTGCAGCACTGCTATCTATTCTTACCTGTTCTATCTGGGTGAAGGATCTTACAGCACTGCTGTCCATTCTATGACCGTCATATTCATGTGATGATCTTGCAGCACTGCTGCCCATTCTATGCCATTCTATTAATATTGCAGCACTCTGCCCATTCTATGCCCACTATGTTCATAGGATGGATCTTGCAGCACTGCTGTCAATTCTTACCTGTTCTGTCTATGTGAGGGAGCCTGCAGCACTGCTGTCCACTCTATTCACGCGCAGGATCTTGCAGCACTGCTGCCCATTCTATGCCCAATATGTTCATGTGAGGGATCTTGCAGCACTGCTGCCCATTCTATGGCATTCTATTCATGTGAAGGATCTTGCAGCATTTTTCCCATTCTATGCCCGTTATGTTCATAGAATGGATCTTGCAGCACTGCTATCTATTCTTACCTGTTCTGTTTGTGTGAAAGATCTTGCAGCACTGCTGTCCATTCTATGACCGTTATATTCATGTGATGATCTTGCAGCACTGCTGCCCATTCTATACCATTCTATTAATCTTGCAGCACTCTGCCCATTCTATGCCCATTATGTTCATAGGATGGATCTTGCAGCACTGCTGTCAATTAGTACCTGTTCTGTTCATGTGAGGGAGCCTGCAGCATGGCTGCCCATTCTATGCTATTCTATTCATGTGAAGGATCGTGCAGCACTTTGCCCATTGCATGCCCATTATTTTTTTTTTTATTTACTTGTATTTAATCATTTATGATTTTTTACAAGATTGTCATACAAAAGAGATTTTATACAATAATTCAAAATCTATACAATTTTTCATGAGATTAAAATTCATCAAGTTTCCATTCATATTATTTGAATCATATAGTATTTAACTTTAAAAAAAAAATTAATCATCTATTGTCATAGGCAAACGAAGGTTATTCATGAAATTGACAGAGGCAATAAGTATACTCATGTTAGGTGAGTTTAGTAGACAAGACCATCTCAGGTTAGGTTGGATATTAGCAACAGTGGATAAATGTCTTTTAAAACAGTTGTTTCATATTGAACATAATGCAGGGCACTCAACAATTAAGTGCTCTAAAGTTTCCTTTTGAAGCAGATTGTTACAAAATCTACAACCATTATCTGATTCGGCTAGTTGCCTACGCTGTGCCAAGATGTCTCGTGTAGGCCACAAGTTGAAACGCAATTTCATAATCGCCATACGAACATGTGGTGAGGGCGATTTAATCAAATAGTTTGCCATAGTTCCCAGTTTTTTTGTCAGGGAAGATGAGGATGTTAAAATTTTTGTAACCTAAACAGATCTCTCGGTTAGTCAGCCAATCTTTTAGAAACATTTTTTTCTTCGCTCGTTCAGGATTTTGAACTAAGGTCTCAACGTCTATATCCGCTGCAGCCAAAATTTGATACACATAGTTAGTCCATTTTATAACAAAGTTATGATTAGATGAGAATAAGTAGTTGGACAGAGTAGCTACAACAGTATCCGCAGTTATGTTTACTAGGCATTTTCTGAATAGTGCACAAAGTTGCCAATGGTATTTGGCGCGGAGAGACGTAAGGCCCAATTCGTATCTAATACATGAGACTGGGGTTGATTGAGGCAAATGTAGTAGGCATCTCCAATATTTAGCTTCCAATCTATCAAAATTTTTGACATCAATGATATCTCGTGTTTCCAAACCATAAAGCAGTGTAGGTGTCACTTTTTGTATCCAATAGCATAGAACAGGCATGATGGAAAATTTGCCATATTTGTGAAGAATTATTTTTGCTTGCGAGGTAGCAACCGTCAATTTATTTTGCTGAGACAGTTGGTGTTCAGTAGTTGTTCAATTTGATTCAAACTGTGTTCCCAGATATTTATAATTGGGTACAATATCTAGAATAGTATCTTTGACCATCCATACAAACTTAAAACTTGGTGAGCGTCTTGGTATATCCACTAGTATCTGGGATTTTTTGATATTCCTAGAGAGCTCATTTTCTTCAAAATAGATTGAAAGCGCAGATATCAAATTCTGGAGACCTGTAGGTGTTTTAGATATTAAAACTAAATCGTCGGCATACCACAGTGCTTGTATCACTGTGCCATTCATTTTTGGTGAATCTGTTGAGATTGAGGAAAATACTTGACGGACATCATAAATGAAAAAATTGAAGAGCGCAGAGGCCAAAATACATCCTTGTTTCAATCCTCTAGATGTTTCTATTATTTTCGATAGCAAGCCGATGGTAGATAATCGAACTCGAATAGACGTGTTAGAATGTAAGGCATATATTATGTCTACTATATCTTGTGGACAATTATCTCTACTTAGTTTTTGAAATAGTTTTATATGGGAGACAATGTCAAATGCTGCATTTAAATCGATGAAGGCGAAGAATAGAGGGGTTTTGGTATAGCGTGCTTGCATTTTTAGTGAGTTAAGAGTCATAAGATTGATTGATGTCCCTAACCCACGAACAAAACCAGTTTGATGTGGATCTCGTCGTTTGTTTTCTTGTGTCCAATTATTAAATGCTGATAGAACTAATCAAGTGAAGATTTTTCCTGGTGCATCTAATAACGCTATCGGACGATAGTTTGATGGTATACTTCGGTCTTCTTTTTTGAATATTGGAACTATAATGGAAGTGCGCCATGAGTTTGGTATTTTCTGGGTGTGCAAAACCTGACTAAAGATGGTATTCAAAATTTTTGCCCAGAACCGTGGAAATTGCTTTAGCATAAAATTGCTAATGCCGTCAGGGCCTGCTGCTCTAGATGATGAGGATTTGATGATAAGTGCCTCAATGATTTCTTCTGAACATTCTAGGCTCCAGGTTGATAGACCCTGACGTTTATATTCATATGTTTGGAAGGATCTATCCATATATAATTTCGAAAAATGCAATATCCATTGGTTCTCAGAAACACCATTTAATTGAGTTATTTGGTTGGTTAGATTTGATGTCAAATTAAGTAAATGCCAGATTTGAGCAGAGTTCTTGTTCCGTGTGGCTGCCAAGAAAGTTTCCCCATCTTGTTGAAACATCTCTTCTCTGTGAGAGCGTAACCAATATTTGTAGCGTGACTTTAGCGCTTTATGCATAATGATCTTTTCTGGCCAAGGAAGCCGGTTTGCAGATCTTAGTTCTTTGTGTAGATCTTTTTTTTTTGAGACACCAAGTGATCATATGTATGAATTTGGGCCTTAACAGATGGAATAAAAAAGGTTTTGTAGGCAGACAGCAGTTCTACATATGATGTTGTAGTCTGCAACTCGAACTGTCGTAGCAGCTTATTATTGAGGTCTACAAGTCGCGGAGGATTCCACTTAAGTCGAGATTTAGCATGATTAACAGTTAACTCTTGAGACATCCATAGGGAGGTAGTGTCTACTTCACTTTTATCTCTTGGCCAAGTAAGTAAGAGTATGTGGTGATCACTGCAAGTTTGCTTCACTATCTTAAGTTCCTTTGCTGTCATGAATTTCTTGTTAGACAAGTAGAGATAATCAATGGTGCTTGCCGAGGAGCCTCTTTGCCACGTAGCTTGCGCAGGGATATCTCCAGGGAGAGATCCATTGGTCATTTGCATGCCAAATTGATCCATAAAGTTGTTCCATTTAAGGAGTTCTTGTTTTTTCTTTACAACGTTGCATTTAAAGGCGTCTAGATTAAGATCTCTTGCTAATACAATATCTGTTATTTCTTTCGCTTTGGCAATGAGTTCAAACATCTTCGCTAAGGTTTTATAAAAGCAATCGTCCGTAATTGCCGCTGGATTTCTGTAAATATTAATCAATGCCAGTGTTTCTTGGTCATATGACACTTTCACCATTTGTATATGCTTATTTGGGTTAACCCATGGTTGAAGAGACATTTTGGATCCCAGTTTGACGGCAACCATAAGCCCAGCCATCGGACGTCCCTTTTGCGCTGTGATAGCTGGGTTAATTACAATTTCATGATTGTCCCAAACTGGGGTCATTGATATCCAAGTTTCTTGTAACATTATGATGTCCGCATCTTCTAAGGTTTGGTTATAATTTGTGAGTAAGTGTGAATATCCTCTCGAATTCCAACTTAATAATTTTATAGGTTTGAGTTTTCTCTCCAAACCTTCTTGTGACAATAGTGGTTATAAATGAGAGGCAGGATGATATTCACTCTCGCAGACAGTTGGGTTGCAACTAGAACACTGACACCCAGCATTTTTAGATTTAATAAGGACTGAATTTTCATTATTGATGTTTGCATTTTTTCTTTCCGGGTCTTGTGCTAGCAGAAAGCCCATCGAGAAGAGCTTTAATCTAACTTGCCACAATGAATTCATGACGAGCCCTGATTTTATCCATAATCGAACTATTCCCAAGTTTGAATCACAAATAAATTCGACCTGATCTATGTCTGATGACGATAGATCGCCTAGCTCCGGCACATCACTAAAGATGTTAAGTACGCTGGCGCGTGACAGATCATATTGTGGATATGGGGCAGCTCGACATTTTAAGATTAAAGTATGGTAGCTTGCAAATTTCTTTTTACGCTGTTGCTCCATTTCATGTGATTTTGTTACAGGATCTTTGAGATTAGAAAAATTCTTATGACTTAATTCACTTGTCATTGTATTTGATTTTTCTGATTGTTTATTCTTACTCCGTAGTGCCGGTGGCTCGGCAAAAGTAACTCTTCCTTGATTTTCAGACGTGGGTCTTGGATTATTGATAGCCAAGTCCATGCGAGTCGCTAAGTATGTTTCAATTATTAGCTTGATTTTTTCATCTTGTTCGTCGCTGGGACTGGCTATATTGGCAGTTTTTGATCCGTTTAACATTTCTGGAGACTTTATAGATATTTGTACTTCATTTTCAGGTGGATTCAAGCAGGTATTTTCTGTATCATATACATTTTGCTGGTCTTGATTTGAAATAGGTTGCACGTTTATATTCTGTGAGTATACTTTAAATGTATTTTGATGGCCTTGATTTAAGATAGGCTCCGCATTTGTTTTCTGCATGCATACATTAATGCATACATTGTTCGTCGCTGGGACTGGCTATATTGGCAGTTTTTGATCCGTTTAACATTTCTGGAGACTTTATAGATATTTGTACTTCATTTTCAGGTGGATTCAAGCAGGTATTTTCTGTATCATATACATTTTGCTGGTCTTCATTTGAAATAGGTTGCACGTTTATATTCTGTGAGTATACTTTAAATGTATTTTGATGGCCTTGATTTAAGATAGGCTCCGCATTTGTTTTCTGCATGCATACATTAAATTCCATGTTTTTTAGTTCGTGCGTTCGACGAAGAATATATGAGTCAACTGCTGCTTTTAATTGATCAACTTGAGACATGTCTGTCGTCGATTGGGTTGATGGTTGATATGCTGCGGTTTGGAGCACTGTGTTAGGCCTTAAATCAACATTATGTGCAGGTTGAGCGTTCCTTTGACCCTCTACAGGTAGAGAAACTTTGTCCAAAACTGAGACCAATTGACTCAATGGAGATTGATGTATTAATGGTATAGGCTGTTTTAAGATAGATGTTCTATTCATTGTCGTTTGGCCTGAAGTTGGATTGTCCCCAGATTTCTGAATTGTAGATGGAACGACTGGAGTTCTGCACATTGTCACTTGGCCTGTATTCTGATTATCTACAGGTTTCACTGTTGTAGTTAAGTCGACCACTTGTGGTTGTTCAGAGTGGTTAATTAATTTGTTATTTCGTTTTGCTAATTGGAATGGTTTCGACATCAAGTGTGCAGCTCGTCCTCTTTTTCTTGGGTGCTTATTGAACAGGTCATATTGAGTTGTATTCATTTGTTGTTTTGTGCGTTTAGGCGATTGATCCACACTAATCCATGAGGAATTTTGCTGAGTGTTTTCCTGACTCTCCTCTTCGATGGGACAGATTATATGTTCAAAGGCAGGAAGATTTGCATGTGATGATGCTGGAATAGTTATAATTTCGACATTTTTTGATAAATCGTTGTTAGCTTCTTCATGTTGGCAAGCATTCACTATATTCGTTGGATATGATTGGATCCAATCCGAGATCTGATCTATTTTACTCAATTGTGAATTGATTTTGCATTCAAGAGATTCATATAGTTTGAACAAACTTTGGATCGTTTGGTTTACTGCCGCAAGGGTAACTTCCAGTAGACCAGCCTTGGTATTGACCCTTTCTTTTTCTCTGGATGATTCTCGTTGTCGAGGGGTTGGCAGTATATATGAGACAGCTTCAGAGATTGTGGAGTCCATAGAACAACGTTGATGATATTCAATTGATGACCTATTAGATGATGGTTTATCTTTTGTAGCCAATGTATGTTGTGGATGTTCAGGAAAAACATCTTCACTGTTCTCCTCGATTTCATCCTCTTGATTTTCTATTATTTGATTTAATTGTGTTTTCGCAGTTTTATTTCGCTCGGATTGATTTATCGCTTGAATCATAGTATTATCTGATATTGGTAAGTTTTGAGGAATTTGTGGCTCCAAATTAGCAAGCGGATTCCGAGTGGCTGACGACGTAACAGTCAGTATGGATATTCTTGTATCTGAGTTATTTTCATTATCATGTGCTGGAAGACTTTCTGCAGACATTGAATCTGCAGACTGATTCAATGATTCATCTTGCACAAGTTGCGCAGTCTGGGTAAGTAATTCAATAGAGGGACTATTATTTGTCACATCTTTGGGTTGAGTAGCGGAGAAAACCGACATTGGTACAATGTTTTTTTACAACGGGGCAAAAATCTGTAATGTTTTTGCTGGCAAGCTGAGTTTTTGCACGTGTTTTTGCACACGGGTCAAAATGATAGACGTAGAAGATGGAATTTTTTTTAGACTACTTTTTAGTCTTGAAGAGATCCCATCTGATGTGGAATTGACATTTGACACTGCTGGGGGTAAATTGATGTTACACGATTGAGGAATCGAGCTCATATTTGATTTCTAAAAGTCTGCACTTTAAAAGTCTGAGGTTTCAATAAAAGAAGCTCCTAAATATGTGAGATTAGAATTGGAGCGTTAAATGTTGAATTTTTTAATTTTCTTCAAAAAAAAAAAAAAGACGTTCATGAATATGCATATATATGAAAAAAAAAAAAAGGAAATAAAGGTAAAGGGAATACACTGATTACCTGCACGTACACCATGATGGAATGATCTTGCAGTTTGTGTGTGGTTTGGTTGGAATATCTAGAGGGATCAAAGAGAAAGTTATCTCCGCAGTCTCCCTCCGGGCACCACCAGCGCCTAACAGCCGCACGACAGTCGGCGCCCTTCACCCCTGTCGGGCTTAACGCCGCAAGGGTGACTCGAGCGTTGTTTTGAGGTCGGGTGGAATCACATGATTGGTCACGTGCAGGCAATCGGGCCCGCCTCCTCCAGGAAGCAGGGCGTCAGAAAGGGAGGAAAAACGCTGCTCCAGCAAGAGCAAGCTCGCAGTGCTGTGAAAAGTAACAATCAGGGAAGCGTCCAGGAATCACACGCTCTCCTTTACACTGTAAATGGCTCTTGCAGCACTGCTTTCTATTCTTACCTGTTCTGTTTGTGTGAAGGATCTTGCAGCACTGCTCTCCCTTCTATGCTATTATATTCATGTGAGGGATCTTGCAGCACTGCTGCCCATTCTATGGCATTCTATTAATCTTGCAGCATTTTGCCCATTCTATGCCCATTATGTTCATAGGATAGAAATGGCAGCACTGCTGTCAATTCGTACCTGTTCTATCCATGTGAGGGAGCCTGCAGCACTGCTGCCCATTCTATGCCATTGTATTCATGTGAAGGATCTTGCAGCACTGCTGCCCATTCTATGCCCGTTATATTCATAGGATGGATCTTGCAGCACTGCTGTCCATTCTTACCTGTTCTGTCGATGTGAGGGAGCCTGCAACACTGCTGTCCATTCTATTCATGTGCAGAACCTTGCAGCACTGCTGCCCATTCTATGCCCAATCTGTTCATGTGAGGCATCTTGCAGTGCTCCTGCCTGTTCTTACCTGTCCTGTTTGTGTGAAGGAAGCTTGAAGAGTTACTGCCCATTGTATGTCTGTTCTTGCTGTTCAGGGAGGCTTACAACCCTGCTGCCCATTCTGTCGCTGTTTTTCGTGAGGGACAATTGCGCTGTTGCGGAACATACTGTACGTATATGCTTTATTGTTAGGGAAATTGCAGCACTGTTGCCCACTCTGTGCGTGTTCTATTGGTGAATATGGATAGTGCAGCTGCCCGTGTTGTTTCTGTTGTGTGTGTAGAAGAGAAAGCTTGCAAAGTTGCTGCACATTATATCATGTTTGTGAGATGTGACCTTTCACTGCGGAGGCCTATGCTGTTCCTGTTTCTTGCTAAAGTAGCTCTTGTCCACACAGGGCTGTGCCTGAGGGAATTTTGCAGTTCTGGTGTGCATTCAAACTGAGCAATTTCTCAAACATTTGGCAAAGTGTTTTTCCTCTGGCTTTTGATTTAGCAGCAGACACATAATAACAACACATCAATAATCAGTGCAGCACATGTTGTCATGAGGTTTCACTGTGCATATTAACATCAGACTATAGCCTTTGTTCTCTTTGCATAATGCTGATTGTTGCAACATCCCTTCACAGAAATGTGCAAGGCTTGTAAAGACAGTTGCCTTGTGAACAAATCAGGGCATTTCACAACCGGATGTTGCTTCAGAAAGAGCGGTAATGTTAAGGAAGTTATTAGTATGGTTCCATTGTTAGCCCACCTGAAAATGTTGCATGTGATGCCAGGTTCAACTTAGGTGCCAGTGTTCAATCTGTGTGATTATCAGATTTAGGAGCCATTTCAACAGGGGTCTGCAACCTGCTGCTCTCCAGTGGTTTTGGAATGCAATTCCTATGATCCCTTAGGAGGTGGTGTGCTTCCATTGTGGAATGATGGGGGACAAATGGAGTCAGCCTTAGGAATCTTGCATACTGCGTGCATTTTGGCAAAGTAAAATTATTATTATTATTATTAAGTAATTCTTATAAGGTGCAACATACCATTCCTTCCTTCGGCACACTGTATGACAATACTCTCGCTCCACCCTAGTGGCTACATCTAGGATCCAAAAATTCCAAGTTATCTGAGGAGGTTTGCCTGCCAGAACTTACCAGTGCATTGGTCATTAGTAGCGGTGTAGTTTTCTTCTCCATCTTGTTAAAAGAACTGCTGGTTTGCAAGATTTTCATTTGTCAGTATGGCAATTTCTTTTTTTGGCCTGTATCTTACTTTGTTCTTCAACAAGTGCTTTTAGTTAGTTATGCCATTTAATGAAGGAAAGTAAGCATGCTTCAGTCCAGCCCTTTGGTATAGTGCATTCAATTCAAATTCAAAATAGTACTTACATACGTGTGCTCTCAATATTTAGATTTACGTTTCTTGAGGTTGAAAATATATACAACTATGAAGTTGAAAATCGCAGCTTAATCAAGTTTTTAAAAATAAAAGAAATTAATAATATGTTCGGATAATAGATTGAGAATTTATTTTTAAGGAAAGGATTCCATCTGAAAATAGGCAATACATGAAAAGAAATAGCTAAGTGCATTGAGCAGGCGATGAGGGTTTCCCCTCAGGAAAGTGTAGTTTTGCTATGACAAATTCTGCATTTCAGAGGAATGGGTGCTGTTTAGCAAGAAGGTAGTGTAAGAACTGTATTGGCTCACTTTGTAATCATATTTAAAGACATGGATTTAAAAAATGGGCTTAACGCGATAGTCAGTCCCTAGTTTGGGTTTCATACTGATGCTATCTATGCAAAGTTTATATGTATGTACTCTATAACAATGAGTTTAAGATTATCCTTTACTACAACCCTGACCAGATGATTAAAATATTGATCGCTTGTAGATGACATAACAAGTCCACCTACACAACCCTAAACTGGAAGAAGTGTAGACTCCTTCTTCTTATGGTTTCCTGTCTCCATAGCAGCAGCCTCTTGAAATCTGGAGGATGGGAAGACAAACTTCCTACACTTCCTTTCCTTGGAGCACCTCCTCAAAGACACAGTGATGTATGTCATGCCAGTACATGTTGTGGCCTTGAATGTACCTCTTTGTGGTGGCTTTGCTGACAATGACATTCAATCATCATAGTGGTTGGTGTGCAATAGTCAGAATTTGGCCTCATAGGACATCACCAACAAATGCATTGCAATGGTGATTTGAAGTAAGGCGAGGGATTGATCATCTGCCCAATTACAAGCAAGAGGAACTGGACCTGAGCAAATCCCCCACACTCAAAAACGTAAGAGTCCAATAATGTGAAACATTTTACGGTTTTACAAATTTTTTCATAACAGGGATAAAGTTATGGACAATGCAGCATTCTCCAATACCTTCTTGTCGTTTACAGGCTTGTCATGTGACTTCACAAAATAATTATAGCTGCAAAAACCTAAGGTGGAATGGGATTGGTAAGTGAGGTAGGCTACATATGGAACATATATGGGGTTAGTACCCTTATTTGTTAAACCATATCTGATTTCTCCTCCTGTGACCATCTCCTAAATGTTGCAACTATAGGTATGTCGGGTTAGTGCACTGCCATTCCATTGTGCAACAAAGCGTGAGCTAGCATGGAAGGTGAGCAAGGATTGGTCATGGAGGGTCTTATCTGCGTTGGTGCTTTTGAAAGTTACCAGCCCATGTGCAACTATTCATGGTAGTGAGAACTGCCCCAAAGGTGCTGCATGTACCCACCAAGTTATAATCTCTGATCCTCTCGGGGCTGAGACATTAGGCTTTGAATCTAGAATTACTTTTTTATAATCTTGCCTTCGATTGGATGGGAACAATGGTCCCCATCTGGCTCGAATGAATAGGCTTTGTCTTTCAAGTTCAAGTCATGTGTGTAGGGACCACAAACTTGATTTTCCTGCTTGCATTTATGAGGATGTTCAGCTTTTACACATACAGGTGCTCTATATTTTCTGCTGTGGGATATTTTAACCCACTCAGCTGTGCTATGCTACATCATGTTATTGCATTGGTGTAAGAAACAGCACAAAATGTCCGCACTGACTCCTGTGCGCGCCAAGATCTCAAAACTCGTTTTTTTGTAACAAACCAAAAATGGCCGCACTACCCTGACACCCACATTTCAGGGGGGGGGGGGAGAAACAGAGTACTCCCTGCAGTAATATGCCAGTTTGCTCTGCAACATTTAACATGGAGTGAAAGAGGCAGCATCATTGTGCTGAAAACCCAAAATGCCTCTTAAAATTACACTTTTCCAATCTTAAAAGTGCAGCTTGGCCCTAAATTCATCAATTTCTCCTGAATCACTGTGGTTATAAAGGCTCTGCAATGGCCAGGATCATCCATTGCGTCTCAGAGGAACCGGGCCTCATTTGAATGACAGCTCCTGCCAAAGGTATCTTTGGAAAAGCAACCAGGGACTGTGTTTTTATTTTACATGGGAAACGCGTCTAAAACTTTGCAAGTGTATTTCAAGAATCAGCTGTAAGAGATAGACTCTAAACAGATGCTTGATACATGTATCCATGCTGCAAACAATGCCAGCACTCAAGGAAAGAACTAGAACTGTACAAAGTGTATATTTGCTGCAGATGAAAACCAAATTTAAAGAAATAAGCTAAATGTGCTTTTTCCTGAATGAAGAGCAAAATCGCCTATTTAAAGGTACATTGTTGCGTAAAGGCATGCTCATTTAGAAATGTACAAATATGTGTTGCTGGTAAAAGTACTCCTATAAACTGCTTTGATTCCGTAGGTTTCAGGCAAGATTTTAAATGAGAAAATAAAAGCTAAACCCAGGATAAATTGGTAAACTATACATTAAAAAAACCTGCTCTGCCAGTGCTATCCATGAGAAAGGGTGACATCTCATAAACTGCTGGCACAGGAAAGGCTATTTGCTAGCTTGGAGGTTTTGAATCCCCAGGACAAAGGGACTTCCCAATTCGTCATAAGACATTTGTCTTTGCTGCAGGCTGAGACAATAGCAGGCTAAGACTCTCACATTTCAAGTGGGAGGGGCAGTAAACTTCAGTCAAGAGAGAGGTACCTCATTCTGCTTCAAAGGAATTGACATTTGTTTACATTTGGGGAAAAAAACCTGATTAAGTGACAATCAACTTCTTTTTTTGCTTTTAAAGAGTATATTTTGTAACTGAACTTAAAGACATTTAACTTTGCAGCAAGAATGAGGAAAAATATTAAATTTGGTAGTTTTAACTCTAATGGTATGCTTTTTCTGTGAAGACTTGGTAGAACTCACTACTGCATAAGGAACAGAAGTTGTAAAGAATGACAGATTGTGTGGAAAGTAGTGATACTCCGCACATAGCATTTTATACAAACATCCCAGGGGTAAATGCACATCTGTGTACAAAGTTGGGAAATTTTAGGCCAAATCTTTCATGGGTAAAATTACCAACATGTAGAAGAAAGGCTAAACCAGGTCCCACGGACTTGGGGTTTGGATTGAAATATGACCCACTAAATATGTAACCTGTGTATCTGATTTTCCCAGAGTTTATCACTGTATCAATATGTATTTGTGGTAAAATTATATTTTGGTTCTAGGAGCTAGGAGAGGTTTCTAGACATTGTAAAAGTAACACCATAGACATGGCATGCTTTTCTGTGATCCAATCAGCGAAGAGCAAGGCAGAAACTATGCTCTTGCAAAATCCTAGCATTATGGGTTTGGACATTAAGCCTGCCCCTGCCATATACTTTAGTGATGTCATTTGGCATGATAAATAAGGGAACCTGACAACACAAAGGCACTGATTCCTGACTTTCTTCCTGATTTCCTGCGTGGCGTCCTGTCCCTGAATTATTCATCCTACTTGATCCTGATTCCAGATTTTCTTTGCAAAGCCAAGGCCTATGCATTGCTGAACCCTTTTCAGCTAGGTCTCAAATCCTAAAAATCCCAAAAACCCAAGGGAAGCATCCTGATCCAACCAGGCTTGCTTCTACTACTAGATGCATGCTTGCAAACTCGCCATTCCCAGTGATCTCCAGTCTCCAGTAACCAGAAGGGCCAGTCCAGTGACCAGAACAGTCCAGATGATCCTGTCCCACCCAAGTTGCCCAGCTGTCCTTGGTTAGACCCGATCCGTGTGATGACCAGAACCCTTGACGGTCAAAAATCCTAAATTAATATGGACTGTATGTATTAATAGGAATCATAGAAAATCATAGCATACCTTGCCTTGCCTTGTCCCATCCCAATCTCTAAATCATCCTATCCTTACCTTAATCAATTAAAACCTTGTCCGAATCCTTATTGCAATCCTGTCTTTGCTTTATCTTGGTCATCGCCATTTCTTTAGTAATTTTTATCTTGTGTAAATCTTAAGTTATCCATCCTACTTCAAGTAATTCGACTGGTTCTGCCGGGGCGAGCACTGGGGATTTGGTGTTGAAGTCATGAATCAACTCCAGAGCTTACTTTGTTCCTCCTCTGTATTCTAGCCGGAATGCTCTAGACATAAAGTAAAACTATAGTAAATATTTTCTTGTCCAAACTGAGTTTCTTTTCTGTTTTCACTACCCGATTTTTCTAAAAACACCTCTCATTCAACATTGCATATCTTCCTCAGTTTAATAGATAGAGACCTCATTTCAACTCTGGATTATACCTAAGACCTATAGCTACATCCCACGCCAGTGTATTTCACCTGTTTTTCTCAAAAACCGTTTGGTTAAATTTAGGCGGGAATTCATGTTTTTTGCAAAGTTTTACATGTGTGATTTTTTATCTAAATTATTTTCAACCTTCCATTCAGATTCAAAGTGTCTACTTTTGCTCATACTGTAGCTCATGATTGTTAGTATCTTTTCCATGTTGCTCCCATAGAGATTTGTACTGATTTAAGGATTTTTGCACACATTAATTGTTTTACACAGCCATTTCCGAAATGTCATTTTAAAAGTGTAAGATTTCAAATCCGTTTTTCTCTCTTCTTTGGGGAGAGAAGGTTGTATTCAAATTCTGTTTCTATTTCTTATTACTGATTACCTGCTGCTTCCTTATATCTATCTAGAATTGTATATTTGTGGGTTGAGGAATATTGCAGGGGGGAAACCCTAACTTAAATGATATCTTTCCAAACAAGCCAAAAGTGATCTTTTCTCTGGTGGTTTCCTTCTTTGTTGCTAAAGAGTGGATTTAAGTGCATTACATACCTTTTTATCTGTTATTGTCACCACATTGGTGATTGCTGCTCCCTATTAAAAGTATATGTTTGATTTCAATTTTAAATAAATGAATAAATATTACCTTTACCAACTAGCCTGATTTGTGGTCCATTGTGACCTGGGGCATTTGAGAAGGGGTGTGATATGAGTGGTATATCACTCAGAATATTGAACTTATAGACATAATAAAATAAGCATTTCAGCTGTGCACTGTATACCAGGCTGAGACCAGGGTATCTCACTTGATTGAAATACTTAACATATTTGGGGGCTCGTCTAGAAATTTGAGTTTGAGTTACCACCAGTGACAGTCTAGCACAGTGGACTAACCTGCAGGGTAGAGACACTTTGCTTGGTTGGTGTACTGTGCTACATTGTGCAAGCGCCTCCCAAAGCAAAAACTCCAAAACCAGGCCTGTCTGTAAAGGGTAAAAGTAAATCAACCCCAAAATGATTAATAAAGAAAATGATATTTCCAAGATGGCGATCCCAGTAGAAATCAAAATGGCTAGGGAGAACTTCCTGCACAAGCTTTTTGTCAGGGGTGAGTGGCCAGAATAGAATGAACAGGGATGAGGAAAAAGCACGCTGAAAACATAGTTCTGCACAGAATCAAATTGAATCACTGGAGAGAATCCAGAATGATCTAGACTCTGCAGAACAAAAGCTACTGAAGAGCCAAGAATTAGAGGCAGAATCTAGACAGTATGTCACAAAATTAAAGGAGGATCTGGCTCTCCTACAGCAAGAGAAGGCAGAGCAAGACACTCAATTACAGGCACTGAAAGAGGAGTGTAAGGAAAGGGTTGACTCTCTGCAACAGAGTCAACACAAGCTGGCGCAATAATTACAGTTTAATAGAGCCTGCGCAGAGCAGATGGTTATCCTACAAGACAAGATAGACAAATTGAAAGAGGAAAATAATACATTAATTGTGAAAGACCTCCACTCTCAAGAGGAATTTGATCAGGAGCGCCAGAAATCCCATATTATAAAAAAACAAAGGCATAACCTGGCTGAACAGAGGGGCACCCTAAGTCAGGGGAGAGACGCCATAGGCCAGGAAGTAAACCAATTAAAAACCGAGCTAGAAGGAAGAAAGCTGGCCCTCCAGGAGCTCATTGCATTAAAGACAGAGTATGGGAAGCTACTAGAGCACACCAGACAGGGGGAGGATGCTCTGGAAGGAACACCCAGACACATGCTAAAACTCAGGAGGTGAGTCTCCTGCAGCAGAAATTGGCCCAGTATTCCCAGACCATGAAGGAGACAAAGAGGCTCTCTGTGAAAAGAATGATGGGTTCCACCAACAAGTAGCAATGCAAGAGCAAATCATTGAGACCAGTAAGGCATTGATAGATGAACAAAAGGCTCAGATTATTTCTTATCACCAGGGAATATGGGCTGAAAAAAAAGGTAGAGAGAGACAGAGCAACCCCTGATCATCAGATAAGGACCCCTGTACTCAGGGACTCAAACCCCTTCAATACCATGAACTCTGCAGCTTCATGTCCACTGGCTCAAATGAACCAGGGGACATGGGGATGGTAGAATTCAAAGAGTTGGGAAGATGGAACTAACAGATCAGTGCCCCCCCAGAAATTGATGGACAGGCTTCCCTGTACAGATCCCCACAGATTAGGGCTAATATCTCTGACCAGGAAGACTCATATGAGGGGAGAGTCAGGGAACTGGATCCACAAAACTACCGCCTTCCAAAACATCTGTTTGTAACTCCAGGAAATAAAGCCCAAAAAGAGTATCCTGAAGACCTCTACCCAGTTAGGGCAGTGTGGGGGTTACTCGGTCAATCCTGGGAGCAGGGGAGAGTCATAAGACTCTTCTGAGCACCACAGGAATAAGGAAACTAGGCCCCAACATTCTGCAAGCCCTTCCCAAGCTCGCAGAATCAGGGAGTGCCAAGAGGATCAAGAAGCCACCTCCAGTAGCAGTGCCTCTGAATTTGAGGACGAGTGGACTCGATGACTAAAACCAAAAAGGCAAACAAAATTAAGAGAGCTATGCAAAAAGATCTCCTTAAGAAGATCAAGGCCATTAGGAGTGTTATAACACCATATCATAACAATGGCAAGTATTCTGTCTGGGAACACCTAGAATTATTTGAACAGATGATGGACACTTTTCATCTGAAGGACAGTCAGAATTGCATACACTATGTGAAATGGACATTTTCTCCTGAATACTCCAGTTTGTTTGTGGGACTGGAGGATCAGAACCACTCAAGATGGTCCACCTACAGCGCGGCCATATTAAAACATTTCTCTGCACATAGAAACCTGCAGTGTGTGGAAGATCAGGCCCAACAAGAATTTGTCCAGGAGCTCAAATGTGCCTTTGTGTAGACCACCATGAGGGTGCACACAGATAGTCAGGAGTTCATCACCACCTTCTTCCATACACTCCCCAAATACATAATGACCCAGCTGGTGAGGGACTTTCATGAGAAAAGATCACTGGACTGGGTCATAGAACAGGCTACCCGCATTTATGAGGTACAAAAACCTGTAGATAGCAAAAACGCAAACAAAAACCCCAAACCAGCCAACAACCCTGCTGCTGCTAAGGTGGCGGAGGTGAAGGTTGCCCCCATTTTAGATCTGGAGATCGAGGGACCTAAAAATATACCTGTACAAAATCCATCCAGCCAAAGAACCAGAAGGTCCACGGCCAATTCCAGACAGGTGGTAGTCAGGGAGGTAATCCCACAAATGGGACCCCTAACTCCACTGATTACTTTAGCCCCTGATACAAGGGTAACAAACCCATCCTGGGGTATGTGTGGACTCCCCAAGCCTAAGGGGGATCCAACCAGGTAGGTACCACCCCAGGAAACTTCCCTCCTAACTTTCCCCAGGAGGGCAGTAATCCCCCAAATGCTGGGTTGAGTTTCTTTCCCCAGTACCCTCAAAACTTCAACCAACAGAACAATCCTCCTTTCTTTACCCACTTTCCTGAGCCGAGACAGCTCAATCCGGGAGAGGGGAGGTCAAGGGTGGAGGGTTATCCCAACTTTCCAAACCCCGGGTACTATGGGAGAAGGGATAGTTACCCTTCCCGTGATTCACCCAGGATGGACCAGAGACCCCCGTACCAGCCAGAACGGGTGTCACAACTGGAGCGCCAGGTCCAGAACCTGTCCCAGGATCTGGGTCACATGTTGAGGGCTCAGCAGAACACTCAGATGAACATGGTGGCTCAGAACCCCACAAACCAAGGGTCCGGTACCCCAGAACAATGACGGGGAGAGAACACCGACAACTCACTGGTTACAGCAGAGGAGGCACCGGGGGAAGGGAGGTATAAAGCCATAGAGGAAGCTTCCTTCCCCACTTGTGAAAAGCCCTTGGAAACCCAGGAACCAGAACCCAAACCTCCTGCCCCCGAAAGTCTGGAACCCAAGGAACAGTGGTCGGGTAGGAGAAATAAAGAACCCAACAAGGGCCATTTTGTGGAGGAGGTTAGTTTCCTCTAATTTGAAAGAGAGGGATCCTCACAGGATTCTGGAAAAAAGATCTTCTCCTTCAAGGACGGGGGAACTCCTCCCAAAGAAAAATGGTTCCCAAGAGCTCCTAATGAAGACTGGGTGAATGTGGGGACTGTGTTAGAATCGCCCATTATTGAACCCCAGAATGATGATCTAGGAAACCACACTGCCCAAACCTATTCTGGTGACTGCCTCCAAAAAGGGGGTGGCGGCCCAGAATCAGAAAAAGGGGAGCCCAAAACTCCCCAAATATCCACTGCCACATTTTTCTTGCAGATCCCCAAGCTCCCACACAGAATAATGCCCAAACTACCCCTGTGTCGGAATCAAGAATCAATAAATTGACCAACCAATTTGCCCAAAATGCACATTATCTCTGCCCCCTTGAGAAGAAGGAGGGAGGTTTGTATGCCCCGGTCCAAGTACAAGTGCAATGTACAGTGTCAGCACATGTGGACACTGGATCCCAAACTACTCTTCTGTCAAAGAGGGCCTTTGATCATCTGAATTCAGGAAAGGGGGAGAGATACCAGATCCCTCTCACCCCTCTTCCTAGACAACTTCAGAACTTTGATGGGATATAAATTCCTGTCAAGCGGACTGCGGATCTGGAAATTAAAATTGGGTGACACAAGGTGAAACACCCGGTCATAGTCGTGACTCCAGAGGGCACACCCTGTCTACTGGGGAATGACATCCTGCAAAGGTTGTCTACCCTAATAGACTGTGTAAACAAGGTCCTCTGGACCCAGACTAACCGGCCAATAAAATGAAAACTTGGTGTCAACCAGGTTAGTTTAAATGGCACATGCCACATGGTTGAACAAAAACAGGATCATATTGAGTTCCATTTTCAAAACCACCAAATCCCTGACGCGACAGTAATTGCTGTAGGATAACAAACTGGTGATGGGAATTCCTCCAGTCCTTCCGTCCAGTTTCAAGTAGCATTCCACACTGGAAGGAAGTACTGTAGAGTTCTATACTAATTCACAATCGGAAAATCCCAACTCCATAGTCAAGAGTGATGAAAAACCAGCTCAAAGTTTAGCTGATATTCAGAAAATTAGAGAACAGATATTCATCCCTATTCAGTTAAATGAGGGGAAGGAATCTGTTCTCGCACGAGTGTGTATGAACAACGGTAAGAGCTTCATCAGTGAAGCCATGTTCCAAAAACTCCCAAAAGATCCAGCCATTCCCACATTTAAATTGATTGACAAATGGGAAATGGACTTGGAAACTCCCGATTCCAAACATCTCCTGCCTAGCAGGTGTATGTTCAAAATTTCTATAGGCAACAAAAGCATAGTACATAACTGTTGGGTCATGCAAGATGTCCCTGCTGCATTCTATTTAGGCAGTGACGTTCTTAATGGCTTTGCCATTAATTTGGACTGATCAATTACAAAGCCTGGTCCCCAATAGGGGGTAATCCCATGGACTTTGATGTCTCAGAAAAAGCATTTTGGTCAGCCAAATTGCTGCCGTATGCAGTTGAAGTTCAAATTGGAGAGGAAATCACCATCCCAGGATGGACAAGACCATTCCTACTGGGATTCAACATTAAAAGAGGACGGAAACTGCAAAATAATGACAACAGCAAGGTGACCAACATTTTTCCATAGATTTAGGTAATGAACTGATAGGACCAATACCCAATGACTGTTTTGAGAGTGATAGCGACAAAGACATAACACCGGACAAGATCTTCACCCGGCAAGGGGGGAATTTCCTGGTGTACTCTTCCTGCCCTTATGGAAAGGAAGAGGTGACCTGTGACTTCAGGAGGGATGAGGTGATCTTCCAGGTCCACAAGGACTGCCCCCCTGCCTGAACCCTCTGTCCACTTCAATACCTTAAACAGGGACCTCTCCACCCAGCTGGAGGAGGCTGCTGAAATAGTCAAACCAGAGGTCTTTCCGGGCTCAGGCAAATGGTTGAAGAGAGAGTCAACCTAGCTGATGCCTATGAGACTCTGGAGCAAAAGCAAAAGTTGAAACAAGTTTTCTTAGATTTTCTGGATCCCTTTGCGGTGGACTCATATGACTGTGGTCACACCGAAATCCACACAACAAAAATTCCCACGGACCCTGGTATGACTCCAGTGTTTGTGAAGCAATACCGCTTGCCTCTCGCATCCATTTAGTCCCTCACAGAAATAATCAAAAACCTTGAGTCCCGTGGAATAATTCCTCCAGTCCACAACACCTTTAATAATCCGGTGCTGGGGATTTTAAAACCCAACGGCCAGTGGAGGCTCTGTTTTGACCTAAGGGAGCTAAACAAATGGGTCCATTTATCCCATTGGCCTCTCCCCTGCATTGACCAGGGGCTGCCAGGATCCAGGTGTCAAAGGTATACACTGCCATTGACCTGACCAATGGGTACTGGACCATATCTGTCAGTAGGGAGGACCAATACAAGCTGGCCTTTATCTTCGGGGGACAGCAATACACTTGGACCCGGACCCCCTTCGGATACATCAACTCCGGCAATGAATTTAACATATTCTTACATAAAACCATGCCCGACTTGGGTGAAAGGGGTAACCTGGCCTATGTAGATGATGTTCTGATCAAAAGCTCAACTACGGAGGAACACATAGCGGAAATCTGTTATGTTCTTACCCATTTGAGGGTTGCCGGAGGAAAACTATCCTTTCAAAAGGCTCAGTGGTGAAGGACCCATGTCAATTTCTTAGGGCATGAGATAACTCCTGAGGGTCTCTGTCCCCAGGAACAGAAAGTGGAAGCACTCCTGAAACTAAAAGACCCCTCAACTCTGGGTGAGCTAAGGAGCCTCCTTGCACTGACTAATTACAGTAGGAATTTCATTGAGGATTATGCACAGATCACAAGACCCCAGATCCATCTGTTGAAGGGGGGGGTCAAGTGTGAGTGGGGTCCAGAACAAGCTGAGGCAGTAAAGCAACTCAAAAGAAGTCTCTCACAAGCGCCTTGTCTAGCTTACCCTGTCAAAAACAAGGACTTATTCTTGGAGACAGGGTTCTCAAATACATGCTTGACCACAGTATTATACCAAAAGCATGACAAGGTCAATAAAGTCATCTCCTATGCAAGCAAGACTTTATCCTCTGTGGAGGAAAAATTAAACGATTATGAGACGGTACTCCTGGCAACGGTGTGGGCACTGAAAAATGACCGCCCGTTCATCCAGGGAGAACACATCATAGAGGAGACTCCACACCAGCCTTTGCAATATCTCCAAAGTGACAGAATCCGGGCCGGAAATGTGAGTAATTCCAGAATTACTTCCTGGATTCTGTCAATGCTCCTGTGGAGGTCAGATATGGCCAAAACAAGAAGAGTCCCCTGGCGCAAGGTCTGGCTGACTTGCCTGATTGTGGCAGAGAAAACTGTCTCAAGGACAAAAGTCTTAAAACCCAGGACAACATGGAGGCGTACCTGAATTCCCCGCACAAAGTCTATGAAGAAGACAAGTGCGAGGGAATGCCCACTGTGTATGTGGATGGGTGCCACTACCATGTTGCCAACAACGGGAAAAAGGAACTGGTGGCTGGCGTTGGGAATGCCTGGTTGAATGATGCCCCGGAAGCCTCAGTTGAGTACAAAATCGGTCCCCGTAGTAGTCAGATGGCAGAGCTGATGGCAGTTCATCAAACCATCCTCACTGCCGAACAACACCAACTCCACGAACTGGTCATAATCACTGATTCAGATTATGGGCCTCATCACGAGTTGGGCGGTAACGCCAGCGCTATTAGCACCAGCGCTAATAGCCCTACTGCCAAACCCCCCGGCACTATTAGCGGAAGTGTTATTGCCCATTCCCCATTGGGCCCATTCGGGAATTCCTCATTCCCCATTGGGCCCAATGGGGATAATTTGCACTATTACTGCCAAAAATCGGCAATTTTACTGGAGATTTCTCCCAGCTTAGAGCTGGGGGAAATCCGCCAAAAAGCCATGATCTGGTGGACCCTTAAATGTGGCGGTAGTAGTGCTACTGCCAGCACCAGGTTACCGCCAGGTGCTCCACGAACCCGTCCGGAACGGGTTCGTGGAGCACCTGGTAATTTGGAAAACCAGAGGCATGCTATGTGCTAACAACAAATCACTCAAACATGGCAAGCTAATACAAAATATTGATAATCTGGTCACCTCTAGTGGGATGACCATGTACTGGAAAAAGATCAAGGGTCATTCCAGAATAGGGGGACCAGACAAAACTGGAAATGACTTAGCTGATCAGTTGGCCAAAACCAGAGCCATCCATGGGGAACTCCTTGAGATCGAGTCCCCGTTGGGAGAAATCCAGGTCACTGCTATCACTAGGTCCCAGACAAATGCTCACAATGAACTCTCAACTGCTCATTGGAGTAAAGAGACCCCAGATGCTGATTTAATCATGGCTCAAAAAGGGGATCCAATCATTGGTAAGTTTTATCAACACATTGAGGACCCTGAGAACCTTCCCCTGATGTATATGGATCGCATTGGGAAAGAGGACCTCAGAGTGTTGATGAAATGTCCAAAAATGTTCCGAATCCAAGACGGTTTTTTGGTGAGGAGATCCATATCTGGTTGTGACCTGTGGGTGGTCCCTACCTCATTCAGAAGCCTGATGCTAAATCATGCCCATGATGCGGCCACAGACGGTCATCAGAGGTTTCATACTACATTAGAAATCTTGCGAGAGGTTGCATAATGGCCACACATGGGGCAGGACCTCAACCAATACTTGAAGGGGTGTCTTGTGTGTGCACAATTTCAGCCAAGTTCACTCACACACCGAGCTCCCCTCCAAAAGAGGGGGATGACACTGCCTTGGTCATATTTACAAGTAGATTTAATCAGGCTCGTTATTCGCTCCTCAAGGGGGAACAAGTACATGTTAACCATACATGCTTATTTACTAAGTGGGTGGAATGTCTCCTGGCCCCAAACTGCAAGGCAGAAGCAGCAGCTGCCCTGGTAATCAATCACATCTTCTCACGTTTTGGACTACCCCAAAGGATTGAGTCAGACTGAGATAGTCACTTCACCAGCGAAGTGATGACAAAGATGTTGGAGATACTTGGGGTAAAAAGGAAACTACACATTGCATACCGCTGTCCTCTAAAGGTGGAGTTGAGAGGTACAATAAAACTATTGTGAGCGTACATAAAACATTTGTTACAGGTTCTGGGCTAAATTGGGATATTTGATTACCACTTGTCCTGATGGCCATCAGATCTAACCCTTCTTCTGCAACTAAAAGTCTCCATTTGAGTTGATGACTGGACGAAGCATTGTGCTACCCCAGCATCTGCTCTATAGAACTGAAGAACAGACATTGATAAATGCCTCCACAACTCATGAGTATGTTGAAAATATGAGAAAACACATTCAACATGCTTTTGCGTATGCTCAGCGGAATCTAGAAAGATCTGCAACCAGCATGAAGACCCACTATGATCTAAAGACAACCAAAAAGGAATATCAAGTAGGAGAAAGGAACCAAATGAAAGAGCGAAAATGTTTGCCTAGCTGGCGGGGACCTTTTGAAATTGTGGACAAAATCTCACCAGTTGCCTACAGAATCTGCAACCCCAAGGGTAATTTTACAGACAAAAGGTGGGTCCACATAAATCAGCTAAAGAGTTGCCACCCCAGGCACACTTTGCAACAAATAGAGGAGTTTAAAGAAAACCCAGTGGGGGATACACCTGAAGCATAGAAATATTTCAATGTTCACTGAATGCATGTATATCCCACTGCAGAAATCCCGATTGGAGGACAGTAAGTGGGAACATTGTCATAACCGGTTTGTGTTCTATTTTACAGATTTGCACTGATTATGCCTAACAACCAAGGAGGACCTCCTCGGGAACTCGAAGGGAGAAACCCAAGGAAATCCGGAGTGTTACTCCACACCAGAAAAGAAACCTGAGAAAAGGCTGGGGGTATCGTTCCACATTCCAAACAGAGGCAGCGAGGAGATTGTGTTGCATCATTCGCTGATGGAAGGACTCATACCCGACTGAACCTGCTTTTCAAGAAAAATAAAAATCCCACTTGCCCGACTCCCCCACGACTGGAAGTCCAGATGAAGTCGGGGGTGGAATCTGTGGGATATTTTGATCCACTCAGCTGTGCTATACTGCATCATGTTGCTGCATTGGTGCAATAAACAGCACAAAATGGTTGCGCTGACTCCTGTGCATGCCAAGATCTCGAAACTGTGTTTTTGTAACAACCCGAAAATGGCTGCACTACCCTGCCACCCACATTTCAGGTCGGGTGGAACAGAGTACTCACTGCAGGAATATGCTAGTGTGCTCTGCAACATTTAACATGGAGTGAAGTGAAAGAGGCAGCATCATTGTGCTTAAAACCCAAAATGCCTCTTTAGAATGACACTTTCCCAATCTTAAAAGTGCTGCTTGGCGCTAAATTCATCAATTTCTCCTGAACCACTGTGATTAAAAAGGCCCTGCATTGCTCAGGATCATCCATTGGGTCTCAGAGGAACCGGGCCTCATTTGAATGACAGCTTCTGTCAAAAGCATCTTTGGAAAAGCAACCAGGGACTGTGTTTTCATTTTACACAGGAAACACGGCTGAAACTTTGCAAGTGTAACTAAAGAATCAGCTGTAAGAGAAAGACTCTAAACGGTTGCCTGATACACGTATCCATGCTGCAAACAACTCCAGCAGTCAAGGAAAGAACTAGAGCTGTACAAAGTGTATATTTGCTGCAGATGAAAACCAAATTTAAAGAAATAAGTTAAATGTTCTTTTTCCTGAATGAAGAGCAAAATAGCCTTTTTAAAAGTACATTGTTGTGAAAAGGCATGCTCATTTAAAAACGTAAACATATTTCTTGCTGGTAAAAATACTCCTATAAACTGTTAAGATTCCATAGGTTTCGGGCAAGATTTAAAATGAGAAAATAAAAGCTAAACCCAGGATAAGTTGGTAAACTATACATTAAAAAAAAACCTGCTCTGCCAGTGCTATCCCTGAGAAAGGGTGACACCTCATAAACTACTGGCACATGAAAGGCTAATTGCTAGCTTGGAGGCTTTGAATCCCCAGGACAAAGGGACTTCCCAAGTCATCATCAGACAATCGTCTTTGCCCCAGGCTGAGACAATAGCAAGCGAAGACTCTCACCTTTCAAGTGGGAGGGGCAGTAAAAATCAGTCAAGAGATAGGATCCTCATCCTGCTTCAAAGGAATTGACATTTGCTTACAGTTGGGGAAAATAAAATAAAACCTGATAAGTGACAATAGATTTCCTTTTGGTTTTAAAAAGCCTGTTTTGTAACTGCACTTACAGACATTTAACTTTGCAGCAAGAATGAGGAAAAATATGAACGTTGGTAGTTTTAAATCTAATTGTATGCTTTTTCTGTGAAGACTTGGTAGAACTCACTACTGCATAAGGAACAGAAGTTGTAAAGAATGAGAAATTGTGCGGAAAGTAGTGATATTGCGCACATAGCATTTTGTACACATATGCCAGGGGTAAATGCACATCTGTGTACAAAGTTGGGAAATTTTAGGCCAAATCTTTCATGGTTCAAATTGCCAAAATGTAGCAGAAAGGCTAAACCGGGTCCCATAGACTTGGGGTTTGACCTACAAAAAATGTAACCTGTGTATCTGATTTTCTCAGAGGTTATCACTGTATCCATATGCATTTGTGGTAAAATGTAATTTTGGTTCTAGGAGCTAGGGAAGGTTTCTAGACATTGTAAAATTAACACCTTAAGCATGACATCCTTTTCTGTGATCCAATCAGCGAAGAACAAGGCGGAAACTATCTTCTTGCCCAATCCTAGCATTATGGGTGTAGACAGTAAGCCTCCCCCTGCTAAATAAGCGAACCTGACAACACACAGACACTGATTCCTGACTTTCTTCCTGATTTCCTGTGTGGCGTCCTGTTCCTGACTTCTTCATCCTACTTGATCCTGATTCCAGATTTTCCTTGCAAAGCCAAGGCATATGCATTGCTGAACCCTTTTCAGCTAGGCTTTAAATCCTAAAAATCTCAAAAATCCAAGAGAAGCATCCTGATCCAACCTGGCTTGCTACTACTACTAGGTGCATGCCTGCAAACTCGCCATCCCACTGATCTCCAGTCTCCAGTAACCAGAAGGGCCAGTCCAGTGCTATCCAGTGACCAGAACAGTCCAGATGATCCTGTCCCGCCCGAGTTGCCCAGCTGTCCTCGGCTAGACCTGAACCTTGTGATGACCAGAACCCTTGACGGTCCAAAATCCTAAATTAAAGTGGACTGAAAGTATTAATAGGAATCATAGAAAATCATAGCATACCTTGCCTTGCCTTTTCTCATCCCAATCTCTAAATTATCCTATCTTTACTTTAATAAATTGTAACCTTGTTCGAACCCTTATCCTGTGATAAGTGCAGTTTTTATTCATCAAATGAATTGTTGCCAAAGGACCGAGGACGTATCAACGCCACACTATACTGAATACCAGTCTTAATAAAGACCCATAAGGTCAAAACACGTGTCGGCTGACCATAACTGGTGCCATAAGCCCACACCACAATTAATTTGATCAATAAAAACCTGCACTTATCACTAAACGCAAAATAGCGTGGAAGAACAGTATACTGCAAGGTAACCAGGAAAACACCTCATCAAATGAAATGTAGTCTTAGGATTGCCTACCAGGGCAATAAGAGCATGTTGCTTCTTGTCAGTATAACTGTGTGCGACGTAAAGAAGAAAAGCATAAACAAAAACCTTTTCTGGTAGCATTTGTCATTTGGTTACTATGAGTTCATAATGTGCTTTTCAGTGATTGTGTAAGTGTAAAAGTATTAGTTGATAGTCAGTTCACACACATATGATAATTACCTAGTGTAAAGAAAAGACAGTTCATTGCCAGATGGGCAGTCTGTTAAAAAAAGTGCCATTTTTTTCATGGAATACAGCACTTTATCAGACTGCCCGACAATGGGTTTGCTGGTGGGGCACCTGGGTTATCTCCAGCTACCAGCATATAAGCCCTCATTACCAGCACCAGCATTGCCAGTGCCGATTATGAGGGCAAATCCCCTCAAACTCTAATTGCTCTAATTGCTCTACTGCCAGATACTGGCAATCTCGCAATGAGGCCCATTAGTGTGCCTGATTTAGCTTTCTGTATACTCCTGTAGAGCTTTGGTCCTCGAGTGTGTCTTAATCTGACGCTGTTGTTGTTCTTCTTCTTCTTGCGGTGTATTGTCTACGTGTTGGGCCAGGGGATTCTCACCTCCACAGGGCTTGACATATCCTAGATAGTTCCAAGCTTTCTTCCCTTTCTTCCCTACAAATTTACAGCTCTCTCTGTTGCTTGCTCTACAGTGAAGGGACCCTCGAAGCATGGCCAGTGCCATGCCCTAATAAAGTTCTTCAACAAAACCTGTTCCCTGGGGAAAAGAAGAGGTGCTTTAAGCCGGTCGTGTGGTTCTGTTGGTGTGTCATCTTTATTTGTCTTCAACCTCCCTTGCCTCGATTCCAGCTTATGAGATAGCCATCATCGAAGCAAGATATTCATACATTTCATTACCAAGAACAGTAGCAGCACTATGGGCATTTGTCAGTGATCTAGTGGGAGGAGCAAGTGGGAGATGAATTTATCATCCTGTCACCACCTCATGAGGGGTTAAATGGTGTTCAGATGCAGGCTGATTGCACAATGTGAATAATGCTATTGGTAGGCAATGAAGCCACCTCTTTTCAGTGTCATTTTTACTTTTGCAATTTTCTCTTTGAGTAAGCCATTGAGGCATTCACAAATCCAATTCGTTTGCGAGTGATAAACACAGGAAAACATATGCTAAAAAATAGGCTGCTTGATTTGCTTCTGCATCTACTGCCTTGCTGTCATGGGAAACCATGTCCTCCTTCTTCGTGTGGGCTTGGCATTTCAGCACAACAATGGATGTTGGGAGCTGCAGTGCCTCTATGAGCTTATCCAATAAGGGTGCGTGCTGTACTGGCGTACTGTCAGCTCGAAAGCCCATCTTTTCCAACATGACAGTCCTGCATGTATTGTTGACATCACATAGTAGGATTTGGAGTACACTGTGAACTCCTCATCCTCATTTGTCTCTAGCGCTATTATGAGTGCATCCGATTCTGCTGCTTGCGCTGAAAAATGAGAGGGGCAATCTTGCGCTTGTCACTACCATGAATGTCCCATTCTATTTTAACTTCACGACTGCCATCCCAGTATGTCATCCTCCTGTTGCCTGGTCAATTATTGAGGACTCATCAATAAAGGGTACCCGCCCGCCCGAGGGAATTCTCCCTTGCTCTAGGGATGTTAACATAATAATCTGTGTATGTGGTACAGTTGTGTATAAAGTCTCTCTCCCTCTTCTATAAATGTCACTCTGTTTACAACTCTACACCTCACTACAATTATCACTGGATTCTAGATAATCTCACCATATTGGGATGCACCCTGTGTGGTCAACATACTTTTGGGCTTCTGAAGAATGTCAAAAAGGGCATGCTCCATGTACAGAGTGGTACTGCAAACCATTGTAATACTTGCTGACTTCTCTACTGCAAAGGCAGCACCAGCCAATGCTTGCTCGCAGAGATAATGGCCTCTCATCAGTGGATCTAAATGTCCACTGTAGTAAGCTGTTAGTTTGTGCCCTAAGGTGGTCCTCGGTATGAGCACTGCCATAATTACTACTGCATTGGTATGTGAAAAACAAATAGTATTCTGCACTGTAATTGGGGATTCTCAAGACTGGGGCTGTGCATATTGCCCCTTTGTGTTCACCAAATGCTTCTGTCATCTCCCCTCTCCATGTTAGCCTGCCATCCCCGCTATGAGCCTTCTTAAGCCTGCTTAAAAGAGGTCTAGTGTACATGCTGTAATCGAACACCCAGGCCCTGCAATAATTGCAAATACCTATGAATTGCTGCATCTCCCTCCCGTCCTTGGCAGCAGCACCCTGAAAATTGTCTCTGCTCTCTCAGGAGTCCCCTTTCTACCCTACTGGGATATTAGCTGTCCAATATATAAGACCTCCCTTTGGCAATACTGTAATTTTACCCTGTCCACCTTTATTTGCCAAAACTGTCAACAGCTATACCAAGTCTTTTCAACACTGCTCTTCTGTCCTGCTGCATATTAAGATGTCTCCGTGTATTGAATGACCATGCTGTCTAAATGTTCATTCCCCAAGTCCATTTGAAGACCCTTTTAAATATAGAAACTGATTCACAGTACCCTTGTGGAAATCTCGTGTGTTTCCTATATGGAAACAATATCAAATCCTGTGATTGTACCTGAAGTGTGATAGAGAACGAAGCATTCTTCAAGTCTATCACTGTGAAGTGAGTGTCCTCTGACGGAATACTACATAATATTGTTGCTGAATTGTGAACTAAAGGAAACTTTGCTTTGACAATATTGTTCAAAGGGTGAATAAAATGCCACAATCCCCCTACCGCCTTCTTTACCAGAAAGACAGCGATGTTACATTGATATTCTGATGGTACTAGAATTCCCTGCTTCACTAGCATAGAGATTGCGTCAAAAATACCTTTGCCCACCTCCCAGGACAGAGGGTATTGCTTTGCTCTCTGTAGGATCGCCTGAGCCTGATTTTGACAGCTGCTACCCCTTTCAACAGGCTAACATCATATGGGCTACTCAGTACTTGTGCTAGATCTACCTTAAGAAATGGCAGTTGCACCTTATTCATTAAGGCCATCCACTGTGGGACTTCTGGGTATCCAGGAATTAATGCTCATAAAGAACACCGGGCCTCATTACAAGGTTGTTGGGCTGGAAACAACGGTACCGATAAGCTTGCCGGTAGCATTGTTTCCAGACAGGCAAACTACGAGTTCTGTGGGCGGGTGCCTTTCCACCCGCCAGGTCTGACCTGGCTCGCAGACCTCGTCGGATGCACCGGCACCATTCGTGAATGGTGCCGGTGCATCTGACCTCCCCATTCCCGTTGAGTCCAATGGGACTCAAATGGGATTGTGGAGTCATATTTTCTGGTGCCCAGGAATGGGCAATTACCGGGTCCACCAGGGCTGTAATGCCCTGGTTATTGCTCATTCTCGGGTGCCGGAAAATTCATGACTCCGGCGCCAGCCATGCTGTTTTTACCGGCACGGCTACCACCAGACTCATAATGAGGCCTACTGTCTAAATATCTGAATAGTCATACAGAAACAATTCTTTGTGTGTCAGGTTAGTCATGCTTTGTCCAACGCCTACTGCTAATATTGCTCTGAAGCCCGTCCTGTGTCATCAGTTCCGTGTATAACTGCTCTTTCGTCCCTTACTATAACTGTCTCCAATTCGTATGGAAACACCTGTGCTTCCTCTTTGTCTAAGGGAATTTCAGGGCTAAACAAAACCTTGTTTGTCAAGTGAAGTAGCTTGCCTTGGATCCCTGAAAGTCATGCTAGCAGCACCTCCACCCCATATTGAAATAGCTTGGGATCTAAGGGCACCCCCCTCTGTACAGCATGACTGGAGCATGCATGAATCAATTCCTGCACATTCATGTAGTGGGTTCCTGGGGTAGAATACACTATCCATAGGTCATTGAATGAATGGTCTTGTTACGGTTATTCATTATATCTCTTCCCACCGGACTTGCAATATTTACTGGCGTCTGGCTTGCTGGTAACCCCAGGGGATTTCAACCCCGGCGGTGCTTCCGTAAGACTCTGCGGGCACGTGCCGATCCACCTGCCAGGTCTGATCCTGGCAGGCAGGACGGCACCTACCCGCAGAGTCGTACTGTGCCTGTCCGGTAACAATGGTTAACGGACCAGCACAGTTGTAATGAGGCCCAGTGTATTTCATACAGAATACATTAGTTAAATACAACATTTAATTCATTTGAACAAAAAAGGGGTTATTGTCCAACAATTATAAATACAAAATTGTTATGATCAACTTCATTCAAAACCAAAGAAGTTTATAAAGTGTTTAACATCTCACTTCATATTATTGACTCTTACTCTTTATGCAAAGTAAAGAATCTTTTTCACAGGTGACTACAGTGATAAATAAAGCCTCAAAACATGTATGTATGTTGTGCTAAAGTAAAGCATCTTTTTCTTTTTATTAAAACATTCTTCAAACAAACACTAAGCAGTTACACTGGAAGTGCACAGTCCTACACAGTCCTACAAATGTTATTCACTGGCACTTCAAGAAAGCCAACACATTTCAGAGTCTAAGCACATTTTCAAGGCTGTAACTCTGCTGGTTTTCTAAATTCAGAGAAGTCTTTAATGCCTAAAGAATGTAATTTATAATTACTATACCATTCAATTAAAGCTTCAAATCCTAAGCCAAAAAAATGTCAATTACTGAGCTCTCAGACTGAAGTTACATCCCATGGGTCTACACATAGTAGGCAGAAGCAAACAGCTGAGTCAGTCCCTCATATTCAAAAGTCCACTAATCTGACCATCCGCGTAGCATAAATAAGGTGCAACATAAAGTGCACTCACGGACACATAAGTGTCACGTTGCCCATGTTACAAAATGAAAGCAGACAGCAGTCAGCTCCCAACATCTAAAGATCTCTCCAATTACTGAAACAAAACAAAACGAAGGTTTAAGGGGTCAGTCTATCTGTAGTTCAATGGAACACAGGGCACCAGACCAGAAAACTGGTTGGGTGCCCCAAGTCCATTTATATAGGCAAAAGGTAAAGCTCCACCCCTTCAGAATAAAGGCAGAGTGGACATACTTATACCAGCCATCTTGGAATGGTCAATGTGCATAGGTATGGGCCTCACAAAAGTGATCCAGATACCATTGTGGTACATAGGACCCACAATAAATAATTATAAAATAAATAATACTAAAGTAGATCTATAACAAAAAGTAATAACAGAAAGTTACAAAACAATTACAAAAATCTTTGTAACTAAAAACATTCTTACACAAACTCCCCAATAAAGACACATGTTGATAGTGCCCATGTATCGATATACGTCCCTTCAACGAAGGACTAGATGAACCAGTGTAGGTTCATGTAAGTAGCCATTTTGTAACTTAAAGTCCCTTCAATATAGTACCGGCTCCACCCCCTTAGCCATGATTGCTATCACACAAGCGACCAGCCTAACACAGGTACTCAATGTATCCAGATACTATCCATCAATCAACAGTGAAAATGTGAGAAGTCTGTATTGTTAAATATCAGGGAGACACTACTCTCTGAGGTAAATAGATACATCATCTCATTAAGATATACAACTCACAATAAGTCATATATATCAAGGAATGTACTTTTTGGTCACACCCCTCTCAGGCGAACCTGCTCCCATTCTTTGTAAGAACATAACAAAACAATATATCAGAAAACTCCCAAAAGCAAAGAACACAGTCCTATAAATATTCACATGACTTAATATTTCAGTCATAAAACTCTCAGGTAGAACCCACTCACATTCTGAATTCAATCACTTCAAAAATAATACCCTGCTGCCTCTTAAATTTACAAATAACATGTCAAGTCCCAGTCACACTTCATCCCTCTCGGTGTCCAATTTGTCAATCCAGACAATTTCTCTTTGCATACGTCTCCTCATTAGATCACCCCCCCTGCTGGATCCAATAACCTGTTCAAGAATTGTACACTTAATTTGTGCTATGTAATGCATCGCCCCCGTTAAACCTGTCTCCACCCTGCTGTGTTGGGTACCCTGCTCATCTATCACTGGGCATTCCTCCTCTTCCCTGCAGCCAATAGTTAGTGCCTCCCCTTCCTGCGCAGCTTCCCCCTACCAGTTGCTTCTGACACTGGATTTTCTGGGATACCACTCCCTCTCCGCTTGTCAACATCGCCCCTTGCATTGTATATTTTGGCAATTTTTCTGCACTAACTTCGCTTCTTCCTGTTTTCTTTCCTCATGTTCCTTTCTCGTGTTCTCCTACATTAGTTGACAATAATGTACTTGGTCAGCTGAATTTCTGAACACAGCTTTGCCTCCATCCCCACTAATTTTTTCAATTGCTTCTGCACCTGCTCTGGTAATCATTGGCTTAGTAAGTCGTAGAATAAGCCCACAGTTTTCCCCACTGTTGATGCATTTCGAGACGCCAACGTTCTTTTATCTCCTGAATATATTGAAGTGGGTCTTCGTCCTCATGAATTTTGCGTGCCATAATTGTGCTTATGTCCAATGTATCTGGGTGCTGTACCCTCCGAGCCTGCCTTATGGCTGTCCTGTAGATATTAAATGGTGCACCATCATGCACTGTGTTATGTGCTGTCACTATGGGATATCCTGCTTGTTTCCAAACATTGTCAGTTACCTCCCAAAGAACAGCGGAAAGTAAGTTCTTTGTTTCACACACTGCTAGCGTCGTCATTGCTGTCAATCTTTCTAGTTCATGAATTCTCTTCTCTGCTCCTGCAGTTAATGATGGCAATTTACATCTCAAATTATCCTTGTCCATCTGTTGCCACAGTATCTATTGTGGTCACCTGCCACTCTTCTCTAACAGTAGAAACTGTGTTATCCCCACACCTTTGTCATATATCCCTATGTCTTTCATCACTGTAAATGCTCTCGGCATGCTAGCCATCTTTCATCCTGGTGGTTCTCTCAGCCTCTGCACGTATGGAGTGACTTTGTCAGCGCTATGGTATCTGCCTTCAGAGCGATTAAGGCACCCCTCGGGTTCTAGCTTTATTCTTTCTATATCTTCCTCTTCATCCCATATTGTCTCACACTCTGGGCTTATCCCTTTGAAGGGTCATTGCAGCCTTCCCCTTTCTCATTCATCACTCTACCCTATTTCTTCATCCAACCCCATTGTCCCTGAGCTGTCATCACTGCTTTCAGCCCACCCGTCCTCAAAGTTATGTCGCTTTAGTATATTTTTCCCCAGTTGTTGCCCTGTTGCTCTGTCCAGTGAGTCACTTCCCCTACTCAGTGGGGACCCTGCTATGGTCTTGCTTGCCTTAGAGGCAGAAGCGCTATCCCTCCTGTTCCTATACAGTATCCTGATCCTCCTCCGTATTCATACTTTCTCGTCATCATCTAAGTCCTGTCATTATATCTTCTACCTCCTTGAGGTATCTCTCTCTCTTCTTCCTCCCTGCGCCAGCATTCTTTAACAATCCTCCCAATCTTCATTTTACTCTTCTCCCGCCTTAATTGCAACTGCCTCTCCTTTTCCTCCTCAGCCTTTCTCATTGCCTCCTCTATTTCTTTCTGTCTTCTCCTCTTTTCTCTTTCCTCTCTCTCTTTCTCTTCTACTTTCTCAGCCTCTTTTGTCAACTGTTCCAGTTCCTTCCTCTCCTCCCTTTCTCTTCTGTTCACCTTCTTCATTATCTCTGCCCATTCTCTGTCCTCTTCCCCTTTTTCTTTTTCTTTTTGTTTCTTAGCCTCCTCCTCTAGGTCTCTGTGCTCTGTTACCACTCTTCCATCTAGTTTGAGCAGTATCTGTCCCCCTATCCGCTCATTAGGTGGCAGTATCGCCTCATCATGCCATTCATATCCCTGAGTTACTTTGTTGCCCTCCCCCCTGTCAACTTCACTTGCAGGTTTCTGTGCTCTTTGCTTTCCTAATGATAGTCCCTGTTTTCTTATTTGCCAGCTTGGCACCTCTAAGAGTGTCTCCTCTACTATATGCAGGAGGTGCATACACAGGGTTAGTGTACCCTGTCGCTGCTTTTATCTCCTTCAAGGGGTAAAATCCCTGTCCTCCTGTTGGGGGGTCTGTGGTTTGAGTTGGAGGAGGGGGAGGTGTGGGCACTTCGCCCCCACATCATGCTGGTTGAGCACCCATTTTCTCTTGGGTGGGTCCTCTTCCTTGTACTCAACTTCCATAACTCCTGCATTGCTAAACAGTCACTCAGTTTTTTTCCCTTATATGCAGCATGTAAATATGTGGTCATGTGTTGCAGCACATATTTCGAAAGAGAACATTCACTGGGCCATAGCTTCGCCATTTTACCCTTCGTATCGCAAGTCCTTTTCGGGCTATACTTGCAGATTTTGTCAAGATATTATGGCAGGACTTGCACAAATGTTTAAGGGGTGTATCACCTATGATAGCACGTCACTTTCTGATTGCTGATACTTACTTAACCTCAAATCAAGATTTTGTACACACTCCAAACAATGCCAGTTTCAATTTTACAATTGTAAGGAACAATTAACCAACTTCTGCACAAAAAACAATCTTTAGTTTTCTCCCCCAGCCTCTCCGACTTACCACAACCAATTAGGGCACAATCCGCACATCGCCCTCACTCTAGTTTCTGCCTTCAAAAGGCCAGGCCATAACCTTCCAGGTGCTCTTTGAGCCCAACCCAAATGATACAACAACCTTTTCATTTTCTAAAGCTTCACAATCACTTCGACCCGCAACAACTCTGTGCCCCGCTGCAGGTCGTCACTGTTACGGCAATGCGATATGTCCTAATAACAGCCTTTTTTGTGTGTTGTCACCAACCACTAGGCATGTAAAACACTTTAAGTGCACTCTTAAACCCCTCAATACACAAAAATACCACAACACAATATACCACAAAAACATAAATATGGCTGTCTTCCTACTTTTTTCATTCACAGAGGAATCTGTCTCTTAAACCCACTCAAGGGTGTGTGGTCCTTCTTCTACACAGCAGCATAGGATAACTGCAACAAAAAAAATGTTTTTTCTTTTTTCTATAAAATTTTATACGGTACCACCTTCTGCAACCTAAGCTAATGCCTAACCACAGGGAATCATCTCATCATCTATAACCTAGCTAAAACCTGGAAACAGGAAATCTCTCACAAATTACATAAAGAACAAAAATTAACCATAACGAACGCAACAATCCCCCTCAATATTTGTCAAATTGTTGGACTCATAATTACACGCTGTGGTTCCGCTGAAGACCTCGGACACTGCCACTCCCACTGGGAGCATGCAGGAATTTCACCAAGGGGACTCATGTTGACCATCTCAATTTCCATGCGTGGTCAGTGGTCTGGCCCTGGTGGGTTGTGACACATCCATTCGAGCATGCAGAGGGAAAACATGGAAAACATGGTGTTTGCCGGGGGTTTTAGTCACTGTCCTCTGCTACCACCTGAAGTAAGGCAAAGGATTGATAATTTCCCCAATTCCAAGCAAGAGGAACTGGGCCTGAGTTAATCCCCAACACTCAAAAATGGAAGAGTCCAAAAAAGTGGCAAATGTTACTGTTTATTGAAAGCTTTTGTAAGAGGGATCAAGTTATGGACACCACAGCATTCTCCGATACCTTCTTTTCGATTACAGGCTTGTCACAGGGTTTAGCTGTGGTTTGACATCACAAAATAATGATACATTGCAAAAACCTACGGTGGAATTGGATTGGGTAATGAGGTAGGCTACATATGGAACATACATCAGGCTAGTACCTTTATTGGTTAAACCATATCTGTTGGCTCCTCCTGTGACCACCTCCTAAATGTTGTAACTACATGTATGTTTGGTTAGTGCACTGCCATTGGGCTGTACAACAAAGTGTGAGCTAGCGTGAAAGGTGATCAAGTATTGTCAGAGAGGGTCCTCTGAGACTTGGAACTTTGGAAAGTTACCAGCCCATGTGCAACTATTCAAGGTGGTGAGAACAGCCCCACAGGTGCTGCATGTATCCAACAAGTTACCATCTCCGATCCACTAGGCTTTGAATCTGGAATTACTTTTGTATCATCTTGCCTTCAGTTGGATGGGAACAATGATCCCTGTCTCGCTTGAATGAATAGGCTTTGTCTTTCAGGTTAAAGTCATGTGTGCAGGGACCACAAACTTGATTTTCCTGCTTGCATTTATGAGGATTTTCAGCGTTTACACATGCAGGTGTCCAATCTCCTCTGCCAATATTAGACTTTCTCTCCCTCGTCGTCCTTGGCATGAATAAGCACAATGGCTGCACTGACAGCCTTGTTTGCGCGTCTCAGTGAAATCAGCATGTCAGGTCTCTCACTGTATTCTCCATCCCTTTCAGTGCCTTTTATTCATGTCAGTGCAGCTGGGGCTTCCATCTTGATTTAAATGGCTGTTCATCTTGGAGGCAATTAGCTTCAGCAATCAGTGTATATGTATTCTTGTGCAACTTGCGGTTACTGGATTGCGTGTCCGTCCTCTATCTAAGTGGGTCATAAGCATGTTCTTTGTGTCTGCAAGTAATTTAATCTACATGTCTGCGTATCTCCATGCAGGAGTGGATATGTGCCTCATGTCTAAAGCATCTATGTCATAGTCTTAGCCGTGATGTCATCAGCTTTGCATGGTCACAGTCCGTCCACCTGCTCCAATGACTGCAAACTCATCTCCTCTGTGATGTCATCAGGATAGGGTCTAAGTGGCTGCCTGAGTGAACAGCGTTTCTCACATCTGCAGTACATCGGTGATGGGGAGGATAGGGCCAGGAACCATGTACACCTTTCATTTCTCTGTCGTCGCATTGTGGGCGAGATAGGTGCAATGAGGGCTACATTCATGTCTCCCTCTTCCGATTCATAAAATGGCAGCATGTAAATGGACTCACTTCATGAATGCCCAGATAAAGGTGCGAAGCGGAACAAAGGGAGGGGATTTTGCAAAAGGAAGATATAAATATCAGTGTATACAGAAATTGCTTTCACGTGGGCAGTGCATGCAAGTTTACTCTTTTGACACACGAAGTGTAGAATAAGCAAAAACATGCCATAAGCATCATAGGAATCCTAAACATCAGTTAGAGCCAGCATGAAAAGAAATGGTTGTGGTCTGAGGAATGTTCTGCTAACTTCCGTTTCTAATGGTTCTTGAAGCTGGAGGAATCTTCAGGGCACAATATGGACAAGCACTCTGCCCAATTCAATGGGCGTCCGCATCTGAACATGTCCGTAAGCACACAGAACTCGCTCCTGGTGTGAGCGAGTTCCATATGTGGGGTCTTGTGTTAAAAGAAGTCTAAAGTCTTTTTTTTCTTTCAGTAGCTGGCAGGAGGTTGGACTTATATTCTTGGTGACTATCCCCAAATTCTTGTAGGCCAGGAGTGAGACATCCAGTAAACAAAGCAGAGCGTTGCAACCCGGCTATCGCTGTACCACTGGAAGATATTCTGAACGCCTTCATGCAGAGTTTTCATAAAGTCTGTGCTCATAACGTTTTCGGAGTTTATATGTAACTAGCTAGATGATGAGGTTTAGGCATGTGCTTTGACAGTGTTGAGGCTTGCAGAAGAGCTAATAGAATGCAAAATACGTGTTGACGACCAGGTTACAGATTTTCATGATAGAATCACAACAGTGCTCAAAGTTATAAGTGTGTGATGTACAGAAGAAACCTTGTAATAGATGATCCTGAACGCATTAATGCCAAAGGACTCTATCGGGAATCCCTATACTTTAATTGGAGCACTGATGAGCAAAAGTAATTGTGTTCTATTTCCCACTGTGAGCTGAACAGGGTAATTGTTGAATTACTCCAAACCGTGAAAGAGGCATCAGAACTCAATTCTATTCCTATTGGAATCAAACAGTACCTAAACTGATATTCTTTGAGTAACCAGTGGTTGTTAATTACGATATTCCCCTTTAATTATTCACCATTGTTTATGCTGTAGGGCTTGGGTCGGGGTAACTAATGACTATATGTTATATTTCCCCAATTGTGACCTTTTAGTGGAAACACACATGCATTTCTTTTTTTCTCTAAATACGAAGATGTATACAGGCAAAACGGGATTCCTGTATTGAGAAAAGCTAACTTACACCAATGAGAATTTTCATTAATAATATGTGTTGATATCAGACACTATTTGGGGTTCATAGGCACTTTTGCACTTTCCACGTGTAGGCACTTTATGCTGGGAAAAAGCACTGACATTTGAGCCGTACCACTTATATCTCCTGGGGCGACCCGTATAGTTGCTGCTGTATGGCACCACAATTCATAATTGAATGAGTGTGTCAGATTTGGCCATGAGGAATCATGATTAGGAGAGCATCCATTGGTGGAGGAGAGCAGATTTCAATAATGGCATGATGAATTTTCATGTGACAGTCATTTAGGATTTCAGTGCTAACTATGTTAAAGGAGGGAACTGTATATCCTTGAAAGGGCATTTTTGGGCATGCACCCAATCTATAGCAATTGGTGGTATTCTTAATAATTGTCAATAACCTCTACAAAATAATGTTATTCTTGATAATTCTTAACACATTTCAACTTATTATGGTATATTGTTTTCTATTCTGAATACATTTTTCTTACCGGATCTGATCTTCTAAAAAAAAACTCACTGGGGCTTTAGGGTGTGACTGGGTTGTCTAAACTAAATTTACATTTTAATTGTGAAATTAGACCATTTTAATGACATTCAGTTTATCCAAAATGGCCCTCCCATGCTCCACCACAGAAGCAAAACAACACCTGACTCCAGCCTCCACAAGAAGCACAAGACCAGGCCAGACCAAAATGGCCACCACATATTGCCATGCATTTCCACAGCTCGGATATGCAATATAATATCAAATGTACAATATCTCATACTGATGGCAATGATTGTGCAGACATGTGATGGACCCTCTGTCACAAGATCAGTGGAGATACTGTACAGAGGTCTCACAAACAACAGAACACATCAGCAATGAGGTTTGCATGCAATGCCAAAAAGCAAGTGCAGCAAAGGAGCTACTTTTCCATCTTTCCTCTCTGTGCTGAGACCAACAACCTCCTGAGACCATGTTGGAGTCACAGGTTGGAAAGTTAATGCGTAGGACAGATGGGCCTGAATCTACAGACCTATCGCCGTCTCATTATCTGCCTGTTAAAGGTCAGTGCAAGTTAAAGTTAAGAAACAAGTAAAAAGAACATAGGTAAACAGTACCGTTCCCCTGCCAAGAACAAAGTTGGACATCTTTCACTATTTGGCGATTTTGTAATACTCTTGCTCTTACAACATTGGGAGGAAGAGGCCCACTTCCTGCTCTTTCTGACAGCGCAAAAGCCACGTGCCGGTCTTTCTCAAGATGTGACCCTACTTGCGAAGAAAACCAGCAATGCTGGGAATTCCGAGAGAGGAGAGAGCCTATCACGCAATCAGCAGGCGGCACCGACCACTGATAGCGCGAGCAGCGCAACATATAAACAGAGCATTGGGCAGAGGGCCATGTGCTGGGTGATTCAAGCCTACTGTCAGCGTGAGCAAAGGAAACTGTAAGTGGGCCAAATGTAATCCCAGCTATGCTACTTTCTGCAGAGCTGTCAATGGCTTAAAGCATCCTATTTTGTTGTAAATAGGAATCTGTACTTTCCACGTGATTTACTCTTTACCTTTGTTTGTTAATCCTGCTCTTTACTAGTTCTCGTCTTTACATGGATGATTGTGTAAAGATTTGTATATAATAATGAAATAGTTTACATTATGTGCTGACTGACATGAAGATAGATGCGGGGAAAGTGCTGTAGGGGCGGGGAGAGAGAGAGAGAGAGAGAGAGAGAGAGAGAGAGAGGGTGAGAGAGAGAGAGAGAGAGAGAGAGAGACGCAAATCCATTTTTTTCACAAATTGCACTTTGTCTAATAAGGTGTGGAGCAAATCGGTTGTGCACCAAAATCCGTGTCTCATAAAGGGGTCAATTCTCCAAATCTGTTCAAATCTGTTTAAAGTTGTGCAAGACTCCAGAATGTGCAGGTCACCCTATTCACAGAGGTCAACTCACAGTGGTGACGATGCGGGTGGGCAGGCGACACTGCTGAGATCAGCTCCTAAGCATTTCAGAAGCAGTGGCCCACATGCACCTGGACCCTCACTATTTACACTTTGCAGCAGTTCTAGTTTGTTTTTTCTCACGCGCAAAAATTGCATGGGAACGCAGAATTGCATTAGCCTAGTGCAGATGCTGTGTAGTGTCATTTGAACTACACCAATTCAGTACACCCACGCAAATGCTGATTGCGCATGTGCAAAATGTTCGCTGCAGCAAAATGCCGCTAATGAGACCCCTGGTGCTTAGATATTCATTGTTTTCAATAATACATATACATGGAGTGCTGGAGCCTGGGGGCGCAGGAGGGGTTGCTGGGGGCCATCAAGCGACATCATGCCGGGATTGCAATGCAGTGCAACATTTCTTAAAGGGCCCTCACGCAGAATCCCTGCAGTTAGGACTTTTTTAGCCTTAGCAGAAGTGGTGGGGCGCATTGGGAACAGCAGTGGCATATGCCAATGCTGTCCCAAGTTCAAGTCACGCGCACAACAGAAGCAAATGACACTCCTTGGCATTACCCGACATTGGTTTCAATGAAGTGCAATAGTAAAACATTGATTTGCTCACATGTGTGAGTATATGCCATACGTAAATAAAAGTTGGACTCACCCATAAGAGGCCAGGCTCTCTGATTGACCATCATTTCGCAGGTGTGCAACTCTTCACAAATGCAGACACCAGCATGTGCTTACTGGAGATGGGCAAATGCAGAATCCCATTGAATTGGGCAGAGTGCACATTTGCATATTGCTCCACTTGCTTGTGCGCAAGAGCATGTGCAAATGTAATACGTGTTTTGCTAGCCAGGGCAACGTTTTTTTTTCTTCTTTCTAATAAGAATGGCAAACCTGGAGGAAACAGATGCTGCACTCTTTGCCACAGAGGTTATGAGGAATGGAGAAAGCTGATTTCCCCTCAAACTTAGACAAACCTATTATCCAAAGAGCAGACAAGGTGAACACGCTATTTGTTCATTATTTTTGGCCCTGGTGCAATAGTTTACGTTTTATGGACTAGGCTAAATTTGAGGCAAACACTGTTTGCTCTGTTCACTATCAGGCAGATGCAAAAATTGGCAAGACAAACCAGGTAATTGTTTCTTTAAAAAAGCGTCGTGTGATATGGAGTGGGGCACCAGCTGTTTGCTCCAACCCCTTTCATATTAACAGATTTTTTTTTTAATGGATTTGCTCGAAACCTTACATGAGGAGACCCTCCGATGGGGGCGAAGTTGACTGAATGAAACAGGGTGAGGTTGTGTGCTGCTGGAGGTGAGCCTGTATGCTACTGAGAAGGTAGGAGTCCGGGGAGGTAGAAAGAGGAATAAGGCCCTGCCCCACTGAGAGAGAGCCTGTGTTTCGCTGGCTGTTAGGTTTTGAAATACTGTGCATGCTTTGCAGTGCAGAACAAAGGGTCAGGAGGCTGCTTCAATTTTCATCTTGTGCTTTGGTATCATTTTCGAGTACAGGCCATTTGTTATCAGTCAATGATGTCACACTGTCACAGCCCAGTGGTGGATTCAGCTTTTGTGGCTGGGGAGGCCGGTGGCTTCTCATGGGGCACCAGCATTTTAAATGATTCAAGGTCAGAAACGACCAGCGAATAATTTCAGTGGAGTGTGTCAGCGGCAGAATGGTGGCTGTGGCAACGATGGAAACTAAGGAGATCCTGCGCCGGTGCCACCACGTCCCTCAGGTACCGTGTTGTGGTGGTCCAATCTTTTCCAAGATGGCGCCCTGCACGCACCGATCAGCTTACTTCAGATGCATTCGGATTGCGTCGCAACCCTCAGGTGATGCTCAGCTGCTGACGGGAAGACGCTGCCTTGCTCCTGTGAACCGTTCCCTGTCTCTTGTAAGTGTGTTTGTTTCCCTTTAATTTCCTATGTTCCTCTCATGTCCCTCTGAGTCCTCCTCCTTCATTGTTAACTGTCTATGAATGGACATTTGAATCCTTCTAAGCATTCTTTGACCTGAATTTCCTGGATCTACAGCCATATCTACCTCCTTTTTGGATTGGTGTTTTCAGCCTTTGGCTTTTTCCCTGGACACTGTGTTTCCCTACTGGCTCACGCCTTGCCCTGCCCATTGTTCAGTGTAATGCTGGCAAGGTGGCGATTCCTTGCCCATTGTTCAGTGTAATGCTGGCAAGGTGGCGATTCCTTGCCCATTGTTCAGTGTAATGCTGGCAAGGTGGCGACTGGCAGGGTCATCCCTATGTGTGCACTAACCATCTTCACTCATGATGCCAAGAACCCAAGACCTGACCAAGCTCAGGATCCCAGGTAAGCCTCTGTGATAAGGGTCAATACGTGAGAGAGGAGCATTGCTATTTATCCAGATTAACTTGTGCAAGCGTAGTGAGGGTTCATCAATGAATGTAGGAGGGCTGGAGGGGTTCTACCCCATATAACATGAATAAAAGAAGCCATTGATTTGTGTCATTTTCCAAAACAATTATTATGAAAAAAGGGTTAAAAAGCCATAAAATGGAGAATCAAGTCTACAGGGTAACACATGAAAAATGTAATAGATGACAGGTCTCCAAGGGTACACAGGAGAACTTTAGAAGTACTTGAAAGTAGGGTCTTTGGGTTCTAATCTGCGACTGTAGGCTTTCTCGGAATGCATTTCGGTCATTATTACTTGGATATTGTTTCTTTTTTTGTGATTGACACCTCTCCAAAAATTGGCACATTACCATTTATTACGGTAGTTGATCATATGTGAATGGAAACATACATATTGCCTGCATTACATGGGGTTTAGGAGCGTGACGTCATTGAGCATTATTCTCTGTGCATTTCATCCCCTGTATCCGCCTTCACTGGCCTCCAGTCCAAAAACTTACACAGCACCTAGCCTTCTAGTTTGGAAGTTTGTGGAACTCTTCCCATAACGAAGAACATAAAAGATCCTAGATTGGCTCAGCTGCTGATGAGTCTGGTTTAATCTCAAATGTACATGTGTTAAGTATTAGAGTACAGAAGTATACAGTGTTGCGGCAGTCCAGGGATTCTCATCAGTGGCCCAGCAAAGGAGGAGTCTCAAGAGGAGTAAAGTAAACACTCATCTTTCTTCAAGAATAAAAACAGATAAGGAAATGGTTCTGTGTTCAGGAGCGGGCCCCATTCCTACATTGTGAACTCTCATCAGCCTCCCATGGCCCGCGCATGCTCTGTTCTCCTTCAGGCGTGGCCGACGTACTTGAATCATTCCACGCAGAGCCGGGACCTGAGGTCTCAGCCAGTAACGCAACAGCTTGTTGTTCCATTGGCCAAAACCCTCCCGTTCACGTGAAAACTATGCGACACCTGGACAGGCGTTTGAAGAAATTGCAGTGCCCCATCTTCACCAGAGTCCATTTGTTAACGATGAGGCATCTGCAAAGGAACAATTCGTTGCAAAAAAGATCCACTATGATGTTCATTCCCAAATGATAAAAACACAGATGCACATTCAATAGGTAGGTGTACTGTTATTATTAGGTTCGGCTTCATGATTGCCGTAAGGGACAGTCCAGTATCCATTTGACAGATTACTGTGAAAGTTTATTAGCTTACTCTGTTTTATTTTTTATTTTTTAGAAGATGATCAATTTACAATTGTGATCCTGGCTCGCAAGCATCAGGGGTGCTGGAGCCCCTGCCCCTGATTATTTGGGGTCTTTGACACCCCCCAAGCACAGTGTGCATGCCTGTTGGAGTGGAATGCGAGTGGTCCATCATCCCATGTTACATGGGGACACCATCACTGTGCGCTAAACCACCTCCTAGATTGTGGTTGTCCAGCACAGGACAACACTAAGCTTGCAACGTGAAAAGTCTCCACAGCTCAGCATCCTCTCACAATGACCAGCATATCATTGTGCCAAGAGCAGTGAAAGCACAGACGTAGAAACTAGAGCCTTATCGCAACGGACCCAGCCAAATCACACAAATGCTTTATTTAATTTTAGATGCCCCTAACCCCAACTGAAAAGCTGTTGGAAGGACCACAGCAGTCAAAGAACAGGGCACACACTTTCCAGAAAGAGGCACAACCTGTTTGAAAATAAGACCATTTTCAAAAAGGTCACTGACCTTGAAAAGATGTCAGGGATAGTGCAAAATAAATCACATATCAGGTGGAGCTTACTCCAATGTGTTGGGATACTGACCTTATGGTGCATTTTCAGAATCTCCCCTGGAAATTATGTCCTCACGTCTTCATCATTTTAATGGTCAAGACACTACTTGTTGCAAGACTAAACAGAGGAAAGAAAGAAACTGAACATTACCACTTTCACTCTACATAAAAGGCACATTGCTTGATCTAGCCGGGGGATTGCCGGGGGGTAAGGAGGAGCACAATTGTGACAAATCAACTTCTGGGGTACCAGTGGTTCAGGGGTGAATATCGGTTTCTAAACTATCAATCTGCCCCAGACCTCTAATACACCAGAAGGTATACGAACAGATTGGAAACACAAGCAAATTATAAACCTCATTGTCCAATTTTGGTAAATGGACAGAATGGCAGGCTTATCTTACAAAGGTCGTGGATCGTTGGTTAGTTGAAACACAGCAAAAATACAATTTTTTCCAATGATAAAAGGGACTGTCCAGTCAAGGTTGTATACAAATATCAACTTTATTTAACAGGATAGTTCTAGCAACACTACGAAGGAATACAGAGGACAGACAGTTTCAAAGAAGGAAAAGGAATGCATTCTGGATACAGACAGGAGTGTAATCGGTATGGTTAGTAATCACAACAGTTTAAAGTTACTTGGCTTAAGCACAAAGGGAGCAATGGGTCTTAATATGTCTCTAGAGTCCTTCTGGGAAGAACAAGTTGGGCGGAACCACAGTGTATCTTGTGCTGTAGGTGTTCTTGATGCTTGACTGGGTCGAGCCGGCTTCAGGGTGCTTTGCAGGCTTCTGTGACAGAGTTCAAGATGAGAGTCAGCTGCGTGCATCAGGTGAAAGACATATTGGTGAGCAAAGCTGGATGAACGGCTGCAGGCTGATCTACACGCTAGCTCAGTCAGGGTTACCCTCTGAATGGTATGCAAATCGCTGCCACCAGCTGCAGGGCCCACAAAAAGGGCAGGGCGGATCCATGAAGCCTTTGTTAGTTAATCAGGCTGGCCATGGCAGCAGGAAGGTTTGGTCCTCCCCCTTCTGTAGATCCATTGTGTACTCTTCCTGTCATATCCAATATTAATATGACCCAGAGAACACAGGTCTATGTATATGTCATGCGGTGAACCTAGGAAAATGTGTGTATTAGCCCCACATAGTTTACAGAGGTTGCTCTACCATCACTCAGTTTCATTTAAAAATTGTGGATGGCTGAATTCCTCACAACAATAACCCTACGGTAAGGATAAATACCACATTAAGCAACCATAGCTATTTCTTACATGTTTTAAAAGTGGTTTTGTTTTACTAATAGTTTGGCATTAGGGTAATTTCTTTCAAAGTGCTAATTACATGCAGGGCTAGTTTAGGCTTTCTGAGGGCTCGGTGTGCAATCAGTCGGGGCATCCAGGAGATTGGGAGCATCTTTGAAGCAAACACATTAGCCAGCTATTATACTAGTCTTTCAACATGCAACATGCAGGTTGTATAATTATCCATGAAGCATGTACCTTAACATGCAATGCTATGTTACTGGGATTGCAATCTGCAACTGATGACTTGTCTAACCAGTTTATCCTAGTTGATGTTCATTTAGTGGACAGTCTTCGATTTATTTTGTTAGGGCTTGGGGGCTACTGCTTACCAGTATTCTATGCAGCACTATGTTGAAGCACTGGAGTAGTCAGATGATATAGACTACTCTTGAGGCCATTGCCTCATTGAGGTTGTTTCTAACAGGTGCTATTACCATTTATATGGCACTTATTGATGCCAAAAAAAAATAAAGTTAGAGACTAATAACGCATACGGTAGCACAGCTGATAGGGTAAAGGCACAGTTGACTATCAAGTCTGTTTGTTTCTGCAGAGCTCTTGTGTTCAGAGTAAATGGTGTCAAATCCATGTTATCTCTTTGGAACTCACTGCTATTCACTATCCTGTGCAACACCAGACAAACACCTGATAACTCATTGCTGTGACGTTTCTCCAGATCTAGCAACTCTTTGTATGGGAGAATGATCTGCCATGGTGCACTGCATCTTTAAGGAAGTGCCACAATCAACCTAAAAAGAGGTTTCACAGTACATAAGAATGTTTTTTTTATCCCTCAGCAACTCCAAACCAAAGTGTGGGAGGAACAAAAGTACATGTACAGTGATCTAATCACTTTACAGCTTTCTCCCTCTGTACAAGGCGTACGAAATGGACCCAGCTGGTTGTTTCTTGGGACAGCTAGAGTGGCAGCTACCTGGGAAGCAGGAGGAAATCTTAGCGCTAGCAAAGGTCGAGAGAGCCATTGACTCCCAAGTGGAGAGTTTTGGTAAACACAAATACAGGGGAGAACGTGAACAGACTACAACTGGAGAAGAAGACGGAAAAACTTTTCTGTTACAAATGTGGGTTTGAATACCCGCACGAAGGAACATGCCCCGCAGTCGGACAACGATGCACATCCTGTGGTGAAGAAGGACATTTCAAAGCGGTGTGTAGGCTTTTCTGCAACCGGGGGAGAGACCGACCCAGAGATAGCACGACTCACCTGAGAAGCCGATACGGGGGACCGTCCAACAGCAATCCAGCCCCCAGCACCACAGCTGCCCCGAACCAACCCATGGGTGACCAGCGAGACAGAGACTCGAGAAGATCGGCAGAGAAGGAGAGAAAGAAGAAGGTTCGTAACGCGCGCAAGAATAGAGCGCAGGTCCCGGCGCCATGTGCGATACATGGTGGAACAATCCCCCACAGACTCTGATCCCAGCTCATCGGGAGCGATCAAAAGTAAAAGGCATATGTGTACGCTGGGCAACCCCACAGCGACAGCACACAGCCCTCATAATCAAGCTACAAGAGAGACCAACGGAGTTTCTGATAGACACAGGAGCCACGGTCAATGTGATGAGCGAAAAGGTCTACACCGACCTCCCTCAAAAACCCAAGCTGCTCCCAGCGACTGTGGACATATATGCAAATGGAGCCAAAACACCTCTCAAATGCCTGGGACAGTTCAGCGGTCTGTGCCGCTACAAAGGACATGAAATGAGGATACCAATCCATGTTCTGGCCACTGAAACAGACAGTGGCTGCGTCCTCAGCTTTAAGGCGGCTGCCGACATGGGCCTAATACACATCCTTTACAACATAATGGTCCACAAATATATAGATCCAGTGGAAATGATAAACAATCTATACCCCAAAATTCTCAAAGGAATTGGAAGACTTCGAAATAGGCAAATAAAACTTCACGTGGATGACTCATTTCGTCCAGGAGCCCAGCCCTACCGTGGGATCCCGGTAAACATCCAAAAGAAAGTAGAAGATGAACTTCAGAAGCTACTGGAACAAGACATCATCGAGAAAGCCACTGGTCCCACCACGTGGGTATCTCCGATCATCCCTGTTCCCAAGAAAGGCTCTGAGGCCATCAGACTATGCGTAGATATGCGGCGCCCGAATCAAGCTATCAAAAGAGAGAGGCACCCTGCGCCACTCATCGCAGACATGATACACCTGTTGAACGGGTCAAAAGTCTTTTCCAAGCTTGACCTGCAGAAAGGCTACCACCGGCTCGTTCTACATCCCGAGAGCCGGAACATCACAACCTTCGTCACGCACGTCGGCCTTTTCAGATATAAAAGACTGAGTTTTGGGGTGTCCTCTGCGGCGGAGACGTTCCAAGCTGAATTGCATAACATCATAAAGCACATCCCGAATTGCCTCAATTACTCGGATGATATACTAGTATTCGGAACCGATGTAAACAAGCACGACGAGACTCTAATGAAAGTGTGCAAGGCCCTGCATGACGCCAACCTCACCCTCAATAGAGACAAGTGCGAATTTCGGAAAAACACCCTGACATTTTTCGGCCATGTCTTTTCAGAGTCCGGTATGACACCAGACCTGGACAAAGTGGCAGCGCTGAACGACACCGCCGCCGCATCCAACGTGTCGGAGCTCCGGTCCTTCTTGGGCCTGGCCAGCTACTGCAACTGGTACATCCGGGATTTTGCTTCAGTCAGCGAACCACTACGACAGCTAACCCACCAGGATTTGAAATTCGAATGGACCAGCGACTGCCAAAAGGCATTCAAAGTGATCAGGGAAAGAGTCGCAAAGGTGGAAAACATGTCATACTATGATCCCAACAGTAGGACCCAGTTCACGGTTGATGCCAGTCCCGTTGACCTGGGAGCCATCTTAGCACAGCTCGACCCGAAGGACCCCTCGCAGAAACACATTGTGGCAGACTCCAGTCGCAGCTTATCCACCACCGAACAAGCCTACTCTCAAGCAGAAAAGGAAGGGCTCGCAGTGGTATGGGCGTGCAAGCACTTCCACCTGTTTCTGTACGGGAAACCATTCCAGGGTGTCACAGACCGTCAGGCCCTCTTGTTCCTCTATGGCAACCCTCAGGCCAAAATGCCTCCGCGCATTGCCCGATGGGGTCTGAGACTTCAAGACTATGCTTTTGAGATCATCCACAGGCCACGGAAAGGCAAAAACCCAGCTGACTTTCTGTCCAGGAGACCACGGGAGGAGAGTGCTCTGGAACCGACAGGTATCTAAGATACCTCATACATTAGTCCACACCAGAAGGAATCAACAGGGAGGCGCTCGCCAGAGAAACAGAGAATGATGCAGCTTGTAGTATCATTCGCAAAGGACTGGAGTCTGGGTTGTGACGAAGGGTGAAAGAAAGGGGGAGGGCCGCAGGCGGCACGGTGCAAGAGGAGGTAGAGAGACTACTGCAAGTGAAAGAGGAACTTGCAGTGTCAGAAGATCACCTGCTACTCAAAGACTGCAAGCTGGTAATCCCCACATCCATGAGAGCCAAAGTCATAGAACTGGCCCATGAGACCCACCGGGGCATGGTGTCTACAAAACGCATGCTCCGCCAAAAGGTCTGGTTCCCTCACATGGACACTCTAGTCGAAGCAGCACTGAATGCGTGTCCCACATGCTGCCTTGTCACACCCAATCGCCACCCGGAACCACTACTCATGTCTGAACTGCCACAGAAAATATGGGAGACCGTGGCGGCCGACTTCTTTGGGCCCATCTAAGGGGGAAAGTACGTTCTAGCCGTGATTGACGAGTACTCATGATACCCTGACGTGCGGCTGATATCGTCAACTGCCGCCCACCATGTCATCCCCGCTTTAGACCACATGTTCTCAGCCTATGGAGTACCGAAGGTACTAAAGACAGACAATGGGGCCCCATTCTGTGGACATCAATTTGCGTAATTCGCTGCGTACCTGGGATTTCATCATCGGAAGATCGCTCCCCTGTGGCCTCAGGCCAATGGAATGATCGAGCGATTCATGGCCAACCAAAAGCGAGCCCTACAGATAGCCAGGCTCACAGGCCAGCCATTTGAACAGGTCCTAAACCAACTTATGAGAGACTATTGAGGGACTCCCCATAGCACCACAGGGAAGACTCCGGTGGAATTGATGTTCGTACGGAATACGCAAACGCGCATCCCACAGGCCAGTGACACCATCCCACCACCGACTCTGGACCAAGAGATACGAGAGCGAGACGGGGCACCGAATGAAGGAGTATGTGGATACCCACAGGAGAGCGCAGGCTTCCAACATAGAGGTGGGAGATGTCGTGGCAGTCCGCCAAGTGCTGACGCACAAGCACACGTCAGCATTCCGTGAAGAACCCTTACTAGTCACCCAGAAGAAGGGCTCCATGGTTACCGCCCAAGGAGCAGAGGGATCTGTTACAAGAAACTCATCGCACTTCAAGCAGCTTCCACCGACCGGAGCTCGGCGCTTGAGTGGGATTGTACAGACTCACCTCACCTATGAATCAGATGATCCCTATCAGGGCGATCAGTGGGACTCAGAGGAATCAGAACCGGACGTGGTGAACGAAGCTGGGGAAAGTGGACCATCCCCAGGGCGGAGTCAAGCACGCCCGCAGAGGGCTTGGAACAGACCTCATCGATGGATAGAGGAAATGGACTAGAAGCCCACCAAACCGCCGCCTGTTGTGAAGAATCTGGTAACTGTTTAAAAAGGAGAGAGATGTCACGTTGACGTCTCCATGATGACAAGGGGGCGGGAGGAACAAGGGAGGAAAGGGAGGTGACGCGAGGGGGCGGGATCGGGAGTTCGTTTTTAGAAGTTAAATAAAGAGGACGTTATTTGCATGAGCTCTGTGTCGGCCTCTGATTGCTGCGCCAGTTGTTTAATATGCTGCGCGCCGGATAGGACAGTATTTATCGTTGCCGTCTGTCGTTGGTACTGTCACAGAGCGCGTGAAAAGTACACAAAGAAAATCGATTTCCCATTACATGAGTCTGATTGCCTTTTCAGATCCGTGATGTAAAGCAGTGCTGTCTTGATTAGCACAATGGATGATATTTTTGACAGCCTTGTGTTTCTCTTTCTTTGCACTTAAAGCATCACATTAAAAGAAAACACAAACTCTAGTTGCAGCAAAGTGATGTGCTTCCACAGACATAGCGCTCACAGGTCAGTCACTCAACACAAAGTTATGTAATAAAGTGAACATGTTTTTAAAGAGAGATAACTGCTCATGCATGTCTCACAAACAAGTGTGTGAATGCAAGAAGAAAATGAACAGCAAAGGTGTGAAATTCATCTGCATCACAGGTACCCTTTGTGACCTGGTACACATTGACCTTTTGCCCCATGGTTAATCCAACCCATGCATGTAGGAAATTACCAATGTTTGTATTTACATGCTATTTGGTACCCAACATGCAATTTTGAACTTTTACAAAACGCTGTGCAAAAGTAAAGAGTAAGCCCAGGGGAAAATACATTTACTCTTTAATGTCACTTTATGATTAGTAAAAGATGTGAATGCTTCCTGCAAATAACGCTTTGCAGATGGCATTATGTACCAAGTGAGATATATATGCAGGAGACCCCGACCATTAGAACATACGTGCCTTTGGGACCTCTGCATGCAATTTGGCACATTTACTGACAAATATAATGCCGGAAAGATAGCTCATCAGGTTGAGCGCTTGCTTCTGTGATCTATGTGTGTTCTGCAAGTCTCATGTACGAATCCTGGCAATTCCAACTCAGCCTTTCATACTTCCAAGGTCGATAAATGAGTACCAACTTCGGTTGGGATGATTAATGTCTGCAAATATGTTCGATATACAGCGTGCAGGCGTAAGCGCTATATCAATTACAAATCATTACTAAACAGAGTGGAAAATGAGAGTAAAGACAGACAAAATTCCATTTACTTTGGCAAGCTAACTTTGCAAAAGTGCAAATTGGCTGCACAGGACAACCAGAGTTAACGCTTACATGCTGTGTCCTCTATATGCAATTGTGCACATTTGCAAAACAGAATCGAACATGACAGAGTAAAACAGGATAAATCACAAGTATGTTTCCATTTTCTTTCAGTTTTTGAAAAAAAAACTACATATGTTGCCCAAAATGATGCTTTGCGGGTGGCATTTACAATGGATTCTTATGGAATCCACCTACATTCCGCAGGTGGTAAATGCAAGTGTATTTCGCAGGAATCCACTAGTTTATCACTAGCATGAAAATACATGCTGGTGTTAAACCATGCTCTCTTTGAAGTCAGAGGAGGAATGCATATTGGACATTTTAATTTCATTTCATTCTCGTTCTTTGACACCAAAAGGCAATATCAACATACAGTGTAAATGTCTAGCACCTTTGTTTTACACTTGATTCTTGCATTAAGGGGTGTTTGTGTGTGTGTATTTGTGTGTGTGTGTGTGTGTGTGTGTGTGTATCTTTTTCGAGGGGTAACAAAGATATTTATTATTCTAAGGATTTTATTTACGTGGGGAATTACCTTAATTTAATTATCAACCCAGGCAACAATTCAACCCCACATTCTGTGACAAGAAGCAGGATGTTTTAAGCAGAACATTTTGCTTTATATAAAACTATAGATCACAAAATCAGCATGGTATTTTAACTTCAATGCTTGGGAAGTCACCAACAATAAGTAATATGAATACAGGCCACCTGCCTTCTATTTAATTAGTGTAATTGTAATTCGGAAGAAAAAAAGAAAAATATGAATGAATATTCTGGGCAGTAGAATAAAATACTGCACAATATAAAAATACAATTTGAAATGTGTTGTTGCACGCCTGGGAAATAGCTAATGGGCAACTCCTTGAAAGATCTGGATAGTAACAATAATTGAACATGAAGGTGAAAATATAATTTCCTGTTGCTAGCCGTAGATTTAGTGGTCAGTTTGTTTTAAATTAAGTTTGATGATATTTATTATCCTTGATGGTCTTAATGTGCACTAGATGATATGGTGCGTTATACTGTAGCGGAATGTTACTTTTAAGAGTGTGTTTTTAAGAATGTGTATTATGTAACAGTGTGAAAAGGTTGCTTTGAAATCAAATGCACTTTGAATTTAATTTAAAAAAAAAATGTGTTGTTTTATTCAAAAAGGTAAAAACTTTTTTTGAATAAAGTTTGAAAATAAACAATTCCCCTTGTTTTGTCTTTTACCATTGATAAGTATTGACATCCGGGAAAATCTATTTGCTCTTACATATCTCTGATTCTAGGACTGACCCAAATCTAAAATGTTGCACACTATCTGCAAAAAAAACAATGGTCTCCTAGATTGGGCACAGACAATTAGATATTTGGGTGGTGTTGAATTTTTTGCAATTATTTTAAAAGCTTGTATTGAGGAATTGTGTTTCTTTTTGCAGTGCAGTTACCACAATGTCGAACTCTCTCTCTATTCCCAATCAGTAACTTTCATCCTCCCAACACCCCAATTCCATTCATTAGTTAAGGACTATGGCTGACACCTGTAATAAAGCCTTGTCATTCACATTTTGATTCTGATGTCTAAGGCCTCCGCAGATTCCAAATTTCTGGAGAACAACCTTATTATTTTGAAACCACTTTGTGTTGCAACTTTAGTGATTCATCACAAAGCACAGATGCCTCATGTTATATTCCTCCTTCCGGTGATATAGCTTGTAAACAGGACTCCAACAAAATGCTTTTACTTGTTATCCAGGATAGTGCTTTCTCTTTCAAGAACCCAGGAAACAATGAGAAATAAACTGTCTTCAGGCAAAATCACCAGATAGGATCTTAATTTCAGTCTGATTACCAGCTCCAAAAATCCCTCTCAGATAATCTGGTTCTGTCCTGGGAAAAGTTTGCGAATTCAGTCCCATCTTTAAAAGGCCTCACTAAGGAGATTTCCTATCAGCTGCTTCCAGTTGGAATCCCAATATGCAGCTCTCCTGTTGCACAGGCACTCTTGCTTTTCTGTGAAAAAAAAAACTATTTCTCCTTCCTGTGTTTTTGAGCTGAAATACCCATCAAACTCCATCCTTACAGCATCATTTGCTGCAGTAATTTAGGATTTAACAGGGCCTGTGATCGTTTCCCCTCACTTCCTCAAATTGCCAGGGGCCACCTCCTTGCTTTCATGAGCTTATTGAATCTTCTGTGTCAGACAGGGATATGTTTGTTGTAAGTTAGCCCTCCATTCAGGAATGAGGAATCAATCTAGACTGAAATATTATGTTTTCTTTTAATTTCCTGTAAGGGCATTTTATATCAATAAGAATGATATATTCAGATTTGTAACAATGTCCTCAATATGTTGATATTTGTTTGCCTTCTTGTCATCTTATCTATAATACAGTCAGAAAAATATGTAAATCTATTAATAAATCATGTTTCCTACTGAATCTAAATCTCTACTGTTTCTTATTTATGTATTTTTATTTTTTATCTGACGAAATACTCCAAAGTTACAATTGTATTTCCCCATGTCAATATAAATGCATTTCTTCTGTGCACATTTTGCCATTTAATATAACTTGAATGACATTTGCAGATAAACCTTTTTATCAACAGAATCAATTTGCAGAGAATTACATTTACTGGAACAAAGGGATAATTTTGAGAGGCTGTTTAATGGAACAGATGCAGTCTTCATGAGAACTTATTTCTCTGCCAAGGTCAGAGCTTAGGGTCTGCTTAAGCATTGCATCTTTTGAAGTCATATCAAACAGTCAACTTCACACACACATGATCTATTGCTATGGTGGTCTTCCAAATTAGCTAACAAATGTAAGACCATGAAAACACTGATCCTGGAATTCATTGTACATTGTTTTTTCACATTTTGAAAACAGAACTATTGTCTCAAGTAAACACATCTGTGTCCATTGAGTATTCCGTGCCTTGAAAAAAGTGGTGAATGAGGGGCCTGTGCAAGTAAGTATTCCCAGAAAGCTAACACTTCAGGTGAATTAAATTTGGCATCTTATGCGCACATAATGTCAAACTACATAAGATGTATCCTCTCACATATATAGAAGAAATGTGCAATTACAACATATTTTTCCTAGAATGTCAATCAAACATTATTGCGTACTCTTCATAAATACACTCGACCTCTCATGTGTTTCATCATACCTACGTGTTTATCATTTTCAAATTTTAACATTAATTCAAATTGCACAGTTTATTATATTTTCCTTTACATCAAAGCATACATGTAAAAACTTATTTTAAATGACATTTTCTTGTGTTCATTTATTCCTACAACAAAACATGTTTTTCTGAACATTCTGTTTTGTCCATATAACATTAGATGCTTGACATTTCAGTACAAAGCCATTATGAATGTGAATTATTTGAAGGAGAGTATTAAATATAATTAAACATTATTTTGCATGCTTTCCCGCTTAGTAAGGACATATATCCACCATGACCCATATAGAATGTAGGAACTGCATATCAAACCCTGTATTTTTTGCATACTGGAGATTGTAGTCCCAAGTATAATAAAAAAAAGCATAACTGCAAGTTGCGTAATTCAATGAAAAAATTTAAGTGCACTTGCCAAATGACATAAGGCCATATTAGCATGTAGGCACATGCTGTCAAATGTAATTAAAATAAGCATACATTTTGTCAAGTAACTAGAAAATGTATGCAGGGAATGCAAGTCTGATGTTTGTGACCACATATGTAGCTCAGTTTGTGCAGATTGTTTCCTACCTGGAGTTGGCAAGGTAAACTGCATCATTTATTTATTGTCGGCATGATTGGTGCTCCACAAAACACCACTTTATGGCTAAAACCAACAAAGGCTGCAGTGTACACTTCAAGCCGGCCTCCACATTTCCATGGAGGCTTGAAATGTCCTGACAATGGCCGTCGCATCTTCCGAAATAGGTGTACTGGTCTGCTCCAATCCAAACCTCGGCATCCATTGGCTACTTTTACCCAGCATCTGGCACCTATGATCAATATCAGTATAATCTTAAAATTAATAAAATCCTCGGCCCAGTGAAATCTGTATCAACAAAACTGAAAACATTGCCTAATTTGCCTTGACATCCCAACACTAAATTGGTCACAACTAGGTCCATACGGACTCTTCTCATTGCCACGGTCCTGCAATGCTGATGGCATTATGCCTCTATATCCCGTTATGCATCTCCTTTGTTTGTGCATTACCCAGCCAGCATCTGTCTGCATCTCCTGCACTTTCTCGTGGTCCCACTCTACTCCCATATTTAGTTCCCTGCAACCCATGCTGCTTTTTCCATGTCCTCCTCCTCTCCTTTCTAGATCCTCCTCCTTGCTCTATCTCCTTCCATTCCCTCAACCTCCAACACACTTACCTGGCCCAGTGACCTGCACTGCAAAAAAGATTCTCATATCTACTCCCCATCAGCATTCTTCAGGAGTGTGAAATCATCACAGTGTCGTCCCACCGAATTGTTGTTTGCCAGCCTACTCCAACCAGCCTTCTGACATGCTAAGTGTTTGCCACTTTATCTCTTCAGGGATGATTGCTTCACATTGATATTGAGCCCTCCTTCAAACATCACATTGGCATAAAGGCATAGACAGCCAGGTGTCAGCTCTCTCTGCTATGAAAAATGAAACCATTGTTTTGTAACACAGATTTCTGAACCACCATCCAAGCCCCTTGTGCTATCAAACCAGGGCAATGGCAATGCTCTACTTATGTAGCTCCTGATCTCCACCATCCTAAACACAGCTTTCCACCTCTTTAAAAAGCAATGTGGCTTGCTCAATTGGTGCAACTCCAATAGCTAACTATCTATTTTCAAAGCCATCTGCAAGACATCAACCACCCTAACAGCTTAAATAAACTTGTCAGGAGATGAAAACCACAAACAATTATAGTCTCATAACCAAAAACTGCAAGAATGATAAAACAAAAAGACAATGTGTTCCAATTATTCAGGAACTATAAGGAAAATCTTCCGCCCAGCATCACTTCTAACCAGTGATTTAAGTGTGATAAGAAATTGAGGGGAGTTGTTAACATGGTGCAAAGCAATATTTGGATTCACAGTCTCAGAAGTGTCTGGCAAAGTCTCAGAGTTCTAAGTAGCCAAGTAACCCATAAAGGATGGAATGAAAGGACAGACTTAACTTACCTGGAATGAAAGGGAGTCACATCTATATGGAAAGCTGTATTAAATACAATTAATATCCAGTCAAAAAATAAACTAAAATAAAGGTATTCAAATGCAAAATTGACATCAAATCTAACAGGTCAAGGCATGTTCCAATTCCTGATTTCCTTTAAACAAAATCCATGATCTGCATGTATTCGGTTTATTAACTTATTCTAATGACAAAACTTCAATATAGCAAAACAAAAGAGGTGATTGCTGGAAGGTTTAGAATTAATCTTAACCTATGGCATCACTATGGGCAACCCTCCAGACCATTGTTCCTTTCCTGCAAAGCCACTACAGAGCCAAGCTACACCTCACTGGTGGCACCCAATGATGCCGAAACATGTTTGGGGTTTTCTGTGGTCTTGTGTAGAAGGGATGTGACCAAGCAGTTCAGGCTGGACTTTCCCTTTTGGGTTTGAAGCAAACCTAATGTGCATATTGTATTTCCCCTTTCTGTATCAGCCTGGCAGGTAAGGAACTCTGGTCTGGAAGGTTTCCCAGAGCAATGCCAGAGGTTCTGATTAATTCAAAACCTTCTGGCCATCAGCTCTTTTGTTTTGCTTCAGTCACCCCAAGAGTTATGGGTATATCCAGAAGCAGCTCCCATCCCTGCTGGGGCTAGAGAGTCAAGCTACACCTCACTGATGATGCCCAATTGGGTTAAAGAATATCTGGGGTTGCTTGCAGTCATGTGCAGAAGGGATATGACCAAGCAGTTTGGGCTGGACTGCCCCTTTTGTGGTAGGACCAAGCCTGATTTGCATATGGTATTTCCCATTTCTGTAATGACCTGGCAGTTTAAAAACAATGGTCTGGAGTGCTGTCCAGAGCAAAGTGAGAGGTTCACACTAATTCATAACCTTCCAGCCATCACGTTTGTTTAAGACCTTGATATATTACATTGTACAATTAACCCTTTGTTTCCCCCCTATTATACATCCACTTCTCTTCAGGGTTAAAAACAATTAACCATGATGTCATTCTACACATGGCTGACAGTGGTATCTGCTGGGGAACAGCAGTATTGTCTCATTACCCTTTCACAAGCATAAAGCAAGGGTGGTATTTTGGAATGTTTGCACAGGCGCTAGTGTAATTAGCAATAGAGCAAAATCTCTCAGTGGTAGAAGTGTACCGAAAAAAGTAGTGGAGCTGTAGGCTCGGTGGGGAGGGTAGGCGGAAGGTTATGCGGCTGAGGCATTGCACTAGTCTAAGTGGCTAGTAACTAAGACTCCTAATGAAAGAAACTTTACTCTTGAACAGGAACATGAATGGACAAATCCGCTATATAGAATGGTGAATATGGTCGTAAAAAGAGGAATGGCAAACAGAAAGAAAAAAAGTAGTGGAACACCGCTCCCGACCGTTCCCGCTCACTTCAATCACTGCATGCTCTAGCTCTGATAAATGCCCAGAATCACCTCTCCCATATCTTCCTTGAACTTGAGCCGGAATGGTCTGCTTCCCTGTCGTGAATTGTATCTACTTTGCTTGAAAGTTGTCCTGCTGAACTCAGTGAGTTTTGCACTTCCTAATACCCAAATCCAAGCTCAGTTTTTACTAGTGATGTCACATTTGGGATACTCTCCTCGTGCTGCTCAAAATGTAGCACTGTCACTTACAGTGCTACTGTCTGACCTGTTTCACTATCTACCTTTGGTAAGCGTAAGGCCATGTGACCTGCCTGACCTTCGTCAACGCTAAGACATTCAAAATACCCTGGTTTTGAAGGCCTTGGATTTTTTCAACTTCAGGAAAGGAACTAACTCCTAAGCACTTTTCCACTGCCTGACTGATAAAAATCTATGGTCTATTCCGGCGGCCAAATCCTAAAAGTAGAAAATGCTTTGGTCCACATCCCCTAAATGGTCACCCTAATCAGATAATAGGCACGCGGATTCCCCATCTACCCACCGACCAGATTGATACACTAAAATGCAAGCACAATTTACTGTCCAATCCATATGATTTAATTCAACGAGCCTTCTCTCCAATCCTTCTCCTCGTAAAAAATATGACTATTCTTTACCTCATGTGAGTTTTATTTGGACATTACCAGATCCTACAGACTCATCATATCACAATTAAGTCTTTCATAGGCCAAACCGCTGCTGTTTTAAGAGTCTTGGATCTTGGGAATCCAAATCTGGTAGGAAGATATGGGCAAGTAATCACTCTCTACTCCTTGGAAATCTCTGAGTATTGCTGAAGTCCATATTGCCAGGAAGGGAACAGCAAATTAGACCTGCTGTGGTAAATGCAACATGTCTGCATCACCTCAACAGGCTGCTCACTTGTTCAGTGCCAAGCCAAAACACACAGGGCCTGGTTCACAAAATGTTTTCCAATGGGAATGCACCATTATAAAATGCTTCTGTGAATCAGGCCCACCGTGTCCAAAGACCAAACAATGGGTCCTGCAGTATTTTGTGCTATTCGTGCCGATCAGCTCTGCATGTACGGTTGTCATAGTTTTCCAGAGAATGTAAGGTAAAATTGTCATGTAACGTCTTTTGCTGTGGTGCACTTTAATCTTTTTGTTAATCCAGATCACATTCTAATGAATTTACATAAATTGTACGGTACATTTTTTTTCATATGGTTGCAGAGCTCACAGCTGAAGTCAGTTGCTTCAGTGATGAATTTTCGCATCAATATTCGTTGTACACTCAGGCTTTGGTGTGCCATCTCCACACAAGATAGCCGAGTTCCATACCCAGGATCAGGACGAATGCCAGCAAATACTTTTTATGGCAGTGTCCGAGAAAACATCAAAGCAAAGAGCAAATTGCTAAAGACGTCTAAGCAGTGGTGGTCATCTGTGCTGGGGAAACTATTATTGCCCTTCAACTCTAAGGACCAGGCTAAGGCCTACTGAATATTCATGCAACATAACTGCACAGTTTCACATGCCACCTAATGTTAACAAATCATGTTTCTGCAACTGTGGGACTACAGTTCGATCTACCAAACATGCAAGCAATATAAGAGGTGTTTAGCCTGTAAATGCAGAACCCACAATTGCAATCTTTTGCTCTGGGGAATCAAAGGGTTGTCTAGGCACACTGCTTGCTCCACCTTTTAGTGTAGCGTCCCCATATTAGTTAACCAAGTACTACAGCCAAATTCGGTTGACAGAAATCACTTATTACTTCAGAACACGGAACTGAAGACCAAATGTTATAGCATATCACAACAAGATCATAACAGTTTCTCCTATGTCCTCCACATTACTCATGTCATCCTCCTACAACAGACAGTCCAAACCTTCCGAGAAATGCCTCTGCCTTTGTAGATGATTCTTCCAAATGGAAGACTCCAAACTCTGGCTCGGGCTCCCATTGCACCTGCGCTAGGAAACTGGCTTCCATGAAAACATTGTTTTGGGTCAGTGAGATTGTTTGATTGGAGTGTGCAAGGAACACAACATGATTTGTTTCTTTGGTGTATGCATAGGTCAAGAAGTGGGTAATTGGACAAATAATGAGTCGATCAGTTGGAAGGAGGAGTGTGTGAAGTATTGATGATTTTGCAGAATAGGTGGATAGCTAAATATGTGGGTTTGGTTGTGGAACAAATGACAAATGAATGGATCAACACTTAAATGAGTAGCAAGGATGGCTTTTGATGGATACATCTAAGTGACTAGAAAGAATCAGAAACATTCGAAAAATATCAGGCTATTAGGCTGCACATTCGTACATAGTTATCATGTACAGAGCTCCTATAAGTGCAGCCTGCACTATTGATAACGACTGGCATGTGCCTGTTGCGTGCTTTGCACATAAACATTGCTTATGTGTGATTCTTTGTAGGTTTGACCGGTTTGTGCAATCACGATCCTTCATCACGTCATCACTATCTTCGTTGTGGGAGCGATTCTGGTGATAGCAGCTAGTGTTGATCTAAATAAGGACTCACAACCCACCAACACTTGCCCAGTGATTACATGTGGTGCAGCTGGAACCAATGGCCTCCCAGGAAGAGATGGGAGAGATGGCAAGGAAGGACCCAAACGGGAGAAAGGAGACCCAGGTATAAGGGACGTTTGCTTTGGCTTTGCTGCACATCTCCTGTAGCTGTTCTTTATGTGTTGGTCTATTGAGATTCACAGAAACATCGCACTGGTGAAAGTACAGTTAGCACTGGGACACAAATTGCCCTAGTGCAAAAGAACGTATTCTTTCAATGCATTTTACACCATGACAAAAGACGGGCTCATCACGAGTTGGGCGGTAGCCCTTAAATGCGGCGGTAACGCTATTAATGCCGCATGTAAGGGTCTGCTGGCCATTTTTGGGTGCAATTAGTGCAGCGCTATTAGCATACCCATCACCATCCAACCCTTGATCAGGCGCTAATAGCGCCAGCCCGGGTGGCGGTAACGCTATTAGCCGGGGCGGTATAACAGCGGTGATACCACCGGGATACCACCCAACTCGTGATGAGGCCGTAAGACTAATGCAAACGCTGGCTTGGTGCAAACATGTATTAAAAGAATATGTTCTTTACACTACAGCATGTTTTGGCATAGTGCTAATTGCATTTGGGTCAGCGTATAGTTTCTATAATACCACCCATGATGCATTCATTCATTATCATAAACAGTGTGCAAAAAGGAAGATTATGGGGGGAACTTTCTGAACCCCCAGAGCATAAAGGCAAAGTTTAAAGTGAAGGTGCAAGCTCTTTGCGCTGTGAATTACTCATGTGATTGATTTCTATGCTATTTGGAGGAGGAGTTACGGCAAGGAACTGGATAGACATTGCCATTTTGCACTGGCACTCTACCTTCAATTAGCACCTTGGTGTTCTGCCAGCATGTGTCGTCACGGTGGTGGAACACCTATGGATTCCCATGCGATCCGTGTCTCTATACAACGTGATAAAAGTCGGAGGATTCCAGAGGAATCCATTGTAAATGCCACCTGCTAAACCTAATCTGCAGGCAGCATTTACACCTTTTCCAAAACGGATTAGCAAAATGAGTAAAGACAATGTTGACTTTGTTTTACTCTTTGCATTTGCACTTTGTTTTGGAAATTACCAAAAAAGCATGGGAGGGATCTTTTGAAATTTAATGCAAATGAAAGCAAACACGGCCACTTCAGTGCAATTTAGGATTGTTTTAAAATAATACCATTCATATCTACCGATAAATCAATGTATCTTTCTGAAATTATTATGAATCCTATCATTTTGGTTACGGTTTTCCTAAATTACTTATCATGAATGTTATCTCAAAAGACGGCGTGGCTTCACCATGATATGATATGATATGGCATGTATAATGAGCCTATACACAAGTGTTTCAAGGCGCAATGAGGCAAGGGGGGGGGAACAGAGGGAAGACAAAGACAATGATTTTACTAGGCCATGTGACATTGAGATCGCGCAAGTGCAGGGTAGGGGAGAAAGTTAAAGTGTGGAAGGGGAAGGGGGCAATGCAATACATAGGATCAACAGTAATAATACATAAGGTAAATAAATAATTGGTGAAAGTGTGGCCAGCTAGTGGCAAGTGCAGGGGTAAGTGCAGACAAGTCAAGAGCTGGGGGACTGTAGCGATACAGAAGCAGCTCCCAAGTGCAGGGGTTGTCTGGGAGGCAGTGCAGGTGTGCAGCTGGCGTGAGAGGGGACCTGGGCTCGACATCAGAGGGTGGCCAGGTAACCAGTGCAGTATCAGTCAGGAGTTCAACAGGGGAGAGGAGGAGAGAAATCAGAAGCAAAGAGGAAGGTCTTGAGGTGCTTGCGGACCCGGCAATGGTTCTCCTCAAGTTTCAGGGAGGCAGGGAGGCTGTTCTAGAAGGAGGCTCCAGCCAAAGAAAGAGATCTACCACCAACTAGTTTCTTGGAGAAGCGACTGAACCTGAGGAAGTTGGAGGTGGATGAGTGAAGAGCTAGAGAGGGAAGATATTTAGGAAGAGAGAGTTGGTATTACAAACTATCCAGATTTGTTTATGTAATTTCATTACTTTTCTAAATCAATATTTCAGGTTGTTACCATTGTATCAGAAAGTACCCTTTCTTTGCATGCCTGTATTGTGTTATCCTCCCAAAGATGCACACAATTCCACTATATGCTGTCAAAACTTGTTTTAATAAAGATTATATCACATCGCAGCCTGCAACATCAGTCTAAAAATCTAATTTTTTTTAATGGTATTGGTAATGGTATTGTTTATTTATAAAGCACCAATACACAGGCAATTCACTGTATAAGCAATATAACCCGAGCAGAAGGGCATTGCCAGTCAGGTAATGCCCTGGGGCATAAACTACAATCCAGAGCGAAGTGAGGGCTTTAACATTAGCCCCCAGCATTATCTAATTGGTAATGCCCCCCTGCAAGGGTTATATTGCTACACCAGGGTACTAATAGTGTGTTTGTTTTTGGCATGTTTGCCATTTATCAGCTTGAGATAAAGCTACAGATCAAGATGGACAGCATGGATTGGACATGTAGTCCCTTCTCCCTTTCCGTGGCAGCCGTTGATTGGCCATCACTCTGGCTTTCCTCCTTGGGCTCTCCCCCTGTGCCCTCTTCTGAAGCCAGAAACCTTGGAGTCATATTCGACTCCTCTCCCTCCTTCCTCTCTCACACTAAGGACATTGCCAAGCAGTCCCACTTTCAGCTTTTCCTTCTCAAAGAAATCCTCCCTTTTCTCACTTTCCCCCAGAGGCTCAATGTGATCCAAGCCCTGGTTATCTGTAGGCTTGACTATTGCAATAGCCTCTTCTTGAACCTACAATCTTCCACTCTGCGACCCCTCCAGCTAATCCAGAATAGGGCAGCAAGTCTTATCCTTAGCCTCAAGCCAAGGGTCTGCATCTCTCCTGCACTAAAACATCTTTGCGGGCTCCCGGTTGCTGCACGGATTAAATTCAAATCCCTCTGCATCATCCACAAGAAGGTCTGGGCACAGGGGCCACACTATCTTCAACACTATCCTTCTAAATACTTCCCCCTAGACCTCTAGACCGCTACGCTCCTCTGGCTCCAACTCTCTGTGTGTAAAGCATTTTACTAAACAGAGGGCAGGTGGTCACTCACTTTCCTCAGCTGGCTCCCTCCTGTGGAACAGCCTATGGAACAGCCTCCCCCTCCTTCTGTGCCTCGAGCAGGATCTGCTTGAATTCCCTAAGCTCCTTAAGACTCTCCTCATTACCTCCTCCTTCCCTTCTTCTCTCCCCTGCTAAACCCAGGGTTTTTGCGATTGGTGTCCTGGGCACTTATGCACCCTTGGTGCTTGTACCTCCCACACCCATTGAACCCAGCTCCGGTCTTTCCTCTGCACTTGCACCTCACCCTCCGCCCTGGAGGCTCGCACTTACACCCCTCGCGGCCCCAGGCTGTGTAGCACGTTCTGAGTAATCACAAGGCATAGTAGGTTTGTCAACCCTTCCTTTTCCCCCCCACTGCTCTTAATTATTGTGTTTTTATGACGCTTCGAAACAGTATTTCCTTATTGTATAAGCGCCTACCAAGTAGGCAATAAACAAAATTAAACTAAACTATGACATGGACGTGCTGGGAACACTACTGTCCCTGGGACCGGTGAGGGACAAGGCAGTGCAAGGTAAGTGGGGTTGGGTGTGGATTGAATCTGTGGAAAAGGGGGTTGTGGGTGGGGAAAGGGGAAAGAGACATGGGGGAGCACACTTACCCTTTTCCCGTCAAGGGAAGATGGTGGCCTCCCACACTGAGGGGGGTCGGAGCGGGGTCTATGCCGTGTGGTAAAGACCCTGTTCTGGGCCTCCTCATTTGCTGGGAGGCCACCAAACCAGCCTCGCTGGGTAATCATTTTTTTAATTACAGGCTAGTTGTGATATCACAACTGACCTGTTATAAGAAAATTACATCAGTACTGTTCTGTAATTAGTAATTATGCTTCAGTTGTGACGTCACAATGCCTGCTGCTTGATCCAGCAGAGAGCAAATCAGTCCAGCTGTCACTACAGCGCCAAAGTATAGCAGTAACAAGCTTTTCAAATTCTTTGTAAACTATTTTAGCCATTAATTGACAATGCACTGTTGATTGATAGCTTCTTTCATGTGTGCTCTACTGGTATCTAACACATGTGGGAAATAATATGAATGTTATTACTTATTTTAAAGCACCAAATAAAAAAGTTTTTTCAATGAATTTTGTTAAAATGCTTAAAATATTTGTCTGCAACAAATTAGGAACTGCATACTAGCTTTATTAAATCCACACAGATTCCACATTGATTATATGGTCATCAAATGCAAGCTCTCTTACATTACATCAAGCAAAAGGTCAGGTATTATAGCTGATGAAGTGTGGGCCATGTAGGTTTGAGGAATAAAGTACCCCTATCGTCCATGAAAAGGATAGTGCAAGCCACCTCAGAATTCTGTGACCTTCCAAAGGAACTCTATTTGATCCCTGACCTTCTAAGTGATTGCAATATGCTTATAACTTACAGTAGGGGGTATTACTGCTCATATATTGCAACAAACTAGATGAAGTGACAGAACATTCATGGCACCATGTGTGCACTCACTGTCACGCTTCTTAGATTAAAGTCCCATGTTTCCAACTGGTCATATTGTGTGCCAAACAAAACAAAATGGGCCCTGAGTCACCAAGATTTTTATGGCTGAAAATCACTTTATTGAACATTGCGCTTGATTCACAAAACAGTAAACAAGGGCAATTTAGATTTTGTGTTAAAAATGTGAACCTGCCACGTAGTTGTGGGTGGACCTCCCTTAACCCCCCGCTTTAAAATGTGTGCATCTGTTAGAGTGTCAATGGCAGGGTAGGTGTCATAAATCCCCAAAGTATCTTATGAAAAGGATATGGTAACCAAAAAGGATACAATTGATAGGGGTCTTCCGGATCCTTGAATTCACACGATTTGATAGAAGTGATGTCAATTTAAACCTTCCAAATGATACAGCTCTCTGACTGGTAAAACAGGCAGAGAGAAGGATCACTGGAAAGGGTGTGGGAGAATAATAGGAAGACAGCCTAGGAAAAATAAAGCATAATGAGAAACTATCTCAACTAACCTCTCTGATAGAATGGCAATAATGCAAATTCCAACACTAACCTGTAGGCTTAGAACTGGAGTATCCACCAAAGTCAATGAAGAAATCTAGGAAAGAAAACTAATGACAAAGGAGGGAAAGTTAGTAAGGGAGACTTATCCCGAATGGCATGAGGCTCTCGCTAGATACCGGGTTGGTGCACCACAGGATAGCGTCCATAGTTGTGTGCACAGACACCTTCAAATAAAAGTTGTAGATACACCTTCCTTTCCCACCAGGAACAAAACAAATTGAAATTAGTCCACCTTTATTTCCTCACAGGTTCAAATCAACCGAGTGCTGGATACACGCAGACCAAGTACACGCAGCCAGGACAGCTGCGCTTGAAGAGTTCCAGCGTCCGCGTGTGATTTTACACACGAGCCAAGTACACGCAGCCAGGACAGCTGCACTTGAAGAGTTCCAGCATCCGCGTGTGATTTTACATGCAAATCAAGTACACGCAGCCAGGACAGCCGCGCTTGAAGAGTTCCAGTGTCCGCGTATGATTTTACACGCGAACCAAATACACGCAGCCAGGACAGCCGCGCTTGAAGAGTTCCAGTGTCCGGGTGGGATTTTACACGCGAATCAAGTACACGCAGCCAGGGCAGCCACGCTTGAAGAGTTCCAGCGTCCGCGTGGGATTGAAAGCAGAAACTTACACGCGGACAGGAAAACAGCATACAAATGAAACAGGAACCCGCGTGTGAGAAGACACGCTCACAAAATCTGCTGAAGGCAGATACAGGAGATCGTGTGTGAAGGAACACGTCGATGAAGGCAAAAGAAGCAACTGACAGGATGCGAGGACGCAGATGAAAAGTTCAGCTACCAAGACGCCAAAATATTCAATCAGAAGCAGCGAGCCACGTATCCACGCTGCTTATGAACGTTCTGCCGTAAAACACGTGACAATCCTGAATCACGTGAATTCAACGACGTGAATAATGCAGACGTTGTTTTCCTGGTAATACAACCTCTATCTCGAATAAAACGGTCTAGCAGTTCTATGAGCATAACCCGTTCTGCGTACAGACGGAGTTCCAGATCCAGAGGTAAAATGTCCAGCATGCATGACAGTAGGTCAAATGAAGGACACTCCTACACAAGTAAATGGAATATCTTAATTCGCAAGAAACTTAAAAACGTCTTGCTCTGAAAGCAATTTGTTTCTCTACCAACATGATTTATGTCCGATTTGGGACCCTCGCAAATTGGCATGAACAAATATGAATTCGTTTTTTTTTTAAATCGCTGATTTTACTTTCATGTATTGCTACGTTTGGTACTAGTTTCTGGTAAAGATGTATACAAATGTTTGTTTCTCTTTTTAACACTTTTTGCTGGGGATGGGAGAGACTTAAATTGCACCACTAGAATGTGAGTTTTGAAGAAAAGTTTTGAATAGGCTCGAGCTATTCGAGACGCCATAGAGATTGCTCACGATCAAATTAAGCCAAGTCAGTAAATTCTCGATTCAGCTCGAATTGGCACTAAACTGTGCGAGCCTTAGGGTACTATGGCTCAAATTGAGTTTAAAAACATTTAAACTCCATTTGGATTTTAACAAAAGATGGGGCAGATTCTCAAAAAATATTTTGCTGCAAGTGATGAGATGCCCCTATACCTCTCATCAATTTCGCCCCTCCTCACCGAAAGTGTGCCCTGTTCTCAAAGGACATCTGAATGTCGGCACCTGCGCAATCAAGCTGATATTTCATTTCAAAGTGCATGGCAAATCCACAAAAGGAATGCTGTTTGAAATGTACATAAACTAGTCACGTTCCCCTCTGCCTATTTGTAACAGGGGCAAGTGGATGGTGACCCTCTTGCATTTCTATCCAGTAGTCATTGTGAACTATGTTCCCGAGTACCTACAATGGTGCTGGGAGCCTGTTATGCATTAGTGTCACAAGTGCGCTCCTGACACTAATGTATGCAAGAGTGCTGACCAGCGCATCATATGCACTGCTGTTCATCCCTCCCAAGAAATGTGCAGGTTAGGATAAGACTATCTGTGCATTTTTAAAATGAACGAAATTAAAAGAGCTCACCCTCTGCACTTTTTTCATTTGTTTATGTCTCTTGTATACCAATAATACTCAATGCTCAGAAAGTGGTCCAGTATCCTAGAATTCAGTATTACCAAAGAGCTGCTATTCGAGCAGAGTTGAACCATCACATTTTTGTATCTATACAAATGTCTTGAGTACTGGGTCAAACGTGTCAAAGCAGTTGGAGCTTCAGGACCAAAATGGCTTGCATCTATCGAACAGAGTGGACCCCATTGTTTCAATAGGCGTGACTCCTTTCAAGGCGGTTTGCCAACCCCTACTTTTTACATTCATCTTCCAGAGATTGTTCCTGCTAAATTGCTCTTTTCTTGAAATAGTTCCATTTGCATGTTTAAAGTGTGATAGGTGCAAATCATGCCTGGCGAATATGGGATTCTTTGAAACTCACCTTGTATAAGCAGCTTATGCGTAGTTACGTCCTTAATTTGTTCCTGTCACACTTTGCATGTATACATGAATTTCTTTATCAATTAGCCTTTTATATTCTTGAATCCACTTGCAAGTGCATTTGAATAAATACATATCAAAGCATTTAGCTCATTAGGAGAGAGGTTGTTTGGGTCATAAAGCGAATGTCTAGTTGGTATTATTGGAATCTACATTTTAAGAGTGATAATAGAATATAAATATGTTTTGTCTTTGCTTGTTTTATTGACAGGATTACAAGGACTAAGAGGACTGCAGGGACCACCAGGAAAGGCAGGACCAATAGGACTAAATGGTTCAACAGGATGAGCAGGATCAAAAGGAGAGCAGGGATTGATTGGGCCAAAAGTATCAATTGGGCCACAAGGCCCAAAAGGGACAGCAGGACCAACAGGGCCAATGGGGCCAGCAGGGGTTAAAGGCTCAGCTGGGCCAGCAGGACCAAAAGGACCCATGGGCCCAAAAGGATCAATTGGCCAAACAGGACCAGCAGGAGCAACAGGAGCTTCAGGTGCGAAAGGATCTACTGGACCACCAGGTTCAACTTGGGCAATAGGAGCAACAGGGCAAGCAGGCCCAGCAGGAGCAAAGGGCTCAGCAGGATCAGCAGGGCCAGCAGGCCCAAAAGGCTCAACAGGTGTCCCAGGACCACCAGGACCAAATGGAGTTACAGGAATAGCAGGTCCTAAGGGTGCAGCAGGGCCTGCAGGGCCAGCAGGTCCATCAGGACCAAAAGGTTCAGCAGGACCATCAGGTATAGCAGGCCCCAAAGGCTCTATAGGATCAACGGGAGCAGCAGGCTCAAAGGGCTCAGCAGAGCCTCCAGGGCAAGTGGGATCTGTGGTTCCTAAAGGCTCAATGGGAGCAGCAGGAACTGCAGGGACACCTGGCCCAAAAGGTGGTAATGGCTCACCGGGTCCAAAAGGAGACGCTGGACAACTAGGGCAAAAGGGACAGAAAGCATAAAGTGGGGGTTCTGGTAAGTAGAAGGCTCATGATTTGTTGAGACAATGGGCCTCATTACGATTTTGGCGGCTGCCGCCAAAATCGGGTCCGGGTTCCTAGAATGGGGAATTACCGGGCCATTCCGAGTTCGGTGGGCCCGGTAATTCCTCCCTCCAGGAACCGGGGCCCAGACCTTCCCCATTCCCATTCAGCCCCCATTGGGCTGAATGGGAATGGGGGGAGGGAGCAAACAACGGGCTGATTACGAGCGCTCCCTCTTCCCCTCGATTGACCAGGCGTTACTTACCGGGTCCCGCGAGGGGATCTTGTAATGAGGCGAAATGGGTTAAACGGGTCCGCGTCCTATAGCAGGTCCCGTTAACCCGTTCCGCCTCACTTGTAATGAGGCCCAATATGTATGAAATATCCCCAGGGTGGGTACAGGTCAATGGAGGGAGGCTCATAGCCCTGGTTGTGGCTTGGCAGGGTATGTCCCTGCCCTGTGCTCTGTTTTCTTGGGGAAGAGGATTCCAATGCAATATTTAGTGAAGGAAGTCCACGAGGGTTTCATGATTTTGGTGTGTTTACATCCCTAAAGCATGCTGGCCTCCCTGATAATTATTTTTAATAGAGGAGTGTCTGAGGGTGAATCAGGAAATCCCCATTGGCAGATTATATTTTGAAAGGAGGAATTCCTCACAGATTGTTGTATTTGGATGCAGAATACCCTTGGAAAAGGTGGGGGACTATTGCTCAAGAAAGGATATTTGTAAGTGAGAGAACCCTATAAATATATATTTCATTAAGGCTGTCCTTGCACCGGCTTTTGAATCTCTTCTGAAATTCTGGCTCAAGTGGGCCTTGGTTTGATAGATATCAAAGCCATTTTATCCTTACAGCCACATCCACAATCTTTTCAAATGGATATATATATTTATATAGCTTACTGTTACAAACACTTTAATATTAGGCAGTGTATTGTGGAAAAAAAATATGCACCAAACCTGGTGTGCCTCATGAACTCAGTGGTTCGATCATGCAACCCTTTCATCACAGGAATATTTGTCAAATATGAATATCTGTGGCTAATATTATGTTCTGAAAATGCAATGAACTCTCATTGATTCTCTCTGTCCCCTTCTCCTGCCTCATGTGGGTATTTCAAAAGAATACACTAAGATTGTACCAGACTGTCCCTCTAGGAATGCTAACCTTGTATAAAAAAAATAATTAAAGGGTTATTCTAGTTTTTGATAATATGCTTTGCTTGGTGTGACAAGAGTAGCATTATTACCTGTACCCTGTATACTGGAAGGGATAATTAGAAAATATTTCACATTTGTTTGTTAGAGTATGCACAAACTAATAATTACTAGAAATAAAAATTAACAAAGATTGTTGTAAAAACCCGGCATCCTTCCCCTTAGTCCATAACAAGGTATGTCAGAACCCCAGCACCACCTGTAGAGTGTATATGAGTCCCTTTGGTTGTTTGACAAAAGCTAAAATTGTATTGTTTTTGTAAATCAAAAACAAAACGACGGACACGCAGCAAGTAGGAATGCCTACACGCTCACCCCCGATCCCTCCCATTAGATCTCCCCACCGGCATCAACATGACCTACCTCGGAGGGAGGCCGCGTCGTCGGACGTTGTCCTGCAGGCACCGGAGCGAGTCGGACGGCCGGGGCGTGTCCTCTCTCCAGGGGAGGAGCCTCACCGCCGGCTTCTCGGCTGGGCTGTGGGGGCAGAAGCGGGATCCCGGCGGTGACTGAACTATCCCCGCCGCCCCCCGATTGGGACGCCATCGGGGTCGTTGGGGATCCCTTTTCAGAGGACCCGGGTGTGGAGGAGAGGGGGCTGGGGGCGGGCCTCATCAAAGCGTGCCCGGGATCGAGTCCGGCGCTTCAGGAAGCAGAGGGCGGAGAGTCTGAGACCGAGTGCTGCCGTGACCCGCCCTCTGGTGGCAGAACGGAACCGCTACATGGAGCAGTGAATTCAGATAAAGTCAATGGCAACAACCTAACCACTGAGAAAGGATTGAAGGAATTTTTGGATAAAACTTTTGCAAAAAAATACACTGGTGGGGAAAAAAGCGCAGCCTGCAAAAAACCAAGGATTGAAAGTGAGACTCACCCAGTGATCATAAGAGCCGCTTTACTGAGTCCTGACTTGGATCTAACAGACAACAGGAACCAAAACTGCTCCAACAGAACTTTATCATACCTGGAGGATTCTGATGCAGATGTAACAGACGATTTGAACATCCTGAGAGAACACAACTGGGGCAAGATATACACTTACTCAACGACAGAAGCACAAGACGGATCTCAGTCCAAAACAGCTTTGGATCACTCATTCAACCTCCGAAAAGATGATGATGAAAAGGTAAACACTCCAGATTTCAAATCAAATGAAACCTCTAATCAAAACATAAAAAGTCAAGGGGAAAAAAAATCTAAGCCAACTGGCTCATCAACTCCCAACAATAGATTACCACCAAAGACACAGATGAAAAGAACAGGTAAAATAATAACCCCGACAAATAACCCGATCGGAAGGTTCTTTGAAAAATTGGGAAAGATCCCACCGGTGAATCGGTTTGAACTGTCTGACCTGGAAATCTTGGAGGGGATCCCCCCATCTCCCCGAAGAAACGTACTTAAACAACCAGTTTTAGTACAGAGAATGGAAAATGCCAGCTCATTACCCCAAATACGCTGGCAACACAACCCATCCATATCTAAACAAAAAACTGAATCAATCAACATTAATACAGATTTAAGAATTACGGAGCAAAAGTCGGAAAAGAACGATGAAGGACGAAAAAATGTCCCGGGACAACCTGCTGTCCCCACAGATGGGGAAGAAAAGAAACAAGAATCTGTACCACAGTTAGATTCGACTGAAGAAAGAAATCATGAAGTAGCAAAAACGTCAGAATTTACCATGAGCCAAAAACTACCGCCTTTGATATCAGGATCGTTGGACGAAACGGACAAAGTTGAACTATCCAATGAAACTAATATGGTGAAGGAGAAAGAAAGGGAAAATAATTTAACAATGACTCAACCAAACCACCAGAGAAAACAGGAAGAAATCAAATTGGCGGAGGCAATACTAAATTATAAAAACATGTTAAAACTCAGAGACACAATTTCAGGTAGGAAACCTGCCCCTCATCAAGGAAAGGACGATGTCTCAGTGGACGCCTTACGACTACTACTCTCTACTCCACATAAAGCAAAGATGGAAAATGAAACGCAAAATAAAAAGGAGAAAAACTCACCCACCAAAAGCATTGACATATTACCTATTATGTCAGCCGTAACCATTGCGCTCGCACCATTTGGGAAATTATACGAAACCATTAAGGACACGTTGAGGGACCACACCTCACTACTAGCGGCATGCAACTCAAAGCTAATCCATCTTGAAGGCTATATAATGGCCCTAGAAGCATGGAAGGCTAGCACAAACGACCAAGGCTTTATGACTGATAATCTCGAGGTATTTCAGTTCAAAAACAAATCAGTGAATGTCGGTTCCCAAACGGACTGGATTGAGAATAAGGAAAATAAAATTGACGATGCATACTCAACGACCACTGATAAAATTGGCGAGAGGCGGACACATACCTCTAACAAAGAAACACTCGAGGAGCATTCACGACAATCACGCATCACTAAAAGAGACATGAGCTCACACGTAAAGCCCTGCAACATGGAAAAGATTTCTAAAGATCAAACTGATGAAGTTCAATTCAATTCGCAGAACAAAGAAAGTGTCCAACAACTGCCGAGAGAAAAAACTATAAAAAGTCAATCATTAGTGAAAGAAAAACAAAACATAAAAGCACTTCACACACAGAAGAAAACGTTAACCGAAAGCAACACAAATAAACTCAGGACTAAATGGATAACGGTGATTGATCAAAAATCAAAGTTCACGAAAAACGACTCCCAACAGAACATCAAATTAGGAGAGTCGGATCAAGTCATTGAAGATAACTCACTTGACCTATCCAATTTAAGTGTCTACTCCATTGAAACATAGGAATCAGAAATACCTCGACCATCCATAAAAAAGAAAGGTGTCTTTTTTGGACGACAAATCTCCGAAGCAAGATCTAAAGGATACACAACATCAGCCTCAAATATCAACTTCAATAAAAAAGAAAGACAAAGCAGAAGACACAACCGACAGAAGAAGTCAGATTACTCCAGAGAGGAAAACGCTGTTCCGCTTGGCTAATACAAAGATCAACAAAACCGAACTGAAGCCTGGAGAAAATGATGATTCTCGTTTAAATAGAAAAAAGGAAAAACTCGATGATGCAAGGCTCGAAGAGACACCAAACAGCGATTCTCACTGTAGACGCAAGTATTCGACTTATCAAAGTGAAAAACAAAAAAACTCGAATATTCGAACACAAAGAAAAACTAGTCACAGGACTGAAGAAACCAGACGAAGAGATAAATCCCTGTACAGGACAACCAGATCAAATCGAAGACTCTTTGTCTCGCCTTCGCAGCAAAATCCTACGCGAACATCTGCTATCTTCTCTCACAAGAGTCACTCATCACGCACGCTAAAACTAGAACTACGTGACAGAACGGGAGAAAAAATTGTCCTAAACAGAAGAGCAACCATGAAGCTCTTGGAAAAAATTCATAAAGGAGACCAAATCAGAAGTGTAGACATAAACATAGTGGAATTCGCACATAAAGCTAGGACAGACAGTATCTTTCTGCATATCACGTCTCAGACAGTAAAAAAACTCTTGCTCTTGGCGGCAGGAGAACTGTCAAAAAGAGGGTATCTCCTAAGAGAAACTACATCAGAAGAAAGAGGTCACAGGAGAGCCCATTCACACGTAACAAAACCAGAACGTAATTATGAGACCAACGAAAAAGAAAGATGGAAACCGGCACATAGAACTCCAAATGTGAAAGACACTCCTAGAACGAAGAGAAAATGTAACCACACACTAGAGAAGAATGAGCGGAAAAACGTACATGAAAGAAGCATAGCTCGAGAAACCTTAAGTCCAAACTCGTCATACATCAGAAGAGATAAAGAAAGAGCAAAGACCAGCGAAAGTTCCACCATCAAAGGGCGGTGGAGAACAAATGAGGAGGCCTCAGGAAGTACATCAAATAGAAAACCAAGCGGCCCACTCCCCCGACTGGTCGCAAGAGAAAAAGAAACACGCAGTGTACGAGAAAAGCCTGTGACCCAGAATCACGCAGATAAGGTTGAAAAAGACCCCAAAAAATGGGCATGGATCCCATCGGTATTGACACGCTATGTCAAGAAATAGCAACCAAACCGTTCCCCGGCGAGTAGTGGAAGGGTCTCATTAGGGCAAATGGATGGTGCACAGAAGCAGGAGCAAAAGATCACTATTGGCTCATGGAACACCAGAGGCCACACCCATCTGACTCAACCTGGGGAGATAAATCTTGGCCGATTTGACCTTATAACCTTGCAAGAGACCTGGCTGCTCTACCCGCCTAGCTTGGATGGCTACGATGTTTTACTCTCTCCTGCTCTAAAAGGGGACAGAGGCCGACCTATATCAGGCCTTCTAACAGCTGTCAGGTCAGGGGGGACCTTGCGAATAGCCCACAACCTGAGATCGTCCTTGGCAATCCAGGCAATACTGTTGAAATGGGCAAAAGACGAAACATCCCAGGAAAAGCCAAGTCATGACCTTATCCTCTTATTGAACATCTATTGGAACCCAACGGAACCCAAAACAAATGACTTTCTGAACACCGTGGAAAAAAATTTAACAGACGTCGCTGAAACTTATGATGTGGATCATATCTTGATATGCGGCGACCTGAATGCTATTTGTCCTGTTTCTAAAGCTACAAAGACACTGCGAAACACCGCCAATTTACAATCAATAGCATGAGGACTTGCATGGTCTGAGTTGATGAAATCCCGGGACCTGTATAACTTGAACTCCCTAGAAACTGCTAGTCCCAAGATTCCAACATGGGAAAGTGAAGGAAAGGAAAGTACTATCGATTACATCTTTGCCTCTAAAGAGCTATATTCAATAATCAAGAGCTTTACGGTAGTGAAAACCACCTGCAGTGATCACAATCTATTAACTCCGACATGGTCAGCAACAACACACGCACCGTTGGTAATGCCATACAAGCTTGAAACAAATTCACAAGGGAACCGGTTGCCTTGCGGCATCAGATGCCTTAATTGACATTACAGCAATTTACCATAGACAATCCAGTGCGAAAATTATCACTGAAAAATTGGACTACTGTCCACTCCTCATTCCCTACTTGTGCCCAATGCATAAGAGAAGACCTGAAAAAACTCACCTGCATAAATATAATGAAGAACTGAGGATAAAGAAATCCTACTTACGAAAAGTAACACGACAGGCTAAACTAAACCCAACACAAACAAATCTTAAGTTGGTAACTATACAAAAAAAAGGTTACAAAGCATGGCTCCAATCAATTCGATGGGAACTGTATCAAGAAGACGCAGAGTCCATGTTGAGAGCAGTGTGTAAAAAGAACTCGCAAGACTTTTGGAAGCTAATAAAAAACAAATTGGCAGTCGCAGACAAGACTATTACCAACAGTGTCTCAGAAGAGAAATGGGTGGAATACTTTACCGAACTTTTCAAAGAACCAACGCCAATAGAAACTAAAGTGGCAAAAACGGATACATCGCAATGGATAACATGCTCCGAGCAGGTTATTCTGAAAAAGATCAGGAAGTTAAACAACTCTCGTGCACCTGGCCCAGATGGAATTTCTAATAATCACCTTAAACAGGATGCAAAAGCCGGGGCACCGTTAATAACGGAAATTTTCCGAAGATGCAGGATTACAAGAACCATTCCCGACACGTGAAGAACAGCTAATATCGTTCCTATTTACAAGAAGGGCTTGAGGAACGACCCGAAAAATTATAGGCCGATTGCACTTCTGGATGTGCTCGTGAAACTTTTCGTCTCCTTGGTGTTGGACGAATTTCAGACATGGCAAAAGGAGGCAAAATCAGCGGACCCATTACAATCAGGGTTCGAAAAGAACTTAGGTACCTCTGTCAATATTATGCTGATTAGCATCTTGAAATCCAAAGTCTTTGAGGATCAACCAACAATTTTCATCGCCACGATTGATCTGGTCCAAGCTTTCGACCGTGTAAATAGAGGCAAATTATGGAAGAAACTGGAAAAACAAAATTGCCCACAATTTATCCTCGAACCCATGAAGGCCTTGCACAACGACACTTCAATCAGAGTCCGGCTCAATGCAGCCGGCTCATTGTCAACAACCATACAGACGGCCAGAGGAGTCAAGCAAGGTTGTCCCCTGGCGCCGGCGCTGTACAAGGCATACATGGCGGACATAATGGATGCAGAAAATGACACCCGTTCCTTTCCTCCCCAAATAGGTGAGTCGAAAGTGACTCGCCTGCTTTACGCGGACGACATCCTTTTACTGGACCAAACGCCCATCGGGCTTCAGAGACAACTGGATAGTCTCACCCGCTACTTAAAGAAAAACGACCTGGAATTAAATACTTCAAAGACCAAAATAATGATCTTGGGAAAAGCATCTAGACCAAGTAATCGCCCTCAATGGTTTGCAAACTCAGAAAAACTGGATACAGTAAAGAGTTTTACATACCTGGGGGTGAAAGTATCTTGCAGCAGAATCGAAATAACGAGGCAAGAACACCTGTTCTCTAAGGTAAAAACATTAGCAGCCCAAGCACTATCCCTGGAACGAAAATTCGGTAAATTTTCAATTCTACCGATAATAACATTCTTTAAAGCAAAAGCCACCCCGGCTCTGACCTATGGAGGAGAGGCAATGCCATATCTCCCGAAGACGATGTGGGCAAAACTGGAAGGCATATTTTGGCGGAGGGTTCTCCGTTTGCCAAACTCCACCCCTGTAGCAAACATTCGATGCAAACTAAGTTTGCAATCTTTGAAATCAGTGGTGGAGAGAATCAGTCTGCTGTTTCTGGGAAAAATCTTAAGGCTCCCCAGACCAAACATTTTGGACATCATTTTTAAAGAAATGAAGAGCAGCAGAAACCCTATGTTAACAACTTGGTATAACAGCCTTTTGGAACAAGCAGCACAAATTGGTTGTTCAGAATGGGAAATCGAACGTATTCCAGGGAAAATAAAGAAGAAATTAAAGTTACAAGACTGGATCGACACGTTAGAAAAAGCGGAAGAACACATAATCCCGACCCATCATACAACCAACACTCAAAAGCTGAACGAAGTAAGAAACTATCTAAAAAAGTTCCCAGATAAAAGACTGCGAACCATCTTCTTGAGAGCATGTCTGAACATTCTGAAGACAAATGAGATTCTCTTTCTCAGGAAACAGTCGGAGAATAACAACTGCCGCTATTGCAAAAGGTTGGATACTGAAACACTACGACATCTACTTCTTCACTGCCCAGGAACGAATAAACTTAGACAAACCTATCTCCACCCACACAGATTAAAGTTTCGGACTGTCAGCGAAGAGGACTGGTGGGATAGGTTGATGAGCGGGGACACAACTACCTTGACTATAGCGACTGCAAAATTTCTGGACAGCTTGAAGCTGGAAGAGAAGACATCTGAGAACAAATAGGAGATTGTTCTCCTCTTTTAAGAAGAAAATGAATATCATAGAAGGTAGCAGAAAGCACAAACAAACCAAACAGTTAAAGGAAACATGCTGAATCGCGTGAAGGAAAATCTTGTAAAAATTGTAATACAATTAAACACAAGTCAAAAAAAAAAAAAGAAATTGTATTTTTTTATTGAACTCCCTTTAAATTAGCATTTTATGTATGTGAGTTCCACAACTCATGTCTTCCTTCTCTCTTCCCTCTTCAATTCCTCTCCTTTCTTTCACTCCTGCCATTTTTTACATCCTATTGTTTTCTTTCTTCACTTGTTTCCCACCTTTACCTTCCTGTCCATACCGGCCCCATATAGTGTCTGGAGATACGTTTGGGTATGTGAGAATCCATCAGATTGATTGGTATTATTTGGGATAAATCCCTAGCAATAGGTGTGTTTTACTTGGAAAAGATGTTGGGCATACTTAAGTATCAGTTGGACCCGGTCATTAACTGTTATGGTGTTTTGGTAGTGGAAGAGCCCCAAAAGAGAGTTGTATTGCAAGCAGAAGTAGCCTGGGGATGTTTTCCTTCCAGTTGGAAAACATTCCATGTGAAAGACCTTTTTCCTAGATGGAGGTGTAAGGAGCGTTTTCATATGTCGACCTGTCACTAGTTCATGAGGGGTGAGGTGATGGTCTGATCCTGGCTGAATCCAAAGGGCATATAAGGCTAGAGGTAGGCAATATAGCCACCCCTTCTTCATAGTAAATTTAATCTTGGCAATTCTTTCTTTAAGGAGGCCGTTGAGTCTCCCACATAGCATGTTCACTTGCGGGTGATAAGCAGAAGAAAATGTGTGTTTTATACTCAATAGAAGCCCTATCTGTTCAAATAGCTTGTTAGCAAAATGCGGCCCATTGTAAGAACTCAGCACCTCACACACACCCCATCTCGGGAAGACTTTGTGGACTAAAAGCTTTGCTGTGCAAGTGGCATCAGGGTGTCTACACAGACTTGTTTCGATCCACCTACAGAAGGGACACACCACCACTAATAGATACCTATATCCATTACACACCTGCAGCATATCGACATAGTCGATATGTAAATGCTGAAACTGACCATTCGGTCGAGGTATTACCCCTCTAATTGTCCTCAGTGTATGCCCAGCAGTAAACATTTGACACACGATGCAGTTTAACATAAAAAGTGTAACGTGTTCCAACAAATATGGAATAACCATTCTTCCACAATCGTAGCAGCAAGACTCTTCCTGGTTACATGCGCAGAGTAATGCAGCTGTTCAAGTGCAATCTTCAATAATGCTACTGGCTTCACCGGCTTTCCAGTGCTGTCTTGTCACCATAATACTTCTGTGAGAGATAAAGAACACCCACTTAATTTCCACAATTCCTGCTCCTCCTGCGGTGCACTCCCTTGAATCTCTATTAGTTGGGTTATGGATAATGTATTAAACCCTTCTTGCACTAACATTGTTGTGACTACTTTTTGTTTAATATTCTCAGTATCAAAACTCAAAATATCTGGGGAATATGCAACCCTTTTGGCTTCTTCGTCTGAAGGTTTGTTTCCGCAAGAGATAACGTTTGTTTGCTCAGTGTGCGCTGTGCATTTAATGACCGCTATTGCCACTGAGAGTTGTAGTGCCTTAATAAGGCTATCCAATAAGGATGCATGCTGCACTGTAGTGCCTTTCCGCACAGAGGTAGCCCCTCCTCTTCCAACGTGGTAACCCTGCATGTACGTTTGACATCACGTAGGCAGAGTCACTGTACACCGTCACTTCCTGTTCTTCGTGCCTCTGAAGCATGACAATGAGTACTACTTATTCTGCTGCTTGCACAGAAAAGTGAGATGGTAGCCTTGCACTTGCTATGACTTCAAATTCTCCAGTTAATATATGTATCACTACTGCTGCGCCAGAATGCCTTTCCCCACTAGTCTGATACATTTTTGAAGAACCATCAATAAAGAGAATTTCCCCTCCTGCTAAAGCATTTTCCTTCACATGGGGTATATCATCATGTAATTCAACATAATTAGCACACTCATGCATGTGATCACCTTCTTCTATTGGCTCAGCTATAAACGCGGTAGGATTCATTATTTTACATCTTACAATTTTAATTGTTGGGTTAGAAATCATTACCTCATAAGCTGATGTTCTAGGGATGTCAATGTGCCTTTGGGTTTCTCTAAATGGCAAACAGAGCATGGTCCACAAAGAGGGTCATAGAGCAACCCATGACAATACTTGTAGATTTCTCAGTTGTGAACCCGGCAGCAGCCAATGATTGTTCTCAAGGGAAGTGTCCGCTCATAACTGGGTCTAAAATTACACTGTAGTATGCTAAAGGTTTATATCCTAATCTAGTTTTCTGCATAAGCACTGCTGTCATGATTGTATCATTTGTGTATGAAAACAAATACAATTCCTCAGCATCATTGGGAATTCCTAAAACAGGGGCTGTACAGATTGCTTTTTTCAGCTTCTCAAACCCTTCCTCCATTTCTTCAGTCCATTCTATTTTTACTTTTTCCACCAGTGCTTTCTTTAAAGCTTGCAGAAGTGGTCTTGTGTTCGTACTATAATCAAACAGCCAGGCTCTGACATAGTGGCATAGTTGCATAGTTGCATAGTTGCATAATATAAAACAACTGTTGCATTTGTTTCACTGTGTTTAATTGATGTTTTCATAATCGCCTCGTCTCTTTCAGGTGTCACTTTCTTTCCTTCATGCAAAAGCAATTGACCTATGTATAACACCTCTTCTTGACAGTATTGCAACTTCACCTTGTCAACTGTAACGCTCACCTGATTCCCGTAGAGGCGCCGGTCTTGACTGGGCGTATACCGTATCTTCAAAGGTGATGTGTAACACACGGCTGGCTCTTTGGGCTGGACCTCTGTGCACTGTATGTCTGACTTGAAGGGTAAGATGTCTGCAGATAGAAAATATGGGATTAAGGAACTGGGTTATTGAATGTCTCTCTCTTCTTCCCTTTCTCTTCTCCTGTAGAACCCCAAAGGTTAACGCTCTCACCTTAGGTAAGTGAACGCCGTGCTCTCCATCTGCCTCGGGGCAGGGTGCTGTAACCAGTTTCTTCACTGGATAAGGGGAGCAGGCCTCTTGACTTCAGAGGACTGCTGTCCGTCGTTTACTGCACGAACGGTAAGTTTCGAGTAATTCTAATGTCTTTAAAGTCTTTAGTAATGATGTTTCTTGTTTTGCAGGGTTCCGGCGATGGCGGATGACGGGCTGAAGTGAGTTGAAGATGGAGCCCGTGTGATGAATAGAAGCGCCTGGAAGCACGTAAGTAAGCGCTTGTTGCCAGCTTCACGATGCGCTCTAACTGTCTTTTTATTTTGCAGGTACAAGTTCGGAGCGGCTGCAGGGTGCCGGGATACCCACTGGGTTAGATGTGGAAAGGAGTAATGGCACGTGAGTATTAAAGTTCCCCAATGTCTTTAAACGCACCTTGTTTTGTCTTTCAGATGCGGGATGCAGCGCCGAAGGCCTCCGGAGCGTGCGAAGAGTTGGTAAGCTTTTGTCTTTCAGATGCCGGAATGCAGTGTGAAGACCTCCGGAGCGCACGAAGAGTAGGTAAGCCTTTGTCTTTCAGATGCCGGAATGCAGCGCGAGGCGTTGGTGACAGCCGATGGACCAGGTAAGTGAAGAGCTGTCACTGAAGACCGTAATGCTAACCTGTTCTTTCTTGTCTTTATAGGTGTTGCTGAAGAATGGATTCAGGATGGTAAGCCTTTTCCTTAGGCCCAGGATCAGATGCAGAAGACACGATGAGCGTTCTGCTGCAGAGGATGCAGAATAACGCAAAGCAAGATTCATCCATCGGGTGTGGTTTAAATAGCCTCCTGTAGTGCTTAGGTGTCTCCTTCCACAGCCACGCCTAGGTAAGAAAAGAGTTCCTGCTTTCCAGAAGAGTTCCAGTGTTCTGAATCTAGGGAGTGGCTCCTGCCCCACCCAACAGGAAAAGTAGTTCCAAACAGAAGAGGATCAGAGGCTCAACTGGCAGGCAAGTAAGCAGCATGGTCTGCTGCAGGTAAGTCCACCCAAGCATTATGAGCCCGGCGCTTCCAGCGCTGGGACTGGGCATATTTATGAGCCTGGTGCCACTGGCGCCAGGACTGGGTCCAAAAGGTCCCAATTGGGACTGGTTGGCACTCGGAACCTGGGTTATGGATCTGCTTCCAAGGGAGTTGGGAAAACCCTGACCTTTTGGAAGCAGAGATCATGACAGTACCCCCCCTCAAGGCCCCTCCCAAACCGGGCTCCTCCGGGGGTTTTGGCTTGTCAGGAAATGTTCGGTGAAATCTTTTGATTAGGCGAGGAGCGTGGACATATTCAGCAGGTTCCCAGGATCTCTCTTGGGGGCCGTAGCCTTTCCAGTCAATTAGGTAAAATAGTTTAGATTTGGAGATCTTGGAGTCCAGAATGCTTTTGACTTCAAACTCGAGTTCTCCATCAACTAGGATAGGTTTTGGAGATTTAGTTAGTCGGGTTTGAGGTTGCACGGGTTTTAATAGAGAGACGTGGAAGACCGGATGTATCTTCATGTGCGGGGGCAAGTCCAACTTGACCGCTACTGGGTTTACTATGGTAGTGATGGAATAGGGACCAAGGTATCTTGGGTTGAATGTGCATGGCCCTTTTAGAGGTAGATATTTGGTGGATAACCAGACTTGATCCCCTACTTGATATTGAGGGGCTTCCTTCCGATGTTGATCTGCTCCTTTCTTGTATTGTTCTTTAGCCCTTTGAAGGTGAGAAACAGCTTCCTTAAAGGCTTGGGTGATTGTAGAATGCAGGTAGTCTACTGCTGGTGTTTCAAGATCTTGGAGGGGATCCAACTCCGAGGTTCGAGGGTGACTGCCGTACAAAAGAAAAAACAGGGTTTTCCCAGTTCCCGAATGGACAGAGTTATTGTAGGCATATTCGGCTATCCAAAGGATGTCTTTCCAAGTTTTTTCAGTTTGTTGCAGCATGCAGCGTAAATACTGTTCCAGAGTTTGATTGGTCCTCTCGCTTTGTCCGTTGGTCTGAGGGTGGTGACTGGTCGATAGTCTCACATCAATTTGAGCCGACCGACAGCAACTTCGCCAAAAATGAGAAATAAATTGACTACCTCGATCCGAAATTAGAACCGAAGGAAAACCGTGCAGTCGGACGATGTTTTCGAGAAATTCTCGGGCCCGAGTTGCTGCTGTTGGCAAGCCTTTGAGCGGAATGAAATGCGCCATCTTGGAGAATAAGTCCACGATTACTAGAATCGTATTGTATCCGGAGCATGGAGGTAGATCGGTGATGAAGTCCATAGAAAGCATATGCCAAGGGCGAGGTGGGATGTCAATAGGGCGTAAGAGGCCTGCTGGTCTTTCCTTTTGACTCTTGTTTTGGGCGCATACTCCACAGGACATTATAAAGTCTCTGATATCTTTTTTCCAAGACGGCCACCAGAAGTAGCGCTTGATCTTTTCTGAGGTCTTGGCCATACCGGGATGTCCTTCCATTAAAGAATCGTGATAACAAGAGATTACTTTTTTCTGTAAATCTGTGCTGGGTAGGTATAATCGTTCTTGGAAATACAATAAGTTGTCCTTTACTGCAAAGTCCTTTCCCTGCAGATGCCAATTCTGTATGTCTGCTGGAGTTACAAGTTGCCTGGCTTTATCCTTAACTTCCTCTATGGATTCTGTGGCGATTACACCCAGAATTCTTTGTTCGGGAATGATTGGTACAGGTTTAGGGTTGATCAAGTGTTCTTCCACTCCCATCCGAGAAAGGGCATCAGCTTTACCGTTCTTTGTACCAGGTCGATAGGTAATTATGAAGTCAAACTCGGCAAAGAATAATGCCCAACGGAGTTGTCTAGAGGATTGGGCTTTTGCGGTTTTCAAATATTGCAGGTTTCGGTGATCCGTAATCACAGTAACGGTGTGCCGGGCCCCAAGCAGATAATGCCGCCAAGCCTTAAAGGCAGACTTGATAGCCAGAAGTTCCTTGTCAGTAATCGTGTAATTGATTTCAGGAGGCGAGAATTTGCGGGACCAAAATGCCACGGGATGCAACTGATTGGTTACCGGGTCCTTTTGTGATAGAACTGCCCCCATGGCAAGGCTTGAAGCATCAGTTTCCACGATGTAGGGGAGTTCGGGGCGAGGGTGTTTTAAGATTGGTGCAGAGATAAATTTAGTCTTCAAATCCTGGAAAGCTTGTTCCGCCTCGGTAGACCATTCAAAACGTTTGTTTTTCTTTAACAAGGCAGTGATGGGCTGGACTATTCGAGAGAATTCGGGGATAAACCTGCGGTAAAAGTTAGCGAAGCCTAACATGCTTTGCACACCTTTTACGGAGGATGGTGATGGCCATTTGAGAACTGCATCGACCTTCTTTGAATCCATACGCACTCCGCCAGGTGATAATATGAATCCCAAGAATTCAACTTCAGTCACGTTGAAAACACATTTTTCCAACTTAGCGAAAAGTTTGTGTTGACGCAATCTTTCGAGGACCATTTTCACGTGTTTCCGATCTTCAGATTCCGATGAAGAATAAACGAGGATGTCGTCAATGTAAACAACAACACACACATCTATGAGCTCTCTGAGGACATCGTTCATAAAATATTGAAAGGCGGCCGGGGCATTGCAAAGTCCGAAGGGCATGACCTGATATTCAAATAGCCCATACTTGGTGCGGAAGACCGTCTTCCATTCATCGCCCTCTTTTACTCGTACCAAGTGATAAGCTCCTCTAAGATCCAGCTTTGCATATATGCATGCTTTTCTGACTTGGTCCAGGAGTTCAGGGATCAAAGGTAACGGATATCTATTCTTAACGGTGATCTGGTTCAGGGAGCGATAATCTATACAAGTTCTAAGGTCTCCTTCCTTTTTTGGAACGAAGAACAAAGCTGAAGAAGCAGGGGACTTGGAAGGACGAATAAACCCATTTGCCAGGTATTGATCCAGGTATTGTCGAAGGTGAAGGTTCTCAGGCTCGGTGAGGGCATAAATTCTACTACAAGGAGGAGTAGATCCAGGTATCAGGTCTATCTGGCAGTCATAAGACCTATGAGGAGGTAGAGAGTTAGCCTGATCCTTCCGGAAAACATCTTGGTATTCTAGGTATTCGGTAGGTAACTGGGGAGTCTCTGAAGAAATTGCTGCCAGTGCAACACCAGGTGGAGGGTGACAAGTAGAGACACATTCTGGAAACTGGACCGTTCTTGCTCGCCAATCGATCAGAGGATTGTGTTTCTCTAACCAAGGTATTCCTAGAATAATCTGAAACTTAGGGGCCTTGATCACATCGAACACGATCTTCTCATGGTGTCCATCTTGACTTACTAGCGTCACCTCTTGAGTGGTATGCGTTACTGGCCCGGAGGCTATCTCCGTACCATCCACCGTAGTAATGACGTCCTTTACAGCCTTGGGACAAAGAGTTAGATTCATCCTCAAAACTATTTCATGATCCACATAATTGCTGATGGCACAGCTGTCGACGTAAGCTTCAATTGCATGTAATCGATCCGGATTATCAGGGCTAATGAGGACCATAGGTATCACGAAATGCGAGGTCACAGAACTGGTTTTCACGCTCGGCAAGAGGACCTCTATTCTTGTCGGGCGAGGTCGTTTCCCTGCTCAGAGTTTGTAACTTTGGTAACTGCAGCTCCTATTGCCTTCTTGGCAGGTTTCACCGGACAGTCTCGAAGAAAGTGCCCTGAGTTTCCGCAATAGAGGCATAATTGCAACTGTTTTCTCCTTTCCCGCTCCTTTTGTGTTAGAGGACCTTTCAGACCCCCTATTTGCATGGGTTCCCCGGAGTCTACTCCTTTGGAAGGAGTTGGCGGTTTGGAAAATACTCGAGCATCAAACTTGGAACGATCGGCCTTCCTGTTCTGCAGTCTGTGATCTATTTGAACGACTAAGTCTATATAGTCCGAACAATCTTGTGGGGGATTCACTACTTGGGCTAACACATCTTTGAGCTCTCCACGTAGACCTCTATAAAACAGCGTAATCCTTTTGTCCTCAGGCCATTGAGTTTCCACTATCAGTCTGTTGAAAGACGCAATATAAGCCAAAAGGTCTTGATTACCTTGTCGCAACGAAAGAAGCTCATTGTCCAAGGCCTGCCCCTGTGAATGTGTTGCGAACAGTTTTTCCATACTGAGCTGAAAAGCTTGAAAATCATGGAGGACCGGATCATCTTGATTTACTAGAGGGATCGACCAGTCTGCCGCATTGCCACTAAGGTACGAAAGCACGAAAGCTACTTTAGCTTGATCAGTTGGAAAGGCTGCTGGCCGGCATAAGAAATGCAACCGGCACTGATTGATAAATACTGCAAACCTCTTTGGGTCACCAGAAAATCGTTCGGGCGGAGCCAGAGGTACATTCCCAGGTAGGTTGATCTGCACTGGATTCATAGAGGATGTAGAAGGAAGATTTCCCCCAGATGCGGGTAACGGGGTCTGTCCGGCTTGTGACTGTAGCAATTGTCTAGCGAGATCATCTGTTCGCTCCTTGGAAATAATCAGTTCCCTTCTTAGAGCGTTCGTTTCCTGACGGGCTGCATGCACTTCTGCCCTTAGTTCCCCAAGTAACTGGGCTAGCTGGTCGGTATCCGAGGTTTCCATAGCGCCTGGACGGGAGTTTTGTGGTAGGCTTTGCGTTCTGTAACGCTCACCTGATTCCCGTAGAGGCGCCGGTCTTGACTGGGCGTATACCGTATCTTCAAAGGTGATGTGTAACACACGGCTGGCTCTTTGGGCTGGACCTCTGTGCACTGTATGTCTGACTTGAAGGGTAAGATGTCTGCAGATAGAAAATATGGGATTAAGGAACTGGGTTATTGAATGTCTCTCTCTTCTTCCCTTTCTCTTCTCCTGTAGAACCCCAAAGGTTAACGCTCTCACCTTAGGTAAGTGAACGCCGTGCTCTCCATCTGCCTCGGGGCAGGGTGCTGTAACCAGTTTCTTCACTGGATAAGGGGAGCAGGCCTCTTGACTTCAGAGGACTGCTGTCCGTCGTTTACTGCACGAACGGTAAGTTTCGAGTAATTCTAATGTCTTTAAAGTCTTTAGTAATGATGTTTCTTGTTTTGCAGGGTTCCGGCGATGGCGGATGACGGGCTGAAGTGAGTTGAAGATGGAGCCCGTGTGATGAATAGAAGTGCCTGGAAGCACGTAAGTAAGCGCTTGTTGCCTGCTTCACGATGCGCTCTAACTGTCTTTTTATTTTGCAGGTACAAGTTCGGAGCGGCTGCAGGGTGCCGGAATACCCACTGGGTTAGATGTGGAAAGGAGTAATGGCACGTGAGTATTAAAGTTCCCCAATGTCTTTAAACGCACCTTGTTTTGTCTTTCAGATGCGGGATGCAGCGCCGAAGGCCTCCGGAGCGTGCAAAGAGTTGGTAAGCTTTTGTCTTTCAGATGCCGGAATGCAGTGTGAAGACCTCCGGAGCGCACGAAGAGTAGGTAAGCCTTTGTCTTTCAGATGCCGGAATGCAGCGCGAGGCGTTGGTGACAGCCGATGGACCAGGTAAGTGATGAGCTGTCATTGAAGACCGTAATGCTAACCTGTTCTTTCTTGTCTTTATAGGTGTTGCTGAAGACTGGATTCAGGATGGTAAGCCTTTTCCTTAGGCCCAGGATCAGATGCAGAAGACACGATGAGCGTTCTGCTGCAGAGGATGCAGAATAACGCAAAGCAAGATTCATCCATCGGGTGTGGTTTAAATAGCCTCCTGTAGTGCTTAGGTGTCTCCTTCCACAGCCACGCCTAGGTAAGAAAAGAGTTCCTGCTTTCCAGAAGAGTTCCAGTGTTCTGAATCTAGGGAGTGGCTCCTGCCCCACCCAACAGGAAAAGTAGTTCCAAACAGAAGAGGATCAGAGGCTCAACTGGCAGGCAAGTAAGCAGCATGGTCTGCTGCAGGTAAGTCCACCCAAGCATTATGAGCCCGGCGCTTCCAGCGCTGGGACTGGGCATATTTATGAGCCTGGTGCCACTGGCGCCAGGACTGGGTCCAAAAGGTCCCAATTGGGACTGGTTGGCACTCGGAACCTGGGTTATGGATCTGCTTCCAAGGGAGTTGGGAAAACCCTGACCTTTTGGAAGCAGAGATCATGACATCAACCTTATATACCTTGTCTGCTAGAATAATCATCAACTGAACAGAATCTTGTATGCACTCATCTTCTGTGATGCTAAAAATTAAAATGTCATCTACGTATTGTATCACTGCACTCTTAAGATCAATATTGCCTAAATCCATCTGTAGGACTCTATTAAAGATCGATGGGGACTCACAGTACCCTTGGGGCAAATGAGTATGTTTCATTTCAATCGGGTTTGACGTAACGTAAATGACGTCAAGTCTTGGGAGTCCTTGTGCAACGAGATTGAGAAAAATTCATTTTTCCAATCAATCACAGTGGAATATCAAGCTTCCAACGGGATATTATACAGTATGGTCACCGGATTACGGACTGACGGAAACTCTGCATCTACAATCTGGTTAATCAGTCCCATATCTTGTATAAATCTCCACAGCCCTCCTTTAGTTTTTTTGATCGGGTACAACGCAGTATTACACAATATTTCTGATGGTACCAGAATCCCTTGTTTCATCAGTGCTGAAATGGTCTGGAATATACCCTTATCAGCTTCTCAAGACATGGGGTACTGCGTTCCTCGAGGTTAAATAACTCCTGGCTTAAGCTTTATTTTAACTTCCTATTACCTTCAATAAACCTATGTCATAAGGACCTGTGGTCCAAAGGACACTTGGCACCTTTTCCAAATCTTCCTGAAAAAATGCAAGATGTTGCCGGAGTATCGCCATTCGCTATGGCACTTCCCTTTTTTTCTATCCTTATCCAGTATGTAATGCTCAAAAAGAATACCACTACATCATCTGTTTTATCTTTCCTGAACATGTTTTCATCAGTTATGTCAGTCAATCTATACCCTTCTTCGAGAGCTATTACTGTTCTCCATGGTTTAGCCTCATCATCTACTCCTTCAAGCATTGCCATTTCCCTTTGTACTGTGGCTGCTTCTAACTCTATAGGGATAGTCTGTCCCCCCTCTTTGTCCATAGGTATTCATGGTCTAAACAAAAACTCATCAGGTATCATTACAATTTTTCCAACTAAGCCAGGTAGCCATGTCAATAGAATGCTTACTCCATATAGAAAAATCTATGGATCTATTTGAACGCCTAGCAGAGCCACTTGCCCTGTGTACGCCAGTATACATTCTCCCACATGTAAATAGTGTATTCCTAGAGTGGAACACACTATTTCTTGATCAGTAAATTAAATTATCATCTTTAGTTTTGTCATTAAATCTCTTCCCAAAATGTTGACCGGTGTCTGCCGTGAATATAACAAAGGAACAGATATGTCACACTCTCCTATAGAGACAGCTAATTCATTAGTAAAAAGAACTCGACTTGTAGCTCCAGAGTACCCTTGAGCATTCATGGCAATTCCCCACATTGAATATTTTCCCTCTTGTATACATGAACGAGTTGCTCCAGTCTCTACAAGAAAAGAAAAAGATTTGCTTCCTATTGCCACACCAACCCTTGGTTCCTCTTGGGGGTCTGGTGTCACAATAAGTACTGAACACATCAAGTCACCCTGTGGGCTGTCCTATTGAGGGTACAGGCTCATCCCCGTCCCTGTGAAAGACTTCCCTCCTACCACAGTGACACCTCCTATTCTGGGTGTCAGTACTCGTCCTGTGTTTGCATGCTGCTTTGTCTGCATAGGGATTTGTTGTGGCTGCCCTTGCAGTGGATTCATTTGCACTTGTTCTTGCTGTTGCACCTGTGCACTCGCAGCGCTTGTGTCTGATACAATGTATGATCTTTGGCAAACCCTTCTCTAGTCTGTGTGCCATATGGTGGATGATAATCTGTCCCCCCTCTTGAAAATTGGCCATTTTGTACATTCCCTTGGCTCCCATATACATGTGCAATGTGCCCTATCATCCCACAAGTCCTACATACTGGGGGTTCCCATCCGACAAGACCTCCTTGAGTACTCAGGTTCCCATTCTGGGTACCTTGAAACCCACCTTAATTATTTTGAGATCATCGTCCACTTCCTCTATAGCCTATACCTCTGCCTCGTGGCAAAAACCCATATCCAACTTGATCCAGCGTGTGCAGATAGCTTGCCTGACATGTACCCATTGCTTCCTGCATTCCCAATCCTTCTCTGCTTGTCAATACCAGCCCTTCTAGCGCACATTTTGACAATTTTTTATGAACTAATTTGGCTTTCTCAATTTTCCTATTCTCATCTTTCTTCTTATTTTACTCTTGTAATAACTGACCATGGTGTACTATTGTCAGATGTATCTCAGCCCAGGGCTTCACTTCCATTCCCACTTGTTTCTTCATCTGCCTTTGTACTGGTTCAGGCAACCCCTGACATAAAAGTTGACAAAATAATGTCACTGTCTTTTCCCAATGCTCACAAGTTTCAAGTTGCCATTTCTCCTAAATATCTTGCATGTAAGCAATAGGGTCTTCATCTTCTTTCATCTTACATGTCATAATTACACCCATATCTGATGTGTCAGGATAATGCACCATGAGTACCCTCCAAATTCTGCTCTGCAAGTATTAAACAGTGCTCCATCATGTGATGGATTCTGTGCTGGCACACTTGAATATCCCACCCTTCTCCATATGTCATCAGTCCTTTCCCCAAGAATAGCTGACAGGAGACCTTTTATGTCGCCTTTGGCCAACATGTTTCTTCCTGTCATTTTTCCTAATTCGTATTTCCCAGTGCCCGAAGTCAAACTCGGGAACTTACACCTTAAATTATCCTTGTCCATCTGCGGCCATGGGATATACTGTGGTCTTGCTCCCCCTTTTCCCAATAAGGGAAACTGCATGAACCCTACCCCGTAGTCAGAGTCTACTATCAGTCTAACCCTGGCAGGGACAATCGTACCTGTCAGTCTCCTTGTTGGTAATGACCTTAACCTGCTCACATATGGTGGCAATTCTCCCTTTTCACTATACAATCGTTCCCAGGGATGCTCAGGATATGCTATGGGATCTGGCGTTCTTTCCTTAGGTTGTTCCAGATCAGACCATCTTACTTCTTTTTCCATTTGCAGGCTTCCTTCAGGGCACACACACTCCCTCCCCCTATCTCGAGAGGGGACTTTCTTTCCTCGTCTGACATGTCTTGCACCCAACTAGTGTGACTATCATCCCCTTCACCCTTATCCAGATTCAGACAACTTAAAGATAATGCTCGTCGTTCATCACTGAACAGTCTTCCATCCTCTCTTCATGATTGGGGCATTTGGGATCTATCATGATTCCTTTGAGTCCCATCATCGCTATTTTGCCTTAACTGTTGATAGACCTTGTAGATCCTTTCTCCAATGCTTTCTGCATCAAATCTTACTTCGTCTAACACAACTCTAGACGTTGCTTGCATTGCTTCCTTTATGAGAAGGAACTCTTCTATTCTGTCCCATTGTATTTCTAGGCTTGGCCCTACTTGTTCCTTATGAGTGAGACTATTATCAAGACCTTGTTGTTTCCTTTTTCATTCCATTTCTTCCTCTACTTCTCTTTGCTTTCTCGCATCCCTTCTAATTCTTTCTTCCTCTTGCCTTTGTTCTTCCCCTCTCCTTATTCCTTCTCTTCTTTCCTCCTCTTTCCTTTGTCTCTGTAATCCTTTACCCCTCAGGCTTTGTGCTTCCCCCTCTTCTTTCTTTCTTCCTTTCCTCTCTATCCCTCTCTTTTATCACTCTCTGTCAATTGTCATACTTTCTTTGTTCATCTGCCTGTTCTTTCCTTTCTTCTTCAGCCTCATATATTAGTTCTCGTCGCTCTCTGCTCTTCCTTTTCTGCTTGTTTTCTCTCAATCTCTTCTCTCGTTCTTTAGCCTTTCTTTCTTTTTCAATCCTTGTCTTCTGTTTGCCTAACTTCCTCAATACGCTTCCCATCTATTTTAAGTAATATCTGTCCTCCCATCCATTCTTGCTGCATGAGCGCTATCTCGTCAGCTTTAACCTTCTCTCCTTTCCATCTCTAAATCTCCCTATCTATTTCTGTCGACAGTTTCGACCACTCACTCCTTTCTTCTTCTTCTTCTTCTTGTATGATCTTATAGCTCTCTTATTTTCTCTTATTCTCCTCTGGACTTTCGGCAGTATTGTAAGCTGGGAGTTCGTTTACCGGATTACTATACCCCATCGATGCTTTCAACTCCTTTAAAGGATTTAAACCCTATTTCTTCCATACTAGCGTGTTTTACTCCGGATGAGCGAAGGGGAGCTGAGGGTTCAAAACCTTCCTCCTTTCACTGACTAAGCATCCACTCCACAGGTGGTGGGTCTTCCCTCCCTTCTTGGTGCATCTTCCAGAGATCTAAAATCACAAATCTTTTCTATAATTTCTTCCCCGTGTACGCAGCATGCAAGTATGTGGTTATGTGTTGAAATACTGTTTTTGACAATGATCCCCTTGTGGCCATGGCATGGACATCAACGGATGTTCGCTCAGCTATCGTCAGTATTCTCATTGAACATTGACTTTATAATACAAGTACGTCAAAGGTGACGTCATCCTACGTGGCAAATAAGAAAAACCTACAAACTATTATAACTGGTTCAAGGGGAACATCTAAGTTCACTTTCTATTAGGACTAGGATTGTAATTGGCTGCCCTACTGTCAGGTGGAAAACGTATGCCTACCTCTAAAACATGTAATCTCCAACACTATTAAGTACACGGTTTATTATTGATTCCTAAACTATAAGGCCCTTTGTTATACGGCCCTCTACTATTGGTTGCCACGCTCGTGCCATGTCTGGAACATTCGGTTCACTTAGCACCACGTATGCTCAGACCCAGGTGCCAGGAGGTGGACTTGACTTTACCTCCCCACTCAATTAGCAGAACATCTCTCATCACCCATGCCTTCTGTCATGAAGACTGTCTTTGAACTTGGCCTTGCAAAGTATCCTTGTCTGTGGGGATATATGGGAGTACAGGCTCTAACTATCATTGTTCTAGAACTCCAAGCTGAACTCTATTTCCATCCTTGTCTCATGTGACAGGAGACCACGATTTGGTCTATTCTGCAGCATTCAAAAGTCTTGAGCAAATAAAACTTGGCATTATTTTAGTCACATTGTGTCTTTTATTGTCTTACCTCAGTGGGGCTTTGGCAGGTTATGAAATACTGGTGAGCACTTCATGTGCATTAATTGGCCTGTCTGATGTATTTTCTATAGCTACTACATGTATTTCAGCTAGATTGGTCATGCATCCAGTTTTTCTAACAGCTTGCGTTACACACTCGTCCTACCATTGTTTCCTTTAAAGCTTTGGTGTGTCATTTTGATTGCAGCTGGATCTCAGATTGCACAAAGGTTCATGCATTGCATTTTGTACAGGGGTTTGGAAAGAGATTCTACACAGATTTTCAGGGATAGAGTCGATATTTTGAATGGCTATAATGTCTTGATTTATGGCTAGTGGTGGGTTATCATGGTGAAGGTTATATGGTCTCCTGTTCATTGGCCCATAATTCTTCTTACTGTCATGTTATGGAGTATCGGGCTTCTTTGGGTATAGTGGTGTGCTGCGAGCGGATGCACCACTATATTACGATTATAAGCCATGAGAGGCATTCTGTTTATTTGGAATGTTCACGCTATGCAGTTGATAGAGGAATGGCACAGTGGGCAGGCATTTTTCTAAGGCTTGAACACAATCTTTTTTTTTAATAGAGGTCCATAACTTTAAAAGCCACAACCAGGGGATTTGGCATATGTGCATGGGTCTGCAACCATTGACTCTCCAGATGTTTTCAACTACAATTCCCATCCGCCCTATCTAACATTGTCAAGGGTGAGGGACCATAGAAACATGGTCAAAAACATCTGGGGACCAGTAGATTGCAGGGACCCTGTCCTGAGTGTCTGTCATAGAACATAGTGCTCATTTTCAACTTCGGGACACAAGGCACAGTTTAAAGTAATTTCATTCATTGACTTAATACGTAAGATTGCATATCCTACTGGTTCTAGGTAAATTATGGGCTAACTTTCTAATTAGCCTCCGAAAAATATGCAAGCATTTCAACACATCTTTCTTTCTTTAGAACTTGACCTTCTGAATCGTCAGCTCAGTACTTTGGGCGCTCAGCTGAAGAGGCTGCAGGCTGCATTGGACAAACAGAGGAAAGGTAAAGGATGGTCACCAAACCCTGTGAACTCTCGTCGCATTGATGTGATTGAGAACCCTATGTTTGCCAATGGAGTCCATTCGTTGGCCCCCATACACAACCCCTGGAATTCTCTTGCATACAATATCCAAGGCACCTCCCTCACCACGGGAAAGAAGATATTTATTTATGTGTGGCCCTGTTTGGCTACATGGTCTCCTGAGACTGCTAGGGTGGCCTATGTTTGCTACTCGGAAAGGGTGCTTTCGATGCCTTTGACATGGGACAGAGTCCTACAGATAATATTTCAGGGCAGTTCATATGTCTCGTAAGTGAGTCAACAGAGTTGTTTTGGTAAATTAATGACTACTAAAACAATACTTGCCTGCAGCATCTCCAGAACCTTGCAAAATGGCTAGCAGGTAGATGGAAAGCCTTGGAACAAGTTATCTCTATTTTTAAATCTTTCGATTGGCTCCCTAAAGAGTCCCAAATCCAGGTCAAGGCTCTCGCGATCATTTACACACGTCTTCCCGATTATGTTCCCATTTAGCTGGACACTGAAATCAACTCATGAATCGTGTATTGTGACTGCTTCTCTTTGCCATTGACCCTAGTCTAGATACGCTTCTCATTCACATTAAACATGGTGATAGAGTAATGAGGCAGAGTCGGATGATTTAAACACGAGAACCTCTTCAAAGAGTTTTTGACAACTACATGAACTTTTGAATACAATAAAGTCCATATTACATATGCATTCTAACCTAGATTGAGCCTGATCGTGCAATAGACAGATGTATGAACTGCAAGAGAGTCTCGGTGCACACTTGTTGCTGTGTACACCAACCTTCACCTACAACATACTGGCAGAGCCGAAGTCTTGCCCATAACTGGTTCAGTCAAATTAGAACTCCACCCATGGCTTTCAGAAATACCCTGTGATGTAGGGTACTGAACCACTACATCAGCCTGTATTAAAGGCTATGGGGAATTCCCTGCAGGGCTTTGCCTAGATGTTACAGTATCAGACATCTTTGCAATGACATCAGTGGACTCCCCATGGCCATCCGGAAAAGGCTACTTCTTGGGATGGCAGATGGTACTCACCTCCTGCACAATTGGTCCACGGTTGCTGCTGCATAAATGAGGAGCATGGACACTATAGCAAAGTATGTGATACCAATTATGCTTAGGATGCATCTCTTTCCCAGTTGCACCTGGCTCGCCTCGTGCAAATTAGGCACTCCAGGGATGCACCAGGTCGTTATGTCCACAAACACATCTGGCTTTCCAGACTCCTTATGCTCACAAAATCTTAGTACGCAACTCACCCGTGTTCCCAATCAGGTCCAGCAGTGCAGCCTTCACACTTCGAGCCTGATTCAAAGAGCATTTTCCAATGGGATTGTGCCATTATAAACCCCTTCTGTGATTCAGGCCATTGGTGTGATATGGCCTCATTAATACAGCTGTCCTATGTTAATTTAATTCGTTGGCAGCCATGCAAACATTGCTCAGTCGAAGCACTTCAGTGATTCAATGTGTGGCATCACACTGCTCCTTTTCTCCATAGCATCGTGGTTTGCAAACCTATTAGTATTATTTACACAGCTGGTAAACCAATAGGTTATGGATATACAGGTTTGAGCCTTTGCTCATTAACCACTGGACATTCTGCTGACTAGCATTCCACCCCATCATCTGTTTTTCATTTGTGTCCCTTAGCAGTCCTTCCCAAGATTCCTCCATTGAGCTCCTTAGTTGATACTGCAGCACCAATGCCTGCCGAAGTTGCTTTGAGCCACATCACTTGTGTCCTTAACAGGTGTTGACTTAAGGTTTCCAGTTCATTGGGTCTTACACGCAGGCACTTGAATACCCTGTCTCTCTGTATTAAGTCTTCCTACTTTGCTTTCCATCAGCCCCCACTGTCAGTAATAGCCAATACTGAAACCAGGATCTCCCCATTACATTCCAATGCTTGCAGCTCTTCTCATTGATTATGTTTCCCTTCATCGTTCCCCTTGAATGGCGAAACGTGGTGGTGGAGTCAACCTCATTATCAGTAATACTTGCCCACCTTCCCCTATTTGACTTTCTTCCCTCATCTATATGCAAAATATGGCCGAACTCTGAGCTCCACATCTGCTCATTATTTTCATCATTTACCATCGCATTTGCATCTCAACCCTTACATTCCTGGTCTGGATCTCCTTCTTGACTCATTACCCACTGAGGCATGTACTGTGCTAATAGGAGACTTTGGGCCTCATTATAAGTATTTCGGTAAGGCAACAACGGTGCCGGTGTGTCCTCGCCCGCAACATTACGAGTTCTACTCGCGGAGGCCACTATGCACGTCTGGTCAGACCAGACGTGCAGAGCGGCACCTGCGAGCAGTACTGAATGGTAGCAACGGCCCCATTATTAATTGGACCGTTATTACCATCTCCCCATTCCCATTGAGCCCTCTAGGGGCTCAATGGGAATGGGGATGTACCGGGTCTGGTTCCCACAAATGGGAATTACCGGGCCCGCAAAGGTCAAAATGGCCCGGTAATTCCCATTTTTCGTGACTCGGACCCGGACCCGAGTTTGGGGATAGCCATGCTGGTAAAACAGCATGGCTGCCTCCAAACTCGTAATGAGACTCCTTAGCATCTCCAGTTGCACCTCATCAAACTGGACTCTACCTTCTATGACCACTCCCTGTTTGCCCTTCACAACCTACCCATGCATAACCAAGGCAGCTTCCTTATCCCAATTGTACTGCCCTCACCCCCAATTTCACACAACACTGATTCCTGTCTGCTTTACCGTTGCTGTCTCACCTCCAGCCTCCATTCTGCTAGATTACAATCACTAAACACAAAGAAAAACCCAATTTGCTCACTCCTTATGTAGCTGGCGTCAGGTCCGTTCTCCTTGAAATTGTTCCACCCAAGGGCCTGTCTATTGAAGAAGCCATTCTTGACTTATTTACGGGAATGTGGGAGCCCCTCTACTGAGAACAAACATGGTTCAAATAAGCTGTTATTTGGGGTGCACTCTACTTAGGACGCTCTACAACCACATTTTAGCTCATTGCACCCTTCACAAAGAAGAAATATCAATTTGCATTTCAGTCTGGTCCTTGACTTCCAAACTGCCCAGGTTCGTCCTTCTGATGCACATTATCCCACACATCACATTGCCTGTGCCCTTAACCCTGGCTCACCCTAATAATCATATAGCTGTAAACAAACATACAGTTCCACTTCTGTAGATGATATGCACCCTACTTGTCTGCGATCGTTGTCTCCCATAAAGAGTTTGAATCTGACATCACCAAAGCCGTGGACTTTGGCAAATTCTACTAGTAATCAAACCTTCTCTTATTGCTATGCTTCCATCTCTGAAAGTTCTCCTTTAATTGCCAGGCCGCATTGAAGACCCCTTTGTGTCCTTGCTCATTTGCCTCCTAGCCCTTTGCCAATTACTTCACCCCTTTATTTCCCTTCCAACAAAGCCAAAATCAGGATCAAACTGATTGCCAATTTAGAGGAGCAGCTGCATGCCTATGCATGCCTATGCAGGAAATACCGCCCCCCTATATCGTTATATGTTGGATGTCTGAGATCGTGTCATGCTTGACACCACCCGTTGTGCCAATATCGCAGCGTATATTCGCAAGAAGATACCCATTAAGACAACCTTATCGAATGTATCCCTGAAGAGACGACAATCTGAGGGAGGAACTCCATGAAGGAATATGAAAAAGAGCAAAGAGAAGCTAGTGACGTCACAAGAGACATGTGTGACGTCCCTAGATACTGGTTGAAGAGGACGTATGGATCTTATAGAAATGAATGATGAAGTAAAGAATTGAGTGAACTTTTAAATGCGAAGATTACACGTCCACGAAGTGCTGCAGAGAATCAACCGTTCAATAATTGTAAGACGCTGAAACGCAGGGTAGACTAAGTCATCATAGAAGCTGGCTATGTGTAGTGAATAGAATGCAGGCGAGACGCCATTGTATAGAAGGTGGACAATCGGGATCATGAATTTTAGTAAGCCAGGACGCATGAGGAAGGGAAAATTGTGTTGCAGCAAGAATAAGCTGAAATCGTGGAGCTGGATGACGAGGCTGTCTGGCCTGGAGTCAAAACTGAAGCAGCCAAGGTCAACTATCCACTCTTGAAAGGAGTGAACATGTGAAGGATCAATCATCTCTTGTTAAGGTGCCACATTTTATTCATTTAAGATATTTAAAACATGCACAATGGACCAAATCGTGGTCTCCTCTCACGTGAGCCAAGGATGAAAATATAATTGAACTTGGAGTTCTAGAACAACGATAGTGAGTGCCCGCACTCCAATGTATTCCCAGAGACAAGGATACTATGTAAGGCCAAGTTCAAAGACAATCTTCATGTCAGAAGGCTTGGATGATGAGAGATGGTGGGCTAATTGGGTGGGGAGATAGAGTCAAGCCCACCTCCTTGCACCTGTGTCTGGGCTTACGTGCTGCTAAGTGAACTGAATGTTCCAGACATGGCACAAGCATGCCAACCAATTGTAGAGGGCCTTATAACGAAGGGCCTTATATTTTGAAGACCAATTGAAAACTGTTTATTTGCCACGTAGTATGACATCACATCTGAAGTATTTTTAGTATATAATCTTGTTATTGTGAAAAGGTCGCTCAGAGAAATCGAGCAAACATCCATTGGTGACCATTGTAACACCCTGTTTTAGATCATTGTTAATAAAACAGTACTTTGCCATCTTTCCTGAGTTGGTTCTGTTATTTGGAAAGAGAGTATTTTGTGAACCCATCCATTACATGCATGCTACTGATGGGCCCTAAACTCGCCATCCTATCCCTGCCAATTCCTACGGCTTGCTTTTCTTCATCCTCTCCAACACCTTCTGCATGGGTCCTCTCCTACCTTATCTCACCCATTGAGGTAGCTACCATCCTGAGGACAGACAACGCACTTTGATCACTTTGCACCAAAGACAATCAAGGATTATTACCCACTCCTTCCTCTCTGCACTGCTCAAGATCTCCCTCACAACTACCATCTTCCCTGTTAAAAGTGGCAACTGTCTTTCCTAACCTCAGGAAACCATTTTCTGACACCCAGCAACTTCATCTACTACTGAACGGGTATTCCCCTACCCCAATTCTCTGAAAATGTGGAGCATGCTGTATTCAATAGAATCACTGACTACTTGCACTCAACTGACTCATGCAACCCCACCAACCCCACCAAATGTGTATTCCAAGTAGCCACTTTACAGAACCGGATTCAGACTCATCTCCAACGTATTCACTTATGTCAACTACTCATTACACCCTTCTATTCCTATCCCACCTTGACCTATTTGCAGCTTTGGTACTGACAACCAACCCTCCCTCCTCCATACCCTCTCTGACATATTCATAAAACATTCTTGCATTCAACTGGCTTGCTTTGTGTTTGTCAAAGAAATCCTCCTCAGTTTCGACCCTCCTAAACATCTTGAATTCTGACTACACCTTACCTGTCACTCCACTACAATCTTGTTTCCCTTATTCACAGTTGAATTGAGCACATCTCTAGCCTTTCACTTGCCTACCCCTCTACTCCTTTGCACTGCTCGATAAAGTACTGAACCTTGCCAACATCGACCAGTGCAGCCTTCTCCTGGAATTTCTCGCCCACGGAAATGAAAAACATTGCAACTGTCCTGGATTAACATTAGTTTTAAACAAACCCCTCCTTATCTTGGAAGCTGCAACCCTGAAACCATCCAGCATCATAACACCCCTTTCATTACCCTTGACTTCCACTACATATACTAGTTATTAGTGCACATGTATTTTATGGTTTGTATCATTGCAATTAAATGCACCAATGTACTGTCTCTCAACTGGCCCCCGCCCCTTACCAAAAACACTTTTAATGCCACTGATGTAAAGCACCTCAGTATGGGAATGCTTTGTTCTGTATTATCAATATTGTGAAGTGTTTTGGGTCTCTGCCCGTATCTTCAATTAAATGCAAAATCCAAATAAATACCATCAAACAAATAGTCTTGCCTCTGTGTCCAAAGAGAACAGTCCATATCTAACAGCAAGGCTATGCCATATCGGCACTGGAAACAATGTTTTCCCTCAATGGGAATTCTCAGGTAAATGCAGCTTGAGTCCCTAGGCAAAGCAAAGACTGAGCTATGTCTTGGCACACCAACCCCCCACTCACTGATCTTGGGAAATTGATGGGTGGAAATATTTTAGCCAAACGTTTTAGCCACTCAGAATTCCTCTATACCACATTCCCTGCCATTCATCTCATCCCATCTGCAACATTGCAAGTGCCAAGCACATGCAAACCGATCTTGAATTTGCTAGCTGAGGATGATAGTGAGCCAGACTAAGGATGTCAATTCACTTCACATGGGACACAATACATGGCAGGTAGCCTTGACATTCCAAAACAGCTCTCACCTGGTGCTTGGTTTACCAGCTGGAAGGAAACGTCATTGGTGATCCTGACTGATCCTGGTAAATAGAGTAAACTTTCAGATCAACCTATGACTTTGTAACTGTTCTGTGTAACTTCCAATTTTTGAGAAAGTATCCTTCTAAACAAAACTATTGCAAGGATTGATGCCAAATCAAGAAACGTGCCATTTTCCTTCGGTGATCGCTGTTGCCTCTAATTATTTTTCTCTATATGCAGATTTGGTTGGCTGTAGTGAGCACCTTAGTTTCCATGTACACAAGTGACTATTTAAAAGAGCAACTTTGTGAGCATGCACAGCTAGTGAACTTACATCTCCGATGAGAGTTTGAAAGGAATTTCCCCTTTCAATCTACAGTAGTTTGTTACAAATCTTTGTAAAAGGTGCATTTTACAACACTTATTTTTCCAAAAACATAGGCTAAAAAAAAGATATATGTTATTATAAAGAGTACTTATCAGCCAGTCCAGACTTCAAGATTACCCAAAGTACCTAACCTAGCAAAGCTATTCCTGTGCAGAGACAAATGTTAGTTTTATGCCACTGGAAAAACACCTATCTGTATTACCAAAAAACAAATATTTCTCATCATAATTGATGCAGCTATCAAAAGATTCAGACAGAATACAATATTTGCAGATGGAATAATGGCAACTAAAAAGAATGTGTTAAAATACATACCAATAGGAGTTCATGTGCCACCTTAATGAAGAGATTCAAGGGCCAGGAGAACATGCCTCTCATAATTCGTGTAAGGATTACAAGTGGATCAGAATAACTGCACCTCAGAATATCATAATCAAAATTCCTGGGCTTCTGCTAACTATTCACGTTACGTTGTCTTGTCCCTTAAAAAAGGGGCGTGATTTGGTATTTTCAGATCAAATGTGATGCCCCCTGGGGCTTCCTCCGAGTGGCGACTTAGAAGGCACTTTTTATTGAATCAGCCCTTTTTGCAACATCTGGTTCTTGCTTTGGTAGGACATTAAATGATAGATATTTGGATCACTGAAGGGGAAGGGACTTCCTTGAGCAGGATTTGAGGATTCTTCAGAAGTGCAAATGGTGGAATATTGTCCTAATCACTATTTAAAATGTCTCAAATATCTATTATGTGCATGCTATAATTAGCCCTTCCAAGAACATCAGTATTGCTCCTCTTTAAGACTCTACTTTTATTGAAAACCAATCAGTCAATATTAGAGCAATGATGTGGTCTTTTGTGTCTGTATTGCAGCTTCTCTTCTTTAGAACTCCAGGACTGTGGGTGAGAAACTGCTTGTGACCAATTATCGTGAAGCAAATTATGATACAGCAAGAGCGGAATGTGTGAAAGCTGGTGGTCTCGTGGCCACACCAAAGACGGCAGCAGAGAATGCTGCCATCCAGGAAATTGTAGTTATGACAGGGAAGCCTGCCTGGCTTGGGATAAATGACATACAGACAGAAGGCACCTTCAAATACCCCAATGGAAACAATATTGCATATGCCAATTGGTCGCCGAAAGAGCCGAATGATGGCAACGGGGTTGAGGACTGTGTAGAAATAGTGAGTCTTGGCAAATGGAATGACAAGTCATGTGGGGAACGACGATTGGTCATTTGTGAATTTTAAATGGTTTTTTGATTTGGAATCTTTTCCCTAGTGAAGAGTATGTCAAAAGTCATTGCTCTGATATTAAAGAAATGTACCTTTTTTATTGGGTCTTGTTAGAATGCTCATGGGGGGCAATCACATTATAGATTCCAGCCATACCAGCTCAGTAACTGGGCAACCAGGACAGAGCCTCCACAATATGACTCATTTTCAAAAGTTCATTCAAGAGAACTTGTTCATTGACAGTAATAACAAATGGCAATGATATGTTCTAGGCAACGTTAAGTTAATTAAGAACTATATGACTTACCTCAAATCATCTTTTCTCTGGAGGACATCAACAGAGCATAAGATTGCCGTCCAAGTGAAGGCCATCCACAGTGAATATAAAGCAACAAAAGATAATTGAATCAAAGATCAACTGCCAAAATGGTTGACTGGAAAGCTATTAAGAGACAGTGGGCCTCATCAGGGGTTGGGTGGAGCAGCACAAATAAAGCAGTAATGCTATTACTGCCGCATTACCGCTCCACCCAATCCTGAATTTGGGCCTAAAGCTGAAGATTTACCTCCAGCTCTGAGTTGGAGGTAAATCTCAATCTTTCTGCCCAGTTTTGGTGCTATTACCACCAGGGCTATTACCGCTCGCCGTAATAGTGCCGAAAATCCCCATAGAGTTCTGTGGACTCTCAAAAAAATTGGTAATTACTGCCTTACCACTACTAATCGCCCCGGACCGAGTAGTGGTAATGCTATTTGCATTGGCAGTATCCTGGCTAAATTACCGCTGGGATACAGCCAAGGCCCTGATGAGACCCAGTAATAGTCAACGGTTTGTAAAAGTAGACAGCATCCACGCATTACGATGCATCAACCACTTTGTTTGGTGGTTTAAGGCTGCAGAGTTAGAATGAAAATTAATATATGCTGCAACCATCATCCACAATTTACCCGGAGTGCAGGCTGCATTTTTACTGATATGCTAACATCGACCAAAAGATTGCAGGAATACATTTTGCAAAAATGATGGCAGCTGAAATAACTACTTTTTTTTTTTTTTTTAATTGTGTTACAATTTTTACAAAAATCCGAGCAGTGACAATTTATTGAATTGTTCATTCTTAATTCTGAGTGAGATCTTTAGCAAAAAGGCCAATTTCACAAGTTCAGTTTTTCCAGAAACAGAGACAGACCGATAGTGCACCTTCTGTTGTTACCGCTAGCCAATAGGACCCATAGATTTTCTAAGTCGAGGCTGCTTTTATATTTCATATTTATGTTTTGTTCTTTGGGTGGTATCTGGGAACCAAGCTACGCTCTCGTTGATGGTTCTTTCTAATTCGATTGTTGGCTCTTCAGCTTGAATACACTTTTTTTGTGGTTGTCGGGATTGTAATGGTTAGGATGTGTTTTCAGCCAATATGTTAGTTTGGTGCATTTTTTTTTATTCCATGAAGCTTGAATAAATGATCTATTTTACAGAGTAATCTTGTGCAACAATTAGGTTAGCAAATATTTAGGGGTTACCATTTTATTGTTTTTCATCTAAAGCATGTTTCCTCGTGTGACTTGTGTTTCTGGTGTGGAGTGCAGTTTACTTGCATTTTTGTTAAATCATTTTTTTCTGTCTCTACAACTCAGTGGCACCTAAAGAGTTTGACTGAATTTTTGGGATAGCCTCACTGTCAGATAGAGGCTGTCGACCCACAGCGTAATATACGAACATTTTTCCTACCAGTGTTTCAAATCGTATGTAAAGAAACATGTGACGCCATGTTAATGTAGATTCACTGAAGCTTGAGATGTGATAACATTTTGGGGACTAACTGAAAATATTATGACATGGAATATTGCTTGACCTTTCGAAGTCACATAGATCATCCATCAAATAGTTAAGCTCAAAAGTGAGGAGAAAGAAACAGTGCAGAAACTAAAGGTCCTAGCAGTTTTTTATTTAAAAAAAGATCTCTCAAATACAAGAGACCGAAGAAAATATAATACTAAGTTTGGGAGGCTGCTCGAACAGAGGTTTGAACAGAGACATGGGTTTCATCTCTCATTACGTGGAACTTTGAATCCTCGCCCAGGAGCCAGCACAGCATGTGAGCACTGCTAATGTGTTCCTCTGATTCCCGTAGGTGCTAGCAATTGCACTCCTTTGCAAAGCAGGGTTCCCACATTTACAAACATTAGCAGTTTAATGAGCAGAGTAGTGCAAAGTATTATTAAATGGGAGAATCACTGCTGGCACTGATTATGCCATCTTTTTGTGACAACTTTGGAGAGAAAACTATTGAAGAGAAAATCCTGGGTGGGATCAAAATATTACATTCAGTGGCTGCAACAATATTTGTGGCTCACACCCTGAGGAGAGAATCTCAGTTACCACATTGTATGCATTTGGTTAAAAGGCATTTTACAGCAGCCATAGCAGCTGGTATGTACACCAAGGATGCCAGAATTGTGTGTGGCAAATTGAAGGCAACTGTCGCACCTACAGCAGCAGTCCCCTACCCATATCACTCCAGTGTTCAAGGTGACATAATACAAGCTCTGGTATTTTCGATGGAGGGGTGGAAAGATCGGTCCACTGCTTTCTGGGCGAGATGGGAAAGAAGTGGAGACGGGATATACTGATGAGCTGGCTGAGAGGAGGAGCAAACGCTGTGGAGGAGCAGGAGGTGGCATGTTCTTGGTATCCACTGCACAAATAAACTGAAGAGGTGGAGAATAATAACGATGAACATGAGCATTACATTCGTGTTTTTGTAACATACAGTATCAGTAGAGTGCACTTAATCATAACTGAATTACATCTAACAGAGGATAAACAATGTAGATACGGATATGGGCCATGTGTCTGCAGTGGGTTGCGCAGGCCGTGCACAATATGACTACAAACAACAATAATTGCAGATCGCCAATCTACTTCAAACCTGCAAGGAAACACCATGAATTTACCGCCAGCAAGAGATAAAGCGGCAGCTCCCCCCACCCACGGAGTCCTGTGAGCCAGGTACACTGAAACTCCCCTACTACCTTACCCTACTCTCACGTTCCAGCAAAGACAGTATATATACACCCTAGAGCAATTTTCCTCAGCCCTCAGACGACCCTTTTCCACCCACTCCAGCTTTGATCACAGCTTTCCCAGACTGCAACCAATCATGGACAGGGTCCCAAATATCACCAGGCCTAGATCTATCAGACTGCAGCCGAAATACTCCTGCTCAATATCGCAACACTATGCCAGGTCTGCCAGCCACTTTGCCGCGGTGCCGCTGGAGTCACAGGACTTGACCACTGCATTAAAATGCAGCGCTTCGCCAGAAGCATACATATGGACAATAGTTTCCACCTTCCCTTAGAGACCCCAGGATGCCACCCAAGCATACAGCAAAGGATGTCCTTAGGGACTTCTAGGCCTATCATACACCTTGTCATTTCTGCTACATGCTGCCAAAACGTACTAGGGAAGGCAGTGAATCTAGTATTAGCACTTTTACATTTAGGACACCAACCGTCATTTGTTAGATAACATTTCCTCTGGACCTCAGGTGAAATATAGGCTTGATGAACTTTTTTAAATTAAATGAGCTTAAACCTGGGGTTAATCGCTACTTTCCTAGAGTATAGGCACATATACCGCCACCTCTTGTCCCCCAAGTCTAGGCCAATATCTGCCTCCTATTGTGCCCTACATGCTAATGCCTCCTTTGGAGCTGAGTTTAGTGCCATCTGGTTGGTTGCTGAGGCTACCCTCTGTGCATTTGCCTCATTGGCAAGGTACTTCAAAAGGGGAAAGACCTGTGGATCATTGGGAAAGGTTGGTGACCAGGCCCGAAATGCCTTGCGAACCCTAAAACACAGAAATGTCAACCCAAACGTGCCTTCTATTTTAGCACTAACTTGCTCCCAGGACACAAACGGTCCATTATATTAAACATTATTTACCCCGGCATGAGACCATTCCCTCTTAATCCTACCAGTGAATGTTGGAGCCAAGCATAGAATATCCCACACCACAACTTCAAGGGTATATTGGAGGGACACTTGAATTTCGTGGCACAGACTTCGTAATGCATGGAATGTACATGCCGCAGGGACAAATGGGCACCGATCATAAATCTGCTTAGAAATCCTGGTGCTCTGTAACAAGTACGGGTACGCCACCCTCTTCTCTATCCTGACATACGGGAAGAACTGGGACCCTAAATACTCTCCCTAAATACTCCCCTCCTAGAGCCCTCCGCTCAGTCTCATCCAACTCTGCAGGTCAGCCGTTTCTCCAAACAGACATGTGGGGGTAGAACCTTATCCTCTGCAGGTGCCTCATTCTGGAACAGCCTCCCTGCCTCTCTCTGTCTTGAGCCGGATCTCCTCAAATTCTGGAAACGCCTCAAGAACTTCCTTGTCTCTTCCTTGTTGTCAGCTCAGGGCCTCCTCTCCTCACTGCACTACTGGATTCCCAGATCGCCGGGTGATATCTTGGCAAGGATGCACTGGGGACAATACAGCTTTGACCACCAGACTCACGCTACAGTCAGCCTCACTCCCTGTTGTCCAGGATTCACACTTCTGGGCCAAAGTAGACCCAGGCCTCCTCCTCTCGGTCTACACGCTCAGAGCTTAGAAAGCAGCAACCATCTTAGCTGCGAGCTGTCGAGCCCCCCGGCCCTCAACACCCCCGAGCATTATGTTGGTTTTGTACCTTCAGAGTTCAGGCTACAACACATGATCCTGGAAGCCACTGACACAGCAGAGGAGAAGGGGATGGAGGAAGAAGACACAGACACAGTTCCAGAGATGGGAGGGAAAGACAAAATAAATCCTCTGCCTTTGTACAGTGTCTTTCAAATACATTCTGGCAAATCTGAAAGTGCACACTGTCATGTGTATCAGCCACATCACTAATGCCACCACCACCAACACCTTTACAGCCAGATAAGCATAGTAGGACATGTCATAGCCCACTACACCAATGGAAAGTGTATAGTTTCTTCCTTCATACTGCACAACAAACTACACATCTCTCTACGCAAGAGAGCTGATTACTGTAGGAAGGATGAGACTAGAGTCAGTGTCACATCTTTACAGTGCCATATGTTGAAGTACCATGTACAGGATTGGGATTCACTCGTGATCAATCACAGCCCTTCCAATACCAGCAACCAATCTCATACCAGGCGAAGTCTATATTGGGACCCCAGGAAACATCGCTCCTTTACCTTTCAATCGGATGCTAAGAGTCAACATACTTCCCTAGCAGCAGTGCATGGTGCATGCAGGCATAGCAGTGATCCCCACATTGCCAGGTAATCTAATAGAGGCCTTTGTACAGGGACCCAAAATATTGCTGGTCAGATGAAGGTGTGCTTGCTCTCAATTGCTTAGCGACAATGTTTTCTTTGGACCTCTTGCTTTATTCTTACTTAGATAAACCCAGTTTCCTTTGATTTAAGCTAAAAGTTGATCAGCACTGGGACCTCTCAGTAACCATTTATTTGCATGCACATGTGTTTTTGAGTTTTAATACTGGGAAAGGCACTAGATCCGCTGAGTGCCCCTCTCTAGAAAGAACATGGCATGATAACCTGTTCTGTGGTTTTTTCCCACTTTGAGAGTCCGCAGCCATCGCTTTTTGCTCACTGGACCTTTCACAAAGAAAAAATACCCATTTGCATATCAGTCTTTGTCCAGCCCACAAGGGCAGTCGAGCACCGAAATGCCAGGCAAACCTCCTTTGAACAAGAGTACCAAAAGCAACCCCATTCACGTGCTTAAGCCTTGTTGAGCCTCACCAGTGAGGTGGAGCTTTGCCTGTCTGAGCACATTGAGCAAGGTGTCCACATCTGGGCTCCCCCAGGTAACGTAGGGTGACCAACCCCAAGTTCCTTGCAAAAATACAAAAAAGGTAGCAGGCACCCCTCACTAAAAAGAACATGCTATTATAACCTGTTCTGTTTTTTTCCCCACTTTGGGAGTCTGCAGCCAATTGCTTTTTGCCCACTGTACTTTTCACAAAGGAGGAATATCCATTTGCATTTAAGTCTTTGTCCTACCGACAAGGGCAGTCCACCACCAAAATGCCAGGCAAACCTCCTTTGAACAAGAGTACCAACAGCAACCCCTCTGACCACAGTGAACAAGTGGTTAACGTCTGGGTTCCCCAGGTAACTTAGGGTAAACAACCCCAAGTTCCTTTCAAAAATACAAAAAGGTATAATTGTCCAACATTGTTGCTACCCTATTAATTAGCAAGACTGTGCATATCCTTTGCCTTTTCTTTTTACTTTCTGAGAAAGAAATTATTGCTGAGGCCAAAAGACACGCTCACACTTCAGCAGAGCATTGCAAGAAATGAACTGTGGCAACTGCTACGACACAAACTGCACATCACAACTTGAAATCTGCATGGTTAGAGTAAACGAATTCTCATCTCATTTTCGGTGATGGCAAAATAAAGACGATTGATTACCAGACAAACAGGTGGCATATCTCCAGTTCCTTCCTGACTAGCCCAAACTGCCTTTCAGACCTAATTTCGTATGGATACCGCCACCTGACCATCAAACCTTCTGGAAAAGTGTAGATTCAGCCTTCTGGCACACTATTCTCACTTCCCACCTTACACAAAGAAACCATTAATGGTGAGGCTAGTCCCATCTCACTATTGAGAACATGGAAGGACATGCAACTGTACTGGTTCCGGTTCCAAATGGCAGCTGCCATAGGACTTCTGGTCTTGCGTCCTCAGCTAAGGGGCATAGGGCCTCCACCCCATGACCATTTCTGGTCTTTTTGAATGGCTCATTGTCCGAACCAGCTTGCGCCGGTGTGATTCATTGACCTTAGTCCAGCAACCTTGTCCCACTGACCTGGAATCAGAAAAGCTCATAGCAGTTCTGGTGCACATATGCAGTCTAGTGCAAAGAGGATACTACTTGTTCACCACCGACATGAGAATGAGTGTTACATAACTAAGGTCCGCTGAAAGAAAGTAAAATAATAAACACTACAGAGCAGAGACTGACATCATAGGGGAAAGTTAGCAGAATAGTCCATTGGGAATATATTACTGGAACGAAAGAAAAAAGCCAGACTTCCCCTAGCTGCTTCATTGTTATTTTATTGTTTATTTAATTCTTTACTAGAGTAGCCTGGGACTACGCGCTACCAAAGACCCCCATTTTGCACTTCTAGTGCAACACTATATTTCCATCAAGCAACTGGAAACATAAGAATAACAATAACTTTCCCATTTTCATAATTTTGTTAAAAGAGTGCGAGTTTGCGGGAGCCAGGCCATATTGCCTTTACTGTTCCCTAGATATACATTCTAGCATTTGCAAATATACTGTATGTTTTTTGACATCATAGGTGCTGCATATCTTGCTGAAGCTCACAGGACTGTTCACACGTATCTTGGAATACAATGGATGGGAACAAATCATCTTAAGCACTATAGTTTGAGGCTCTGGAGGGTGTGCCATTCAACAATATGCTCTCCTGCTTGCTCCAACATCTACAACCGCACACAAGGATACCCACCAGAATAACAAAGAACAATATTACACATACCACTATGTTAAGATCAGGCTGCTCAGTGACTTCCTTATTGAAAACACATAACACAGTGGAGTACATAGATTTACCACATGATGGGCGATCTGGAATGCCTTCTTCTGCTTGTTAAACACTACTTCTACACCTGACGTCTCTTTTTGCTATGTGTTAACTTCTTTACTTCTCGAATTAAATCTAATTAATATATTCTCAAAATGTTTAGTTACTAGCATAGACCATGTCATCAACATTGCTACCTGTAACGTCACCACCTTCAGCTGGTCAAAATACATATAACTGTTGGATTGCTGTTTATTATAATACATGTATGTTGTCAGCAGGGACAAACACCAACTCTATACACCTGTCCTCTCCTTCTCCACTTAATGTAATACCCGAGCTCTACCATCCCAACATATCCTGTTTCCCACTGACACTGCCCGCACTCTTGTTAATTTACATATACATTGCAACTGTGGTGGATGTAAGGGCCATAACTTCCAAGTCAAACCAATACCCAACCATAGCTCAGAATGTATTACTGGGGTACTGGTTGGTAGCTTGCAAGACATCTGGGATATCACACCTCCCACACATCTCGATGTGTCACTCAGTGCCAGTTGCATCCTGCCATGGGCTAGCACAATTAGTAGGGGCCTATATTTCTTTCACTGGTCCCCTTGCCGTGAACGTGCCTTCTCAGTATCCACAACTCGAGCCACTGTATTGCCAGAGGTCTCTCAATGGCCACAAAAACTCTTCCCGGTACACTTGAATCATTTCCTAGCTGCTGTAAAGGATATTTTCACTGATGGCGAGAATCAAAGAGTTGAGGAAATCTTCCACTTCTTCATGTCCCAATGAAGTTACCACCCAAAGGGGATCACTTCTTTTATCTATTTTATTATGATGTCACGGGTAATTGTACTGAGTGTCCCAATAACCTTAATCTCTCTGATGTAGGTGTCTGTATTGGTGAGCTGTGCCCCAGAGGTTAGTCCTGTTGCTCTTTCTAAATATCCCTAACAACCATTTATATGTTGATGCTGATAAATACCACCAGGCCCAAGAATAGTATCACCCCTATCCTAAACCCAATCCACTGGTTCCTTCTTCCTTCTCCTCCTGAGGACCTTACCCATCAGTTACTGCAGCTGTATGGCAGCACCCACATAGTGTAGACTAGCTGCAGCCCTGTATGTACAATCTCACGATACCTGCTAAAGGAAAGTCATATCAACACCATGTGATGGTCTTCAATATCTGCTATTTCCCTCTCCTGGAGTGTACAGCCAAAAAACAATAGTGATCAGAGGCATGAGAGGGCTCAGGATAAATTTCAGTTGGTCTGATAGTATCTGTATAAGTTAATGCATTTACCTCTCAGATCCTTAGGACTATGTTTGGAGCTCCTAGATTTGTGATCTTCTACAAGGACAAAAACACACTTGCCATCCAGCATCAAATGTATGAGGGCCTGAAAAGGGTAATGGATCTGATACAAACTCAGCTGGCTTCAGAAGAAATCCCAATTATAAACCTACCCCACACTCCTAATTGCCCCAAAGCCCACGGTTGCCACCCTGCTAGCTCACTATATAGCTCCTGCTATACCATTGCAAACTGTCAATTTCTGAAGTTGCTATCACCTGTGAGCATTTGGACCCACTTCTTGGTCCAAAAGAAACATATTGCAAACCATCGGGTAGGGGAAATTAAGAATAAGAAACAGACAAAGGAACCAATGGAAACTCCAACTTATTGCAGATAGGCCTTTCTGTCTATACAGCAGGGGAAACCTTTTTATAGTGAGTGACATGCACCCAAGCCTGCCAATCATTCATCTTAATTGCAAAGTTGTTTGACGGTATGATCTTGAAGGGCCCACGTCAGCATGGGATCAATGCTGAATTTCACTGATGCATTTTCAACATAACATGATCCCCTGGCTGGAGAGTGTGTGTGTGTGTTTCTGGTGCTTCAGCAAGGCGAAATTTACCTGGTTATAAATTGAACTGACAGAAATAATTAAGGAGCTTACATTGTCAAAAAGGTTTTCATCATTTAGATGCAAGTGTGTGCCAACTGTCCTAAAAGGTGGTGTTGAAGGCAGCCTCATAAGGTTCCCATCAAAGACGTTGTGCATGCTAAGTCCTGTCTTCCTCTTTAGGGTGTGGATGCTTTGGAGACTAAGGGGGTCATTCCGAGTATGGAGGTAACCATGCCGCTATTAGCGGCATGGCTAACCCAATACCGGGTACCGGGTCTGATCCTTGAATGAGGAACAACCCGAGTACACATCCAACACCACCAGGAGATATTGCCAATTGTTGCAACGGGAAAGCTGAAAAAAATCCAATCTGGTAGAGATTATCAAATGGTCAATAAGGAGATGGATGAGCCCCCTGTGTGGGGGGACTGACCTTTTCAGCAAAACAAAAGTTTAGAATTCATCTTAAACCTCTGGCATTGCTCTGTGCAACACACCAGACCATTGTTCTTGTCTGGCAAGCCATTACACAAGGGGAAAGACTGTGTGCAAACATTATTTTGTAGGCACAAAATGCACCTTTGGCAATACTCTTGAGCCAATTTTGCAAACTTGGGTGTGAACTAATATTTTTTCAGTCATTATCATTTCACTTTTTCCACATGTGCTTGACCATGGTATATTCTTACAAGGTGTGAAAGCAATATCTTTGGGGTAACCAACATACCTTGGCCGTCTCTCTACGGGGAGGCCTTACGCAACCGACATGCCTTTCTTATCCAACACTCCTAACTTCAGTGTGTATTTTCCTGCATCAGGCCAATTCTTCTAAGGTTTTGTGAGATAGTTCTGGTGCAATCTTTGTTGAAAGGATGCACTCATCCCGCAATTCTTTCACTGGTGTTAGCCTTGCTGTTGAGCCTGCAAAATCGACTCCACGGTTTATCTCATTATCCAGCAACTTAAATTCTAGCAAGCCTTTCTGGAAGCCTTATAGCATCTTAGAGCTCTCTTACTTACTGACTGTTCTTAATAGGGGAACCAGTGGATGTCAAAAATCCCCTCTGTTTCCAGAGTTGACCAAAGTTGTGGGTTACCCCAAAGACGTACCTAGAATCAGTATACATGTTGATAGATAGTTGATCTGCAAGCTGACAGGCCCAATTGAGTGCCACCAGCTTTGAAATGTGCATGGATGTAACCTGAGGCAGTCTTCCACTGTCCACCAGCTCCCTACGAGGCATTAACACATCACCAATTTTCCATTTTGATGCCGATAACATGACCCATCCACAACATAAATTAGATCAGCATTAGGTAAAGGGGGGTCCGACATGTCACTTCAAGGTGTCAGTAGATGATTAGTAATAGCAGTTCCTTCATCCTTCATGGGGTTCCATATCTTGCAGTTTAGCATCCTGGGAACTGAGTAGCAGAGATGTCGGATTCTGCACTGGGCATTTAGTTAAAATGATGTTAGAAGAATTCAGCAATGATATCTCATATTTATTAGTATTTGACATGGACATATGTTAAGTCTTGCTTTTTGAAAATAAGTACACTGCCAAGTGAAGAACTGCACCTTGCAAAAAGGGAGCCCAGAATGATGTTCTCGCACTGTTGCACCACTAGTGAGAATGCAGCGACTGATCGTAAACAAGGTAGCAATCCTGCAGCAACCTGGTCCAATTCTTTACCAAGATCTGATACAGCTTATTGTGAAACCCATACTTCTGAGGTAAAATAAACAGGATAAATCCATTTTTCTTACTTCAGTACAAGGCAAATCCCTTTTTTATAACCAGACAACCCCAGGTTGCACTTGTATGTGTGGCAGTGCTTTGTCAGGTGGCTGGGATGGACCTTGCTGTCATGCTTGACATGCGATGACAGCGTTCAGGTGTGATAGTGCGTACACTAAAACAGTATATAATTTTCTCTAAAGACCTGCTGCTCCCTTAGTTAGTGGGAACTTAATATGTACCAGCTATTTCCAATGTGCGTTCTTTAGTCCCCTTATCTTAGCTTTAGTCTGCCTATATGTGGCTTCCTCCAGCCATGTAGTATACACCCCAACTGTCTAGCCCTCACATTTCCTTTCTGTTTCTCTAATGCCAGCGTCAGCGCCCCAAGTGTCTCCAAAGAAAGGTCCCTTCTAGTGGAAACTGGGTATACCTGTTAAACTTGCACTTAGAACTGTTAAAATTGGTGTAAATGAAATTAGCATGATTACCCCTTGGAGGGATCTCCGCACTTTTTTGTTTGTTCCCTGCCCATCTCAGTCCCTTGTTTTATTACCAAGTGCCGGTTCGAAATCACCCCATGGCAGTAGCCCCTGTACCACCGACTCTTTGAGTCCACTCCTTTGTGGCCCTTAGAAGGGACAGGGTTTAACAGAGACTCTGTGGAGTGGTCTGGAAAAGGACTATGGGGCCCTCACTCCATGCACACTCTCCTCTCCCTCTTTATGTTGTGTGTGATTAATGTTCTCCCTTTCCCTTACTTGTTTCTTTTCTCTTCCCTCTATGGAACAGATATCCAAACAGAGAGAGGCCGTATCAAAGGCATTCAAACAGACCCCATTCATATATAAAACCAGAACCAGAATACAACAAAGACCATATTCAGATACACCATAGAGCCCACAGTCTTAAACAAGACCAGCTTACTGAAGTTATCACTGGCAATATTTTGCCGGATATATTTCAGGGCATCAGTAAAACATAACGGTCAATACCACAACAATACAAGAGGCAGAAAGGACTACCACAATGTAATACCCAACTCAAAACCACCAACCCTTGTTTGCATATCCCTGAAACCAATCTTCCTGTCACCTGACCATCTTAGCAAGCACTTGGCTCTCCTTGGCGGCTGATGCCAGCGCACCACCAGTATGCCTCCTCATCCTGATTACCGCTTGGAGTTTTGAAGCTGGACTCCTTTCAGTCATGCATAAGGGGTGTTCTAGAGGAGGTTGTTTATAGTTGTCATGATGTGCCCACGCTGTGCAATAGGTCCAATTCACAGTGCCGACTGTTATGGTAAACAAACTCTCATCTCGTTTTTAGTGGTGGCAAAACAAAGGAGATGTATTCGTTTGCGTGAAGGATAAACAAACATCACCCAACCAATAACCCGTTCTTTCCTGACTCCCCCGACCCAGTAGTTTCATAGAGATACAGGCACCTGCCCATCACATCTTATGGAACGTGTAGATTATGTCTTCCGGCACTCTATTCCCACCTCTCTCCTTACACAGAAACACCATGCATAAAGTGGCCATTCCCTTCTCGCTACTGATGACAAAGAATGACATTTAGCAGCATTGCTTCCAGTTCTACATGGCCACCACCATAGAACTTCTGGTCTCACCCCCTCATATGAGGGGCTTAGGACCGGCCTCCATGACCATTTTTGATTTTACTAAATTGCTCATTGTCCAAACCAGTTTTAGGCTATGTCATTCACTGGCCTTAATCCAGCGACCTTATCCCAGTAACCTGGGATGGTCGGAAAGCCTCCTCATACTCAGCAGTTTTAGAGCAAATGCACATTCCAGTTCATAAAGACACTACTTGTCCACCGCCAACGAAGGAAATGCTTCACCTAACCAAAGTGCACTAAAAGAAAGGAAAATAATAAACACTAAGCACTGACATTATAGAGGAGGGAGCAGAGACTGACATTATAGAGGAAAGTAGGAAAGTGAGCAGAAAGTGCATTGGGAAGATATTCCTGGAAATAAAACGAAAAAAACTTCTCAAGCTGCTTCATTGTTAGCTTATTTTATTATGTATTTAATTATTTACTAGTGTAGCCTGGGGACTGCACACTACCACATCATGTACCATCCACTGGAATTACACCTTTTACACATTGAACCCAGCTAATTGATCAATTAAAGTCCATTACTGTCATTATTGCAACAGTTATAGCTTTGTTTTAGATGGGGCATTCTTCAGTTTAAGACAGTGGATCCCTGTTCCATGCTATAGACTTTTGAGGATGCCAAGTGTGTTAACCGGTACACTACACGATTCAGTGATGTACTGCCACTAGTGTACCAGTTAGACCTGAACTTGTCTAAGATGATAAGAGTCAATGAGTTAGCTAGTGATACTATTGAAGAGAGGCTGTTGAGGTGTGTGCTTTCAACCTTGCATGGTGGTCCAAGCATAGCCTGAAGGAAAAGTAAAATGTAAGTACCTTCTGGCGTTATTTCTAAACCCAACCTTCAAGATTAAAAAGGCCACTTTTCAGCTGCATAGGGTAGATGAGAACTCAGTGAACCCAGCAGAATAAGACACTGTTAAAATGTGCAAAGAATTAACAGATTTAGTGGTTTTAAATGCAAAAGAACTCTATGCTCAGGGAACCCTTAGAAATGTCAAGAAAGTGGTCCAAATTCTCCGAGTCATTTACATCTCCATGAGATGCACAATGGCACAAAGATGCACAAGGGAACACAGGTTTAAACTCAGAAAGTGCACAGACAAAGGAACAAATAATGGCACATTCATGGAATGTGCATGGTTGTACCGTATCTATCGAGATGTGCCTAAAACAGATGAAAATCATGTCAAACATATGACGATGCATCCGAAACTGTGCGCATCATGTAAGATGGGTCAATTATGGGTCAATAAGTGGAGAAATCCAGGAAGTTCGCAGAAAAACTGCAGAGAACACTGGCAAGCCACAACTTTGCATCTTCTTGCATCCAGGATAATTAGAATGCATCCAGGACGTGGCATGCTGATGATCAAGAGGAGAAAGAGCAGAGGGTCACTGAGGAGGTGGTAGAGTCATGGTTGAATTCATTAAATAAAGACCATGAAGACACCCTCTACTGCCTCCAAAGACAGCGTCCCAGCCTTGCTGCCAGGGCAACGCTCTGGGGCGTGCTGACAACTATTGTCAATTCCCTGGGTGTTGCCCGAAGAACCATGAAGGAAGTGAAGAAGTGCTGGGGCGATATGAGGTGCAGGACCAAACAGAAGCTGTCAGACATGCACAGCCATGCCAAGCACACAGGAGAAGGACCATCCAGCCAAACCGCCCTGATCCCACTGGAGGAGGAAATTGCTGCCATGATGCCCACAGTGGCAGTAGTCAGCACTTGGGGACCAGACACATCTGAAATACCAACAAGTGAGCAATACGAGTGGATCATGACCTGTGTCTGCATGTACATGTAATGTGTGTGGTCATTGTAGATATCCTTCCACTGTGTGACACTCATTCATCACACACCATGGCCTGTTGAGCAGAATGTCTTCCTGGGGTGATTATTTGGTATCCTGCATTCGTATTACGCCCTCACATGACACACCCTACCAACTTTGATAATTTTAAATTGAGTGCAATGTCATATGGGTCATTAGTGTACATCTGTGTGTCGTATCATCAGATCACCACCTTTGACCCACTATAAGTATTGAAGCATACTTGGTGCATTAAAATTCTCGTATGTTGACCTAAATGACATGTACAGCCTATGTACACCTCAGATATGTGACCAATGCATTTTTTTTCGATAGAAGTCTAGTCTGTTACATGTTACATTTCTAATTCTGCACTCTCTTTTGGTTTCTTTGAGATTCATCGGATACAAAGGGAATGGCCTAAAAACTTGCCTGAGAACTGGCCGAACATCTGAACATCCGTGCCAAGTGATGTCTCCGACCACAGCAGCTGAGCTGTGGAATGCTGTTGGCCTCAGAGATGGGCATGAGAACAGCCCTCCCTCCTGAGAAGTATGCAGTGATGCTGTTGGCTCAAGTCCCAAGGCTGCTAGAGGCTGTCATTCAAAGACAATCTGCTGTTACGAAATGTGCTTTCTTTCTCCCTGTTCGGGAAATGTTATCATACGTACTGTTAATGGGAGGAGAATAATATGTAGCTTCTGCTTTGTACATAAGCATGAGTCAGGCCTGGAAGGAGCAGAAACGAATGCAGCCCTCACAAGCACTGGTGTGTGTTAACATTACAGAGCTTTTTGATCCCACTTCTGGCCTTGTGTATTATTTGTGTCCGAGTGCCGAGTGCCTAAAATGCCCGAGAAGGTGTGAGGGTGCTGGATGAGCAGTGGTATCGTGGGGAGCAGGATGAGTCTTTGACATGTGGTGTCGATACCGGGAGCTCCCCTTGCAGAGGTGCATGACTGGAGATTACAACAATACAACAGGTAAGTGAAAAGAGTTTTTCGCTCTACCTGTTGCACGTTTGACTAATGGAATTTGTGAAATTTTGAGTATTCAGGGACTCTAGGACTAATACTGAGATAGTGCATCAGAGTGCTGTAGTGATACAGTACAGGGTTGCATGGGCAACTACAGGACTAAAATAAGGTCAGAGCATTCTTAGGCACCTGTGATACCGTCAGAGAACCTGTCGTGGAGAGGCGGTGTAGGGTTGATGCTGTAAAGGGCACAGAGTGGGAGTGTGAGTTCCGAAGCTTGAGTTAAAGTGGAATAAAACAGATTACAGATTACAGCTACAGTAACAGTATGGCAGATGCCGGTCCACTGACCAGGCAAAAGGCTGGGGCAGATCTGTCATATAAGTCGCGGGCGAGGGCTGTGCTGGAGAGGTTGAACAGCATGGTGAACACCTGGGGTGTGGTCCCCAGTCGGTACAAAGGAAGGAGGTGGGGGCTGCCCAGGAACATCAGTTACAAAGGGTACCACAGGGAAGGGACAAGGGAGATAGTGCTGAATTACAAGTGAAGCACAAAGAAATGACAAAGGGGATGAAGGTAGAGCATGATCTGAGACCCTCTGAATTTGCAGTAATAGTAATGCTTACATACATTTTCATGAGGGCCACAATATGGCGGCTGTTGCCAGATGAGATAAGGAGGGTGGTGGAAGGGAATCTGGATGTGGAGGAAAGTTAAGATCCGCCCTGGGGTGGGCATACATTCTGAATGCAGCTGATGACACATGGTTGAGAATGAGAAAAGCAGTGCCAGTGAAGGTGTGGGAGGAGGGAGAACACACAGAGGGGCAGGATTATGAGGTGCCTGTGAGGGTTGGGGTGGGTGTTGCAGAACGCTCTGGAGGTGGCTCTATGTATTTCTGGGAAAGGGGAGGAAGTGGAAGAGGGGGGAGACACGGGCAGGCTGGGTACCGGAGGAGGCAACTGTGTGCAACAGAGGGGAGAGAGGACATTTTGGAAAAAAAGAGATGCAATGAAGGATTTGGCAAACGAGGTCCTGACAGCATGGTGGGAGACATGTCTGGACAAAGGGGCAATACATAAACAGGATTTCAGAAGGACGGGTCACTGTGCAGTGTGCACCTTAGAGGGGGCAGTGAACAAAATGCCAGTGAAAGGTGTAGGGTCAGGCGAATACATGTCAGAGATTGTCAAATCACAACAGAATGCTTTCAGGGCATGTGCACCAGAGAAGGACATTGACAGGCCAACAGATAAAGAAGGTGGTCAGTGTCAGCGTGATTTAATAGTGTTTGGGGGGAAAGAGCACAGTATGGTGAATTACAATCAGTGGTGTTGGCTCTGGGAAGAAGTAAGATAACTGCATCGGATCAAGAGTGGCCTGTGGGACACGACAATGACCTACAGCCACAGCTAATGGCATCCATAGAAAATGAGGAGATAAGGAGTGGCATGTGATGAAGGGACCACAGCTTGAAGTGGTGGAGATTATCCTACAGAAGAGCAAGAAGGAAGGTCAAAGCAAATGTGAGCGACTCCTGGCCATTTGGAAAGGGCAAGATGAAGAAATGATGCGGCATATCAGTGCAGAGAAAAGGCAAGACAATGCATTTCAGTGTCTGACAGAGATGGCCTGGTGGCCCATGGCAAAAGAAGACTGGCAGGAGCACATGGAGATTTGTGTGGACTATTGGAAGAAAAAACAGAAACAGGAGCAAAAGAAGGAGCAGTTCAAGCAGATGGATGTGAAAGGCACACGGTGGGAAGATTGGCTGTTGTTTGTTCTCCATGGATTACTGAAAGAGCAGTCAGCGACCAGGTATTCACCATGCAAGATGCTATTTGGGAAAAATATGACAAGCACTGGCAAGTTTCTGCTGACACTGATTGTGGGTGCACCTAGGGACTGGGAGGTACTAGAGGCTTACTATATACTAGAAAGCAAGGGAGACATTGACTTTGACTTGGACGGTGCACACAAACATGACAGACACCTGAAAGTGGCGGTTCTGAATATAAGAGTGACAGGGATGCTCAGAGCTAGAAAGGGCGGGACATGTGGTTATGACTGTTTTTGGTGTTTTAGATGCACCATAGATTATGGCTGATGCTAATAGGTGGGGGTGTTTACGCAATACAGAACAGTGAATTAATGGCTTTAGATTAGTTAAGACATAAATAAGTGGTCTTAGTTTGATAATGTTTTTTTATTATTCTTGCTTCCTTATTGAGTAACAATTATTGCAGTGTGCTTTATGTAGAGGTAGTGCAAGCCATTGATAGATACAGTGAGAAGAGGGGACAAAAAGTGGGCACATGTTATATGTTACATTTCTGATTCTGCACTCTCTTTTGGTTTCTTTGAGATTCATCAGATACAAAGGGACTAGCCTAAAGACTTGCCTGAGAAGTGGCCTAACATCTGAACATCCATGCCAAGATATGTCTCCGACCACAGCAGCTGAGCTGTGGAATGCCGCAGACCTCGGAGATGGGCATGAGAACAGCCCTCCCTCCTTAGAAGTACACAATGATGCTGTTGGCTCAAGTGCCAAGGCTGCTAGAGGCTGCCATGCAAAGACAATGGGCCTCATTCCGACTTTGGAGGTAACCACGCCGCTATTTGCGGCATGTCTGCCTTCAGAATCGTTCCGACTCCGCCCTGGTGAATGGAGTAATTACCGGTCCATTCCAAGGTTGGAGGGACCGGTAATTCCCCATTCACCAGGGCCCTTCCCCATTCCCATTGAGCCCTTATAGGGCTCAATGGGAATGGGGAAGGCGCTAATAATGGTACTGTAAATTATGGTACCGTTATTAGCACTAAAGTCCCTTTGCGGATTCCGTCCTTAACGCCTGCCACAAGCAGGCGTTAAGGAAGGCCCCGCAAAGGGAAGTCATAGTAGGGCGGTAAGGGTTTAACGGCACCGGTCTTGTTACCGGTCACCGTTAACCCTTATCACCCTACTCGGAATGAGGCCCAAACTGCTGTTACGAAATGTGCTTTCTTTCTCCTTGTTCGGGAAATGTTATCATACGTACTGTTAATGGGAGGAAAATAATATGTAGCTTCTGCATTGCACATAAGTATGAGCCAGGCCTGGGAGGGGCAGAACCGAATTCAGCCCTTCCAAGCACTGGTGTGTGTTAACATTACAGACCACTTCTGGCCTTGTGTATTATTTGTGTCTGAATGTCGAGTGCCTGGAATGCCTGAGATGGTGTGCGGGTGCTGGATGAGCAGTGGTATCATGGGGAGCAGGACGAGCCTGTGACAGCGTACCTGGATAACATGGATGTAGAGATGCCACCCTTTGAGTGGGATGAAGAGTAAGTAGCAGGTACACTTCAGGATACCGCCACACAGGATGGGGCTGACAGAGGCCCCCCTGCTATCAGTGACCATTCAGAAGAGCGGCTAGGCCTGCAGACATCATGGCAGATGTGGCAACACCATCATTCATGGGGCCAGTGAGACCTCCAACATGTGCACGGGTAGGAAAGGGGCCCCAAATCAAAAGGCCCGTACACCACCTCTGAGGTGAAAATGAACCAACACCAGTTGGCTATCCATACTCAGCTGACCTTTATGCAGTCCACACTGGGTGGGGGTCGGCAGGGACTAACTACCCAAATGGTTATTGCCAGTGAGACCCTAGTAGGAGAGCTGCATGTGCTGAGGCACAGTCAGATGTGTAAACAACACTGCTGCAGTCAAAAGACTGGCATCTGCTCTACAGGGTTATGTTGCGCCCATGACCACCAGGTCCAGCAGGAGCTCCAGCTCCACTGTGGTGTCCTCAGAACCATAGGTACAGCACCGACTTAAGTGTCTGCAACACCATCTGGCCCTACAACCTGCAGCAGCCAAGACACCACACTGAGGCATAGCCAGCGCCATTCAAAATAGACATGTTCCTGTGGTGATTAAGCTTATGTTTTGGTATGGAGTTACATTCTGGGGACAAAGAGATTTGGCTGTATTCTTGCTTATTTTGATTTCTGTACATATTTGTTTATCTGAGGTGAAGACTATTCCATTTGGTTTTGAAACACAGTTATGTGATGCATTCCTTTTCTGATTTCAGTTCTTTGTGGTACTGTCATCATGCATGCTGGTGTGTGGGTGGTGCCACCGGTGGTTGTAGATGTACTGCATGCGTGGCGTGTGTTGCACACCCTGCATATTATGGACACAGTTTCCTATTATATTCAGTGAGGTGTTACTGTTGATCTACAATGACTGTGGGGGAGATGCATATCTATGGGTACGTACATTTGTTGTGATGTTGTTTAATGCTCAGTCACCTGACTGGTCTTCATGCATAAAATGGCAACTTTGAGGATTGTTGTTATGTCAGAAATATCTGTAGCAGCCATTCCAGTAGATGGTGGTATGGCAAGCCCTTGCATTGTGCTTGTGGTAGAGTCTATATCACACTGTCTAGAGACTACTATTTGTACTTGAGATGGGGAAAGGTTATTCTAGGTGACCAGAACATCTGAAAGTTATAATGGCCTTACTCATCTCATTTCCCCTTGCACCTCTCCTCCTATACATGACTTCCTACTACTGCATTATTACTACTGCATCAGTCATTGTTGATTACAGCGCCAGAATCAATGTGCTGACCTTACATATGTGTGGTGTACTTTGCTAGGAGGAATTATTTTACTTATTTGGTCGGCCTATGCATTTGCCCACATTTTGAGGGCAATTGCTTCTGTTTGTGTTTGGAGCAAATGAAAGTGTGTATTGTCTGGTGAAAATCTAGAGGCCAAGGTTTGTGTATTTGGGTTTTAGAGCATCGTTGCTCTCTTTTAGTCTTCACTCTCCCTTGGCATGCCTACATTGGTTGATTTTACATGTTTTCTGCCCACTTTGCTCAAATGGAAGGGAAGAGCTCCATTACTCAAACAGGAACTGGGACGGGTAAACAAAACACAAAAGGTTGTTCCTGTCGGAAAATATGCATACATCATTTGGATATTTGCAATTTAGTACAGCAATGAATGAAAACATTTTTCTGGCAGTTCATATTCCATTGAACCACTTGAGGGATATTTGAAATTAATTAATTAATTAATCACTGGTGTGAACCCTTATTTTATTACCAAAATTGGGCAACTATCCATTGTTAAATAGAGAAAGTAAAAACATCACATGCCACAATTTACAATAAACAAACATGTGTACGTATTGAAATATAAAAGGCCTGATGCCCCTGACATCAAACATCACGTTTCCTAATGTCTAGATACTTGTGCTAGATGACATTTCACAAGACTAATACCCCTAAAGACATACAGGGTCATCAGGAGTTTGGCAGTAACCCTTAAATGTGGCAGTAACGCTATTATAGCCGCATTTAAGGGTCCGCTAAATCACAGGTTTGGCAGAATTTACCCCCAGCTTTGAGCCAATTTAGCCAATTTTCAGCACTATTACTGGGCGCTAATACTGCCAGCGGTACTAGCGCTGAAAATACCCCATTGGGCCCAATGGGGAATTCCCGAATGGGTCCAATGGGGAATGGGGACTTACCATTCTGCCAAATCCGTGGCAGTAACGCTAATAGTCCCGGCAGTGACACCGCTGGGGATACCGGCCAACTCGTGATGAGGCCCTTAGTCTTAAAAGGTGATATCCGAACAAACATGAAACAATCAATATGCTAAAGTAATTCATCTACAAAGGTTTCCTTGGAGATCAGTAAATTAATCAAGAAACAACAAAGTTGGTTGTGATCACTGTCATAATTCATCAAAAAGGGTGTCTCCTAAGGGATCAGCAAATGCATTAAGTCCCCTCTTGAATGCTTAGATGGGTTGTTTTACATATTTTCTGCCCACTTTTTGCATCTTAAGGCATGTTTTGTACTCCTTTACTAAAGTGGCACATCTCTGAGATGCACACTTGTGTGAATTAGGTTCATTTATTTGTGGCACAATTGTGGCGCATCTAAGATTTGCAAAACACAAGAGGTGATGGCTGGAAGATTTAGAATAAATCTTAACCTGTGACATTGTTCTGGGCAACCCCCCAGACCATCATTCTTCACCTGCCAAGCCATTAAATAAGGGGAAACTTCATATGCAAATCAGGCTTGGTCCCACCCCAAACGGGCAGTCCAGCCCAAACTACCAGGTCACATCCCTTCTGCATGAGACGACAGGCATCTCCAGACATGTTCTGGCCTTGTTAGGCCTCATCAGTGAGGAGTAGCTTGGGTCTCTAGGCACAGCAGGCACAGGACCCACATCTGAGTATACCGGTCCCACTCGGGGTGGCAAAGCACAGAGGTGATGGCTAAAAGGGATATAATAAATCTTAACCTCTGGCATTGCTCTGGGCAACCCTCCAGACCATCATTCGTAGCCTGCAAGCCATTACATAAGGGTAAATTTCATATGCAAATCAGGCTTGGTCCCACCCCCAAAGGGGCAGTCCAGACCAAAAGACTAGGGCACATCCCTTCTACATGAGACCACAGGCATCCCCAGACATGTTTTTTTTCTTTTTGGGCCTCATCAGTGAGAAGTAGCTTGGGTTTTTAGGCCCAGCAGGCACAGGTCCCACATCAAGGGCATACCGGTAGCACTCGGGGTGACAATTACAAAACACAAGAGGTGATGGATAAAAGGTTTAGAATAAATCTTAACCTCTGGCATTGCTCTGGATAACCCTCTAGACCACCATTCTTCCACTGCCAAGCCATTACAGAAGGGGTAAGACCATTTACAAATCAGGCTTGGTGCCACACCCAAAGGGGCAGTCCAGCCCAAACTGCTAGGTCGCATCCCTTCTGCACATGACCACAAGCATTCCCAGAAATGTTTTGGCCTTGTTGGGCCTCATAAGTAAGAAAAGCTTGGGTCCCTAGGCCCAGCAGGCACGGGACCCAGGTCTGGGCATGCCCTTCCCACTAAGGGTGACTATAGCAAAATGTGCCCACTTTATTTATTTTGACTATAGCAAAATGTGCCCACTTTTTTTCTTTTTGAGAATTTGGCCAATTGGCTTCTTCATTAGTAATAAGTAATAGTAATAATGAAGTTATCAGGAATAATGTCTCTGTGTCTTTTTTGGGTTTTGTTTTTCTTTTCTTGGAGAATGCTTGTGATATTTTCAGTGACAGTGTTTTTTTTTTGTTTTTCAGCTTTTTTCATGAACGTGTTTTCCTGCTGAAATTAAATCAAAAAGGAAAATGTTATTATCATTTTGTTTGAAAAACAACAATCACAAAGGACAGTGTTATTCTACTTTTGTTGGAAAAGGACAATCACAAAGGGTAGTTGTTTTCTACTTTTGTTTGAAAAGGGCATTGTTTTCAAGGACAATGCTTATTTAGTTTTTTGAGACTATTATCTTGAGAGAAAGGTCAATTTATTTCTGGGAAAAAGATGTTCTTACTTGTGTTAACTGTCTAAATGTGTGTTATATATCTTTATATTATGACAGTAAAATGTATGTACATGATTTGTGATGATGTTCATGTTTCTTTTTTGCCTCAACCTTGCTCGCCATTTGATTTTTGTTCTGCATTGATGTTGATGTTTCACCTATAAAAAATAAGACATGTTTTATAATAGTTAACATATGTGCTTGATGATGGCAATGTAATATGTTACATTTTTTAAAATATATGTACATTCTGAATAGGTTTTTGTGAAATAAAATCTTTTTAAAAAATGTTGATATTTTTTGTGTCTAAAATGTATATAATATGCATTGTCATATCTTACTTACTATGCTTCGTTTATATTAATGGACAGGATTATTAATATGATACATTCTCACGAAAGGTGGTACGTATGTTTTATGTGTATGATGACAGCCATTTTTTGGGATGTGTAAATGCAATGCACATGGAAACGTGTATATTTTGTTGGTGATACCCCTTATTTCATTATATAGTTAGTAGTAGTACATACATACATTGATATTGTATATTTCTACTATGTTTTAGCATTGTAATTTTACAGATATGGTTTATTAATGTATGAATGGTACACACACTTATATCTGTAAAACCTGTAAGTGTTGTTGGATGTACAAATACAATGCAAAAATCATACATTCATATGCTCACTTTATATTAAATGGGAAGTGCTTTACATAGGAGCACTAATTTGTTTGCTGAGTTTAAGTTTAGTTTATAAATGTTTTTTTTCAATATATAACTAGTAAGGAAAATCATACAATGGTATGTTAAGTTTATAAGTACAGTTTTTTAAATAAATTCGACACAGATAACAAGTACAATCAAGGTATTATGCTGTAAAACAATTTTGTATGCTGATTTTGTATTGATGGAGATTGCTATTTGTTTTTCAAAATACAGGTGCTATGCAGAATGACACATTCATATCCTCCCTTCATATTGAGCAATTATTCTATTAAATAGTAAATGTGCAATTAAGAAATAAATGTGTAAATTACTTTACCTATAAGGACTTGTTTCCTGGCAGACATTTTTGAAATTTCCTAAACAATGGCACTCATTCCGAGTATGGTGGTAGCCATGGAGCAATCAGTTCCATGGCTGCCTCCCATACTGGTACCGCCTCCGGTGTTGTTCAATGGGGACTTACCGGTCCATTCCGACCCTGGAGGGACCCGTAAGTCCCCATTGAACAAACCATTCCCCAATCCCATTTGAGTCCCCGTAGGGCTCAATGGGAATGGGGAGAGCGCAAATAACGGGCTCGCGAATGGCAAGCCAGTTATTTGTGCCCTGGTGCCTTAGTGGGACCCGTAAGTGACGTGTGGTCTGACCACACGTCCCCTACGGTTCCCGCCAAGGGACCTCGGAATTGGGCGGCAGGGAATTACCAGCACCGGTCTCCTTACCGGTGCCCGGTATCCCCTACCGCCCAACTCGGAATGAGGCCCAATGAAATATAAATGTAATTTGAAAAGGAACTTAGCATACATTACATTTTACAATTGTATCAATTGTATAGTGGGAGTATTTGTTAAATTATTTGCAAAGTTTCTAAAGGATACTTTCTTCACTTCCACTATAATCACTGTGTTGAAACGTAATGTTTACTATGGTTAATAGGCATTGTTGGAAAGGTGGCATGGTTAAAAACATTTATGGCACATGCATTTGTTGTGAAACAAGTTCAGCAGAGTGTTTTTGTCTTTTGTGTGGAGATTACTACAACAACACTGCTCTAATTTACGTAACACATGCACATGTACTTATTGTTGGCAAGTGCGTATTTTAATGCAAACAGTCCTACGTAGTGATTTTACAAGTGTGCTTACTGGTATTTTTAATATATGAACAAATGTGCAGTCAAATGTATTATCAGTAGTGGCATATTGTTCTTTTGTTTTTTCTTAAGCTTGTATTTTTAACCTGTTATATAGTTCTTAATTATATGCCTCCACATCTTGCATCAAAAAAACATTATGCATGCACTGGTAGTTTGCATGTACTGCCGTGGTGCAGTGCAATTATAATAAACATGCACACAAAGTTTTTGTAAAATTCTGCATGCACTTGTTGGTTGAAGCGGCATTACGCATGCACTTGTGAAGGTAATGTATTTTGATTTACGTCCGGCGTGTGCATAGTGTTTTGAACGTGTTTTGCAGTATCCATGTTTTTAATTTCCAGTTGCGTATGCTGATTTGCAGTACTTACGTTACAAAGGTCTCTGTTGAAGTTTATACATAAAATATGTTTTGCACATTTTAATGTAGCGAAATACTGTGTGAATAATGGGAGACGTCTGGATTTTTTCATGGATTTTTTCCACATGTGATATACATTGAAAGTATTATATTCATTATGTGCGTATTTTAATGAAGAGAAATAATGTGTTAATAATGGAATATTCTGGATTTTTTGGCTGGAGCAATACGTTCGCCAACTGCTAGCAGTTTCACCATTTGAATGGGGAATGGAACGGCTATCAGTGGAAAATGGAAAGGCGTAATGGAGACACTTGTTGTGTAACAGTTTATGGGCAAAATCCCTGATGTACTTTTAATTCATGCTGGAGGGAACAGTTTGGGATTCCAAAGAGGAACAGAGTTATTATACGCAATGAAAAAGTGCTTAGTCCAGCTATCAGGATTGTTTCCAGGAACCAAAATTGTAAATTAATTTGTGCTAGTATTAATTAAAATATACGTATAAATTTGCAGTTTAACATTGTATTTATTTACTGCGTATTTATAATGCGCCTGGACAGCAAATGGTGTTTCAAGGCACAACAAGACAAAAAGAGGGGCGGTGGGGACAGGGATGAAAAATAACAAAAATGGTCCTATTAGGCCTTGTGTCATTTGGAACTTGCAAGTGCAGTAAAAAGAAGTGCAGGGGATTAGGGAGGTGGGGTGAAGTGCCGTTCAGAGTGGAATACGCTAATGCTAAGGAGGGAAAGGAAGTGCAGGTTAGAATGGAAAGTGCGCAAGTGCTTGGGGAGATGATGAGGGGGGATGGGGAAGAGGGACCTCGGCTAGGCGAGTGCTAAGAGAGGCCAGGTGGACAAATGCCAGGGGAATGCAGAGAGTGCAGGGAATGAAGGTCCACATGCTAAGTGCAAGGATGGGGCTGGATGGGCAAAATAGGGGTGCAGGCCCGCCAGGATAGTGCAGGGATGGGGGGTAAAGGGAGACCAAGGTGATGGGGTACACTGGGCGAGGAGAGCCTGGTCCCTGTATGAATCAGAAGGAACCAGACACCCAGTCAAAATGTGACAGAGGGGGACATTAGCAGGGGAGGGGAAGAGGAAAGGAAGGAGAAAAAAGGAGAGTCTTGAGAAGCTTCCAGAATTTAAGGAGATCCGGATCAAGCCTGAGACGGATGGCAAGGCCATTTCAAAGGGAGGCTCCTGCGGAAGAGAGAGATCTACGCCCATCTCTCTGCTTGGAAAAGCATCTGATCTGCAGGGAGTTGCAGTTAGAAGACCAAAAGGCTTTAGCAGGGAGGTATTTAGGTAGAGAGAGTTGGATGTAGCTGAGCCCCAAGCTCCAGAAAGCCTTGTGGATGATGCAGAGGGCCTTGTACTTGATCCTCGCAACAACCGGGAGCCAGTGGAGAGAATTTAGGGCTGGGGAGATGCAGTCGCTGGGCTTAAGGTCAAGGATAGTTCTGGATACATTGCATTTCCGGGGGAAAGTGAGGAATGGGAGAATGCCTCTGAGGTGGTGCAACTAAAGGTGAGCCATCTTGGCAAGGTCCGCAATGTGAGGAGAGAAGGAGATAGAAGAGTCAAAGATGAGAGCAAGGTTTTTTGCCTCACAAGAGAGAGAGGGGAGGGAGCCCATGGAGAGTGGCCAGAGAGTAGGTGGGAAGGAGCGGGCTGGTGTCCCATTGAGAAGGATCTCAGTCCTACTGGCATTAAGGCAGAGATTGTTAGCAGCACCCCATGCCTGAGCAGCAGTCAGACAGTCAGGAATGAGGGAGCAACAAAAGGAGGCAGTGCCAGGAAGCTTGAAGGAGAACTGCGTGTCATCCGCATAACACTGGAAGTGAGCAGAGAAGGTGGAGATCAAATGGACTAGAGGGGCAAGGTAGATGTTGAAGAGCCACTGTGAGAGGATAGAGTGTGATGGAGTCTCCTCCAAGGGCCCAGTTGAACCTGGGATGGTCGGTCAGAGTGGAAGGAGGTCAACCAGTCCAGTGGCTGGTCTGTGAACCCAAGGGCATTTATAAGGGATTATAAGTGTGGTATGATTGACCGTATCAAAGGCAGAGAAAAGGTCAAGAAGGATGAAAATGGAAGGAGAGTTGGAGTCGTGGTTTGAGAGCAAGTCTTCACAGGTTTCAGGAGTGCATTTTCTGTGCCTCTGGCTGCTCTGAAGACAGACTGGTGATCGTGTAGACAACAAACAGATTCAGTGTGGTGGATCAGCTGGGAGATGACCACCTTCTACAAGAGCGGATGAGTGCGTAGAGCGGATGAGTGCGTAGAGCGGATGAGTGCGTAGTTCGGATGAGTGCGTAGTACGAATGAGTGCGTAGAGCGGATGAGTGCGTAGAGCGGGTGAGCGCGTAGAGCAGGTGAGTGTGTAGAGCGGGTGAGTGCGTAGAGCGGATGAGTGCGTAGAGCTGATGAGTGTGTAGAGTGGATGAGAACGTAGGGAGGATGAGAGCACAGAATGAATGAGGGCATGGAGCGGATGAGAGCGTGGAGCAGATAATAGCGTGGTGCGGATATAGGTTGTGGTACGGATGTAGGGTGTGAGTAGATAGTAGAGTGGAGCGGATGTAGGGTATGGAGTGCGGAGCGGGTTTAGAGTGCAAAGCAGGTGTAGAATGTGGAGCGAGGAGCGGGTGTATAGTGCGGAACGGGTGTCGAGTGTGGAGCAAACGGATGATGTATGTGGACGGAACGGGTGAAATGGATGGAAGGAACGGGTGAGGTGGTTGGAAGGGAAGAAGTATGGGGTTGCAATGAGTGAAGTATTGTGAGTGGAACGAATGAACTGGGTGGATCAGAGTGGTAGGGGTGAACAGGGTGAAATGGGTGAAATATGTGGACGGAAAGGGTGAAGTATGTAGATGGAACAGGTGAAGTATGTGGATGGATGTGGATGGAATGCATGAAGTATGTGGATGGAACGGTTGAAGTATGTGGATGGAACGGGTGAAATATGTGGAAGAAACGGGTGAAGTATGTGGATGGAACGGATGAAGTGGTGTAGAATGGATGAAGTAGGTGATGTGTCTGGAACCTGTGAAGTGGGTGGAACCGGTGAAGTGGGTGGAAACGGTGAAGTGGTGGAACCGGTGAAGTGGATGGAATGTGTGAAGATGACGTATGTGGAAGGATGATGCATGGAGAAAGGTAACGTAGGTAGAACGAATGAAGGGAGCAGTGCATAAAATAGTTGGAGTGCATAAGATGGCTTAGAGTGCATGGAACGGATTGGAGTGCATATAACGGATTGGAGTGCATGGAACGGATTGGAGTGCATGGAACGGATTGCAGTGCATAGAATGGCATGACTTGCATGAAACAGTTTGGAGTGCATGAACGTTTGAAAGAGCATTGAAAGGAACGGTTCTGAGTGCTTAAAACGGTCGTAATACATGGAACAGTTCGGAGTACATGGAACGGATAGAGTACATGGAACCATTGGAGTGGGGTTGATCTCAAGCACCTAAGGTAAACCACCATATCACATCTCCATGTTTACTCACTTCTTAAAGGAGAGTTCCGGGACTTTTTTTTTATTGTCCCTACGGTTCGGCCATGTGTTTTTAAGCATAACTCGGTAGATCGTGGAAAACTTTCCTATGGACCTTACCCGACTTTTCGTCCATTAACGCACTCGAAATCAGCCGCCATTTTATGATAATCCTATCACTTGCCGCATCGCCCTGGCTCACCTGCTTTTGCGGCACTAAATCAAATCCCCCGCCCCCGAGGCTGACATCAGCAGACGCGTACCGCCCATTTCCCAACGCCAAAGCACGTTTCGTGTCAACAATCGCTGCGCCTCAGCTAATGAAGTGTCGCCATGGAAACGGCAGGACGCCTCTTTCCTCAATAAGTATAAACACACCGTTTCACAACACACAGCAGCAGATTTTCGATTCCATTACTCTCTCTGTGTTACTTTGAGTATTCTGTGACTCGTTTCTGTGCTCTGGTCAGCTACCTTCGTTGATTGTAGCCCGTGTGAACAGATACCAGTACCACCGCTATAAATTATTTTACTTTCTTTACCACACAATGGCTACAATAATGCCGTATATGTACGAGCCCGAGTACACCGAGGAAGAACTACTGGAAAGGCAAGCACGCGAAAACGATGGGGATTCGGACGGCAGTTGGGAGGACCAGTCAACGGATGAAGAGCCTGGACCATGTCGCATGGACGGCGTCTCCACCTGGTGCACGTGCAATCGGTGCGAGCTAATGCCAACTGAGGAGGAGAACTGCTGCTGCCGTGAAAATTCCGGGTGCTTGGCCTACATTTCGGAAGGCGAGCCAAGTCCGCAATGCATCACCGAGCTGCCAGAGTTCAGGGAAGCCTGCCTCTCACGGACCGTGTTGAGGATGATGATGGTGCTTATGCACGAACTTTGCGGCACTGTTCGTCCGCGTAATCCGAGTAACGAGTAAGTATACTCTGGTTGTGATGTCAGTGATGCCACTACTATTTCATGGTCGTCTCCCACATATAAAACTACATCTACATATCATTCGAATGCATGTAAATTGGTTCCATGTTGTGCATTTTCTAGATAGAATTTTTTTCAAAGCAGAATGACATTTTTTACCTGAATCGACAGTGATAAGAAAGTTGTCATTTTAATACAGTTTGCATCTTTCATTTTCACAGGTGGTACAGGCTGGTGGCCTATCGTTGCTTCACTTGGTGGCTTCACGGGAGGCTCGGACACCGAGTTCGGAGAGTAATACCTGCCTGTGCGGTACTTGCCATTAGACAACATTTCCCCAGCGACAGTGGACAATACCGCGGCTTTTCCCGGGATGTGCTGCAACCGCAACTTTACAATGTGTAATGTTTATTATTTATGTTCAATTGAAATTAAGATCTAAAATAAAACCCAACATATATTTTAACAATGGTTGTTTTGATTTTTTAAATGAATCTAGTGTGTCTCCATTGAATAGTCTTCCTGTGCCTTGTCTTGTCACACCACATGTCTCCGGCCAGCATCCTCCCTCACGCTGGCCGCCCACCTTCAATCCACATAACCGTTGAACCCATATGCAGCAGACATACATATGTTACTTTGCGGGTTGGCAGCAAGCCTCCCGGCCTTGCCTCCTCCCCCAAAAATACTTACCACACCACTTTGTTCAGGGTCTCCAGGGTGAACTGCACCCATATATTCTCCTGGGAGGCTGAGGTATTTATAAACTCACCCCCTGCCTTCCATGTACTAGATCCTGCAGCCTGCCTCTTACATGCAGTTAGATGGCCTCTCCTTGGTGAGGCCCTACGGCAAACGAGTCTTGTCTGCACGACCACCGCCCCAATCCACCCCCCGCCCTATCAAAGGCAGTTCGCACCGGGGTACTTGTGCCGGCAAGTGGAGCTGTCAGGGAGCGATAAAGGCCAAGAGGTGCCAAAGACCATGTACACTTCAAAGTGGTCTATAGAGCATGGGTTGTTGTTCCCATGTCTACCGCCAGACCCCGTGTCTCCTGCCAAGCATCTCCCCTCACGCTGGACGGCCCCCTGCAATCCACATAAGTGTGTCTCCATTCACGAGTCTTCCTGTGTCTTGTCTGCACGGCCACCGCCCCAATCCACCCCCCGCCCTATCAAAGGCAGTTCGCACCGGGGTACTTGTGCCGGCAAGTGGAGCTGTCAGGGAGCGATAAAGGCCAAGAGGTGCCAAAGACCATGTACACTTCAAAGTGGTCTATAGAGCATGGGTTGTTGTTCCCATGTCTACCGCCAGACCCCGTGTCTCCTGCCAAGCATCTCCCCTCACGCTGGACGGCCCCCTGCAATCCACATAAGTGTGTCTCCATTCACGAGTCTTCCTGTGTCTTGTCTGCACGACCACCGCCCCAATCCACCCCCCGCCCTATCAAAGGCAGTTCGCACCGGGGTACTTGTGCCGGCAAGTGGAGCTGTCAGGGAGCGATAAAGGCCAAGAGGTGCCAAAGACCATGTACACTTCAAAGTGGTCTATAGAGCATGGGTTGTTGTTCCCATGTCTACCGCCAGACCCCATGTCTCCTGCCAAGCATCTCCCCTCACGCGGGACGCCCCCCTGCAAACCGCATAATGCCACGACATATACACGTCATTCATTCACAAACACACCCCTGTTTCGAATTCTTTATAACCCACTTCATATTTCTAATGAGAACTTCTTTGCGCTTTGCTAGTCAACCCGTGAAGGTGCTGGTTATCTGCTCTTCGTCTCTGTGAACTTCCGTGACCACTTTGAGCAAACTCATCAGTTTGCAACCTGTGAACTGCTCCCTGTTCTACGACAAGAAACTACTCTGATCCCTGCATCTAACTGTTTGCTCGTCAAGGTAAGGCCATGTACCATACTCATTTTGCATCCAATTTCTTTTCGTTCAAGACAGTACATGCAAGGAACTAGTCACATGTTCTGAGTTTAGTCAAATTATTTTTGTATTTTTTTAAAGTTATTCAAATACTTATCCGCATGTGAATAACGTGTATAGTTCCAAGAACCAAAACATACCTTGCATTGAACCTTTTATGTATTTAATTTTTTAACACATTGGTATTCATAGAGAATTGTTGATCTTTACTTTTCAGAACTTTCCACAATGCCTGCCTGTTCCATTGGCGGTTGTCCTTCGAAGACCCATAATAAATTTGAAGGTAGTATAATGCATGTTTTCCCTAAGACAATAGATCAGATAAGAGAATGGGTCCGATATTGCGGATATCCACCCTCTGAGCTTGAAAGTAGAGTCCTAGAAGTCTTTGCGGACAAGAGGGGTGATCGATACCGCATCTGCAGCAGGCACTTTACCTCTGACATGTACTCCACATCATTGCTAATGAAGAAGAACACACCGCGAGCGAGGAGAAAATTGCTCTCAACCGCTATTCCCACTCTATTCGTCCACATCCCTCCCCTGGTGAGTCAAGTTTACGTATTTATCTCTCGGCCTTGCGGTAGTGTGTAGCATTAGCTAACAATAATTTCCCCATTTATGTATCCACTCAATATGAAGGCGGAAGATTCTCCATCCGTGTCGTTATTGCAGTCATCAGCCACTTCAAGCGCCTATCGGGTAATCTTACTTAGCTATTCTGCCATTGACTTGTTTTAGGCATGTAAATCAATAGTTTTAATTTATCGTGTAATTATTTTAACTAATGGTACACCCTTGTACTCGTCCTCTAGTCTTTGTTTTCAGTTATAATTATTGTTATCCAAAATAATTCAAGTACTGTCTTTCAGGGAGATGCTGAGGAGTCCAACGTATTGACGACTACCGTTGATGTCACTCAGATGCTCGAGGTACGTTTCAGGACAGTTCCATCGATGGAGATCATCAGATCTTGCATTCTTGTAGCGTGATTGTTACACACAGTTTCTTTCGTTTTTAGCCATTGATATGTCCTTCTGTCGTCGCCCTCGTATGTGTCTTCTTTTTTCAATATTGTGTTCATTACTAATGAAAGTCCTATGTTTCAGGGAGTCGATGGAGCATTAGTCCAAGAAGAAGGGGGAGCGTGCAGTTACGGGTCGGCGCAACAGCTTGCAGAAGTGTGCACCGCAGTTACATCGTCCCTTGATGTTCTTATGCATTTCGAGGTATGGATACTGACAGCTCGATCAAGCGAGATCATATGACGTGATTACATCCGCTATACTTCCTTCTTTATTAACGCAAGTACTATGTTTCAGGGAGATGACGGAGCTTCTTCTACAAGAACATCACCCCTAGTAGTTGATGCAGATTTCTGGGTGGTGACACTTCCAACGATCGAGCAAATCGAATCATATTTAGATATCCATTATTTATTTTAGACAACTGATCATTTGTGCAGGTCTATTTAGATGAGCCGTTGACGCCTGCACAAACTTTATGTTCTTTTTATCAAAATAGAAACCCATACTAATGCAATTACTGTGTTTCAGGGAGTCACTGAAGCATCATCTTCAATAATATCATCAATGGAAGTCTATGAGGAGCCCGAGGTATGGATCTTGACAGTTCCATCTAACTAGATTGGTCCCCAAGTACATTTTGTGTTTTCAATATTATTATACATACTAATGAAAGTTCTATGTTTCAGGGAGTCGATGGAGCGTCAGTGCGTGATGGATGTGCTTATCAGGAAAACATAGTCGTTGCAGCGCAAGAGGAAGTGGAGACATATACACACGAGTCGGAGCAACAGCGTCCTGATGTTGAAGTTCGAGGCAAGAAAGTTTCAAAGAAAAGAAAGCAAAAGAAGGTTAGTGTCCTGGTCACTATATTATGTTGTTTTTCACTGTTAATAGTTCAATACTGTAAGTTGTGTTTAAACTGAACACCCCTTTTCCAATCTGTCCTCTAGTTGCGAGTGGGTGTACGAACTAGATCTACACAGACAGTGAAGCGAACGAGAGATGTTGCTTGTCAAACCTTTTGGCTGGGACTTGAGACTGGAGAAGCATCGTGCCAATGGGAAGAATATGAAGTGATTGACAACGGAGCTATACCACCACCAGCCATTGATAGTGAATGTCCTCCTGGTAGTTCGGATGCAGTCGGAGATCAATTCACAGAATCCACACCCGCAAAAACTAAGACCGCGAGAAAGTTGAAGAAATTGTTTTATTCACCCATCGCCGGAGAAGGAACAGATGTTGCAATGGAAGAGAATGAAGTAGACGACAATGAAACACCATCAATATCACTGAACATAGCGGAAGACGATATCAGAGATTCTACCTTTCATGTGAGTGACATGTCCTCAACGTTACAGGCCGAACCAGCTGGGATGCAGAGTGACAGTATAAGGAAAGAGGCCAAATTCATTGTATTCGATAGTTGTTTGATTGATATTATTATTCGGATTAAATGTGGGCATTTGGTAGGTGGGGAAGTATGTGGGGAGCCATTGATTAATGTGACTCGTGCAATTCGAGGCACTAACCTTAAAATACATGCCACCTGTACAAAATATCATCCTTTCACATGGTCTGCACAACCTATGCTGGGACAACTGCCAGCAGGCAATCTACTTTGTGCAGCGGCTGCACTTTTTAGTGGTTCAAGTTTTAAAAAATTAGAGTCTTTCTTTCAGTTTGTGGGAATCCGTTTCATTGCGAAAACTCAGTTCTACAAATACCAAACCGATTATCTATTTCCAGCCATTAGCGAAGCTTGGAGAATGGAAAAAATGTCTATTGATAGTACATTCGCGGGCAAACGGTTCAGGCTAGCCGGTGATGGACAGTGCGACAGCCCAGGATTTTCAGCCAAGTACTGCACCTACCACTTTCAGGACATGGAAAGTAAGAAAATTGTGAGTTCGGTGGTCGTGCAGGTGTCACAAAGTACATCCTCAGTGGCCATGGAGAAAGTTGGCTTTGTAGCATCATTGCAAGAACTACAATCGCGGGGAATGGTGATCGACCTGATAGCCACGGACAGACACGTTTCAATTGCCAAGACAATGAGAGAACAGTACAAAAATATAAATCACCAATTTGACGTTTGGCATCTTGCAAAATCAATCAATAAAAAATTGTCGGCTGCAGGTAAAAAAAAAGAATTGCAAGGTATTTCACAGTGGTCCAAGTCAATCAGCAACCATCTTTGGTGGAGCTCAAAAACATGTGGAGGGTCGTTGGAAATTCTACTGGAAAAATGGCGGTCAGTAATGCCACACTGTACGAACGTTCACCGATGGAACACGAACCAACATTTCCACAATTGTGAACATGGCCATTTGTCCACAGAGGAGGCACGGAAGAAGAAGTGGTTGATTCCTTCATCACCCACTCACAAAGCCATTGAAAAGATTGTATTTGATAAAACTATAACAAAAGCTTTGAGGGGACTCACGGAATTCTGCCACACAGGAGATTTGGAGGTGTTCCACAATATGTGCCTAAAGTACAGGCCAAAACGATTGCATTTTGGCATGGAGGGCATGATAAATCGGACTCTTTTAGCGGTCTTGGCACATAACCATAATGTTGGCCGTCAACAAAGTAGGACGACCGGAACTTTAGGGACGCTTCGCTACAATAAGGCCTTCACTAAAAGAAGTAAACAATGGGTGATCAAACCAGTGTTCGAGGATATGCAATATGAGTTTATTGAGAAACTTATTGTTGACGTCCTAGATAGGCACATAAATGGAGTTGTGAACGAACCTGTGCAGGGGACAACTGCATTGCCACCCAACATTGCATCTGTTCCATGTCCACCTAAAGAAGAACTCATTGAGAAATACACATCACGGTTTAAATGATTGTAATTTGATTGTCTGTTCTCTCAAGTCTCCTCATGTCGCAGGCCCATTGAATATGTGTATCTAGCCAACCTTGTTCATTTGCGCATTAAATTAAACCAAACAGTAATATAAATCATTTTTCAATAAATATAGAATCTCTCCGTATTTATGGTTCTGTGTGGCTGCAGAGCACGCAGACAAAATGCAAAGATGGAGTGTAAATTTCAAGTCCTGTGAGAATTCCTTACACTGAATGTAGCTAACTTGGAATGTGTGCTCGTTCGAAGTGAAGGTCAGCTGCTTTGATTTTTTCTCGGGTGCCAGAATGGCCCACGACTCAGAATAAGGTTCTATTGTATTTTGACCTTGACAGGCCTGGACCACGTAAGAAACGATAATGAATATAATTTCAGAAACGAAAGCCATTTCATGTTCGTTCATTAGAAGAAATAACGTCGGCATAGAAGGAGTGGTATTTCGGGGCTGCCCTACGCACAGACGCAATGGAAAATGCAAATATAATGTAAGTAACTCTTTAGATGAGTTTATACCGCAATTTAATTACTATACAGTTGCTTTAAAGACGGGTTAAGTTGTACTTGTTCGTTCTATGTGGCATGTTGTTTTGTACCGCGCACTATCTTGGGGAGAACCGTCTACTTGGCCCCCTTCCCGCCCCTACCTGCAAGGCTAAAAACCTCGGGGTCATCTTCGACTCCACACTCTCCTTCTCTCCTCATATATCTGACGTCTCTAAGAAGTCACACTACCAGCTGCACCTCCTCAGAGGTATTCTTCCCTTCCTCTCCTTCCCCCATAAGCTCACTGTCTCCCGAGCCCTGGTTCTCTCTAGGCTGGACTACTGTAACAGCCTCTATCTTAATCTGCCTGCCTCCACTCTCCGCCCTCTGCAACTTATCCAGAACAGAACTGCGAGACTTGTCCTTGGCCTCAAGCGGGCCCTTTTTATTTATTATTTATTATTTATTATTTTATTACGCTACTTACCTTGTACTGCACTTCCCCCCCACCTCCTCTCCTTGCACTTTCTCCTTTTCCCCTTACCTCTGCACTTGCGCGATCTGAATGACACCTGGCCTAGTAGGATCGTTTGTCTGTCTTCCCCTTGTTCCCCTCCCTCCCTGCCTCGTCGCACCTTGAAACACTTGTGTATAGGCGCGTTACAAATACCATATCATATCATACTTTTACGGAAGCACCTCAAAACCTTTGCTTCTGCTTTCTCTCTCCCTCTCCCCTGCTACAACTGGTCCACTGTCTGCGATCTCGGTCCTGGGCCCTTCCACTCTCCACCTGCACTCCCTGTCAACCCCTGCACTGGGGGACTGTCTCAGTATCCTACAGCCCCCCTTGACGTTTAAAACCCAGTTGCACTGTCCTAGCTATGAAATAATTTCCAGACCTAATATATAAAATGAATAATTTTAATAAAGATCTGATGGTGAGACTAATTTCCTTTTTTTATGTTTTTCAAATAGATACATCGTCCATTATTGTCTGTGTCACGAGTACCAGACACCGGCGGATGGCTTCTATAATCGCCAGTTGCTTCTCCGCGTGAACAACGTTAGCACCCTGACCATTTTGTGGGACGATCGCCAAGTACAAGTATGCCCTTACGCGGTACTAACGGCTAGATGCAACATACAGACCGTTGTGGTGCCCTAGTGCCTCGTTGTTGGAATAGCCATGCGATTATCAGTGCGACCGAAGAGCTTATTTTATCGTAAACCAACACCATGTCTACTGCACACGAACATCGCTTGCCTCAAGACGAAATATTTTGGATCGAGAGCAAATAAAAATTCATTTATCTAAGACCCTGTGTACAGCAAAGGAACATCGTGTGCCTCGAAACAAACTTTTCGGAACGTGAAAAAATAAAAATGCAAATCGCTGAATATTCTCAAAACATTTGATGTCAAATAAATGTACTTTGCCAAATGTACAATCTTGCCGTTTGCTTTTAAACCACTGTTTCATATTCCGAATTGTGGCGCTGTATTGTGAGATGATCTAAGACCCTGTGTACAGCAAAGGAACATCGTGTGCCTCGAAACGAACTTTTTGGAACATGTGCAAATAAAAATGCTAATCGCTGAATATTCTCAAAACATTTGATGTCAAATAAATGTACTTTACCAAATTTACAATCTTGCGGTTTAATTTAAAAGTACAGTTTCATATTCCCAATTGTGGCGCGCTGTGTTGTTTGAGCTCATCTGTGTTGATTTCCTGGTTCTGTGTGGAGTCGCGTAGAAGACGCCTGGGCGCGTTTGCCTACGCAGCACAGTCACGTCACGGATAGAGGCGGGGAATATGAATGTTTTGATCAAGTCTGTTTCAGGGGCGGGGGATTTGATTTAGTGCCGCAAAAGCAGGTGAGCCAGGGCGATGCGGCAAGTGATAGGATTATCATAAAATGGCGGCTGATTTAGAGTGCGTTAATGGACGAAAAGTCGGGTAAGGTCCATAGGAAAGTTTTCCACGATCTACCGAGTTATGCTTAAAAACACATGGCCGAACCGTAGGGACAATAAAAAAAAAGTCCCGGAACTCTCCTTTAACACCACCACTCAACTAGAACACAGCAATACTATTACACCATTCGGTATAGCTGTTCTCATACCATCATTTGCCTCATACTCCCCATCACCCTAACTAAACACTGCTGGTTACACACCCTCCAGCCTAGGTGTTCTCCTCAGGCCTAACGCAGCCAGAATCGGTCTGGATAACAACCTGCCACAACGAACACATACTCATGATCTCTCAACCACCACACCTACCGCTAAGAAGCAGCTATCACACGAATGCCACACCAGTTGCACACATATCTGGTGCTCACACACACCTTATTACTCTCTCTATTCTCTCTGCTGACTTGAACTTCGGTTGCCGAGGGCGTTCAACCTACCAGCGCCTTGAGACCATACCAATGGTACATAAGGCGCTATATAAATGCAAAGTAACATAACACAACAAGAACCTGGCCAGTATGGGGTTAATGGAGATAGGGTGGTAGTTAGCCGGCAGGAGGGGTTGGCAGAAAGATTTTTGAGAAGAGAGTGCACAAGAGAGTGCTTGAGGGGTAGCAGGAAGGAGCCAGTGGCAAAGCAGTAATTGCTGAAATCAGACAAGGCTGCTGCAAGGGAGGTAATGTTGTCCTTGATAGTTCAGCAGCAGCAGGAGAGCACCTGTTTGGAGGAGACTTTCATAGAGAGGACTTGTCTAGAGACCTTATCCGGTGATATGGGTGAGAAAGGGGCGAGTAGGAGGGAAGGAGAGAGGGGGCCAAGGGTGACCTCTGAATGGGTGAGGGAGAAGGGAGGGGTGTACATTATATTATTTACTGCACCATAAAAAGTCGAAATGAAAGTAGTTTGGGAGTTGATGGAGTACATTTAATTAATGAGGCAAATAATTTATTTGTAACCAATGTTATTGTAGGGCTTAGTAATATTTTGTAGTAACGGGCCACTTTACTTTCTATTTGATGTGTGTTAGTGTTTTTAGCATGGTTATTGTTTTTTGTAAATAAATTGTGAGTTTCCTTGATTGAGTAAATGTGTGTTGTGTACAGTGTCAGGGTGAGGGCATACGCTGTGTGTGGTCATATTTATTCTATTATTGATTCATTGTTCACTTGTTAGCTGCTTATACCGGAGGAAAATACAGTTTCAAAGCGCCCACATTGCAAAAGGGGGGAGACAGGGGAAGATAGACAATGTAATTACAACAATGTTAAATAATTAAAAACAACAATATAAGAAGAGACAATGGGGAGGGGAAGATGAACCTACTATGCCTTGTGAGTGTCCAGAACGTGCAAGTGCAGAGGGGAGAGGGGTACAGAATAGGTGCTGTGGTGCTCATGGAGGGCAGCAGGTGAAGTGCTATGAAGAAAAGTAAGTGCAACCTCCAGGGGTGGAAGGTGAGCCAAGGCAAGTGCAGGAAATAGACAGCAGCTGGGATGATAAGATGTGGGAGTTCAGGGCCCTGAGGATGCATAAGTGCCTTGCACACCAATCAAGCTACTATGAGATTAGCAGGGGAGAGAGTGAGGGAAGGAAGAGGTAAATGGGAAGGTCTTGAGGCTTTTCCAGAATTTAAGGAGGTCCTGCTCAAGACGAAGAGGGAGTGGGAGGCTGTTCCAAAGAAGGGAGCCTGCTGAGGAAAGCGATCAACCACCTGCCCTCTCTTTAGCAAACCGCTTTACACAGAAGGAGATGGTGCCAGAGGAATGCCGGTGTCAATAGGGGAAATATTTAGTCAGATAGAGTTGCAGATAGAGTGGTCCCTGGCCCCCAGATAGCCTTTTGGATGATGCAGAGGAATTTAAATGTGATCTGTGCTGCACCGAGAGCCACTGATGACTTTGTAGGGCAGAAGAGATGCAGTCCCTGGGATTGAGGCCAAGGATAAGTCTTGCTGCCCTATTTTGGATTAGCTGGAGGAGTCACAGAGTGGACGAAGGTAGATTAAGTAGGAGGCTATTGCAATAGTAAAGTCTAGAGAGAACCAGACCTCGGGTAACATTGAGTCTCTGGGGGAAGGTGAGGAAAGGTAGAATTGCTTTTGGAAGGAAAAACTGAAAGTGGAACTTCTTGGCAATGTCCTGAATTTAAGGGAGGAAGGTGAGAGAGGAGTTGAAGATGACTCCGAGATGTATGGTTTCTGAGGAGAGAGCAGGAGGAGAGCCCATGGAAGAAGGCCAGAGTGAATGGAAGAAGTCGAGGTGCTGGGGTCCCAATAGGATGGATCTCTGTTTTTCTGGCATTGAGGCAGAGATCATTATAAGTACACCATGCCTGGATGGCTGAGAGGCAGTCAGGGATAATGTAGGTTCTAAGGGCATCTGCAGGAAGTTTGAAGAAGCATTGTGTGTCATCAGCATAGCACTGGGACTTGGGGGAGAAGGAGGAAATTAGGCAGGCCAGCAGAGTAAGTTAGATGTTAAGGAGCCGCAGCAAATGAATGGAGCCCTGGGTGACGCCACAGGCAGAGAAGGAAGTAGGGGAAGAGAAGGTGCCCAGTATGAATTTGGAAGAGTGGTCAGATAGGAAGGAGGTCAGCCAGTACAGTGCCCGCTCTAAGAGACCAAGGGTATCATGGAGCCCTTTATGAGGATGGAGTGCGTGACTGTGTCAAATGCAGAAGAGAGGTCAAGGAGGATGAGGACAGCAGGGGAGTTGGAATCAAGGGATGCGAGCAGTCCTTCACGGGTGTTCAGAAGAGCAGTGCCCTTACCTCTGGATGCTCGGAATCCAGATTGATGGTCGTGGAGAATGCCAACAAATTCAGTCTGAAAGTTATGTTGGGGCAGGGCCAACTTCTCAAGCATTTTCCCCAGGAAGGGGGGGGTGGAGATGGGGCTATAGTTAGCTGGACAGTAAGGGTCTTCTGATGTTTCTTTAAGGAGGGGGCACACAAAGGAGTGCTTGAGGGAGGATGGAAAAGAACCAGAAGCAAACTAGTGATTACAAAGATCAGCAACAGCAGGGGCAAGAGAGGAAATGTTTTTCTTGATGGTTCTGGATGAGCAAGGGGCAACCTGTTTGTAAGAGACTTTCATGGAGTTTATAACTCTGGTGACTTCATCCTGCGAGACAGAGGGGAATGAGGAAAAGCGGGAATGAGGAGGGTGAGTGTTCAGGGGAGGCAAGGGGGGAGGGATGGGTTGGAAGAGTGCGTGACAAGGCTGTTCAGGATGTCCTGGGTTTTGGAGGTGAAGTGAGTGGTGAGTGCATTGCAAAGGGTTTGAGAAGGAGTATGGCAGAGGATATTGCGGACATGTTGGCAAGTTTCCTGCAGATTTTGAAGAGTTCAGCTGTGTTGTTGGACGTGCCAGATACTCGTGCCTGAATGTGGGCCCTTTTTTTGTGGCATGGATAGAGAGTCTGAAATGCCTTTGGAGCAGCCGGCAGGCCAGTTTGTCAGAGGTTGAACCTGAGGTTTGCCACTTCAGTTCTGCAACTCTGCACCTATGTTTCACTTCTGCAAGTTCACAGTCATACCAGGTGTTACGCTTGGAGCCATATTTCAGGCGTATCCTGACTGGTGCAAGAATGTCAAGGGTGTTGGTAATGGATATATAGAGGTTGCTGAGCGCAGAGTCAGAGGTAGAGTCTGAGTTGGGTGGGCAAGGGGGAATGAAGGTGGAAGTGAAGGCAGCAGCTGTCACTCATTTCATTGATCAGATGTTTGTGAATGAGGTTGGCAGGACTTTTGGAGGAGTTGTCACAAGGCCATAGGTACGCAGGTGGGAGGAGAGAAGAGAGTGGTCAGACCAAGAGAGAGGGGTGACCAGAGGAGATGAGAGAGGGATGTTGGTGTGGATGAGGGCATCCAGCATGTGTGTGAGGGATAGAGAGGAGCAGAGGTCAATGAAGGGAGTGGATGCTGTGCATGGGGAGTCTAATTGAATGTTAAAGTCACCCAGGAGTAGCAGGTGTGAGGTGGTTGAGAGTAAAGAGGAACAGAAATCATCCCACTCAGAGAGAAACAGAGAGGAAGTGCCTGGAGGCCGGTATATGGTAGCAATGTTCAGGGTGGAGGAGGGAGAGATGACCGATTTGCATACTAGGCTCCCAAAGATGAATAGAGCTGAGTGGGTAGGATGGAAGAAGGAATCCACTCAGGAAAGTTTAAGGCAACCCCACTGAAAGCCCACTGTGGTCGAGGCTTGGAGGTGATCTCAAAGCCGTTGGCTAAGAGAGAGTCAAAGGCAGTGACTGAGCTGGATTTGACCCAAGTCTCAGCGAGTGTGAGTATGTCAAGGTCAGTGTATTCAAGAAGAAGGCAGATGTCTGCAGTGTGTTTGTTGGCTCAGCGTGCACTAAGGCTTGCCAGGTGGAGATGATCGCTGCCTTTGTACTTTTTTTGAGGTGAGTACAGGGGCGTGGTACTTCAGTCAGAGGTTGCGTAGCAGGGGGGGAGGCAGGAGAAGGAAGGAAGTTGATGAGAGATGGCAGGATTTGGTCAAACAGATGGAGGTTGGCCTGAAGGCCTTGAACCAGGATGGTGTCCGTGACGTAGACAGTAATGCAGCAGCGAGATGAGAAGAAGCCCGCCAAGAGGTCTTCCCACTTGGTGCCACCATTAATGGTAGTGGAAGCATAAGGGGATAGAGTGGAGATGAGATGAGAAGTCCATAGGTCTGGAGATGGGATAGAGAAAAGGATGTCGTTGAAGATTTATCTGGAGGATGCACTAACATATGTGTCTGCAATTGGGCCAGGGTGTCTTTTTTATGCTTTTTCCATCCGACTTTTTGTGAGAGAGGGTGGGCAGGTGATAGTGTAGCAGTTGGAGTAGATTGGAGAGTGCCAAGTTCAAAGCAACAGTCACAAAGCAATGCAGGGTGGCAGCACACCTTAATTCGATTTTAAAAGCAACAGTCACAAAGCAATGCAGGGTGGCAGCACACCTTAATTCGATTTTAAAAGCAACAGTCACAAAGCAATGCAGGGTGTGAGCACACCTAAATTCGATTTTACAAGCAACAGTCACAAAGCAATGCAGGATGTGAGGACCCCTGGTGCAATTTTATAAGCAACAGTCACAAAGCAATGCAGGCTGTGAGCACACTTAGGTGTGATTTCAAAAGCAACAGTCACAAAGTAATGCACAATGTGAGCACATCTTAATTCAATTTTAAAACCAACAATCACAAAGCAATGCAGGATGTGAGCACACCTAAATTCGATTTTACAAGCAACAGTCACAAAGCAATGCAGGATGTGAGCAGCCCTGGGTGTGATTTTATAAGTAACAGTCACAAAGAAATGAAGGATGCGAGCACACCTAAATTCGATGTTACAAGCAACAATCACAAAGCAATGCAGAATGTGAGCACCTCTGGATGCGATTTTAAAAGCAACAGTCACAAAACAATGCAGGATGTGAGCACACTTGGGTGTGATTTTAAAAGTAACAGTCACAAAAAATGCAGGATGCGAGCACACCTAAATTCGATGTTACAAGCAACAGTCACAAAGCAATGCAGGATGTAAGCACCCCTGGATGAGATTTTAAAAGTAACAGTCACAAAACAATGCAAGATGTGAGCACACCTAGGTGTGATTTTAAAAGCAACAGTCGCAAAGAAATGGAGGATGTGAGCACACCTAAATACAATTTTAAAAGCAACAGTCACAAAGCACTGCATGATGTGAGCACACCTATGTTCACTTATTTTAAGACACAGGAATTGCAGCACTGCAGTACAGAGTGGAGGCAAAAAGGAAGTGAGAGCTCAGGAAGCAAAGACAATGAAATACATTTTGAACATGAACAGGATAGCTGAGGGAGGCAAATGGAGCAATCAGTCAGCACGCACATTATAGCTCAAGGAAGGAGTCCATAGTCCAAGGGCGAGTGTTGGAAGTGCCCAGCAGCATGGTGCATTCTTTGCCTGTAGTAAAGTGGAGGGCCAGCCAAGACCAATCAGGCCCGGACAGGCACAGACAGGACCTTAGGTGTGGGTCTTTGTTGTAGGGGCCAGCTCCTGCCTCCCGGTGCCACTGATTGGATAATGAAAGAGAGGAAGTCAATGAGGGCTGGGGGCAGCTACCTTGGAAGAATGGCTCCACACAGTTAGAAGTGGTCGGCCATCTTGCAAGTGGAAGACTCTTTGTTCACGAACACCAAAATACCCCCAAATAATGTTAGCAATTTGAAAAAAGTGCTCCCAAACAGAAACACTGTGAAGATGAGGCTGAAAGGTGCACATCTATCTATTGATATTAGTGTGATGTGTGTGCTCGCCGCAAATTTACTTCATTTGATTTTTGTTTTGTTACAATTTGCTTTCTTATGATGCCTATGATGCAAATTAGTCGGTAAGGCTGTGCAGGGCTTACCTTTTCGTGGGACTGCTCCAGCAGTTTGTGAGGATCGTGGTGTGTGCTGCAGCTCTGCCTGTTGTCAATGTGGCTCTGCTCTGGAGTACCCAGGGCCTAGGTGAGGGCCGTCTTTGAAGGGGCCAGCACCTCCCTCCTGGGGCCACTGATTGGATAATGAAGGAGAGGAAGCCAATGAGGGCAGGGGGCAGCAACCTTGGAAGGATAACTTCACACAGCTAGAATCAGTTGGCCATCTTCCAAGTGGAAGACTCTTTGTTCACGAACACCAAATGCCCCTGAATAACGTTTGCAATCATAAAAAAGTGCTCCCAAACAAAAAAGCTGTGAAGGTGAGGCTGAAAGGAGTGCATCTATTGATATTAGTGCTTGAGTGTATTTTGGAATCTATACACAGTGTGTTTGGGTATGTATGTTGTGTGTGTGTTCCTTGCTTGAGTGTATGTTGGGATGTGTATGCAGTGTGTGTGTGTGTGTATTTTGTGTTGTGTCCTCTGTGTGAATTCTGTATTTCTGTGTTTGATTCTACTTTGGGATGTTTACACAGTGTTATTGGGTGCATGTGTTGAGTGTGTTGTGTATGAATTACATATTTCCTTACTTGAGTGTATGTTGGGATGTGTACACAGTGTGTTTGTGTGTGTATGTTTAAGTATATGTTGGCAAGTGTACACAGTGTGCATGGGTGTGTATGATGTGTGGTTGTGTATGTTGTGTGTTTGTTGTGTTGTAGAGGATCAGCTTTATGCCTCTGCATGAAATCCCACCGCCCTAGCTCCTATATGTGTCATGCACGTCACGGTTAGCTGTGACCTTCTGGTCGTCACTGAATTCCAGATCCCCTTCCTCCTCACCTCTGTCTTCTGAAGATGTTGTGCAAGGTTTCCCTTTCCTTCTTCAACTCCGATGTTTTTTAGCGAAGAGTTAGGGCCGCCCTCAGATAGAAGCCACTCTGCCTTCCAAATTGACAGACTGAGAACCCTTCCCGAGAGCACCAGCGAGAGGAAAAAGCCTGGGGCAGAAAAAAACTCTCGGATAGACGTATTGGTGCGGCAGGAAGGTTACAGAGTATGTAGGAATGTCCAATAAAAGATTCCAATGAGGGATGACGGGGGGCTGGTAAGAAGGCACGAGCAAGCATTCCAGGTAAGCTTTTCACTTCAGGAAACGGTGAACCTTGAGGCAACTGAGAGCATCAGCTGCAGAGGTAGCAGTGTAATGCAGGAAACATCCACCGCCGGAGAATAGGAAGAATCAGAAGAGAGCACAGAACAGGCATCTAACGGTAAAGGCAGATACAGCGAGTAACAGTAAAGGGGAGAGACAGTAGGAAAGCGATAGGACGCGAGGACAAGAAAGCGGACGGTAGAAAGGGTAAGAATGGGTAGGATTCCAAGAGGATAGAAAAGAAGGAAAATACAGTTAAAGGCAATCAGGGCGAAACCCCGGAAGTAAAGCGGCGAAAACTGTGACCAAAGACCCTGGAGCCGCAAAGAATCGGAAAGTGAAAAGCACAGGAGAGGAGGGAAATGGGAGAGCCTAAAGAAAGGAAAACAGAGGAAGCTAGCGGTACAGAAACGAGGGTAAATACTGTAGATAGCACAAGCAAAAACACAGCGCGAAAACCCAGAAAAAAAGCAAAGGGTTGTAACGCAGTGCGGAAGGCGCGGGGCATGGTTAAAAAGGAAAACGAAAACACCAGGAGGAAAAAAGACTAGACCCACAACCCGGAAACTTAGAGGACGAAGCGGCACATTCTAATGGCTCCGCAGCCTCCATGTGTTCCATAAGTGCCACGGAGGAAGTGTGACAATATGTTGCAGGCCGAAGATTGTGCCATGTTTGACACCAGCAGTTGTGCCAATACCGCAGCAGATATTTGAAAGAAGATACCCACTGAGAAAACCCTACCAAATATATCCCAGAAGAGACGACAATCTGAGGGAGGAACTCCCTGAATGAATATGAGAAGGAGCAAAAGAGATAAGCTAGTGATGTCACAAGAGACATGAGGGATGCGCTGAGAATACTGTCTGAAGAGAATGCATGTGTCTTACAGAAACTCATGACCAAGTTAAGAAATGAGTAAACTTTCATTTGTGAAAAGAAAATTGGATGTGTGCGAAGTGTGGCAGAAAATCAACAGTTCAATATTTGTACAGATGCTGAAACACAAGTAGACTAAGTCATCATAGAAGCTGGCTATATGTAGTGAATAGACTGCAGGCAAAGCCGCCATTGTATAGGCGCTTGACATTGGTGTCATGAATTTAGTAAGCCCGGACCCATGGAGAGGAAAGGCAGAGAATTGTGTTCCAGCAAGAATAAGCTGAGTTTGTGGAAGTGCCTTGACAGGCTGTCTGGCCTGGTATCAAAACTGAAGGAGCCAAGGTCGGTTTCCATTCTTGAAAGCAGAGAATGTGCGAAGGATGAATCATCCGTTGTTAGGGTGCAAAGAAAGAACACCATAAGTGCCAAGTTTTATTCATTTAAGACATTTAACTGCAGCAAAATGGACTAAATCATGATCTCCTGTCATGTGAGCCAAGGATAGAAATAGAGTTCAACTTGGAGTCCTAGAACAATGATAGTGAGAGCCTGCACTCCCATATATTCCCACAGACAAGTATACTTTGCAAGGCCAAGTTCAAAGACAATCTTCATGTTAGAAGGCATGGGTGATGAGAGATGTTGGGCTAATTGGGTGGGGATGTAAAATCAAGTCCACCTCCTGGCACCTGGGTTTGAGCTTACGTGTTGCTAAGTGAACCAAATGTTCCAGACATGGCACAAGCATACCAACCAATTGTAGAAGGCTGTATAATGAAGAGCCTTATAGTGGGAAGACCAATGATAAACCGTGTACTTTATAGTGTTAAAGATTACATGTTTTTAGAGGTAGACACAAATTGTCCGCCTGTCAGTGTGCAGCCAATCACAATCCTTGTACCTACGCAATGTATACTTAGATGTCTCCCTTAACAAATCCCACCCCCTGATAGGTTTTTTATTTGCCTACATAGTATGACATCACTGCTGGCATATTTTTTGAAGATAAGGATGTTTTTATGTGAAAATCATCAAGAGCTAAGTGAATGTCCGTTGATGTCCGTTGTAAACTCCCTTTTTTAAATCATTGTTAATAAAACAGACTCTTTGCCATCTTCCTGAGTTGGTTCGATTATTTGGACTCAGAGTTATTCTGGAACCCCATCCATTGCATCCCCGTTACTATGGGGGCATAAGTCTGGTGTGAGTGTATGTTGGAATGTGCATGTTGAGATGAGGCACAGTGTGTGTGGATGCATATGATGTGTGTGGAGTGTATGGATTCTGTATTTTCTTGCTTGAGAGCAAGTTGGAATGTGAGCTCAATGTGTGTGAGTGTGTATGTTGGGATCTGTATGCAGTGAATGTGGGTATGTATGTTGTGTTTGAATTCTGTATTTCCTTGCTTGAGTGTATGTTGGAATGCCTACACATTGTGTGTGCATGTAAATGTTGGGTGTGGGTGTGTATGCTGTGTGTGAATTCTGTATTTCCTTGGTTGAGTGTATGTTTGAATGTGTAGGCAGTGTGTGTGTTTGCGTATGCTGTGTACGGTCATTATAATGTTGACTCATATTGCTTGAATTATGTATTTTCTTGCACAAGTGTATATTTGTAATGAGTATGCAGTGTGGGCTTGTGCTTTTGCTGTATGTGGTTATAGCTGCTTTGCGAATGTGTGGGGCGGTTGCTGAGCATATGATTTGTGTGTATTGTTTACTTATTTCGTATTTTTCAGTGCACACGCATGATGTATCCGCACATTTTCAATGCTTTATATCTTAAAATTAGCCAAGTCGATTTTAAAAATGTGTTTTCATTGCACCATTCAAGCTCAAATCTAGACATCTGCATAAAATTAGGAGAATCGAAGTGCACAATTAAAAACTGTTCAAAACACGATTAAAGTAAACATTTTTGAACTACAAAGCCGTTAATGTTGAAATCAGAAATGTTTTCAGGTGACTATCTCAAAATACTACTCTTGAATATTTCCAGATTTCTTTCATGCAAGTGCCTGGAAGCTATTAAGAAAAGTAATAACCTTAACTATGGCTTGCGTTTAGCCGCAAGGTATAATATATATATATATATATATTTATTCCCTGAAAAAACTTTCAGTTGAGCCGGTCATGACTTCCCAAATGTGCTGAATTTCAGGGGTTTTGTTGCGATAAATTAGGGCACCCTAACTGCACTTTAACTAAAGTGTTTTCAGTGAATTTCAAGGATTTTGTTATACCATAATTTTCTCCATGCCAGTGGCCACAGTACTACCAAGCTACTAGCATTGGTCTTCGTGGGTGCACACTGTATATTTTATAACATTACCAGGCCGCTAGCCATGGCCTTTGGCCATGCCCACTGTACATTTTACAGCACTACCAGGCCACTAGTCACTATGCATGTTAATCAGGCTCACTAGCTAGCCCTCAGCCATTCCCACTGTATATCACGCAGAAGCGCAAAAATATCTGGACCAAATAACAAACATCTTGGCCATGAATCAGTGACTTTATTTCTGGGACAGGTTTGAGGTTATTCCGTCCAGGAGTTTTTAAAATATTTGACGTTGAAGGGGCTGCCCCCTTCTTCCAAAAATATAGCTATGTCTCCCTGGAGCTTTGAACCAGAGAGGCTTTTTATAAATGAAAACCTGCCATTTTTGTTTGCTTGATGTGCGTGATAACCGCAGTTGTACCGGGGAATGCCTTTACGAAAAGTGCAAAAAAAGCTATTTGGTGGAGGAAAAAGGCAGAGGATGTACTGTGGCTACTGCTGAAGGTCATGGCTAGTGGGCCCCAAGGAAACCTATAGGTGGAACATCTACAGTGGCCACAGCTGAAGGCCATGGCTAGCGGGCCCTAAAGAAACCTATTGGTGCAACTTTCACAGTGGTCACGGTCGAAGGCCATGGCTTGAGGGTCCTAAAGAAACCTCTTGGTGCAACCTGCACAGTGGCCATGGTTGAAGGCCAAGGCTAGTGGGCCCTAAAGAAACCTATTAGTGCAACGTGGACAGTGGGCCGGGATATCTTCAGGCATCCAGGATTTATTTGTGGATACCTGTGAGTGCGATCCAGAGCACCATGTCTACGAAAACTGTAACCAATCCAACTATTTGTGGTATGCTAATGCTTAAACTATCCCTTCTATAGTACAGTGTAATTAAGTTTTTGTTAAATTATGATAGTAAGGAGATGTATGTCCATAAGATTTCTTGCCAAACACATGTTTTGCGTGGTATATCAACAGAATCCAGGACTCAAGTTGGGCCTATGATAGGGCAGATTCTACAGCTCGGAAAAACATGCCAAATCTCCCCAAGAGGTTTGGCAGCTTTTGTTGGCCCATCGAACTTGAGCCTGCCCACCTAACTCGCATGTGAGCTCAAGCGCCAGTTTAGGTCTTTAGGAAATCTCACAGGATCCAATTCGACTCACAAGATTGTGGAGGCAGAAGTTCCCAGCATTACTCCAATTAAACAGTACTCAAACAATCAGTAGGCCCCTGTCCACAGTAGTTGTGGTATCACTCCTGGAACCACTTCCTAAACAGTTCTATTATAATGTATCCCAAAGAGAGTGATTTGCTCTGAGAATTAGCGGATATCCATAAATAGTCAACCATCATGCTTTGTGACGGATGTCTGTGAATATTTCGATTACGAATATTTTAAATCCGAAAATTACGAATTTGATATTTTCAAAATCACAATAATCTCTATCATCACTTTGCAGCAAAATGACACGCTTTTAACCTGCTCCCCCTCTCACCCCTTTACTTATCTTTTGGAGGCACACTTTGCTGTGTGCCTCCGACTCCCCTTCTCCTTGCAATGCCAGTTCCCTTTACTTACGTGGATGGGAACCTGCACCACTGGGTCCTTTTTTTTTCTTTTTTTTTAAACTTTGTTTGCCACTGGCTTTCCTTTTTATGGAAGCGCGGGACCCCCCCCCGAAGTCCCATAATGTCGATCAAGGGGAGCCGGGGACACCCCCGCCACCCCTGCTCCCCTTGATCGACATTATGGGAATTTGTTTATTTTTCTAGTGCCGAATTCGCCAATTCCGGTGTTTTTGTTTGTTTCTTATACATTTTGTACAGATATCCTTTGTGACATGCAATGAGGTCCTGTACTTTGCTATTTTGAATTTGTGTCTGTAGACACATACATCGAAAGAGAATGAACGCACATCCTGTGTTTTCTTTTCAAACTGCTTTCTCAGCAACATCCTTGTCGATGCGTTATCTTGGGCCACTGAGCCAAGGCATCCTTTATAAAAAACAAAGCCAGGGACCTATTTTCTGCGCTCAATAATCTGCGTCCACATTGTGCACTCTGGAGCCTTTTTCAGTTGTCAGCATTCAGATGTGTTCGTATCTCTTGTTGGGGTCTAGAGGGCGGCTACAGCTTAGCATGACATTCGGAATTTGAGGTACTGTGAGGCCCCCACCAAACGAATGCCCAGTGCCATATAAACTGCCTCAGGTGAGCAGCCCTGGGGGATTGCTGCGTGAGAGCTGATGCCAACAGAACCTCTGGTCTATGTAAGTAACCCGCATTGCATTCACTTTTTCGTTGCTCCCAGACTTGTGATTGTAACTATATGTGTTCCTTCCTGCCCTGTGCAAAACATTTTGCAATATAACCCAACAGTGATACCTGTTTGTTCCATCTTGCATTATATGAACTGCACATTTGGTGCAAAGCGATTTGTTCCATTTTCCTCCTGGAGCAAAACATCATGGGGCTAATTTTCCAAGTCCCTGGATCGTAGATGAAGGTTAAAGGTCAGAGTAAAGGTGTAATGCCTGTCTTAAGCCCTCCATTTACGCTCCAGTTCTGTTTTTTTTGGGGGGGGGGGGGATATTGAAGTTGGAGGGGGACGCAGAATGGGAATTGAGTTTCACCTACCGGTTCCCCTCTTCATGCAAAAACAACTTGGTAAAAAAGCAGTTGAATTCAGGGGTCAAGTCCTAAACATTAAAGTGGGGGGACTCATCAACAAACGCAATGGGATGTGACGTCGCTAGTTAATTAGCATATCAACTGAAATATGCACATTTCAATAAATTGGCTTTGCATAACCACCCATTGCACAGTACGATAGGCATTTGCCTTTCGTAAAGTGAGTCCACCGCTTGAACCCTCGACCTGAGCCCTGGTTGAGTTCCATATAAATCCATCGGAAACCCATTCTGTCATGTGTAAATGGCAGGTGGTGTGATGTTTACTTATTTTGCGTTGTGGAGTGGAAAAGGGAGGCATTCATGTGCTTCCCACACCATTGTACATCTCCCTGTTGCATTCCACTGCGCACATCATAAATATTGACTCCGGGCAAATTGCGTGCATTTCTTTAATTAGTTCCTTTGTAATGTGTATTAACCGTGGAATCGATTTGAAGTTGCAGAAGTGAAAGTTACTCAAAAGCGTGCCTCGGAAGACATCATTGGTCTCCTTCTCATTCCGTGGCTTGCAATAAAGCCTGGGCTGGAATTCTCCTTAGCACACATTCCGTATGTGCAGCATGCAGTGCAGGCACACCTATGCGCATGCACCAGGCATGTGCTGTTGCATTATCCATGTTACTGCATGCACATTCTAATGCACTTGCCATTGGCGCAATTTCTTGGCAGAAGCAGAGCAATATCGGCCCATAGCTCTTAACGCACAGAGAACGCATGGACAAAGCACAGTGAAAACCACAAGTGACATCTGCCTTCACTTTCAGCAGGTGGCTCCTATTTTGACCCTGATTCCTGGAATTATGTGCGGGTAAAACGGGGATGTGCGTGCCATTCTGCCCGCAAATCCCCATTCGTCAGACAGGGATTTGCGGAGACAATGGCACACAAATCCCCGTTTTACACGCAAATAATTCCATAGTCTGGCCCACCAAACATCTGCAGTATAGAAGCAGGGACCTTTTTATTGGGGGAAAAAGCAGGTGGCTGCACTGGGCTCTGATAGGTAAGGGCACTGAAGCAACGTGCATTGGATCTCTCCCTAGCAATGGGGAGAGCAGCCCAAAGCTTAAGTGCTCGTGGTATTTGGATGGCTTACACCTCTCATTGTGAATCTAAAATCCCCAACTGCGCCCTGGGTCCCCGTACCCTGGACAAAGTTAGTCCAAGTCCATTGCACGTGTAAGTTAGATTGTAGTTTTGAGGTTTAAGGGGGAACTAAAATAAGGGGTAGAGGAAGGTGATGAGATGATGGGGATGGCCAACATTGTCAATTTTGGTATCACTGCCATTGTTTAGGGGATAAATCCGTCCCTTGCCATTTGGCCCATGGCTCAAAAATATGCATTTTGTCTTGAAAATGAAGGTTTTTAAGTGTTGTGGTTATTTTTCTGTGGTGCCATGATCATATTCCCATTTGGGAGGCACAACAGGTTTCGGACTCTTAACTGCTTGAAATGTTCACGTACCTGCCTGAAAAGAGACCTCATTTTATACTGTCTGAGGAGGCACACTTGACAGGAATTCCACTCAGCCAGGGTGTGGAGTTCGGAGCAGAGCCTGTGAGTTCGAGTCCGATGGAGGACATTTCAATCACCTCCAATAAAGGCAAGTACACAGAACAAGAGGAAAGAAGGAAAGGGAAGATGGATAGCACGAGTGAGAAGGCAGAGGGTAGGCTTTAGGTGAGGTGAGTAAGGCAACGGAATGTAGAAAACAACGTAATTAAGGAGAACTAGAAAGGGAAAGGGAAAAAAGGAAGGGTGAAAAACAAGGGTGACGAAAGAAAAGGATGAAAAGGAAAAGGATAGAGAGGAAAACAACTTTGCGGTAAGAAAAAAGGCAGAGGGGAACAAAGGAAATGGAGAAACAATATCAAAGGAAATGGAGAGAAAAAGCTGATAGAATGAAAGAAAGGGACCCGGAAAGGCCTGGCAGGAAGGGATGGAAGAAAATGTGTAGAGCAAGGAGGACACAGAGGTGAAAAAAGCAAACTAGAAACAAGCCAGGAGGTGTGGAAAAATAGGGTAAGATTTCAGACCGGGAGAAAAGAAGGTAAAATAGGAACACGAGGCAGGGGAGAAAAACAGCTGGAACAGCTGGAAGGAGTAGGAATCAGGAAAATAGGCAAGCTGAGAAAGGAGATGAGAAAAAGGACGTAAAGCAACGAGACAATTCAAGGAGCTATGACAGTGACTGGGAGAAACTGGAAAAGGCTATTTTCCTAGACAATAATATTGGCACGTTATGTAAATAGTGTTTCATGCCCACTTCTAAGCATTGTTATTGCTTCGATCACGACCCAATTAAAGGATCTCAGTTTGTGAAGATCAGGGTGGCGAATTCAATCTTGGGAAGTGCAGTCAATCGCCATGTCACAGGAGAGTGGTTCATTTGTAAGATAACATCTCATAAAAATTGATACTAATCCATGTAAAATTACATATTTTGACTTTTGTTTCTGGCTTAAACAAAATGGCCAGAGACCACATTGAGGAAAAAAGTGTTTTGGGAGACGGAAGATGACGGAGGTATTCCGCCAAAGGAATGAAATGCTCGATGCCGTGAGCTGGCATAGCTTATTTTATTATCTTCTTGCTATACAGTTTCTTTTTATGAGAACTGATAGTTAATTGATTCTGAGTGGGGTGCAGACCCACATTACTGTGCCTCCATACTGGGCACGCCAATTGTAGAAACGGGAAAAAGACCTAGGCAATATTGCCTTCGGTGTGGGTTGCACATCCTAACATCCACTATTTGGTTAAATAATAAGTTGTTAACATTTGTGTGATGGTTAAATAAATGCAATAGTTATTCGTAATAATCATTAGTACCCGGCACGCCGCGTCCATGGGAAACACTGACCGTGGATTGGCTCATTTCCGAGCCATACCACTGTGTAATCCCGTGGACGCACGAACGTTGTTTGCGTGCCAGGTGTTATGTAAAGTTTGTATGCAGTACCCTCTGGGAACACTACAAACAACTCTGACTACAGGTATAGGAAACCCAACCTTTGGCATAAGCTTGTACTAGGCTTATCTCAAGAGGGGTCGCTGTGAGCTGTAGTGGAGTTGCACCGAGATTTACAGTTACACGTATTCAAATAAACTCTTGCACTCAACGTTTCTTGAATAAACAATTATACATTTATTTATCAGTCAGTTAGAATAAGCCTTCTTCGGAAGGGACCAATATAACAGTAACACTCAAATACACTTCATGAAATACACACTCTTAATATCCCTAAATCAGTAGATACCCTTTTGGGATGGCCCACAGACACTTCCTACAACCTCAGGTGACTTCAATTGCTAGGGTGCTGGGGACATTAATATATCACTGTTGCATTTAGAATCATATAGTAACAAATCAAAGGAAAAGATTATTTAGAACAAACAAGAGACCACACATATTCTTAAGCAGGCAAATACTTTCATATCCCCCAATAAGAGTCATTCAGTGGAAGAGGCTAAGCCAAAGTCAATAGGCAATAGTCTTTGTGAGCTGAAACACTTCTTTGTAGATAACTAGAAAGTATTTGCACAATGTTTTAGAAGTCTTTGAAGAAAAGAAGAATCACATGTAGGGCCACAAGCTGATTACACTTGTGAGCAGTAGAAGATGCAAGCAACTCTACAGTAAGAGGTAAATTCTCTCAGACTTTGTACAGTACCTTTAAAATGAAGAAAGGATGCATCAGATGACTCTTGTACCTGTGCAGCTCTGCAGATCTCATTGTTCCTTGGCCTCAGTTGTGGGGACAAAAGGGAGGACGTCGGTGGACTCCTGCACTGCACTAGTATGGTTAAAACACGCAACCAGCAAACTTCACTTTCAGTGGCTGTTCAGTATTTCAGCTCCTCGCATCTACTTCAAATAGCAACATCGCGGTTCCTGGCTGTCGAGATGGAATTTCCTTGCTTCTGGGGTCCTGCACTCTGTTGATGGGGCTCAGGCTCGGTCATTCCTGCTTCCTGGGAGTCCGCAGGATCTTCCTGGAGCTCTAGGCCAGCTTAAAAGCAACACAAAAAATCTGGCGTTCCTCTCCCTGGCTATACGGTTTCCAACAGCAACTCTGTGGAAATTCAACTAGCTCCGAGATGGATGTCCAGGTGGCTTAGTTTGGAGTTCATTGGTCCCACCAACTCAAAGGGAGAAGTCGTCCTTGTAGGGGCTTCTCTGTTGACGCAAACTTGGCATTTCCGCACTGCAGCAGGGCTTCAACGGGCAAATCAACGGTTCAGGAGTTGCAGCAGACGTCCTCTTCAAGTTCTTCTTCGATTCCTTCATCCAGTGGTCGACTCTGCCTTCCATGCCAAAAGCCTAGCCTTTTATTCAGTTATTTCTCATTCATTCCAGCCTAGCTGTCAATCACCCAGCATGGTGGCTGTCCTTTCCGGACAGTCAGCCGGCCAATCACTACAGAGTGAATTTGGATCTCCTAGGAGACTAAGCACAGGGAGTTTTGGGAACATCCCTCACTTCCTGCCTACCCCAGACACCCTGGAGCCAGAGGCGTGCTTCACTCATGAATCCTGCCAAAGACCAAGCGAACAATGGGACCAAACCTGGTTTGGCGCGCAGAGTAAATCTCAAGAAAGACCTTTCCACAAAGAAATGGCGAAAAAAGAAAACTGCAGCATTTTGACAAAAATGGCACCCTTGGGTGCTTTACTGCAGCTGCGATTGCAGCCCGCGGTAAATACACACAATGGTAGTTAAAACGAAACCACTGCCACCAGCCATTCAGTGAGAAAAGGGTAACATAAAAATGTTTACATGAGAAGCTAGACCAAGGGGATACCAGGTAACCCCTCCAAAACCCTATTGTAAGATAGTGTGTGCTGGGTCTAGAAAGTTACAAATGTAAGTAAAGTCAATTTCACTTTACTACTCTGGGAAACAGTAGTTTATCCCAGAGAAGGTATTTAAACCGTTGGGAAATCTGAAAGACTTCCCTGTGCCACTGCACTGAAGGTGCTGTGTGGTACAATGTAAAAGATGATGCCTATGTAGTTTTTTCAGAGTCCACAACAAAAACAAACACAGTGTATAAAATCACATTAAAATACATGAGAGAGTGAGAAAAACAGGTTTCACTCACTCCAGGTAAAAAAAAAAGTCAAGTCCTATAAATCCAGCAAAGTTGCTGGGGGTCGCTAAGGTGGAGGGAATTAGCACATTTCTGAGAATTCTCCCTAACACTGGTTACACTCTTTTTTCAAGAAAACCTTGGAAAGGGAGAAGGGACCACACGTAGCCCCTTCTCCCTTTTCCAAGGTGGCCTTTTTGTATTCAAATTTTTTTCCCATTCATTAGTACCGAGCAACTTTGTCCAAATGGCGCCCTGTTGCTCTGAACTAATGAAGCAGTATGGGCGGTCTAGTGTTCCTAGAACCAGTGCGTACTGCAACAAAACATTTTCAAATGGCAAAGACATGCCACTTGAAAAGGTTTTGAAAGCCATTAGTGTTCCGGGGCTGCACACTCGGGAAAACCAGTATCCCTAGCATACAGACCCCGGAATACTAATGGCAATAACCGCCTCGCCGGCGGGCCATTACCTCCTTATGGTAATAACCCCGGGGCCACCGTTAAGGCCCTCGCTATGCTCGGGGCAGTAACTTGAGGCCCCAGAAGCATTACCATAGGTGGTAATGGCCCGCCAGCTCGGCGGGTATTGCCACGCAATTGTATGGGTACATGGATGGTTCACATCATGATTTGGAATAACTTTTTTGACTTTTTTGTATCTGATGAGATCTATAAACCCTGATGAAGGACCAGCATCTGCGCTGATATTTGAGCAATAAAACCACAAAAGATACCTATTGCCGTACATTACTGATTATTATGAATAACCATTGCATTTATTTAACTATCACATAAATGTTAACAACAAACTATTTAACCACATAGTGGATGTTAGGGTGTGCAACCCACACCAAAGGCAATACTGGCTAGGTCTTTTTCTCGTTTCTGAAATCCGCCAAAGGAAGTCATTTGCACAGGATGGGACACACTTGCAATAATGAATTGCCTTTTTTGCAGTTGAGTAGGAAGTGGTATTAGGATCATTGTTTAAGTGGGGCAGGGGGGTGTAAATATTTCCCAGAAATGTGTACAAGCGACCAAGTCAGAGAGTGAACTGACAGCAGAGCATGTAGGGAATCTCCCCCTGAGAAAATGTTTAATATAGCCGGTTGAAATGGTTGTGTTATGTTAAGTTGATTTATACCGTGCACCACTGCCATTTCCATGGTCAGGCATTCACGTGCTCTGTAAGGCAAAGTGGATTAGCTTGGTTAGTGGCTAGTGGTGGAGAGAGGGATAGCATAGATGTTGTGTTCATCTGTTGATGCAGAACCAGGAGTTACTGGCGTCTGTGTGTGTGTGAGCTTTCTGGGTGTGCTTTGTTTTCTGCAGTGGGGCTTGTTGTGTCTGGAGTGGTGGCGGCCGTGTTTGGGGTGTTTGGTGTCAGAGTTTATTGGTTTTGTAGTTTGACTAGAAAGTGATGGGAAGTTTCAGTGTTTTGGTGGGTTATTTCACTACCTCCCTGGGCATGTGTGGTAGGTGAAAGGTATGGTATGGAAGAGGGAAAAGGGGTATGCTTAGTGGATTTTAGGTGGTCTCTGGATATTGTGTAGCTGTTTTGTTTTTTCTGTCTGCAGGTATGTGTCCTGTGTTTTCATTGTTCTGGGTTTACAGTTTGTAGAAGCAGGCATTGGCTAAGGATGAGATGGCCAGCTCGAGGGGTGGTTCTTGTGTAGTTGGTCTATGTTTATCTCAGAAAATTGTATAGCCACGTTTTTAGTACTTTCCTGGATGTTAGGTGTTATTCCATCATTCTTATTTCCCTCAGGATTGAGTTTCATAGCTTGGCTATCAGATGGGGGAAGCCAAAACAATTCTCATAGTGTCTTTCTTCTATTTGGAAATTTGTGATAGATCTTAAATCTCTTATCGGTTGGTACTGGGAGGTTTTTGCTTGGAGGAATTTGGTTCCTTCTCCGTATAGTGTTTTGTGGGCACTGCAGAGGGCTTTGAAATTGATGCATTTCTTTACTGGTAGTCAATGTAGACTTCTCAGGGGCAGTGTGATGTGGTTTCTTCTATTTCGTCTATTTAGTCTTGCTGCAGAATTATGGATGTGTTGGAGTTCTTGGGTGAGCCGTTCGGACATTCCTAGGTAGAGACTATTAGCATAGTCTATTCTTGATCATACCAAAGAAATGATCACAAGTGTTCTATGTGGGAATTGAGATAAGGCTGGATGCCTCTGATTAACCGTAGGTCATAGAACCATTTATTTGCTATTGCATTGATTTGTAACTCCAGAGTGAGACCACTGTCCATGAGGATTCCCAGATTTTATTATCATTGTGATGTCCCTGGTATGGTTCCCATGCAAGGGGGCCAGGTGAAGGATATTTGTTTTTGATTGTCTTCTTGTGGGGAGATAATGATTTCTGTTCTGTTTGGGTTTAGTTTGATATTGTTAGTTGCCATCCATTTGTTTATATCGGTGAGACACTTATTGTGGGCTTTGTCTGGGTTATGGGCAGTAATTATCTTGTAGATGAATTGGGTGTCGTTTGCATAGTTGCAAGATCTCAGTCCATGGGTTTGAATGAACTGTTGAGGGGGATTGGTATGAGGCTTGATCCTTGTGGTATGCTGCAGATGATACTTTTGGTGTTTGATGTAAATTGTGGTAGGTGGGTTCTTTCAGTTTGGTTGGTGAGGAAAGGTTTCAGCCATTGTAGTGTGGTGCTTTGAATACCGATTCTTCCACTCTCTTGATTAAAGTTTTGCGTTTGATTGTGTCAAAAACAGCTGATATGCACAGTAGTATGAGTGCTGATTGGGTGGTGTTATCTGTGTTTATTTTTAGGCCGTACCATATGGAGAGAAGTGCTGATTCGGTTCCTCTCATGGGTCTGAAGCCATACTGGGATGTGCCAAATATTCTGTTGCTTTCTACATGATTGAATAGCTCTTTGTATAGCTCTTTATAAACATGGTTCTCCAGGATATTCACTGGGTATGGCAGGTTTAATATGGGTCTGTAGTTGGCAGGGTCATCTGTTTTTCCTGTCTAATTATTTAGGAGGGGTTTGCTGGATTCTGCTTTGTATGATTTTGGTACTATTCCCATGTTTAGAGATAGATTCATAAGTAGTCAATGTGCTGGGTTGGTGTTTTGTGGATGAGTAGGTTTATGTAGACACCCGGTGGGCTTGGATTGCTGGGGGAATCCAGCTAAATTGGTATTTTATAGTAGTAATTTGAAGGTTTCCTCTCTATAGTTTCAAATAAATCGATTGAGTGTTGTGCTATTTGCTCCAGTGTTGGTTTCTTGCAGGTTGTTGTTTGTTGTCCTCGAGATTGGTGGATGGCTTGTTGTATTGCTTCAATTTTTTCTCTTAGCTGGGCTGTGATGCTGTTCATAGGATTTGCGAGGGTGTGATGCTACAGTTGCATGAAGTTGTTTTTTTAATTTCATTGATGATTCTGAACATTTCTTTGTGGATTACTTGCTGATTGGATTCTCACAGTATAGTGTGCTTTTTGGCTTTCAGGGCTGCTGATATTTATAACCAAATTTGTCAAAGGTAGATGTTTTGTCCAATTCCTTGTAGTGTTTCCTCCTTCTCTTTTTTTTTTAGTTCATGGTTTGCCTTTTTTAGTTCCCTCAGTTCCTCTGCGAACCATTGTGCTGCAACTTTTTTGCTATGGGTTTGAAGAGGTTTATGGTTGTTAGTTGGTGTAATGCATCTCTGATCCATGAGTGAGGTTCTCTACAACTGTGTTTGGTGTCATTTCATTTAGTTGGGAGGTGTTGGGTTTGGTGGATTCTAATAGTTGTGTTAATGTATCAAAGACAAGTCTTTTCCAGTTTATTTTGTTAGATGGCAGAAGTTTTATGTTTGTGGACATTGTGCGGCTTGGGATTGTGATAGTGAAAGGATCATGTGATGGTCGCTCCATACCATTGGTACAGTTGGGGTGGTGTTCAAAAGTCCATCCCTGCAGAAAGCTCAGTCTACTGTGTGTCCAGCTCTGTGAGTGGGTCTATTCACTATTTGTTTGAGATGAATGGTTTTCAGTAGGGTGCTGGGGGAGTTTATTGTGATTTCATTATCTCTTTCGAATTACATTTTGCAGTCTCCCATAACAATGATGTTGCCATGAATTATGGATAGGTTATCCGAGGCATCAGTGAGTTTTGTGGCTAAGTTAGGGATGTAGGTGGGTGGTCTGTAGATCAGGAGGAAGAGTATGTTGAATTGGTCATTGAACTTGAGGTTGACTAGGAGCGATTCACAGTCTTCTATATCAGCTGAGGGTATAGATGTGGTGCAGCTGTGATTTGTGTGTTTCTCTATTAGATTGTATTGATCTGTAGTTGTCAGGTATGGCTTCATGAGTGATTGCTTTGTAGTTGTCTGAGAGCAACGTTTCTGTGAAGAAGAGAGTGTCCGCGCTACCTTTGTTTAGGACAGAGGTCTTCAAACTCTGGGGTGTCCCCCCAAGGGGCCGTGGGTGCATTCCAGGAGGGGGTCGTGAGACCCCAGCCTAAAATGATTATTTTTAAATAGAGTAAATGAGGAGGGGTGGCTCACAGGGTCGCACTGTATCATGAAACTGTCTTGGGGACCAATGAAAAAGTGGGACACAATTGCAAATAGCAATTCATTCATTTAGTGACAAACTGTTTGAATAGCACCCAAGGGGGTTATTTCAGTTAAAATGTAAGCACATTGTGGTATTTAAAGAATATTTATTCAGCAACAATGATAAAAAGTACTAGCTGTATAGTGAAGTAACTCATCAAACTGGCCCACATTGGCCAAAAAAGTGGTCCATTTTGACCAAACCAACTGGGCCACAGTAGCATTTTGCATTTTTGGTTTGGGCATTTCCCTGTTGCCCTAGAGGCCAGTCTGAGCCTGGCAGCTCTCCATAATGGGCGAGGGGGTGTCAACCCAGTGACCCCTTCACCCATTATGGAGGAGCCAAGGAGCCAGCCCAGTGAAACACTGAGCACTCTCTCAGCTGCTTTTTCCAGCTGAGGGAGTGCTCCCCAGCTGCACATGATCACTGAGCCATGCAAGACTGCCGGCCTTTTGCTTCTCAAGCCTTGTATAGGTCATTGGAAATGCTGGCTGGGGAAATGCATGTCTGTATGTGCGAGGGCAAACTCTTGCTCCTCCTCGCACACACACGGACAGAGAAGCCTGCAGCAGGGTGCTTCAGCACGCACACGCAGGCACCTCCACGCATGTACAGGAACCAGGAAATTCTCAGTTCCTGATTCCTGTTCATGATGCAGGACCTGGAGCGCAGGGGCACACACTTCAGGACCGGGGCAGAAGGTATGTTTATCTTCATTTGTTTTTTTATTTAAATATGTTTATGGATGCATGTATGCTTTTGTTAAGAGTGAGTGTATGGTGATGGGTGCTCGTGTGAATGATAGAGATTGCTGTGTGAATGTATGTGTGTTTGTTTGGGTCAGTTGAGCTGATTTTGTAGAGTGGAGTTTTGGGGGGAAGGAGTGTTGTACAACAAAGGCATTTTAAATATGTCTTTGTTGCACAAACCCCATACACACCAGCCAAACTCAGCTCTCCTTCTGAGGTGCTGTGGAGCCCAGAGTACAGGGATAGTATTTTTTTACTGGACATCTATCATAGATGTTGAGTCAAAAATACCATGTTTTCTCCATGGGCCCCCAGCGCCTTGCATACCCAAATAATCATGTTGATTGTGTTAGGCACTGTGAGGCCCAGGGGATGGGGATGTTATCTGCCTACTGAACATCTATCATAGATGTCCAGTAAAAATTATCATGCCTGTCCCCTGTCCCCCCAGCACCATTTGTGAACTGTTTGGCTTTTTACCCAATTTTAAAAAAAGGTATGCTCTAAAATGCAACCTTTTAACCAATTATTTTAAAAGAATTCCCTGGGAAATCCCCCCCTGAACTCCCCTAGATTGGTTTGGGCTCCCCCGCTATGCTCAGTCGCTGTGGCATATCTGGGGGAAATACTTATGCCCCTCCACTTAAAAAATTCACCGGCCGCCACTAGCCCTGGAACTGGATCGTTGCTGGGAGCTGGGTGGGGCAGCCCAGGGACTGTGGTGCAAGCAGGATGGGGGGGCAATAGGGGGGAGCCATGGGATAGCGGTGGGCGCAGGGTGGGGAGAGCCCAGGGTCTGTAGTGGGGTGTGAATATTCCAGTGATTGGGTAGGAGTGGGATGAAGGAGCCCAGAGACTGTGATGGGAGCAGGTGGGAGAGCCCAGGGACTATAATGGGAGTAGGGTGTGGTGACGGCACACAATAGTTCATAGCCATTTTTACTTACTGTCCATTTGGCATTTTCGGGGGGGGGGCGGCCTGCCCACATTTTGATCAGGGTCTCAGGCCTAAAAAGTTTGAAGACCACCAGACTTTATTGGGTCGTACATTTCTGTTTTTTGCTTTCCCAAAGATCACATGTTCAATAGGCTGCAGTGTAGTATGTGCGATTCGGCTTTCTCTTTTCTGGATGTTATCTCTGGCCTTTCGGTGGTTGCGGTGTCCGTCAGATTTTCTGGTCTCAGATAGATGGGTCTGTTTGTTTCTGGGTGTGTGGTTATATTCTCTGTCCCTTTGTTGAGGAGTTCCATTAGGTTGCACAATGGGTTTCTATGTTCCGAGTCAGTTTAGTGAGGTGTTTGGCAATCGGTGTAGCCCCTTTTCCAATCTCTGGTTATTTAAGATATGTAGATGCAGGGGATTCTAGTTTATCTCTGGTTCTTATAGGTTCTTCCCGAAACAGTTCTCTCTGTTGTTGGGTTCTGTCTGGGGGGGTGGGTGATTTGAGGGTATAGTGGGGTCTCCTTTAGAATTCACTGGTCCCTTTTTTGTGGATCGTCTGATTTCTGGTCTGGATGGTTTGTAGGCGGAGAGGTAGTGAGAGATGTATGATGTCTTTGCTATTGTCTTTGTCCAGATCTTTAGTTCGTTTTGTTGGGATTGGTAGTTAGCTAGAGAGGTTGTGAAGTCTGGTAGGTGGTTCCTGTTGTTCGGTGGGGGTGTGGCTTCTTTTGTCTTTCTTGTTCTGTTTTCCGGTTTTGTTTTTTTATCCTTTTAGTATCAGTACATTTAAATGGTGTTAATTCACAGTACAGTTTTGGGGAAAACCTGGGTAAAATGGCATGCAATTTACAATTAGTTTTGTAGGATAACATGAGAATAAAATCAGTAGATGTCTGGTCACCACCAGTACATAGGAGAATTGTACAGCACACTGAAATGATAAACCTTCCTGCAAGATATGGCAGCACTGTCATAGTAAACCACATATAATGCCTTTGTCCAAAACGTATGCCATCATTGATACTGTAAAGCACTTTCATGATGCTGCTCCCCGCAGTATATATCATAATGTCCACCTTAGATCACTTTGATGATGCTAGTGCACCCAATATACGTATGCATTGCCATTTAAAATCACATTCATGTTGCTGGATCCCCAATATATGTCAGCTTGACACTTAAAATCGCATTAATGATGCTCGGGCTCAGAGGAAAATTCCATTGCCATTTTAAATTATTTTCATGAATTCTTTCCCCCAACGTGTGTTAGTTTGTCCACTTCAAATAAGGTTCATAATGATGGTGCGCCTAAAATATGTTGGGTTACCACTTCCAGCCACGTGCTTTCCACTTTGAATCAGCTTCATAGCGTTTGCACCCCAAATATGTGTCAGCATTGCCAAACCACTTTCAACAAGCTGGTGCCCATAAAAAAAGAAAAGAATTGACCATGCCACAGGCACACACATACCTGCACACATATATAGTCACACGCATGCTTACATACACACACACACAGGCTCACAGACTGGCATTTCACCATCTCACATAGACACACACATAAATACACACACGCACACGCACATCGTGTTATTAACTTATCTTACAGTTCAGACTGGTCCCTCTTTTGCTCTGCCTTTTGGTTCCTGCCTAACTAGGAACAACTCCAAGAACCAGGAAGCACTGGGCAGTCAGGTTTCAGTGCCTCCGTCAGGCAAGCATTGCACATGTCCAGTGCTTTGTAAATATAATTTCATCATCCCGCCCATTTTTTGGCAATAGGAGGAGGCTGCACAGGATCCCAGATTGCCCGTCTGTGAGCTCTGTACAGCTCAGCCAGGCATTGCCAAGTGGGCATGTGTAAACATCCTTAGGGTCCTGCACAGAGAGAACGTGCTCCTGTGTGCTGCTCCCTCTCTGCTTTTATGTGGTCGTTCACAGTGGGCAGATAGGGAGAATAGCTCAGGCGCAATGCGCTCGCCTTGGAAGCAAGTCTCCCGTGCTACCCATGTGGTCACCCTTGCTACCCCTAAAAAAAAACTATATTTTTTTGTTTATTTATTCTTCCAGCAGCATGTGGCTCTTTGTTTCTGGAGTGACAGGTTTTCTGGTAGCTATAGCAGGTAAGATAGCTCAGTGGGTAGAGCACGCACGGCTGCAAGGTGTGTGTGAAATCGCAGTTTGCAGGTTCCACTCTCTGCAAGGTCAACCAAGCCTTTCCTTCTGCTGAGGTTGATAAATGAGTGCCAACACAGGTTGGGTGATATTGTATCTATATTTGTTCTATATGAAGCGCTCAAGTGCAAGTGCTTTATAATAACACATCATTATCGTTTGGGCTTGGACGTCTGCTTGCATTCACAGTAATTTGGTAAAATGGGCCCATACGCACTGATAGTAATGATACATATGGTGATCAATTCTTGTATGAGATGTATATCACTTTACATTCATACCGCCAACCATATTTTTCATTGTGTACATAGAAACCATGCTATGTGATGCCACTTACTGTTTTGTCAAGGGGTGAAGCGTGTTCCATCGCTTCCCGTGATGTCATTTCGGAGTGGATCAGATGACCTCACTTCCTGCGATGTCCTCATAGGTCAATGTTCGTGTGATGTCACTTCCGCTACCACTGGCATTTTGGTGAAATGACGTCCATGAGCAACACAGGTTCTCTTCCTGAAACAATTACAAAATGCTGTTTTACTGCGAGACATAACAACAAATTATTACTCGCACAAGAAAGCAAAAGGATATTTCACCCCATGTAGTGTTTTGCTGCTCTTCATGCTCTTCAATTCTTAGACATAAGGGCAGGGACAGGGTAATGGGTTAGAGACGATAAGTTCTGTTGCGTGCCGTTGTAGGCGCCACGTAACATTTCCTGTGAGTGTTCTATTTACTGGAAAAAACGTGAACAGAAAGAAAGCATTCAATGACAAAGCAAACCGTTTTGGCTAGTTTATAATTACAATGTTTTCCTTATATCCAGGGATCAAATGCCCAAATGAGTTACCTGAATTTTTGAAAATGGATGCCCATGTGACCAACATTTGATATTTTCACATACCCGCATAATATTGCCGCTATTGCCATCATATCACAAGGTAGTCACATCATTGACAGGTACTAGCACTAATTGCTGGCTTTAGCCATCAGATGCAAACAAACCACACAATTTGCTATGTTTTTGGTGATGTGACCATATACTTGCATCGTTTGTCATATGTTAGCCGTGTTTTAGTTTAGTTTATTTGCTTATATAGCACGCTCAACCCGGAGGTATCTAGGCGCTTAACTTGGTGGAAAACAATAATTACAGACATGGCATTTAGCTTACATGAACACGCAGTGTTCTAGCATATGTACAGATATGGTACGGTTTTTACTTTAAAGAATTGGCTGTTTAGTTAACATTTGTCAAAAGATGAAACAGTCAAAAGCAGTGGACTATATACAGTAAGGGTAGTATGCAGAGAGTTAATCATTGGGGGGTCTGTGAGAAGAGCCATGATTTGACTTTACACTGGAAGGCCGGAAAGGATGGTTCACCTCTTAGAGGAGGGGACAGTGCATTCCAAGTCTTGGCTGCCAACACTGGGAAGCTGGAGCCACCTGAATTTTGCAGCTTATACTTAGGGATGTTGAGACAGCAAGTGTACTTAGTTCTGGTGGGTCTGTGTGAAGAGGTGCCGGCAGCGGCCTTGGGAAAAGCCACCAACTCGCACACATCGGACGAACTCGGCGATCCTGACGGGAGCGGAGCCGGCCCCGCCGAACGCTACGGCGGGGTTAGCTACTCACCTTACTGGAGTCGCCGACCCGGACTGGGAAGGGGGCGGGGACCTTGTCAGGATGCAGGCCGCGGCCCGCGGCCGAGGAGGAGTAAGAACCCCGACATCAGAGGCCACCCCTATGTACCCAAGTCCCGGCGCCGCATGGATGCCGCCGACGGAAACGCTTCAGGAACAGTCCCCATGCTACAGGGGCAGGCAAAACTGACGGCAGGGAAACCCGGTTTTAAGGGAGGCGGGGCCAAACCTTCCCAACCAATAACAGACGAGCTAGGCAAGACGTCTGCTCATTGGTGGGGATTTGAACCCAGTGAAGCAGATAAAGGCCCGCCTTTTCTAAACAAGGCTGTCTGTTATTTTCACAGGACGCCGAGGAGCACGCAGGCAACCCCGAGTGGTGGGCCTACCCAGATAACCCGAGTTAGAGGACCACAGCCTTATCCCAAGGGCAATTGGGGAAGGAAAAACCCCACGGTGAAGCAACCGCCAGAACTTTCAGTTTATTATTGATGTACCACACCTCAGTTATTGACTCTTTCCGGATCAACCATACGGCAATACTAAAGATTATTGCAACACGAGTTTTGTCTCCTGTCTATCATTCTCACAACTGGCGACGAAGGTGGGATAAACGGCGGCGCGATGGAGGCATTGATCAAAACGCTGTCGGAAGGACAGCAGCAACTGCAGCAGTTGGTTCAGATACAAAACCAACAAGCAGCCGCCGACCGCCAAGCCTTCCAGCAGGCATTGCAGGTACAAAGCACGGTGCAAACTACTGCACAGGACAAACATCATGACACAATATCGAAGCTAACCGAGATGGTGGCTAGCTCCAGGACACAACCAATGGTCCCATCCGCATTACTACAAAAGTACAAAGACGGCGAGGACCCTGCCTTCTTTTTTACAAGTTTCGAAAGAATAGCCAGGAACGCACAGTGGCCCCCCGAACGATGGGGACAATATGTCGCCCCCTTGTTGTCCGGCGTCATGCAAGGAGCCTACCAGGCGGCAAACCCCACCGGGAATACTCCCTATGGTGAAATAAAGGCGGCTGTACTGGATCGCCTTGGCCTTGATGAAGAGGCCTATCGAATTCAACTAAGGGACACCAAGTTACGACCTGGGGAAAATCCACGGCAGTTGTATTATCGAATAAAAGACCTGGCGGAAAAATGGCTGTCAACTCCGACGGTCGTAACTCAACCGATACTTGATTATCCTTGAGCAGTTCGTAGAAGCCCTGCCAGGACAAATGCAGAGGTGGGTGAGGCAACATCACAGACCCTCCCTAACTGAAGCGGTGGATATTGCCTCGGCGTATCAAAAGGCTGGGTACCACAGGTTTCCACCCACAGGGATAACAGCCCGCATAGCAGTACCAATGACTGATGCCCCACTGACCAAAGGGGTCAGACCACAACAGTTGAGATGGAGACAACCCGAGGAGGCGGTTCGGAGGCCAGACGAGAAGAGGTCTGGAATTGAAGACAAGTCCGCTGGGACCAGTCCAGGATATCGGCAACCTCAGTGCTTTGAGTGCAACGAATGGGGCCACATAGCCCGGTTCTGTCCCAGGAAAAGATCAGCTGAACCAATGGATATTGGGTACCTGCACGCGCTACAAGAAGAGAGCGTACCCGGTCCTTACATCGTGGACATACGAGTTGACGGCAGACCCACACGTGGTCTACTTGACAGCGGCAGCCGGCAAACCGCCATATCACCTACTGTAAGTAGCAAACCCAACTTACTTAACGTGTCCGTACCTATTAAATGTATTCATGGAGATATAAAACTTTATCCGATGAAAAATGTGGCTATCGAAATAAATGGGGAGTTATCACCCGTGAGGGCTGCCGTCCTACCTTCCCTGCCTGCCCCGGTAGTCATAGGGACTGATTTACCTAACTTTGACCAGGCACTGATGACGAAGGAGGGGAGAAGGGAAGTAGGTCCCGAGCCAGAACCCGGGAGGGGCATGTCTGGTCCAAGAACCCTCATCAATAAAAAGAGACGAAGCCGTATGGACTGGTGTCAGGCTTGTTATACGACTAGAGCCATCGACTGGAGACTAGAGGATAATGAAGATAGCATTAGGACCGAAACCCTAACGGACAACACCCTCAAGGTAGCCCGAGAGAGGGCTACACAGGAAGGGGATCCAGATCTTTCCAGGGGACCAGGATTTGTGCTTCATCAAGGTCTACTGTACCGAAGATACAAGGCAGATGATGGGACTGTTAAGGAACAGTTGGTTTTACCCAGAAAACAACGCCCCATAGTACTGCAATTAGCCCACAACCATCCTTGTGGAGGCCACATGGCTTCGCTGAAAACACAGCAAAATATACTCAAACGGTTTTATTGGCCGGGAATTTATGGCGAGGTGGCTCAGTTTTGCAAAAGATGCCCTACCTGTCAACTAACGAGCGGAGTAAAACCAGCTAAAGCTCCTCTACAAAAGATGCCCCTTATTACAGTACCATTCCAGAGGATCGGCATGGATATTGTCGGTCCATTGGAACCAGCCAGTCGAGGGTATAAATACATGCTGGTCGTAGTCGACTACGCTACACGTTATCCTGAAGCATTTCCCCTTAAAGGGACGTCAGTCAGACAACTATGTGATCAACTCATACCCTTCTTTGCCCGAGTTGGCTTACCCTCAGAAATCATCACTGACCAAGGGACGAATTTCATGTCGACTTTACTACGACAAGTGTGTGAACGCCTACACATCAAGCAGCTAAGAACATCCGTGTATCATCCCCAAACCGACGGCTTAGTCGAAAGATATAACAAAACGATAAAGAAAATGTTGAAAAGGGTGACAGGACCAGGTGCCCAGAACTGGGATAGGGCGATACCTCTTGTTCTGATGGTCCTTCGAGACACACCCCAATCCTCCACGGGGTTTTCCCCCTTTGAACTCCTGTTCGGGAGACAACCCCGAACAATCCTAGACCTGGTTAAGGAAGAATGGGAAGCCTCCGAAGAAACGACCCTAACCGAATATACCGAGGAACTGAAGGAACATTTAAGCGCACTGCGTGCTTTGGCGGAAGCCAACCTTTCTCATGCCCAGAACATACAAGAGAAAAACTATAATAAAGGGAGCAGAATGAGAAGGTTCAGCCCAGGAGACCAGGTACTCGTACTCTTACCTACCAGCGCCAACAAATTACTGGCCAGATGGAAAGGCCCGTACGAGATCACGGATGTTCTCAGTCCCGTGACCTATAGGGTGCACCAACCTGACCGAACCAACCCGGATCAAATATACCACATTAACTTGTTGAAGGAGTGGAATGAACCCCTGGTATCAGCACTAGGAACCATCGGAGACATAGAAACGTTGGAAACCGCGAACCCGGACCCCGGTTCGCTGGACCACGTCCAGTGGGGGAACGCCCTATCGCCACTCATGAGAACGGAGCTGATGCATAGGCTACTACCCTACAGAGAATCCTTTTCCACCTTACCAGGGAGGACCAAATTACTTGAGCATGAGATAAAAACAGAGTCCGGACAAGTAGTACGGCTCAGACCCTACCGGATACCCGAAGCCCGGAGACAAATTATAAACACGGAGGTAGATGAAATGTTGCAACTAGACATCATTGAGCCTTCAGTCAGCGCTTGGTCATCGCCCATCGTTCTGGTCCCTAAACCTGATGGCTCAATCCGCTTCTGCATGGACTACAGGCAGCTGAACAGCGTGTCTAGTTACGAAGCATACCCAATGCCACGGATGGACGAGTTGTTAGAGGGACTCGGGGCTGCCCGGTATCTGAGTACGCTAGACCTAACAAAGGGATATTGGCAGATCCCTTTGCGACCCCAGGATAAAGAAAGAACCGCCTTTTCCACACCAAGGGGACTGTATCAGTTTAAGGTTCTTCCTTTTGGCCTACATGGGGCACCAGCCACCTTCCAAAGACTTATGGACATCATCCTAAGACCGCATGAGGGATATGCAGCGGCCTACCTTGACGATATCATCGTATACAGCAAAACCTGGGAGGATCATCTGAACCATTTGGAAACGGTGGTAGCCGACCTACATGTAGCCAGCCTTCACATCAATCCCAGTAAGACCACGATGGGAACTCATGAAACAAAGTACCTCGGCCACGTGGTGGGGGGTGGAATGCTGAAACCACAGATGTCCAAAACTGAGGCCATTCATCGCATCCCAACACCTGTGAACAGGAAACAAATACGGGCTTTTCTGGGGCTCGTTGGTTATTATAGGAGGTTTATTCCCGATTTTTCTTCCATAGCCGCGCCACTCACCGATGCGCTAAGACTCAAAGGGAACCCAAACCTGACCAATAACAAAGCCGCCCTAAGGGCCATAGATCTTCTAAAGGAAAGGATCACATCTGATCCGGTATTATGTTGTCCCGACTTTCAGAAACAGTTCTTCCTCCAGACTGATGCCTCGGACCACGGCTTGGGCGCCGTCCTGTCTCAGGAACAAGAATCGGAACTGCGGCCCATTTGCTTCGTCAGCCGAAAGTTGCTGCCACATGAGTCGGCGTACTCCACGATTGAGAAAGAATGCCTGGCCATAAAATGAGCGATTGAATCCCTCAAGTACTATCTGGTTGGTCGTCGGTTCACGTTGTTCTCGGACCATGCACCTCTACAATGGCTTGCCCGACACAAGGATACCAACCAGAGGGTTCTTCGCTGGTTCCTCTCCCTACAACCCTTTGACTTTCTGACTCTGCATAGGCCAGGCAGATTTCAGCTGGTGGCGGACTACCTGTCCAGGTGCTCTCACTGGCCCGATCAGCCTGATCCCGGGGTGAGTATGTGTGAAGAGGTGCCGGCAGCGGCCTTGGGAAAAGCCACCAACTCGCACACATCGGACGAACTCGGCGATCCTGACGGGAGCGGAGCCGGCCCCGCCGAACGCTACGGCGGGGTTAGCTACTCACCTTACTGGAGTCGCCGACCCGGACTGGGAAGGGGGCGGGGACCTTGTCAGGATGCAGGCCGCGGCCCGCGGCCGAGGAGGAGTAAGAACCCCGACATCAGAGGCCACCCCTATGTACCCAAGTCCCGGCGCCGCATGGATGCCGCCGACGGAAACGCTTCAGGAACAGTCCCCATGCTACAGGGGCAGGCAAAACTGACGGCAGGGAAACCCGCTTTTAAGGGAGGCTGGGCCAAACCTTCCCAACCAATAACAGACGAGCTAGGCAAGACGTCTGCTCATTGGTGGGGATTTGAACCCAGTGAAGCAGATAAAGGCCCGCCTTTTCTAAACAAGGCTGTCTGTTATTTTCACAGGACGCCGAGGAGCACGCAGGCAACCCCGAGTGGTGGGCCTACCCAGATAACCCGAGTTAGAGGACCACAGCCTTATCCCAAGGGCAATTGGGGAAGGAAAAACCCCACGGTGAAGCAACCGCCAGAACTTTCAGTTTATTATTGATGTACCACACCTCAGTTATTGACTCTTTCCGGATCAACCATACGGCAATACTAAAGATTATTGCAACACGAGTTTTGTCTCCTGTCTATCATTCTCACAGTCTGGTAGAGAGTTTTCTGGAGAATTTATCTGCCAGGTATTTGGGTGCTGTGTTGGAAAGGCATTTGTGTATGATCATAAGTGTTCTGAAGGTAATTCTGTCTTGTATGGATAGCCATTTGATATTGCGTCTGGCTTCAAAGATGTGGTTGGTCTGTGCTACATTTAATGCCACTCTGAGGGCATTATTTTGCAATACTTGGTGTTTGTGAAGATTTTGTTTGCTGGTGCCTAAGTAGAGGATGTTACAATAGTCCAGTTTGGAGAGAATAAGGGCTCTGGCCAATGTGATTCAGCTGGGGGTAGATAAGAAGGGTCTGCATGCGTTTATTAACTTGGAGGTATAGGCCGTTGACGATGCAGTTGCGTTTACTTGTCTCGTGAGGAGAGGGTGGAGTGGAGGTAGACTGTCAGTGTTTTAGCATCCTTAGACACTTAGACACTGTCAGTGTTTTAGCACACTTAGACACATAAGGCATTGCCTAGAGCCAATGAGTAATAGCTTGGTTTTGTCATCATTGAGATAAAGACCGTGCTTGGCCATCCAATCTTGGATTTTGCTGCATATTTCGTTTAGGCGGGTGGAATCTTTCTCACAAGATCCTGAGAGTGTGATGAGAATTTGCTTATCGTCTGTGTAATTGGTATACGGTACGTTCATGTCATCTAGATGGTCGGACAGCAACTTTGTAAATATGTTATACAAAGCTGGTGATAAGCATGAGCCTTGTGGGACTCCACATGTGATTGGAGAGGGAACTGCTTCTGCTGATGCTGAGAAGACCCTCATGGATCTGTCGGAGAGGAACAAATGGATCAATTTGGCTGCTTTGGGTGAAAATGAGGCTGAGGTGATTAGGCGGGTTGTTAGAATACTGTGATTCACTAAACTGAAAGCAGATGATAAGTCAAGTAATAGGAGTAAGGCTGGGCTACCTTTGTCTTTGACTTCGTCCATCTGGATTTTTAAATCCAAGAGGGCTGTCTCTGTGCCAGGTCTTGGCCTGAATCCTGATTGTCAGAGTCCTAATAGATTATTTTTTTCGAGATGGTTTTGTTTTTGGATATAGACTGCTTTATCCAAGATTTTTAGAAGAAACGGTATGGTTGTGATTGATCTATTGTTTGTTGGGATATTAGGGTCGAGAGTGGGCTTTTGTTACGCTCACCTGGCATCCACAGGGACGCCACCCAGCCGGGTTACTCGCTGGTATGCTTCTCAGCTCTGCCCTGATGTGGTCTGCGGGGAAGGTTCTTGTGGAAGAATTAGGCGTGCTCTCCGTCCTGCCTTCTTTGCAGGGGCGCGTTGTCTTTCATGGGCGAGTGCGGTCCAGTTACTTCACTGACGCCGGCCCGTTTGATATTGTTAAGGTAGGTCTTATTGATGTTGTTTAGTTTTGTTGCTATCCTGCATACCTTTCTTTGTTTAAAATGTCTCTTTTTTCTCCCTTCGGTATGCGGAGCTTCAGCGCGGCGAACTGGCTTGGTTGAGCCCCACTGGTAAATGATGGCGCATTAAGAGCGCTATGATGCGGTAAGTAAGCGCTATGAGCAGCGCTGCGAAGTCTTGCCTTTGCTAACCTGTGTTTTCCTTCCTTGTAGGTCGCGGTGTTCTTCAGCACAAGTGGAATGTCCGGAGTGGTGCCAGCTGAGAGGCGACCAGCCAGGTAAGCCTTTTGAGCAGTTCGTAATTTGTAAATGTCTCTACTGCTTTCTTTAATGTTGCCTTTATCTTCCTCTTTCAGGTCATTCTGTCCGGGAGGCATGCAGATTCGAGGAAGCTGTTCTCAGTAGCTGCGAGTGGTTAAAGATGAAGACTGCAGGTATGGTCTGCTGCTAATGATGTTCCTTTTGTCTCCTTGCAGGTTTTGCTTCTCCGAGGTTCGAGGGAATAGCTGGACACAGTGAGCGCCACGTTGCAAGCTGCAAAGTAACGCGAAGCGTGTTGTCTTGCTCGGGTGTGGTTTAAATAGCCACAAAAAATAGTCCAGGTAAAGTAGTCCCTAGGCTACCACACCCAAAACACTAGACCGCATAGCTTGGTTCCTTGGAACCAAGCTATGTGGAATCCTCCATGTTGGCTGATAACACATTAAGCAGTTCCCAGGCGCATGTTTTTCATGGTGTATGAGCCTGGCGCGATAGGCGCCAAGAGTGGCACAAGAGGGCTTTGGAAAATGATGCCAGGTTCTAGAGGCCAGAGTCCTGACTCCACCTGGCCAATGGGTTTGCCAGAGGGGGTTTTGCGCGAGGGTCATGACAGCACTCCCCCCTAAGGCCCCTCCCATGGTGTTCCTTCTGTCTGGCCCAGGTTTGGTTGGGAAGTTCCAATGGAATTTCCTGATTAGACGTGGTGTGTGTATGAAAACAGAAATAAAATATCGAGGCTAAGTACCCCAAAAGGAAATACACCGAACACGGGTTACAAAGGAACATACAAAGTACTTTATTTTATACTAAATCCAGTTACAAAAACAGAGCAAAATCAGATAGCTATCGGCCCTCAGTACAACACAACAAACTCCAGCGTGGTTCAGTGAGAGATCCTGTACATTAGAATGCATTTGCTTTTTATACATTTGGTGGGCGCGATGTCCAGCCCCACTTCGGGTTAATATTCCTTTTAATACATCACCGATCTAGGGTTCTTGCCAAGTCTCAAATAACTGCATATAACTGATTTGCCTTTAATACATGTATCAACAAGCGTATGCATTAACTGTGTATTCTAAAGGTTTCCATGCAGGCCTTCTTAAACATTAATACAATGTAGTTAAACAGATGTTCTTCGTTCAGTATTTGAATACATTGTCTCAACATATGCTCGTGGATTAGTTTCATTGCACGAGTAATCCTTCTACGCATAGGTCAACGAAGGACAAGGTCTCAGTTCACGACCTCAACAAGTGGCCTGCAGGCAAATTACACATTAGCTATGTAAAGAGGTCAAGACGGCCATGTTTTATTCTGCAATGACATCGTCCAACATTTTAGCTCACAGGGTGACTTTTACACAACGAATCCTAAAATGGCAGTTTGACCTAAAATGGCGGCTTACATGGATTTAAGGTCAGGACCTTGCAACACAGATTTCTTTCGCAAGCGACTTTTGAGCAGCTTGGCGTGGGCCAATATTAATATATTTATTACAATAGGAGGCACAATATACTTTCTATTTTTGACAAACCCTCCTTTTGGCCTATGCCAAGTGCTAAAAACTACTTTGGATCTCCTTGCAAATAACTCCATGCATCATTGTCCATGCACCCCAAAATCACTATCGGAAATATCTATTGCCATTAGGTCTTTTGCTAAAATATCCTTCAATACATATTCTTTGGAAGTCTTATCTGGGGCATACACTTTATGTCCTATCGAACCTATAGCTTGTGCACAACATCCCCATGGCATCTAACACATACCAGGCAGACACTGAATACAGCAACAAAGAAACAACAGGATTCCCAAAATAACAGGTTCACTGCCAATCCCTGGGTAACCATGGGAATGCTACATTACGGCAGATAAAGTAGACAGGTTCGCCTACATACAAAGGTCTGTTTTCCCCAGTCAAATTTGCAACGTTGGCACAACCTAGAAAATTTCCCATTGAATGAGCTCCATTCCTCTGTATGCAAAAGGAAACTGAATCGGGGATATGGTTAACAGTGTAAGAAGGAGGCATGGCATCCTTATTGCCTATCAGAGCCATTTTAAAGGAAATCAAAGATTGGAAAGGACGAGACAGTTTATCAGAAGGCCTAATAGAAGCAACATTTGGTTTAAAAATGCAAAAAGCGAGCATCCCAGGGGAGTCAAAACACGTTTCTCAAAACTATTTGAATTGGTGCCATCAAAGTTCACTGAGATGCTATCATTCCATCGGCCAAAGAACAGTGCTCTAAGAGAAGCATAGCAAGCAGTTGTCAACGGTAAAGCATGAATATACCAACCTAGCCCCTTATCCCTGTGTTGCGGTAAATGTGAGCAGACCCAGCAGTTGGATTTATTAAAAATGGCATGTGTAGCATTCAAGATAAGTAGTAGAGTGTTATTGTGGTACCTTTGTCTGTGCTGGGAATCCCGAGGGGATAAAGTATGGAAATGTACAAAGGGAGTAGGAACAATGGTTGCACTTTCAGAAGGCAACACAAGTTCTAAAGAGTGAGTTTCCTCGAGGTACCATAATCCTAAGGCAGCAACTATTCAAAAACCAAACATCATTATAAAAATACAGCAATACGTTTTCGGGGCCCAGGCATTTTGTCCATTGTCCCGGTTGGTCACCCCCTTATTTACAAGTCCCATACGAGCAGTAGCGATGGCGGGCATCGTAGTCTTCAAACGAACACTCCAAAGTTTGTTGCTGGCGACCTCCCGGTCGAGCGACTTCTTAGTCCTTCCACCACCCCAGCCAACAGAATCCCCTTTCTCAAATTTGGGCAAAAATCAAGCCCTCGATGACTCTTTTCCTTTTCCGAATGCATAGCCAAACCGTGCCGTAAGTCTATCAGATGCACAGCAAAACCGTGCCGTAAGTCTATCTTCGTGGTCGTAGGTTATATCGTACTTTACCTGGTACTGATTGATCTGGAAACAATATGTCTTCACTTCCTGCTGGACGCACGTGTCGGAGGCAAGTGAAGGGGCTGAAATTGAAACAGCCCTCTCCGGGTGCAAAATTTGTGGAGAGTGTGGAGACAAAATGGCAGCTTCCCCAAGCCTCGCGGGCTCAGAGATATTCTCCGACACACTCTCAGTGCTGCTTACTGCTTTGGGATCATTGGTTGCAGTATCAGCAAGGGGTTCTGTTTCTTCTGTAGCGTGTGGCACAGGATGAGGAAGTTTCTTGATGTGCGACGCGTGGATCCAGTTCTTTCGTCCAGCGACCCGCACCGCTGTCTGTGTGACCAACAGGACTTGGAATGGCCCACGCCAGTGAGTCGCGAGGCAGGAGGTGCGCTCAAATGATTTGACGAGCACCCAACTCCCACGCTGTATGTTGTGGCCCAGGCCCTCGTATCACACAGGTAAAGCTTCTCGTACCTGGTGATAAATCAAATACAGGTTTTTAGTCAATTGGCTACAATAATCTGAAAGTAGTACATTTTCAACATTCTTTAAAGTTCGACATTTTGGAAGGTTCCAGACATTGGCAGGTCTCCCCATTACCACCTCAAATGGAGAGAGCCCAGTCTTAGTTTGAGGGGTTGTACGCATGGCTAGTAACACGATCGGTAAGGCGTCCGGCCATTTTAGTTTGGTGCGGCACACGTCTTAGCGAGCTTGTTCTCGATGATCCCATTGAGTCTTTCTACTAGTCCGGCGCTCTGAGCATGTCTGGCAGAATGGAACCGTTTGTCAATTCGTAATGCTTTACATATCTGTAGAATTACAGCGGCGACAAAATGTGGACCATTCTCTGACCAGGTAACTCTCGGCAAACCGAACCGGGGGAAGTATTTTTTTAACATGGTTTTCGCAGTGGTCATGGCTGTAGAATCTTTAACAGGGAAAGCCTCAACCCATTTACTGAAGGCACAAATGACCACGAGGACATACTTTAGATTGTTGCATCGTTCCATTTCAATGAAATCAAAGTGAATAACTTTGAAGGGGACAAAAGGTGGCCCAAAACGTCCCCTTGGAGTGATGTCCCCTTTCCCACATTGTATTATAGGCAAATCATGCAGTTCTGGACATAGCGCTGGGCAATTTTCGAAATCTTGTCATTTGCCCAAACTTTTTCTAACATTTTCGTAACCTGCTGGGCACAAACATGTGTAGGGTCGTGTGCCATGACAACCATCATCATGACATAGGCGTCAGGTAACAGCCATTTCCCTTCGACCATGTCCACCCAACACCCATCATCATCAAGTTTCCCCAAGCCTTCAGCCCACCTCTTAGACTCTTCCATTGTGGCATCAGCTTGGATATCCCGTACAGACCCAACACCCTCATCCATTACATAGGCATCTACAGTCTCCCTTGAAACATACATCTCCGTAAAGAGATCTGTGGCAGTTTGTCTAGCTATCGGATCAGCGAAAGCATTCCCTTTTCCAATATCATCTACAATCTTTCGATGTGCTGCACATTTCATAACTGCTAACTGAGTAGGGAGCGCAAGCGATGAGAGTAGTTGTACTATTAGGGAGCCATGTTGAATTTTGGTGCCATGCGAAGTTAGGAACCCTCTCCCTGACCAAAGTCTCCCGAAGTTGTGAACCACCCCAAAGGCATACTGACTATCAGTATATATATTTACTGCAAGCCCTTCGGAAAGTTCACAACCTTGGGTCAATGCTATAATCTCTACGGCCTGCGCAGAATTATGCGTGATTCTTTTAGTTTCCACAACCGTGCTCAATGTAGTGATCGCATAAGTGGCTGTGGATGTACCATCCAGAGGTTTAAAGCAGGAGCCGTCACAAAACAGCTCTCCTTGCGGATTATCCAAAGGAGTATCTTTCAAATCAATTCTACCCTTTGTTTCTTGTTCGGTCGTATACAAACAATCATGTGGTACTTCATCGCCGCAAGTAGTATCTTGCGGAAAAGGTAGGAGTTCAGCTGGATTAAGGACACAACACCTCTTAATTTGAATGTTAGGAGCAAACAAGATCAATTCATATCTTGTCAACCGTGCAGAAGTGAGGTGTTGCGTTTGAGTTCGGTTCAATAGAACATCTACAGAGTGAGGCACCATCAGGGTTAGATCATGGCCTCGGACCATTCCCTCACTATGTTTTACAGACGCGGCAGCAGCAGCGACAGCGCGCAAACATCTTGGCAAAGCACATGCTACAGGATCAAGGGCGGAAGAATAGTAACCGCACAGCCTATTCTTCCCTCCATGTTCCTGCATTAATACAGCCAAAGCACATCCATCACATTCATTTACAAACAACACAAAGGCCTTTTCATAGTTGGGTGTGCCCAAAACTGGTGCAGAGCATAATGCAGTCATAAGCAAGTCAAACGACTGCTGGTGTACCGCGTTCCATGGCAATGGCGAAGAAATGCCCTTCTTCGTCAAAGCCAACATCGGTTTGATCACTAGTGAAAAATTTGGGATCCACAACCTACATTAAGAAGCCATACCTATCAAGGCCCTAACTTCCTTCTGTGTATTTGGGACAGACATGCCAGAAATGTGTTTTATTCTTTCAGGTGTCAATCTTCTTCCCTCCTTTGACAGGAGATAGCCTAAATAGGCGACCTCCTGACAACAATATTGAAATTTTTTAAGCGAAGCTTTCTGACCATGCTTAGCTAGCTGAATAAGTAATAACACAGTGCCCTCCTTACAGGCACTCTCAGAGTCAGCAGCTAGAAGCAAATCGTCAACGTGCTGAAGCAAAGTACAGGTAGAGGGCAATTCAAGGGTATCAAGTTGTTCTTTCAAAGCCCTACTATAAATACTAGGACTCTCTGTGTACCCTTGAGGTGCACGAGTAAATGTAAACAAGCGTCCCCCTAAGGTGAACGCAAACAAATATCTACTATCCTTGTGTATAGGAATACTAAAGAACGCATTCTTTAAGTCCACAACACTAAAGTAAGTAGCTGTAGCTGGAATCATGGTTAAGATTGTCGTCACATCAGGCACAATTGGAAATTGTGGTGCCACAACTTTATTAATGGCACGTAAATCAATTGTAAAACGGAATGGAATTACATTATCACCTTTCTTGTACACGGGTAAAATCGGACTATTACACGAACTTCCTGAAATTTCTTCAATCACCCCGCGATGCACAAAATCGGAAACAATACATTTCAAAGCTCCCTCGCCATCCACCGAAATCTTATACTGGGGAATGCGTGGCAGCTCAATTCCATGTTTCAAAACTATTTTGACAGGCACAATTTGTAAAACACCAACATCATTGTCGTCGAAAGCCCACAAGCTCTCTGGTACATTAATTAATTCTGGAGGCAAAGGTCTAGTCAAGAATTGCGAGGCAGAAAATTGCTGTGGTGAAATTGTCAAGCACACTCCATCAGAAGAACAATAAATCACTGCATTTAATTCTTTTAACAAATTCAACCCCAGCCAGTTCTCTCCGCAATCTGAAGTCAACAGAAATGGACACTGGTCCGTAAAGGGACCCGAAGAAATAGGTACCGGCATAGAAAGCAGACAAACAACTGGTGTACCAGAAAACCGTACAGAAACATTGGTTTGCCCTCACAGTGGAATGTTTGGAACCCGCGAATGATCAATGGAACACTTCTGTGCTCCAGTGTCTATCAAAAAATGATGTTTCCTATTTCCCACCACCATTTCAACGTAGGGACCTTTCTGATTGACGGGAATAGGTGTAGGTTCCAAACCCTGCTTCGGGCAATCCTAACGAAACAGAATATCATCAAAAGGAAGCTCTTCAGATAAATATGCTCCGGAAGGATGATCAAATATGTTCCTGGTGTCCACACTCGGAGTCTGATTGTCCTGCGAAAAAGGTTGCTGAGGGTCCCGTGTAAACTGACATCTACCAGGGCCCCCTACGCCCGGGCGACCTCTGGATCGCCTACCCATGTTACCAAATTTATTATTCCACCTTTGTTGAAGGACGAGGCATTGTGCTCGGCAATGACCCTCTCGACGACAATAAGCGCAGTGGTTAATGTTCACAGGACCCAAGGGCACATTCCCCTGCGGGACATACTGACCTCTAACCTGAGAACTACCCCCTCTGGCGCCCCTAACAATTTGCTGCAATAGCACTTTAGTTTTTAAATCGACTTTCCGTTTTTCAATCCTATCTTTTTCATTATTGACACGGTTCTCATAGTACTGAGCCATGTGCAATACTTCTGATTGTGATTTCGCCTGCCAAGCGCTCTCAGAAGACATAATTTGTGACTGGATGTCAGGCAGCAATCCACGTACAAATTTGTCCACAAATAATCTTTTCCCAGACTCTGTGCCTAAGTCTTGTCCACTGAAATTCGAGAATACCTGTTCGAACCGATTAAAGAACTCGGTAGCACCTTCAGACTTTCCTTGGACACAGGCCGTAAGCTTGTCCCAAATAATTCTCTTTTTGGGAATTATGTTTTTTTTTTTAACTTTATTTTTAGGTTTTTAACAAAAGCAAACAGAAGCGACCTGTACTACAGGTCCAAATAACAAAGAGACAAAACAGTACGTTCATAGCACATACAATGCACATCTAATAACTGTGGATCGAACATTCTTTAGCGTGGTTGTCCTTTAAGATAGTCTGTTCAGCTGAGTGTTTGTGATCATCTCTGGGGTCTGACGTTCAACCTGGATATGCTTTGCTGGTTTAAGATTGAGAGTTTACGGCATCAGGAGCCGACAGTAAGTAGCTAATGTAGGGGGCCCAAATGTCGGGAGGACGCACATGCAGGGGAAGGGTCCGTATAAAGTCAGTATCCAGGTCTTGACAGTAAAGGATGTCTTTCTTCCATGCTGTGAGTAAGGGAAGTGGGCCTCATCCCCAAGTCAGGGCTATTCTTCTGCGGGCGAGCACCAGGAGCAGCAAAGCCAGCTTCCTCACTGGGGTTTGTAGGTGTTTCGTCATACTCAGGAGAGCGAAGGTCGGATCAGGGGCCAGCACCTCACCGATTATGGCACTCGTATGTTGTAGGACTGAGGACCAAAATCGGGCTACTCACGGGCAGTGCCATGCGAGGTGAATAAAGTCAGCGGAGGGAGTGCCGCACCTTTCGCATTGGTCGGAGGCTTCGGGGTGGTGTTGTCGTTTCTTTTGGGGAGTGTAGTACGTTTGATGCACAAAGTTGAAGTGGATCTGTTTAAATCGAGTATTTAGGGCTACTTTTTGGGTTTGTCGAAGGATATAGGTCCATTCGTCTTCGGGTATTGTGGCCTGTAGGGCCGCCTCCCAGTGCTGCTTCGCCCTTCCGGCGGTCACAGTTGTGTCAGCGAGCAGTGTTCTGTAAATTGTGGAAACTAATCGACCCTCTCCCTTTGCCTGGATCACCTTGTGTAACAGGGGCCATGTCGGCGGTTGTTTGGGGAATGTTGGGAAGTGGGTCTGTAAGGTGTGTCTCAGTCTGAAGTAGAGAAAAATGTCGAGCGAGGTGGTGCCGCTCCTTTCCCTGATCATTTGTGGGGTTATAAACATGTCGTCTGGGAAGAGGTCTCCAAAGGTCTTGATGTTGGTCTTGTCCAGCCAAATCAAAAATACTTTTTCGTTGGTCAGGGGTATGCCGGGGATAAACTTGATGGGCAGTAGTGGCGAGTATCTTATCTGTAGTTCGTATTTACGGGCGATTTTCTTCCAGATGACATATGATGATAGGACTGTGTTTAGCATGTTATGCGGGACCGAGAGATTGCTGAAGATGACGGCTGATAAGAAATCGGGGGAGGCTAAGGCGCGTTCAACTTGCACATGTGGACGGACATATTCAGTGGCATACCAGTGGCTTAAGAATTGGGCTTGAGCGGCCCAGTAGTACTTTTCTATATCGGGCATTGCAAGGCCGCCCTGCGACACTGGTAATGTCAGCATCACGTAGGCGACTCTTGCTGGTTTGCCCACCCATATTAATTCTAAGATGAGGCTTCTAATGTTCTGAAGGAATGTGCGTGGGAGTATTAGGGGTATATTCGTGAACAAATAAAGGGGTTTGGGGAGAATCACCCTCTTAGTCAGCGAGACCCTCCCCCATAGTGTTAGGGGAAGCGATTTCCATCTCTGGATGCGCTCGCGGAGGGATTGGGCCACTTGTCCGTAGTTGTCTTTAAAGATCTCATCATGGTTGAGCGACATGAGAATGCCAAGATAGCGGACTCCGGAGCTTTCCTACCTGAATCCGTGGTCATCCCAGAACCTAGATGTGGCCATTGTCAGCGGAAATATTACCAATTTGGAATGGTTTATTTTGAGACCAGAGATGCCGCTAAATCGGACCACTTCGCGCATAATGGGGTTGAGATTCGCTTGGGGATCTTTAATGAAGAGCATCACGTCATCAGCATAGAGGGAGACGATCAATCTATGTGGGCCCAGGGTGATGCCTCTATTAAACCGGTGCGTTCTTAGCCTAGAGGCAAGTGGTTCCATAATTAGGGCAAAAATAAGGGCCGACAGTGGACAGCCCTGTCTAGTTCCACGTTCCAGCCTGACTCCGGGGGATCTGGTAGAGCCAAAGGTGATATAAGAATGGGGGTCGTTGTATAGTAATGAAACCAACCTGATAAAACATCTTCCCAGACCCATTTGTGTGAGAGTTGCAAAGAAGTATGGCCATTCGACTGAGTCGAAGGCCTTCTCAGCGTCTAACAGCACTGCGATGGCCTGTTGTGTGGGGTCGAGTGCGGCGATGACTCCAAACAATCGTCGGATACCATATGTCGTGTTACGACCAGGAATGAAGCCGGCTTGGTCACCCAGGACCAGTGCCGGCATGAGAGGAAGGAGGCGGTTTGCAAGGATTTTGGCCAGAATCTTGTTGTCGAGGTTAATCAGTGAGATCGGCCTGTAGGAGGCACAATCATCTTGGGGTTTGCCTGATTTGTGGATGAGAATTACATTGGCTTCGCGGAGGGTGGGTGGAAGGAGCCCTCGCTCCAGGGCCTCTTCGTATACTTGGAGGAGTAGCAGAGCCAGCGTGGAGGCGTGGGCTTTATAAAATTCGCCTGTGAGGCCATCGGGACCAGGTGCCTTAGTGTTTGGGAGAGATTTTATTGTTTCGGTGATTTCCTCCTGTGTGATGGGTGCGTTCAGTGGTTCGCGTAGGTCATGGATTACCCAGTACAGTTCAGTATCGTTAAGGTAGTTCTGAATCTCTTCGGGGTTACTAGTGATATGGGAGCTGTACAGGTCTTGGTAGAAATCGTGGAATGTGCTCACAATATCTTCTTCGGTGTATGTCAAATTTCCACTCGTGTCTCGGATACATTCCACCCGAGAGGGTGATTGATCTATCCTCAGAAGGCGGGCCAGGAGCGCCATATTGCCTGATCTTGTGATTGCGACCCAGAAATTTCAGTTTGCGTTCGGCTGACTCTTGGAATTTCAACAGTTCTATCTTTAGATCGGCCTGGGTCTGCACGTTGGGGGATGTTGATTGTTTGTTTTCTAGGTCTTTCAGGCGTTGTTCACTTTCTGATAACTCGCGCCTAATTAATTTTAGGATGCCATTTTCCTTGGCCATGCACACGCCTCTCACGTAGCATTTCAGCGTTTCCCATAACATGCCGGCTGAATCGACTGACCCCTGTTTTGTCTCAAGGAACGTGGTGATGTCTTGGCGAAGCTCATCCGCAAAGACAGGATCTGACAGCAAGCCCGACTTAAATCTACAGTTCACGGGGGTTCTTGGAGCCTCGGATAACATAAAGTCAAGTGTGACCATGGAATGGTCGGAGAGGGTTTGTGGCAGGATTTGGCAGGAACCCCAACTGTATGGACTGTGGGTCGAGACCAGTAGATAGTCGATGCGGGAGCTGGTGTTGTGAACCGCTGAGTGAAAGGTGTAGTCTTGGGAATTCAGATGGGTGTGTCTCCAGATATCGGATAGATCAAAGGCCTGGCAGATCTCTGTGACCTGGCGGCTGGCCTTGGAGATTCTGCAGTTGGAGCTGTGCGATTTGTCGATTTGGGGGTCGAGCGGGGTGTTGAGATCAGCACCCCAAATGATCGTTGCAGAGGTATACGCACTCAGGTTTTACATAATCCAATTAAAGTTATTCGGTCTGTCGACATTGGGGGCGTAGGTGTTCACCACAACTATTTCTTTCCCAGCAAGGAGACCTCGCACTAGCAGGAACCTGCCCTCTTCGTCCTTTCTGAAGCTGATCAGGCTAAAACTGGCTTTCTTGTCGATCAGTATCGCAACGCCTCTCGCATATGAAGAGTAGGAGGAGAAGTATCTATGACAGCCCCATGAGCGGGCCCAAAATTGGTCTGCTGATGGAGAAAGGTGGGTTTCTTGTAGCATAGCGATAGTAACCTTGTGTCTCCGCAAGTATTGCAGCACTTTCCTGAGTTTGGCGGGTTGGTTGCCACCGCGGATGTTCCAAGTAGCAGTTCTAAATAAACCCAGATTGCAGCGGTAATAAGGAGGGGGCTGGTGCCACCTCAATCATGCGGATCAAGTAGGACTTAGGGGTGCTAATGGGCCTGTTACGTGTTCTAGGTTCCGGAATGTGGAACTGTGATTGTAGTGTGCTTGAACATGGTTGGTAGGACGAAAACAACTTGCGAACTCCTGGATCCCTCCCCTGCGCAGGCAACCCCCAACAGGCCCACGAGATAACCACCCTCCCCTGTCTGGGCAACTCCCAACTGGCCCATAGTGAACAGTTCCCAGTGAACAAAACAGTCAGCATTGCTGTGCTGGGGGCGCTAGTGGCCCTCCAAGTGGAGGCTGGCTCCCAACCTCAGTGTGAGTTTGTTCCGTGTCGGCGAGAATGTTTCTTGTCTTAGCGAGATATCTCCTGTATGAGCCAATAATAGAATATGTCTTTTATGGCGGATCTCTTCTCGGTCTGTTTCCTCGTTGTGGGTTTGCCACGTTTGGGGCAGATCTGCAGTCATTGCGGTCTAGGTATTCATTAGTCTCCTCCGGCGTATTGAAGAACTGCGTTTTGCCTCCGTATTGTATGAGAAGTTTCGCTGGAAAAAGCATGGAATACTGGATTTGATTCTCTTGTAATCTTCGCTTTACTGTTGTGAATGAACGCCTTTGCGCCTGAACTGCTTGGGAGAAGTCAGGGAAGAATTGAATCTTGTCACCATCATATTGAAGCGTGTCTTTGTCTCTGGCGGCTCTCAGAATGGCGTTGCGGTCCCTGTAATTGAGCAATTTTGCTATTATGGGCCGAGGATTTGTTCCTGGGACAGGTCTTGCATTGGGGACTCTATGGGCTCTCTCGACCACAAAGAGTTTGGATAGGATCTCTGTTCCGAATAGATCTGTGCAGATTTTTTCTACGTACTCTTCCATTCTTTGGTTAGGCTGGTGTTCTCTAACACCGACAATCCTTATATTATTTAGTCGGGAGCGTCCTTCGAGATCTTCGTTCTTGGCGCTCACCGCCTTCACTTGCGCTGCTAATAAGGATACTCTGGTGGTTAGGGCCGAAGAGCCATCATCTAGGTCGGAGACTCTCTGCTCGATCGTATCTAATCTGTCAGCGTGTTTGTCTAACCGATGTTGGAGCTGGTCGACTTTAGAGGATAGGGAGTCTAGTTTGCTGCCTAGGCCTCCTATTCCTGCCTTGAGGTCCAGCAGAATTTCTCTGATGTCAAGTTCTTGTGGCTCTCCGGCTTCGTGAGGCAGTTCTTGATTGGGTGATTGAGGTCTGCTGTTTGGGGCGGTTGCCTTGGTGGAGGAACAGCCTTCAAAGTTTAGTTTTCGCTGTGATCTGTCATTTTTCCCCATCTTTGTGATGACTACGGGTGGCGGAGCACTAGGGAGTCAGCGTGCGGCACACCCGCGAAGGGCAGCTGGAGGACCACAGGGTATTCCAATGCCTGGAAGGCCGGGGTTCTTGGGTTTCAGGTTTGTTGTCGCCATATAGCCATTATATTATCTAGTATGGCGTGGAGAAGGCCCGTGTGCCAGGCCGCAGGAGGGATGCCAGCAGTTCCAGAGTAACGTGCCTATTGGTGTTCCTTCAGGCATGTCTTAGGTATTGCCGCAGAGTGGACCAGGCCGCGCTCGGGTTCTGGGGGTGTGATTGCGCCAGCTATCTGGTCTGGAGTTCACTCGTTGGGTACTGGGTGCGCAGTACCAGAGGGGTCTGCGGCTTCATGGGGTGATGGGATGATCCGTGTGGGCTGGCCTTCCCCTTATGCGTGTGGAGCCACACGGGTAAGCAATGTGGAGGCCCCGCGTGGCCCCTTGACTGGTGAGTTTGTTGTGCTGCCGCGGTGCGCGACCTTAGGATGGACTTGGCGCTGGAATATGGGGGCCTCTGCCGCAATACAGGCCGTTCGCTGATTTTCCCCCCGGCACATGACGGGTTACAGGGTGTGCTGGCCGCGAGGACCGCCGGCCTGCAGCACGGGAGATCTGGGAGCTCCAGACCCGCCGCGGGTCCCCGTAACTGAGGCCAGGGGTGCAGGGCGCGCATACCTGGTTTCCTGCCGGGCTGCTGCTCCGGTTCCCGCGCCGACTCCCTCGGCACCAGTGGGCTCTGCCGGTTCACCGATTGCGCGATGGCCTCTGCAGCCGCGCCCCCCCAAACCTCCAGGAGCTCCAGCGGCGTGGAGGCATGGCCCCTCGCTCCTCGCAGCGCCGCAGGAACGCTGGCATGGCGCGGGCTTCGCCCCGTGTTGAGGTGGCCGGTTCTGCTTCCCGCGCATCACTTTCCCCCACGGCTGCGGCGAGGCCGTGTTCTCCGGTCAGCTGAATGGAGGGAGGGGGTGGGCTGCCTCTCCGCCTCTCGCACACGGGCGGGACCACGAAGGGCAGGTGAAATGCCTGCAGGAGCCTGTGGGGAAACGTTCTGGCTGTCGGTGGCTGGAGATCCTAAGCTGTCTGGATGCCACGGAACACGCGATTAATCAGGATTTTTAGGGAGCTCCACAGAGCTCACAGGGAGGCCGCCATCTTGGACGGCTCTCTAGCGCCTTCTGGGAATTATGGTTTTTAATTTAGCAACGATTCTATCAGGTAGAGTTAATATCATCTGTTACGGTCTTTTGCCAGCTGGCCTTTCCCCATCGAGTCTAGTTATATTCGCCCATGTATCTCCCAACCCGGGTACATCGTCAATAGTTCTAACTTGTTTCCATAAATCTACGGGCAGGAGTACAGGAAACAGCAAATCAATGTCACCTAAGATGAACACTGAGGACTGCAAAACGAATTCTATCTCTTTATAGAACCCTGTCAGATTTTTCCTAATATCAGGAATAGATTGCCTAATAGTATTCACTTCCTGTCTTGAGAATGAGACGTGAATGAACTGCGATACATAATGTGCAGGAAGGTTCACAGCGACTATATTATTTGCAGGATCGGCCGCAACCTCAACCTTCGGGGCAAATGTCGGAATAACCTCTCTCATAGGCAACTGAGAACTAGGTTACTCCGAACGCTTACTAAGCAACAGAGCCAAGTCGAGCGCTAAAGCAGTCAAAGCAGTGTCAAGTGAAAAAGCTCTCTTATAAATGCTCAATAACTCTGTGGGACAACTAATCTTCCTTTTTACACATTCATCCTACAGGTATTCTACCATTACCTGTATCACTTTCCTCTGCATTTCTAACGTATATTGAATATTTGTGTCATATACCTCAACTGGAGTTATCGATATGTCTGAAATCCATCTAATCGCGTCTTTCTTACAAATTCGCATTTCCTTCGATATCGGTTTACGACACGGAAGGAACCGTTTCTGTACATACATATTTTCCTCTTCATCATCCTCATTCTGTAACTTTTCTATCTCCTTTCTATACCCAAATAACCTCTCGACATGCTCATTTACCTTCTCCACAGTGTCTCTAGAAAGCGCTAGAGTGTTTAGATCCCTTAACCATTGCGGAACATCCGCATTATTTAATCTTCCCCACATTATACATAACTGAATCCCTAAACCTTCAATAAAAACATTTTTCTCAGGAAAATTATCCGTATTTCAAAGTGTGGCAAAAACGCTAGCTTGAACATCCTTCTCCATACAATGCTTAGCCCATGCAATTAACTCACGTTTCTTCTCCGGTGGTACAGTATTGGGAGTGACAACTTTTGTTCCTGTACCTCGATCGATTACAAGCGGCTCAGGACCACTTGGAAGAGATGGAGCAGGCAAATTTGATGGAGGTACTATAACTGGTGCGATAAAAAGAGGCGGAAAACCAGAGGAATAGGAACAGCAGGTTGAGCTGGAAGAGCAGGAATAACAGCAGGAAGAGGTACAGCAGTGGGAAGAGGAACATACAGAGGTGGCGCAGAGGCACCAGGCCTTCGTTCATTTAATATTTTGTCAATAAACTCATCAGAAATATGAAGATCTTTGGAAGGATAGATTTTCTGAATTCCAAGTGAGAAAGCCCTATCCATATTTTTAGTCGCCTCAGACTGTTTGTCTTGGTCATATAACAATGCTTTTTCAGCGTTCGTTTTATGACGACGTGCATGTTTCTCTCTACCTTTAAGTTGTTGCAACGCTTCTTTTTTCCAATTCTGCAAAACATCAAATGCTGCAGGTCTAGCCTTTTTCTTTAACAAGACTGACTCCAAATATTCAATACGAGGGATCTCAAAACTACCATTGATTGGCCACTGAAGTTCGGAGGCATGTCTGGTTGTCTGTGCCGAATATCATTAAATACTCTACTTCCAATGCCAATGCTTACAGTACATAGTACATGCCGGCGACCCCTCCTGTGGTGCGGGATGTCTTAATTCCAAAGATTGTCTATCACTGCGGAATAATGCCCTAAAGCAGGTAGATAATTTCCCAGGCATATCTCAAATTCTTGGTGTTACCTGGTCAATAATTGTGTCTGCAGATACAATATGCCAGAATTCAAATTGTCAGGGTTAAATCAAGAATCGGGTCACGACTCACCTGACCAAACCTAAGGATGACCGATCAGTACTTCTAAGAATCTTACCTAACTAATCTTGCCTCGTGTATGGTGATTTCGGCAAATCTGCCCGCCTCGATAAGTGGACCCTCGTCAAGATGCCGTCTCGGACCACACGCTTTTCGTCCAAGGATCGGGTCGTGCAGCGCTGCTGAGGTGTCACGTCTCGTTCAGGGGGCCCCATGTGTCACACCATCCGATCCCTGTCCGATAGCGTGCATCAACCTTCAACAATCCGGCATCAATCTTGAGGGTCCCTATTCGGGCGCCAACTGTGAAAATAGAAAGAAAATATCGAGGCTAAGTACCCCAAAAGGAGATACACTGAACACGGGTTACAAAGGAACATACAAAGTACTTTATTTTATACTGAATCCAGTTACAAAAACAGAGCAAAATCAGATAGCTATCGGCCCTCAGTACAACAGAACAAACTCCAGCGTGGTTCAGTGTGTTCAGTGAGAGACTCTGTACATTAGAATGCATTCGCTTTTTATACATTTGGTGGGTGCGATGTCCAGCCCCACTTCGGGTTAATAGCCTTTTAATACATCACAGATCTAGGGTTCGTGCCAAGTCTCAAATAACCGCATATAACTGGTTTGCCTTTAATACATGTATCAACAAGCGTATGCATTAACTGTGTATTCTAAAGGTTTCCATGCAGGCCTTCTTAAACATTAATACAACGTAGTTAAACAGATGTTCTTCGTTCAGTATTTGAATACATTGTCTCAACATATGCTTGTGGATTAGTTTCATTGCACGTGTAATCATTCTACACATAGGTCAACGAAGGACAAGGTCTCAGTTCACGACCTCAACAAGTGGCCTGCAGGCAAGTTACACATTAGCTATTTACAGAGGTCAAGACGGCCATGTTGTATTCTGCAATGACATCGTCCACCATTTTAGCTCACAGGGTGACTTTTACACAACGAATCCTAAAATGTCGGTTTGACCTAAAATGGCAGCTTACATGGATTTAAGGTCAGGAACTTGCAACACAGATTTCTTTCGCAAGCGACTTTCAAGCAGCTTGCCATAGGCCAATATTAATATATTTATTACAATAGGAGGCACGATATAATTTCTATTTCGACACGCGGATATTCTCAATGGGCTCCCAGGATCTATCTTGTGGTCCAAATCCTTTCCAATCGGCGAGATAATATAGCTTGGTCCTAGAGTATTTAGAGTCCAAGATATCTTTGACTTCGAATTCTGGTTCTCCGTCAACAAGTATGGGCTTAGGTGGTGTCCCAATCCGTGTGCCGGGTTGCATTGGTTTCAGGAGGGACACATGGAATACCGGGTGAATGTGTAGATTAGGTGGTAAATCCAGTTTCACGGCTGCTGGGTTGAGAATTGCCTTAATGGTATAGGGTCCTAAGAATCTGGGATGAAAGGTCCGGGTTCCCTTGATGGGTACAAATTTAGCGGTTAACCAATCTTTGTCTCCTACTTGATAATCAGGGGCCTTTTTCTGGTGTTGGTCGGCTAATCTCTTTTTTTTGGCATGAATAAGGTGTTCCTTTGCCCTTTTGAAAGCCTGAGTAATGGTTGTGTCTAGAGTCTTTACCGCTGGCATTTCCAAGCTGGCTGGAAGGTCTAGTTCAGAGGTACGTGGATGTCTGCCATAAAGGGTATAGAAGGGCGTTTGTCCCGTGCTTGAATGCAAATAATTGTTATATGCATATTCGGCTATCCATAGTAGGTCTTTCCAATTCCTTTGTTTGTTTTGCAGCATGCACCGTAAATATTACTCGAGTGTCTGATTGGTTCTCTCGGTTTGGCAGTCCGTTTGGGGATGGTGACTGGTAGATAGCCGAACGGTGATCTCCGCCATTGCACAACATTTTTCCAGAAGTTTGAAACAAACTGGCTGCCTCGATCAGAGACCAGAACCAAAGGGAAGCCATGTAGCTTAACCACGCCCTCCAGGAACACTTTTGCTAAAGTGGCTGCGTCTGGGAGGCCCTTCAGAGGAATAAAATGGGCCATCTTCAAGAATAAGTCCACAACTACAAGGATGGTGTTGAACCCCTGGCTTGGAGGTAGATCAGTGATAAAGTCAAGGGAAAGAGTGTGCCATGGAACTGGAGGAATGTCCAATGGTTGTAGGAGACCAGGTGGTTTTTGTTTCTGTGATTTATTTTGTGCGCAGACACTGCAGGACTGAATATACTGAATGATGTCCTTACGCCAGGTAGGCCACCAAAAGTCCTCTTTCACCTTAGCTAGGGTTTTGGCGATCCCAGGATGCCCTTTGATCAGTGAATCGTGATAGTTTGAAATAATATGCTGTTGTAATTCCTTCTTGGGTATATATAGGCGATCCCTAAAAAAGGGTAGATGGTCCTTTATGGTATATTGTTCTCCTTGAATTTGCCATGCGAGGTAGGCATCAGGATTCATTGTCCGTTGGGTTTCTTTTCGTAGTTCTGCTTGTGTTAAGGCTGTCGTGATACCCAAGAGTTTGTCTTCAGGTATAATAGGTACTGGGTCTGGAGCTGTATATACTATTTCATCTATGCCCATGCGAGATAAGGCATCTGCCTTTCCGTTTCTGAGTCCTGGTCGAAATGTGATTACATAATCATATTCAGCGAAGAAAAGGGCCCACCGTAATTGGCGCGAGGACTGGGCTTTGGCTGTTTTGAGATATTGCAGGTTTTGGTGGTCTGTGATGACTGTAATGGTGTGTCCTGCCCCTAGAAGGTAGTGCCTCCAGGCTTTTAAGGCGGATTTGATAGCCAGGAGTTCCTTGTCCGTGATGGCATAATTAATCTCTGGAGGTGAGACTGCCCCGGTCAGAGACCAACACGGACGGAAATCCATGTAAGCGAACAATGTTTTCAAAGAATTCTTTGGCCAGGATTAAGGCTGAAGGTAGTCCTTTTAAAGGAATAAAGTGGGCCATCTTGGAAAAAAGATCCACAATAACTAGAATGGTGTTAAACCCATTACAAGGAGGTAGATCAGTAATAAAGTCTAATGATAAGGTGTGCCATGGTGTAGGCGGAATGTCTAAAGGTTGTAAGAGTCCAGCTGGTTTTTTCTTTTGACTTTTGTTTTGGGCGCAAATGCAACAAGACATCACAAATGATTTAATATCCTTTCGCCAGGTGGGCCACCAGAATTGTCTTTTAATTTAAGCTTCAGTTATTGCAATACCTGGGTGCCCCTCCATTAGGGTATGATGATAACGGGAAATGACTTGCTCTTGTAGTTCCTTGTGTGGCAGAAACAGTCGCCCTTGGTAATAAGGCAGATAATTGGTGACAGAGTAGTCCGGGCCTTTCTTTACCCAGTCCTGCAGAGCTGTAGGATCAAAGAGTTGCTGGATCTTTACCTGAATGTCCTCTAGTGTCTGCAGAGTAGTCATGCCAAGGATTCTTTGTTCGGAAAATTATAGGTACTGGTTCTGGGTTCACTCCTGCCTCTCCCATCCCTATTTGGGATAAGGCGTCTGCTTTACCATTCTTACAACCTGGTCGATAGGTTATCACGAAATCAAACTCGGCAAAGAACAATGCCCATTGGAGTTGACATGACGATTGGGCCTTGGCTGTTTTTAAATACTTTAAGTTCCGGTGATCGGTGATCACAGTAATGGTATGACTGGCACCGAGAAGATAGTGCCGCCAAGCCTTGAAGGCGGATTTAATGGCTAATAACTCCATGTCGGTAACCGCATAGTTTAACTCGGGTGCCGAGAACTTTCTGGACCAAAATGCTACTTGGTGAAGCTGGCCAGTTTCAGGGTCCTTTTGAGACGGGACAGCTCCCATGGCTAGACTGGATGCATCAGTTTCCACTATGTATGGAAGTTCAGGGCGTGGGTGCTTTAACACAGGTGCAGACGTGAATTTCGCTTTCAGCTCTTGGAAGGCTTTTTCAGCTTCTTCAGTCCATATAAAGTGTTTATTTTTTCGCAAGAGTGCTGTGATGGGATGTACGACATGTGAAAAATCTGGGATGAATCTGCGGTAGAAATTGGCAAAGCCGAGAATGCTTTGTACTCCTTTAACTGAACTTGGTGATGGCCACTTAAGGATTGCGTCCACCTTTCGTGAGTCCATTCGGACTCCCTTTGGGGTCAGGATAAACCCAAGGAATTCAACTTCTGTGGCATGAAAAACGCATTTTTCTAGTTTTGCAAATAGTTTGTGCTAGCGCAATTTCTCAAGGACTGCTCGGACGTCCTTCACATGGTCAGATTCTGAAGAGGAGTGTACTAGAATATCATCGATATAAACAACAACACAAACGTCAATGAGTTCACGAAGGACATTGTTCATGAATTATTGGAAGGCTGCTGGTGCATTGCACAACCTGAAAGGCATCACCTGGTACTCGAATAACCCATACTTAGTGCAGAAAGCAGTCTTCCATTCGTCGCCCTCTTTTACACGTACCAGATGGTATACCCCCGGGAGATCTAATTTAGTGTATATACAAGCGTCCTTCACTTGGTCTAATAGTTCAGGGATCAGAGGCAATGGGTATCGGTTCTTAACAGTTATCTGGTTCAATGCGCGGTAGTCTATGCACGTTCTGAGGTCACCTTCCTTTTTGGGCACGAAGAACAAAGCTGAAGATGCAGGGGACTTGGATGGGCGAATAAAGCCTGTTCCTTTTGGAAGACATCCTGGAATTCTTGGTATTCTGGAGGTAGTCGCATGACTGCTGTGGTTACTGTGGCCAGGACTACGTTCTGATTTTTCTGTGGGTAACAGGTTTGTGCACAATCCGGGAAGGTTATTCTCTTCTCTCGCCAATCAATACAAGGATTATGTGTTTCCAACCAAGGTATCCCCAGTATTATTTCGAACTGTGGGGCTTTGATTAGATCAAACACAATAGTCTCTCGATGCCCATCCTGACCAAATAGTGTCATCTCTGCGGTGGAATGAGTTACAGGCCCAGAGGCAATTTCAGTTCCATCGACTGTGGTGATGACATCTGAGGTGGTTTTCCGGCAGAGAGGTAGATTCCTCCTGGAAGCCAATTCATAGTCCACATAGTTTCCTATGGCCCCGCTATCAATGTATGCCCTTACTGCGTGCATACGCGATGGCTGCCCTGGATCTATGAGGACCATTGGTATGATGAAAGGCGAGGTCTGAGTATCCTTCTTCAAGCTCGGCAAGCGGACCTCTATGCTTGTCGGGCATGGTTGTTTCCCGAGTCTGACTCCATATGGCTTTTATCAGCAGCACCTACCACCTTCTTGGGTAGTTTTACAGGGCAATCCCGTAGAAAATGCCCAGAAGTTCCACAATATAGACACAATTGCATTTGTTGTCTCCTTTCTCTTTCCTTCTGGGTTAAGGGTCCTTTAACCCCTCCGATTGGCATGGGTTCTGAAGCATCTGCTCCTTTGGGGTTAGCGTGGGTTTTGACCAACACCTGATTCTCAAACTTGGCTCGATCAGCCTTTCTGTTCTGAAGTCTGTGATGTAACTGGACCACTAAGTCTATATATTCAGCGCAGTCTTGAGGTGGGTTCACGACTTGAGCCAAGACATCCTTGAGTTCTCCTCGAAGCCCTCGATGAAATAACGTGATTTGTTTTACCTCAGGCCATCCAGTTTCCACTATCAACCTATTAAAGGTCGCAATGTAGGATAGAAGGTCCTGGTTACCCTGTCGTAGGGACAAAAGTTCGTTATCCAGGGCCTGTCCTTGGGAGTGCCGGGCAAATAGTCTTTCCATGCTAGTTTGAAAGCCCTGAAAATCCCGAAGAATTGGGTCATCCTGAGTGACTAGTGGAATTGACCAATCAGCTGCACTGCCGCTGAGATATGACAATACAAAGGCTACCTTGGCTTGGTCGTTTGGGAAGGCTCCAGGTCTGCATAAAAAGTGCAGGTGGCATTGGGTCATAAACACTCCGGCAAAGCGTTCGGGTGGAGCTAATGGAATATTTCCTGGTAGGTTTATTTGCACAGGGTTACTCGATAACACAGGAGCTGGATTACCCCCGGAACCAGGTAGGGGTGCTTGTCCAGCCTGGCTTTGCAATAGTTGCCTAGCAAGGTCATCAGTTCGCTCCTTTGACAAAATCAGTTCTCTCCTAAGAGCATTAGTTTCTTGACGGGCTGAATGCACTTCAGCCCCCAGTTCCCCAAGTAATTGGGCCAATTGGTCAGTCTCTGAGGTATCCATAACGCCCAGGTGGGAATTTGTGGGTAGGCTTTGCGTTCTGTTACGCTCACCTGGTTCCCACAGAGGCGTCGATCTGAACTGGACAGCTGCGGTCTCCACCAATGTGACGCGTAGGTCCGAGATGATGGACTGGACTGGCCCACCTAGCTTCGTTTGCTTGGCCCGTAGGAATATTCTTCTGCAAATGGAGAAAGGGAATTAACCACCCGTGGAGTTGAGCGTAAATTCCCCCCATCCCCGCTGTTCTTCCCACAGATCACCTTTGATGTCCCCTCTTATAGTCTCACCTGATGGTTTGAAAAGATGAGCTCTCCATCCTGCATTGAGCGCAGGGGCGTGTTGATAACCAGTTGCTTCACTGGCTCGAAGGAATTGGTGAGTTCCAGAACAATATTGACTCTGAAAAATATGTAGTTTGTAAGAGTTCACATGTCTGACTTTCACTCTTGTCCGATTCCTTGAAGTTTGCAGCTTGACACCAGCGAAGAGTTCCTCGTGGTAACTGACGAAGTTCAGGTAAGGATTTGGCTTATCCTACACAGTTCAATAAAATAAGGCCAGAATGTAAGCTGCTTGTTCCCTTAATCAGGTGTGGCGATAAAATATGAAGTTCGGGGAATTATGCCTCCGGCAGTAAAATTAGGTAAGTCTATTGCGGTGGGAAGAGTTCCCCTTATTTGTCCCGTTGTCTCACCTTGTCGTCCTTTTGTTCCCCTTAGGGGCCGGGGTGTGGCGAGGATGCAATGGAGACTGCGCCGACCCGTGAAGAGGAATAGTACCCCCGGCGGTAATCCGGTAAGTCTATGGGGGTAGTTACTATTGCCTCTTTTTATTTACTTGGCTCACCTTTGCTGTTCTTGTGTTCCCCTTAGGTGCCAGAATGCGGCGGGAACATGCAGAAGGATGCAGTGGATCGTGAGGATGCTGCGAAGGCCGGTGAGTTCAGTGCGGCGCTGCAGCAGGCGAGGCGGCGCGCGTAAATGCTTCTTTCTTCCAGCTCGAAGGTACAGTGGATCCGGAATTCAGGTAAGGATTGAAGATTTGCTCTTATTCTAACCTTTTCTCCTTCTGTTCCTCTCTTTTTCTAGGAGCTGCAGACTCGAGGCAGGCGTGGCAGAAGACTGGATGCAGGCTTGCAGACACGGTGAGCGTTACGCTGCTGGATGCAGAATAACGCGAAGCGTGTGCTGCACTTCGGGCATGGTTTAAATAGCCTCCAAAGTAGTCCCAGGTAAGTATTCTTCCCCAGCCCCACCCGAGTAAAAAATAGTCCCTAGGTGAAATAGTCCCTTCCAAGCCTCATTTGGCTTGGAGCTTTGCAGCATGGTCTGCACAAGGTAAGCTTGCAGCATGGTCTGCTTCAGGTAAGTTCTACTCTATGAGCCTGGCGCCTATGGTCCAGGACTGACTCTCCATATGAGCCTGGCGCCATAGGAGCCAGGACCATACCCAAACAGCCCCTAGCAGGGGCTTTTGGGCTTGCTCAAAACAACTTGATGCCTGCTTCCGGGGTTGCTGGACCTGGTCTGGTTCCCCAGGGGTAGGCATCATGACAATACCAGGTGAGCGTTACAGAATGCAAAGCCTCATGTCAAAATACACCTGGGCGTCATGGAAACGTCAGAAACCGACCAGTTAGCCCACATGTTGGGGCAGCTACGTTCCGAAGTACATGCAGCCAGGCAGGAGATCAACACCCTGAGGAGCGAGCTGATAGTAGCCAAAGAATGCACTGATGATTTAAGCCGGAAACTTCTCCAGTCACAAGCAGGGCATGCACCATTGCCGGGAAGCGTGCCCTCGATGCCAGCGCCATCAGCCAATCCCGTTCAGATAACCCTTCATGGGGCAGTTCACTTGGCCCCGCCCGAACGATTCACGGGGGATCCCAAGAGGTTTGCAACGTTCATGAACCAGTGCCGCCTGCACTTCCTTTGTAGGCCAGGGGCCTTTCCGAATGACCAATCACGGGTCGCTTTTGTGCTATCCTACCTGAGTGGTAGTGCCGTGGACTGGTCTGTACCCTTTGTGGCCCAAGACGATCCTTTGCTGCATGACTTCAGGGGCTTTCAGCAGGAGATGGAAAAGCTGTTCGCCCGTAGTACTCATGGGCAGGCATTAGACAATGAACTTCTGTCCCTACGCCAAGGGAATTAAGACCTATTAACATACATAGCCACGTTCAATAGACTCGTAGTTGAAGCAGAATGAGAACCAGGTTATTTCATCGGGGGTTGCGGGGGAGCTCAAGGATGTTCTCGCACAAGTAGTGAACCCCCCGAAAGACTGCTCAGAATTTATTGACCTTGTTGTTCAACTGGACCATAGGTTGCAGGACCGAAGAGCAGATCGAACCAGACCGGACCCTCGCCCTTTGTATGTGCATTCAAAGGACAATACTGCCCGAACAACGGAAGGTTCAGTAGAACCAATGCAAATCGGGGGGGTCAGATCCCCGTTGACTAAAGCGGAAAGGAATAAAAGGAGACAGCAGCAGTTATGTCTGTACTTTGGAAGGTCAGGTCATTTCCTTAGAGAGTGCCCTGTGAAGCCACCGAGGAGGACGGTAGGGGCCACGGACAAGGAAGATACCATCAAGGAATCGGAAAACTCCCCAGCCCGGCAAGTGTAGGGGTCCACTTGTTGAGCGAAGAAAGTGAACTACATACCTCCCATTTTGCACTATCTTTGGTCTTGATCAATCACCAAAAACCATCTCGGATGCACGCAGTAAGAGTGTACATAGAAAGTGGAGCCATTGGGAATTACATCGACCAGGATCTTGCAGCAAAGATGGGGCTTCCGTTATGCCCTAAATCAACCACCGACACTGTGACCATTGTCAACGGCACAGAAATAGCTTCTGGTCCAGTATCCCAATGCACTATAGCTTTAACCCTTCTGTGCCAGGATGGACACCAAGAATCTATCGTTTTCGACCTCATTAAGGCACCACAGTCCTGGTTGATTTTGGGAATGCCATGGTTGGTAGCTCAGAATCCTCAAATCGATTGGGGAGCAAAAGAATTGGTCTTTCCCGAGACTTACACCCACACATGTTATCGCCAAGAGAAACAATGAATAGACACCAGAACCTCCACGCTTGCGACTGTGGCAATCGGGAACCCTACCAAGTGAATACCAGGACTTTCAAGATGTCTTTCAGAAAGAACAGGCTAATACCCTGCCACCGCATAGACCATACGATTGCCAAATCGACCTGATACCCGGCGCGCAAATCCCTTGTGGGCGAATTTACGCACTCACAGAACCAGAAAACCAGCACCTGAAGGCCTATCTTGACCAATACCTGGCCAACGGGTTCATCCGTCCCTCGAAGTCTCCAGCAGCCAGTCCTCTATTCTTTGTACTGAAAAAGGAGGGGTACTTGAGAACGTGCATCGACTATCGCGCACTGAACCAGATTACTGTAAAGAATCGCTACCCTCTGCCACTGATCCCTGAATTGCTTGATCAAGTCAAAGATGCCCAAATCTACACAAAACTAGACCTGAGGGGGGCATATCACCTTGCTTGCGTAAAACAGGGGGACGAATGGAAAACCGCTTTTTGCACCAAATACGGCTTGTACGAATATCAAGTAATGCGCTTTGGCCTTTGCAACGCGCCTGCTGCATTTCAATACTTCATGAACGATGTCCTATGGGAATTGATTGATGTCTGTGCTCTAGTGTACATCGACGATATCCTAGTATATTCCGCATCAAAGCAGAACCACGTTAAACACGTCCGATCCGTATTGGAGAAACTCCGTCAACACCAGCTCTATGCCAAGCTCGAAAAGTGCTCATTCCACGTCTCCGAGGTGGAATTCCTGGGCTTTATTCTCAGCCCGAATGGAATCCGAATGGATGTACACAAGGTAGATGCTATCCTGAACTGGCCATCTCCAAATTAATTCAAAGGGGTTCAAAGTATGCTGGGTTTTGCAAACTTCTACTGCCGGTTCATCCCATGATTTTCGCAAATCGTGCATCCCATCACGTCATTACTAAGGAAAAGCACCAAAAAGTTCCAGTGGACAACAGAAGCCGAGGAGGCTTTCCAGGAACTCTAAGCAAGATTCACATCTGCCCCAATCTTAAGCCACCCTCACCCTAATCTCCCATAACTGGAGAAACGGACGCCTCAAGCATGGCTATGGGAACTGTCCTCTCACAAAAGGACCCCTAAATGGACCAGTTACACCCTGTTGCCTTCTGGTCGCGTAAATTCACACCCCCTGAACTCAATTACGCTATCACATACAAAGAACTCCTGGCCATCAAGTCAGCCTTTAAGGCATGGTGGCACTACCTCTTGGGCGGCAGACACACAATCACCGTAATAACTGACCACCGGAACCTCCAGTACCTAAAAACGGCAAAGGCCCAATCCTCACGATAACTAAATTGGGCTCTTTCTTTTGCTGAATATGACTACGTGATTACATTTCGACCAGCTGTGAATAACGGGAAGGCCGATGCCCTTTCCCGTATGGGGGTGGAAGAGCAAGGGTATCAAACCCCTGACCCAATAGCAATCATCCCGAGTGACAAGCTCCTAGGTATCACAGCAACCATAACTCAGAAAGAATTACATGAAGAAATACAAAACCTGATGAGTCTGGAGCAATTACAAGCGTGGAGTGCACAAGGAGAGCATTACATGATAAAAGATCAGTTGCCCTACTTCAGGAATCATTTATTCTTACCAAACCAAGAACTACGAGAACAAGTCGTGTCCGGTTATCATGATTCCTTGATCGTGGGCCACCCCGGAATCGCTAAAACCCTAGCCAAGGTAAAACTAAATTATTGGTGGCCCATGTGGCATGAATACATTATCCAATTCATCCTATCTTGTGGAGTGTGTGCTCAAAGTCATCCAAGCAGAAACCGGCTTCGCTATTACAACCATTGGAAATCCCACCAACACCCTGGCACACGTTGTCCCTCGATTTTATTACTAATTTACCACCCAGTCAAGGGTTTAACACTATTCTTGTGGTCGTGGACCTATTTTCAAAAATGGCACATTTCATTCCTCTTAAGGGGCTCCCAAATGCTTCCACTCTAGCAAAGGTATTTCTTGAAGGCATCATACAGTTCCATGGGTTTCCTTCAGTTTTGGTGTCAGACCGAGGTACTCAATTCGTATCTAACTTCTGGAGAAAATGCTGCTCTATGGCCCAGATAGACATCCGGCTATCCAACAGTCACCATCCCCAAACGGATGGTCAAACTGACAGGACAAATCAGACGCTCGAGCAGTATCTGCGTTGCATGTTACACCAAGCTGAAGGAAGCTGGTTCGACCTATTATGGATAGCTGAATATGGTTCTAATAATTCCCTACACACCAGCACTGGGCAGACACCCTTTTATACCATGTATGGCAGGCACGCACGTACTTCTGAGTTGGACGTTCCTACAACCCTGGAAATGCCAGCAGTCAAAACCTTGCACATGACCATTTCTCAAACCTTTAAAAGGGCAGCTGAACACCTACTTCAAGCTAAGAATCACCAAAAGAAGTTTGCTGATCAACACCGAGCAAAGGCCCCCAACTACCAAGTGGGAGACAAAGTCTGGCTGGCGTCTAAACACATGTCATTAAAGGAACCCAAACTTTCCATCCAAGATACCTGGGTCCATTCGCCGTCATCTCCGTGATAAATCCTGTGGCGGTCAGACTAGCTTTGCTGTCAAACATGCAGATTCATCCTGTGTTCCACGTGTCTCTCCTTAAACCTGTTCAACCTGGGACCCGGGTAGCAACGCCACCGCAGACATTAGTAGTCGCCGGGGAGCCAGAATTCGAAGTCAAGGACATCCTAGATTCAAAGTACGTCAGATCCAAATTATACTACTTAGTAGACTGGAAGGGGTATGGTCCACAAGACAGGACATGGGAGCCTTGTGAGTACATCTATGCACCTCGCTTGCTTAGACGATTTCATCAAAACCATCCGACCAAACCAGGACCAAACAGAAGAGCCACCTTGAGAAGGGCCTTGGGGGGGAGTGCTGTCACGATTCCTGCCCCTCATGTCCCCAGCCCTCCAAGATGTCAGGCTGGAGCCAGGCCACGATCGCCTACATGGCCCTCAATGGCCTCGCCATCCCTCCAAAGACCCACTTCGAGTCAGACTTGGCGCTTGTGGCACCAGACTCACTCACACCCATAGGATAACATTGGGGATTGGACTTGTAGTGCATTGATGGGGACAAGATGGATGCCCCCACATATTTCGGTTCCCAGAACTGCATGTGAGGTCTAGTCTTTTGGGTGTGGTTCAGCCCAGAGTCACCTGGGATACCCAGAGACTATTTAACCCACACCCAGGCTGAGAAACATGCTTTGCGTTTTCTGCACCTGCAGCGTGACACTCACCGTGTTCGGATCGGTCTCCAGTAGGCCTGCATCATTCTTCTGCGCTCAGCTCCTGCAAGAACAAGAACACCGTTAGGAACAGCCTTACCTTGTGGTGCTTCTGCCCATCATTCATCGCTCCTTCTGTTCTGCAGGCATCTTTGGTAGTGTCATTCCCATCCCGGCACGCCGCTTCCTAAGGAAAAAGGGAAAAGAACAGAAAAAAGGCATTAGGATGCATTCTGCAAATCTTCGCTTAGTTTTAATTACTGTACGAGCTTCAAACGCTTACCTGAATCCCAGCCGCTCTGGGGAAACTCTGTCTCCGGAACTTCTCATCCATCTATAAGAGGGAAAAGACACTCCAGGTTAGCGTGGAAACATCTAGAGGCGCCGCATACCGCGATTACCCACCGCATTTGTTCTTCATAACCGGCATCCATGCTGAAAACGTTGCAGCACCTAAAAGACACAGAAAAAGAACTCAGTTCAATGCAAATACGAAAGGGGTACATCGCGCATTGCGCTCTCACTCACCTTCAGTGCTACTCATCTCACCAGCACGCCGCCATCCCCGGACGCCAGCCATCATCTAAGGAAGGAAAGGAATGAAGTTAGTGAACTGGTCAAAAGACTCATTATACTTACCTGTCGGAATCTTGCCTGTGAAGTAACTAGGCAGCAACGAGCCCGCATCAATCAAAGCGCCCCTGCACTGAAAGCAGGATGGAGAGCACACTATCCAAGAAAACAAGGTGAGCTGTGGATCAAAGGGAAGGGTTGGACCCCGGGGAAGAAGGTGTTCAAGCACACAGAGACAATAGGGAGTTAAACTCTACCAATCCTGTGTTTCAGGCTCAGTCTCCAGTCGAATAGCTTCCAGGGAAGGGTTTGAGGTTGTAAGAGGTCAGAACAGGCTGAGTGACGTCCCCGTGGATACCAGGAGAGCGTTACAACATCTTTGAGATTTTTGGGGATGGAGCAGGATGCGAAGGAGGTGTTGATAAAGGATGTAATGAAGGGAGCAAACTCCTTGACGCCTTTTTTAATAATGGCAGCTGGGCAGATGTCTCCCTGGCATTTGGATGGTTTAAGGCCAGCTATTATGGCTACCAGCTCTTCTGTGGTGACGGGGGAGAATTCAAATGGGTTGCATGATTTGGGCGGGGGAGAAAGATGTTTGCAGGATTTGGCATTGGAGGCAAGGGTGAGTTTTCTGGTTTCGATTTTTGCTTGGAGTAGTGCAATTTTATCTAGCAGAGCCTTTTGAATATTTGCACACCAAGGGGCATCTTTGTTGCACAAAGCTGGGGGTGGGGGAATGGGTGACTCCATTTTTTTAAGGATGGTGAAGAGCTCTTTGGTACTGGATATGGCATTGAGTATTCTATTGTTAAAGGTGTCACTTTTGGTTTTCAAGATAGCATCTTTATAGATGTTGGAGGCAATGTTAAATAGTTCCTTGTTCTGGGTTAAGAGATTTTTTCTCCAGTTGGTTTCTGCGCACCTTTTGGATTTCCGTAAGGTTTTTAGGTCTGATAAAAACCATTTGTTTAGATGGCTAGGTGGTTTGGATTTTTTCGTTCTAAGGGGTGCTATTTGTTCTAGTGCTTGCAAAAGATTTTGGTTGTAAGTGTCCACTAGAGTTGCAGGGTCCTTGTTGGGAGGGTTCAGGGGATTGGTGATAGGTTGGATCAGAGGAAGTAGGTTCTCCAAGTGCTCAATCGGTTGTTTCTGGTAGTGGCTGGGGGTGCTTGAGGAGCAGTGTAAGGTATATGACAGGTGTTCTGGAGCTCGAAATGAATGATGTGGTGGTCTGACCAAGCGCACAGGGATTTTGAGAGTATTTTGATATTGCAGCTTTCCAAAGTTCTGCCTTTGCTGTGCCTTGGATCGGAGATATGCTGAGTGAAACCTAGATCCAGGAGGGAGTGATGTAAGGCTTTGGCATTGGCATCTTGTGGGTCGTGAAAGCCACACATCAAAGGAGGAACATAGCATTTAACAAGCATAGAACTGGCAGCAAAATCTCAGTGCAGGTTATGCAACATAACAATTGGATCATGCAATGAATATGGCAGCAAGAATACTGATACATTTCATGGATACGCATGCATCGCGTGATTGCGAGGATAGGGTCTGGTCTCAGTGAACACTGTGGCGAGGCAGCAGCGCGGTAGCAGTGCGCATGTGCCGGCAGGGTGAGGAGTTTATGCACAATGCCTACCTAACAGGATCACTGGAAATGGGTTGGGAGGATGGCGGGAGGCTGGGGTGCGCCTATCTATAGTACGTGATTGACTCTGAGGTGAGCTGGGGGGTGTTGATGTCGGCGGTATGGACCTGGGGGACACAGTGCTGTGCACAGGCTCGGGGAGGGGAGCAGAAAGATAGCCGGAGAACGGTGATAGCCTCTAGCACTGGGGGAGCCCACAGGCCTCCTGGACCTAGGGAGCAGGGCAGGCACTTGAGCTAGAAGGAGGTAATGGTTGCAGTGAAACACCAAGAATGTTCTGAGAGCAGGCTCTCTTACCGCATGACAAGACACGTGCTGGTGGGATCAATGCAGAGATGCAGCAGTAGCAGTCAGATGAGTTATAAATAGACAGCTGCAGTTCATTGTGGCTGGCATTTCGTAGAGGGTAAAATAACTGGTGGTAATGGGTGAGCAAAGGTTCTGAGCGGTCCAGCGGTCCTCCCGGCGCTGACAGGCTTGGGAAAGGAGCCTTTGTTGTCTGCCTTCATTGGGGGCCGGCTATGCCTGCCGGGGGCCTCAGATTGGTAAAAAGCTAAATGCTAATCGATCAGCTGCTAGTAGTATGCCCACCCCACCACAAAAATAAACTGGAAAACCGTCAAAGGAAGCAACCTAATGGAAGAACTGGAGATCACCAAACCTTCAGCAGCAGAACTGGAAATGGCAGAACTAGATGGGAAAGTGGAGCTACTCCACAAATGGATTGCTGATACAATTGAAAACATCGCCCCGGAAAAACCACTTACCCTCTCAAGAAAAAGGGCAATGGCAAAATGGTTCACCCAACTACTAAGCACCATGAAAAAGAACAACAAGAAGCTGGAATTGGAATGGAGGAAAGAATACAACCAAGATAAGAAAATCCAGTTCCAGACACAAATCCTATCATACAAGAAGGAAATTCAAAAGGCAAAAAGAAGACATTATCATGACAGAATCACCAAAGCCACCAACACACAAAAAGAAATGTTCAACATCATAAAAGAAATCAGAAACCACGTGCAAACCATTGTAGCAACTTCACGGCCAAAAGACATTAGGGCCCCCTTTCATACATAGACGAAAAGGGCAGCCCTAACTCAGCTACATGTCTAAAGTTATATCATTGACTTTCTTTAACTGTAAGGGGAGGGATGATTGATGTCTTCCGGATGCATACGACATAAACACTGTATTTTCTTATATACTGCTCCTCGATTGTACAAGACAAATTGTACCTAAAATATTCTGATGCCTTACTGTATGATTTTGCCACATGTTTAAATAAAGTTTAAAAAAGAAAAAGAAATGAGAAACCCACCTGGTTGCGACAACACTCCAACCCCCTCAGAGAAACTATGCAATGACTTGGCAGACCATTTCAAGAACAAAATCAACGACATCCGACAAATCATACAAAAGAGACCAATCAACCCTAACACTCAACTAACTGGACCTGACGAGGCGCCACGGCACCAACTCCAAAACATCTCTGAAATATCAGCAAAGGCATTCGTCAAGCTGGTAAAACACAGCAAGAAAGCAGATCACCCATGGATCCCTGCCCCCCTGACATCTACAAATCAATCCTGGCACAAGGAACGCCATCAGAATACTACCAAAACCTCTTAAATCTGTCACTCACAGCAGGAACTGTACCACGATCCTTCAAATCAGCATATATTAAGCTGCTTTTAAAAAACACAAGTGGCGATGTGGAAGACCTCTCCAACTACAGACCGATTTCAAACATTCCCTAGCCGGCAAAATGCCTAGAAACTTACGTATACAAATGACCCAAGAACATGTAGTAAAACATCACTTGCTAGATCAAGCACAAGTCCGCTTCAGACCTGCAAGAGTAATAGAATCAGCACTAGTATCCATCTGGGATGACCTTAAAACAAAGGCAGACTCCAACACAACCTCGGCTCTGATTCTGCTCGTCCTCTCTGCAGCCTTCTACACAGTAAGCCATGACACCCTAAACCAAATACTGGAAGATATAGGTATAACAGACATGGTACTACTTTGGATTAAATCATTCCTAGCTGACAGAACAGAAACCGTATGGATAAAACCCTTCAAATCTACTCCACGATTTAACGACTGTGGAGTACCACAAGGATCCTCACTATCACCACTATACTTCAACATCTACCATACTCCATTAATGGGGATCTTCAAAAAATACAAAGTTACATGCTACAACTAAGCAGACGACACTCAAACCATCTACAAAATCGAAGATACTGAAGCCGATCACTCAACCCTAATAGAATGTCTAAAAGAAGTCTTTGACTGGATGAACACCAACAACTTGAAAATCAACCCAGGAAAGACAGAAATCATGATTATATCCAAAAACCAAGCGAACAACACCTACATTCCCTGGCTGACAGAAATGGGAACCGCGCCCACACCATATAAGGTAGTAAAAAATCTGGGAGTCCTGATGGACAACGCCCTAACCTTAGAACCACAAGTAAACACAATAATCAAGAAATGCTGCTTCCTCCTTCACACATCAAGAAGAATCCTACCTTTCCTCTCCTTCACCGACAAAACACTGACAATCGTCACCCTCATCATGTCAAGAACCGACTACGCAAAGAGCCTCTACCTCGGGATAACAGAGTACCTCCTGAAGAAACTACAATGCATCCAAAATGCAGCAGCCAGACTCCTCCTAAAACTATCCAGAAGAGACCACATCACTCCAGCACTAAGAATACTACATTGGCTCCCAATCAAACATCGTATCACGTTCAAAACAATGTGAATAACACACAGAGAAATCAGCAGACGGGGAGCTGAATTCCTACAAAAGAAAGTAACAATCTATAAACCACCGAGACTCCTCATATCGAGCAATGAAATCCGCCTGGAAACAAAACCATACATCAAGAAAAAACTAGGGGGGTCATCTTTCTCCCACCTGGCCGCAAAAACATGGAACAATATCCCGAAAGAAATAAAACACACCAAAGACCACATTTAGAAAACTTCTAAAAACCTGGCTCTTCAACACCTCGGAATCAAACTGAAACAACTAACCAATCAAACAGGAAACACAAAGAACAGATTGACAGAATATATGATGGCACAGACAACACCCAGAACAGACTAAGGGAAACTCCTACAACAACAAGAGAGACGACGCTGGGTGGAATAGAACTCAACCGACAACCCCATGAAGACAGAATTGGCATACATGCCCAATTCTACCCAACAACCTACCCACTACATGAACATTAGCAAGTAGCATACTTAGATAGAATTTGAATGTTAGCAAGTACCACCTTTAGGTAGAATTGTGAACATTAGCCTGCGCCAGACCCAGACAGAATTGTGAATGATTACAATTACCACATTTAGATAGAATCATGAACATTAACCTGCACCGGATCTAGACAGAATTGTGAATGATAGCAAGTACCACATCTAGTTAGGATTGTGAACATTAACCCGTGTCGCATTTATGTAGGATTGTAAGGTTAGCAAGTAGCACACATGGATAAAATCGTGAATGTTAACAAGTGCTACACTCAGAGAGAATTGTAAACATTAGCCTGCGTCATATTTAGAAAGGATCATGGGTGTCGGCCGGTGCCATATCCAGATAGAATAGCGAATATTAGCCATTGCCACATCTAGACTGCATTGGGAATATTGACAATGCCACATTTAGATAGAATTGTGAAAGCTAGCTTGATCCGCTTCTATGCAGATTTGAAGGTAGGTCAGTGCCACATCTGGATATGATAGTGAATATTTGCATGCCTCATATATAGACAGGATTGTGAATATTATCCAGTGCCGGATCTAGATAGAGATGCAAAGATATTCACAAGCCACTCCTAGAAAGAACATAGAAATTCAGCACTTACTACCTCGAAATAGCAAGGCCAATAACCAACCCACCAACAAACTCACCCCTCTACATACACCTCTCAAACTCTTACCAAACACAAACACAACCTAAAGCACAACAAACCGCACAATCTTCCCTATACCGCAACAACAAAACAAACCACACATAGCTTCACACAACAACGCACGACGGCTACCGACCAGTAAAGCACCCAAAGCTCAGTGAACGTTGTTAACCGAACTGCAGCTGCCAACAGCACATCACTGCTCTCTTGCATTTATCTCGCTTGTTCCCACTAACTTCACCCCCACCCCCTTTCGTTTTCAGATCTGCCAGAGCGCCAGGGACCACTCCGGTGGTGATAGTGCGCGGTACAAATATCCTTTAACATCAAGATTAACAAGGATAGCTCAGCGGCAACATGCTCTCCTTGGAAACAAGACAAGAAGCCACACAGGTTCGATTCCTGGGTCCGTGCTTAGAAACCTCCGGGTACTAAGCACGTTATAAATACACAACTAAGAGACTTATTCCTGTAACAGCGCCTCGATGCCCCCGGGCTGTGTGAGCGCTTTAGAAATGCAAATAAAAAAATTGAAAAATGAACATCTAGTCACACCATTAAGAAGTTATTTCTTCATGTTCACAGATATGTATGCCATTTTCAAGGCATTGACGTAATTTAGTCAGGAATTTGCCAACATATGCCATGTTTTGCCATTGCATTGCAAGATGCTCACAGCATGTGGCAGGCAGTGCTATCCTTTGAATTGAACTTTTCAGTTCTAATGGCAACATGACGGCTTCACCTCCGAAATAGGGGTTTGCACATTTACGGGACTTCACCTTTGCACACATCCTGAATGATCTGACAACATTGTGAAAACTTCAGAAAGTTGCACGGTTTTTGCCAGCCCCATAAATGTCCATACATCCGGTTTTGCAGGCATTTAAATATGCGTATGCGATTACTTGCATGATAAAGGGTGCTCTGGGGGTGCTGCATTTATACCCTCCCCGAATAGCTATAACGGAGGAACCAATTCCGCTAATGTTATCTGCCGAATGAAGGAAGTCAGTGAAAAGAAATGTTCCTTCTAAATACTGTTTGCTGAAATAATTTCTCGCGATCCAACTACTTCCAGTAGAAAAGAAAGATAGAATGAACATGCCACGTAATGCAGGTAGCAATCATTCTGGTATGCATTTTATACTGTGGATGGACTTAGTTCATTTGCACATGAGGAGGTTGTAGCAGTAACTAGCATAAATAATTCAAAAAGATCAAAGTGTTGGCTCATGTTGCTCCTTCAATCCCTCTTTCCTCTGCTACCTCACTCAATGAAACTCACCTTTAATGAGTTCAATAGCACACGTGTTACCTCATTTGACCGTCACTATCCTCCATGCTCCTTCACCCCTTCATCTCCCACCCTCAACCATCAATCTCGCCTGACATCAAGCAATTCAGGACAATTGCCTGCACCTACCCTTCTGGTTAACCTCCTCTCCACTGCGCATACAAAGACTGTCTCCTTGCCCTCACTACTGCTCTTTAATCTGCCAAATCCTCACACTATACTGACCTCATATTCTCACTCTCATTTTCGCCCACTCTGCGTAATCTCTTTGACACTCCATGTTAAGATCAACATCCCTAAAAAACTGCTTGCAATCGTTCTCTCTCTCAGATGATGATTTTGCCTCTTCACAAAAATCACTAAAATTAAAAAAAAAACATTGATCACACCCATAGCCTTACTGCTACCCGCTCTATTGCTCTCCATCTCCTCTCACACTACCCTCTCTGTACTATGCATTTCTACACCACCTTCCCTATCCACCAATCAGCTAACACATCCTGTGCTTCCATTGATTTGTTTGCAGCACAAACAATTAAAGAGCTTCCATATGTCATCTACTCAATACTCTCGGTTCCTTTAATGTGTCTCTCTTCACAGGCAACTTCCCAGCCTACTACAAAATAATTACTGTCATCCCCATAGTTAAGAAGTACATTGCTGCTGCTAACAATACCTGTTTCTACAAACTCATCTCTCCTGCCTACCACTTCACAGCCTTTAGCACTGTACACCATCCCTCCCTCCTCCAGACTGCTCCTCTCCTGGCTTCAAGAACAATGCACTCTAATTGGTGGCCTCTTATCTCTCTGACCCTTTGTTTTCCATCTTCTAGAATGACAACAGCACCCCCCATTGTCCCTCTGTGTGGGAGCCAAAAGGGATCAGTCTTTGGCCCACTTCTAATCACGCAGAATACCACCTGCCTGGGCGAACCCTCTCTTCCTTTGTCTTATTCATCAACTAATTCTTCTTATCCTTCCTCTCCTTCAGTCCTACCTCTGTATGCATCACCACATGCTTCCAATCATCTTCGACTCCATTGCTCTAGAGGCATGATGCTAACCTCCCCCAAAACATAGGTCATCTTTCACCCCCACCTCCAATGCCAAATCCCATCTCTCTTGACATCCTCTCATCCTCGCCTCAAGTGTCACAACATTGGGCACCTCTTTGGGAGTGGCCTAAGATCCTAACAGATCACTACCTCAACAGCCACTGCTGTCAGAATGAACCTTCTCAAAATAAGGAAAATCTGAACACACATGCACCACTCAAACACACGTCTTTTATCTACGCAGAAAACATGATCACTGTTAAGGCATACCTCTTGTTCTTCCCCTCTATTCATTCTCTCCCCTGATAAAATGTCTCAGATTTGCAATACACACCCTCTCCCATCAACCAAGGTTGTTCCCCACCTCTGCACATCAAAACGATGCTGGGTGAATGCAAAACCACTTTCTCCATGCAAAACCACTTTCTCTTTAAATTGTTACTTCTTGTCTATAACTCCAATTATTGGCATTTCACCCACTACCTTGCTGACTGCGTTCCCGTCTACACTCCCTCTTGAACTTAGTCATCTTCCTCACTCATTCTGTCCCCATTCCATCGTGTTTCTTCTCCTAATTCTGCTGGACATTAAAGGTAGCACATAGTGAAACTGTTTAAAAGCAGACATAAGCTCCAATTATTACTGAGCAAAGGGGTAACTCTTGTCTGCTTTTTGCCAGACAGGTGATGGGCTCTGCTTGGGATTCAATGGTGTTGAACAGTGGCTCAATGTGATTTGAAGCAGTATTCAAAGGTTGCAGTTCAATGGGTCCCTTGGGTCTGGTTGACCCTTGATAAAGATTGGCAACAAAGATGCTGGAGGTTCAAAGAGCGTTTTGAATGGTGCGGGTGCAGCGATGGCTTCTTGTTCAAGCTGAAGCAATGACGTGCTCAGCTAGCATGATATGGCACCCAACTAGTTCGAAAGATGCAACACAGCAGTTCATAGATCAGGCGAGTGCCAAAGGCAGCACCAGAGGGTCCTGTCTGTGACGCGATCAAACAAGCTTGAATCATGGTTGGAAATCGTTCAAAGGTGAAAACACAGGCATTGTTGTTGTGTGACTCTCAGCTTGCTATGAGTACCAATGCAGGGACTCAAGGATAATAATGTTTGTTCTCATGCTCCCAAACACAGGGAAGGTTGGCAAACAGGATGTCCTGGATACCCGTTGTGGCTGACAGACAGGTAGGTCTTGTCACAGAAGCAGTTCACCCACAATGTATTATTTATTTATTTTATTGTTTGCTTGGTAGGTGCTTATACATTAAGAAAGTACTGTTTCAAAGTGCCCATAGGGCAAGGAGGGAGCGAGGGAGGGAAAACATTAAAAAACACAATATTTAAGAGCATAGGGAGAAAAGGTAGAAGGGACAAACCTACTATGCCTTGTGTGAATTCAGAACGTGCAAGTGCAGCAGGGAAGAGGGAAATGGGGGTAAGTGCTGGGGAGTCCGAGTTCATGGGTGAGCCACAAATGAAGTGTTAGGAATTTTGAGTGCTACACAGTCTGGGGCCGCGGGAGGTGTAAGTGCGAACCTCAAGGGTGAAGAGTGTGCTGTGGATAGACAGGTGCTGGGCAGAATTGGTGAGGGTGGTTTGGGCCCCTTGGTTGCATCAGGGCCCAGGACACTGATTGCAGCAACTGAGGGATTAGCAGAGGAGAGAAGAAGGGAAGGAGGAGGAAAAGAGGAAAGCCTTAAGGACCTTCTGGAATTTGAGAATATCCTGCTCAAGGCACAGAGGGAGGGGGAGGCTATTCCATAGGAGAGAGCCTGCTGAGGAAAGTGAGCGACCCCCTACTCTCTGTTTAGCAAAGCGCTTTACACACAGAGAGTTGGTGCCAGAGGAACGTAGTGGTCTAGAAGGAGAGCATTTGGTGAGTTAGAGTTGAAGATAGTGTGGTCCCAGGGCCCAGACAGCCTTCTGTATGATGCAGAGGGATTTGAATTTAATCTGTGCAGCAACCAGGAGCCAGTGAAGACATTTTAGTGCAGGAGAGATGCTGTCCTTGGGCTCACGACCAAGGATCAATCTCTCTGCCCTATTCTGGATTAGCTTGTGAGGTTGAAGAGTGGAAGATGGTAGATTCAGGAGGAGGCTATTGCAGTAGTGAAGCCTAGAGAGAACCAGGGCTTGGATCACAATGAACATCTGAGGGAAATTGAGAAAACGTAGAATTCCTTTGAGTAGAAAGAGCTGAAAGTGGGACTTCTTTGGAATGTCCTGAGTGTGAGGGAGGAAGGAGAGAGAGGAGTCGAAGATGACTCCAAGGATTATGGCTTCAGTTGAAGGTGCAGGGGGGAGCCCAAGGAGGAAGGTCAGAGTGAGGGGAAGGAGGAGGGAGCAGGGGTCCCGATGGGAAGGATCTCAGGCGTTGAGGCACAGATCGTTGAAGGTGCACCAGGACTGGATGGCAGATAGTCAGTCAGGGATGATGGAAGGTGCCGAAAGGTCAGCAGGGAGCTCAAAAAAGAGCTGTGTGTCATCTGCCTAACACTGGAAGTTGGAAGAGAAGGAAGCAATGAAGTGTGCAAGGAGAGCAAGATAGATGTTAAAGAGCCAGGGGAGAGTATAGAGCCCTGGTGGACACAACAGGTGGAGAGGGAAGAAGGAGAGGAGAAGGTGCCCAGGATGACTTGTGGTCAGTGAGGAAAGAGGTCAGCCAGTGCAGTGCCCGTTCCAAGATACCGAGGGTATCGTGGAGCCTTTGTATGAGGACGGAATGGTTGACTGTGTCAAAGGCAGAGGAGAGATCGAGAATGATAACAACAGCTGGGGAGTTGGAGTCCAGAGATGCAAGCAGTTCTTCACAGGTGTTCAGAAGAGCAATTTCCGTGCCTCTGGATGCTCGGAATCCAGATTGATGGTTGTGGAGACCACCAACAAGTTCAGTGTGTGAGTTGATTTGGGGCAATGCACAGCTTCTCAAGAAGCTTCCCCCGGAAAGGGGGGATAGAAATAGGGCAGTAGCTGGCAGCCAAGTAGGGTCTGATGATGGTTTCTTCAGAAGTGGGTGCACAAGGGAGTGCTTAAGAGGGGAGGGGAAAGATCCAGTGGCAAAAGAGTGATTGCAGAAATCAGCAAGAGCTGGGGCAAGAGAGCCAATGTTATCCTTGATGGTCGTGGATGAGCAAGGGGAAACCTGTTTAGAAGAGACCTTCATGGAGCGGACAACTCTGGTAACTTCTTTAGGTGTGACAGAGGAGAAGGAGGAAAAGGAGGAAGGAGGAGGTAGGGGGGGAAAGAGGTGATGGAGTGTGGGATGGGTTGTGAAGGAGTGTAGAAATGGTGGTCAGGGTGTCATGAGTTCTGGTGGCAAAGTGTGAGGCCTGTACATTGCAGAGGGTCTGGGAGGGAGAAGGGGAGGAGAAGGAGACTGCAAAAGGGTGGGCACGTTCTCTGCAGATTTGAAAAAGTTCAGCCATTGTGTTAGATGCACTGGTGGCCTGTGACTGTATGTGGGCTCTTTTATTTCCACGAATGGCAAGTATGTGTTGCCTTTGGAGCAGGCGGCAGGCCAGTTTGTCAGAGGATGTGCCTGGGTATGGTTAGGTGCAATGGTGGCTGGTGACATTGAAAGGTGGTGGGGTGTAAAATTTGGAGACTGAACTTGAGACCAAGCGAGCACAGTGAAGGAGCCAGACCCCCATAAGGAAGGGTTTCCCCTCCAAGACAATTTAGGAAAAATGAATAACAAACTGCAATATACTGCCCAAATTCACACACACATTCCATAAAAAGCATTAGGTTTTGGATATTAATGATGTTAAATTATTCTGACATGTGAAGTGCCATGGTGAATTCTAAAGTAACAAGTATTAAGTGCAGCTGGTACTATGTTGTACATCCAAAGACATTTGTTATTAGTTACCCAGGAATGCTAGAAAAAGTATTTCTTTCTCATGCTGTTACTGGAATTCATATGCGTTCAACCTCTTACTAAGGTGGGCTTTTATGTATTGCCTGCCCTACGTTGTGCTCTCTTTGGAGGAAACATAAGAAACTGTGCTCCAGGGTATTTCAGAGATGCTGAACAAATCCTTAGATTTGTTCCTGTAGAGGAGCAGCCAAATACCTCCACAGGAAGTCCCACCCACCTACTGCCTGTATGTTGGAAGCCTGAAACTGCACCATGCTTGACACCAGTAGTGTTGACCATACCGCAACGATTGTTCGAGAAAAGGTATCCATTGAGAAAGACAATATCTTGGAAGAGATCCCTGAAGGAGTATGAAAATAAGAAGAAGAGAAGCTGGTGACGTCACCAGAGATGAGACTAACGCAAGATGGAGATGTATGGACCTTATAGAAACTGATGACGAAAAAAGGAATCGAGTGAACATCCTTATGACGCAAGGAAGCTTGTGTGTGTATGTGACACACTGCAGAAAATGTAAGCCGTTAAATGGAGGTACAGACGCAGCAACGCAAATTGACGAAGTAAACTTAGAATCTAGCTATACGTAGTGAATAGACTGCAGGCGAAGCCGCCATTGTATAGTATCTGGACATCAGTGCAATACATTTAAGTAAGTTCAAACCCACTGAGAAAGAAGGATCGAGAGCTGTGTGTGTCGCAGCAAAGAATTAGTTGGAGATCGAGTCCTTGAAGCGAGAAGGGCTGTTTGGCTTGGTATCAAAGCTGGAGCAAGCCAAGGCCAGTTATCTGTCCATGAAGAACAGTGAATGTGAGAAGCTGAATTATCCTGCTTTAAGGTGCAAGGAAGGAACACCATGAGTACCAAGTGTATTCATTCAAGACAATTAAATGCTGTAAAATGGGCTGAATTGCAGTCTGTTGTCACGTGAGCCAGTGATGGAAATAGGAGTTGGGCCTGCAGATTAGAACTGTGATAAGCATATACCCATACTCCCTTTTATTCCCAAGAGAAGAGAAGCTACCACAAGGCCAAGTACAAAGACAGTCTGCATGGCAGAAGGCAAGGGCGATGAGAGATGAGGGGCTAATTTGGTGGGAAGCAAAGTCATGTCCTCCTCCCGGTACCTGGATATGAGTTTACGTGCTGCTAAGGTGCCGAATTTTCCAGATATGGACAAGCGTGCCAACCAATTGTAGAGTGCCATATAACAAAGGGCCTTAAGGTTTAAGAACCAATAGTATTCTCTGTACTTAATACGTGTTGAGGATGACTTGCACTAGAGGCTCACAACCCGCCACAGTATAGAAAGTATACTTAGATGTTCCCTTAGTCCAATCCCGATCCCTAGTAAGTTTTTCTTATTTGCCACATAGTATGACTTCAGGTATGACACATTTTTGTTATATAAGTATATTTTTATGTGATTTACGCTGAGATCACAATTGAAATTCCATTGATGTCCATTGTAACTCCCTGTTTTAGACAATTGATAATAAAACAGTCTGATGAGACTTTGCCAACTTCCTGAGTCGGTCTGATTATTTGATGTAAGGGTCACTCTGAATCCCATCCTTTGCATGACATGTTACTGATTAAGGACCTTATGTTCACGTGGTAGCAATGTCGGATGTTTAAAAGACCCATCGTCCTGTTAAACTCTAGAGTTTCGGATGCTCAGACATCCTCCGCCATTTAGCCGGAAGATTGCAGGGTTTCCTGTGGAAAGCAGCCGTATAGAATTCTTGCAAGAAAATCAAGACGGTGGGCAGGGTCCCCCTTTGACGAAATCCCTACCTGGTTTCCACAGGCGCTTTGTGAACGGTAGGCGAAAGTGGTTGGTTGGAGGAGGAGACGAAACCGAAGGCCTTGAGTCAAATGATTGAATGGTAAGTACATTGAGGGGAATAGCAAATTAAGGGGACGGGATTGTGGTAATTTTAAAGTAACAGGAAATATTGTATGATAAGAGATAGCACCTAACGAGTCCTGACTCAAGGGGGATCCGGAATAATTCATCTTACACACCAGTCATAGACTCTAGGATACGTATGAACAGGTTCATAAGAGAAGACGAGTTAAACTCTGTTATAGAGAAGTGATTAGAGGCAAAAAGGAAAAAGGGTGATCACTGAGGTTTTAATGTGAAAAGTCGACTAGTTGGTCTTGTTTTCTGTTGAAGTAGAAGTATTGAGGAGGCAGAGAAGCTGTGAAATTATTTTTGAGAAGAATTGAGAAGCTATAAGTAGATACTGTAGTGAAAAATTGGTACCAATTCAGAGACAGGCAGAGATAATTGAAAAGAGTAGCGCTTTGAGAGGCGATTGTTGGAGCAAGCTCATATTTGTTGTTTTAAAAGTATTAAAAGCAGTGAAAGACGTAAATAATGAAATCTGTTAAGTATTGACAGTCAATAGAGACTCGTCACAATGGGAGATGTCACTCCTCTGATGCCTTTATGTAAAACATTACCAAAGCACTTAATCAAGCTCAAACAGTATAGTGCGGAATGGCTGAAAGCCACGGCAGATAAGATGTTCATGCCGTGGCCACAAGGGGGATCACTGTCAAAGGCGGTATTGCAACACATGTCCACATACTTGCACGCTGCGTTCAAGGGGAAGAAACTAGAGAAAAGTCTAGCTATTTTAGAGTTTTGGAAGGTGTATCAGGAAGACAGTGAAGATCTGCCACCTTAGGAGTATATGCTTAGTCAGAGAGAGGAGGAAGGTGTTGAGCCTTCAGCTCCCCTTGCGCACCTGAAGTTAAAAGCATTGATACAGAAGACGTAGGATTTTATCCGTTAAAGGAACTGAAGGCAGTGGCAGGGTATAGTAATCCGATATAAGAACCGCCTGCTTATAGCAGTGACGACAGTCCACAAAAGAGTGAGAGAAAAGAGGAGATCTTTAGGGTCATACAAGACAAAGAAGAGAAGAGTGAGCCATTGAATATATCGACAGAAATAGAATGAGAGATCAAGAGATGGAAAGGAGCAAAAGATAAAGCTGACGAGATAACACTCGTGCAGAACGAATGTATGGGAGGACAGATATTACTCAAGTTAGATGGGAAAAGCATTGAGGAAGTAAGGCAAAGAGAAGACAAAGATGAACAGGAAAGAAAAGACAGAGAACACGAAAAAAGATTGAAATAAGATGAACACAAAAGAAAGAACAAAGAGAGGTGAGAACAGATCTATCAGGAGGAGTAACAAAAGAAAGACGAAAGGGCATAAGAGCAAAGAAAATATGATAATAGACAGAGGGTGATAGAAGATAAGGATAGAAGAGAAAGGAAGAGAGAAGAGGAAGAAGTGCAGAAATTAAGGGATGAAGGGATAAAGAGATGAAGAGTAGAAGAAGAAAGAAGAGCAGGAGTGAGGACAGAAGAGATAAGACAAGAGGAGGAGAGAATCAGAGGGGAGGTGAGAAAACAAAGAGAATTAGATGAAGAAATTAGAACAAAAAAGAAGACAACAGGATTCTGAATTTAGCCTTGCTTGAAGGGGGTCAGTAGGGCCAAGTCCAGCAATACGATGAGACATAATAGAAGAGTTTCTTCCAATAAAGGAGGCAATGCCAGGGGCATCAAAAGTATCATTAGAAGAGGAAAACAGTGACATAGAAAGCATCAGCGATAGGATTGATAAGGGATAACAGAAATTAAAAGGAAGTCGCAGCTATGATAGTCGAGGGAAAGGGGATGCGTCCCCAGCATTTAAACCACGAAACGAAGAAGATAATCAATTTTGTCTTGAGCATAGGTCCTTGTCCTTAAGCAGACTGAATCTAGAAGAAGGTGGAGGGGAGAGTAGTCATACTTCTTGGGGACAAGATATGTCAGACGAAGAAAGAGAGACTCCCATTAGGGAAGAGGAAGGAAATGCATGCGCCCCTGAAGGTAGCCTGCAGATAGACAAGGAAGTAAGATTGTCGGATTTGAAATAACCTTACAACAGGATGCCAGATCCCATACCATATTCAGAACATCCCCAAGGACGATCGTATAGTGAAAAGGGAGAATTACTGCCATATGTGAGCAGGTTAAGATGGTTACCAGCAAGAAGACGGGCAGGATTGATAATCCCCACCATGGATAGACAGACGATGGGAGCTGACTGTAAATTAGGGCTTACGCAGTTTCCCTTATTGGAAAAAGAGGGAGCAAGATCACAGTATATTCCATGGCCGCAGATGGACAAGGATAATTTAAGGTGCATGCTCCTGAGTTTGACATCGGGTGCAGGAAAATAGATTTACAAATTAGAAAAAATGACAAGAGGAAAAACGTTGGCCATTGGAGACATTAAGGGTCTCTTGGCAGCCAATATTGGAGAGAGAGCTGATGACATATCGAGGAGAGCAGGATATGCCAGTGTAACAGCACAAAATACAGCACATGATGGAGCACCGTTTAACAATTGTAGAGCAGATGTTTGGAGGGGTCTTAGGGTACAGTATCCTGACACATCAGATATGGGTGCAATCATGACATGTAAAATGAAAGAAGTAGAAGACCCTATTGTTTACATTCAGGATCTTCAAGAGCATTGGACTCTTGAAACGAAAGAGCCGTGGAAAAAAAACAGTGGCATTATTTTACCACATTTTATGTCAAGGGTTGCCTGAGCCAAATCAGAGACAAATAAAGAAATTGATGGGAATGGAAGCCAAACCATGGACTGAGATACAGCTGACAACAGTGCATAACTGTTGGCTATTGCAGGAGAAAAATAAGAAGAAAGATGAAGTTAAGAAAAGCAAGGAAGCTAAATTAATTCAGAAGAAATTGTCAAAACATGCCAAAGAAGGGGCGGTATTAACAAGCAAAGAAGTATTGGGAGTGCAGCAAACAGTGGGTGCATTGCAGCCAAATAATCAATGCCTGGTGGACCAAGGATGGAATGGGTTCATGCCACGAGGCAGAGGTATGGGATATAGAGGAAGAGGTGGATTTCAAAATAATCAACATGGGTTAAAGAAAGCGCAATATGAGAATCATAATGCGCAAGAAGGGTTCAATCAAGGGGGACTAATCAGGTGGTCTACCCCTGTATGTTGGACTTGTGGGATGATAGGGCACATTGCACACTCATATGGGAGCCAAGGGAATGTACAAAATGGACAATTCACAAGAGAGAGGCAGCTTATCCTCCACCATATAGCACACCATATAGCACACAACCTATCGAAGGGTTTGCCCAAGATCAGACAGTGTATCAGATACAAGCTCCGTGAATGCAACAGACACCACAACCAGAGCAAGTACAGATGTATCCACTGCAAGGGAAATCGCAACACGCCCCCATGCAGACACAGCATTATGCAAACACAGGACAATTATTGACACCCAGAATAGGAGGTGCCACTCTAGTGGAAGGGAATCATTTCACAGGTACAAGGGTAGGCATATACTCACAATAGGACAGCTCACAGGGTGACTTGATGTGTTCAGTACTATCTGTGACACCAGAACCCCAAGAGGAACCAAGTGTCAATGTGACAATAGGAGGCAAATCTTTTTCTTTTTTAGTAGACACTGGGGCTACTCATTTGTGCATATGAGAGGGAAAATATCTAATGTTGGGAATTTCCATGAATGCTCAAGGGTTCTCTGGAGCTACAAATCGAGTTCCTTTTACTGATGAATTACCAGTCTCTATTGGAGAGTGTTGCATGTCTGTTCCATTGTTGTATTCACAACAGACACCAGTTAATAATTTGGAAAGAGATTTGATGACAAAACTTAACATGGCAAATTCATTTACTGATGAAGGGATAGTGTGTCCCACTCCTGGAATACACTATTTAAACGTGGGCGAATTTATTCTGGCATTAACAGGGCAAGTGGCTCTGAGAGGTGTTCCAGTTGAGCCAGAAGTTTTTCTTTATGGGGTGAGCATTCTATTAATATGGTTATCTGGCTTAGTTGGGAAGACTGTCAGAATGCATGACAAATTCTTGTTTAGACCACAAATACCTATGGATGAAAAGGGGGACAGACTATCCCTACCGAGCAAACATAGTACGAAGGGAAATGGCAATGCTCGAAGGAACGGATGATGATGGTAGACCAACGAGGACAGTGAAAGCTCTCATTGAAGGGTATAGGTTGACTGATATTACTGACTACGACATGTTTAGAGATAACCCAACAGACGATAAAGTAATGTTCTTATGAGCATTACATATTGGATAAGGATAGAGAAAAGAGAAGTCCCACAGCGAATGGCAATAATGTGGCAGCGTCCAGCATTTTTTGAAGAAGACTTTGTTACGCTGACCTGGCTCCCACAGGGGCGTCGGTCGGACCCGGACAGCTGCGGTCTCCACCCACGTGATGCGTAGTGCAGCGATGACTGACTGGATCTGCCCTCCTAATCTTTTCTGCTTAATCCGTAGAAATATTCTCCTGCAAGTGGAGAGATGGATTTAGCCACATTCGGATTCAAGTGATGGCACCCCCACAGTCCTCCCCAACTAATCACCTCCGAAATGCCCTCACAGCAATCTCACCTTATATTCTTGAAAGATGAGCTCTCCATCCTGCGTGGATTTGCAGGGCCGCGTCGATTCCAGTTACTTCACTGGTTTGAAGGCTCGGGAGAGTTCCAGAGAGTATTGACTCTGAGGTTCCTGGTGAGGACCAGTAAGTATTAAGTTCATAGAGTTCAATATGTCCGATGTTCACTCTTGTTCCTCCCTTCCTTTCTTGTCTTGCAGCTGGCTCGTGAAAAGATGCTCTTGTGGCAGCTGGTGGCGCTCAGGTAAGAGTCTGTATTACCCGGCGCTGTCCGGTAAATGTTGCACGTGGAAAACGTGTTGTTTTGTCTCTCTTTACAGATGCGGCACGTGAAAATATGGAGAGTCACAAAAGGATGCCTCCGGTGGTAAATCAGGTAAATCTATGGTGGTAAGAATTATATTTGTTGGTTCCCTCGGCTCACCTTGTGGTTTTCATTTGTCTCCTAGGTGCAGAAGTTCGGCGAAGAAATGATGGAGGCAGCGCCGACCCGAAGGATGCTGTGAAGACTGGTGAGTATGGCACGGTGCTGCAGCTGGAGGTGTGGCGCGTGCAGAAATGATGTTCTTTACAGATCCGGAGATGAGATGGATCCAGAATCAGGTGTGGAATAGAAATAAGTTTGTTTTCTAACCTTGTCCCTTTCTTTCCTCTTTGTTTTAGGAGCTCCGTATTCAAGGCGGGCGTGGCAGAAGACTGGATGCAGGCTGCAGGCACAGTGAGCGTTATGCTGGATGCAGAATAACACGAAGCGTGTGTTGCTGGTCAGGCGTGGTTTAAATAGCCTCAAAAGTAGTCCCAGGTAAGAAGTCCCTAGAACCACACCCGAGTAAAAAATAGTCCCTGTAGAAAAATAGTCCCTTTCAGGCTTCATGTTGGATTGGAGTCATTTGCAGTATGGTATGCCTGAGGTAAGTAATGACTATGAGCCTGGCGCCTTAGGCGCCAGGACTGATTTCTACTATGAGAACTGCTAAACCGCACACAGTAAAACAGATACAACCATTTTTGGTACTATGGGTGTTCGATTACAGTACATACACAAGACCCCTTTTGCAGGCTTCAAAAAAGGCACAAGTGGACAAAGTTATAATTGGATGGACTAAGGAAATGGAGGAAGGATTTGAAGAGTTGAAAAAATCAATTTGTACAGCTCCTGTTTTGGGGATTCCCAATTATGCTGAGGAATTTTATTTATTCTTGCACACAAATGGGACAGTCATGACTGCAGTGCTTACACAGAGGACCACATTGGGGTACAAGCCTTTAGCGTATTACAGTGGGATTTTAGACGCAGTTATGAAAGGACACTTTCCTTGCGAACAGTCATTGATAGCCGCCGCGTTCGCAATTGACAAGTCTACAAGCATTGTGATAGGCTGCTCTATGTCTCTCTTCGTGGAGCATACTCTGTTTGCCATGTTAGAGAAATAGAAGGGCACATTGACATCTCAGAGAGCTTCTGTTAATGAAGTAATGATTTTGAATCCAACAATCAAAATTGTCAGGTGTAAAATAGTGAATCCTGCCATGTTTATAACTGAGACAGTGACACAGGGTGCCCATGTGAATGATTGTGCAAATTATGTTGGATTGTATGATGATATACCGCACGTATAAGAGAATGCATTGTTAGGAGGGGAAATACTCTTTATTGATAGTTCTTCAAAAATTGATCAGATAAGTCGAGAAAGGCATTCTGGCGCAGCTATAGTGAGGCATAGAGCAAATGGCGAGTTTGAAGTGGTAGCAAGTGCAAGGCTATTGTCTCACTTTTCAGCACAAGCCACAGGATTGGTATAGCTTATTGTTGGGCTCGAGAAACATGAAGGGCAGGAAGTGACGGTGTGCAATGACTCCGCCTATGTTATGTCAACCTACATGCAGGGCTAGTGCGTTTGAAAAGGAGGGGCTTCCTCAGTGAGGAGGGCACTGCAGTGCAACATGCATCCTTATTGGAAAGGCTTATTAAGGCACTACAACTCCCAGTAGCTACAGCGGTCGTTAAATGCACCGCTCACACTAAGCAAATAGACTTTATTTCTTGCGGGAACGAAGCCGTAGATGTAAAAGCCAAGAGGGTTGCATATTCTCCAGATATTTCAGGTTTTGATACAGCAAATATCAAAGAAAATTGGGCACAAATATGATGATGCAAGAAGGGTTTAATAAATTACTGACAACCTAAATATTGGAGATTCAAGGAAGTGCACCATGGGAAGCGAAGCAAAGGGGGTGTTCCCTATCCCCCACAGAAGCATTAAGGTGACCACGTAGCACTGGAAAATCGGGGATGCCAGTACCAATATATATTTTTTTTTAATCAAAGTTTTTATTGGTTTTCAAGATTAAAACAACATTACATACATCTCTCTATACTCCAGGGAGGGGACACGGGAGGTGGAGGGTGGGGAGGGGGAAGAGAGGTAAGAGGGAGGGGGGGAAAATGCCAGGGAAAGGTAGTGGGGGGGAGAGAGCAAAAAAATCAAAAGAAGAAACAATAACAAACTCAGCTTCAGGGACCATGGTCCGACAGATCGTCGAATTTGACATAGGATGACTTCATGACACAGGGTGAACTTCACAGAGTCAATATTTCCCTTTCGGTGGGCCTCACACAGTCTCAGCGGCTACGGGGTCACCCTTGGCCTTCAGCTATCCTCCTCCCATCTTCTCCATATTTTCCCCGCCTTTTGCGGGCAACCTCTTGCTTAGTACACCCGGTGCTCGATTGCAGCACATATGTCCACGTCCGTGACCCACTGGTCATAACTGGGTGTGCGCTCCGAGCCCCACAGTTGTGCAATGTTCTGCCTAATGACTGCAAATGCAGTTGACCACAGCAGTTTCTCATAGCGGGAAAAGTCAGATTCTCCGGAGACCCCCAGAAGCTATTGTTTCGGGCACGTCTGTATCGTCTTTCCCAGAACGCTAGACAGTTTGTCGCAGCATTTCTGCCAGAGCAGCTGAATATTACTACACTCCCACAGGATATGAAAAAAGGTACCTTCCTCTCGTTTGCAGCGTAGGCACTTTGAGTCTGCGGCCCTGCCCCAGCGGAAGAGGGCCTCTCTCGGGTAGTAGGTGCGATGCAGGATCTTCAACTGGACGAGTCAGAGCCTCGAGGAGATGGTTGTTTCACGCGGGTACATCAGGGCCCCCGTCCAGTCCCCCGGAAGGAGTGGACCCACGTCTCGTTCCCACTTTAATTTCAGACTGGATAGTTCCGGTGTCGCGAAGGAAGTTATCACAGTGTACATAGTGGAGGTGACCTTCCGCTCTGCCCGATCCAGGACTATGTTTCGTTCAAGCGGGGAGCTTTCCGGCAGGTCTTGTGTGATCTGTCGATGGGTCGTCCAAGCATGATTCAGCTGCATGTGGTGGAACCTCTCTGTGTCCGACAGGGAGAACCTCTCTTGCATTATTTCAAATGTTGCCAGGTTTTCCTCTTGTACCACATCCCCAACGCTAGAAATTCCATGCTGGGTCCACTCGGGCCATCTCGGTAGTTTTCGTATTTCGGGAAGGTTGCAATTGTTCCACAACGGTTGGGCCAATGTTATTTTCCCACCCCACCCCAAGTATCGAAGCGCTTCCTTCCAAACTCTCGTTATTTGCGATGCCATATCAGATTTTGGAGGGCGATCCAAGTCTCTGTAGAGATGCTCTATTGGCTTATTTGTAGTGTTACAGTGGAATCCCTTGATGTGTGGGAGGCTCCCATCGCCGTGAAGCATATTGTTTACCACCTCCATCTGGCTGGCTCAGTAATATGATTGCAGCCTGGGCAACCCGATCCCCCCGTCCCAGAGCAATTCTTGGGTGGCCTCCTTTCCAAAGCAGTTTCCGGAGGGTGCATTCGATTTTGTGGAAGTCCCGATGGTGGATGGACAATGGAGCATTTTGCAGGATGTATGGGAATTTAGGGAGGGCACTCATTTTGAACAGAGCTGCCCTACCCATCAGCATCAGTGGCAAGGAGATCCAGTGGCGAGTGTGCAAATCTTGACACCAAGGGGGAGAGGTTTAGGGCTGTATATTCAGTAAGGTGCATCGTGATGTGTATCCCCAGGTATTTTAACTGATCCTTCTCGATCTGGTAGGGGCTGGTCACCAGACTCACCAGTGAGGTGTCCCCTATAGGGAAGAGGATGGATTTGGACCAGTTCACGCGTAATCCACTGAATGCCTCATATTGACCCAGCAGTTGCATAACTCTGGGGCAAGAAGTATTTGGGTCCTTCAGGTAGATGAGTAGGTCATCCGCATAGAGGGATATTCTGTCTTCCCAGGTCTCGGACCACGGGAAGCCCTCCTAGGTTGGATCATTTCGCAGCAGGATCGCCAGGGGTTCGATCGCAATAGCGAAAATCATGGCCGATAGTGGGCAGCCCTGCCTTGTACCCGTTCCCAGACCGAACAGTTCTGATCGCCAGCCGTTGACCCTGGTCCTGGCAACCGGAGATTCATACAGCAGCCGCACCCAACTCATGAAGTTCTCACCGAAGCCCATGCAACGCATTATGGTCCAGACAGCCTCCCATCTCACTGAATCAAAGGCCTTTTCAAAGTCAATTGCTAACAGGGCTAGTGGCCCCTGTATGCTGTTGGCTTTTTCCAAAGCTGAGAATAGTCTGCAGAGGTTCATGCGAGTTGATCTTTGTGGCATGAAGCCGCACTGGTCCGGATGAATTAGGGAGGGAATTACTTCTTGTAGGCGGTCCGCTAAAAGCTTTGCCAGTATTTTAGTCTCAGAGTTGATGTGTGAAATGAGCCTGTACGAGCTACATCTTTCCGGGGGCTTGTCGAGCTTGGGTATCACTACTATTGTTGCTTCTCGGAGATCTGGAGGGACAATTCCCTTTTCACGTGCATGGAGGTACATTTGCAGTAGCTGGGGGGCTATCACGTTGGTACCCACCCTTAGCCACAGCTCCACCGGGAAGCCACTTGGACCAGGGACCTTACCGGTCTGGAGACCAGAGATGGTGGCTAGGATCTCATCCTCAGTGATCTCCCGCTCCAACCGTTGCAGCTGCGCCTCATTTAGGGTAGGGGTTTCAATTCGGTCCATAATCGTAGCATCCATCGGGGTTGTGGATTCACTGTATAACTGCGTAATATTCTGCGAAGCCCTGGGTTATTTCCTGGTCTGTCACCCTTGCGTTTGATCCATCCGCTTCGAGTCTCCGGACATGGCTGCGTCCCTGTTCCTTCCTTTCCAGCCATGCCAGCATCTTGCCAGCCTTATCGCCTGTTTCATAGATCCTTGCTCTCATAGCAATGTGCGCTTGGTAAGCATTGTCCATCGCTATGCTTTGCAATCTTTTTTGTGCTAGTAGCAACGTCCGATTAGAGGCCGGCGTATTTTCGTTTACGTGCCCCTCCTCTGCCTGTTTGACATGAAGCTCCGCTTCAAGAATCTTGCTCATGTGCTGCCTCTTTTTGGCCGTCGTCCATGATATTAGTTCGCCTCTTAGCACCTTTTTATAGGCTTCCCATAGCATTTCAGGGTTCGTTGCCGTCTGTGTGTTTAGCTCAAAGTATGTGTTGGTGGTCTCCTGTAGCCTGTCCACCAGCTCAGGATCTCTCAGATAGAAACTGTTCAGGCGCCAACATGGCGGTGGGATCCTCCGGGACGTTATGAGTAACATTTCTAGCGGAGAGTGGTCAGAGATGCCTCTAGGCAGCATGTTTATTTCCTGTGTCCTATATAGGTCAGTTGCGGGAGTGAAGAAGTAATCCAATCTGGAGAGCGAGGCATGGGCCCCTGAGTGGAAAGAGTACGCTCTAGTGTCTGGGTGAAGTTCCCTCCATACATCGCACAAGCCAAGTGCGTTGGCGAACGAGGCAAGCCTAGTGGGGACATTGGGGTTCCTTTTCCATATGTGCGATCTATCCAGGGTTACATTCATGACTTCATTGAAGTCACCACCTAGTATCATGCAGTTGGAGGTATCATTAGCGATTAGCGGGGTAATGTCAGCGAGCAGTGGTTCGAGAAGGGTCGGTGGTGCATAGATAGCTATCAGTGCGATGGATTGCTCCCATAAGTCGCCTGTCACATATATGTATCTGCCGCCTGTATCATGGGTCACCGTGTAGAGGTGGAGGGGGAGGCTTTTGTGTACCAAGATCATGACGCCTCTTGAGCCCATCGTGAAGCCCGAGTGGAATGTCAGCTTATAATTTGTATGCCTAAATAGGGTACATTCTGTAACCTGCGAGATGTGTCTCGGATAGGAACACTATATCAGCCCCCGGTCTGTTCAGAAATTGGCACACCAAGCGGCACTTGATTGCATTGCCCAGGCCATTGACGTTCCACAAAATGAGCCTCAGTGTTCTGAGAGCATCACCATTACTACGATACTCCGCCATGTGAGCATGTGTTGGTAGCTGCCCTGATTGTCACCGGCAGCGTAATGCGCCTGTTGGAAATATGCCCGTGGTGTACTGGCATCCTTTCTGGCCATGTTCCCCTATTAGTTCGACTGGTCCCTAATGAAGCTGTGCTTAAACAACACAAAACCCCCCACCCCATACTCCTCCCAACTAGAAGCATTGGTCGCCCGAACAAAGAATCTATGGTGTCAACTGGATACCTAACATACACTGAACTTGATGTCAAATAAAAGTGGCCTTCCCCTAGGTGGAACCCAGGGGGAAGGTAATACTCCTCTAAAGGCAGTCCCCAAGGGAGTCCACGCGTGTACTACGTATGGAATTTGTTGCACTCTCGGGGGGGTGGGGAGTGTGGGGGGGTTCTCCTTTTACTGTAGGGTTTGGGGCATACCGCGGCCGCTACAGGTGGGTATGTGCTGCCTATCATTGTGTGTGTGTATGTGCTGTAGGAAGATCTATGGTCTGACTTGGGTATCTCAGTGTGGCCACAGGATATTGACAGCTGTGATGAGGGGGGGTTATCATCCCCCAAGTCTTCTGGTGGGTCCTGCGGTGGTGGTCGTCGGGGTTCTCGCCGTTGGTCTGGCGGAGGTCTTCGATTTCTTCCTCTATTTTCGCAGGGGGCTCGTACAGGTCGGAAAGCCATTGTTCTAGAAAAAGTTCCATGCAGGCGCCCTCTGCCTTTTCGGGTATACCCAGGATGCGTACATTGTTGCGTCTGGACCTGCCCTCTCCCTCTTCGATTCTGTCTTCCAGCACCTTCAATTTGGATGTCGTGTTATAAAGCTGCTGTTGTATGGTGTTCATCCTGTCCTCCGTGTTGGAAATGCGCTGCTCAGCCTCCCCGGTGCATGCCGTTAGTTTTTGGAGGTCGTGCCTGAGGAGGGAAACATCCATGCTAATTCTGTCCATTTTCTGCTCCATGGACGTGCAGGAGTCGGTTATGGCGGCCATGATGTCTTTCAGCGAGATTCCCTGGTCTGTCTTCATGTTATCTGAGGATTGCGGGTGGTGGTCAGTGGGCTAGGGTGGAGGAATGGTGTACTGATCCATTCTGCTCTGGGCATGAAGCTTCGTCGGTCTGTCCTTCCCCATGGTGCCAAGTCCACCTTATACGCTGTATGGGCCGATGTGGGCGCCCGTCCAGCTAGCTTTGCCTGGGCACTACGCTTCCCGGTGTGCCTCTTGTCTCTTTTACCTTGTTGGTAAGTCACTCCCGTTGTTGCTGCTGCACTCCGGGGGTATGTCCTTGCTGTGCTTCTACTCCTGAGCTGACGCAGCTCTGCACCTCTCGGGAGCCTCCCTCAGAGTCCTCTGCCGTCGCAGCCGCCCGCTGCCCAGCCACAGCACGCCCTCTGGGCCAAGGCGTATCCCCAGCTACGGGCACGCAGGTTCCCGCACCGGCCCACAGGTCCGCGCGTATGTCACTGGATCAGCGGCATCCGCAGGTTTGGAAAGGCAGAAGGTCTCTCTCCGGGCCTCCCCGCTCACCTGTTGCCGGGGGGCAGGGCTCACACGGGTGCATGGCCCTCTCTCCCTTCGCTGGCCCTCTTGGCTTCCTGGCCGGTGAAGTTCTCGTCCGATGCTCCGGCCGGACCCTCCGAAGGGCGGGAGCCGGCGCGGGAGACCTAGACTCCACTCTTCGGCAGATTCTCCCGCCACTCTCTTGTCTGTGCTGACCTGCGAGAGCGCGCCCACCTGTCGGGACCTCTCTGGGTCCGCACCTTTCTTTCGCCGTGATCGACAGTTCTGTTGCGGGCTGGACACTGCCTCAGCGCGGCCTCGCTGGATATGCACAGAACGTTCAGCTGTGTGCGCCCGCGGCCATTTTGAAGGCGGGCTAGATGCTGTCGCCACAGAACTTCACACAGTCGTCTCCAGTGAATCCGACCGCGATTTCCTCCGATCTTCACTCCGGGTGTACCCAAGGATGTTCGCCGTCACATCGGGGTATTTCCAGCTCTTGTTACCCCCGAAAACAGGCTTTTTTATAGCAGGATGTTAGTGCGGCCGCGGGAGCCGAGCAGACGCATGTCTACTGCATCCCGTGGTTAGCCACGCCCCCCAGTACCATTATTAAAGGTTGCGCTTGAACAGCTGCATTACCTTGCGCATGCAACTAGGGAAAGTCTTGCGGCAACAATTGCGGAAGACTGGTTTATTCCAAATCTGTTCGAACATATTGCATTTTATGTAGTAAACTGCATTGTATGTCAAATGTTTACCACTGGGAATACACTGAGAACAATTAGAGGAGTTATTCCTCGACTGAATGGTCCATTTCAGCATTTACATATTGACTATGTTGATATGCTGCAGGTGTGTAGTGGATACAGGTATCTGATAGTGGTGGTGTGTCTCTTCTCCAGGTGGATGGAAGCAGGTCCATCTACACACTCTGACGCCACTTGTGCAGTGAAGTTTCTAGTGTGCTGAACTGGGGTATCCGACCCAGCCCTTTAAGATGGGGTAGCAATACTTAGAGATGGATGGTGATACAGAATATACTCAAACATCAATAATCAAACTGACGCAGGAAGTTGGAAAAGTACATCTGTTCTAATATCAATTGTCTTAAACAGGGAGTAACAGTGAGCATCAATGAACTCGCTCGATATTCTCACTCAGAGCAACACATATAAAAACAGGTGATGTACTAAAAACTCATCATCATTGACGTCAACCTACCTTGTAAAGTACCAAAAACTATTTGGAATGGTGATAGGCTTACATGGAACATCTAAGTATATGTGCCATACTGGTCAGGGAAGGTGATTGGGTATCTAACATCTGGTGGGCAACTAAGCCCTCCCCTAGTGCAGGTCATTCGGAACATCATCAAATACACAATGTCCCATTGGTTACTCAAACTATAGGGCCCTCTGTCACATGTCCCTCTATAATGGGTTGGCACCCTCGCACCCCCTTGTAATATTCCACATGGGTAAGCAGCACACAGGTTGGCATCCAGGTGCTGATGGGCTGGTCATAACCATAGCTTCCCACCAATTAGCACTTCTTCCATCATCACTCTTGCAGTCTGTCAGTCAATTAAGGCTTTGAACTCGGCCTTGGAAATGTTTTCTGTGCTTGAGTGTATGAGGGAGTATAGGCATGCTCTGTCTTCTTGGTTTTGATACAAGTCTTCCTAGTGTCTATTTTCATCCAACCACGTGACTGCAGACCACGATTTTAAGCTCATCTGTATTTAAAATGCTATTAAATGATGAACCTCTGATGTCTTCAAAGTTCTCGCTCTTCATCTAAGACAGGAGTTTTGTTCTTGTCAACCGTTCTGTAACCATTGCTCGAACATTCAGGGCCAAGGTGGCCTTGACTTCGGTGTTGAGCCAGCCAAACCCTTTCCTTGATTCACGTCCATGGTTTAAGCTTTCCATCTCTAACTGCGACACAGTGAAACATCCTTTCTGCTCACTGTGTCAAACTCTGCTAAAATGCATTGTGGAATATCTGTAGTCCAGATATTCCTATACGTGGTTGTTGGTGCATCGCCGCAATCTATTCACTACATCGCCAGCCTTAAAGCATATTTTATCTACTTGCGTTGCTTTAACTGTGCAATTGTAAAATGACTTGAATATCTTCTTTATTATCTCTCTTCATTTCAAGCCGGAAACATTGCTGATCTTTGACACCTCCTTTGCTTCTATGGAATCTTTATGTTCTCTCATCTCTGCATCTCTTCTAGGTGCATCAGCTCTGCTTTTCTGTTTGTCACCAATCTGCTCTTTTGCTCGGCTTCCCCACTTCCACCGGGATTTCATTCAGATGGCCATCATATTGTCGTGTATGCATGTATGGCTTTCTCAATGGGAACTTTACTTCCAAGACTCTCTTCGGTATAGGTATCCTTACTGGTACTGCACGTGTCTCACACTTTGGCTCCCAACATATAGGCAACATGGGGGAGGAGCTTTGGGTGGGGGTACTTGGCTCCACCTCTACACTCCCCCTCTGGGCAATTCATCAACCACTCTCTCATCAGTCATTATATCTAGACATCCTTGTTCGAAGAAAGGCTTCTTTGGGACCCATAACTTTATGACTCCATTCAGGCATCCTGCTGATTTCACATGTTCATCAGTACTCCACGACATAGGCATGCATTGTCCACTTGGACTGTAGTAGATCCATTTCCCGACATACTTCTTGTGGTTCTTTGGGTACAGGAAACTCCTTCTCTCGTGTGCATGAATGCTGGCCTTCATGTAGTTTCTGATTTCTTCATCTGCCAGCTCTTTAGTTTTCCATCTTGATTCAACATCTATCATGATCTTCATTCCTATAGCTTTCTTTGCATTCTTCTTGCATTGTGTGATTATTATTCTAATCACACAAAATCCAAGCAATATCTGCCATTCATTGTGGAACCCACAAAAACATTGCTCCAAACCAACTGTCATCAGCAATGTCTTCCACTTTGTCTATCATCTGGCAGTGTAACTTGGTCAACATCGTTATGGCATCTGTCAAGGTGCCATTTTCATCATCGTGAGAAGGTATAAATGTTTAAAATGATTCTCCAATTTTTGCACAAACACCTCCATCCATAGCTGTGCTCATGTCTAAGACATATCTGTTCTGAAGAGTCATCAGTCGTATGGCTCTCAGCTCTTCCATGATTGCATTGAATCCCTTTATGGTAGTGTTGATCTTCTGCAGGAGCTCCCCTCTGGTTATTTGCAACCACTTGATATTGGCATCTTTCTGGATCCTGGTCATGAAGATTATCGTGAATATCGATGAAGTCTTACAAAACAATCAGCTTCTATTGACATGGCTGAGAAATAATTATCTCTCTTCATTCGATTCAAGAGTTCAGCAGCTCTCTTCTTTCTCCATTGAGCATCTGCTTTCGGGAACTCGCCAATGTTCCGTGCTGGAACATGGATGTTTACTACAGAACCTAGTCCTCCCCAATCTTTGGGCAGTTTCATATAAGCTCCGGATCCACAAGCCCATTAGTGATCGATTACCACTGCTGCTCCAATTTTCATTCCTGGTACATCAAAGATTCAAGCACAATTCTGATTTTCTGAAAGTTTTTTTGTGCCATTATTTCTGAAACACAGCTTTGCACTTTCTAGAGGCACTATCTGCAAGGGTCCTCCTTTATATTTGACCCATGTCAATAGTTTAGCAAGTTTCAGCCATAAAGATTTGCATGCATTTTGTACAATGTCAATGGTTGGTTTGTAGTCTCCAATTATTACTCAAGCTCTGCAGATTACTACTCCTTCTTTCCATCCATCTGGAGAAAGTACTGATCCCCAAATCTGCATTTGGCCTCTGTTCTTCCATCTTGAAATTTCTTCTGCAGATTTTCCTGGACTCTCAAGTCTTCTGTTCACTTCCCATTTGATTCCAGCTACTTTTACTCTAGGCTGATCGTATCTTATCACATGATATTTGTTGTGGGCTCTTGCTCTTGTCTTTGTATCTTGCATATAATCATCTTAATCTGGATCTGACCATTCTGTTGGCCCTGCTAGATAAGCTGTTCGGCCCATAAATTGACCTCTTGTTCTGCAGAGTGCAATGTGTGATAGAAAGTGTGCTGCCTGAACATCTATTGCAATGGCCATGGATATCTTAGACTTCCCCATACTATAGGGCAGGAGTGCACATACATAGCATTCCTCCTCACAAGTTTGTTTGCCTACCTCTTTCATGTGTTGATACCACATGCTGTTCCCCAAATGCGCTGTGCTGTCTAGATAATCATTCAAGTCATGATCATCTCCCTTGTATTTCTCTTAGGTCTCCTTCTTGTCTCATGAGCATTTATAATCATCTCATGAAGTATGTCAGCATATTGTCTTCTCACTGGGGGGATCATACAGACATTTGTCAGTGGAACTGGTGCCATTATATGTGGTACTGGTGTAGGATCAGTCACAAAATGTGTCTTTCTTTTGGCATAATAAGAGGGTAACCAAATATCATGAAAAACTTGCAAAGCTGTCCTGCCTCCATAGGGCAGCTTAGACTTATTTGTCCCAGGACCAAGTTCTTTCATATGCACTGCTGGAGTAGGGACAATTACATAAGGTCTTGGTTGTCTTATAGTTGCCACATCTATACCCTCCTGCTGCATATGAAGATACACAGAAACTACAGATTTATTTGGATCCACATAATAGACAGTACGTACTGTGAGAGAAAGTAGAATAATAATAAACATGATACATGTATATATGATATGCCAGTAGGTCCACCGGATACAACAATAGCTTCTCGTACGCTGTGGTGCTCTTTCGTTGTTTGCCACATTGTTATTGGTATCAATGTTGCCCATAGTGCTTATGATTACTTTTTTGGAAGTAAACAACAAACTTGAATCAGGCAATCTCATAAAATATTCTGGCAATTTCAGGGTCTGTTCCACAAGTTCCACAAGCTGCTGGCTGATTGCAGGACAGTAAATCGGGTTCCTGGTGAATACAAAAGAGTCTTCTTTTCGCCAGACCAGATGAGGATGAACTTCCAGTAGGTAAAAAAAAATGAAGGCCAGTAGGTTTTGAATATCTTCATTCGTCAACACCATCAGTATGCTCGCTGTGGTGTCTCAGACAGTAGACAGACTTGCTCAATGATATCACGTAGCAATTGATTGATTGCCTGCTGATTCCTAGGATCCCTCAGAAATGAACAAGTGTCAGTTTGTCTTCCAACAAGGTGCGTGCGTTCTTCAATCAAGACATAAAAGACCATTCCAACTGGTCTATGAGCGTCTTCATCAGACAGGGGCATTTGTGTTTTCCATACAATACTAAGGAAGTTGGAGGATTTGCTCCATGATAGCTGTGAGCAGTCCCCTCACAATTGGACCATTTTTAGGATCTTGCAAGAACAAGTGTATGTCCACAGTTCTCCCAACCAGTGCAGGATAAGCACGAAGAATGAAGAAGAAAACAGCAGAAATAATCCAATGTGCGTTGCCATTTATGCACCACCATGGGCTCCTCCAAAGAGAAACTTGGTGAGAAAGGAATCAGGATATTGCTCTCTCTTCCAATTGCTGACACGGAAATCCAATTTTGGCATTCTTCGTTTCACTCCAAAAGTCTCTGAACAACACACTTCAGTGGCTCAAGCATAATGGCTTTTCATTCTTTGCTTAGCAGCTACAAAGAGTGTCTCAAACGAACCACAGTCCAATGAACTCTTTATCTGTCTACTGGACAGTCTCTGCATCCTTCTTCCTTGTCATCGATCTAGTCTGCAAATGCTGAACATCTTCTCCATCGATTGCTTCCAAATGGGGTGGGGGTGCAGCGGTCTCGCCGGTGTAGATCTTCATGTCTCCCAGGTGCAACCAAGCACGTCTCCCTAACACCTTCACTGCCGATGGAGTGACGTCCTCCATGATAAATGGACCATTAAACCGGGGCTGATGCCATTTGCGGGCAAAGTTCCTGATCAATACTTGATCACCAGGGAATAACCTAGGTACTAGTAGTTCATTTGATCTGGTTGCTGTATGGTCTTCATCTGTGTTCTGAGACCTGCACCCTGTCTGCTTGAGCTGATCTGAAATGACAGAGACACTTGTAGTCATATATGTTAAGTACACACGTAGCTCATCTCCTAACAATTCTGCTGTTGTATGGGCATCCCTTCTAGTCCTCGATGAAGGAGTGGAAGGGGTTCTCATTCGCCTAACACGTTACTAATTCATGGGGTGTAAATTGATGATCGGAGACTGGTTGATTCCTCAATGCATATAATGCAAGGAGCAGGCAATGCAGCCATCCTTTTTTTCAGAATTAACTTGAGCTTGGCTATTCAATCTTTGAGCAGGCTATTGAGTCTCTCACAGATCCTGTTTGCTGGCTGGTCATAAGCTGAAGAAAATGTATGCTTTATATTGAGCAATAAGCGAATCTGCTCGAACAGTTAATTCATAAAATGTGGGCCATTATCTGATCTCAATACCTCACATATTCCCCATCTAGGAAATACTTCTCGGACTGAAAATATTGCAGTGCAAGTGGCATCTGGATGTGTGCACGGACCAGCCTCGATCCACCTTGATAAAGGGCTCACCACCACTATCATATATATCGATAACCATTACACACCTGCAGCATATCAACATAGTCAATATGTAAATACTGAAATCGACCATTCGGTCGACGAAAATCACCTCTTACTGTTCGCAATGTGTGCCCAGCAGTAAATATTTTACATACGATGCAATTTACTATATAAAATGCAACATGTTCTAATAAATACAGTATAAACCATTCCTCCGCAGTGGTTTCTGCAAGGCTTTCCCATGTGACATGCGCAGGGTAGTGTAGTAGTTCCAACGCCACCCTTAATAAGGCTACAGGCATCACCAGTTTATCAGTGCTTTCCTGGTGCCACAATGCCTCGGAAAGGGATAAAGAACACCCCATCCATGTCCACAGATCTTTTTCATCCTGTGGTGCTTCACCTTGAATTTCCATCAATTGGGTCTTTGACCAGTTATTAAAGCTTTCATTTACAATCATCATCACCACCATTCTTTCATTCACATCAGGTGTATCAAAGCTCATAATGTCCGCTGAATATGCAACTCGTTTTGCTTCCTCATTTGCGGCTTGATTTACGCATGAGATAAAGTCTGCTCTCTTAGTGTGCACTGCACACTTGACCATCGCGATGGCTACGGGGAGTTGTAGTGCTTTAATAAGTCTGTCCAATAAGGCGACATGCTGCACTGAAGTACCGTCCGCTCAGAGGTAGCCCCTCCTTTTCCATCATGCTAGTCCTGCGTGAACTGTCAACATCACGTAGGGGGAGTCATGTACACTGTTACTTCCGGGTTTGTGTGATTCTCGAGCGTGACAATCAGCGCCACTAATTCTGCAGCCTGTGCTGAAAAGTTAGATGGTAGTCATGCACTTGTCATTACTTTGAATTCCCCGTCAGCCCTGTGACTTAACACAGCGGCACCTGAATATCTCTGCCCATCAGTTTGATCGATTTTTGAAGAACCATCAATAAAGAGAATCTCCCCAGCTGCCAAAGCATTTTCTTTTACCCTTGGGATCTCATCATAGAATTCTTCATAATTTGAGCAATCGTGTACATGCTCGTCTTCTGCTAGTGGTTCAGCTACAAACGTGGCAGGGTTCACCGTTTTACATCTGACTATTTTGATCGCTGTATTTCGATATCACCACCTCATAAGCAGAAGCTCTTTGAGATGTCAGTGTACCCTTGGGTTTTTCTAAAACAACAAAAATGCATGCTCAACAAACATTGTCATTGAACACCCCATTACTATGCTAGAAGACTTTTCAATAGCGAATGCGGCGGCTGCCAGCGATTGTTTGCACATGAAGTTAACCCTCATTACTGGTTCCAGAATCCCACTGTAATATGCTAGAGGCTTGTACCCCAACATATTTCTCTGCGTGAGTACTGCTATCATAACCATTTGTGTGCAAAAATAAAAATAATTCCTCCGAATAATTAGGAATACCTAGAACTGGAGCCATGCAAATGGCTTTCTTTAATTCGTAGAACCCTTCCTCCATCTCCTCAGTCCATACAATCTTCTCCTGACTCGCCTGAGCTTTTTGCAGGGTCTGCAACAATGGTCTTGTCTATGAACTATAATCAAATACTCATGCTATTACATAATTGCACACCCCCAGAAATTGCTGCATATGCTTTATCGTGTGCGGTTTTGCAGTTTCAGAATTGCCTCAGCCCTTTCAGGTGTGACTTTCTTTCCCTCATGCAAGATTATTTGTCCTATGTATAACACCTGCTCTTGGCAATACTGCAATTTCTCATTGTCCACCTTATATCCTTTCTCGGCTAAGATAATCATTAGCTGAACTGAGTCACGTCTGCACTCTTCTTCTGATGTGCTGCAGATCAAAATATCATCTACGTATTGCAGCACAAAACTTGGCAAATCAATATTGCTTAAGTTCATCTGCAGGACTCTATTGAAAATCAATGGAGACTTACAATACCCCTGAGATAATCTTGTACTTTTTAACTTAGTCTGTCTGAACGTAAATTACGTCAGATCTTGAGAATCTTTGTGCAACGGGATTGAGATAAATGCGTCTTTCAAGTCAATCACAGTGAAATATCACACATCAACAGGAATACTGCATAATATTGTCTCCGGGTTAGGAACAAGAGGAAACTCGGCCTCTACAATCTGGTTAATCTGGCACATATCTTGAATTAAACACGACAACCACCCCTTCGATTTCTTGATCGGATACACTGCAGTATTTCATGGTGACTCTGATGTCACTAGAATGCCTTGATCCATCATGACGGATATTGTCTTAAAAATACCCTCATCTGCCTCTCAAGACATGGGTTACTGTCGTGCTTGAGTTAAAATTGCTCCTGGCTTTAGTTTAATCTTAACTTCTCCAACCCCCTTTAATAAGCCTATGTCATAGGGGCATGTGGTCCATAAAGAAACTGGCACCTTCATCATGTCTTCATAGACAAATGTGGGACAATGCCTCACTATCACCATCTTCTGTGGAACCACACGTTTTTCTGCTCTACCCAATATGTAATGCTCATCTCAAACACAACTTTGTCATTAGATGGGTCATCTTTAAACATGTCCTCATCAGTGACATCAGTTAATCTGTAACCCTCTCCAACAGCAATAACTGTGCTCCATGAGCTGCATTCATCATCAAAATCCTATGAGCATAGCGAAGACCCCTCTTACTACTGCTGCTTGCAGCTCTAAAGGAAAAATCCATCCCCCCACTTCGTCCATGGGAATCTCAGGTCTAAAAAGAAATTCATCAGGTAGTCTCATAGTCTTACCCACTAAAACAGGCAACCATGTTAACAAAATGCATACCCCATAATGAAAGACCTCTGGTTCTAACGGTATTCCTTGTATGGCTATTTGCCCTGTGGTTGCCATAATGAATTTGCTCAGATTTAAATAATGTATTTCTGGCATTGAACACACTATGCCTTCATCAGTAAAATAAATCTTCATGTTCAACTTTGTCATTAAATCTCGACCCAGTATATTAACTGGGGTCTGTTTTGAATACAATAATGGAACAGACATGTCACATTCTCCTATAGAGACTGGTAAAAGGAAATCTACATATAGCTCCTGTAAAACCTTGACCATTCATGGCATTTCCTGACATTAAAACGTTCCCCTCTCGTACACGAGCGAGTTGCGCCCATGTCCACTAAAAAATAAAAGGATTTTCCTCCTTTCGCGATGTCAACCCTCAGTTCTTCTTGAGGATGAGGCGTTATGGATAGTCCTGAACACATTAATTCACCCAGTGAGCTGTCCTATTGTGGGTATATGCCTATTCCTGTGCCCGTGAAAGGATTACCACCCTCGATAGTGACACCACCTTTCCTGGGAGTCAATAACTGTCCTGTTTTTGCGCTCTGCTGTATCTGCATGGGTGCATGCTGGGACTGCCCTTGTGGTGGACTCAGTGGTGCTTGCTGTGACTGTAAAGCTGTTGCGCCCTCGACGCTTGTGTCTGATACACTGTTTGATCTTGAGCAAATCCATCCCTATTTTGTGAACTATATGCAAGTGAGAAAGCGGTCCCCCCTCTTGAGAACTGCCCATCCTGCATGTACCCTTGACTCTCACATATTCGTGCTAAGTGTCCTGTTATTCCACATGTCTGACATACAGGAGGAAGTCTTCGAATCTGCCCTCCCAGTATGCCCTGATTTTCATTCTGCATATACTGAAACCCACCTTGCTTATTCTGGAAGTTTCCCTGATTATTCTGAAAGCCTCCTCTTACGCTGAAGTTTCCTCTACCTCGCAGTGTAAATCCAGCCCCTCCTTGATCAAACTGCCTTTGGTTATTTACCTGTGGCATACCTGTTACTTGCTGCGATCCTGGCCCTTCTCCACTAGTTAACATCGCCCCTTCTATTGCATATTTCGATAGCTCTTTCTGTACCAATTTAGCCTCTTCAAGCTTCCTACCTTCTTCTTTCTTTTGGTTTTTATCTTGCAACAATCGGCAATGATGCACGATGGTCAGCTGTATTTCTGGACATGGTTTCGCCACCATACCCACCTGATTCTTGAGCTGTCTCTGTACCTTATCTGGTAACCCCTGACATAGCATATGATAGAATACAGGTATGGATTTTCCCCACGGCTCGCGCATTTCCAAGCTCCATTGCTCTTGGAAATTCTGAATGTAAATAAGCGGATCCTCCCCTTCCTGCATCTTACATGGCATTACAGCTCCCATATCCTACATGTCTGGATTCTGTACTCAAAGCGCTTTGCAGACCGCTGCTCTGCAATTATTAAACAGTGTTCCATGAGCAGTGTTTTGAGCAGTGACACCTGCATATTCTGCTCTCAACCAAATGTCATCAGCTCTCTCCCCAAGTATAGCTGCTAGAAAACCCTTAATGTCCCCTATAGCCAGCATATGTCTTCCTGTCATTTTCTCTAATTCATAGATCCATCTGAGGCCATTGAACATATTGTGGTCTGACCCCTCCTTTCTCTAACAATGGGAATTGTGAGATCCCTAAATCGCATTCATCCCCCCATTGTCTGCCTGTCCATAGCAGGGACCATGGTTCCACACCATCTTCTTCCGGTAATGACCTTAACCTACTCACATAAGGTGGTGAGTCCCCCCTCACAGTATGGGATCACCCTTTAGGTCGATTTAGCGGCTCCAATGGCTCTGACATCCTCAGTTTAGGTAGGTCTAGATCTGACCATCTCCCTTCTCTGTCTGTCAGAGAACACTCCTCAGGATCATATGCATTAGCTCCCTCCACCCCACGGAAGGTTTCTCTGGCTTCGTCTGACATGTCTTTTTCTCAACTAGTGTGGCTTCCCTCTTTCTCATCTCTGTTTAACTTTAGTTTGTCCAAAGACAAGGCTCTATGATCAGGGCTAAACAAACCTCCCTCTTTGTCTTGCGAGTGCGCACCTTCAAAACGATAATTTTTTCCTTTACATTTAGATTCAATTTTGGTCCTCATTTCATGATGGACCTTATCAATTTTTGATCTGACGCTTCTTGCATCAAAATCATCCTCTAGATGTGTTCTAGACGGACCTAGCATCGGTCCATGTGTCAGGAAGAATTATTCTATGTCCTCCCTTGCTACTACTGGATTAGGCTCCATCAACTCTTTTTCTATGCGATCAATGTCACATGCCCTTTGTCTTCTCTTTTGTTCCACTTCCTCATCAACTGCCTTCATTTCTTGGATTCTTCTCTAACCCTTTCCTCTTCCTGTCTCCTCACCTCTCTTCTCTCGTTTGCTCTAAGCACTTCTTCTTCTCTGCGTCTTTGAATTATTTTATCCCTTAATTTCTGTTCTTCTTCTTCTCTTCTCTTTTCTAGCCTATCTCGTTCTTCGATTGCTCTCTGCCTGTTATCATACTTCCTTTGCTCCTGTGCTCTTTCCTGTTTTTCCAACTGTTCATCTTGATACAGCTGCTTTCGCCTTTGTCTACTCTTTCTTTTAACCTTGTCTTCTTTCGATCATTTCTCTCTTTATCTTTCTTATCCTGTTTGTCACGAACAATGACAGAACTGTGGCAGTTTTTTTCACATTCCCCTTTTTCAGATTCCCCTTTTTCTCTTGCACTGCACTCTGGGCAACTGTTTGTTTTTACACTTTACCACACTGTTCTGCACCTGTGTACTTGCTCTCACAACAAAATCAGTGTCAACAGTTCGAGTATTTACAACTGTTATGTATTTAATGAGCGACTAGCACAGTATAAAAGCTGAATAACATGCCATAATGTTATAATCATTCAGAGGGTTAAACAGCACATCCACTCATTAGTGCTAGACCAAATGAGCTCCATGACCATGGGAAATACTTCTTAAAATGGTTTATTAACTTTGCACAGGTATCTGAAGGGTTAGAAATTGGGGAGTTCAGATCTGGTTAGCTCCTGATTGTAGCTTGTAAGAGCCTGGTTAGCTTGACACCAACAGCTACCAGAAGCTACTTTTTCAGACCCATATTAATATAACCCTCTGCATTAGGGACAATCTATAATTTATTTATTTATTAATTAGATATACATCTAGCCAATAGGCTTTGTATAACACATAAACAGACAACATATATACACAAAATCTAAAAACATATTGCATTTCCAATATATCCTATACAATACATTTTAAAATTGCCACAATCTTCAGATAAAAAACAACAATAAAATATATCAGATTAATATCATTTCCTCTCATAAAAAGCATCCATTGATCAGATATGTCAGTCAACACAATGCCATTATTATAGGATTTAAAACACATGGTTCGTAGTTCATTTAAGCTTTCACAACACATAATGAGATGGTGAAGGGACTCAACAACATTTACTCCACATAGACGACAATACTTTGACGTTGGTGGAGACCCCATTTTGACACAATTTGTCTCTAATGCAACAGTCGAGTTAAATTTCATCATAAGGTAAGTGCGAAAAGTACCTGTGTTTGGATAGGCTATAATGTATTGAGGAGACGAAACTCTACTCAAATACTCATCTAAAAACCAGCCACTGAACCTTTTAGATGCTAAATTTACCGTATTAAGTTCATGGCAGTAATCATGGACTTTTTTCTTAAGTCTCATTTTGAAGGCAAGTAGAGACATAGTTCCTGGGACAGACCCATTAGACCATATGCGATGGAGCCTTTGGATAATACCAATTGTACCAATCAGCACATTCCCTTCAAGACTAAGGTAGGCTTTGACATATGGGACAAAAATTGTATTAGTGGAAAGTGTCACAGCTTTCTCATACGACAAAACGCATTGACAAATATATGCATACAAATAACTTCTGATGTTAAATTCCAAGTATAGGTATTCAACACTCACATTTCGGGGTAGACGCAAGAGTTTTCTTAAAAGTTTGGATTCAAAAACCACGCCACGTTTGACAAACTTGTGGCCCCATATTTCAACAGCATAGAGGAGCATTGATCTGATTTTTGACAAGTAGATATTAAGAACTGCAATGGCAGAGAAACAACAATTTCTACCAATAAATACACTCAGAGCATTTGCGGCTACGGTGCAACGGCTTTTGATTGTAGACCACTGTTCATCCCAATTCAACCTTTCATCAATAATAACACCCAAATATTTGTAAGATTTTACCTGTTCAACTTTTTTAAGGGCTAGGTTCCACGAGTGATTCTTAGTTCTACGTTTATTTGAGAAGACCATTATCTTACTCTTGTCAATATTAATGGTCAATCCATTTTCAGAAGAATAAGTGACCAGGGAGTCAAGCATATGTTGAAGACCCGCCGGAGTGTAATCCAATAACAGCAGGTCGTCAGCATAGGCAAGCCAACCAATAGTCACACCATTAACTCTCACGGGATTAGCCTCTGGGATGAGAAATGCTTTCATCATATCTGACAGGTAAAGGTTGAACAGGATGGCAGCGATCATACAGCCTTGCTTCACACCACAACTAGTGGCCATGGGTTTAGAAAGTTTACCAGCCGCGTTAAGTCTAATGCGTACAGAGGTCTCTGAATGTAGTAACATAAGCATCTTTAGGAGACCTTGTGGGATCCCCCATGAGCTGAGTTTTTTCCAAAGTCTATTTCTAAGAATAGTATCAAATGCCGCAGAGAAATCGATGTATGCGCAATAGACATTAAGATTGCGTGTACTCCAGGCATGCTCAATCGATGATGTGAGTAGTAGCAGATTGTGTGTGGTGCTTGATTTGGCACGAAAGCCAATTTGGTTAGAGGGAAGGATATTGTGATCACTAATCCATACATTAAGTTCCTGGAGCAATACCTTGGTAAAGATCTTAGAAGAAACATCTAACATAGCCAACATTCTAAAGTTTGCCGGGTTGTCCCATGACCCTTTTTTGTGCACTGTTAGAATGTGGCTTGTCTTCCATGATGGAGGTATTGCACCAAGCTTCCCTATCTATAAATAAACTGCAGGACTGTGAGATGCACAGTACACTTTGCTGTTGCAGGTTTGGGTTCTGGACTTCGCGATGCACATATTGCAGTGTAAACTTAGAGCACTCGTATTAATCTGATGGCGGCATAGTTTCTAAAAGATTATTTTATGAGCAGCTTACCTATATTTGTAAGTTTCCGTGGTGTGTGCAGCGTTCATTCCTACAAGCGGTCCGATTGCCGAGAACAATGTGGTCAACGCTATCGCGTCCGAACCAGAAATTCAACACAACTGGTTTGAGACGTGTCTGTCACGTGATCCTGTTACGTGGTGCGGTTTGCTGCGCGCCATGTTGGATTGGGGTGAATTATTACTTTGTTTGTGCACGAGTTGTACAACAAATTCAAATTGAATATTGTTCTAGATTAACACTCGCCATTGATGTGGGTGCGCACAAATTAAACAGCCTACTGTAGGTGTGTTCAAAAATGGTCTAAATTGGATATGACTATTGTTTAAAACGAAAACCGTCGTGAAGATCTCGGCATTGAAAAATACAATATTAAACAGGCTAAGATCCAAAATAACTTGGCAAAATACAAACTAAGAATACCTAACAAAGGCGGTCATTATTGATCGACTAGATGTACCATAAACATACAAATCAATTACCTGGTCCACGTTTCGTACTGTCACATGATGGAACTCAAGATGAAACAAAGTGTTGGAAAACTGCCAGAAACCATATACATATTTAAATACCAAGGAAACAAAATTCAAGAAATTCTGTGTGTCATCTAAAAAGGTGCGATTATGCAGGTATGCATAAATCGTTCTCCAAATTCATTTCAAGTGTAGCAAAGAGAAAGACAGCACAGAAAAACCAAATTGTATCACTTAACACTACACTTGTTAAAGAAAATGGTATAGTTCCTGATCAACATTTAGTCCCATATGGATTGAGTCCATAGACCATATCCAAAAAGCTTCTCTTTTGTGAAGGAGTCGTTCCATGTTTCCTCCTCTTCTTGGTGTGGAAAGTTTCTCTATTCTATAACATTAGATTTTGGCTATATCAGACTCCACATGATGTTGATGAAAATGGAAAGCTAAAGGTGATTTTATGTCCTTATTTTTGATTGCTCGCAGATGTTCTCCTATTCCGATTTTACATTTTCTAATTGTGCTGCTGATGTATATTTTGTCACATGGACATATTATGGCATATGTCACAAATTGGCTGTTGCAGTTAACAAATTATTTGATTGTAATTTTTCTCCCATTCGGTTGCACAAATTCTTTCTTCGCATTACACATATGTGGACAGATCTGGCAGTTGCTACATTTGAAATACTGTTTATTCTGTTTTCAGATTTTTTCTGACTATAAAAGTCTTTTTTATGTTCAAGCGCACACTACAACAAGGTCTAGTTCATTTACATGCTAGGGACAAATATCAATCTGCTAGTACTAAACCTTTTGAAGCATGAAGCTGTTAGAGAAAAAACAACAACACTAGCCCTATTTGTTGATTTAGAACTAGCTTTTGATTCAATCAATATAACCAAATTATGGACCAAATGAATGGCCTGGATGTCATTATTCTTGCCCCTCATGTCCCCAGCCCTCCAAGATGTCAGGCTGGAGCCAGGCCACGATCACCTACATGGCCCTCAAGGGCCTCTCCATCCCTCCAAAGACCCACTTGGAGTCAGACTTGGCACTTGTGGCACCAGACTCACTCACTCCCATATGATAACATTGGGGATTGCACTTGTAGTGCAGATGGGGACAAGATGGATGCCCCCACATATTTCGGTTCCCAGAACTGCATGTGCAGTCTAGTGTTTTGGTTGTGGTTTAGCCCAGAGACACCTGGGATACCCAGAGACTATTTAAGCCACGCCCAGGCTGGGAAACATGCTTTGTGTTTTCTGCACCTCACCGTGTTCGGATCGGTCTCCAGTAGGCCTGCATCTTTCTTCTGCACTCAGCTCTTGCAAGAACAAGAACACCGTTAGGAACAGCCTTAACTTGCAGCGCTTCTGCCCATCATTCATCGCTCCTTCTGTTTTGCGGGCATCTTCGGCGGTGACATTCCCATCCCGGCACGCCGCTTCCTAAGGAAAAGGGAAAAGAACAGAAAAAAGGCATTAGTAAGCATTCAGCAAATCTTTGGTTATTTTTAAAGACTGTACGAGCTTCAAACGCTTACTTGAATCCCAGCCGCTCTGGGGGAACTCTGTCTCTGGACCTTCTCATCCATCTGCAAGAGGGAAAAGACACTCCAGGTTAGCGTGGAAACATCTAGAAGAACGGCATACCGCGCTTACCGCATTTATTCTTCATAACCGGCATCCACGCTGAAAACGTTGCAGCACCTAAAAGACACAGAAAAAGAACTCAGTTCAATACAAATACAAAAGGGTCGCATCGCACATCACGCTCTCACTCACCTTCAGCGCTACTCATCTCAGCAGCATGTCGCCATCCCCGGATGCCGGCCATCATCTAAGGGAGGAAATGAACGAAGTTAGAGAACTGTTCAAAAGACTCATTATACTTACCTGTCGGACACTTGCCAGTGAAGTAACTAGGCAGCAACGAACTTGCATCAAAGAACGCGCCCCTGCACTGAAAGCAGGACGGAGAGCACACTTTCCAAGAAAACAAGGTGAGCAGTGGATCAAACGGAAGGGTTGGACCCTGGGGAAGAAGGGGTTCAAACACACAGAGACAATAGGGAGTTAAACTCAAGGGTTCAAGGTCGTAAGAGGTCAGAACAGGCTGAGTGACGTCCCCGTGGATACCAGGTGAGCGTTACACTGGAATTGTCCAAATGATATACTACAGTCAATCATAGCCCTCTATTCCAATACTTCCATCAAAGTATGAACAACACAAAGAGGACACTTGACAGCCAGAATATTGACATATAATGGCTTGAAGCAAGGTTGTCCACTTGCATCAACACTGTTCAGCCTATTCATTTCAGATTTACCGGAACGTCTAAACATGATTGTAATGAATCCGCCAAGATTAAATCAAACAAAAGTCACGCATATTATCTATGCCAATGACATAGTATGCTTCGACAAGACAAAAGTATGTCTACAAAGAACTATTAACCATCTTTTGGAATGTGCAAAGAAAAATAACCTTAAGATCTATGGCAAAAAAGCTAAAATGATGTCATTAACACAGAAATACAATAAAAAACCAATCTGTATGTACCTTAACGGTAAACAACTCGAAACAGCTACAAGTATAAAATACCTCGGTCTGCTAACAAATCAATCAGAAATTGAAAGAGAGTGGGCTGAAAAGATCAAAGAAAAAGCATCATGCTTGGCACAACAATTTTAGATGATACACGGCAAATATAGACCACACTCGTTGCAACCAGTCATAGCATTTTATTCTTAAAAAATTATGGTAATTCTAACCTACGGGCCGGAAACTAATGCACCACAGGATATTTGGAATCAACTAGAGGGGACCATATGGCGTAAAATTCTTGGTCTACCACCCTCATTTCCGGCACCCCGCATACGGCATGAATTGGGTTTGCAATCCCTCGAAGCAGTCCGGAACTGGAATTCCCTCTGCTATTCAGGAAAACACAAGTAATGGAGATATTACCAGCAATACATATCGTACGAGAACTTGCAACAAACTCCATGGTATTAAATCAATGGAAACAAGCATGTAGAAAGTTATTAGACCGTGAGGAGATACAGCTTGAGATGTTGTTGAATTGCTCACAGAAGGCCAAACTAGCATTGCAGAGAAATAATTGGATTGAAACACTGACATTAAATGCGACATACAAATTGTCTTTAACAAGTAGCATAGATATTAGGCTACTTCATCGTCTCCCTGAATACCTGAAAAAATGTCCAGACATGAAAATCAAAAATGTATTCCTGTGACTACGCCTCAATCTGTTACCTACAAGACAGAGACAAGCTATGATAAAACAACTACCAGAAGATAGTGCACATTGTCGCTTTTCTAAAGACCACACCAAAATCGAAACATTATATCATCTAATTATGGATTGCCCTGTGCTAACTGGCAAAATAAACTTAATTAGAGACAGATGGATAAACACAGGCGTCTCCTTGGACCCGGAAGAAAGATGAACAACAATCTTGGAAGAAAATGACCAAACACGTATCATTGCAATTGTTAAATTCTGGGAAACAATCACTATGGATCCATCATTCATATAGTACGAATCCTATATAAAAGAACATATCCCAGAATAGCAACTTGAACGAAGGTAGTCGTAGATAGCACAAGAAAGGGAAAAAGAAAACCCAGGAAATGTCAAAGAAAAGGAGTATGTCATTTTTTAAAATGTTTTCTTTTTCTTTCCTGATTGTTCTAATGTATTTTAAGTTTATTTTTAAACTAAATCATGAAATATTTTTTTTTTTTTAAAAGGAAATCCAGAAAAGTGATCCTTAAATAGTTTCAGGAGGATAGCTCAGCAGCAACATGCTCGCCTTGGAAACAAGACGACACAGAGCAACACAGGTTCGATCCCCAAGTTAGCGCTTAGAAACCTCTGGGTATTATGCGCGTTATAAATACTCTATCATGTTTTCTGAATCAGATGAAATATACATGCTAGGAAAGTTACCACTTATGGGCACCCGTGTCTTCTAGCCATGGCATTTACAAAGACAGACCTAGAGTATTGGATTTTCCAATGGTTGTTTTTAAAGCTGTATCACTGTTAAGTATGCACAGAGTCTCTGAAATAAGCAGCATTCAACAAGAAAATGGGTTCCAGCGATCTAAAATCGGTATATTGCATTACAAGGAAGTGTGAATGACTCAATTTCATTTAGATAACATGTTTCTGAATAAGGCAAAGTCCTAAATAAAGAAAGCATCACTATTTTACACTGACATCTAAAGCCACGGATAAACGACGTGAGTTTCCACATCATGAATCAGATGAAAGATGCAATCACAGAAGGTTGGCATGCCAGTGTAGCACAATCCCCTACCCCCCTGCATTTTCAAAGATAGATATAAGTATTCCATATGCCAATTTGTGGTTTCAAAGATAGATCTCTATACAGGATGTACATTCCCTCTGAAAGAAGCAGCAGTGAACAAGTCTGTGGAAGTAATAGATATCTCATATGATTATACGATACTCGGCTGGGTGGATTACTCAATGTTATCTCGATAACACATTTATTTCCTACAACAAAACAAAGACAAAGCAGTCAAATGAGTCCACTGTGATTGGCAATGTGATTAAATGATAAACTAGGCTGCGGGTTCCTGGTTTTGGAGGGTATATTGCCTATATCCCCCACAATGATAAAATATTATAAGAATAGTCCAGTAACACAGCGCCAATTGTTTGATTTCAAATATGCTTCAGTTGCATATAATTTATTTTAAAGATGGTTCAGCTGGAAACCCAGTTGGGTATGCAAACCAACTCTAATGCTTCGCTATTGCGGGATTGTCTGAGGGGTCTGTTTAGCAGTATAGACTTGTGAGTGTTCACAATTCCATACAGCTACACAGACCCCCCAGACAATCCCGCAATAGCGAAGCATTAGAGTTGGTTTGTATACCCAACTGGGTTTCCAGCAGGTTATTCAGCCTATCTATCTTTTATTTTGATTTGAAAATATCGTCTACATTTACAAAGCCTCGGATGAAGAGCACGTTTATGCTCGAAACACGTGTCAGGCTGAACCATCTTTAAAATAAATTATATGCAACTGAAGCATATTTGAACTCAAACAATTGGCGCTGTGTTACTGGACTATTCTAACATTTATTTCCTAGTAAGGCATGATTATTATGAAATAATTGAACACTGTCCAGCTCACTACACAAATCTGGAGCCCTCCACTTTAAGCCCAAGGCACGGTAAATTACATCTATGTTGACCTTTGCTCTTCTGCAACAGGAATGCCTTTATCTGCCAAACTGTCCTTTGATAATGTTTTCTCAGAAGCTTGTCTATTATTTTGCAAATATTCCCAAAGTGAAGGATAAAAGAGAATGTTAATCTTCTATTTTTTTCAGATTACCACATTTTCATCGGGCACACTTTGGACACCCTGAAATTATATATCACACGTGAGTTGGATGTACTTATAGATTTCCATAAGGGGTAGTAAACACGTCTTTCCAATATATCAATGTTTCTGACTATGGGGATTAACAATATAAACTGTATCTGGCTACTGCTGTACAATTGCAGGGTGCTGCCATCATCATTATATACTTGCTATGCCAAAAAAATCTGCATGTTGAAGAATACTGTATGCCATTGTGATTCTATTAACTAAGTGTTGTGATCAAAATGTCAATCAAAAGATCAATCAATCAATCCCCTTTCCAGTTACAGAGTCATTTTTAGAAAATCATGTTCTGGAAGTTTTCATAGCGGTTGAGTCACCCGTGTTTGGAGGGTGTCACTTGCCTTTGAATAATTTCACTGTCCCAGCTAGCCTTCCTTACCAAACAATGGCACCACCCTACTAGCAAACAATGGTCACCCCCAACAATGCTGACTCAATTGATTACAATTTGTGATCTGTAGTTTTCCAGTTTGATATATATTGTCTCCCTGCACAATCCCAGTGTATGTGTTTTGTAGAATGCCTGTACTGTGCAATTCTAGTTTGGCATTTATCCAAGATATATTGCCAGTTTTAATGTATTTTAATTTCACACAGTTCCAGATCTTGGCAAATATGTGTGATAATATAAAATGTTTCCACAATCAAGTTAGGATTAAATTAATCAGTACAGCTCTTGCATGTCCTGATCCATAAGTATCTTCTTCTTGTAGTCTGCTTTCCCACTGGTGAGTAAATAAATGGAAGATCGCAAGATGGTAATCCTGATAGTGATGAACCATTGCTGGATTTCCATAATGGAAAAGCCAGTTCCAAAATGCTCCTTCAGTTTTCTGCTAATCTCTAGGCTGATGTTGTTGTGGCAATGCAGAGACAACAGGTGCATGTACAGAGGATGCAGTAGATCATGAGTTGCAATTCACAATGAATAACTGTACTATATGTGAGAAATTGCCATCTGGCAAAGGTGCAAAGCCCATGATTATTTTATTTGTATTCAATAATAAAAGGAGTTGGGCAATTCCATCTCTGAAAGAGTAATCTGCTGATCAGGTTACCCTTTCCTAAAGTCCATGCAAAGCATAGTGTGTATCTGTACCCTGCTGCACTCATATACTGAGTTTCAGCACCTGCTCTACCAGTGACACAGAGCAGGTTCCGAGGTTACAGACACTCATTTGACATCTGTAGTGACAACCAAGTCTCTGCAGCGCAAGGGCAACATTTTAGATATTTTCCCCTGTACCCAAACTACGAAGATCATAAGTAAACCATGCTGGTAGCAGGATAAACTCTAAAATAAAGCAATGCCTAAGTTTAGGTGTAGTGCATGACACTACTTATGATCATGACTGCCACTTCCAAATTGATATCACGCTTGTGGGAGCTCCTTTGTTTCAGCTCTGCTGTAGAATTTTATGTGTATTTCATCCAGATGGGTTGGGACTGCCAAATGGAAAAACAAGAACATGAATGGCCATGATTCTTCTTTGATCCTTTTGTGAGGGCCGATAACAGCCTCCACCAGACACCAGAGACAGCCACACAGCAAGTTGCTGTTCTGGGCCCGGACATCAAAGGAGCACACCCATTCAAAAGGAGTAGCCTTACACCAGTGTGTGGCATTCCTAAAGGCCTTTGCCCTTAGTGAGACAGGATGGGGCAGGATTAAAGTAAGCGGGACGGCTACAGTCATGGGAAGGAGACTTCCACCATTTTGTTTCTCTCTGCTTCATTCCCCTTTTCTATCTCCATTGCTCTCCCATAGGACTCCATGGAATCAGTTTGCCCTATCACCGGCACAGGTAGTAACGGTGCTGGTGATACAGACAACCGTTTGCTATTAGGGGCCTGAACTGCCCCTACTGGCAAACTAGGAGTATGCCAGTCACGGAGCAATGCCAGATCTGGTATTAATGGCCATTTAACAGCATTTTTCCAAGACCGGCATACTCGTAATGAGGGCCCTAGTGTCCAAAAATTATCTGGCCCTCATACTAATATACACAACAAAATCATATAGGTATTGTGTGGCAGCTTTAAACGTTATAAAATAACATATCAATTCAAACTCAAATGTTATAACCGTTAATCCCTGTGACCAGGTCAGATTCCTTTGCCTTGAATCGTTCAGGATTCTCTGTGGCAAAGTTCAGTCTCTAGAAAGTTTGGTTCAGTCACAAAGTTCCACTCAATATATTATAAAAAGTCTTTTCCATGCAACATATATATCCTTTCATGGGATAAAGTAACTTTCTCACTTCCAAAGGTTTCTTCACAGTTCAAAGAAAATGTTAACATTTCCACAATCTCCTGCTTGTTAAACAAAAAGTATTTTTCTCCAAACGCTAATTCATAACTCAAATGCAAATGTTCTTTTCTCCACAGACAAATCACTTGTTAGCATATCCTACTGCTTCTTTATAGGAAATACGTAAGTCAGGATGGCTCATTCAAAGGTACACTTTAGTTTATGCAACTGTTCATCACAGCAAGGTGGTGGAATTGGCGGTTCCTTTCCACCACAACTTTTTACCACAACACAGTACTTTAAATCATCTTTTTCCAGTTATACACTTGCCTGCCTGGACTAACTACAATGTGTCTCTTTCCTGGTTTACTCGCCTGCCAGGATAAAACCCCTACTACTACAACATGTGCCTTGTGGTAAGGTTTGTTCCAAATGCTCCACACTAGAATCATCAATGGGGAGATTTGAACCAACAACTGCTTCTCTGGTCAGCCTTTTAACTTCTAACACAATTCGCTTACATCTTCTTCCAAATTAATATTTGACAAAAGGAACAATGATTCTCTTGTTGGTATGTTTGCCATAGGAAATGCAATTTAGAGTTCTCTCCCCATTGATCCTTTTTACAAGTGGTGCTTTGATTTCCTTTTATCTGTGCAACCCTTTGGCTGCTGGCAATGTGGGTTATAGCTTTCTCCCTATGGACATCTCTTTCTATGAGTATCAAATCCAAATTGCCTTGGGATCACTCTTCTGTACACTTGACAATGGAAGTCACAAGAGTCTCCTAATTGGTATCTCTGGATAGGAGAAATGAGCCCAATTCGTATATGTATCAATTTTCTTTGGTTTTGGCAATGTGGGTTACACTGTTCTCCAATTTGAAACCCCTCCTTAGGAGAGTTGTGTCCACTCTGCTTTCTTACCACTTCTCTTTGGCTTTGGCAGTGCGGGTTACAATATTCACCTATTTGGAACCCCTCAGTAGGAGAGTTGCACCCAGTTTGCCTTAATTCAATTGTTTGGTATTCAAAATGGTTATTACTACCTAGTGGTCTCCCTTGGAGTGCCCCGGGATCACCTTCTTCAGGCCAACTCAACAATACGTACTGGAATTTCCTGACGTTCAGCTTCACTCTTTGGGACCTCCTCTGCTTTTGACAGCTTCTGTCGGTCTGACGCCACTCATGCTGACCTTCAATGGAGCTTCTTCAGCTCTGTATGCTCCCCGGTGTGAATCTTTTACCGAAGCAGTTCACGATGTGTAGAGAGCTTCTGTCTGGTTTTGTCTCCCTCTCCTCCCCACTCTCCTCACCTGATCGTTAATCCTCCAACTCTTCCGTATTGAGATGCCGACGTGAGCAGAAATCTCTCTTTGTGGTCGAAGATACTTGTCTACCACGAGAGGAAGCCACAGTGAATGCTTGAAACAAGCAGTCCTGGGACTCCTCTCCCGTAGCAGGCGACAAGGGAAAAAGCCTTGACGGCAGAAAAAACCCTTGAAAGGAACGAAGCCAATCCGGAGTCTTCCAAGGAGATTGATGGTACGTCGTCTCCAGTGGTTGCAGAAGAGTAGGTAGCCGGCTACTGAAGATTGGAGGAGGTAGACGACAGGTGATGGTGGCAGAAACAAGGCAGTCCTCGCCTCGCAAGAATGAGTAGCAAGAGAGACTCGAGCCGGCGGCGAGAGAGAGCCGCGGGAGCTGAAAGAAAGCCAAAGTGAAGCAAAGGAGAGAAGAGAGAGAGAGAGATAGAGAGAGGAAGAAGCCTCGCTCGAAGCTAGGAGAGGCGAAGGGAAAGGCACGGACCAAGCCGCGATAAGGAAAATACTAGCGTTCTCACCCAAAGCAGGAAACAAAACACTACGGGGGTTGCAACACAGTGATCGCTGGGAGTGAGAGACTGAAATACCTCCCAGCGACCGCCATGTTGCCAGAGAACTAGACCGCGGCTGCACGTAAGCGAAAGCAACGTGCTGGAACTACGGTCTGCGCCAGAGCCTCCAATGCGGAAGTACCCGCCAATCGGCCCGGCTGCGTATGACAGTATGCTCCCTCACAAAGCGAACCCCCCCAGGCTTTCCCGGAAAACATCAATGGAAACCACTCAACAACCGGGGGGCATGAATGTGGGAGACCGGTTCCCAAGAGTCCTCCGACTCCGGGTAACCCTTCCACGAGACCAAGTATTCCAATCGTCCCCTGTAGAATCTGGAGTCACGGATGGCCAAAACTTCGTATTCCTTCGTACTTCCAGAACCTTGGGCTTGCAGACGGGGAAGAGATCTTAGGTGAGGATCCGGAACAAAAGGTTTGAGAAGGGAGGAGTGAAAAACAGGATGAATGCGACTGAGAGTGGGAGGCAATTTCAATCTGAAAGCGACAGGGTTGATCTTAGATAGAATAGAAAAGGGTCCCAAAAAGCGAGGAGAAAGTTTGGAAGGGTGAACCCATCGAGGCAGAAATTTAGTAGAGAGCCACACCTTGTCTCCCTCCTTCCAATCGGGACAGTCCTGCCGACGTTTATCCGCCTGATCCTTGTTCCGGCTTCTGCTCCTTTTCAGACTGAATTCTGCAATCCTAAGCGCCTCCGCAACGGACTGAAGTACTGCTTCCGCAGTGGGAGAGTTCGTAGGAACTGGAATCACGAGAAAAATGGATCGAGGATGCACTCCATACGTGCAAAAAAAAGGAGTAAGACCTATCGCGGAATGTGTAGAATTGTTGTACGTAAATTCCGCGGTGGGTAACAACGACACCCAGTTGTCTTGTTGTCGGTTGGTATAACATCTCAGATATTGCTCCAAGGTGGCATTCAGTTGTTCTGTCTGGCCATTCGACTGAGGGTGAAAACCAGATGACAGTGCTCTCTCCATGCCCACTCTAGTACACAAAGCCTTCCAGAAGTTTGAGATGAACTAACTACCTCGTTCGGAAATGATCTTGTCAGGTAAGCCATGTAGTCGAAAAACATCCCGTGTGAAGGTCTCCGCCATCTGAGTGGCGGTAGGTAAGCCAGGTAGCGGGGAAAAATGTGCCAATTCTGTGAAAGTATCTATCGTCACCATAATGCAAGTGCAGGATTCGGACTCTGGTAGATCCACAATGAAATCGGTAGAGATGAGACCCCAAGGGCGTGTAGGCATCTCGGGTTGGGTAAGCAAACCTAAGGGCTTGCCCGATGGATATTTAGCTCTGGCACATATTGGACAGGCCTTGATGTAGTCCTTAACCTCTCCTTTCAATTCAGGCCAGAAGAACCTTCTTGCAATAAGTTCAGTAGTGTTCTGCACTCCTCTATGACCCGCGGTAAGTGGATCATGGCCCAAATGAATGATCTTCTTACGCCAAGGGCCTTCTGGAATGTACAGTCGGTTCTCGTAAAACACTAAACCTTCCTTCTCGGTATATTTTCCTCCTCGTAGCTTAGAAAGTTTCATCCTTTCGAAAGCCAACACAGTTTTCACTTCTTGAAAGAAAACGTTGACAAGTCCCAGGATCTTGTTTCTTCTGAACATAGCTTCTCGAGAATGAGGGGTATAGTCTCCAGGAACCTCCTTCCTTGATAAGGCATCTGCGACTTTATTCGAGGAACCTGGTAGATAGGTAATATGAAAGTCGTATTGGGCGAAAAAATAAGCCCATCGGGCTTGCCTTGAATTAACACACTCCATGTTTTGTAGTGCCTTGAGATTCTTATGGTCTGTCCTAATGAGAAAAGGATGACGCGCACCCATCAGTAAATGTCGCCAATCCTCACAGGCCAGCTTCATGGCGAGTAGTTCCTTCTCTAAAACCGAATAGTTGAGTTGGCTGGGAGACAAAGTCTTCGAGAGATAGGCTACTGGATGTTCCACACCATCGTAGGTTTGTAAAAGAACTGCCCCTATAGCCAAGGCAGAGGCATCAGTCTCCACAATGAACTGTCGGTTTTGATCCGGATGTCGAAGAATCGGAGAGGAACAGAACAATCTTTTTAAGTCCCTAAAACCATGTTCAGCTTCGGGTGACCATAGGAAAGGCCCTGAATCTTTCCTTAAGAGTCTCGTAATGGGAAGTACTATCTCTGGGAAGTTTGGGATGAACCTCCTGTAGAAATTTGCGAGACCCAGAAATCTTTGTACCTCCTTTACACTGTCCGGGGTGGACCAATCGAGTATAGCAGCGACCTTGCCTGAATCCATGGAAATCCCTTCTTCCGAGAGAACGTATCCGAGGTAGTGAACAGAGGGGACTGCAAAAACGCACTTCTCAGGTTTGACCAGAAGTTTATAACGTTGAAGACGCTCCAGCACTTGAGTCACATGAATGATATGGGATTCCAAATCGGATGAGTAAATCAAAATATCATCCAAGTAGATGATGACAGTAACCAGTAACAGATCGGAAAATAAACGATCCATGAATCGCTGAAAGATGGCTTGGGCATTCACTAATCCGAACGGCATTACTTTGTATTCGTATAATCCGAACGGGGTGCGAAAGGCTGTCTTCCATTCATCTCCCTTGGCAATGCGAAGCAAATGGTATGCGTTCCGAAGGTCCAGTTTAGTAAAAATGCGGGCCCCCTGTACGGCCTCTATGATCTCAGATATGAGCGGTATGGGATAGCGGTCTCTGATTGTAACCTTATTTAGTCCTCTGTAATCAATGCAAGGACGCAAATTGGTGGAGTCCCTCTTTCTTATGAAAAACAATGAAGCTCCTGCCGGAGACTTGGAAGGTTGAATAAGGCCGTTTTGCAAATTGGTATCCAAGTAGTTCCTTAATACCTGTCTCTCGGTTTGGGTTAAGGAAAACATCCTGCCGAAAGGAACTAAAGCATTAGGTTCCAGCTCTAAAGAGCAATCCTCAGGCCTGTGTGGGGGTAGATCCGCAGGTATAGTCTCCTTGAAGACCTCCTGATAGGGTAAACAATAATGTGGTAATGCGTGAACTCCCACATGATCACTTGTTAACACCGTCGAAGTAAGGGACTCCCCATGGAATGTTCCTGAGAGGCAATGTTGTCTGCAGTACAGAGATGAAAAACTCAACTGGTTGCTAGTCCAGTTTAGCTGAGGGTTGTGTTTACGAAGCCAGGTAACTCCTAAAATTTTAGGAAAGTGCGCTGCTCGAATGATATCGAATTTGAGCACTTCTCTATGTTGGAAGATGGTAACTCCTAGTTCTTCCGTGGTATGGGTTATCAGACCTGACGAGAGGGGAGATCCGTCCACACCCTCTACCTTTTGATCCTCTTTGCGGTCTACTCTATGAAGGCCCACCTTCTCTGCCCAGAGAGTGTCCACAAAGTTTCATGCCGCCCCACAATCCAGGAGGGCTAGGGCATCTATAGACCTTCCCCGGGATTCAATTCGTACAGGAATAACCATCAACCTGGAATCCTCCAAAGTGTTGGGAGCTGAAATGGAGAGAGAAACATAGGGACTAAATGGGTTGCAAGTTGATCCTCGGAACCAAGTCCCTACTGGCGCCGAGGAAGTTCGTTTCCCTGTGACCTGGTTGGAACCACCTGACAATCTTGGAGCTGGTGCTGCTCAGACCCACAATAGGCACACAGTCCCTTTTCCTTTCCCCTTCTTCGCTCAGCAAATGAAAGCAGACACCTGGTAGCTCCGATCTGCATTGGCTCTTCGAGGGAGTGGGAGGAGGCGTGAGAAGAGGACGTAGAAGTATTGGATGTATGAGGGCTTGTTGCTACACAATGTTTGCGGCGTTCTGCTCGGCGTTCTTGAAGACGATATTCAATCTGCAATGTGGAGGATAGCAGATCGGCGAAAGTCGGTGGACGAGAGGACCTGGCAAGCTCGTCCTTAATCTCTTCTCTTAGGCCCCTTCTGAAGATGGCGTACTGGGCTTGTTCCGGCCAACCTGCTCCTGCCGCCAGAGTCTTGAATCGGGATATATAGGTTAGAACATCTAAGGACTCTTGCCGTACATCCAACAAATCCTCACATGCAGTGAAGGTTAGTTCTGGTCTCTCAAATGTCTGTTGCAGTAAGGCCTAAAAACCCGGCAAAGTCATGTAATATGGGGTTGGCACTGATCACCAATGGCGTGGCCCAAGAAAGGGCGTTACCAGTCATGTTTGAGATCAAAAAGCCTACCTTGGATTGATCGGTAGCAAAGGAACGAGGCCGAAATGTAAAGTACACTACACAAGCCTCCATGAATTCTTTTATCTTCTTTGGTGAACCATCAAACTTCCCCGAAGGAAGCGACATTATCGGTAGTTCAACAGGCGAAACCTCCTGAGTCGTGGCAAGTTGTCGCAGAACCACGTTTTCAGCTTTAACCGTCTGTAATTCTTGTGACAGGCCCTGAACCGCCTTCCAGAGTTCCTGGATCTGTTCTTTGGCTGACATTGTGTTCTCCTGGCGTTGCAAACTGGCCGGTTTTGTCTCCATCTCCTCCCCACTCTCCTCACCTGATCGGTAATCCTCCAACTCTTCCGTATTGAGATGCCGACGTGAGCAGAAATCTCTCTTCATGGTCGAAGATACTTGTCTACCACGAGAGGAAGCCACAGTGAATGCTTGAAACAAGCAGTCCTGGGACTCCTCTCCCGTAGCAGGCGACAAGGGAAAAAGCCTTGACGGCAGAAAAAACCCTTGAAAGGAACAAAGCCAATCCGGAGTCTTCCAAGGAGATTGATGGTACGTCGTCTCCAGTGGTTGCAAAAGAGTAGGTAGCCGGCTACTGAGGATTGGAGGAGGTAGATGACAGCTGATGATGGCAGAAACAAGGCAGTCCTCGCCTCGCAAGAATGAGTAGCGAGAGAGACTCGAGCCGGCGGCGAGAGAGAGCCGCGGGAGCTGAAAGAAAGCCAAAGTGAAGCAAAGGAGAGAAGAGAGAGAGAGAGAGAGAGAGGAAGAAGCCTCGCTCGAAGCTAGGAGAGGCGAAGGGAAAGGCACGGACCAAGCCGCGATAAGGAAAATACTAGCGTTCTCACCCAAAGCAGGAAACAAAACACTACGGGGGTTGCAACGCAGCGATCGCTGGGAGTGAGAGACTGAAATACCTCCCAGCGACCGCCATGTTGCCGGAGAACTAGACCGCGGCTGCACGTAAGCGAAAGCAACGTGCTGGAACTACGTATGCGCCGGAGCCTCCAATGCGGAAGTACCCACCAATCGGCCCGGCTGCGTATGACAGCTTCTCTCTCTCACAGGCTGGCTGGATTCAATATTGTATCCTGCTGCGCTTCCTCTGCATAGACAAGGAGTCCCGGCCTCTGCCACGTTTTCTACGTGGCATCCTGCCACAACGGCAACTTCAGCTTCTGCTTCACCCTGCTGCTTCTTTCTCGCCCGCACCTGAAAGGCCTTTAAATGTTTCAAGGTCCCGATCAGGTCTTGGTCATTACAACAACTAGACCGCTCACCATAGTTTACCAACTCTGGGTTCCTCTTCCTCATCGCAATACTAAGAGCATTAAGGGCCTTGAAGTCTATAATGTTCTTGTTTTCTCTTTTATTAACTAATCCAATCTGATTGGGTGATTTTGAGGTTTTACACTTAAGGGGGGGTTTTAAAGGAATTGATGTTTCCCCTTGGGTCTAAGATCTAAACATACAGTACAATCACAACTATTGGAAGTTGTAATAGTATCTTACTGACCCCCTTGTGTACCATTATCCTGTTGGTTAAAAGGATCTTCATATTTGGCACTTTTAGTATTTCTGGGAGGGGGAGTTTTACAATGACAACATGCCATTAAATATTTAGGCATTGGGAAAACTTGTCCTCAAAAGAGGATGAATACTGCAATTCTCCTGAGGGAGTCACCACTTTCACGTAACAGCCATCTCCTCCCATGTGATCCTCCCTCATGATACCACCCCCAAGGTTAAGATCAGGTAGCTGCTGACATTCCCTGGCCACATAAGAGGAGACTTTAGGCTGGGATTTCATGATGACTCCACAGGGTTCATCACAGTATGTTTGCGACCGCATCTGAAATTTGTCGGTGAAGTTCGGGTTGTAGGACAGTGGTCTGTACATGAGAAGGAAGCTTAACGATGATGTATTTCATATTGAGAAGGTAAGGTTGAAGGATTCACAGTCTTGAATGTTGGTGATGGTAGGAGGTAAGACTAGGAACAAACCTCTGTGGATTAGTGTAATCCTTCCTGCTCTCCTATAGGCATGATTTTGGTATTTGATCTATTCACTATGCAGGATACATTGAAGAATACTGGTGACTGAGTATCAAAGAGCCAGGTTTCAATGATGAAGAGTATGCCTATTTTATCCTCATAGAAGAGTTCAAAATTTCAGAGGGATATTTAGTGATTGAGTGAGCATTGATTAAAAGGCATCTTCTGCCAACAATTTCCTTGTTCCTCCTTATGGTGTCCAGAGTCTGGGTGAGCTATACATTGGAGCTTTCTGGGGCTCCAAAGGTTTCTTGTTTAAATGTTTCATTTTGAAAAAGTAAAGTAGTTTCTTCTTGGGTTCGGGCTCCTTTTCCTTGCATCCTCGAGGGGTTGTTAATAGTACTGCAGGTCACCTTTTCATTAAAGGTTTAATAAACAGAGTACCTTGTGGTTGTGATATTGTGTTCAATTGATTGGCTGCTCGACTACTTGTGACAGGGCTTGTTACAGTAAGTTCTGATCGATTGCTCTACATTCTGTTTCTATCTGGAGAATGGTGGGCCTATCAAATTAGGTTGCCTCTGGTCGTGTTTATGGAAATATTTGGACACATATACTTAGTGGTCTTTGGAGGTGTGGCCCTTAATTTACTCTGGGGTTTCCTCCTGGCTGATCTGACAGAGCTGCGAAGGTGGGTTTCATTGCTTTCTTGTTCCTTTCTTCTTTTCTCATTCTACTGTTTTGCCATTTCCTGGTATGGTTGACATGTCTTGGAGCAAACCTGTTTGGGTAAGGTAAAACAAGAGAACAGAGGAGGAAAGTGGACTCTCTTTCACTCTGCCTCTCTCTCTCTCTCTCTCTCTCTCTCTTTGTCTCTCTCTCTCATTCTGTTTGGCGTTCTCTCTGTTTCGCTCTATATCCATGTTTTCTGAGTCTGTGAGCAACAATCGAGTTGTTAGGTGTACATTTCCTACAGCCCCTCCCACTGGCACTGCTGACAGCAGCACAACCAGAGAAAAAGCAAAGATGTAGTTTACTGTATATAAAAAGTTAAATCTGCTACTAAATCTGCAAATGTTGATTCTAAAACGAATGGCAACATTACATTATAACATATTAGCACACAGGGTGAGAGAAGCAACCAATCAGTTTTCTTGGATCACGTGCTGAATCCCACAATCGCAACTTGAATTCCTAGCAGCCAGATTTCTGCTTCCCTTGCACCATGATCTTCCCCCCACCTTCCCCTTGCTTCCACTCGGTTGTCTGGTCCCTTCCCAACCCCAAGCCTCACTTGCATGATGTGTGCGGTGGCGCCCCCATCACCGCTGCTGCTACTGCTCTGTTTCCCAGCCATCATCGAAATGGAAGAGGGGCTCTGGATGGTGCGCCGCCTTCCAGATCCATCTGAGGTGTGTATTTTGTTTCAATGAATGGGACGCTGCGAAGCGTCCCATTAATTCAAACAAAATACATTGCTATTAGCACCCCATGATTCCAGATTTTAAACCTGGGCTGCTAATAGCAATACGCACCATTTTAGGGTGGGGACTTCACCTCTGGTGATGAAGCTGGGCTTGTTGCTAAGGGCGTCATTTCGCTCGGCCTATAATTTGGGCCCGGGCCGTTACCAGTCAGTGAAGTCCCCTGAACGGGTGCTTATTGCCATATTATTACACACGAAATATAAAATAAAGCCAACATTGCTGAAAACGTAATTCACTTGCTTGGTTTGGATTGGTTTTAATGTCTTAATGTGCCAATAGTGTTTTGTTTGAATAATATTGGTATATGTGTTCTTGGTCGTATTTTGCATGGACATGTTAGATTCTTTTATAGTTATGTGGTTAGGCAATTGGGTATAATTGTATGTTATTCAATATGATGTGTATATTAGGACTAGTGTTTAAATGATAAAATGTGTTTAGGCACTGACCCACCAGCAAAGGTTGCTAAGATACATAGAGAGTAGGGGATGACATCAATATGTGCGCCCCTTTTGAACGATCAACTCAACCCTTTATTTAGCAACCAAGCAGATCTGTATTTGGTGAGTCTGAGGCTTGGACCAGTGGTAGATTAGGGAGGGGAAACCATGGTCCTGGCTGTATCCACGTGTCTCCCTCCTCTGCTTTCTAAAACAACTGGTTAGTTATGTCTTCACAAAATTGTCACTTGTCTTTTCAAAAAATGCATTTTCTATGTGCTGCCTTTCCTCTCACGCAGTTTAATTGCATTGCACAATGCTGTTCAAATCTCTGGTTTGCCCTAATCTGTAATCTGTACTGAGCACTGTTTTTTTTCGAGTGTACGTTGTGTATGTTCTGAAATAGAGGTACTGCATACATCAATTCCAAACAGACTTGGCTCTAAGACAGGAGCCCCAATTTAAACATGGAGAGTATATGATGAATGTATATTGCGGCAGCTACGACTCGACCACGTTTTTAATCTCATTCGACTCTTCAAACTCTGCTGATTTGACTGAAGTGTTCCAGAATTTCATAGCTTCTCAGCCTGTTTTGATTTAGATGTGGTCAGTGGAGAGAACGCAGTTTAAGGAGGAGTGGAGGAGCAGTAAGGGGTGTGTTCCTGTCTGAACAGTGAACAGGCAAAATAGCTTGCCTTGAGGCACAATTTAAATTAATAGCAATTTGAAGCAACCACAAGTTCTTAGGAGCAATGCATATTTGTTCATGGTGCATTATATATTGTTTACATTTTATAAAGATGAACTGTATTGCCATTCGTATTGGCGATGGTGTTGTACTTTTGTTCCATAAATGTAGCTGGGTTGATAAATGCACGGATGAGTTCTTCGGTTGGCCATTAAGTTAATGACATAGAGGGTGGGTATCAAAACTAGTCGCTAAAGGTCAACTTTTTATGTGTGGTAAAAGATTACTTTGTGATCAGCTAAGGGTGCATTTTAAACCTCCTGGTGTGGCATAATAAACCGTAAAAAACAAGGCATAAAGCCGTGTACATCTTGTTATCCTGCTCCTGGAGATTTTGGCAAGGTTTTTCAGGCAGAGTGGAAGACTGGAAAGGGAATACGTTTCCACTTTGTACTTCCCACTTCGCCTGTAAAAACCTCTCTATTTTACGTGAGCATGAGATTGCCATGCTGGTGTAAAACGGATGAATTGCTATGAAGTCCGTCTGCAATTACCACCTGCAAAATAAAGTTGGACGCCATTAGTACATGTTGGCCTGAAAGTGTAATTTGCAGGTGACATCAATTGTTTACATGACAGTGTGTAAGTTAAGAGTAAAGGCAGTTTACCTTTGCACTCAACCTTGTGAATGTTGACAATTGCATGCAGGAGACCCAGCAGCATGGTGTTGCTAACTTTGGTGGGCCACTGTATACAATTAGCATTTTTTGTTAATAATCTCTCTAGGCTTCATTAGTGTGATCCTTTGACGAATCCTGTTTAAAATCTGGGGGGTTGTAGATGAAATGAAAAGTGTCTGTTTCTGCTGTTTGAATAAATATTGCAACTTTGAGCCCGAAGACCTCACTTTTAGGGAATCAGATCCTGGTATATTGACTCTTTGCAGGTGTGGCCATTTGGAACAAGCATGATTCTTCCTCATTTCATCAATATCCTTATTCTGGAAGCTTCTCTGCATACAGCTGGGAGTGTCAACCCAAAGACAGAGCTACAAAAGGAAAACTCCTGCCCAATGATTGCATGTGGTACCCCAGGGAATAATGGGCTGCCAGGAAGAGATGGGAGAGATGGTAAAGAAGGACCCAAAGGGGAGAAGGGAGACCCAGGTAGTGTATGTGAAGAGTTTGCCTTAATTCCTGGGTATTTATCTCAGTGAAAGATGTACGCTTGATGCAACGTTGCAACTGCTCTGAAACGAAGGTACATCCAATGATCAGCATTTACTAGTGAGAGATATCTGTCCTATGTCACAAACATAGAAATGGCGATGCTACTCTGAAAGTCCTCACCACCACCTAAAATACATTGCATCCAAAATATTATTTTTTAAATTGAACGTTGTATCCTTCCACGACTGTTGCCTGTGCAAATTGTGCAAACTACCATTGCTGACATACTTAGGTTGAGAAATGCCAGAACACTTCATAATTATTGTTGGAATTAAATTTTAGGGCTCAATTTTTACGCAATTACAACTACTTCTAATATTGCCTGCAATGCAACACTTTCGACTCTGTCTGCTGTTACAAATGTAGGTCACTTCCATGGGGCTAAGGCAGGGAAAGGCAGGCTTTCTGCTGCCTTCCGATGGCCCAGCTTTGATTCTTTAGTGCCAATGTGGCAATCGGACGGCATTCATTTATTGGCGCCAGGTTTGACTGTCTAGAATTTCATTAGCATACCACTGGCCATGGGCATTGAAGCCTGTTTGACAGCACATTTAAAAACACAAACACGTCCTATTTATTGATACAGATCTATTTAAAATTTCAATTCCTATTCACTGATTATGTAGACTGATTTTCTGTATTATCCTATCTTCTCAATAATGTTGTGCCAACAGTATCTGTGTAAAAATGAGGAAACTTAAAAAGATTCAATCAGACTATTAAACAATTCTAGGAAAATGTGTCAGGAGGTGAATTGGTTAATTGTGTGAACATGGAACATCTTTTCCTTTGAATATGATCATATAAAGGAGCTCAGCTGGAAGGTCCCTGGCAAGCTTTGGATAATGAAACATTGATGTAAAGGAAAAGGCAAAGCACATATAGCAGGAGAGAGAAAAATAAGGAACTACAGACAATGCAAATGACAAAATCAAGATCAAAGGACAAAAAGGCAGACCAAGATCTTGCACAAGCAAGCGTGGGCAGCACCTACTAAGTGAACAATTTGGAATCTCCCCGGGGTCTACCCAGGCTGAACCTGAGTTTACCCACAGTTTAAGGGAATCTCAATGCCTTGGTGAAGACTACCATAACAGATGCTCCCCCTAAAAGACTATGGAAGTGGGGCAACCAAATTAACGTCGGTTTTTGAGCCCAGAGGCACACATTAGCAGTGTACCTACACACGACAAACCGAAATGAGTCAACCCAAAATTACCAGTGGAGGCTTCCTGTGAAAACTCCAACCCAGAGATGGTATCCTTAAATGAACTGTGGACTGCAAGAAAAGGGATGGCAAGAGATCACCTTTTATTTATTTATTTATGTATTTATTTATTCATTCGTATTTTTAAAGCGCACATCAGCCCAAGGGCATCATGGCGCTGTTACAGATATACATTGTTGGTTACAAGGAAGGCTTAGAAATGTCATTGTAGTTTGCATTTACGGGTAATCTTAGAGTTAGAAATTACATTTACATTACAGCTAGAGTTTCTACTGACAAAGAGAGCAAGGAGGCTAGGGGTATAGTGTGGGGTTATGTGAATAGTGTGGTTTTGAGGGATTTGTGAAGAGTGTTCTGCTCTGAGTGCGTTGGGGAGGGCATTCCAGAGTTTAGGTGCTATGTGGGGGAAACCAATGCCGCCGGCGTTGGCTCTTTTATGGAGGGTACGCAAAGTTGGTTTGCGTGGTGCCTCCTTTTGGGGCGGGCGGAGATGTTCTTGGTTATGGTTCCTGACAGTTTATAGCTGCGAATCTCACTATAAATTCACAGTGGCACAGTGGAAGACACGATATGACACCAGAAACTAAGAAGGCAATACATATATAGGGAATTCAAAAGAAATAAGCAAGGTTCAAGGCAGCACGGACGCAAAACAGGTGCAATGCACCTAGGAATTAGGAAATCCATAGCAAGAGAGTAGAACTACATAGTTATTGCAAGGGATTGTAAATAGGTAACTGTATTAAGCTGTCGCAAGGGGCTGGATCTAGGTAACCAAACCAAGCTGTACAAGTTGACTGTAAACAAGGAATTGGTAGCAACAGACTGGACCCGGGAAACTGAAGTAAGCTAAAGATCTGGAATGTGAAAACGCTATCTGTAGGCCAAGAAGACATTAAGGGAATATGTATATGACATACCTTAAAACCCATGTAAAAAAGAAAAGAATTGAGGAAAATAGAAACAGAGGTGGAAGCTACAGGAGAAATCTTGAGACTACAAACTAGACAAAGTGGATAATGAGCAGAATAGCAGACACAGACAGGGACTGTGGGAACTCAGCACAAGAAGTAGGATGTGGAGACGGCAGGTATACAGCATAAGGATCAGGAACTTGGGATAGTAGGAGCAGAGAACAAGCAGAAAATGAAATAAATGCTTCAGACCATGTCAGCAGAGTAAGGGAAATGAGTATGGTGACTAGGCAGAGGTAATGGAGGGGGGTGTTGTGCTGACTTTGAAGGCTATTGAAAAATGGAGCATGAAAGCATGGGTACAGGACACTGGCTCTGACAAAGCACAAGGCAGAATGCAGTGAAGGAGGCACATTTGGTGTTGGGTGGTTCCTGGATGGCGCTCACATTGTAAGGGGGGCATGTAAATATTGAAAATAGAGGTACATTAACATGCCCCAGTTGGCACGAGCGACAGCATTTGGGAGGGGATAAGGGGTTCTCCACCTATGAGCATTTTTAAATTAATGTGTTGAAATTGTGCATTTTGCAGTACATTTTTTAAAGACAATTTTGGGTAAAAAAGTCATACAATTTACAGTTGGCTCAACATAGCAGCACATGAAAACGAATTAGTAAAAGACATGTCACTAACAGTACGCTGGAGTATTTTACAACATGATGCTCATGTCCACAACATATGCCAGCATTGCATGATAAGTCGCTTTCATGAAGCTGTGCCCATAATCAATAATTGTCACTGTAAATTACTTTTATGAAGCTGCAGTGTTAAGGAAGTCCCAGAGTTATAATATATTATAAAAAACAATACTCAATAAGGGAGTACTCAAAGTGCATGAACAAACCCAACTGTATTCAAAGAACAGAATCTCAGCCGGGATAGCTTGCACATAGGTCTTAGGTTTACAAAGAGTGTTAGTGGCTTATACATCAAACACACATCATCAATGGCATCATACTACAATATTGATTACAAAACCTATGAATAACTTTGTTTGGCTAACATTATAAACTATATATAGAATATTTAGGCCTTAGATCTATGATTGGGTTAGACATATCTGATGGCTTCTCCTTGGCCCAACCTACTTCAGATAATACTTGTAATACTTCATCACATTAATAGTTTATTCGTTGGCGCTGTTCATGATAGGCGGTGTGGCAAGAGGGATTTTTATTGGTTGGCCATTTGCTCACCAACCTCGGACACTTGGACGAGATGTGAAGATATGCGGGAGACATACGGTGGGGAAAGAGAATTCAATGGTCTGCAATGATTCCAATTAAAAGTACTCCCCATCATTCCCAGCCCACGTGCCCTATCTGCTCCTTTGTATTTGACCTTGAGTATCATGTTGTGTCTGTGTTGTGTCTGTGTGTGTGTGCTAGGGAGTTCTGCAGGTGTCCTATCTGTACTTGGCTCACAATGAACAACCAGTGTTCTTCATGTCTTGACGAGTTATGGGACCGTGTTGAAGAATGATGTTCCTCCTTTTTAATGGGGCTTTAGCTAATTCTAATGTGCATTCTGTGTTCATTGTGACCACTTGGGACACCCTTCTTCTGTTCTCGATGGAGTATTTTGGCAAAATCTTCTTATGCACCTGGACATTAATGGCTGCCTGTGCTCATATTAATTCAATGAAATTAGAAGGCTGCTGTTTTGCATCCTGGGAACTGTTATCTCGTCCCTGTGTTATACACACCCACTACAGACTCCCATACGTCTGAGCTTGGTGGGTGTCATGGACTGCTGTCTGAGCAGATTCAGGCTTCTAAAATAAATGTGTTTTTATGTATTTAGCATCTCATCTGAGGCCTTGCTAACTTCTATACCTGCTGTGGCCTCTGTGCTAGGGAAATGGATGTACTCCTGCACTTCTCTACTCCATGTTAGCGACCTAAAATCAATCGAAAGAAGGTAGTTCAGAATCTTTGTATCTATCTAAACCAGTAAAGGTCACTGTATATCACTTTCATCAAGCTGTGGCCACAATCTATCTGTGCCAATAATGGTAACTATGAATTACTTCATGAAGCTGCAATCACATCAAATTTATCTCAGTAAATGTGTACTATAATTCACTTTCATGATGCTGCAGCCACATTCTGTGCCATTAGCAATCACTGTAAGTCACTTCATGAAGGTGTGGTTAATCTATGCCAGTAATGGACACTGTAAAACTTTCATGAAGCTACAGTCTTTGCAAATAAAGATCACCACAAATTACTTTCCTGATGCTGCAACCACAATCTGTGTGATTAATGATCAATGTAAATCACTACATAAAGCTGCAGCCATATTCTAGGCCAGCATTGATCATTGTATATCACTATGTTAAGCTCTGACCACACCCTATGCCAGTAACAGTAACTCTAAATCATTTCACTAAACTGCAGCCACAATCTAATCATGTCTGGTCACTGTAAACCATTCATGAAGCCGCTGTCACAATCTATGTCAGTAATGGACGCTGTACATTTCTTCAGAAAGCTGCAGCCACAACTTATAAAAATACTTGTCATTTGAAATTACTTTATTGAAGCTGAGCCTACACTAGAACCAGCTGCATTGATTTGACCCTCTCATACCTGTCATACAAACACATTCATGAGTTGCATCCGCACGCATATCCACACACTCAATCACGCTCAGACTCTCTCACACATACATACAGAAACAAACATGCAGTTAATTACAAGCTGTGGCAAGGCAGAAGTAGGACTCAGACTCTGGGACATAATGTTCATGAATCTTTATATGCCTTTTTTTACATTTAGTCTGCGCTCCTGGCCAGCTTCGAAGACAATAGCTAACGAAAATATTGAAAACAAACTCTATATTCCATATTCTAAAACCCAAATGTTCAAGGAAAATGTACTACTGTCAGGATGTCTCTTGGGGTATCTTCACTCTCGGCCCCTCTCTTGGAGTATCTTCAGTCAGAGCAAGGGGATGAGTCTCTTATGTGATTCCTTCCAACTGGGCTCACCCCTTCTTGTCTCTTCCCCTCCAGGATTAGTCACGGGGCCCACAGTCCCTCTTTCACTGTGAAACATTAGGTTGTCGAGTGCCTTTAATAGGCTAACACAGGCTGCCTTTCTTCCAGCTCCTCAATTAAAGGGGTAAAGGGCTCTTCTCCCACTATGGGTTCAGCTGGGCTTTCTCTGGTCTCCCTCCTTAGCAGAGCAGGAAAGCTACTTCTTAATAAAGCCTTCCTTTCCCTGCCTCAGGCTTCTTCTCCACTGTTTTGCCCAAAATCCCCAGCTGAATCACCTTGCCCCTGAACTGACACTCCTTTCTTACAGTCCTTTCACCACTAGCCAACTGATTGGCTGAACTGTCCAGCTTCTCCATTGGTGGAGGTGGTATATAGATTACCTCCCAAGGTAGTTCATCCCTTATTGGTCAGTTCAAAACTTCAGTTGAGTAAATCAAGAGTTTCACTTAACCTTCCTATAAGAGGGCTGTTCACCAGTTTATCTGGTTTGATCCTGCTGGGTAGGTGGTAGGTATGGCTTTCTTTGTTCCTCCTGCTCTGTTAAAAAAAGCTTTTATTTATTTTCAACATGTCTTTGGGGTTTTTTAGTTTTTATTTTAAATTCAATTTACCCCTGGCCCTTAATGGGGAATTGCACCTGGGTCTCTTTACATGGGAGGTAATGATTCTACCACTGTGCATTTTCAGCTGTGTTGCTCCTCAGTTGTGAGGAAGGCTGAAGTCTTTTTCCTGCAGCTGATAAGTGTTTTCTCTGTTCATGCTGACAGTGTACCTCGCTGCATGTTGTCGACTTGATCCACATGTTTATTTTTTCTCTCTCCGTGCTGACAGGGTATCTCACTCTATGTTGTTGGCTTGGCCAGCCGCTCCTCTTGTCAACAGTGTGAAGTCAGGCCACTGCCAGTCACCCACTTCACTGCCACAGGGGTTCAGCTATATGCTATTTGTGTGAATCGAGGGAAACCTTGATTCATCACAAAGTACACACTCTCTCAAAGCTTTTGCACATGTGCACACTCTTCGTATTACAGTCCATTCTCCAGTTGGACTCAGGTGAGCTGCTGTACACTATGGCCCTCCAGGGCCTCTCAATTTTGTCTCCTTGTATTTTCTTTGCACCCCCCTGGCCCTGTGTGTAGCCTTTGAGTCCCCAACCCCTTATGCTCTTTCCTTCCTCTTCTCCTCCCTCCTCCCACCTCCCAGCCCGCCCTCCAACCTCGATTGTTTTTTTTTGTGCATTGTTGGATTGGCTTAGTCGCCGGCATTGTTTGTGACGTCTCCATTCACCAGATGCACTCAGGTAAGCTGCTGAATACTACAACCCTCCTGGGCATCTGAATTGTGGTGCATTGTACTTGTTTTGCGCCCCTCAGGCCCTGCGTGCAGCCTTTGTGTCCCTGACCCTTTCCGTTTCTTCCTTCCTCTTCCCCTACCTCCTGCCTTGATTGGTTGTTTTTGTGCTTAATTGGCATGGCTTAGTCGCCGGCATTGTTTGTGGTGTCTCCATCCACCAGATGCACTCAGGTGAGCTGATGTATGCTACCACCCTGGTGGGCCTCTGAATTTTAATGCCTTGTACTTATTTTGCGGCCCCCAGTCCCAACGTGCAGCCTTTGTGTCCTCAACACCTTCCATTCTTTCCTTCCTTTTCCCCTCCATCCTCCTGCATCCCAGCCTGCCCTCCACCCTTAATTGGTTGTTTTGGTGCTTCGTTGGACTGGCTTAGTCGCTGGCATTGTTTGTGGTGTCTCCATTCACCAGACACACTCAGGTGAGCTGATGTATGCTGGGACCCTCCTGGGCCTCTGGATTTTGGTGCCTTGTACTTGTTTTGTGCCCCCCATGTCCTGTGTGTAGCCTTTGTGTCCCCAACCCATTCCGTTCTTTCCTTCCTCTTCCCCTCTCTCCTCCCGCCTACCAGCCCACCCCCTTCTTCCCCGGATTGGTCAGATCACTGGTCATTACTGACATTCCCAGGGAAGCCCTCTGCCAAGCAGCCCCTGAGGCTAAAGGCTCCAAGGCAAAGGGTGGCTCCCACTGAAGGGGCTCCAGCTAGTGTCTGCAGGTGTCAGCAGGGGAAGCCAGTGGCCAGCTGTCTACCAGCAGCTACTAAGTAAGGTAGGAGTGGCCCGGGTTAGGAGTGGAGTCTTCACTCTACCATGGATAAAATGCCACTTAGCAAACTCTCAGACTTAGGTGTGTTTTCTCCGGTATTTTAAAAAGTGCATTGTGAAAATATTTAAAATTGCATTGTGAAACCTAGGCCTTTCCCCCTTATACAGGACTCTCAGATTTAGGTGTGTTTTCTCTGGTATTTAAAAAATTGCATTGTGAAAGTATTTAAAATTGCATTGTGAAACCTAGGCCTTTTTCCCCTTATACAGGACTCTCAGACTTCGGTGTGTTTTTCTCCAGTATCTAAACGCATTGAGAAAGTAGTGCCATTCTGTGGTTTTGACTTCTTAGCAAATCATCCATCTATCAAACTTTCTACCACTGTTTGAGTGCCTCTCGTCTTGTCCAATTTTCTTCTATTGTCTCATCTCTCTCTGTCTCTTCTGCTTGCACCCCTCCCTGCGTCCTTCCCTAGTGTTCTACCCTCCCTCCGACCCCCTCCTCTCCCCACCTACTCTATGGTGAACTCTGTCTCTCTTATCTTTTCTAACTGCTTCTCTATCGACTCTCATGCTCTCCTCACTAAATCTGGTAGGAAGAAGTTTAAAAAGGACATCCTGGTCTCCAACCCAGGCCTCCCTATCACTGACACCTATACCAGTGACTCCTCTAGGCAAACACTCACCGACATCCTCTTTGTCGTTCCCTCGCCAGACCCATGGACTCTTCATATGTTTCTGTGCTTTCTCCTTTCTCATCTTCTCTCATTAATGGTGGCACCTGGTGGGAGGCCCTCCTGGCCTCCTTCAACTCCTCTAAGGTCATCATAAATGTTTACCTGAACGGTACTGTCTTGGTCCAAGGCCCTCAGGCAAATCTTCTCTTTGATGGCTGCTTCCCACACCTCATCAATTTACTTCCTTCTCCTGCTGTCCCCTCTCTCCCCTCCACAGCTTCCTTGCCTCCACCTGCTGCCCCCTCCTTGTCTAACCTGCCCTCTCCTCCTTCCTCTTCTACCCCCCTCGGGCCTCTTCTACACCTTGAATTTGTACCCCTCTCTGGAAGTCTTTCAAGGATGGCACACTTCTCCCTATTGCCACTCTTACCTCTCGCTCAGCTGTCAAACACTCCTCTGATATCTGTCGCCTCCTGGAAGAACTTGACCTTGATGTCCTCGGTCTCACAGAGACATGGTTCACGGCCTGCTCTGTCACAAGCTTTGACACTCTCCTCCCTGACGGCTACTCTCCTCCTCTCCACTCCCATGTCCAACCGTTACGGAGGATGTGTAGTCCTGATATTCCCCGAGTGGATTCCTGCATCTATCATTCTTATGCAGGAGTACTCCTCTTTCGATTTGCCTCATCTGTAGGCTCTCCCTCTCTCCCAGTCATTCCCTTACTGTGGCTACCATCTATCGGCCACCTGGTCAGATCTCCTTCTTCCGCTCAGAGTGGGTGGACCTCTCCTATTCCCTCCTGGTCTCGATCACTCAACTCCTCCATCTTGGAGACTTCAACATCCACCTGGATGCTTCCTGTCTTTCTTCTGGACTCTTTTGCGACCTCTGCAACTCTCTCTCACTCCCTATCCTCCCCTCTGGCCAGACCCACTCTTCAGGGCACTCTCTTGATGCTCTGATCTCTACAGACCTTCCCCTCTCTATCCCTCTCACCACTCCTCTCTCCTGCAGTGATCATCTTCTCCTTTCCTCCCAGCTCACTCTCTCCACCCCCCCAGGCCAAGCCAACCCAGCACTGCCACCTACCTTCTCGGTCATCCGACCCATGAATCGTGTGTCAGTTGAGGCTTTCACAGCCACTTTCTCACCCCCTTCCCCCTTTGGCTAACTCACACACTGACACAGCCCTCTCCATGCTCCACTCTGCTATATCTGATACTCTTGATGTTCTTGCAGCCTGTCATGAGGATCCACTTGAAACCCAAAGCCAAGTGCAACTTCTGGTATGACTCTGACCTCGCCACCCTTAAACGCAAGTGCAGGGTGGCTGAGAGGAAATGGCATACTTCCAGTACATCCTCTGACAAACTGGCCTGTCGCCTGCTCCAAAGGCAATACCGGCTCTTTGTCTGCGCCAAGAAGAGATCCCTCGTCCAAGTCTGCATCTCTGTGGCATCTAACAACTCGGCTGAACACTTCAAAATCTGCAAGGATCTGGCCAATCCTGCTGCAGTTTCTACCTATCCTGTCCCCTCCCAGGCCCTCTGCACAGCCCTGGCTTCTCATTTCATCTTTAAAACTCAGGACATCCTGTCCTCTCTCTTCCTCTACCCCTGACCCCTCTACCCTCTGCTCTTCCTCTGACCACCTATCCTCCCTCCTTCTCTGCCTTTCCCCTGTTCTCCCCAGATGAGGTTTCAAGACAAGTCCGATCTATGAAAGTCTCGTCAAAACAGGTTCACCCCAGTTCCTCCAAAACCATAAAGGGCCACATTGACACCCCGGCTCCTGCTCTGGCTGACTTCTGCAACCACTCCTTTGCCACTGGAGTCTTCCCTTCCCCCTTGAAGCACTCCCTTGTGCACCCTCTTCTTAAGAAACCCTCTGCCTACCCTTCCTTCCCAGGTAACTGTCGCCCAATCTCCATCACTCCTTTTCTGGGCAAACTCCTGGAAATGCTGGGCTCACGTGCCATTTTACAAAAAATTGTTCTCAGCGGGGGCCAGCCTTAGTGCCGATGCCCCCAAGAGCACGACCCAAGGAATGGGGGTTTGGGGAGGGGTGGGCCTCGCAAGTCACCGCCCAGGGAGGAGGGGGAAGTGAGGGCATCATCAGGGGGCGACAGGGTGTGAGCAGTATCTGGGTAGCACCCCTATAAAAAGGGTGCCGGCAAGTAGGGGCGGCCTCTTTGTTTCCTGCTCCTGGTTCCTGTTGGGGGAACTCTTGTTGAGGTGCGGAGAATGTTCATGATGTGTTCCAGTTAAGGAAGTGTTCCAGCCAAGGACGGGTCGTGGTTCCACTGAGGAAGAGGCGTCAAGAGCAGGAAGAAATGTGCGGTCGGAGGTAAGTGTGGAGGAGGGGCAAGGAATAGGCCTATTCCTTTGCGGGTCGGGCCCATATGGCCTTCTGTTAGCACCGACCCTCCCTCCGCTTACCTCACCTGGGGTGGTTGGATGTGGGATTTTATAGTCGGGCATGTAAAATTAAACAAAATCATACATCAGATGAAGCATGATCTGTCAAGTGTAGGGGGAGGGATGTATGCCCAGCTCGATGGTCGCCGTGCCGCGGGAGAAGTTGGCAACATGATGGTCTTAATTTATGGTATGGTTGTGGCTACGAACTATAGGAGAGTGCAGTGATAGGCACTCGGGCCGCGGGAAGTGTAGCCCAGTAAGACCAGATTTAGTGAGTAATTATAAATTTGAATGGGGCCCCGTACGTCATGAGAGGAAGCACAGGACAAACGCTCAGCAAAGGGGTAAATCCTTGTATGGGCAGCCGTGCTCCAGACGTAGCAGAAAGGCACATGGCATTGGAAGATGGGGGGCCCAGGCAGATCAGCGCGTGGGGGCAGTATGCTGCATGGGTTTAGGTGCAGTGTTCGTGCACTTTATCAGAGCAGTACAGAAATTGAAATTGAATTGGCAGTATTAGGTTAACGGTTATACAACTTGTGGCTACTTGTTAAGTTGGAACTCGTAAAAAAGATCAGGTCTGACTGAGTTAGTTACGGCACATTGTAAGAGTCAGCTTAGGGAACTAACCTGGCTAATGCCTCGGATGGGGTCTTTGGAATGCTGTGTGAAGTGAGTGGGAAGGAGGAGCAGGGTCGGGAAGATCAGGGGAGGACCGGTAGGAGCTGGGTAAGGGGATGAAAATGGGGATGGAATGGCCAACGGGATCCGGGGGGAAGGTAGCTAACGGAGGGGGGGTGGCCTCGGTAGAGAACAGTATGGCAAAAAGGGAAGGAGCTGGGCAATGCGAGGCTTGAGGGGGAACAGCTAAGGCGGATGAAGTTTGGACAGCACAGGGTTCAATGAAGAGGGGAGAGTCACGATAGGTAAGGGAAGAACGCAATGTGGATCAGGAAATTGTAAGGAAAAATCGAGACTACCAAGGGGAAAAGAGAAAGGGGAGAAGAAGAGGGTATGTAGGGGAAGAAAGGAATATATAATCGGGGACGAAAGGAGAAGTTGGATGGAACTGATCAAAGAAATGAGGCAGAAAATGACAAGTGAAAAAACGAAATGGGAAAATGAATGATGAAAATGAAAAAATCAAAAGAAAAAATTGAAAAGAAAAAGTTGGCCTGGGGTAGAAAGGGACAAATAGGGAGGGACAGGGCCCTCAATGAGTCAGCAAGTACCTTAAGGGGGGGTTAGGATGCTACCCTTAGCACAGAATCCTGAGGGTAGCAGTGAAACGGAACACCTGTAAGATAACTCTTGACTTTATGTATGTTAATAAAGTTTTCTGTGGCAATTTCACTTCCACTCAGCCTACTGGTCCTGCCTCTTATTTGGGTATCTTGGGGGGGGGGGGGCTCCAAGGGAGGAAGGGAGCATGAATGGAGTGCATACACCAGGGGGTGTAAGAGTGTGTAATATCTCGGGACGTGCCCCCACGGCAGGGTGTCGGTATCAAGCTGGCCATCTCCCAGCTTAATCTTCACACTGAATCTGTTGGTAGTCTCCATGACCATCAGTCTGGCTTCAGAGCTGCCAGAAGCACAGAAACTGCTCTCCTGAACATCCGTGAAGACCTGCTCTCCAACCTCGATTCCAACACCCCCGGTGTCCTCATCTTACTTGTTCTCTCTTCTGCCATTGACACGGTCAATCATGCCATCCTGCTCAATGCCATAGCTCCCACATGTGAGGCTAAAAACCTTGGAGTCATCTTCCACTCCACACTCTCCTTCTCTCCTCACATCTCAGACGTCTCTAAAAAGTTACACTACCAGCTGCACCTCTTCAGAGGTATTCTTCCTTTCCTCTCCTTCCCAGAATCTCACTGTCTCCAGGGCTCTGGTTCTCTCTAGGCTGGAATACTGCAACAGCCTCTTTCTAAATCTGCCGGCTTCTACTCTCCGCCCTCTGCAACTGTTCCAGAACAGGACTGCTAGACTTGTCCTTGTCTTCAAGCACAGGGATCGTATCTCTCCAGGACTGAAATCTCTGCACTGGCTCCCAGTGGCTGTGAGGATTAAGTTCAAAACCCTCTGCATTATCCACAGGGACTTCTTGGACCTGGGCCGTAAATACCTTCAACTCTCTCATCCTAATATCTTCCTTCTCAAGCTCTTCGCTCATCCATCTCTAACTCCCTAAGGGTCAGTTGCTTCTCCAAGCAATGAGTTGGTGGTAGATCTCTTTCTTCAGCTGGGGCCTCCTTCTGCAAGAGTCTCCCTGCCCCTCCACCCCCTGAAACTTGAGGAGAACCATCTTGGGTTCCATAAGCACCTCAAAACCTTCCTATTTGCTTCTGCTTTCTCTCTTCCTCTCCCCTGCTGAACTCCTGGCTGAATCTGAAACTGCACTGGTCACCTGGCTACCCTCTGATCTTGGGCACAGGTATCCTGCCATGCCGGTAGACGTCAGATTGGGATTCTGGGTGAGATCTCCTCTCTTGCCCCTGCCCTTGCTGATCTCTGCATCCACTCCTGTGCTACTGGTTCTTTTCCAGACTCCCTCAAGCACCTGCTTGTGCACCCACTCCTTAAAAGCACTCGGCAGAACCTTCCTGCCAAGCCAACTACTGCCCCATTTCCATCACCCCATTCCTGGGTAAACTGCTCAAGAAGCTAGCTCTCCCCCAACTGAACTCTCATACAAAACTTGTTGGTAACTTACATAACTACCAGTCTGGATTCTGAGCACCCAGAGGGACAGAAACTGCTCACATCCCTTGACTCCAACTCCCCTACTGTCCTCATCCTCCATGATCACCCTTCTGCATTTGACACAGTAAACCATTCCATCCTCATACAAAGGCTACATGATACCTTTGGTATCTCAGAGTGGGCACTGGATAGGATTACCTTATTCCTAACTGACCATTCCTCCAAAAGCATTCTGTGCCCTTTATCCTCCCCTACTTACTTTCCACCTTCGGCATCCCCCAGGGCTCCATTCTTTCACCCTGGCTCTTTAACATATACCTTTCTCTGCTGTCACGCTTCATTTCCTCCTTCTCCCCCAACTTCCAGGGCTACGTTAATGACACACAACTCTTCTTCAAACTTCCTACTGACGTCCTTGCACCTTCATTCATCCCTGACTGACTTGCTGCCACCCAGTCCTGGTGTACTGCTAATGACCTCTGCCTCAATGCCAGCAAAGCTGAGATTCTCCCAATTGGGTCTCCTGCACCCTACTTCTTCCCTTCACTCTGGCCTTCCTCCAGGGGCTCTCCCCCTACCCTCTCCTCTGAAGCCAGGAATCTCTGAGTCATATTTGATTCCTCCCTTTCCTTCATCCCTCATATTTAGGACAATGTCAAGAACTCCCACTTTCAGCTCTTCCTTCTGAAAGGAACACTACCCTTCCTCACCTTCCCTCAGAGACTCAAAGTTACCTGTGATCTGGTTCTCTCCAGGCTAGATTATTGCAATAGCCTCCTCCTTAATCTTCCTTCATTAACCCTGCAACCCCTCCAACTGACCCAGAATAGGGCAGCACGATTTATCCTCTGCCTTAAGCCCAGGGGCCACATCTCTTCTGCCCTACAAAGTCTTCACTGGCTCCCAGTCTCAGCACAGATTAAACTCAAATCCCTCTGTATCATCCACAAGGATATCTGGAGCGGGGACCACTCTATCTTTAACGCTGCCAGACCAAATACTCCCCCCCTTTACTCCTGCATTCCAATGGCACCAACTCCCTGCATGTGAAGCAGTTTGCTAGAGAGCTGGTGGTTGATCACTCTCCTCGGGAGGCTCCCATTCTGTGGAATAGCCTCCCACTCCCTCTGTGTCTTGAGCATGACCTCCTTAAGTTCTGAAAAAGCCTCAAGACCTTTCTCTTTACCTCTTCCTTCTCCTCCTCTCGTCCCTGCTAATCATAAAGTAGCGTGACCAATGTGCAGGGCCCTTATGCATCCTCGGGGCCCTGACAACTCACATCTCTCATCCCAGCCAATGCTTACTTACTGCACTTAAGCCCACCCTCCCCTTGGGAGGTTGCACTTACGTTTTTCTCTTCTTAGCACTTCACCCCAAGCACTTCTCCATGAGCACCAAAGCACCTATCCCTCTCCTCATCCCCTCTGCACTTGCACGTTCTGAACAGTCAAAAGGCATAGTAGGTTTGTCTCCCCTCCCTGTTCCCATTTTTTGTACTATTCAATGTTTTATCTTTGCTGTAATTCATTGAGAAATTATATGCCTACCTTCCCCTGTCCCCTCCCCGTTGCCCTGTGGGCGCTTTTAAAACAGGGTTCTACGTTATTTAATCGCAGGACTTTTCATCGAAGGTTTTTTACCGCAAATTTTTTTTCGAAAACAAACCCACCAAATTTTTATTTTTTTGTTGGGGTGGCTAACCCCCCAAACTCCCGGTTCACTTTATTTATTTTTTTATTCCCTTACACACATTTGTTTTATTTTTTAAACCCCCCCAAAAAAAACAATGAGTTTTTTTCCGAAAATAAATTTGCAGTAAAAAACCCTGCGATGAAAAGTCCCGCGATCAAAGGACGGTATGCCTCCAAGATTCGACTGCTTTGAAAACAGCACCTTGCATAGGCAGAGTTATGACAAAAAAGCAGCTCTTAGAAGAGCATTAAAATCTCACTACTATGTGAGTCACTGGCAGACAGGTTTTTGCAATGCCAACTGTGTTTCTGTACACCTCCATTGCTGCCACTCCTTTGTAAGGGCTGAAGCCGCACCCGTTCGATATTAGGTTATAGCTAAGCTTTTTACAATCGCATAGTCGATTGTTTGCGCTTGTGGTCAACGCTTTGTAAAATTAGTATAGAACATGCTCTTATGAATTGTATAGTCTAGCTATACAGTAACATAAACTTGCGATTTAGCACAATTGACTTGGTTATCAAGTACTTTCCTATATAACCATTGCCCATTCCTGGTGTCTACATTGTTTCCACGGTATATCGAACATGTGAATATGGTTTCTCACAACGTAACAGAGCTTGAGTGTGGCAAAGGGTTCCAATAGTTTTCTAAATGATGGACCATCTGTGCAAAGTGGCTGAAAAGGTGACTGGAAATGTACAAACCGCCTTTGCAACGTACAAGATTTCAAAGTAATGAATAGTAAAATGTGCACAGCAGTTTCAAAAACGGACAGGTTCAGAGTACAGGGTTGAGGTTATTTGTGCCATTCACAAACAACCAATCGCAACGCCAGACTTGCAAAAATGCAGAATGAGCACACACTGATAAAACTAAGAAATAAAAAACATTCAAAATGGTATCACCATTAAACACTCGGTGCGAAAGAAGTGCCAAGTAAGGAAAGACTTTCAGAATTATCAAAACACACTCAATATTGCAGGTCTGACTGCCGAGTAAGGCAAATATGGCCCCTACGAGCAGAAGAAGAAAGAAGCGAGGGAGCATTTGCAGTAAACTATCACAATTTTTAAGAACCAGAAGTAGAAAGTATGTAGGTGCTACTGGTTGATCAAGAAGATCTTTTCTGATTGAATGCATTCATTGACTCCCATGCTAGAGTTGGACAATGTGAGCAGACAGTGCATCCCCAAGACGTGCTGGTATTGGGTTTCTTATATCTGCTAGTATTGCTGAGCGAATACACCCAGATCTTTTGTCACTTTGAGTTTCCCAAAGTGCCCTTTGTACCCTTTTACCACTGTCTCATTGCTATATTCACCACTTAATACCCACATACATGCTTCCTGGCCTGCCAGCTGAGTTTCAGCATGCAATGGAAGACTTCCACGTTATACCATATGTTCCTAATGTCATTGGCGCCATGCATGAGACCCACAATCTTGATACCATCACAGTACAGGGAGCCTTTGAGGACGAAATCATCAAAGCAAGAGAGAAGATAGAGGTAAAGATGCAGGACAGAAACACCCCTTCTCAATGGCCCCCACATATAGATCTCGAGGTGCCTAAACACCTTTTGATTTCCTTCTCTAAAATTAACATCTGCAAAAAGGAAGACATTTTTTCTTTCATGAAGCCTACTGCCTGCTCAGAAAATACTATTGCACCCAAAATCCTCTTAGAACATGCAATGCTCTTCGCCCCTTTTCTCCAGAGGTTTGTTAATGCCTCCTTCCATGAAGGAAAAGTGCCTGAATCCATAAAAACTGTCACTGTCACCTGCTGCCAAAAAAGGCCAACCTCGATCCAAAGGATCCCAATAACCTTAGATCTATCACTAATTGCAATTTCTTGCTCAAGGTCTTGGACAAAGCTGCCTATAAGCAGTTTAAAATCTTTATTGAAGCCAATGGTATTCTACACCGCACAGAATCTGGCTTTAGACCACACTACAGCACAGAGACTGCCCTAGTGGATCTTCAAGCACACATGTTCCACATGTTAGAAGATGGCAGGATAGGCATTCTGGCCTTGCTGGACTTATCTGAGGCCTTTGATCTGGTGGACCATAGCACTCTGATACAAACTCTACGCCACCTTGGGCAATGCTCAGACATCGCAGTCGACTGGTTTCTCTCCGTCTTATCAGATCACGATTCTCACATTCAGTGGGGCCAGGCAAGCTCACCCACCAAATCTATCTGGTGTGGAGTACTGCAGGGAGCTAGCCTGTCACCTATTCTGTTCAATCTGTACATTCAGTCTCTTTGCACCTCTTTACGGAAACCCTTCTTGCACTGCCTCCCATATTCACTTTTCTCTTTCTCGGCTGGCTGTTCTGCTTAGGCTGATGGTTATTGCTCCTTTGCCAAGGCAAACTCCCCTACCTAGCCTTTCCAGAGTGGTGTGTGGGGGAAAATCAGAGGGGCCAGGCCAAACTACATGATTTGGGGCCTGAACGTTGTGTAGTAGGAATCCTCTGGTCCACCAGAGGAGTAGGGGCATGGGACAGGAGACTGCCACATTGTGGAAGCTGCCTCTACTGCACCATTGAAAGGATCCCAAAAAATCTAAAAGTCCTTTATTCCTAGACCCCGGGCGATCAGATGATTCCAAAGATATTACAGAGTTTAGTGATCTCTGAGCGCATCTGAACAGGTACACCTCTACTGCGGGGAGAGTTTGGGAGAATGCAGATGTGATGCAGATCCAGATGAATCTGCTCACATTCCACCTGCGTACCCAAATGCACATACATGATTTTAATAAATCCAAGATGATAGGCTGCCTCTTTAGAGGCACAATAAATGTCATCAAACACACTGGAACCCATAAAATGCTTATGGCCCAGACAATCTCAGCATAAAGAAAACCATGAGACCCAGCTGCACATCATTTGGAGAATACCGGCCAAGGAGAGGGAATCACCCACTGCAAGTTAGGTAGCTTTGGAGTGACATTGAGCAGAGCGGTGGAGGAAGCGAAGGTGAAGGAAGAGGTGGTGAAGTTGTAAAGGCCAGATAAGGTGAGGTGCTGAAGCTAGAGAAGTTAGATGAGGTGATGGAGGGACGAATAATGAAGGGTTCGAGGGAATGAATCTAGGAGAAGTGGGAGAGGTACGATCGAGGACGAGGGGGATAAAGAAGCAAGAAATGTGGTGGAGAGGAAGGGAAGGAAAAAGCACCAGAAAAGAAAGCAACAAACTCCCTGGGAGAGGAAGGCATAGTTCAACACACAGCAGGAGGCAACTTAAACCTAAATGTTATCTGGGAGTAGGGGGGAAGATTAATGAGCATTTAGCAGAGCATCGAGGAGGACAGCCTACAGGTACTTGAGGGCCAGGCCCAGACCTTCTGTCTCGAGTGAGTGTGGAGATGATTGCAGAGCAGATTGGGAAGTCGAGTAATAGGTTGAGGAACTCAAACCGAGAATATGAACCTAAGATGATTAAGGCACCCACATCACTTCCAGACCGACTCCACGTCTCAGAGAAGCTGTGCAGTCTACTTTTCGAGGACTTTATACTAAAACAAGAGTGTCTGCAATACCTCTGCTATGCCGTCCATCACCCACCTGAACTTCATTTGGAAGGAAGATAAGTTGCTAGAATCTTTGAGCAATGCAGAGGAGAAACCAGGAGAGAGATATTAATCCCTAGCCCCTTCAGTTGGAGGAGTCTCTTTAAGAATACTAGTCTCCGTACTAAATAGGTTGTTCCTCACCATCTGAGCATCAATTATTGTTGCCAGGGCAATGCTCACTTATGAAATACCTTTGTAGTATTAACAGTCATCTTAACAAGAGACTTAAAGCACTATGTGTCAGGGTTTGATAAGAAGGTACCTATTGGAGAAAACAGAGTTCTAGTTGAGAAATGAATTTCTCAGGGCCTTCTTTTATTTATAGTTCTACCGTAGAGAAAGATTTCTTACACATATTCACCAAAAATCCTGTAAATCCCTAATAAAGAGGTCTTGTGAACCTTGCCCACGCGTTGGTTGTTGTGCCCACGTGCCTTTCCAACAGGCCCTGTGTGCTGCCCACTCTATGTATTTATGTCTGTAGGTAGAATTCTTGTATAGCACTTAATGTCGCATTCAGACTGCAAATCACTACATGGAAAGAATAGAAGAGGAAGTGGGGGATATAAACATGGGAGATAAAGGGATTGTGAAGTTGGCAGCTAGGCCCAGGGGTCATAGTGAAAAGAAATAGGGTGAGGCAGTGGGTTGCAGCATAGTTAGAAGCATGGTCAGAAGGGACCAGGATAGAGGTGCCAGAACATGCACTTCTCTCACCTATTTACCAGCATCCCTGACTCTCTAATTGATCAATATACTTGGGTGCCCAGAGCAGTAGTGAGTTAATGGCACTACCAGGAATCATTGTATTTTAAAACATTGAATTTATCAGCAGTGCATTTTGGAGAACACCAAGAGATTTGTAAAACTATGTTACATAGCCCAATTAGTAGCCCTCCAATTGGATGCTCTAGGCAGCCATCTTCCCACCGCCTTGTATAAGGCCATGACTCAAGTTGCAAAGTACTTAAATGGTAATTGAAAGATATGTTCTATAACTCTGTAGATCATTGACTCCTGTTAGAAAGTATCAATAAAGGAGTTGACTGCAAGAAACAATGTTCAACTCTGAAGTGCAATGATACAATTCTGAAATCGGGTAAATATTGGCTCTGGCTTTAATTCTTTAATTCCTTCCGTTTGTATTGCTTTTCTTAAATATATTCCATCTCTCTTTCGCTTTCATTATTTATTACATAGGTTTGTTTCTCCTCTATCGTTTATCTTTCTTCCTTCCCTTCCATCTCCTTTCTTTCTTTTTTCTTTCTTAGTTTATTTTATTCAATATTTCATTCCTTCATTCCTCAATTCTATCCTTCAGTCCTTAATTATATCTTTCCTTAATTCAATGTTTCTTATTTCATCCTTATTTAGTTCCTTCCATTCCTGCATTTCTTTCCTTTCTTCTTTCTTTTCTTCTTTCTTCCTTTCGTGCATTTACACTTTCTCTATTGTCTGTGTTTCAATTGTTCCTTTCTTATCTTCCTTCATGTCTTCCATTCTTCCATATTTGTGTTCTGATTGTTTCCCTTGATTTCTCACTGACTTTCTTTTCTGCTCTTTATACTATGGGCCTGATACATAGAACTTTTAGCGTGATGCAAAGTCACTTTGCTCTGTAAAAATACACTTTCCACCGCTCTGTAAAGTTCCATGAATCAGGCCCTCTGTGTTCATCTTTCATACCATGTACCCATCCATTTCATTTTTAGTCTTTTTTTTCTTTCCTTTTTTCTTTCATCTTTGTTCCGCTTTCTTTGTTTATGCCCCTTCGCTCGGGCCTGTAATTATGGGCCCAGGGCATTACCTGACTCGGTAATGCCCCCGCGGCTCAGGGCTTATTGTTTAAGTAGAATTCGGGCACTCGTCCTGTCACTGTCCATTGACTCTTTCAGGTGGTCTAAGATCGAGCTGGAAACTAGCTTGATGCTTTTCAGTGTACTAAACCCCATTTGGGCTTGTCTATTGGATCTGGATAACTACTCTCCATTCTATTTGTTTTGCCAGAAAAGGGAGCTGAGAGATCGGACAGAAGTTATTTGAGTCAGAGGGTCCTGTGTCAGTATTTTTAAAAGGGGATTTATCATGGAGCATTTCCAGTTACCTGGGAAGATATCCAGATAAAGGGAGAAATTGAATAGCTGGAACATTTGGTCCATACATAAAGGAGATAGGGGCTCAATTGGCGGCTGGGGGGCTAGATTGGCTGAAATTAACTTACTGCCATTTTTCCAGCACCGCCATACTACGAGTTTTGCCCAGGAGTGGGGGATTTACCTCCAGCATGGTAAATCGTACTACTGTCTACCAAAAAATTGGCAGAATTGATGGAATTACCACAGCAGTAATTCTGCCGGTAGTAATACTGCCAGAAATGCCCCATAGAGTCCAATGGACTCTGAAATAATTAGGATTTACTGTAGCACCGTAACTTGTAATCCAGCAGTGATTCCGCTGGACCAAGTGTTGGTAATGGCAATTCAATTGGGCAGTATTCCAGCAGATTTACCTCCAGAATACCACCCAATTCATAATGAGGCCCATAATTCCTTCAATTCCTTCAACAATTTAGGAAGTACAGGGTCTGGCTGTGAGCCTGAAAATTTGGCCGAAAGAATTAGAGCATTCATTTGTATGTCAATGATCTTGAATGTCAGAAAAGTGGATGCTGGGAGGCACTAACACATAAGAAAATTCCTATTGTAAGTATGAGAATAAATATCAGTAATTAAATCAAACTCAAATAGATTTCAGGTGCAAAGGGGCAAATGGCCTGATGTGTTCTGTGGAAGAATGCTTTCGATGGAGCAGGTCTCAGATTGTGCAATGTTAATCCTTGTCATTGTTCAAGAAGTTTTAAGATCCCTAAACTGCCCAATTGCCTTACAGTTACAAAAGATATACAAAACTATGGATTGGTTTGATGAATAGGTTTGCACAATGTTAAAATGCTGCTGTATACTATGGCGATTTAACAATCTGGTGAGGTGGACCTTTATCATCCAATCTTACCTGTGTGTTTCAATGCCACTTACCAGGGCCAGGTTTAGCCAGTATCACAGTAATTGGGTGGCCTTGGGGGCATGAGCAGACATGTATCTGCACTCCCCCCATGCCCACCACCATAAAGCTTTTAGTGTTAGCTTAGTGGACATTTGGTTGGTAGCAGTATTGATCTGCTCCAGCCACGTGCCGCTTATTTCCTTAAGAGAGGCGCCCTTGTGCCTTTTTGCAAAAATTACATAAATTTCATTTTCATAAATTGGCAGTTCACCACCAGCAAGTGGACGTGCGCTCTGCACGTCATCACCTAACGGTTTTCACCCACACCAAGATGGCGGCCCTCGGCACCCGTGCACATGCGCAACGTTACCAGGGAAACCATAATAAACATCGGGAAACAGCACCGCACTTCAGTGTCGGATGGCTGTTTTCCGTTCATATATGAGAGGTGAGTGCTCTCCCATTCAGTCACCTTTGAGTACATTTTGAGTATAAGGGACACGTTTATGAAACAACAGGGACTTGAAACAGTGGATTAGTATAACAATTTATGACACGCTTGCCGTGCCCGCTACTCATCTCCCGACAGGTCCGTATGCCCTTGTTGGGAGCCCTGAAGGACTTTTAAATGCTTGTTTCATGTCACGCCTACCGTGCTTGTCACAATTCGAATACCGTAAAATTCTGGAGCTCTACAGTACTTCTAAATGACTATTTTATGGTACGGTCGCCGTGCTTGACGGACTTAATATTGTTACACATAACGAAACGCTTATTGTTCTTGCCACTCACCTTCTTGGTAGTTGAATCCCCGGCAGGGTTATTCTCCCTGAGTGGGGGTATTAATCATCCTAAGAGACGCTCTGGCATTTACCAGACACTCATTTTTTTTTTTTTTTTTTTTTTTATTTAATGAATTTAGTTGAATTTAATCAACTTTTTTCAATTTAAGATAGGAATTTATCAAAAAGGTTTACATATAAAACACAGTGAATTATAAAACATACAATCATAAAACCTCACAAATCATCCCAAATGTCACATCATCACTTCCAATGCTAATAATTACATTTGGGTTTGGCATTCTTAAACGATTGATACGCAATGAACAGGTATGACAGTCATTGTTCCATATAGCAGCTATTGTTAAGAATCGGACTATTTTTGTAGATTTAAGGCTCGCAGAAAGTGAATTGTAGCCAGCCTTATGCTCATGCAGGTGATAGTGGAAATAGCAAGCCATCTATGCTCATGTCTCATCTGGCTAAAGTAAGGCAAATGTTTACTAAAGTGACTTTGTCTTAAGTTCATAAGTTCAGGGCAGTCCACAATAACATGCTCCAAAGTTTCAATAGTTGTTGCGTTGTTTCAAAAACGACATCCTGAAGATTCCCGCGGGATTTCTTTTCTACGGGCTTGAATTTCACGGGTAGGACATAAATTAAAATGCATGCGTAACAGAGCATTCCTAACAGCAGGAGAAGGAGATTTGCATAAATAGAAGGCCATGTCTCTATAACACTTTGCTGAGAAAACAGTTGGATCAAAGTCTTTATACTTCAAACACAGATCTCTAGTGTCAATCCAATCCATCATGTAGAGTTTTTTCTTAGCTCTATCAGGATCGGTGACAAGAGTTTCAATGGAGATGTCTGCATTTAATAGTATGGTAAGGATGTTTTTAGACCATGTTTTCGGAAACAGATGAGAGGAAGACATCAGATAGTTGGCAACTGTGGCTAAAGTTGATTTGTCAAGAGCAGATAATACACATTTTCTAAACAAACTACATAAGCGCCAGTTATACATTGCCAAAAGTGAGGTCAAACCTACTTCATATCGAATGATCGGGCCTGGAATGCATTGCGGCAGATTTAGAATAGCACGTCAATATTTTGCTTCCAAAGCATGTAGGAATGCTGGATCACTTGTATTATATGTCTCTAGACCATATAAGATGGTAGGGATGACATTCTGAATCCAAAAGATCAGAGCAGGTTTAATGGAGAATTTCCCAAATTTATGCATTATTAGACGCGTCTGGCGGATTGCTGCGAGAATTTTAACTTCAATTATCATTAACTGAGAATGAGCGTTCGACGATCCGTCAAACAGGATACCCAAGTATGTATAATTGGGAACCACCTCTAAATTTATGTGCTCTATCTTCCAGGTCATGCGATGACTGCGCTTGCCTTTCGGAGTGTAGACTACGATTTGGGATTTCTTGTCATTTACTACCAACTCATTCACTCGAAAATATTGACATAATGCTGTTAAAAGATTTTGCAGGCCAATGGGAGTTTTAGATATTAGTACCAAATCATCTGCGTACCATAACGCTTTCACCTCGATGTTATTCAATTTTGGTGCATCTGCACGTACTTCTTCAAGTGCTCTTCTAACATCATTAATGAAAAAATTGAACAATGCCGAGGCGAGAATACACCCCTGCTTCAGCCCCCGGTAGGTAAGGACGTCCGATGATAGAAGCCCCTCAAAATTCAATCTAACCCGGATGGAGGTGTTTTAGTGTAATGCGAAAATGATGTCACTTAAAGTTGACAGACACCCAGCCTCTAACAATGTATCCATCAGTCGAGGTCTACAAACTGAATCAAATGCCGAGTGTAGGTCAACAAATGCAAAATACATGGGCTGTTTAACAGACTGTGCCTGGTGTTTAATGGCATGAAGAGTTATTAAATTTACCGAAGTGCCCAGACCTGCCACGAAGCCTGTCTGCGCCGGATCGCGCTGATTTGTTTGGGCAGTCCATTGGTTAAATTCCTTCAGCACTAGCCGCGAAAATATTTTTCCCGGCGCGTCTAGGAGGGCAATGGGGCGATAACATTTTGGGTCTTTACGGTCACCTTTCTTGTAGATGGGAGCTACGAGAGAAGTACTCCAAGATTTTGGAATTATTTTAGTGAATAAGATGTGACGAAAGGAATTAAACAAGATAGTAGCCCATTCTTCTGTGTTCTGATTAAGCATATGATTCGTAAGACCATCCGGCCCAGCCGCTCATGAGGAGGATGACTTATTAATGAAATCCCTCACATATTCCAACGAGCATTCCAGGGACCAAATAGCAGAAGATCTCTGTATATATTCATATTTGGACATGTTATGGTCAGCATATAGGTGGGTAAAATGTTCTATCCATTGCGTTTCTGCAACACCATTTATTTGGGATTCCAGTTGGGAAGAGGTATTGCACTTGTTCAATAATTGCCACACTTGAGCTGAGTTTTTCGAAAAGCAAACAGACAGGAAATTCTCACTGTCAACTTGAAATAAACGCGCTTTTCTAGCACACGTCCAATTGCGATATGAACATTTCGCTGTTTTGATTACTTGGAGCTGTTCTTTTAGTGGCAGGATTCGGGAATAACATATCTCTTTTCTTAATTGAGCTTTACGATGGTGTAAAGCTAAGTCAAAGCCGTGAGTGTGGGAGCGAGAAGTTCTAATGTGTAAAAATTCACCATTTCTGAATGTGTCAAGTACCTCAACATAAGATGATAGAGAATTTGTGCTTTGGTGTCGTAAAATAGCTGTGTTTAATGATTGCAACAACACTGGGGACCAATGAAAACGATTCTTACCATTGTTAAGTATCAGCAATTGTTTACACCAATGTTTAGTAGTGGAGACAGTCTGACAGGGAGTCAACCATTGCAGGGACAATATGTGATGATCACTATGTGTTTGTTTTATGATTTCAAACTTAAAGGCGTTAGCATGTATGCTTTCACTTGCATAGATGTAGTCTATGATGGAACTAGAGTTTCCCCTTTCCCACGTGTTTTGCGGCGGGATGTCGCCCATAATTGAACCATTCATCACCTTCAGATTGAGATCTTTGATAAAGGTGCTCCATCTCAGACTTGCATTGCATAACCCCTTATTAGGGGCAGGCAAACATGCAAAGTTTAGGTCTCCCACCACCATTACACCAGAAATCGACTGTAGAGCAATAGTTTCAAAAACTGATGATAGGGCAAGATAAAAAGCATCATCAGTGATGCCTGCGGGATTACGATAAAGGTTTATGAGAGCAAATACTTGCGGTCCATGAGTGTTTTTGACCACTTGGATGAATCAATTCGGCGACAACCATTCCCCAATTTCGAAATTTTTGCTGGATTTAACGGCCACCAATAAGCCCGCAGTTGGTCTACCTTTATTAGAAGACACTGCCGGGAGAGAACAAATGATATGATCATCCCGTGTGGGGGCAGATACCAGCCACGTCTCTTGCAAGGCTATTATATCGTAACTGTTTAATTGAGCATTCGCAGACCACTGAAGATGGGAGTGCCCTCTAGTATTCCAACTAGCAAGAGAGATGGTTTCCTTCTTCTCAACTATTGATGGTTATAACATATTTTTTGATGTCAATCTGGCCTGTGGACAGTTAACCTCTGTGCAAAAGGTGCAAGAGCATTCTGTGGTCGGAGCCTGTACTGGTATCTCATTTTGAACTGTATTTTCTTGTGTCGATGGACGGGCAGGGTCTAATGAGAGCAAAAAGCCCAGATTGAATAAGTCAATTTTTGATTTCCATAGAGTGTTCCGGACCAATCCCGATTTGATCCATAATCTTACAATTGATAGATTATTTTCGCAAATAAATTCAATCTGGTCAAAATCACTCGAGGACAAGTCCTCCAGGGACTCAATGTCTCCAAAGATGTTCAAAACACTAGAGCGACACAAATCATATTTTGGAAAGGGGCCCTCACGACATTTTAAGATTAAGGTGCGGAAAAAATTAAAACGCTGTGTTTTGATATCTTTTTGATTATGAGCTTGAATTTCCGACTTCATACCAGGATTCTCATTTAGATCTCTCATGTTTGGACAAGAGAAATAGGGATTAGATTGAGCCCTTGATCCTGGGACGTTACTTGGGCGAACCAGAGACGGATCAAGACGGTGACAGACCTCTTGAGCTTTGACAGAATTGGATGATATTGGAACGTATAGAATTCCAGCCGCTCGATTTAGCTCTGGGAGTGCCTCAGACAGTCTTTTGCCAAGATAAGCATCTACTGCTGTTTTCAGGGCGGATAGACGATCTTCAAAGCCAGCAGATGGTATAGGAAGTATTTGAGGACCAGAACAGCCCCTATCAGTACCAGTTGGGATGGAGTGAGTCGTGCTGCCGTGAATAGAAGGCTTAGGGGGTAAGGTAGAAGAAGCCTCGCATTCAAACAGGTCTACCAGTTCATTCAAAGGCACATAGTCCCCCTGGGGGACTTGCGAGACAGAACTGGATACGACCTCGGAGGCGACCGATACCGCTAAGGGGGTAACAAGATCTATAAAACCACCCAAGCCTTGCGGGGGATGCGCTATAGGCGCTAAAGCGCCAATCACCAGACTAGTTGGTGGACATGTGACCTGTGAATTTTGATTAGGTTCTTTAGCAGATTTACGCATTGTTGTTACTTTGGTTGTCAATTTAGACCGTTTTGAGATTGTGGTTTTCCTCTTGTTTCTCTGAGAAAGAGACTGACCTTCATTGGTATTACTGATTTTAGCAACATTAGTGCGTGGAAAAGACTGAGGGGAATCAACGCTAATCCAAGAATCATTTTGTTGGATAATTATGGCATCTATGGACTCCACTGGACGAATAACTTTTTCAAATGTTGGAACCACTGTTAACACGGATCTAGCGCACTGTCGATTAGCATTGTTGTTCAGTTCCGGACCTGCCAAACTCTGCAGAGTGGTAGGCTTGAGAGGGGCAGTGGCCCGCAGGCTCGAGGTGGTCAGTTTTTGTAAGGTGGTAAGTCTCTCCATGATAAGGTTTAAAGTCGGGGTGGAGGATGAATTTTGCGAGCATCGTTGCATCCACTCCCCAATTTGATCAATTTTAGTTGTTTGGAGCGCTATTTTTCGATCCAACTCTTCAAAGAGTTTGAAGAGACTTAATATTGTTGTGTTCACGGCCCCTAAGGTAATCTGTAAGAGGGCCGGATTTACAGATGAGTCACTAGGGGTTTTTGCAGACAAGCAGCGTCTCAGGGTTGGTTGTATAAAGGACTCTTCAATTGCATGCCTTGTAGAGTCCATAGAGCCAGGAAGATTGTAGTCTGTGATGACAGACAATCTCGAACTTTCTAGATCAATATTACACTGACCCGAGGGTGTATTGATCGTTACAGATTCTTTAGCATTCACATCAATAATCTCAAACACATCCACACATGCTGTATCATCTACAGTTGGGTGGGAGGTTTGGGGCTGCAAAATTGTACCAGGCTCGATAATAGATTGTGTTTGAAATGTGGCACTAACAAGTTCGACCGAGTTGTCCAGGTTTTCTTCCTCGAGTACATTTACCATTTGATTAACCTGAAAAATTAATGGGAGTTTGAGGTAGGGTGAGTAGGGTTTGATCAGAAATGATCACATTAGGGATTGGTTCAATTAGGGCTGAAGATGGGATGTTGTTGAATTCGCGTGACTGTTTGTTCATTGCCGGGAGCGCGCTTTCCATCGGGCCTTGAGCATGGATCCCTACTGCGGGATCATTTATTTTATCATAGAAATGCCTAATGTCTTGATTTAAGGAAGGTGTTTTAACAACAGGAGGAACTCTTTTTTTCCTCACTCAATTTGAAGTTATTACCATTTACTGGAGTTTTGAGCATTACCTTAGAAGCCACAGTCTCAGATGTAGCTTTATTAATCAACACTCCATCCGAAGTGTTACTTGTGTGAGTTGCTGGGCTACCTCTGGCATGTCTGTTTTTAGCGTATACAGCATGCGCGACATAGGTAGCCTTTTAGTTTGGCTACTTCTTGGAGTGTATAACAGGCAACTAGAACCACTAGCGTAGGTGAAAGTAGAAAGTAGAGAAGTGGACTTCGAAGCACTGATTGAAAAGTGCTGCAAGAATTACTATGCAATAAAGAGTGCTTAATAAGTTTAGACGTCTTTGGAACTGAGGCAAAGTACACCCTTATAGTAAAAAAACCATGTAATGTGTAAAATGCACAAAACCCAGAGATTAGTAAAAATACATACAATAACACCACAAAAACAGTTTGAAACACGATGCTAAACTACAGTAGATCTGGGTCTCCTTCAAAGAGTAGGGTTAAAAGTCAAAGCTGGATAAGGGAGCAAGTATATGAACTGATAAGTCTATTTAAAAAACGGAGACAAGCAGCGATGATCCTGAAAAACTCTCAGTGAATAGGGTAAGGAACGCCCGACAGCTCAAGGAGCCGCCAGAGTCCGACTCTCCCCCCTTACCCTAGTTGCAAATTGAAATTGAGTTGATGGTAGAGAGTATGAGCTCAGACAGATGTACTCACACGGCTGCAGGATGAGGACAAGGACAACCAAACAGCAAAACAGCGCCTCCAGCCCTTATTACCTCCAGGGCTTGACGCCGCAAGGGTGGCTGTGCCGGCATTTTCAATGCTGAAAGAAGTCACGTGATCTGACACGTGTCGGTGTTAGGCTCCGCCCCCTAGAGGAAGCGGTTACTGCAGCAAGAGCAACGCTCGCAGTGCTGCCAACGGGGTTCACAGAGCACAAAGTAGAAGTAATCAGGAGACACAGCACTCCTTCAAAGTATGAATAAAGATGCCTCGCGGGCAGCTGTGCCGGCAATTTCAATGCTGAAAGAAGTCACGTGATCTGACACGTGTCGGTGTTAGGCTCCGACCCCTCCAGGAAGCGGTTACTGCAGCAAGAGCAACGCTCGCAGTGCTGCCAACGGGGTTCACAGAGCACAAAGTAGAAGTAATCAGGAGACACAGCACTCCTTCAAAGTATGAATAAAGACGCCTCGCGGGCGGCTGTGCCGGCAATTTCAATGCTGAAAGAAGTCACGTGATCTGACACGTGTCGGTGTTAGGCTCCTCCCCCTCCAGGAAGCGGTTACTACAGCAAGAGCAACGCTCGCAGTGCTGCCAACGGGGTTCACAGAGCACAAAGTAGAAGTAATCAGGAGACACAGCACTCCTTCAAAGTATGAATAAAGACACCTCGCGGGCGGCTGTGCCGGCAATTTCAATGCTGAAAGAAGTCACGTGATCTGACACGTGTTGGTGTTAGGCTCCACCCCTCCAGGAAGCGGTTACTACAGCAAGAGCAACGCTCGCAGTGCTGCCAACGGGGTTCACAGAGCACAAAGTAGAAGTAATCAGGAGACACAGCACTCCTTCAAAGTATGAATAAAGACGCCTCGCGGGCGGCTGTGCCGGCAATTTCAATGCTGAAAGAAGTCACGTGATCTGACACGTGTCGGTGTTAGGCTCCTCCCCCTCCAGGAAGCGGTTACTACAGCAAGAGCAACGCTCGCAGTGCTGCCAACGGGGTTCACAGAGCACAAAGTAGAAGTAATCAGGAGACAGCACTCCTTCAAAGTATGAATAAAGACGCCTCGCGGGCGGCTGTGCCGGCAATTTCAATGCTGAAAGAAGTCACGTGATCTGACACGTGTCAGTGTTAGGCTCCTCCCCCTCCAGGAAGTGGTTACTGCAGCAAGAGCAACGCTCGCAGTGCTGCCAACGGGGTTCACAGAGCACAAAGTAGAAGTAATCAGGAGACACAGCACTCCTTCAAAGTATGAATAAAGATGCCTCGCGGGCGGCTGTGCCGTCAATTTCAATGCTGAAAGAAGTCACGTGATCTGACACGTGTCGGTGTTAGGCTCCGCCCCCTCCAGGAAGCGGTTACTGCAGCAAGAGCAACGCTCGCAGTGCTGCCAACGGGATTCACAGAGCACAAAGTAGAAGTAATCAGGAGACACAGCACTCCTTCAAAGTATGAATAAAGACGCCTCGCGGGCGGCTGTGCCGGCAATTTCAATGCTGAAAGAAGTCAAGTGATCTGACACGTGTCGGTGTTAGGCTCCACCCCCTCCAGGAAGCGGTTACTGCAGCAAGAGCAACGCTCGCAATGCTGCCAACGGGGTTCACAGAGCACAAAGTAGTAGTAATCAGGAGACACAGCACTCCTTCAAAGTATGAATAAAGAAGCCTCGCGGGCGGCTGTGCCGGCAATTTCAATGCTGAAAGAAGTCACGTGATCTGACACATGTCGATGTTAGGCTCCGCCCGCTCCAGGAAGCGGTTACTGCAGCAAGAGCAACGCTCGCAGTGCTGCCAACGGGGTTCACAGAGCACAAAGTAGAAGTAATCAGGAGACACAGCACTCCTTCAAAGTATGAATAAAGACGCCTCGCGGGCGGCTGTGCCGGCAATTTCAATGCTGAAAGAAGTCACGTGATCTGACACGTGTCGGTGTTAGGCTCCGCCCCCTCCAGGAAGCAGTTCCTGCAGCAAGAGCAACGCTCGCAGTGCTGCCAACGGGGTTCACAGAGCACGAAGTAGAAGTAATCAGGAGACACAGCACTCCTTCAAAGTATGAATAAAGATGCCTCGCGGGCGGCTGTGCTGGCAATTTCAATGCTGAAAGAAGTCACGTGATCTGACACGTGTCGGTGTTAGGCTCCGCCCCCTCCAGGAAGCGGTTACTGCAACAAGAGCAATGCTCGCAGTGCTGCCAACGGGGTTCACAGAGCACAAAGTAGAAGTAATCAGGAGACACAGCACTCCTTCAAAGTATGAATAAAGACCAGACACTAATCTTATTAGTATGTACTCATGACTAGGCGTATTCCCACGCAGCCAACTGGCTGGGTATACCCACTGCTACTTACCTGTACGGCAGACAAAGCAGACGGCTTTATGGGCCATATGTTAATGAACAGCCTGGCTGTCCTTAAAATCTAAAATCTTAAAACTTAATTTTCTTACTTTTCTTCTCCCTTTAGGGACCCTGGCATTCCCCTGTCTGACCTTAATCTGCACCAAGAATCAGTGAGTGACTGCAGTCTAGCATGTTTGAACTACCTGACAACTGTTGTGTACGGACCACAAGGTTGGTGGTTTCTTTGATGTCTAAATGATTTAGTTGAACCTCAACTCTGAGCCCCTAGTGATTATATCCTTTGTTAATCTTTAAGGAACCTACATTGTGGCAAATCCCGATGAGTTGGAACCAATAGCAACCATAGCCCTGAAGATGGATTATTTGTTAATCGGAAACGCGTTGGCAACAGAATAGACCCAGCTGTTTGGGACTGTTTAACTGGACCTGGATGTTCTATGAGATATGTTCTAGTGTGAATGTTGTAAACAGTAGTCATTGAATGTAGATTTTTTGGGAAAATCACATTTTTGGAAAATCCATATTGCATGGTACTTACCTTGAGCTATATTTGGAAGTTTTGTACAGTGATCTTTGTGATGAGTGGAAAGAGACAACTTGACTCACTGATCCATGTTTAATTTTCCATTTTTCTGTATAAAAAAACACATGTGAAATACATTGGTACTTTTGTTTGACGATTTATACAGTTAAGCTACTGGCTGGTGCCAGTTTCCTTATGTTCTATTGAAAAATATCCACTCTCCTCCTGAGAGTCACGATTGTTGTGTATTCCATTGACTTTATTTAAAACTGAGGTACAGTCTATCCTCCCGTGTGTATCCCACTTTTTGGATTATCTGGACGATAGACTTCTAAAGTGCCATCCGGGACTCTGTCCCACGTAGAGTGCATATGGGTTATCGTGTGGCAACACACGATTTCGTTCTAATGATCTTGAATATGTCATACTGTTGATGGAAGATTGTTAGGCAGAAACCTGTGCAGGGACCACTGCAAAAAGTTTAAGACCACAGGAGTAAGCAGTAAACCCAATTGGTAGCAGTCTGTACCACCCAGATTTACCTGGTAGCTGTGGCTGATCAGTCAGACTTCCCTCAAGAAGAGTTAGGCAGTATATAGAGTATACACAATAGGGCCGAAAATACAGTAAAACAAGCAAACACTGACCAGGGCTTTGGTATAAAAGTATATAATTATTTATTAAAAAAACCACACTTATGAAAATACACTGGCACTAACATATCAAGCAAGTTCAAACACAGTCACTATAAGTATATAAACCTCCCTAGTTAATTATTCGACAAGTCTAGGTTAAGACACCACTTATTTAGCAAAACAGAGGTGAGCGTGCAACCGTAGATGGCACTCCAATAATTCGTTTAAAAAGGGAGAGAAAAGGCAGAGTAGGAAAATAACACAGTGCCAACACTTTTAAGAAACCACAGCAAGTCAAGAAAGGCAAGGTCTACTGTAGAGCAAAAAGTTCATAGGCCAGGCCCACTCTTGGAGAGAGCAAGGTGGAATGTGCCCAAGATCACACAGTGGAAATGGACTCAAAGTATTTGCAGAAAATTCAAAAAGAGGTTGGATCAGTTCAGAAAGGCAAAGTTAGCAGGTCCAAAGTCACCCCAGTTGGAAGGTCAAGGATTTACGGGACACCTTGGACAATACGTTGCAAGGGAGACCAGGCGGGACACAGCACCTGAAATGGTGAGAAAGCTCCAGCGGTGGCAGTTGTTCCTGGCAGCGGGTGCAAGTCGTGGCTTCGACCAGGGGAAGAGATGATCTCGACGTGGAAGAAAGCTGGAGGTCGTTGCACTGCCAGGGAAGAAACCAGCCGCGGAGTTCCTGATGAAAAGGTACAACCCTTTTATTCGTGGTAGTGGTAGTGGTGAAGCGTGGCTATCCTGCCGCCGGGGTGCTTGGCACGGGCGATTCGACCACGAGATGTTCCAGGAAGGTGAAAAAGGCGAACTGGTTGGTCCCACCAGCTCAAAGGGAAGAAGACTCCCATGGAAGAAGATCTCCTCTGTCGTCGGGGGAGTGGTGAGTTCGTACAGCAGGGCTCCACCGGTGGTGTCGTCGTTGTAGATGGCTCAGCTTCTCCCCTCTTCAGATTCTTTAGGTCCTGTGGCGACTTCTGAAGTTCCAGTCCCAAAGCCCTGCTTTTATGCAGAAAAACCCCCATTCAACAGCCTAGCTGTCACTCAAACATGCTAAGTGGTGAGCCGGGCGGCTCACCACTGGGCCAATCACACAAGAGTGCGACTTGAGTTGCCAAGGCAACTCAGTCCAGGGTGCCTAATCCCGCTCCCACACATCCTGTATACCCCAGACAGAGTGTCACCATTTGGAGGGCTTCTGTGGAGAAGCCCGCCAAAAAGTGGAACAAAGGGCTCGACTTGGGTTAGAGTTTCAGAGGCGAACACAAATGCCATTTTAAAACCGAGTTCTGGCAAAAAGACCCAACCGGGGAATACATATTAAATAAATAACTCGGCGGTATCTTTAACATTGCACCAAAAAGTGGTGCTTTTAAAATCAATGGGAAAATCCCATAGTAGATATTCTGGTGGAATATTTTGCGTGGTATCCGCTGCAACCAGTCAGAAACTCGACAAAGGGGGACTGGACAGTGCCCCCTTGGAAAACAGACCCAGGGGCAATCGAATTACCCCTACCAGTACTTCCACAATATGATGGTTTGTACTGGTTCTGTTCACAATTTGAGACTAGTAAAGCCAATGGTGACTTTATATGCCCTGGGAGACAGTAGTCAGTCCCAGGGTATGGAGTCTATGTTTGGGGGTCACTATGACACCCCTGTGTTACTAACCCCAAAAATCCAGCAAAAGCTGCTGGGGGACTCACTAGGTTTGGGAAATTAGCCTTAACAGAGAATTCTCCCTAACACTCGTTCCACCCAGACTAAGGGACATGAGGATTTAATCCACTCCTGGATGAATCTCATACCTCTAGTCGATGACATACATCCTAGAGAGACCATCAGCATTTTGGTGGTGACACCCTGACCTGTGCTCAATGGTGAAATCAAACCCTTGAAGACAGATTGACCATCTCAATAGTTTTGGATGTCCCCCCTTCATTTGCATCAACCATCTCAAGGGTTGGTGGTCAGTCTGAATGACAAAAGTAGAACCATACAAGCATGGCCTAAACTTCTTCAGAGCCCACACAATGGCAAAGCAATCTATTTCAATTGTTGCCCACCTTGTCTCAGGATCCTTCAGCTTTCTACTGATGAAGCAAATGGGGTGCTCCCTAACTTCCCATCCAGTTGGCTAAGGACTGCACCTATACCTACATTTGAAGCATCTGTGTGTACAATGAAAGTTTGGTGGTAGACAGGAGCTCTCAGTACTGGAGCTTGGCAAAGAGCTTTCATCAGGTTTTCAAAGGCCTGATTGCACTCCTCATTCCATCTGTCCTGCTTATGGAATTTTGGAGACGAGATCACATTCAGTGGAGAAGCTATGGTCCCATAGTTCTGAATGAAATTCCTGTAGTACCCAGTGAGGCCTAAGAAGGCTCTCACCTGGGTTTGAGCAGTAGGTGTTGTCAAAGGCCTTATTTCTCCACCTCCTACCTCATGCCCAAGGTAGACCACTTTACTCTGTCCAATCTGGCATTTACTTGCCTTTAAGGTCAGATTGGCCTTCTCAAGAGCATGCAAAACATGTCCTAGGTGGTTCAAATGCTCTTCCCAGGAGTGGCTGAACACTGCAATGTCATCCAAGTATGCCATGCAGAAGTCCTCCATCCCAGCTAGAACCTGGTTTACCATCCTTTGGAATGTAGCAGGTACATTTTTCAGTCCAAAAGGAATAACCTTAAATTCATATAAGCCAACTGGGGTAGAAAATGCAGTTTTCTCCTTGACATGGTCTGTCAGGGCTATTTGCCAATAGCCTGACGTCAGATGAAATGCGCTGAGGAACTTGGCTGAACCAAGTCTATCCACCAACTCATCTGTCCTTGGCAAAGGGTGGGCGTCAGTCTTAGTGACTGCATTAAGAGCTCTATAATCCACACAGAATCTCAATTCTTTGGATCCTGCCTTTGGTACTAACACAACTGGGCTAGACCATGGACTAGTAGAGGGCTCTATTACTTCGAGGTCAAGCATCTTGCTGACCTCCCCTTTTGATGTGGGTCCTTACATTTTCTGACATTCTGTATCCTCTGCTTTTGACTGGCAGACAGTCACCAGTGAGTATATCATGCGCCCCCCAAGGGGTCAAACCTGGTGAAAGTGAGAACAGCGAGGCAAACTAATTTAACATAGATTTGCACTACTCTTGGTGCTCAGGTGTCAGGTTTGAAGAGAGATTCATTCCTTCAATCTTTTCATCGAAGGGTACGCCTCTGAGGAGATCAGGGAGAGCTTCACTCTCTTCTTCCTCTTCTGATGTAGCTAGAAGCAAGGCTCCTACTTCAGACCTAGAGACATACACCTTTAGTCTGTTGGTGTGGAAGACTCTGGGAGCCTCCTTGGTATTGCCCTAGTCCACCAGATAGTTCACCTCTCCAGGTTTGCCCACAACCTTGAAGAGTCCCATCCATTTGTCTTGCAAGGCCCTCTGCCTTGTTGGATTCATAATTAGAACTAGCTGGTCTTGAGTGAACTCAACCATGTTAGCCTTTTGATCATGCCAATGCTTGACCAAGGCTTATCCAGCTTTCAGGTTATCACTAGCTTCTGCCATCATGTGTGACATTCTCCTCTGGAGACCTATCACATAGTCAGTCACTCTGACTGGCTTGGGGGAAGGAACACTCTCCAACCCCTCCTTAATCAGGGCCAATGGACCTCTGACTGGATGGCCATAAAGAAGTTGAAAGGGAGAATAACCTACTCCCTCCTGAGGGACTTCTCTATGAGCAAAGAGAAGGCATGGCAGTAGAAGGTCCCACTTTCTCTTAAGGGGTTCTTCTAAAGCACCTATCATGCTCTTCATGTTTCTGTTTAACCTTTCTACCAATCCATTTGTCTGAGGGTGGTATGCGGTTGAGAACTTGTAAGTAACTCCACAGGTTTTCCACATGGCTTTCATGTAGTGGGACATAAAATTTGACCCCCTGTCAGAGATTACTTCCTTAGGAAACCCAGCCCTGGTAAAAATACAAAGGAGGGCCTTAGCCACAGTCTGAGCTGTAACAGTCCTCAAAGGAATTTCCTCAGGGTATCTAGTAGCATGGTCTACTACAACAAGGATAAACCTGTTGCCTGAGGAGGTTGGAGGATCAAGGGGACCAACAATGTCAATCCCTACCCTCTCAAATGGGACTCCCACTATTGGGAGAGACACTAGAGGTGCCACATTCTTGGAACCAACCTTACCAGAGGTTTGGCAGGTGTGGCAGCTCTTGCAAAACCTATCTACCTCTGCCCCCATTTTTGGCCAATAAAAGTAGAGTGAGAGCCTTTCCTTGGTCTTCTTGAAACTCAAGTGACCAGCCGAAGGAATCTCATGGGCTAGTTGCAAGAACAGTTGTAGATTTTCTTGTGGCACTACAAGTCGCTTGTAGTCTCCAGGTGCAGACTCAGTCGGTTCACTGTAGAAGAGGCCATTTTCCCAGTGCAACCTATACTTCCCAGGCTCTTGCCCATCTGCCTGAGAAACTGCCTAGTGGCGAAGACCTTCCAGAGTTGGACATTCTCTTTGGCCCTTACTGAAGTCTGCCCTGTTGGGTCCACCTTCTGCCAGTAAAGACTACAGCTCAGGATGGTCAACAGGGTCCAGATCTCCAATAAGTTCTTGGCCTTCTACTAGCTCTTCTTCAGAGTCTAGTTCAACCACACAGGGTTGTACCTCCCTCTCAGCCTCAGCTGGAGGTGGAGTTACAGGGGTAACTTTGGACAACCTAGGGGAAGTCCTTGTTGGAAGCACTGGAGTGCTTGCTGCTGGCTTCTTCTTAGAAGTCTTGGGTTGCCCCTTTGCTTCGGTTTGTTTAGAGACTGCAGTAAGTAGCTCCAGTGGAGAAGGAATGATATCTTTCTTCATCATCTCCAGAGAAGAACCTCTCATGGTTTTCTCTCTTGCAAGTCTGGTTAGCTCCTGTAACCTTTTACTAGGAGGTCTGGGGGTGTGTGACACTACTCCAAGAGTTTTCAGGTCATTACCCAACAGAACCCTTCCTAGTACCTCACATTGTACACTGACAAGTATCTTCACAGTTATACCATTGCACTGGATGAGAACTGGTAATTGTGGAAGCATCTGCACAGGCCATCCAGCTAACTTGGTGAGGCGTTTGGGTGCCTTAGCAACATCCTCTGCCTTGAAAAATGATTCATCCACCACAGTTATGCTGGCCCCAGTGTCCCTAATGGCAGGAGTCTCCTGACCATTCACCTGGACACTGTCCTTATAATACTCTTTAGTATTATCTGGGATATAATTATATACATCTAAATTCCGTTGTTCCCACAACCCCAGAGACAGTAAAGAAACACTAGCTGAGACTCCAATGGGTTCATCAGCTAGTAACAGAAAGTTTCCACTTGCCATTTGTACTTCCTCCTCTGAAGCGAAGGCTAAGGAGACAAGCTGGACCCCTGAAGGTTTACCCTTACATCTGGGATCTCCTTTCACATGGACAGTAGAGCTACAAACATAGCATTTACCAACTGCTTTTTGGAATGGTGGCTTGTTCTGACCTCCTTCTGGTTTGGCACCAGAAGGTACACTAGCCTGATTTGGTTTCCATTGTGGCTTACCCTTATTATTTTGTTTGGGGCCCTCTTTGGGATTTGAATTATTAGAATTCTCTTTGGAGTCCTTTTTAGGCTGTTTCCCCTCATCCTTTTTCTGAGTTGCCCCAGAGTCCTTGTGACTAGCCCTGTTGGCCACCCACAGGTCAGCAGCCTTAGCTAGCTTCCTGGAATCTAATTCCTTTGAATCAGCCAAGTGCTGTCTGAGCTCAGGAGAGCAGGCATCATAAATTGACTCCAACATCACAAGATTTTTCATTCCCTCATAAGTGTTCACCCTGTAACCCTTAATCCATCCCTCTAAGTTCTTCAAACGTTCACTCACCAAGGTAGCCCAAGGGGTACCATCATGCTTTTTGAGGGTTCTAAACCTCTTAAGGTACTGGGAAGGGGTCTTCACAAATTCTAGCTATTAAAGCAAGCTTCACACATTCTTAATACTTCTTATCCACCTCCCCAAACTCCATTACAACATCAGATGCAACAGGGGGGAGCCTAGAGAACAACCAAGGAAGTAACTCATTCCCTGAGATGTCCTGGAGCCCATGATTATACTCAAACATAGCTGTTAGGAAAGATTTCTTAATTGTGGGTAATTTTCCTTCCATGTGGCAACCCCTAAACTTTTTGCTGTTGTTTTCACCATGGTGTAGACTTTGCCAGAGAAGTGCAGCCTTCTGCTGCACTCCTCTGGGCTTTCGCTCCATTCTTACGGGGAAACTGACATGCCCTTAAAACAGTCAGTACCGGGAAACGCTGTTTTCCATAGTTTCTTTATCATGTTGCAGCTTTCGTGCAACATGACACAAGAGGGCACTGTAAGCTAAGTTACTGCTCTCTTGGGTCTCTAGCATTCTACAGGCCCTAGATACTCTGTTTGGATTGTAACTGATCGGTGCAAGTGAATCACGGACGGGAATGGTGGCAGCGATCGTTTCTTGTGTTTTGAGCTCCTTTTGGCGTTTTAAGCGTGTTTCTGGCGCTTAGCCCAAAATGGTGGCCTGGCTCCCAAAATGGCCAGACCACGAGGCTCCTTTGTCCTGTCCGCTGATCGTCTTGCTCCCTTCACCTTCCCCAGGTCGAGCCGACCCGGGGCCTTCCTTATTTGGGCATGTACTTTCCCGTGAAACACTGATGCTTTTGCGGGCTTCTACAGGCCTTGTGTGTGCCTCCAAGATGTGGGCTGGGATGTCTGGTCCCAATACACATCCTGGGTGCCAGAGAGTCTAGTGTGGTATGAATGCCTGGGACCACCGTGGTCCGTGATAGGTCCACGTATGGTGTGAGTGTTTGATGAGCTGATCTCCCATTGGGTCCCCTCCATTTTGGCGCACAGGGAACCGTGGATAAGAGGGGGCTGGAAACGCCACTACCATGTCGATCGCCTGATTTCTGCGAACAAAGGAATACAGGAGCCAAGTATCCTGCAACCACGAGGCTGAACCGAGGAATCGCTGGTGACCCGCTGAAGGACTGCTCCTCTGCACTGCTGTCGCCTTGTGAAACCCTTTCTACCTCTGATCGAACCAGAAGGCCTGTACTGGTACTTTGACCCTTGGAATAGCAGGGACAGCTATTCTCGGCATCTTCACCATCTCCTGCACGTAAGCCTTCGGAAGTGTCTCTGGGCCATCCAGCAGACTGACCAGCCGACCCAGGAGTCTTGCTCTGTAACCGCCGCCAGGTTGTGTTGTATTTCGAGTCCTTGTCACTCTCACACGATTCGTACACTTGGCATTCCCAGGTCAGAAGTGAGTAGTGTACATTTGGCTGGGATACACACGGCCGCTCCGTTGCCCTGCTGTGGTAACAAACTGTGCAGGTTCACATTGTTTGGGACATCTTTAACTGAACTCTGCTGCTGCAGAATCTACACGACAACGAGACGTCCCCTGCTCCCTGAACCTGCCAGCACTGAAACTGACGCAGAGAGGCCTGGGTCTGCTTGCATCGGGGACCGGTGAGTAGCATAGCTAGGAACTGGTCGCCCTCCTGCAGGAGCCCATAGCTTTTCCCGGCTGTGTCAAACGTACTTGCGCTCTGCTTCTGCCCACAATGGAGGCTGCGCTTGAGTCGCGGAACTCTGTTCTTCTTCATTTGTGCACCAAACCGAACTGCCTGATTCCCTCGAAGAGACTCCCCTTTTTGCCCGTTGGCACCAGCGTGTGCAGGCACTTTTGAGCACAAGGCTCCACTCTTCGTAGGGCTTGGACTTCCTTTTAGTTGGGTGCCTCTGAAGGCGGACTGGGTCTAATCATTATTTCGCACTGCCTGTTTTCCTCCCCTTCTAGGTGGACTACACATTTCGTGCATCTAACGCTTTAGACTCGTTTGTGTTTGTATATATATTGTATTGTTTTGGTATGTCTTGGTTTACTAGAGTTTTATTGTGATTTCTCGCTACGGTCATTGTTGCAAAGGCCTTGGAATAAATGTGTATATATTTTTAATATAACAACTGTTTGGAGTAGTTTGTAAGTGTCCTTGCTTTGTGTGCTCATTGCGGGCTTTCAGTCACCCTCACCCCTCTTGAGACCTAGTCTTGACTGCCCCGATCGCTACCCTGATTGGTCTGGCTTGTCCAGAGGTTACCCTGTTCCAAGTAATTAGGTTGGCCTTCTGAACCTCTGCGCCGCCAGGACAGAGTTCAGAAATCCGTCTTAACAATAGCCAACCAATCTAACACATCCAATTTAGGCTCATACATACCCACAATCTCTTTAGGCATCCGGGGTCTTTTGGGACTGGAACTCCTAGAGGATCCGGAGAGAGAAGCATTTTCAACAGACAATTTCTTCATCTCTAGCTCATGCTTGAGCTCCATTTCTCTGAGCCTTAGTTCTTGGTTTAGTTCTTGGTGCCTTTGTTCTGCTTGAGCATTAAGTCTCTTAAACTCCAATTCAAGCTTCATTTTCTCTAGTTCAATACATTGAGGACTAAATGTGGGACCTGGCAAAGGTCCAGTAGGTACAGCTGGTAGAGCAGACAGGGGCCTAGGAGGGACAACTACAACAGCCTCACCCTCCTCTTCTGACTCTGCCTCAAGATTATCAATACTTTGATCAATATCAATATCATCACTGTTATCTACATTGTCTGGGAGAGTGGGCTCCTCTGAACCACTAGCTAGACTTTGGTTTGCTAACAATCTTTCTATTAGCTCCATTTTCTTGCCTTTAGTCAGGAGATTCTTATGCTTACAGAGAACTCTTAAACAATCAGTAATTTTTGCAGCAAGGGACTCTTGGCTATAACTTTCCATAATTGACAGGTTAGAAAATAAACTTTTTAGTGCTAAGCTTTGTGGTTAGTTGCACTAAGGTATCTAAAAGCACACTAAAATGTATACTCAATACAAATCCACCGCTGTATTTGTATTTGTTTTATTTGTAACGCGCACCATCAGGCCCGGAGGCATCAGGGCACAACGTAGACATGGTTACATGAGCAAACAGTTACATATATTCAACAAATTTACAGTACAGAGTAATCAGAGCATACAAGCAATATATACAAATATACAGACATAGGTTGGGGCAAGCGTTTGCCGAAGTGGGTCTAGGCATCATAGCTGGTTAAAGAGCCAGGATTTGGTTTTAGATTTGAAGGCGTTAAAGCTTTCTTCAGCACGGATGGTGAGAGGGAGAGCATTCCAAAGCTTAGAGGCTAGGACGGGGAAGCTATATCCACCCGCCTTTTGGAGTTTGAACGTGGGAATGGCTGGGCCGTTCTTTGAGGGCGGGTAGGCGCGTGTTGGTAAAGCCGGCTGCAAAGATATGGTGGGGCTTGGTTAGCTAGGCATTTGTGGGTGAGGCCTAAGACTTTCAGTGAAATTCTCTGTTTGACCGGTAGCCAGTGTAGGTTAGATCTGGATGTCGAGATGTGATGGTTACGAGGGATGTTTAGGGCTGCTCTGATAGCGTTATTTTGGGTAATTTGCAGTTTGTTCAAGTTCTCTTGGCTCGTTCCAAGGTAGAGGGCGCTCCCATAGTCAATTCTGGCCATGATGAGAGTTCTGGCTAAGGTGACAGTGTTGGGTGTAGTCAGAAATGGCCTGCAGGCAGTAATGAATTTGCAGGTGTAGGCTGAAGAGGACCTGACTGCATTTGTTTGTCGGGTTAGTGATAGAGTGGCGTCAAGATAGATGCCAAGAGTTTAGGTGTCCTTCGAAACATGGATGGTGTTGCCATCGATGATAATTGATCGGTAGGATGGCTCAAGTTTACTGAGACGTTGCGTAGTTCCCAAGATGAGGAGCTCGGTCTTGTCATCGTTGAGGCATAACTGGTGTTGCGCCATCCAAGCTTGGATGACCAGGTAGACCTCATTCAGGGCCTTGGTGTCCGCCACGTAGTCACCAGTGATAGGAATGAGTATCTGGGTGTCGTCCACGTAGTTCGTATAGTAGACACCCAGATAGTCAAGTACATCAAATAGTGGTTTTGTAAATACGTTATAGAGCGTTGGCGACACACAAGAACCCTGGGGGATGCCGCAGTGATTCGGGGAAGGATCAGCAGCTGCAGATTGAGAAAAGACCCGCATAGATCTATTGCTCAAGAATGATTTGACCCAGGCCGTAGCTGATGTTGAGAAGTGGGCGGCTGAGTGAAGATGCTTGCATAGGATTTGGTGGTTGACCAGATCGAAGGCCGCAGAGAGGTCAAGTAGAAGTAACAAGGCAAGTTTGCTGTTGTCCTTTAACACTTCGATCTGGGTTTTTAAGTATAGTAGAGCTGTCTCAGTTCCGTGTCTGGGGCGGAAGCCGGATTGTCTGAGGCCTAGGAGATTTATGGCTTCCAGGTGCTCTAGGATTTGCAGGTATGCTGCACGGTCCAGGATTTTTAACAGGAACGGGACAGTGGTGATGGGTCGGTAGTTGGTAGGTACGCTGGGGTCAAGGGAGGGTTTTTTAAGCAAGGGGATCACCCAAGCATCCTTGAGGTTGTCAGGGACGGTACCGGTTGTAAAGGATGCGTTCATGACGGATGTGATGAAAGGGGCCAGATTGTGGGCGGATTCCTTAATAATTGAGGTAGGGCAGGGGTCGCCCTGGTTTGATCCGCAGGATAATGTTTTCTACCTCTGCACTGGTGAGCGGTGAGAAGGCAAATCGATTGCAGTTTGGGACGTCAGGGGAGAAGGCCCCTGCGGAGGTTGGAGGGTGATTGTCCAATTTTAGGCTAATTTGTTTGGCTGTAATTTTAAATTGAAGCATGGTGATTTTATTCAGTAATGCTGCCTGGATATTGGCACACCTTTTGCTGTCTTTAGTACAGGTGTCAGGGGGATAACGGGGGTTTCAAGCTCTTTTAGGATCTTAAATAGTTCCTTAGATTTGGAGTCAGCATGCAAAATGCGATTATTTAGGGATTATTTTTTCACTTCTATAATGGCTGCTTTGTATGTAAGCGAGGCCAGGAAGAAACTGTCTTTATGCACGTCAGATGGGTGGCTTTTCCAACGGTTTTCGGCGCTGCGTTTGGATTTACAGAGTGCTCTTAGCTGTGGGGTGAACCAGGAATTCAAGTGTGCACATGGTTTGGCCTTCCTCAGTTTGATGGGGGCCATAGTATCTATAGCTGTCAGCATGCTACAGTTGTAGATGTCAGCTAAAGCAGTTGGGTCGTTAACATGAGTCAGTGGCCGCATTAAGTGTAGGGAGTAGTAGAGGGAGGAGTTTCTCTTTGGTTATGTCCTTTTTGTTTCTGGTTGGGAGCGCAGGTGCTATCACGGTCGGGATGCGTGGGGTGGCTTTAATAGTAAAGGTGATATTGTGGTGGTCTGACCAAAGGCAAGGGGTTGTGGCTATGACGTTGATGTTGCAATTAGAACTAGCTAACCAGTCAAGGGTCCTGCCTTTGGAGTGCGTGGGCCCTAGGATGTGCAAGGTGAAGCCGGAATTGGTGAGGGCGTTTTCCAAATCGAGTGCCGAGGGATCATTAGGGTCACCAAGTCCCAAGTTGAGGTCACCAAGGATGATGATTTGTGAGTTAGTTTTGGTGTCATCAAGGAAGAGGGTGGATATGTCACCAACAAAGGTCGGTGCGGGGCCTGGGGGCCGGTAGATTACGTGGATGGTGGCTGTTTGGTTGGGTGTTAGTGTGAGTTTGACTCATAGTAGTTCAGCTGACTCAAGTTTGGTATTGGTCATTACTCTTAGGTCCAGAGTGATTTTATGGATAATGAAAGGCCACCCCCTCTCGAGAGGGAAGCAGAGGTACGGTTGGATCGCAATATACTGAAGACGGGTGGTATGGCAAGGGATAGTGATGGACCAGAAGCGGCATGTAGCCAAGTTTCGGTTATGGCAATGAAGTCAAGATCTGACGATGTTATAAGGTCTGCTATGTCTAAGGCGTGGGCAGGGAGGGATCTGGCATTAATAAGAACGCCTTTGATGACAGGCAGTTTCACCTCTGAAGAGGCGGGTCTGTTGTCGTTGGGTGCTACTGGTAGGCACGGGAGTGTGTGTCGTGATTGCTTGGGAAGGTTGCAGCGCGTAGGGCGTATGCGGAATCTGGTGCCTCTTCTTTTATTTCTAAGAGAAGAAGGGCATGGTTGGTTCGGCGTGGGCTTGCTCGCAAAGTGTTCAAGCCAGAGGGCTGGGTCATTGAGGTAGGGGTTGAGGATGGTGTTGAGGTGTTGGGTACCTGAGGTGGGTGTCAATGCAGAATTTGCCATGCGCAATGTCTGTGAGACCGGACTGAGGCGAGACTTAATGTCGGGAGGCTGAAGATGAGTCTGCCGTATCGGATGTGTGCGTGGCTGAGTGAGGATTGTTATTCCAGATGACACGGAGTGGAGCAATAAGAGGAGGAGCGCCCTAAGGAGCATGGTAGATGCAGTTCAATGTTTAGCTAGGGCAATGCATCAACAATAAGTCGACAATAGGCAAGTTCAATATTAGCTAAGGCAGTGCAAAATCAACAATTAGCAAGTTCGAGTTTAGCTAAAGCAGTGCAAAATCAACAGTAGGTATGTTGCTTGTGAGCTAAGCAGCATCTAGGGCAGTGCGCAGCCTAGGTGCAGGGTGCCGCCTACTTCAGGATAGGCAGAACATGGACTACTGGTGGTTGGGGCAGTGCAAGTGCAAAGATGTGGGTGGCTTGAATGTTGAATGTTACCTCGTGTGGGTAGTCAGGTCCGGTTCTGCAAGGAGGAAGGTAGAGTCATCTGTCGTGGTGCATCAGGATGCATTGTGGACCGGGTGTCCTGGGGATCACGCGTGTGTGTTCTTTCAGCAAGGAATGGAGTGGATGCTGTTGAATTCCTGGAGAAGCCAGAAGGGCAAAGGCCGTGGCCCGTGCCTCGGACGCCTCCGGACAGGCTCCAGACAGGCTTGGATCCTTGTGAAGGGATCCTTAGGGAAGGGGCCGGCGTTCGCCTGCCGGCGCGTGATTGGCCTGATGAGATGGAGGCTGGCCAATGGGGATGGGCGCTTCGGTCAGGTGGACGCTGGTGAGGTAGTGAGTGTGCCGGTGGCCATCTTGGAACTGTACACCAGTGTTAGGCAGAAACCTGTGTAGTTCCCTTAGGGACCACTGCAAAATGTTTAATACCACAGGAGTAAGCTGTAAACCCAATTGGTAGCAGTCTGTACCACCCAGATTTACCTGGTAGCTGTGGCTGAGCAGTCAGACATCCCTCAAGAAGAGTTAGGCAGTATATAGAGTATACACAATAGGGGCAAAAATACATTAGAACAAGCAAACACTGACCAGAGCTTTGGTATAAAAGTATATAATTATTTATTTAAAAAAACACACTTATGAAAATACACTGGCACTAATATATCAAGCAAGTTCAAACACAGTCACTATAAGTATATACACCTCCCTAGTTAATTATTCGACAAGTCTAGGTTAAGACACCACTTATTTAGCAAAACAGAGGTGAGCGTGTAACCGTAGATGGCAATCCAATAATTTGTTTAAAAAGGGAGAGAAAAGGCAGAGTGGGAAAATAACACAGTACCAACACTTTTAAGAAACCACAGCAAGTCAAGAAAGGCAGGGTCTACTGTAGAGCGAAAGGTTCATAGGTCAGTCCCACTCTTGGAGAGAGCAAGGTGGAATGTGCCCAAGATCACACAGTGGAAATGCACTCAAAGTCTTTGCAGAAAAGTCAAAAAGAGGTTGGATCAGTTCAGAAAGGCAAAGTTAGCAGGTCCAAGGTCACCCCAGTAGGAAGGTCAAGGATTTACGGCACACCTTGGACAATCAGTTGCAAGGGAGACCAGATGGGACACAGTACCTGAAATGGTGAGAAAGCTCCAGCGGTGGCAGTTGTCCTGGCAGTGGGTGCAAGTCATGGCTTCAACCAGGGGAAGAGATGATCTCGACGAGGAAGAAAGCTGGAGGTCGTTGCACTGCCAGGGTAGAAACCAGCCGCGGAGTTCCCGATTAAAAGGTACCACCCGTTTAATTGCGGTAGTGGTGAAGCGTGGCTATCCGGGGTGCTTGGCACAGGTGATTCGACCATGAGACGTTCCAGGAAGGCGAAAAAGGCGAACTGGTTGGTCCACCAGCTCAGAAGGAAGAAGAATCTCATGGAAGAAGATCTCCTCTGTCGTCGGGGAAGTGGTGAGTTTGTACAGCAGGGCTCCACCGGTGGTGTCATCGTTGTAGATGGCTCAGCTTCTCCCCTCTTCGGATTCTTTAGGTCCTGTGGCGACTTCTGAAGTTCCAGTCCCCAAAGCCCTGCTTTTATGCAGAAAAAACCCCCATTCAACAGCCTAACTGTCACTCAAACATGCTAAGTGGTGAGCCGGGCGGCTCACCACTGGGCCAATCACACAAGAGTGCGACTTGAGTTGCCAAGGCAACTCAGTCCAGGGTGCCCAATCCCCCTCCCACACATCCTGTAGACACCAGACAGAGTGGCACCATTTGGAGGGCTTCTGTGGAGAAGCCCAACAAAAAGTGGAACAAAGGGCTCGACTTGGGTTAGGGTTTCAGAGGCAAACACAAATGCCATTTTAAAACCGAGTTCTGGCAAAAAGACCCAACCGGGGAATAAATATTAAATAAATAACCCGGCGGTATCTTTAACATTGCACCAAAAAGTGGTACGTTTAAAATCAATGGGAAAATCCCATAGGAAATATTCTGGTGGAATATTTCATGTGGTATCCACTGCCACCAGCCAGAAACTCAACAAGGGGGGATTGGACAGTGCCCGCTTGGAAAACAGACCCAGGGGCAATCGAATTACCCCTACCAGTACTTCCACAATATGATGGTTTGTACTGGTTCTGTTCACAATTTGAGACTAGTAAAGCCAATGGTGACTTTACATGCCCTGGGAGACTGTAGTCAGTCCCAGGGTATGGAGTCTATGTTTGTGGGTGACTATGACACACCTGTGTTACTGCACTGAGGGTGCTGTGTAACACACATACCAAAAACACATGAAGCCCTATGGAGTAAAAGACCCCATAGACCATAAAACACATTCACAGTCAAAGGACATTCTCAAATCATGCGTAGAGTGGGAGAAAAATGCTCTCACTCTTAGCAGGAGAAAAAAATAAACCGCAGAAATCCAGAAAAACTGCAGGGGGACTCACTAGGTTTGGGAAATTAGCCTTAACAGAGAATTCTCCCTAACAAAGATGTTGTTAATTCGGTCAGTTCATGTCAATTTTATCAGAGAAATGGATGGCTAAATCTTCTTCAAGTTTTTGTGTAGGGATGTCACACTGTCAGTTTGTTACACAGTTCTCTTACCACTGAGAATATTCCCTTTGCAGTATTTAGTGTGTTATCAATTTTGTTCCCATAAAAGTGTTGCTTTGCTTTCATTATCTAATTTCTATTGGCTCGTTGGTTTTTGTTTAAATGCTCTCAACGATTCTGTCTCATTACTACGGTGCCATTTCCTTTGCAAGGTTCTTACCTTACGTTGGTTACTTTATGTGAGTGTCTGTGTTTTGTTTGCCATTGTGGGGCCAGTTTATTCATTAGTTGTCCCACATTAGGGTTTATTTTTTCCAGAGGTTAATCAGGGCTTGGATTATGATAATGGACAACAACCCTGGGAGGCATCTAAAAAATAAATTGAGAGACTCATGGCCTCATTACAAGTGAGACGGTAAGGGGTTAACGGTGCTGGTAAAGGTGCCGGTGCCGTTAACCCCGTACCACATCATTACGAGGTTCCCTCGCGGGACCAGCTCTGGACGTCTGGTCAGACCAGACGTCCTTTGCGCGTCCCGCGAGGGGACCAGCATGCTAACAACGTGCCTGTCATTAACGGGCCCGTTGTTAGCATGCTCCCCATTCCCATTGATACCTATGGGGGCTCGAATGGGAATGGGGATGGTCCGGGTCCGGGTTCCCTGAATGGGGAAATACCGGGCCCTCCAAAGTCGTAATGGCACGGTATTTCCCCATTCAGGGACCACGGACCCGGACCCGAGTTTGGAGGAAGCCATGCCCTTGGCTGCCTCCAAACTCGTAATGAGGCCCTGAGTCTTTACAATTGTGGTACCAGGCACTTGTGACTGAAGTCCTGTTAATCTGTCGAGATTACTTTAATGGTGTAAGGAATAGTGAGAGGGATTTTGTAATGATCTGTCCGTATGAATTTAATTGGAACTCCAGATTGTAGGTCCTGTGACCAGAAGAAAATTTGATCTAACGTCTGGTTGGCTATGTGAGTAGAGGGAGATTCGAACGGTGTGAGCCCAAAGTCGTGGAGTTATTCAATAAAATGCAGTGCTGATGCTTCAGTTCTAGATTCAGCCCATACATTGAAAACTCCTAGAACAACCAGTTTGTCATTGGACATAAAATGCCTCTTTAAGGGCTTCGGATAAGTCATCACTGAATTTAAGTTTCAGGTCAGGGGGTCAATATAGAAGCCCACAGTTTCCAATTCTGCATAAATAGTCATTATTTATAGTGGAAGTACTGGAATTGTAGTGCTAACTATATCCCAGTTTGATTTATAAATCACTGCTAGTCTGCCACCATGTTTCATATTATGTGATTTGCATAAGAATTTATATCCATTTGGGGTAAAGTCAGCCAGGATAACAGGGTTATCCTCCTGCACCCAGGTTTCTGTTAGCAGAAGTAGATCTAGATTCTGCTCTACTTTTAAATTGTGAATTAGAAATGTATTTATTATTTATTTATTGATTGATTGATTGATTGCTTGTTAGGCGCCTATACAGAAAATACATTCTGTTTCAAAGTGCCCACAGGGCAGCAGGGAGGGAACATGGGGTAACAGTACAATTATATACAAAAAATACAGAGGGTGAAGGGACGGCCAAACCTACTATGCCTTGTGAGTATTCAGAACATGCAAGTGCAGGAAGTAAGAGGGCAGTGGGGTAGGAGCTGAGGTGTACGTGCTTGAGGGTGAGCCACAGATGAAGTACTATGTGGCCAGGAGCCGTGTTGGGTGGAAAGTGCAACTCTCCAGTGCGGAGGGTGTGCCAAGGCAAGTGCTGAAGGAAGACAGATGCTGGAGAGATTGGGTGTGAATGGTCAGAGGCCCAGAGGATACATAAGGGTCCAAGACACCAATCACACCAACTGTGGGATTAGCAGGGGAAGGAAGAAGGGAAGGAGGAGGAAAAGAGGAGAGTCTTGAGGTGTTTTTCAGAACTTCAAAAGGTCCTGCTCAAAAGGCAGTAGGAAGGGGAGGCTGCTCCAGAGGAGGGAACCAGCTGAGGAAACCGAGCAGCCTCCTGCTCTCTGTTTAGCGAACAGTTTTACATACAGAGAGTTGGTGCCAGAGGAGCGTAGAGGTCTAGAAGGAGAGTATTTGGTAAGAGACAGTTACAGATAGTGTGGCCCCCGGCCCAGACAGCCTTGTGGATGATGCAGAGGGATTTGAATTTGATCTGTGACGCAACTGGGAGCCAGCGGAGGCTTTTTAGGGCATGACAGATGTGGTCCCTGGGCTTATGGCCAAGGATAAAGTGTGCATCTCTATACTGGATTAGCTGAAGAGGTTGCAGAGTGGAAGCAGGTAGGTGGAGGGGTAGATTCAGGAGGAGGCTGTTGCAATACTCTATCCTAGAGAGAACCAGGGCTCGGGAAACATTGCGCTTCTGGGGGAAAGTGAGAAATGGGAGAATTCCTTTGAGAAAGAAGACTTGGAAGTCGACTTCTTGGCAATGTCCTGTGTGTGAGGGAGGAAGGATACAGAGGAGCCAAATATGACTCCAAGGTTTCTGGATTCTGTAGAAGCAGGTGGAGAGCCCAATGAGGGAGGAGAGAGAGCAGGGAAGGAGGAGGGAGTATGGGTCCTAACCAGAAGGATCTCAGTTTTGCTGGCATTGAGGCAGAGATCATTGGAAGAGCACCAAGCCAGGATGCAATACAGTCAGTCAGGGACGAAGGAAAGTGCGAGTAAGTTAGCAGGAAGTCTGAAAAATAGTTCAGTGTCATCTGTATAACACTGGAAGTTGAGGGAGAAGGAGGAGATTAGGCATGTCAGCTGTGCAAGGTAGATGTTAAAGAGCCAGGGAGAGAGGATAGATCCATGCGGCACACCACAGGTGGAGAAGGAAGTAGGAGCAGAGAAGGTGCCCAGGATGACATGGGAGGAGCGGTCAGTTAGGAAAGAAGTCAGCCATTCCAGTGCCCATTCTGAGGATCCAAGGGTGTCGTGGAGCCTTTGCATGAGGATGGAATGGTTGACAGTGTCAAAGGCAGAAGAGAGATCAAGAAGAATGAGGACAGCTGGAGAGTTGGAGTCCAGGAATGCAAGCAGTGTTACGGGTGTTCAGAAGAGCAGTTTCCGTGCCTCTGTATGCTCGGAATCCAGATTGATGATCATGGAGACCACTAACAAGTGCAGTGTGCAAGTTGATTTGGGGCAAGTTCCACTTCTCCAGCAGTTTCCCCAGGAACAGGGTGATTGAAATAGGGTGGTAGTTGGATGGACATGTAGGGTCTGCTAAAGGATTTCTCAATAGTGGGCACACAATGGAGTGCTTGAGAGATGAAGGGAAAGAGCCAGTGGCAAAAGATTGGTTGCAGAAATCAGTGAGAATGGGGGCAAGAGTGCCAATGTTGTCCTTCAAAGTTTGGGATGAGGGCAGAATTATTTAGAGTTGTTCAGTCTATGCGAAACTGTTGGCGATCCTATTGGTTCAGTATTTGGGATTGTTTAATTGTTAGCTTTAGCTATAGGATGTCAGGCTGCATTTAGATTCCTATTCTGATGCTGATCAGAATGATTAGAAACTGGAAGAAAAACAACAAATGGAGATGCATTTTTGTTGCGCCCAACTTAATGTTTATTTTTTCCTTAGTTGTGAAAGTTCATACCATAAGTATATGCCCTTGATTGGGATTTGGTATATCATACAAAATTGCAGTTTAAATTTCTCATGCAAACTTGCAGTATGTAGTTTAAACCTCAACACATGTTTCTCGGTCAAAAGATGTCGAGGGTTCCTCCGGAGGGGTCAGTCTTAATTTTGACTTAATAAATCAGTAATATAGGTTTAGCGTTTGATTTAAAAACAGCTTATTGTGAGAAATATGGTATTACGGGGTTGCGTTTACTTCCTAGAGGTCGTACTTAATACAGCGTGTTATTTTGTCCTTAAAATTGCTTGTAAAGAACTCGAAAGGTGTTTGTAAACGCTGCGGCATGATAACAGGGGGGGTAAGCCTACCGGCACCGTTGTTAACGGACCGGCACAGGGTCAGACCTGCCGAGCAAGATGGCACCCGCTTCCGTGTCCCCATTCCCATGGAAAATTGCCGGCGCCTGACTACCCGCCCACCGGACCTAGAATAGCCTGGTGGCACCGGGAAGTCAGGCGCCGGTAATTCTTTACGGGTCTGGCGGCTATTTACCAGTTTTACTAGCACGGTTCCCGCCAGACCCTTAATGAGGCCCAGTATCTGTCTGATTCTAAATTGTAATCTGAGGAGAAATTGGATAAAATAGTTTGGATGGGTTCACTACTTTTACTACTATGTAATGTCTCTTGCCTGGAGAAATGCCGCTCCGCGTACTACCCACGGATGGGCGCAGACCAGTTTGCCTTAAGTGTGCCTTCCATGCTCCCGCTGCGCAGAAGCTTCATGTGCCATATTTATGCGTGGCAAGGGTAGAGCACGAGAGAGGACTATGTCCAATATACATCTGCCATAGTGATTGAAACAGGGCAGAAGGTTTGGTAATCTATAGTTAATTTTGATGAAAAGTTTAATGAGTGAGCAGGGAGAAATCACAGACTGAAGAATATTTATCAATGTACAAATACAACCTGAAAACATTAAATCCTGAAGGCATTAGCCTAAAAAATACTATTCAAATATATATGTTCAGCAGTTTATAATCGGGTTTGATCAAGAGTAACGAAGCTAATGAGGTCAGTAATATGCAATCAAGTGCTGGATTACTCATTTTCAGAATTGTATAATTGCACTTCTGGTATCCTCAGGCAGTCCCATCAATGATACTTTCGAACAGTCATTAATCCTTCGAGTGGTAGAAATGATCCTGCAGTGATCAGTAAAGTCTATTGTTGAGACTTTGGAACAGGAGGCATGGACTCTTCTGGGACAGTGGGAAAGACGGCTTTCACCTGGATGCATCTAGGGGGCACATTTTTCGACCTTTATGAAAGAGTGACCTGTACAGATCCCGCTCTCAAGTACAAGTATATCAGATGCCATAGCATGATTTTCTATACCTCATTTCCGTTTTCGTAAAATGTTGCAATTAGGTTTAAAGTTTCAAACACTGCCCAGCTCTTCCAACCATGTTTCAACAGTCTATTATTTCAGTTTCTAATGTGATACCTTCTACTTCCGAAACAACAGATGGCTTGAGTGATCTCTGCTATAAAGTCGTTCAGACTGGTTTGATGGCTTTGGATTTTAATTAATTTCCCATCTGAAACAGGACTTATCAGTGTCATGAAATGAGCTCGTGGAGCATGCAATGCAAAGTCGGTTACTCTTTATTTTCTAAGAAGTGTGGGTCAATGGATTTCTATGTTTTTCTGCGTGGGTACTGTGACACATTGTATTGTTTATGCCGGGACACTATTCTACACAATCTAGAAATAAGGATGTATTGAGCATTTGATGACCAGATGCAGACCCTAACAATATTATGTGGTGGGAAAGAAGGAACATGGAGCAACATCATGGCTTATCACACAGAGGGGCTGATTTAGAATAGGGCGCAGTAAACTAAAATGGTGCCCAATCTGGCACTTCAATGGCTGCAGTATCATGTGTAAATGAGTGTCCGATCATCCCCACACCGGGTATTGGCATCTCTGGGAAAGGAAGGCACTCTGGAGCAAAGTAGGACACTCAGACTGGTTTTCAAAAGACATCAAGTTTTATTTTCTTCCAGGCAGGACACATCATACAGCTTCCACAACATCTTTGAGACTCTGCTACAATTCTGAGCATTTCCTGTCTTATATACACTCTAGGGAGGTGAGGCGATGGCCTGATCAAAAGTACAACCCCTTTCCTGCCTGTGATTCGTTAGCCTATCTGTCACTCCGAACTAGTCTACACAGGTTTTACTCACTCATTCTCCCCACCAGTGCCCTCTGTATGAACATTCATAAAAAGTTGTCCAGTGGTGTCATCATGACTCACAGAAATCCACTATTTTAGGAATTGACTGACCACGCCTGACCTATCACAAAATGGTGGATCACCTTAATTCTGGTCATATTTTGATACTTGCTCAGATTTGAATCTAGTTTTTTTGTAAAATATAATTAGCATATACTACTTAACAAACCTTCTATCACACAGGGCATTCTGACCTCATAAAATAGATCGTCCTTTTAAAGCGCTCTCTGTAAAGCACTATAATTCTAATTTCTGCAACATTTAGAGTCATTAATCAACCCAATAAGTTATGAACATTTGGTTTAAGGTGGAGGGGGTCTATCTCCACCACATTCAGTTTGAGGAGGGCTATAACCAACTTCTGTACAAATTAAGTGTGCTTTTTACCAAAGAATGCCACTCATGCTGTGAAAAGTAATGGTTGCACTGCACCCTGACATTGCCATGGCAACTGACACTTTCTCGGAACATACTCATAGTATTGCACTCCATTATTAGTATGGGATATTAAATGTCACTTACCACACCAATAAACCAAAACTATTGCATTGAACTACAGATTTCGAGGAATAGCATGTCAGGAGGGGGACACAGCCTGTAGGTGTTGCTTAGATATATGCCCACTCATTTACTGTCCATGGCATGCTAATTCCTATGGTCATTCCCACCCAGTTCCTGCCCCTCCCATCCAAAGCACCTCCTCATGGGATCTCTCTGAGCTGCTTTAATCAAGCCTTACCATCAAACGTTGCACTTTAAGAGCCTGCCAGTGTTTTCTCAAAGCAGTCTTCTAAGAGTTAATGACTTAATTGGAGTTATAAACATGCTACTTGTGTAATAAAAAATGTCAAACAGGTCTACTTTCAGCCACTCCTTTTATAAGCACACTGTGTGTCCTTCACTGAAGGCCTGTTATAAACACGCATTGGCAAAGCCAAAAGTTTTGGCTTTTGTATAAGTATTAGTTATTTGCATGGGGATGCAATTAGATGTCCAGGTACTCAGACAATTTTGCTCTACTACCACTGATAGCTAGTTTATCTCACTATAACATTCTCTGGCAAGTACCTTTCCCATCCCTACTCAAAAGCCTACACAAAAGCTTGAATTGTTGGCATTGCCAATGCTTGTTACTATGTGGAGTGCAGAATTTCCTGGGCGCTAGCTGTAACAGCAGAATGTGCTAAACGGGTGGCGCAGTTGCAGTTGTCATACTTGTATTATTGCAATTCTACAGATAAACATCAGGCCCGGGAAGAGCAGGGCGGGTAGGAGCACTCCAACCCCTTTTCTTCCATTATTAGAGAAATGAAACAGCAGGATGTTCTTGGTTGTTGTCATGTTTAATACATTTCTACAAATTCACTAAGCAGTGAGGACGTGGAAGGGGTGGCATTTTGTCACTGGATTGTATACCCCATCTCTGTATTCTGTAAACTCTGGGTACAGTGCTTGTGTTATTTTTTGTATCCTTTCCCTGTTCTTCCTCACTTCTCCCCCTACCTATGCGCAGGGCTACTTCGGTGCAACACCTACAATGAGGAACATTGTCTCTTTTCACGATGCTTCCCCATTGCTTGTACTGCCAAAGTGTCCCCTACACCCACCTTTTAACTAGGTACATCAGAAGACCACTGCACACGTTGTCGCAATTGGACAGATTGCATGTGCGGTGCTGAACACCTCTCCACGCTGCACTCAAAATCCTCCCCGAATCAGGTTATGGATGTACTTAGGTAAACTATTAGCTCCTCTGATTTCCTCATATTCTTTAAAACCAAAAGTCCCCACCGAATAATGTTTTAATATTCACCACAAAATGGCGTTGATAGATAGCATTATAAGGATGTGCTGCTGTCTCTCTTGTTTCTTATGATAACAGGGAGGTTTTTCAAATGAAAGATTCTCAGGATCTATCTACAATGTAAGTTATTTGAAGCACAGAAATGGAATTTATATTTGAAAAGTGTTGAAAGAAAAGCTGTATTGGACAAGCAGTGCAACAAGTTCCCAATCAAACTCAGGCATGTAAAATAGCTAAAATGGTGTGCAGTGCACACATAACTCATTAGCTGTGGATAGTCATTGTCTTCCTCTTGCTGCCCGCTTATTGAAGGACAAGGGGGCATGACGTGAATAATATTATTCCTCGAAGAGTTATCAACTTCTTCAAGGATCGGATTATCCTTTGGTGCCATTGTGAGAGTATTAGGGTATCAATGAATATAGCCCTACTATGGTTATCAGTGCATAACGTTATCATCATCATACAAACAGATCACTTATCCCACCTCTGTTCACTACATATCCTTTGGGACCCGCTTGATCATTGAGTCCGCTTGATCAGTGAGTCCGTGCTACCTTGACAACAGCATGAATTAGGCCCATTGCAGCAGCCTCCTCCTCCTTGTTGTATTTCCACAAGTGTCACAACATGTTTAGGCCACTCAATAGTACTGTTCTTTATCCCAAGCATTCTACATCTAGAAGCTCCTGCATAGCAGAAAAGCAAAGAAATTGCCAATAAGCTTGTATACTAGCATGTTTACTAGTTAAAAGAAAACAAAATGTCACCTTTGCACTATAAGTGCTGGGGTTTTATAAGGCACATGTTGTAAGTGATTTCAATCTGGCACACACCCAAATTTCGCCCAGCATGTAGCGCACAACTGAAACCCTTATTAATTTTTATCTATAAGTTCAATATTCTGAACAATATACCACTCTTATCACACCCTTCTCCTGAGAGTCCCCCCGGTCACACTGAACCAGGAATCAGGCTAGTTTGCAAAGGTAAATATTTATTTATGTATTTAAAATTTCATCACAATATATTTTAATAGGTAAACAACAATCACCAATGGGGTGACAGAACACAGAATAATATCTTTAATACACTATGAATCAAGTAATGAGCACCAAAAACATATGCAGCACAGAAAAGAATACTTTTATGTTGGTTTAGGCGGATGGCACTATGGTTAGAGGTTACCCCTGCAACACCCCTCAAACCTCCAGTAAGCAATTAAATAGATGTGAGGAGAGAGTAGGTATTCAGGAATAGCACAAATCAAACAGAATATCAGTCCCACCTTCCCCCTTCAAACACAAGATAAAACGGAATTGACTTTTCAGCTGTCAGGATGGCTTTTAAATTGTCTTAGAAATTGACTGGGCAAGAACACCAATGTGATCAAAAATACTTAAATTGGTATAAATTCCTATGGGAGCCACTTTGAACAGTTGCACACAGTCAAGAACAATGATTTAGTCCATAGAAAGCATTTGAAATCCAAGTAAGAAACAATTTAAAGCTATTTCACACGTGTAAAACCTTTCAAATTTTAAAATCGCGGCAAACTTTTCCTTGCGTTTTTTTTGCCATAATGGGAGAATCACACTGGAGAGAATCTATGGATAGCTATGGATGTAAGGTACAAGTAGGAGTTGAAATTTTGTTTCTATCCTAAAAACTGAGTGACTTACTGAGGTTTTAGGAAAGGTCGTTTTTGGAAAATAGGCGTGGGAATGGAAAACAGAAATGCACTTTGAAAAGACAGATGGGTTGATTACAATAGATTATAACTATAAAAAAGAGAATGCCACAGAAGGATCTTACGTGATCAGCGTAACCCGCTTGCTGTGGATACTCTACTTCTTCAGATTTGAAAAGAAATCAGCGCAAAAATAGTTCGAGCAAGACGATGGTTCTGAATAAGAGATGGGATAGGTTTGGAATAGGGATCATACAATGCAAAGATATTACGGGTCATTGTTCTTCCTATTAATACTCACAGAATAATTTATTAAATTGGACCATCAGTTCTGGTCATGGATTGGGCAGGTCTACCGGCAAACAGGCACCTCTGGAGGGATTTTGGTCAGCGGCGCGATTCTGGTCAAGTTGGGACTGCACCTCAGACTGGATTTGGAAAGCCCCTTCTGGTGACTGGAAGCAGTGGATAGCCGGATACAAGTTTTCAGTGGGCAAGCCTAGTGGTAGCCAGCCAAGATGAATTAAAATTAAATCCCTTCAGGTTTGGGATTTCGGCAATTGGGTCAGGCTAGCAATAATTTTGCAATGCTAGAGTCTGGATTCTGGAATGAAATCTGGGTCTTTCAAAGATTTCCTGAGTCAGCTACAAATGAAAAGTTCAGGAATAAGGTGCTGCGCAGAAATCTGGATGAGTTCTGGAAGCAGGGTGTTCTGGAAGCAGTGTGTAGTCTTGAGTCTAGAGTTGAGTTGAGTTCAGTGTAGAGTCCTTCCTATATTTATTCATTATACATTTAATGGCATGGGCAGAACTTCAGAACACACCTCCTTATCTGTGACTGGCTACAGGCGTGTGCTTCGTTTGGTTGGCAGCTTAAACAGAGCTGTCATCTTATGACAGGATTTTGGAACTCCCACCTCGATTTTTACTCAAGACATACTTTTGCAAAAATGTACATTTGTTCCATTATGTACCCTCAAAATATTAGACACATATTTTTCACATTTGATTGTCTACATTTACATCCAATGTCCATATTTGTGAGAGCTGTATTGGTCATTTTATGGATTCTCATCAAGTTTACCCAGAACACTTTGGGTTCATTATTTCTAATTCGATACACCTCTGGGTGCTGATCAGTGGATCGTGTACATACATTTTTAAGCTTTCAACATTAATAGTTTTGCCACAATCTCTGTTTTACTGTATCTTTCGTTCCTTATATAGTAAAAACTCCTACCACCTCTTCAACTGTCTAGCATGAGTTCAAACTTATACATTTGTATTTTTCACCTGTTTACTTATTTTGGCTGTCATGATCAATGTCATAAAGTTCTTAGGCAAAAACCAGTAATTTCCATTGAAGATCCAGTCCAGGTTTTTCTTTCTATTGCTTCCCAAAGTGAACAGATGGCCGGTCCTTTGAAGTTCACTGAGAACCTCCCCCACTTCCTACTCCTCCTGGCAGAGGCCAATTCTCAGCATGTCCTTTGTTCTTTGATTAGTCAGCAGACAAATGTCCAATGCAAGTCCTTTGAGTGGCTTGCTGGGATTATGCGTGACCCATGAACAGTCATTAGTCTTCCTGTTCTCAAGGAAGTGTCAACAGGAGATGTCATTTTTCCCAGGGCAGGCCCTGTCAGATCAGGGTTCACATGTGGATTGGCTTCAGACTGGGTTCTGTGACATTAAAATATTTTCAGTTCACATATAAAATATAAGTACAGAGTATAAAGGATTGAACCATTTTAAAAGAATTAGCCCTTCACCAACATACTTGAAATGGTGGATTTTGCAACTTTTCAGTACAAAGAAATACATTTAAGCTAAGTTTTACAGGCAATTTCTTTTGGCAGCTGTCAGGCTGTGATGCCTGGACTCCTTTGACTGCCTTGTGGATCCATTATTCCAGCAGACTCTCCTTTCAATAATTCACTGGGGAAAATAACTGAATTTAGCACCAAAACAGCACTTTGAAGGTTGCCCTTGATTAGGAAACTGTATTTAGGGGCATTTTTGGATTTTAGCCATTCTGTGGGCTTGTTTCCAGTGACAGATGACAGATAACAGATGATAGGTGACAGCAGTGATGCCTGATTTTACACTACTTTGCTGGTGTATTTGGCAGGGCGGGCAGCCCACTGATGGGTTATGAACTCTGCGCAATTTTGCAAACTTAGTGTGCACAGGCGTTATTGCCTCCATTCTTGGCAATTTCCTTGCACCATTGGCAAAGGGGTGCAGTGTGGCACAGTGGCGTGGATAAAAATACTCCACATACCCCCCCAGACTCCATCATGACCTCTGGTTATGGGGGGAGTTGGGCATGTGGAATTATTTTTCTTCTGGTCCATGTTAAAAATCCGGTTTCTTCTCCCTTCAGCGATAGATGCGACACACTCTCCTTGCTGGTTCTGGTTGGGAGTATGGAGTGGCACTGCAGGCTCCTTGGGTCTTTCCTCCCGGTCCCCGAGTGGTCCTCTTTGGTTATTACATGATCCTTAGTTCCAGTGAGAATAATTTAACAAAGCATGGTTATAGAAATTTCCCCACTACTACTCCCTGAGGGATGTAGTGGGGCAGATGCATGCATTGAACTACAATATTCAATATTCCCCGCCTATGTTTAATTATGGTCTTAACACTCTTCTTAGACATACACAGTGAACATTTAGCAATTCTTTTATGTTTTCGGATTTTCCCCCTGTGGGTTTCCGGTTGGCTCCTCTATTTGCCGCAAAGTATGCCTGGGATGGCAACTCTTCAGCTAGTTTATGTGGACCCACTTGTCTTCCCCCTCTGTAAAACTGCCCTTGGGGATGCGGATTCTGTAGGTGACTGGTGAGATTCTGTCCACAATTTCAAAAGGACCCCGCCAACTTGGGAGGAATTTGGGCTCTTTGGCTTGGTTCCTTTGGAAATTGTACAAGTAGACCCGGTCTCCTACTTGATGTTCCTTTTTAGTTGTCTTAAGGTCATAGTTGGTCTTCATACTGTCTGCATATCTTTTTAGATTTCGCTGAGCATAGGCAAAAGCATGTTGAAGTTGTTTTCTCAGACTCTCAACATACTCATGAGTTGTGGAGGCATTGATCAATGTCTGCTCTTGAGTTCTGTAGAGCAGATGCTGGGGTAGCACCATCCTTCGTCCAGTCATCAGTTCAAATGGAGACATTTTTCTTACAGAAGAAGGGGTAGATCTGATGGCCATCAGGACAAGGGGTAATCGAATGTCCCAACTTGGCCCAGAATCTGCCACAAACATTTTTTAATATGCTCACAATAGTTTTATTGCACCTCTCCACTCCACCTCTAGAGGGTCCGGTAGGCAATGTGTAGTTTCCTTTTGACCCCACGTATCTCCCACATCTTTGGCATCACTTCAATAGTGAAGTGGCTACCTCGGTCTGACTCAATCCTTTGGGGTAGTCCAAAACACGAGAAAATGTGATTGATCATCAGGGCAGCTGCTGTTTCTGCCTTGCAATTTGGGGCCGGGATACATTCCACCCATTTAGTAAACAAGCATGTTACGGTCAACATGTACTTGTTCCCCCTAGAGGAGCGAATCACAGGCCCGATAAAATCGACTTGCAAATCTGACCAAGGCAGTGTCATCCCCCTCTTTTGGAGGGGAGCACATTGTGTGAGTGATGTTGGCTGAAATTGTGCACACACACATGTCCAAGTGTACTGCTGCCCCCGAAGGTAAAGGCCAGCTTGTATTGGTTCCCCTTACTGACAGGTACTGTCCAGTACCCATTGGTCAGGTCAATTGCAGTAAATACCTTTGACCCCTGGATCTGGGCCAGCCCTTGGTCAATGTAGGGAAGAGGCCCTCGGGAAGTGTGGACCCGTTTGTTGAGCTCCCTTAGGTCAGCACAGAGTCTCCACTGGCCGTTTGGTTTCAAAATCCCCAGCACCTGCTTATTGAAGGTGCTGTGGACTGGACAAATTATCCCCCGGGACTCAAGATTCTTAATTATTTCAGTAAGGGCCTCCGTTGATGCGAGAGGCAAGCGATATTGCTTCACAAACACTGGTCCGTGGGAATTGTTGTTGTGTGGATGTCGGTGCGAACACAGTCATATGAGGCCACCGCAAAGAGATCTTGAAAATCTAAGAAAACGTGTTTTAATTTTTGCTTTTGCTGTAGAGTCTCACAGGCATCAGCTAGGTTGACTCTCTCTTCAACCATCTGCCTGAAATCCGGAAAGACTTCTGGTTTCGCTATCTCAGCAGCCTCCTCCAGCTGGGTAGAGAAGTCCCTGTTCAAAGTATTTACTTGGACTGAGGGCTCAGGTTGGGAAGGCAGTCCCGGTGGACTTGAAAGATCACCTCATCCCTCTTGAAGTCACAGGTCACATCTTCCTTACCATAAGGGCAAGAAGAGTACAACAGGAAGTTTCCCCCCATGCTGGGTGAAGATCCTGTCTGGTGTTGTATCATTGTCGCTATCACTGTCAAAACAGTCCTTGGGGATTTGTCCTAACAGTTTGTTACCTAAATCTATGGATACATGTCAGTCATCAACCACCATTCCAATAATGGTGCCTGTGCCGGAGTGATACTCCTAAGGTCTCTGTTACCCACCTCTATTGGAATGGTGTTGTGTTCTGTGTTAACTAGTGGTGTTGGGTTTAACCCCAACCCTTGCTGTTGGAAATGGGCATTGAGGTGAACATATGCATCAGGATTTTTCAGTGTCTGTCCTCTTTTAATTTTTACTTCAAGTGAGAATTGTTGGGTCCGTTCTGGGATGGTGACTTCCTCTCCAATCTGAATTTGAACTGAGCTGACCAAAATACTTTCTCTGGGTCATCAAAGTCCATGGGATTAACCGCTAATCAGGACCAGGCTTTGAAGTTTATTAGGCAGACCTTCCAGGATTTTGCGGCATGAAATGGCAAATTTTGCGGCAAGAAATTGCAAATTTTGCAGCCCAAACCTTTTGCAGGACATTTTGTATTATCTGGAGGGTGTTAGATTGCCACATTGTAGGCAAGAGGCAGAATGCAAGGCTAAAAGCGAATCAGGGTGTTATTATTATGTATCTTTTGTATTAATTCAATAGGAAGAATCCCAGATGTCTCTGACTTGGCAGGACAGTTTTTCAATATTGCTGCGAATAGATTTGCACTTCAGCCAAACAACCCATAATTTACCTTTCACCACCAACCCACCCCCTTCCCTAGTTAACTGCTTGGTCACGGCAGCTTCCCCTCCAACCCTGCGGTGTCAGATCAGTCCCTCTAACGCAGGATGGATCTGACGCCGCAGGGTCCCTTTTTAGTTTTTTTTTGTTTTTGTTTTCAGTCCCCCAACTCCAATTTTGAGAAAGCAGGGATTAGGCATTGTTTAGGGCGCATAACAAAAACAGTAGGGCTCTTGCAAATGCTGCACTCCACAGTTGTTGCAGGAAAGCCCTGGGCTCTGTCATAGTGTCCCCTCGTTTGCATGCTGGCAATCCCCATAAAGCGATAAAGTGTGCTTCTCATATCATTTTCCCATTATTTACAATGCATTGGGACTAACAAAACTCTGAGTGACACTCGAGATAACTGCTACCCATGACCCGTGGCCATTTTGTAGTGCCCAGAAGGGGCTTTGGAAGAGTGCAAGGAGTCTCCTAGCCAGGACCACCCCAGCCCCCACCAACTGTGCAAGTAGCACCTGATGGCCTCACCCACTCTGTTGTAAGCCCTCTGATCCTCTTTGAAATGCAGCGGAGGGCCCCCGGCCCACTACCCCACAGACCAATGTTCTTCTAGTGTGCACTGACATCTCTACTGTGCAGTGGAGGGGTGATCACAATATATTGTTTTGCACAAAACTCTGATATACAGCGCACTATTAGCGCAGTGCTCATCTTCTTAAATCTGGCGGACACATTACACTTACTGGCACAAAATTGGTGACATCTTTATTAGAGACAGAAACATTATGCAGCTCTCTGATGCCTAACCCGGCTTAATCCCAGCTCAGCAAAAGCCATTAACATGAATAATGAATTAATATCTCAATAAGAGCTGTATTCGGCAGCATTATGAGTTTTAAGGAGAATTGCATGCAATAGACAAGTGTAGATCATAGAGATCAGGTCGTTTTTGGACCAGCACAGCCACAAGCTAATAATTGATGCTAAGAGCTGGAGTTGCTTTGCTAAACATTTGGAAAGTCTTTCTTTCATGCCTATTGCATTTTGTTTTCTTCAAAAATGTGCATTTTTTTGCAAAAACAGCAGTTTTTGCAGCATTTTGCGCAAAACGGCTGTTTTTGCGGCATTTTGCGGGATCGCAAAATCGCTATAAACTGGAGGGTCTGATTAGGTCCAAACTAATGGCAAAGCCATTGAGAATGCCACTGCCTAAATAAAATGCAGCAGGGACATCTCGCACGACCCAACAATTATGGACTATGCTCTTGTTGCCTATGGACATTTTGAGCATAAACCTGCTAGGCAGGAGATGTTTGGAATTGGGTGTTTCCATGTCATTTTCCCATTTGTCTAACAGTTTAAATGTGGGAATGGCTGGATCTTTTGGGAGTTTGCGGAACATAGCCTCGCTGATGAAGCTCTTACCGTTGTTCACATACGCTAAGGCGAGAACAGAGTCCTTCCCCTCATTTAACTGAATAGGGATGGACAACTGTTCTCCAATTTTCTGAATGTCGGCCAAGCTTTGAGCTGGTTTCTCATCGTTTTGGACTATAGGAGTGGGATTTTCTGATTGTGAGTTTGTATAGAATTTCAAAGTATTCCCTTCCAGTGTGGAATGCCACTTGAGACTGGAAGGAAGGTTGATTTTCAGAAATAGAGAGGACTTCCCTTCACCAGTTTGTTGTTCTACTGCAATTACTGTCACGTCTGGGATTTGGTTGTTTTGGAAATGGAATTCAATTTGGTCAGGTTTTTGTTCAACCATGTGGCATGTGCCATTTAAATTAACATGGTTGACACTCTGTTTTAATTTTATTGGTTGGCTAGTCTGGGTCCAGAGGACCTTGTTTACATAATCTATGAGGGGAGACAATCTACGCAGGATGTCATTCCCTAGTAAACATGGTGTGCCCTCTGGAGTCACAACTATGACCGGGTGCTTCACCTCGTGTCGCCCAATTTTAATGTCTAAATCCACAGTCCCCTTGACAGGAATTTCCTTCCCATCGAAGATCTGAAGTTGTCCAGGAAGGAGGGTGAGAGGGATTTGGTATTTCTCCCCACTTCCCGAATTCAGCTGATCAAAGGCCCTTTTTGACAGAAGGGTGGCTTGGGATCCAGTGTCCACCAGTGCCAAAAATGTACATTGACCCTGTATTTGGACCGGGGCATAAAATCTTCCCTTCTTTTCCTCAAGGGGGCAAAGATAATGCGCATTTATGGCCAATTGGTGGGTTAATTTCTTTGCTTTGGATTCTGACAGTGGGGTGATTTGGGCAGGATTATGTTTGGGATCTTGGGAACCTGTAAGAAAAAGGTGGCAATTGGATATGGGTGGAGTTTTGGGCTCCCTGGTTCTGATTCTGGGCTCCCCCTGCCCCATTTTTGGAGGCCGTCACCAGAACTGGTTTGAACAAGGTGATTTTCTTGCTGGTCATTCTGGAGTTTGATAATGGGCGGTCTTAACTCTGTCCCCACATCTACCCAGTCTTGATCAGGAACTCTTGGGACCCATTTTTATTTGGGGGGGGTTCCCCCATCCCTGAAGGAGAATATCCTTTTCCTAGAATACACTGAGGACCCCTCTCCTTCAAATTGGAAGATTCACACCTCCTCCACTAAATGGGTCTTTCTAGGCTTTTTATTTCTCCTACCCACCATCTGTTCCTTAGGTTGCAGACTTCCGGGGGCAGGAGATTCTGGTTCTGGTTCCTGGGTTTCCAGGGGCTTTTTTTACAAGTGGGGAAGGAAGCTTCCTCTAAGGCTTTACACCCAACTTCCCCCTCAGCTTCCTCCCTGGGAACTGGTGGGTTGTCAGGGTTCTCTCCCCGTCATTGCTCTGGGGCACCAGACCTTTGATTTGAGGAGTTCTGAGTCGCCATGGTCATTGGAGGGTTTTGCTGCACCCTCAACATGCGACCCAGATCCTGTGCCAAGTTCTGGACCTAGCGTTCCACTTGCGACACACGCTCTGGCTGGTACGGGGTCCTCTGGTCTAGCCTGGTTTGATCACGGGAAGAGTAACTGTCCCTTCTCCCATAAGACTCTTGGTTGGGATAGTTTTGGTACCCCTCCAACCTTGGCCTCCCCTCTCCCAGATTGGGTTGTCTGGGCTCAGGAAAGTGGGGAAAGAAAGAAGGGTTGTTTTGCGGGTTGAGGTTTAGCGGGTACCGGGGAAAGAAACTCAGCCTGGCATTTGGGGGATTACTGCCCTCCTGGGGAAAGTGAGGAGGGAAGTTTCCTGGGTTGGCAGCTGTCTGGTTGGATCCCCCCCCTCTTGGCTGGAGGAGTCCATACATAGCCCAGGATGGGTCTGTTGCCCTTGTAACAGGGGCTGATATAGTCAGGGGACTTAGGGGTTCCATTTGTGGGGTTACCTCCCTGACCCCCTGTTTGGGATTGGACGAGGGCCTTCGGGGTCTTTCGTTGGTAATATTCTGTGCAGGAAGGTTTTTACGCCCCCCCCCCCAATCTCCAGATCTAAAATGGGGGCATCCTTTACCTCTGCCACCTTAGCAGCAGCAGGGGTGTTGGCTGGTTTTGGGTTTTTATTAGCACTTTTACTCTCTGGTGGCTTCTGCACTTTGTAAATGCGGGTTGCTTGTTCATTGACCCAGTCTAGTGATCTTTTCTCATGAAAGTTCCTCACCAGCTGGGTCATAATGTATTTAGGGAGAGCATGAAAGAAGGTATTGACGAACTCCATGCTGTCTGTGCGCACCCTCCTGGTGGTCTGCGCAAAGGCACGTTTCAGCTCTTGGACAAATTCTTGTGGAGCCTGGTCTTCCCTACATTGCAGGTTGTAGGCTGCCTTGCGGGCCTCTTGAAGGTTTCTATGGATTGAAAAATGCTTTAAGATGGCCTCCCTATATGTGGACCATCTCAAGTGGTTCTGATCCTCCAGCCCCGCAAATTCAGGTGAAAATGTCCACTTGACATACTGAATACAACTTTGGCTGTCCTTCAGGTGGAAAGTCTCCAATCATTGCTCAAACAGATCAAGGTGCTCCCAAACTGAATATTTGGCATTTTTAGGGTAGGGTGTGATGACGCTGCTAATAGCCTTGATTTGCTTCAGGGAATCTTTCAGTAAGGCTCTCTTAACTTTGTTGGCCTTTTTAGTTTTGGTCACCCTTGTCCACTCATCCTCTGACTCAGAGGCACTGCTACCTGAGGTGGCTGTCTGATCCTCTAGGCTCTCCCTGATTCTGTGAGCTTGGGAATGGCTGGTAGATGTGGCGGCCTAGTGACTTGAGACCTGTGGTGCTCAGAAGTGTCTTCTGACTCTCCCTTGCTCCCAGGATTGGCTGGGTACCCCCGCCCCCCACTGTCCTAGCCGGGAAGAGGTTTTTAAGATGCTCTTTGTGGGCCTATTTTCATGGAATTCCCCACAAAGTTTGACTGACTGATCTCTTGGTAGGTGATATATCTGTGGATCCAGTTCTCTGACCCTCCCCTCACTGGAGTCTCCCTGATCAGAGAGGCTGGCCCTAATAGTTGGGAACCTGTACATAGATGCCCGCCCATCCACTTCTGGGAGGCGCTGACCTGTCAGTCCCATGCTTCCCATTGTGTTGAAGTCTGCCATCTCTGTGGCCCTTGGTTCGTATGAGCCAGTGGACATGAAGGTGGCAGAGTCCATGGAATTGAAGGGATTAAAGTCCTCATCTTTTTCAGCCCCTATTTCCTGATGATATGCCAGAATCTGACCTTTTTGCTCCTCTATTAAGGCCTTACTGGTCTCTGAGTTGTTCTTGCATGGCTATCTGTTTGTGGAGCCTGTCATTCTTTTCACAGAGATCCTCATTAACCCTCTGTGCTTCCTGCCTGAATTGGGAGTATTGGGCCAATGATTGCTGCAGGAGACTCACCTCCTGAGATTGGTCCTTACTGGTCTGATTATTCTTTGCCAGAGCATCCTCCACCCACCTGGTGTGCTCTAACAGCTTTCCATAATCAGTTTTGATTTCACCCAACTCCTGAAGGGCCAGGTGGTTTTCCTCTAACTTTGTTTTTAAATGGCTGACTTCCTGGCCTAAGGCGTCCCTCTCCTGACTTAGAGTGGCCCTCTGTGCAGCCAGGTCATCCCTCTGCTTTTTAAGTGCCCCAGCTTTCTGGCGCTCCTCATCAAACTCTGCTTGGGATTCTAGGTCTTTGATAATTAATTTATTATTTTCCTCTTTTAAGGATTCTGTGTGGCTCTGTAATGTGACTACCTGCTCTGTGCATGCTCTCTTAAAATGAAACTGTTGTGCCAGCTTTTGTTGACTGTTTTAAAGGGTCAAGCATTTCCTGACACTCTTTTTGCAGTGTCTGTACCTGGGCATCTTGTTCTGCATTCTTTTGCAGGGGCCAGCTCTTCTTGGAGTTTGGTGGCATACTGCCTAGCCTCTGTTTCAGATTCCTTGCTATCCTTTGCTCTGCAGAGTCCAGATTGCTCTGCATTTTCTGCAGTGCTTCCCCTTGACTCTTTGTGAAATCTACATAGTCTGCGTACTTTTCCTGTTTGACTCCTATGTGGAGGTACAGGTAACCCGCTATTTTGGCAATTTTGCATTGCTCCTCTTTTATTTTAGGGGTCATGTACAGTGCACTGAGTGCTTGATGTAATGGACCCCTATCCTGCCAGGTATTAAGGTTGATTTCTGTGACTTCTTGTTTTATTCCCTGCAGCCATACCTGTTCGTCCTATTCTAGCCATTCACCCCTGACAAACAATTTGTGCAGTGGGTGTTCCCTTGCAATATTGATTTCCACTGGGGTCGCCATTCTGGAAAAATTAATTTCCTTCTGGCTTATCTCAGAGTTACTTTACTTTTGCAAACAGGCCCAACTCCTTTGATTATTTATTTTGAGGGGTGCTTGCACAATGTAGCACAGTATGCTGACCCAACAAGGTGTATGTACCCCGTCACCTAGCCCACTGTGTTAGACTGTCATGAGTGGTATGTCTAATTCAGGATCCTGCGACGAGCCTCCAAGCTGTAAGTGATTTCAATCTGGCACACACCCAAGTCTCGCCCAGCATGTAGTGTGCAGTCTGAATGATATACCACTCATATCACACCCTTCTCCTGAGACCCCCCTGGACACACTGAACCAGGAATCAGGCTAGTGTGCAAAGGTACATATTTATTACCTATTAAAATATATTGTGATAACATTTTAAATACATAAACAACAATCATCAACGGGGTGACAGAACACAGAATAATATCTTTAATACACTTTGAATCAAGTAATGAGCACCAAAAACATATGCAGTACAGAAAATAATACTTTTGTGTTGGTTTAGAAAGATGGCACTATGGTTAGAGGTTCCCCCTGCAACACCCCTCAAACCCCCAATAGGCAATTAAATAGATGTGAGGAGAGAGCAGGTATTAAGGAATAGCACAAATCAAACAGAATATCAGTCCCACCTTCCCCCATCAAACACTAGAGAAAAACGGAATTTACTTTTCAGCTGTCAGCATGGCTTTTAATATATCTTAAAAATGGCCTGGGCAAAAACACCAAATGCGATCAAAAATACTTAAATTGTTATAAATTCCTATGGGAGCCGCTTTGAACAGTTGCACTCAGTCACAGACAATAATTTAGTCCAAAGAAAGCATTTGAAATCTCAAAGTCCAAGTAAGAAACAATTTAAAGCTATTTCACAGGTGTAAAACCTTTAAAATTGTAAAATCGCGGCAAACTTTTCCTTGCACGATTTTGGCTATAACCGGAGAATCGCACTGTTTTGCACTGTGGTTTTGGAATGCCACAGAAGGATCTTACAGTCACGTGATCAGCGTAATCCGCCTGCTGTGGATACTCTGCTTCTTCAGACGAGACAAGAAATCAGCGCACAAATAGTTCTAGCAAGTCGATGGTTCTGAATTTGAGATGGGATAGGTTTGAAATAGGGATCATACAATGCAAAGATATTATGGGTCACTGTTCTTCCTATTAATACTCACAGAATAATTTATTAAATTGGACCGTCAGTTCTGGTCATGTATTGGGCAGGTCCACCGGCAAATAGGCACCTTTGGAAGGATTTAGGTCATCGGCGTGGTTCTGGTCAAGTTGGGACTGCACCTCAGACTGGATTTGGAAAGCTCCTTCTGGTGACTGGATGCGGTGGATAGCCCGATATAAGTTTTTAGTGGTCAAGCCTAGTGGTAGCCAGCCAAGCTGAATTAAAATTAAATTCCTTCAGGTTTGGGATTTCTGCAATTGGGTCAGGCTACCAATAATTTTGCAATGCTACAGTCTGAATTCTGCAATGAAATATGGGTCTCTCAAAGAATTCTGGAGTCAGCTACAAATGAAAAGTTCAAGAATAAGGTGCTGCGCGGACATCTGGATGGGTTCTGGAAGCAGGGTGTTTTGGAAGCAGTGTGTAGTCTTGAGTCTAGAGTTGAGTTGAGTCCTTCCTATATTTATTCATTATACATTTTATGGCATGGGCAGAACTTCAGAACACACCTCCCTATCTCTGACTGGTTACAGGCGTATGCTTCATTTTGGTTGGCAGCTTAAACAGAGCTGTCATCTTACTCCCACCTAGATTTTTACACAAGACATACTTTTGCACAAATGTACATTTGTTCCATTATGTACCCTCACAAGATTAGACACATATCTTTCACATTTGATTGTCTACATTTACATTCAATGTCCATCTTTGTGAGAGCTCTATTAGTCATTTTATGGATTGTCATCAATTTTACCGAGAACAGTTTGGATTCATTATTTCTAATTCGATACACCTCTGGGCGTGGATCAGTGGATTGTGTACATACCATTTTTAAGCTTTCAACATTAATAGTTTTGCCGCAATCAGTGTTTTAGTGTATCTTTGGCTCCTTATATAGTAAAAACTCCTACCACCTCTTCAACTGTCTAGCATGAGTTCAGACTTATAAGTTTGTAATTTTCACCTTTCTACTTATTTTGGCTGTCATGTTAAATGTTATAAAGTTCTTAGGCAAAAACAAGATATTTCCATTCAAAATCCAGTCCAGGTTTTTCTTTCACTTGCTTCCCAAAGTGAGCAGATGGCCGATCCTTTGAAGTTCACTGAGAACCTCCCCCACTTCCTGCTCCTCCTGGCAGAGGCCAATTCTCAGCATGTCCTTGATTCTTTGATTAGTCAGCAGACAAATGTCAATGCAACTCCTTTGAGTGGCTTGCTGGGATTATGCGTGACCCATTAACAGTCATTAGTCTTCCTGTTCTCAAGGAAGTGTCAACAGGAGATGTCATTTTTCCCACGGCAGGCCCTGTCACATCAGAGTTCACATGTTGATTGGCTTCAGACTGGACTCTGTGACATTAACATCTTTTCAGTTCACATATAAAATATAAGTACAGAGTATAAAGGATTTAACAATTTTAATCGAATTAGCCCTTCACCAACATACTTTTGCCACTTTTCAGAACAAAGAAATACATTTAAGCTAAGTTTTACAGCCAATTTCTTTTGGCAGCTGTCAAGCTGTCAAGCTGTGATGCCTGGACTCCACTGACTGCCTTGTGGATCCATTATTCCATCACACTTCCCTTTAAATAATTCACTGGGGAAAATAACTGAATTTAGTGCCAAAACAGCACTTTGAAAGTTGCCCTTGATTAGGAAACTGTATTTAGGGGCATTTTCAGATGTTAGCCATTCTGTGGACGTGTTTCCAGTGCCTGCTTTTACACCACTTTGCCTGTGTTTTTGGCAGGGCGTGCAGCTTCATTGATGTGTTATGAACTCTGCACAATTTTGCAAACTTAGTGCGCACAGGGGCTATGCCTCCATTCTTGGCAATTTCCTTTCCACATTGGGAAACGGGTGCAGTGTGGCGCAGTGGCATGGATAAAAATGCTCCACAATGTCTTAATCCGCAATCACCTGTAAATGTGACCTCATTTTGATGGCAGCAAGGCAGAACAAGATGTATTTGATGATATTTTAAATTGCAGTTATTGCCAAATGACCATGCTAAAGACAAGTGACTACTGGAAATATCCAGGCTTATTGAAAAATTAAGATCTTTTAATATTTCGTTTTACTTATTTATTTTTTGAATTTGTAAAGCGCCAAGGGCATCAACGCTCTGTTGCAACCAGTTACACTTAATGCAGGGACATAGGGAAAAAAGACACAGCATACATACATACAAAGATCTCAGAAGTGCTCAGGGGCCAGTGAGAGTAGTTAGGCAAACAGCCATGTTTTCAGGGCTTTACGGGCAGCCCTGTAACATTTCTCCACTCTTATGGCGAGTGGGAGTATTTTCTGGTTATCAACAGCCACCGTAGTGAAGCTGGAGATTCCTCCTCTGGCTCGTTTGTATTTTGGGTTTGGCAAGGCAGTGAGAGTAGGCTGCCCTTATTGGTCTGGATGAATTGACTCTGTAGATTCTTTGTGATAAGTAGAGGGGAACAGAATGAGACAGGCATCTATGTGCGATAATGAGGGTTTTGAAGATAATCCTTTCTCGGATAGGGAGCCAATGGGCCTCTCTTCCTGCTGCAGAGATATGTTCTATTTTATGGATGTTCAGGGCAGAACGTAGGGCATTGTTTTGGATCACCTGCATCCTATTAATATTCTGCTTAGAGGTAGCTGTATATAAAGCTTTGCAGTAGTTGTGCTTGGATGCAATTATTGCTTGTGCAACGGTGAGGCAGTTGGTTGGTGTGAGGAATTGCCTGGCAGCGTTGATCAACTTGGACATGTATGCGGCCGAGTAAGCGATGGAATTATCTTGCCTTGTTAGCTAGAGGGTGGCATCCAGGTGGACTCCCAGAGTTTTCACTGTGGTGGATACAGGAATGAGTAGGCCATCTTTGTTGAAGAACATGTATTGAGCTTTGAGATTCTTTAGCACGGCTGGTGAGCCCTCCAGCAGAAGCTTGGTATTGTTATCATTTAGGTAAAGATAGTTAGTGGCCATCCATGCATGGATTGTCAGGTGCGTTTTGTTGAGAGATCTGGAATCTTCCTCGTAGATGCCTGACAGAAGGATGAGAATGTGTGTGTCATCGGCATAGTTGGTGCATGATATGCTGATGGAGTGGATGAGGTCGAAAAGTGACTTGGTGAAGACATTGTATAAGGTGGGGGAAAAGCAAGAACCTTGTGGGACCCCACAACCTATGGGTGTAGCAGGGGCGGTGGCTGCCTCTGCAAACACTCTCATGGATCTACCTTCAAAGAAAAAGGTGAACCAAGTGGTAGCATCCAAGGAGAAGTTGGCAGAGGCTTTGAGGTGGAGACAGATCCTTTGGTGGTCGACCAGGTCAAAGGCCATTGAGAGGTCCAGCAACATGAGGAATGCTGGTTTACCCTGAATTCTGAGATCATCCAGCTGTGTTTTTAAATCCAGTAAGGTTGATTCAGTGCCATCTCCTGGTGGGAAGCCTCTATTGGTGCATCCCTAAGATGTGATTAGATTATAGGAAGTTCTGTACTTGGATGTAAGCAGTCCTATCCAGAATCTTTAGGATGAAAGGGACTGTTGTTAGGGCACAGTAGTTACTGGGATCAGTGGGATCTAGCGTGGTTTATTGAAAGGAAGAGCTTAATGTAAATCTTGCTACACATTTAGATCAAGTTCTTTCATACTTAAAAATTCTCGTCTGATTGACTTTGCATTTCATGTGAATAGAGTTGTGTGTATGTGGTTTGTGTTTTGGTTAAATCTATAACCCAACCGTGGACATCAGCGTCTTTGGTTTACTTGCTAAATGCAAGAAAAAAACTTCATAGGGTGGACTGGAATAATTTGCATGTAGTTGTGAAGTGTCAGTGAATACTGGTCATTGAGTGAAAGCAGTTGGGAGGTATCATGTCCAAAAGTCATCAACACAAAATAGGAATACCTGCCTAGCGACTACGGAAATAGTCAAGTTGTTTAAATATTGAATTCCAACATGCATCAAGCCTAAAAGACGAAAATGTTCAGAACTGAAAGAGACAGTGTTAATGGCATGGGTTTAGGAACAGTTAAATTGAATAATACGTTAAACAAACCTATGCGATTTATAGGAAAATATATAATGATCACACCACTACTGTAGTAATTATAAAATGTGGGAAAAAAATATGTGTTTACAAAAACAAAAGCTGTGAAAATATGCTCTTAATACTTAGTGTAGATTAGAATTAGTGAGTCACTCACCACTAGCTAAAATGGGGCATTGGGGATACACTAGGGCTAACGAGTTAAATGAGGTAATAGAGGGGGAACCAGCATAAAAGGCAAAAAATGAGGAAAACCTGCAGCTGTGAATATGTAAAGAAAACCCATTGGTCAAAATATCATAGTGTTGACATTTAGGAGTCAACTTCAGGGGAATTTCAATGCAAAAAAAATGGTAAGTCGACATTCAGGCAAACTCACTTCTGCATTCTCAATTTGTGGAGGATTTGACTGTAGAATATGGAACCTCTTGGGAATGGCATGATGTAAAATGTTATAGTGTTTTAGGTTTACATGTCAGGCATCAGAATGTGTTTTCAATTACGAGATATGGTTCTAGCCAGAAAACAGCCCCAGAACTCTATTAGTTTATGGGCCAAACTTTTTAGGTCTTCAGGCAGCCCCTCATCCGGTGTCCAAAATGTCACAAAACTAATAGATGCCTTTTCATTTAGAAAGATACATTTGTACCATTTGTGCCTATATTATTTCTGTATGGACGAATGCACATATTTCAGTTTGTTTTGTGTCTATCGAATAATGTCTAGGGTTGCAAGGATTGAGGGGCCTCCAGGGCCCTCCAGGGAAAGCTGGCCCACAAGGAATTCCAGGTGTGGATGGAAATCAAGGCTCAAAAGGAGATCGGGGCTCACCAGCCCAAAAAGGAGACAAGGGAGATTGTGCAGGTTCAGGTAAGTGGAAGGTCATCTTTTGGCATGGTTGATATCTGGAGTTTTAAATATGAAGGTCCTTCAGGCAGGAATCAGGTTTCTTTATAAAGGAGGATTCTGCAGATAAAGAACTGTTTTGTCATTTGCAGGAAACATGATGCAGGGCACCATTGATCGGTTAGCATAGCAGAATGATGGTCTTTATATTATCATTATGTCAAAGGATCTTGTATCGGCCATAGTGAAGGTGATGGAAAGCCTATGAAACACGCCTAAAATTACCACCTGATAAAAACAGGCAGATTCCAAAGCAATCCAATATAAATGCCCCCCGCAATCATTTATTTGGGGAGGAATTTACGCCTTTCTACAAACATAGTGTAAAAGTTAAGATAAAATAAGATTTTGCCTATATTTTACTATTAACTTTTCCATTCTCACTATGTTTAGCTCACATCATGTTCATCAATTGCTGCACCTGCATGGGACATGGGCGGAATGGTTGCCTCAGTGAATAACACTTTTCACCTTTACCATATTGACTGGGGAGAGTTGATAGCTATTGAGAGTACATTCATCTGTCCCTAAACACTCTCCCCCCACTGGTGGAGTCCCTGATCACACCTTCTTTTGTGCCCTCCCCTGCATAAGGTATTTTGGGGTCCATATGTTAGTCACCCCCCTCAAAGTGCCTGCACTTCTTATGTGCTCATCCATGCTCCAGCTCATAAAGCAGCCCAGTGGAGTTACAATATACCCATCATATGATATAATTACAAGGGTATCAGGGGGATAAGTAGATTTTGAAGCTCGAGGGGTAAAGGGACGTTCCTTTACATAGATATCAGGTAGATCATCAGTTTCGGTGTGCTCATGTACAAGAGTTTCTACATTTATTACTATTTTCATTCCAACTGCTCCTAGGGCAGCCTTTTTGCAACCATTTATTGCTATTCTTAGGATGCAGAAGACCAGTAGTATCAGTAATAATATGGCCTTTTGTATCTTAGATGCATAAGTCAGCCAGGTGGGTAGCCAAGAGGACAAGCAGTTGAACCAGTCATCATTTTCATGCTCGTTCATCTCTTCCACCATTTTTGTGTGCAGAACTGTTAACATGGCTATGGCCTCTGAGAGGGTCTCATTCTCCTCATTTTGGGAGGGAAGGTATGTGTAGCAAGAAAGTCCAATTTGTTCACACACGCATCCTTCTATGGCTGTTATCAGATCAAAGACATACCTGTTTTGGAGAGTCACGAGACGGATCGCCCTCAGCTCTTCCTTTATGGCATTAAAGCATTTCAAGTTTGCTTTAATAGTTTGCAATAACTCTCATTTGATTATTTGTAATCACTTAGCATGTTTTCCTGCAATGTGGGAGCAAAGAAGTACGTAAAGAACACTGTTGGTCTATTGAATAATTTATGATCATCTGTTATGTCATCATAGGCCGCCATTGATATAGCAGAAAAATAGATTCCCCTCGTTCTGCATTTTATGGTAAGAGGCCTTTCATCACTTAAGTATGTATATCCATTGTGCACTTGCACTCCATATTTCTGCCTCTTTTCACTGCCATAATTTCTAAAACATAACCTTGACTCCTTCATTTTAGTTATATGGAGTGGTCCTTCTTCACCTTCCACATATGTCAAAAATGTGGCCGCTCATTTCCATACTTCATGGCATAACGTATCTGCATTTTTATTGCATCTATTGATGACATCACAAAGGCCTCTGCTATGCATCCCATTATTCCGTCAATCCATTCCCCCCAAGAAAATGCTTTTCCATTTATTTGTAATTATGGTTTGTTAAAACAATAATATATCGGCCCTCCCTGGGCATCTCTGCATCTTAATATTTCATGAGCCACTACCTGGACCACTCCTCTTTTCTGACGTCTCAAGCTATATTTCGGCATTTTACTAGGAGATACTATCAAACATGCTTTAACATCATTAATCATTTGTCCCTCCTATATATAGTTATCTACATATGGGAAATCTGCTCCTGTCACATCTTTTATAATGATCGATTGTCCTTCAAATTGTCCTGTTTCCAGGCACAGTGCAAGACGTAACAAGCAGTGTGCTTTGTGTTCTGGTACGTCTTGAGGTTTGTATACCCTGGAGGCTGTCATCGCGTATGGGATAAGGGAACAGAGAAACAGATCATGTCAGAATTCTCTCTCCCCACTCGGCTCTTGTGCACTAAAATAACCATGTGTTATTATTTATGGTGATAGAATCCGCCATATCGGCACTCAAAGACCTTGGGGGTCATTCCAAGTTGGGCAGTAGGGGATTAACGGCACCGGTAAGGATGAAGACCGTTAACCCCCTTTCGCCCTATTCCAAGGTCTCTTAGCGGGTCCCACCAGGAACGGCTGGTCTGACCAGCCGTTCTTAGTGGGACCCGTTAATGGACCTTGGAGCTAATAACGGGCCTGCAATTTGCGGGCCCGTTATTAGCGCCAGCCCCATTCCCATTTGGCCCTATGGGGGCTCAAATGGGAATGGGGAATGGTATTTGGCATGGGGACTTACTGGGTCCGCACAGGTCGGAATGTCGCGGTAAGTCCCCATTCCGCAGACCCGGACCCGTGTTTGGAGGCAGCATGGTGTTAATAGCACCATGCTGCCTCCAAACTCTGAATGACCCCCCTTGAATTATTTGGCACACATCTTTTCATTATTTTCATTTTTATTTGTGTGCCTAATATAGGGGATTGATTTGTTAACATTTAAAGTGTCATAGTGATGGTGGTGATATTCTTGTTCACAGGACTTGCCACACCATAAAGGACCACTTCAATAATTGCCATAAGAATAATAAAATAAAGGCTGCAAAATGTAAACATTTTTGCAATAAGCATTATAACTAATATGTCTACTTTCGGCAAATAACTTGGGGTATTAAGCCCTCTAAGCTATAGCAGTAAACAGCTAATGTGATGAATGATCACATTTTTTCTGCTTATCACAAAAGTCCTTGTTAATTCCTTAAAAAAAAGAAATGTTCAAAGAAAAAACAGTGGTACTATTGTAAGAAAAAAAATTGTTCAAAAATGAGATACGCCTATTATCAAGCAAAATCGTAAAGCTTATCGTCCAGGCTACTGGAATATTAATGTTATATTTGGTCTCCCCCAAGTGGTTGTGCCACTTTCCCAACTTTGAATGCAGACTTTTGGGTATGAACACTTTCAACAACTTCAAGACCACCAGTGTACCGTCTATAAGTGCATGGGATTTGGCATTCATAGAGATACCTATTTGGGCTTGGGCAGTGCTTGTTCTATCTTCAACTTCTACAACATCTTCTTCTGATTCAACCTTTGATTTGTTGCAAGGTAAATGTTCACAATGGAAACCAAAATTAGGCGCACGTGATCTCATTTTAATATTGAACTGCTGCTTCAAAGAAAGACGTGGTTCGACCTTTCGGTCAGCACTCAGCCTCCAAGGCACAGGGAAACACTGTCTCATGAATGTGATCCCTTTAATGATACCTGCAACTCTTCAGGAAACTCAGTTTTCCTTTGCAGCAGCTATCGTCAACGTTCTCCATGCTAATCAGACAAACCTGACCATTCAGCAACAAAGTATTTCTGCTTCTCTGAAAAGAAAGGCTTTTCATCACATGCGAGTGTTTCAGGTCAGCTTGTGCTACTTTCCCATTATTAAAAGACTTCCCACTTCTACCGTTGATTCTCACCCACTTATAACTGAAATCGAGTATAATTGAAAGCTGGCTACAGTAACAAGTAAGGAATTTCAGCTTCTTAGAAGTACAGAGCTTCTTCTTCCTACTCCCAGTTATAAAGGTTGTGGGCAGTGGCAGTGTCCTGACTTCGCTGCTTCTCCTGCTACTTCTACGGGCACTCCTGGGATTCACACTCCTCCACTGCATGGGTTTCAGCGATCTGCCCTCATTAAGGATGAGCTACCCACTCTCCAGTTTCCCTTGGCTGGACTCTGCACAAAGGGCTTTAGAAACAACTGCAACTTCAGCTCAGCACACACAACAATGAGGTGCAGCTGGGAAGACTGCCTGCTGCTTTCTTTTCTCTCCAGTGCTGCCAAGGCTCTTCAGGGTTTGTGAGCACAGGACCAACTCATAGCTTGCAATTGGAATTTGCCCATCTACTCCGGGTGGCCCTGCTGTGGTCACACTTCCTTCTGTTCTGCTGCCTAAGTGCTCTGTTTCCTCTGTTTCTATGCCTGCCAATCTTCCCGCTCCTGCCCTAGCTTCTTTCTGCGGCTTCACTCACAGGCAGCCTTTTATGCCCTTCTGGTGGGCTGATTAGATTCAGGTGCTTGGCCTTAGGCTTAATTACCTGAACTTGTTTAGAGGTATTAGGCTTGCCTGCCTGACCTTGACTCCTGCCTGCCTCTTGAGCCCTCTTCTTCTTCACAGTCCATGAGGAATTCTGTGACTTGTAGTTTGACTTAGAAACATTAGATTTCTCTACTTCTTCAAAGGATGTAATCATGGTTTTTATTCCCCAGATATTATCAATCAAAACATTATAAGGTTTAACCCTTTTATAAATACAAGGGACATAAAAGGTTGCATCTTTATTGCTCCTGTTAGAATACCTTTGATCTTGTGGAGGATATGGGACTCTAGATGCATAAACAATTGGGTTCTTGAGTTTTGCACAAATTGGAGTTGCTCTTTCAGGTTTTATCATTTTTCCCTTACTAGAGGATTGACATGGACCAAAATGGCAATAAGTCAGTTCCTCCTTTAAACTTGGGTTAACAGTATTCCTCTGTAAAGAAAGATTCTATGTCTCACCCTGCGAAATCTCCCCACTTCCCTGGGTCTGGTCTCCACCCAGGTGATCCTCCCGCTGTACACCACCCCCAGGATTGGGATCAGGAAGCGTCTGCCCTCTCCTGGCCACCTGGGAGGAGACTGTAAGCAGGGCTTTAGTGTGGGATCTGCAGGATTCACCGCAAAGTACAATGGTCATCACTACTCCATTTGAGTGGGAAAATAAGAATTCTTCATTATAATCAGGGATCCATAACACAGGTGCTGAGCTGATTGCTGATTTCAATTAATTGAAAGAGGCTATCATTTCTCCTGCCCAGGTAATGTCACTGTTCTCTTTCTGTGCCTCCTTAAGCCCTTTTAAGAGTGGCCTCACATTTGTGCTTTAATCAAAGTCCTATGCACTGCAATAATTACAAAGGCCTAAGAATTGCTGGAATCCTTTAACTGTGTCTGGCCTAGGTGTCATCATAATTGCGTCTGGTCTTTCGGGTGTCATTTTTCTCCCTTTCTGCAATATTAGCTGGCCTACATATAGGACTTCTTCCTGACAATATTGCATCTTTTCTTTGTCAACCTTGCACCCCTTTCTCTGCCAATACTGTCATCAGCTTTATTAAAGTCTCTCCTGTACTCTTCCTCTGTTTCTATGCACAGCAACATTTCATCTACATAATGTATCACTGTAGTGTCAAGGTGTACGTTTCCCAAGTCCATCTGGAACACTCAGTTGAAAACTAAAGGTGACAAACATTACCCCTGAGGTAAACAAGCATGTTTCAACTTGATCCCACGATAGGTAAACACAGTCAAAACTTGGGACTCCTCATGGAGTGTGATCGAAAAGAAGGCATTCTTTAAGTCAATTACTGTCAAATAATTTGCTTTGGTCAGAATATTACACAATTTCATGGCTGGGTTCGGAACCAATTGGAACGCTGTTTCAGCAATATTGTTTAGGGGACGTAAATCCTCAATAAATCTCCATGACCACGGTGTTGCCGTTTTCACTGGTTCCACAGCCGTGTTACGTGGGGATTCTGATGGCACCAATATCACTTGTTGCATTAGGGCAGCGATGGTGTCATTAATGCCTTTGTCTGCTTCTTTTGACATTGGGCACTGTCTCACTAATGTTAAAATAGCCCTTTGCTTCATTTTAATTTTGACTGCCCCCACGCCTTTCAATAGGTCAACATCATATGGACTGATGGTCCACGATATGCTTGGTACCTGTGCCAAATCTTCCTCGAGTTAAGTCGGCATCTTTTTTACTAGTAAAATGTTCAGGGGTATTTCTCTGTTCTCAATTTTTATTTGTTATGTGTCTTCATCTATCAAATCAGTCAATCTGTTTCCCTCATCAAGAGCTATCACTGTCCTCTAAGTTATTATCTCCTCATCCACTACATGCAAAATCATCCTGTCTTCTCTCACTATTGCTGATTATAACTCTTTTGTGATCACGTGCCCTTCCTCCTCTTCCATGGGTACTTTTGGTCTGAATACAAATTCTGTATGCAATCATAATATTCTAACCCTGTATTCTTGGAAGCCTGGCTAACAGTATGTGCACTCTGTAAAGGAATACTTCTGGGCCTAATGGCATGTCCCTTTGTGTTTTGCGGCCATAGAATGCTGTCTCTCTTGTGCATTTACATAATGAATCCCTTGGGTAGAACATATTATCCCATGGTCAGTAGAAGATATTGTCATATTCAACGTACTCATCAAATCTCTCCCCAGTAAATTTATTGGTGTCTTGCGAGAGTACAATAGTGGCATTGTCATGCCATGTTCCCAAATGGTGATGGGTAATTTGCCAGTAAAGGGAACTTTTGTTGTCACCCCAGAAAAACATTGTGCCTTCATGGCAATGTCTGGCATTCAGACTTTCTCTCATCTAACACAAAATCTAGTTTCCCCTGTGTCTACAAGAAAGGAAAATGTTTTATCGCCTACGGTGAAGCTGACTCGCGGTTCTACTTGTGGGTCTGGTATAACTGATAGAATGGAATACATCAAGTCTCTCTGTGGGCTGTCCTTTTGTAGATACAAATCCAATCCTGTACCTGTGTAAGGATTCCATCGCACTACTGTCCCACCCCTATTCTAGATGTGGGTGCCTGTGTTAATATGTACTCGTTCCATGGTACTGTTGCAATCTGTTGGGTTGGTGCTTGCATCTGTACCAGTACCTGCTGTGTCTACAGTGGTATCTGCTGTGTTTGCACTGTTGATTGTGGTGCGTGCAGTTGGGTAGGCAATCCTTGTTGTCTGGGTTGTATTTGTGGCACTTGTATTGGATACCGCATGTGATCTTGGGTATACTATTCAGGCGGTTCTGTGTTATATGGTGGGGGATATGTGTTCCCACCTCTTGGATTGGCCATTGGACAATTCTGCTGCATCCCCCTTCTGCTTCTGCGTAGGCGTGATATATGCCCCATTTTGCTATGTGTCCAACATTGCTGTGTCTGCCCTCCAAACCTGGGTTGCACTACATTGAATCCTCCTACCTGTGGAGCCTGAAACCCATACCCTCTGCCAATGGGTGGCCCCCCTCGCCCTCAAGGACAATAGTTATCCTTCCTCTTCCTGCAAAATTCCCAAAGCTGGTGGTTGTATCGGCTGTGCCCTTTGTGTAAGGATCCACTTTCCTCTGGTTGTCAATACTGCTGCTTCCACTGAGAACTTTGACAATTGTTTCTGAATTAACTTAACCATTTCAACTGCCTTTGCTCTCTGTCGGTCATATGATAAAACATTGTTGTGTTTTTGTCTCACGGCTCTCTCATTTTTTTTTATTTTTTTTTTAATTTAATTTTTGTTCAGAGAAAGGTACAACAAGACCAAACTGGCCAGCGGTCAGCGAATCGCACCATGATATAACAACATAGGTGAACATTTACAGTATACACTACACATTTGCACTTGGTTTGACAGTACTAGAGCAGTGACGATGGATTGTCCTCTTCATCAGATATCATATTACATAGATATAGCCTGAACAGCGTCCATATATCTTTGGGGCGGCATCTCAATGGCAATGTAATAATAAATTGTTCTTCAAGTTCATTAACCATCAACAGGTCTTTCAAGAAGTCCTGTCGCCTGGGAGGATCTATGGACTTCCAACATTTCAATATATTTTGCTTCGCAATCACACACGCTAAATTGAACAATCGTCTAGTGGTAGTTGCAGCTTTACCAATATCCCCAAATAGGTATTTCTGCGGGGAGGGTGTAGCAGGTATTGCCGTAATGTTTTCCAAAATCTCCGCCACCTCCCCCCAGAATATAGTTATCGGTGGGCAGGCCCAATACATATGATAGGAGTCTGCATCAGGGGCATCACATTTAGGGCATTTCCCAGTGTGGCCCTGCACAAATTTAGCTGACTTGGCAGGGGTATGGTGCAACTGGTTCAGAACTTTAAACTGAATAAGACGTAACCCTGAGTTCATGGATACACATTTAGTCAACTGGCAGTATCTCGACCATGTGGTTTCACACAACTCCACACCCAAATCTCATTCCCAGGTCTTCTTGATATTATTGCATGGCTTGGAGTGGATCTGAACAAGGCTGTATAGTGCCGACAGACTTTTCCTGTGTCCCCCTGGTTCCGTAATGGCTGCAATACATTCCTGTGTGGGTGGCTCTTCTGGGAAGGAAGGCCATTTGGCAGCAAAGGCTAATTTCATCCTGTGAAACTGAAATCGCTTAAGGTGATCACCACCCACTGCCCTGACAAAGTTGTCTAGTGCACAATATCTCCCTTCCGGGAACATGTCCCGCATTCTAAATTGCTTCTGTGGGTCCCAGGTACCCTGGACTGCCTTATGAAATGTGGGGCTTATGCCCGGGAAGTTCCACAATGGTACCTCCGGATCATACGGGGTTGTAATGGCCAGTCTCTTATATATCCTGGCCCATGCACGTGCAGTGGCGCTTACAGGATCATATCTGCACGCGTCCTTCCGATTAGGGTCAAACATAACAGCTCGCAGGTCTAAGGGGGATGGCGCAAATCTTTCCAGGGTAATGTGCGGTGCCATGTCCTCTGGATCAAACCAGTGTCTCGCGAAGTGTGCCTGTGATGTTAGATAGTAAAGTTCAAAGTCTGGTGCAGCAATCCCACCTTTTGCAAAGGGTCCTGTCATTTTGGACCACTTCAACCTGGGTGTTTTCCCTCCCCATACAAATGTAGTGGCGAGCATATTGAGTTTCGTGAAGAATGTTCTGCCCGGCCAAATCGGTATGTTGCAAAAAAGGTATAGGAGTTTGGGTAGCACTACCATCTTAAGTAACGCTATTTATAGGGATAGAGGGAGCTTGTTCCAGACCTGTAGTTTAACAGTCAGGGATTGTAGGAGTTTGCCATGATTTTCTGCAAGCAATATACTCCCGTCTCTGGATACCATGATCCCCAAGTAGCGGATGTGTGTTGGTGACCATTTGAATCCCTGTGTGTCTGACATATCTCTAGTTTTCGGTGTAAGCGGAAACAGTTCTGACTTAGAAACATTAACCCTCTACCCCGAGTATTCAGATGACCTCTTAACCTCAGCCATAATTGGCGCTAGATTTACCTCTGGGTTCCTAATATATAGTAGGGTGTCATCTGCATATAAGGAAATTATTTGTTGTCTCCCTGTCATGCGAAGACCTCTACATGCATGGTTTTGACGGACGTATTCAGCCATGGGTTCTATTGTAAGTGCGAAAAGGATTGGGGAGAAGGGGCAGCCCTGTCTGGTGCCTCTACCCAGGTGAAACAGGGATGACATGGTTTGATTTGTTAGTACCTTTGCTCCCAGGCAAGTATACAGTAACCTGACACAGCTAACGAAGTATCCTCCCAACCCAAATCTCTCCAGGACTTGAAACAGATAGACCCAGGAGACAGAGTCGAAAGCTTTCTCGGCATCATGGGACACTGCCACCGCATCTGCCGCTGGGTCTATCTGAGTCATCACTCCAAAGAGTCTGCGCAGATTAAGGGCAGTGGACCTTGTTGGTATAAAGCCAGCCTATAAAGTCGGGATTCACCAATATAGGCATATAGGGCAGGAGCCTGGTAGCTAGAACCTTAGCGAAAATCTTAGCATCAGTATTAATGAGTGAGAGGGGTCTATATGACCCCATGTCCTGTGGGGTTCTACGGGGCTTAAGAAGGACCTGTATCACTGCCTCTTGCATAGTGTCTGGAAGTATGCCGCGCTCCATTGCCTCTTCCCATACTTTCAGTAAGACAGGGGCTAGGATATCATGACATTCTTTATATAAATCGGCACCTAGGCTGTCGGGGCCCGGGGCATTACCTGATGTTAATGCTTTCATTGCCTCTGTAATTTCCTCAAGTGATATGGGGGTGTCTAGTATCATGCGTGTCTCCGGGGTCAGGGTTGGGAGATCAATCACGTCTAGATATTCCACTATTTCTTCTTTAGTTTTGGTGTCTCTATTGGAATATAGTGATTTACAGAATGCGGCAAACATATCATTAATTTCTTGGTCCCCATTGACTATGTCACCACTAGGTGTCTGGATTGTCGCTATAGGGGGATGGCCGTGTTCGGCCTTAAGTATCTGGGCTAGGAATCTCCCTGCCTTGTTACTTTCCCCATATCTACGAGCTCGGACCGGGGCGGCCATGTATTGTACCTCCCTCGCAGCAAGTTTATTTATTTTTTTTTTTTTAAACTTCTTTTTATTAATTTAGCGTGGCAGCAAAACATGGGCGATCAGCGCCAGGAAAATACAGTGTAAGCTCATTATATGCAAAACAGACATACAGCAGTTACATTACGATATAAACGTAAACATTAGGCATTTTTGAGGACATGAGCGATATGGCCGGGTGTTATGTGAGGGGTGAGGCCCCGTGAAGGCGAGGAGAAGCTGCTGGGGAGGATGTGTCCGATGTCGTACTCAGATCCGACATGTAGGGTCGGAATCTAAGCCAGATATTCCTGGGTCTGGAGTGGGTAGGCTGTAGGTGAGACCAGGCTTCATCTGTGTCAGAGGCCCATGTGACCGCCCTTAGCCATTGGGCATGTGTGGGAGGTGAGGGGCGAAGCCAGCGAAGTAGGATGGAACGTACTGCAAGAAGCATGCAGAGGCCGGCAAGTTTCCTGGGATTCCGGGGGAGGCCTGTGAGGTCGTGAAAGAGACAGACCATCGGGGAGGGACTGATGGGGTGGTCGAGCATAGCAGTCATCGTCGAGCAAACTGCCTCCCAAAACTGTGAGATGCGGGGACAGGACCAAATCATGTGGATGTAATCAGCTGAGTCTTGACCGCATCTGGGGCAGCTAGACGGGTTAACATTGGATATGCGGTGCAATCTGATCGGGGTAAAGTGAAACCTGTGTAAAACTTTAAACTGAATCAGCTTGAAACGAGAGTTGAAAGACACACGGTGTATGCGGTCACAGAGGTGCGCCCAGCGCTCGTCGGACATTTCAACACCCAGGTCCGCCTCCCATGCTCGCTTCAGTTTAGAGAAATCTGGGACGGATCTTGACTGCAGCATAGTGTATAACCTGGATATTTTACCTCTAGTGGGTGAGGGGGAGGTGAGTTCCTCAATGATAGGGTCGTCAGGTGGTATTGCTGGAAACATCTGGTAGTGGCGTTTGAGGAACCTGCGAAGGGATGAGTATTGGAGCCATACGCACTGGCCAGTTCTCAAGGGCAATGGGAGGTCGGGCCATTCAATAAATATACCCTGGTCAAACACATCGCGCATCAGCTCGTATCCCGCCCCGGCCCAGCGTCGAACCATAGCAGGTGATACCCGTAGGACCCTGGGGAAGAAGTTCCAGAGAGGGAGGTTGCCGTGGAAGGTATAAACAGTGCCAGACAGCTTCCATGTTTTGGCTAATGCCAAGGATGTTCAGGCGACTGGGCTCTGTGAGTCCAGCGCCAGGGGGACGGGTTGTATCACCAAGGAGCGGATATCGCGGTCGCAGACCGCAAGCTTCTCGAGCTTGACGTGTGGGGGGGAGTCCTCTATGCTAAACCAATGAGATGCGTATTGAATTTGGGATACCAGCCAGTATTTCAGGAAATCAGGAGCACCAAAGCCCCCGTATATCATAGGGGTGGACAAGGTTTCGAGTTTAAGAGGGACCGCGCCCGAGTGCCAGAGAAATGTGTTGATTGTACGAGTCAATTCGCTGAAGTCCCCCCCTGGCCACACGGGAATGTTGGTGAACCTGTATAATAGCTGGGGCAACACCACCATTTTCAGTAGGCCTATTCTGCCTGCAAGGGATATCGGGAGTTTGTCCCAGATCTGAACTTTGGATGACAGGTGTGTAAGATATTTCTGGTAGTTTTCGTGAAAAGTCGAGGCTCGGTGGCGTGTCACCTCAATCCCCAAGTAAGTAACAGTAGACTGGGCCCACGTGAACCCCTGGGTGTCAGGAGGGGGGAGGGTGCATTCTGTAAGTGGGAAAAGTATTGATTTCGAACAATTCACCTTGAGGCCCGAGATTCGGCCAAAGAGCCTGACGTCTTCCAATATTGGGGCTAAATTGGAAGAAGGAGAGCGTATAAACAGCAATGCATCGTCCGCGTATAGTGACACTATGTCCGCATGGCCCGCGGTATGAAGACCTCTATGTGCGTGAAATTGGCGGAGCATATCAGCGAAGGGCTCTATCGCTATAGCGAAGATCAGAGGAGAAAAAGGGCAACCCTGTCTCGTCCCCCTGGCGATCTCAAAGAGAGAGGAACAACGGTCGTCAGAGCGGACCCTAGCCACAGGAGCCGAGTACAGCAGTTTAACCCATGAGAGAAATGAGGGACCAAATTTACAGTTCACAAGGACCCGCCACAGATACCGCCATGAAACGGAGTCAAACGCCTTTTGCATGTCGAGCATGGCAGCCACCGCTTGTGTCTCGGGGTGAATTCTGTTAAGTATGTTGAAGAGGCGCCTAAGGTTCAGAGAGGTGGAGCGACCCGGGATAAAGCCCCCCTGACCCGGGTGGATAATAGATGGTAGAAAGGGAGCTAAGCGAAGCGCCAGGGCCTTGGCATATATTTTTACATCACAATTGATAAGTGACAGCGGGCGGTACGAGCCGCAGTGCGTGGGGGATTTACCCGATTTGAGCAGTACTGTTATTGTGGCTTCCCGGAGTAAAGGGGGAAAAGCCCCAGCCTCCACCGATTCATCCCAGAGCGCCATCAGGTGAGGGAGTAGCAATGGCTTGTAGCGCTTATAAAATTCGACTGGGATACCATCCGAGCCGGGAGCCTTCCCCGAGGACAGGGAGTCCACAGCGTCGGAGAGCTCCTCCAGCGTGAGTGGAGAGTCCAGAGAGCCTGCGGCCTCCGGGGAGAGAGTAGATAGGGGGAGAGCATCAAGGAAGGAATCGATCTCCGTCACCGGCACCTCATCGGAGTTGGAATATAGGGTTTCATAGAATGTAAAGAATTCTGTGTTAATGTCCTGTGAGGTGACCGCCATGGAGCCATCCGGCCTCTCGATCCCAAGTATACGCGGGGCCCCCGTCTCATGGCGGAGCAGCCTCGCTAGAAATCGGCCAGGGCGCTCGCCCTCTCCGTATCTCCTTGCCATGCCAGGGTTATCCAGAAATGTTTGTTCGCGCTCCGCAAGGGACCGAAACATGTCCAGCTCCACCCCGATCTCCGCCAGGGTCCCCGGGGTGGAGTGTAGCGAGCATTTGGTCTCAAGGATTGATAATTTAGATTCACTCTCGGTGAGAGCCCCACGGATCGACTTAAGAATACCACTCTCCTTCGACAGCGCCATCCCTCTAATATAGACCTTGAAGGACTCCCATAAGGTAGCCTGTGATGTCACTGAGCCTGTATTTGTCTCGAAAAACTCCTCGATAGACGCCTCGAGGTCAGAGCTGAACTCCGGGTCTAGAAGGGAAAGGGGTTTCAGCCTCCAACAACAGGTTCGACAAGGATCCGGGCCCCAACTCACAGTGATGGTAACAGGAGAGTGATCGGACAGGGTTCTGGGGAGGATCGTCAGTTGTAGGACATTCTTAACCAACTCATTGGAGATCACCCATCTATCGATGCGGGAATAGGAATCATGGACTGAGGAGTAGAAGGAATAGATTCGAGAATCCGGGTAGAAGAACCTCCAACAGCAAGTTTATTAAATTCTGCCAGTGTAGTGTGAATATCCAGTAGGGCCTCTTTACTATGTGTACAGGTGTATTCGAACTCCAGGAGCTCAAGTTTGGCCTCCATTGTATCCAACTCCTGCCTAACTGCCTTCAATAGACCCGTAGTTGTGGCCATAATTGCGCCACGCACCCATACAATAAATGTTTCCCACAGTGTAGCGCACCGGTCTACCGACCCTTTGTTTAGTTGGAAAAATGTCTCTATTTCAGTGCGCAGTGCTTCACAAACGTTAGGGTCTCTAAGTAGAACAGGGGGCATTTTCCAGCGTCTGGCCCTCGGGGCAGCCTCGCCGACACACAAAGTAATTGTCACAGGGGAGTGATCTGAAAGGGTACGGGGGTACCTATCACAGTGCTGGACCATATTCGTGAGCGTGGAGCTGATAAGCCAGTAATCAATTTGAGATTCAGAATCATGCACTGATGAATAAAAGGTGAAGCGCTGTTCTTGGGGATGTAGTTCTCGCCAGATGTCTGCCATGGCCATCTGTTGCATTATTTGTCGTATAGCTAATGCGGTTTTGGTCAAGGTTCTATGGGAAGTTGTAGACCTGTCGAGAGTCGTGTCGAGTATCGTATTAAAATCACCTCCCCAGATCACTGCCGCATCATCAGCCTCAACCAACAAATTATATATAGCATTATAGAATTCAGGGTCTTCTATGTTGGGGCCATACGTATTAACTATAACCATCTTCCGTCCCGCCAGCTCGCCCCAGATTACCACATATCTCCCTTGAGTGTCAGTTTTTGCGTGCTGTACACGTATCACAATGCACCCGATCTAGGGAGAAAATTCGAACAGACCTGCCCCAGTGCGTGAGTTTCTTGCAGTAACACGACCTGGGGGTTATGTCTAGTTATGTATGCTGTGATTTTCCTGGCCTTAATCAGGTTTTTTAGTCCCCAGATATTCCATGAAAGAAGTTTAACAGTTACCCCCCTGTCACCCAGTACCATGGTATTTCTATTACTATCAATGTGTGAAGTGAATTGCTTTCGCCACCAGCCTTAACAGTTGAACCCGATGCAACCAGTCTCTGCGTTTTGAAACTCCTGCCAACCGTGGCATTACTTTGTACCCTACCCCCACCCCCACCCGCACCATCAACCCCAACCCGATGATGTAACCGATTCCCCATAACCTGTGGAACTTTCCTGAGGGTCGCTAGTTGCATTTGCAGGGCCTCCATCAGCAGAGGCTCACGATCCCACCCTCTCCAAACAATATCAATTGGAGCCGTTGCTCTCAGGAGAGACGGCTTCACAGCTTAAGTAAGTTTGTTTCCGTAGCTCCATGTCAATCAGCTGAATCCGGGACTTCGTCTCCCGGTCGTGGTGGCCCGTTCCGATCTCGTGGATGTTCTTTGGGAGGGATGGGGATGGACGCCTCAATGTACATTATGGCTTCCACAGGGGTCTCAAAGAAATGCGACCTGCCTCCATGTTGAATCCCTAGTTTCGCCGGGAAGATGAGGGCGTAAGGGACCTGACGCAATCTCAGGAGCTTTTTGGCCTGTTCATAGGATCTGCGTTGCATTTGGACGCTGGTCGGAAAATCCGGATAAATGTGGACTCTGTTTCCTTCATACTGCAGGGAGCCTTTTTCCCTTGAAAGTTTTAGGATCGCGTCCCTGTCCGTATAGTTCAGGAGGCGCACAATAATCATGCGCGGTGGCGCCCCAGGTTTGGGTGTCGGCGCTAGGGTGCGATGAGCCCTCTCAACAAGAAAATGGCTAGAGAAGGATTCCGTGCCCAGAAGAGTTTTCAAAAGGGCCTCAACTTGTCACTCCATCGGACCCTTACAGAAGGATTCCGTAATGCCGACAATACGGATATTATTTCTTCTAGATCGAGATTCCAGGTCATCGCATTTTGCTTGAGTCTTACGCAGTTCCCCTTTCAGCTGTGCTATGTCTCGACCATGTTGTGTCAGGATATGTTCATTCGTGCTGATTCTGTTCTCTGCTTCTGTAACGCGAGTGCTCTCCTTGTCCACTCTAGCCTTAAGGGAGCTGATAGTTGAAACAATATCGTCCAGCTTGACGTTCACTGCAAGGAAGCCATTCTGCACCATGGTCATTAGGCGGTCTTCTCTGTCGCCATGTTCAATTGTAGCAGGATTGTCATCCCCCATGTTTGTGGCGTCCGGCGTCCCCTGGGGTTAGGAGCTGGCACAGGAGTCCATTGGGCCAGTCTTTTTCACGCCCGTGCCTTTTTTCTTGTTGCGGCCCATGGGTCACCCGTGCAGAGCAAGGGTCGATGACGCGGGTCAGGCCAGCCGTCTGCACAGGAGTAGCACTGTCTCTGGGTGGCAGTCAGTGTAGAAAGGATTTTATAAAACTTTACTTCGTGACACAGCCGTTGTCTCTGGGTCCGCACGGCTCTACATCTACATCTCTCATCTGCACTTGCAACGTCGGGTGAGAGTTTGCTCGGCGGAAGGCCCGATGCATGTGTCGGCTGGGGCCCTGTGTGAAAGATGGCGTGCCGGTCCAGTCATTATCCAGGAGGTGGGCCGGAGCCACAGAACACTTTGTGTCCAAACTGGGTCCTGATGTCTGCCCACACGGTCTGATCCCAGGCCCATGTTGTGGGGCTGCACCGCGGTGTTCAGCGCTCCTCCCCCTCGCGGCCTTGTGCTGATGACGGCACCTCGGTCTGGCGTAGGATTCTTCCGGAGCCGTGGGGCGGGCAGCGGTCCACTGGAGAAGCCGCTAGTTCAAAGCAGGCTGCGAACTCCCCCACACCTCCACGGTTTCAAGCAGGATTTGCACACAATGTGCAGTAGGAGTACGGGAAACGGACGGTGTAGTAGTTACTTCTGTCCGCGGCTCCAAAAAGGATTTATTTATATATAGGATGTTCGTGGGATCAGAGCGCTCCGATCAGGCGGCCATTTTAGTTGCACGCAACAGCGCCCCCCCACGGCTCTCTCATTTCTATCCGCCATTTTTCCTGAATGACTTGAATATACATTGTTGGGTCTTTGTCTGCTCTCATTTTTCACATCATAACAGTGCTCACATCTGATGAGTCTGGGTACTGAACCCTAAGAGCACTCCACACGTTAACTTGTCAATCTCAGGAGGATAGCTCAGGGGCAACGTGCTCGCCTTTAACGCAAGATGACATGGAGGACCACAGGTTCGATACCCAGGTCCGTGCTTGGAAACCTCTGGGTATTGAGCATGTTATAAATAACCTATCATGTCATATCATATCAATCATTAGTAGGTGCTCTGTCATGGTCAGAATTTTGTGCAGTCACCCCAGGGTAGTCTGCTCATGTTCAAATGTTGTCTGATTCCTCCCTGATTGTGGCAGCGAGCAAGCTTTTTATGTCACCTACTGCTACAGTCATCCCAGCTGTCATTCTCTCCAATTCATAAATTTTCCTGCACCTAAGGTGAATGTTGGAAGTTTACAACCAAATCATTTTTTGTCCATTTGTGGCTATGGTACATATTGCAGCATCCCTCCCCCTTTGTGTAATAATGGGAACTGTGTAACCCCAGTGATCTGTCTGCACGCAGCCACACCTATTGTCTTTGTCACTGCTTCTGTCATATTAATCCTCTTTCATCCTGGTAAACTCCTCAACCTGTTTACATATGGTGTGCTAGCCTCTAAACTGCTCAATAACTTTTTAGGGCTTTTAGAGTATTGACTGGGCTCTGGTCTCTTCACTGGTTCTTTCAAGTCTAACCATGCTATCTCTTTTCTTAGCCCCAAGCCCGTAGAAGGATCTTGTGCAGCCCCTTCCTCTCTACTGTCCCCTCTCTTCATCTTCAAAAATAGTATCATCACTTTCATCTCTTTCGTCATCTTCCCCGTCCCCAAATTCTAATCTTCTGTGGGGACTCATTATAAATGTTCCACTCATTACCTCCTGCAATACATTCCTTCCCTCATTTTGTGGCGACCTTCCTTTGGTTCCTGCATGCTACTTCCCCCATCCCTCCTGCTTCTGTACAAATTGCCAATCCTGCTTTGCAAGGCTTCTCCCTCACCCTCATCTGGAAGATTATGTTTGTTAAGTATCTCATTCACTTCCTTGCAGCGACTTTCCCAACTCATTTTTCTTTCTCTCATTTCTTGTCTGTCATCTCTCTATCTCTGTCTGGAGGCATATGTTCCCTGATAATCTCATCTATTTATTTTTGTCTCCTTTCCCTGCTTCTTTCTATTTCTGTCTCTCTCTGTCCCCTTCTTCCTCTTTTCTTCCTTCTCTTTGCTTTTACGCATCTCACCGCCTTTCTCTCTCTTTTTGTGTTGGTTTCTCTTGTTTTCAGATTTCTTCACTTTCTCCTTCATATCTTCTTCCCTTCTCTCTAGCTTCACTTTCCTGTTCTTTCTCTTTTCTCCTGTTCTATTCCCCTCTAATTCTCTCGTTTCTCCCATTTTCTTTTCTCCTCTTCTACTTTCTCCTGCCTTTCCCGAACTCCCTTTTCCTTTAATCAATATTCAATAACTCTGAGAATAACCAATCATAAAACTGTAGGCAAAGTAAAGACCTGCCACTTGTTAGGTCAACAAATATACCAAACGGAGAAACAATTTTGTTTATCGGTTTTTCAGCATGAAAACCTGTTTGATTAAAAGGCATTAAAGCCTCAAACTCTGCCCATACACATAAAGGAGCAAGAATACCACGGAGAATGATGTGTGCATTTGCATCTGGTAACAATAGCATCTGAAATTGCTTGGACAAATCTCTCTGCTCTCATTTATGTACAGGAACAATAAAACGTCTGCACCCATTATTCTGACTTCATGTGAGCTGAAGTTATTTCATTACACACAGGTGTTATCAAACTAGACCATACGTATGGATTAATTTTGAATATGACAACATCACTTGGTCATGACCACATACCTTTCATGGGCTGGAGCTAATTATATGACATGGCTCTTGTTTATTTGACAAAAGTATGATTTCCATATTTAATGACACATGATCATTCCTGCTGAATGAAATTAAAGGGAATTGTTCAAGTGTATTGTGCGAGAGCCACATTTCGTCCAATTCCCATGTTCTTTCACCCATTGTCTACTTATAATACAGCGTGTAATCAACTACCAGACAATGGTGGTGTTCTATTTGCAATATTATTTTCCTCTACATGCCGATTCTCATCGAAGATGACTATTTCTTCAGTATTCGTAATTTTCTTACCTCTACACCTGACATGCCCCACTAGGTTGTTGACAATGAATGTTCTTTTACTTAGCCGACACTTTCCTTAAATGATCTTCTCTACAATCATCTGCAATTGGTAGAAATCAATTGGGAAACATTTGTGAGAAGGAAATTCACTCTGGTTCACAAATTAGTATGGCTGTCAACAAAGATGTCGGATGATTGTAACCCACCAACATTTTTCCAGTAACCAGGGCAAAACAGATTATTTGATTTGTATTGTCTTTTGGCACGTGGGAGGTCATGAAGATGAGGCTGTGAGCAAGTCTGGGAACACTGAATGTGGGCATTATATCATGGTATCAGCCACTCTTGCCTTGTTCTGCTCACTGTAGCACTTCTGCTGGACCCCTTCCTTCTCTCTCACACTGAGCATACAGTGGGCTCTCTCATCTCCCCATCAGCAGAGTCTTTCCAATTGTCTTGTTTCGGTCACTCCACCCAGTCATGCTGGCAATAGTCATGGGAAGGAACTAGTTCCCTTCTCCCTTTTTGCACAGTGGCCATTTTCTTTGCAGTTGTTTAAACTTGTGGAATGGCCTGCATACTATTTGAGCACTTAAAGAAAATAGTTATTTGCATTAAGGCCCTTGTTTTGCACAAGCTTGTAACTGTGGCCCTGGGCGATTTCTAAGTGTCACAAGTCCCCTACTTCAGGAGTTATTGCTTAGGTAAAGAAGACGCAGGTACGTTTTCCTCCATAGGTTTACACTTTGGAAGAAAAAGCAATGGCTCATCCATTATCGAGTGTTTCATCACCCCATTTCCAGATGTACACTATTTTCTCATCACCACATTTTTTGCTCTTTGGGATTATCATGGAAGATTTATTTACTAGACATAATATTGTGACGAATGCAGTCAGTCGCCTTGTTTATTTCTCCCACCTCAAATTCACATAGTCATCATGAAAACGTATAAAACGTGGGGATGGAGTATGGACATGCGATGTATAATCTAATAATATGAACATGCATTTGAGAAATGTAAACGATTATTATTGATAATCACTGAAACGTCATCATCACCTTTATTTTCCACGCACATTATATATCTGGAAATCAGGTTGCCTGCTTTTTTCTGAAATCATCTTTCCCCCACTCAGGAGGTTTTTATCCTTGACCTCAAAATGTACCTTAGCATGCACCTTTATTTAATTGGGAAGAGTAAGGATTGATTGTCTGTAGCACTGCATTTTCCACTAAATCCACTGCTCCATTCTTACTTAAATCAATCCTGTTTAATATAGAATTAACGTGATTAAGTATCTGGTGAAATATATCACTATTAAGTAGCTGGTGAAAGATAAGGTTAGACAGGGTCACATTTTGTTGTAGTTTCGTTACTACATTCTGGAACACAAACTATTCATAACAAGAGGAGATACACCTATTTTTAAATTTGTTTTTACCTGTGTTAAAAAAATGAATGCAGCATTCATCCATGCATGGAACTAATCAAATTAAACACCAAAGGTAACTTCCAATTATAATAAGCATTAACATAAATCTCACTGTATTATTAATGCCAATTATAGGGCTCACAGACCATAGAGTCCCCGGCCAGTAACAATGTGTGATACTCTAAATAATATCACCAATGGCTTGAAAATATATTCAAATGTCCTCTTTATGGAAAAACCAGGGCTTCAAAACCCCATATTTCATAACGCTCTGAAAGCTTGAGCTTGACCACACTCTGTTATTAGTGTTAAAATGCATGTCTCCAAGATCAAAAGGTACCCTATTTGGTGAAGATAATTAAGATCATGATGTTTATGTTTATTTAATTATTATAGAGCTTTAAGCCAAAGCGCTTTACAATATAACAACAGGTACAAAAGTGAGAGAAGCATTTTTACAAACATGAAACAGCTCATTAGAACAATATGTAGAACAATTTACAAGAGGGGGAGAGAGAGTGGGGAGGGGATAGAGGAGGGGGTAGGTGAAGGGAGTTACGGTGTCGGATTTGAAGTCGGGGGAGAGGGAGGGAGGGGGGATAACATGCACAACATGATAACATGCACTTTGCCATAGATGCGTTGTGCAAAAAAGCAGATCTCTAAAAACAGGGCTGTAGAACCACAGTAATGAGTTGTTGTGATTATAATAAAGTGTGTTGTGGTGTTTGTGCAAAAATGTAGGGCTCTGAGAGACACTGTTCCCTGGTTACCCAAAGCCCTTTATATTCCAAATGATAAGGCTCTTTCGCAACCTCTGCGACACTCTCTCTATTCTTCCCTCTGGCTCGACTCAATCTGCAAGGTACACCCTTGATGTTCGGATCTCCTCAGACCTCTACTTCTCTAACCCTCTCACCACTCCTCTCTCTTGGAGTGACCACTTCCTCCTCTCCTCCCTCTCTCTCTACCCGCTAAGATCAAGCCATCCCCAGCACTGCCACCTACCTTATCGGTCATCCGACCCATGAAGCGTGTGTCAGTGGAGGCCCTTAGCCACTACTTTCTCTCATCCTCCTACATCTTTGGCTGACTCACATTCTCACACAGCCCTCTCTAATGTTCATCTTTCTATCTCTAACACTCTTGACGTCCTTGCCCCTGTCATGAGGATCCGCTTGAAGCCTATTCCAAGTACAACTCTTGGGATAATTCTGACCTCACCACCCTTAAACGCAAGTGTAGGAGCGGCTGAGAGGAAGTGGAGAGCATCAGGCGCACCCTCTGACAAACTGGCCTGTTGACTGCTCCAAAGGCATTACAAACTATATGCCCTTTCTAAGAAGAGAGCCTACATCCAAGCCTGTGTCTCTGCACCATCTAACAACTCAGCCAAACTTTTCAAAATCTGCAAGGAGCTGGCCAATCCGGCTGCAGTGTCTACCTCTCCTGTTCCCTCCCAGTCCCTCTGCATGGCCCTGGCTTCTCATTTCACCACTTAAACTCAGGATATCCTGTCTACTCTCGCCTCCTCTACCTCGTCTTCCTCCGCCACCCCTGGCCTGTCTTTGGCTGCTTCTCCCCCTCCTTTCTCCTCCTTTCCACTGTTCTCCCCTGGCCTGTCTTCGGCTGCTTCTCCTCCTCCTTTCTCCTCCTTTCCACTGTTCTCCCCTGACAATGGGCCTCATTACGAGTCAGGTGGTAGTCGTGCCGGTAAAACTGGCAGGCTGCCGCCTGACCTGTAGGGATTTACTGGCTCCAGACTTGCCAGACTTACCGGGGCATTACAGCCCTGGTGGTCCGGTAATTCCGTAGCCGGCATTCTGTTACTCCCCATTCCCAGGGAGTCCTATAGAACTCCACGGGAATGTGGGCCATGGAAATACCGGCACCATGCGGTAATGGTGCTGGGGTTTCCACGTCCGTCTGCGGCTGGTGGCGTTTCGCCCGCCAGGTAAGACCTGGCGGGTGTAACACCACCGGCTGCAGAACTCGTAGTTAGCTGGCCTGCAAACGGTGCCAGTACAGTTTTACCAGCACTGTTAAATCCCGACAGGCTAACTTGTAATGAGGCCCAATGTTTCCAGACAAGTCCGATCAATGAAAGTCTTGTCAAAGCAGGATCTCCCCATCTCATCCAGAACCATCAAGGACCACATCGACACCCTGGCTCCAGCCTTGTCCAACTTCTGCAATCACTCCTTTGCCACTTGAACCTTGCCCTCCCCTTTAAGCACCCCCTTGTGCACCCCCTTCTTAAGAAGCCCTCTGCTTATCCTTCCTCTCTGACTATATCACCCGATCTCCAAACCTCCTTTCCTGGGTAAACCCCTGGAAATGCTGGCCATCTGTTATGTTATGTTATGTTATGTTAAGTCATTTGTAATGCGCACCTGGTACCCAAAGGCTGATGGGCGCAGACATACAAACATAAAATAGGGCACAAAAACAGCTAAACTATTGTCTGTCCATTATCCCTCTGGGCGGGTTTAGGCGAAAAGCAATGTTTTCAATTTCTTTTTAAAGAGTTCTGTTGAGACCAACGTTCTTATTGAGGTTGGAAGGGCGTTCCAAGCAATGGGTGCTGCAACTTCAAAAGACCCCTGCCTTGTTTTGTTGGTCTCATGCCGGGGTACACTGAGTGTATTAGAGTAATCTGATCTCAGTGACCTTCCCTTGTCCTTCACGATTATAGCTTCCTTCAGATATGATGGCATTGGTCCTACAATGCATTTCTGGGTAATGAGCAGAAGTCTAAACTGAATTCTTTCTCTAACCGGCAACCAATGAAGGCTCCTTCTGGCCTCTGATACATGATCTCTCTTACTTAAGCCCTTAACTACTCTCACAGCCCCATTTTGAATCACCTGAAGACGATGAATCTCGGTCTGAGGGATACCCACCAAAAGACTGCATCCATAATCTAATTTTGATCCAATGATGGCTCTAGCCAATGATTCTGAATTTTTCAGAAATAAATGGACGGAGATGGCGAAAAAGTTTGAGGAAATATGAGGCTGATGAAACAAGACTGTTCACCTGAGCCTTCATATTTAGGTGTCTATCCAGGCATACGCCCAAGGTCTTAACTTTGGACAAGATTTTGATAGCACAATTGTCCAGGTTGATGTTCTTATATTCTGCTCCTAATTTATCCAATTTACTTGGCGAGCCCACCAACAGAAGTTCAGTTTTGGCACTGTTTAGGGCAAGGCCATTGGATACCATCCAATCTTGAATTTCTAGGTATATTGCATTAATGAGAGCTACGTCCTTTTGGTAGGTTCCTGAGATAGGTAGGATGCATTGCGTGTCATCCGCGTAATTGGCAAACATGATCCCTTCCTCCTCCAGCATCTGAAAGAAGGGGATCATGAAGATGTTATAGAAACATGGTGACACGCAAGCTCCCTGTGGAACTCCGAACAACAATAACATTGGATCTGCTTCTGCCAATTCACTGGTAACTCTAATTTGCCGATCCTTTAGAAAGGATGATATCCAAAGAATGGCCTCTTCCGAAAAGAACGCTTTTTCTCTTAGCCTGGTGGACAAGATCGAATGGTCCACCAGGTCAAAAGCCGCCGAAAGATCCAGGATCATCAGTAAGGCAATCTGACCCTTATCCATGCCCTGAATAAGATGGGATTTAAGGGCTAGGAGTGCTGTTTCTGTGCCATGATTGGCGCGGAATCCTGATTGATAATTATGCAGAATTTGATTCTGTTCCAGGAATGTGGAGATCTGATTATATGCCACCCGATCCAGTATTTTCAAAAGAAAGGTGGTGTTAGTAATGGGCCTATAGTTCGACGGGGTGAGTGGGCAGAGATTAGACTTTTTTAGTAGAGGTGTGATCCATGCATTTTTCAGATTAGCAGGCACTACCTTCGACTCAAATGAAACATTGACAAATTTTGTGAGAGCTGGTATTAGGGTGGGTAGGCATTCCTTAATTATAATTGCAGAGCATGGATCGCCTTTACAACTTGTGCTCTTGAGATGACTGATAGTTTTTGCCAATTCCTCTTCAGATATAGGCAAAAATCTAAATAAAGGTTGATTTTTGTCTTTAACTTGGGGGTGTGTGATCTTCTCCTGCTGATCTAATATGTTCAGAGAACCTTTTTTAATCTGTATGGTTTCTCTAATCTTATCCAATTTAGTCGACATTGCTGACTGAATTTCTGTGCACCAGGCCTTATTCTTAATAATCGGGGCTGGTATGGGTCCTGGTACGTGTGTTTGTTCTTTTAATATTTTAAATAATTCCTTACAGTCTGATTTGGCATTAATGATCCTCTCATTTAGTACCTCCTTTTTGGCTGTTATAACCTCTTTTTTGAATTGAACAGCACTATTTTTGTACATTTTCAAATTATTAGCGGATTTATCCTTTCTCCAAGTGTGATAAAGTTTATTTTTCTTAGTTTTTAATTCTGATAGTTCTTTAGAGAACCAGTTATTATTGTGGTCAGTTTTCTTTGTTTTATTTTTGATAGGGGCAAGCTTATTGGTTACTGTTTTAAAAGAATTTATGAACCTATCCGACATGGCGTCTAGATCTCCTAATTTGCCTATGTCGGTGTTCAGAGATTGAGCCCAAGGATGTAGCGTCTCTTTATTCAAATTTTTTCGATTCCTACTGGTGATGGATAATTTTGGGTGGGAAGATTTGATCCTAAAGGATTCCACCCTGGACTGGAAACCAATACTAAAATGGTCCGACCATGGACAAGGTTGCACATCTACATTGGTTACGGAAACATTAAGCATGGAGATCCAATCCAGAGTATGACCCTTGGAATGTGTGGCGGTTCTGACATGATGGATAAAGCCTAAGGCATCAAGGGTATTCTCCATTAACTTTGCTGTAGTATCCAAATCGCTACCCAGCCAATCTCCCAGCTTAATCTTCATACTAAATCTGTTGGTTGTCTCCACGACACCAGTCTGGCTTCAGAGCAGCCAGAAGCATGGAAACTGCTCTCCTGAACACCCATGAAGGCTTGCTCTCTAATCTTGACTCTAATCTTCCTTCTGTCCTTAATCTCCATGATCTATCCTCTGTGTTTGACATAGTCAACTACGCCATCCTGCTCAATTGCCTCTGTGACAACCTGGATATCACTGGTCAGTGCCTGTCCTGGTTGACCCCCTTTCCCACTGATGACCCTCCCAGGTCCAACTGGGATCTTTCCTCTCTTCTATCTCTCTCTCTACTTGTGGTGTTCCCCAGGGGTATAACCTTTCTCCCTGGCTGTTCAACCACGACCTAGTAACTGTAGCCCACTGCAATGCTACATTTGGTTCTAACTTTCAGTGTTCTGCGGATGACAACCAGCTCTCTTTGAGGATCATCCCCTCAGCTACCTCTGCTCCTTCTCTCATACCAACTGTCTGGCGGTAATTCAGGAATGGTGTGCTGCCAATGATTTCTGCCTTAATGCCAGTAAGACCAAGATGCTCCTCATAAGGACACCTGCTCCCTCCTTTCCTCTCTCTCTCGGGCCGCCCACTCTGGGCCCTCTTCTTGCTCCTTCCTGTGAGGCTAAGAATCTTGGTGTCATCTTCGACTCCACCCTTACATTCTTTCCTCACAGCTCTGAAGTCTCTAAGAAGTCCCACTTTCAGCTCCACCTCCTCAGAGGTATTCTGCATTTTCTCACATTCCCCAAGAAGCTCACTGTCTCTAGAGCCCTCGTCCTTTCCAGATTGGACTATTGCAGCAGCCTCTTTCTAAATCCGCCTGTCTCTACTCTTCAACCTTTACAACTCATCCAGAACAGGACTGCGAGACTTGTCCTTGGCCTCAAGCCCAGGGATCGTATCACTCCAGCTCTGAAATCTCTGCATTGGCTCCCTGTGGCTGCAAGGATCAAGTTCAAGACCCTTTGCATCATCCACAAGGCTTTACGGGGCTTGAGACCCCACCACCTCCAACTTTCTTTTTCTAAACATCTTTCTTTTTGGGCTCTCCACTCATCCACCTCCAATTCTCTTAGGGTCAAACGCTTTTCCAAGCAGAGAATGGGGGGCAGATATCTATCCTCGGCTGGGGCCTTCCTCTGGACCAACCTCCCTGCCTGAGCAGAACCACCTTTGGGCCCGGAAGCAACTCAAGACCTACCTTTTTGCTTCTGCTTTTTCTCTTCCTCTCCCTTTTAATGTCCCTGATAGCTCTGCACATTGGTCACCTGGCAAAACCCCTGAACTAGGGCCCAGGCTTCTGCATGTCCAGTTGCCCTTGCACTGCCTCTGGTCTCCATCAATGCTTAAGGGTGTGTATCGTAACCCTACAGTCCCTACTCTTTGCACTTATTGAGTCACCTGCCCTTCTCCTCCCCTCTACCCCACCTTGGCACTTCTCCCCTCTTCCCTGCACGATCTGAATGACAAAAGGCCTAGTAAGATTGTTGTTTGTCTTCCTTCTGTTTCCCCCTTCTTGTCCTGTCGCGCCTAGAAACATTTGTGTGCAGGCGTGTTATAAATGACTTATCATATCATCCAACAGGCAGTTTACTCTTATAGTAAAAGGCACTAAACTGTAAGTGCTTTCTCCAAAACGTCAAAGCACCAAGACCACACACACCCCAACCACTCACAATTTATAGATTTCTGCTTCAAAGATCTGTCCAGCTCCACAAAAACCTGTGTCAATCTGACAATACCATCAGTAACTGCAGAGGTGCACCCTACTCGTTTATTTTACATTGCAGAGCTCCAAGATCACAAGTTTCCTTTGTCTTCCACTCAATGTTCACTTAAAGAATATAAGCAAAAGATACTAAACAGTTCTTAGAGTGCATTAAAGTACATTAATAAAAATGCATTAAGAGTGCATTAAAAACTTCCAGTCAGAGGATTTTAATGAAAGCTTCATTAACTTCAATGGGGGCCATTACGAGTATGGAGGTAGACGTGGCGCTATTAGCGCCATGGCTACCCCCATACCGCGTACCGGGTCCGGGTTATTGAATGGGGAAATACCGGGCCATTCCAACCTTGGAGGACCCTATTTCCCCTTTCAGGGAACCCATCCCCATTCCCATTTGAGCCCCCATAGGGCTCAATGGGAATGGGGAGGGAGCTAACAACGGGAACGTTGATAACGGGCCCGTTGCTAGCTCCCTGGTCTGCTAGCGGGACCCGCTAAGGGAACCTGGTTTTACCAGGCGCCCTTTGCGGGTCCCGTGAGCAGACTCGTAATAGGGCGGTAAGGGGTTAATGGCGTCGGCACCATTACCGGCGCCGTTAACCCCTTACCGCCCAGCTTGTAATGACCCTCAATGTTTACTAAATTAGAATTGTAGTATAGCAATCTCTAGTGTCCTGGAGGGTCTTCATAGTCTGAATTTCACTAATTTTCTCAAAATCTGTTCAGTCCTTTAAATCCATTAAAATCGTTATAATTATACCAGAAACTAGGTGTCAAATGTCAGAACAAAGTTAAAATCCCATGTAGCAATATCCCAATATCAAAATGGCAAGAGACCAATGATACTTGTGAATTAATTACCGGCAACACCGGAGAACCACAAGCCAACAAAACAAATCTAAATGAAGACTTGGTAAATCTCCTAAAAACCCACCTGGGAGTCTGCAGACCTTTACAGACCATCAGACCTTTTGGTTGAGGCCAGGAATCTAATGCCCAGATTCATAACTTGTCTGATTCTGCTCTGATTGTGCTTTTCATGTGGGGGATCATCTGAGTTACAAGGTAATTAAGTAACCTGCAATTTCTTGTGTGCTCAGTGGGTTGAGTTTTGTGGCAGGAAGGGGAAGCAAGAATGTTTCACTTCTGAATGATCAGCAAGATCGATTAAATAATGTTTTCTGGTTACATGTGATTATAATGAATACATTTAAAAAACATTACTGAACCCAAAACAACGAATAAAATACCTCATGCCCCCCATTTCCCCATGTTTAAAACCAAACCCCAACTTCCTCCCCACCAGATTTAACCCATAACCACCACATATATATTTTTTGCAAAAATCAGTATGTTTTCGTTGTTGTTTATTCGTTAATAATTCATTCTTTATTTTGTATTAATTATAATCACTGGATACTGTTTTTTCAGTATGCCCCAAACACTTTTCCCCTTTCCTCACAGTGTTCTAATAACAAAAGAAGTTCACAGGCATATGTCTCCTATGTTGCTAAACCAATGAATGCATGGGTGCTTATTCAATCAAGCTGCCACAACTTAAATGTCTCCTCTCTCAAGGTAGGTGGTTTGTTCCATCCCACACCAAATCACACTGACAAGTTTGCAACTGCTTGACTAAAAAGCAAGATTCTACCATCAATTTCTTTGAGCATGTCCCAAATCATGTTTCGCTTCCTTCCAAGTGTGCTAATACATTTCAATGAAACACACATGTTTGTGTCATCTATTATGATGATCCAAGTTGTGTGTGAGTGCAAGTTCAATCAAGCCACCCATCACAAATTCCTTCTCCATCCAAGCAGGTGGTGTGTTACATCACACAACCAGCCTCATTACGACCCAGGCGTTAAGGGTTAACGCCGTCGTTAACCCTTAACGCCTATTCTGATTTTAACGGCTGCTTTTAGCAGCCGTTAAAATCCATGGCGCTAACCTGCCATGATGCTAATTACGCCACCGTAATTTACGGTGGCGTAATTAGCGCCTTCCCCACTCCCATTATGCCCTATGGGACAAAAATGGGAATGGGGAAGGGAAAATGGGAAATGGGGATTTACCGCCCCACTCACCTTGGAATGGGGCGGTAAATCCACCATCCACCATGGTGGTAAAATTGGCGCAATTAGCGCCTGGGTTGTAATGACCCCACTAATGCCACTGCCTGTGTGATGAACATGACCTACAATGTTTCCCCAGCATGCCCCAAACACTTATATTGTACCCCCTGCATTCAAAGTGTGCTAATAATGAAATACATCACATGCTTGCTTCAGCTTTTGCTGCCAGTGATGGGACTGACAGACAAAGACAAATCTGTAAAATTCTGAGGCAATAGCCAGGTTTCCATAGAATGCATTTCTGAGAAATACATCTAATTCCTCTGAAAGGTGTTTTCAAAAATAAAAATAAAAATGTATATTCTGATCAGCATTGCCCAAAATCACCCCTGAAACCATGTCTAAAGTAAAGAGATCAAGTCCTCAAAAAGCAACAGCCATTAATCACCCTGCTCTTAAGAAATACTCCAGAGACTCTGAAGACTTCCAGAAGCAAGCTCTTTATCTATACAGGCAAGTTTAATTACCCAAACTTTATTACCCAAAGCTCTTAAAGTTATAGAAATGTGTGAAGTCCTATTGCATTGAAAATTCTGATCATTCAAAGTTCAACCAAACGTTCTCCCCCCGTCTTAATAAAAAATTAATTTAAAAAACACTTTCCCCCTTGGTAACACATCAATAATGTACATAGTTCACACACGATTGTAACATAGAAACCCTATCACAAATCACTCATGATTAGATTAATGAATAAAATAGAAATATCCCACAATTCAGATGGTACAACCCACCTTCTTTTCTGGCATTCACTGCTGGGACACCAGGTGTTCGGATCTGCATAAAATGACTGAATGCAAAAATCTGACTACCAAATGTCCGACCTTTTTTTTATTTTTAGTTATTTTTCTGCAAATATATATGTGGGGGGAGTCCACCACAGCTCCCCCACCTTACTCCTATACATTTTTATTAACTTTACCCCCTCACATATATATATCTGCGGAAAAATGGTGGTCAGACTTTTGGGGGTCGGACTTTTTTCCCTCTGTCATTTTGTCCTATTCCCAGGTGTTCATCCACCCAGCTCAATTAATAACACGCTGCCATCTGTTTGCAGTCTGTCATCACTTCCACCTTTAGAAAACCTCTCTGGGTTCATGCAGCATTATCAAGCTTCTTTGGAACACCAGAACTGTCTCTTCCATTCAGTCATTAGAAGGTGCAGAAGCTTAAGAACTGAAGTAGGCTTCTCCTCATGGACGCTGTGCTCCTATCTTCTTTCCTTTGTCTTCTCGACACCTCTTCAACTGAGGAGTTCAGTAGGTCTCCTCTTCTCTGCTACACCGGATCAAAGAACAGCGGATGAGGCAAACTAAAGAAGCAGTGTACAGGGGAGAAGGGAAACAACTACAATAGACCCTAGGTGCCCCGGGGCCCAAAGGCCATTTTCTTGCGCAGATCATTTAGAAGAAACAGGGTGGAAATGGAGTGGAACCCAGTTCCATTTAACAGCCTCCAACAATCTCAAAATGGCTCGAGAGGCACAAGCAACACAGGCAGGGGCTTATAGCAGCTAACAGCAGTACTCCAACTTTCTCAGATTCAGTATCTCCCTCTTCTTCAGCATCTCCCTTTGAAGACCAGTGAACAGTGGATTGCGTTTTGCTGAATAAGATCCCTGAGATAATTTTGTTCTATTACCATAACGCCCCACGGAATATTGTGTCATGTTCCAATCGGGCTAAAGTAATTTGTGTTCCACATTAGTACACAGGGAGAAGAATGCCGAGAGCCACCCCAGCCACTGAATACACACCAGCCGGAAAGAACTCCTTGAATTAACAACACAGGCGGTGTGACTTAAAGGTGATGTGACATCCCTTTGCCAGGGACAATTCACCATTAACCATGGTGCATGTGGTATCCGCCAGCAAGTTAGGTTAAGGGTCAGGTTAGGGGTAAGCATTGAGGGCCACTGATAAAGAAAGTGACACAATTGTCTCCCTCAAAAGGTAAGTCTGTAGTTGTGGGACTGGCTCTGGGGCGAAGTATATCCAGCATTGAGGTAGTAACTGTTTCATTTCCTCCCACCTGGATTAGTCTAACATTTTGTATGTGGCTCATTCGAAGAATTCCATCAAAAGACTTCAAAGCCTACAAAATTCACCTGCATGCTGTTAATCGAAACGTAAACAATGGAAACATGTATTGCCAGCTGTCCGGGCTTTACATTGGTTGCCAATTTAGGAACATGCACATTACAAATCTCTGCTCCCTTTAAAACAGTGACTTACCTTCCTATAGTAAGAGAAGGCTTAATCAAGCAGAAAGCAGGGTGACCTCTTAGCTAGACTAGATCCTTGTTTTGGAAAACTGGTAAATTTAAGAAATCAACCAATGAAAACACTTGTCCTCTGTTCAGGTGGTAAAGCTGTGGCCAAACTGTGAAACAGCCTCCTGCCAAACATCTGCACCATTTTCGACCTGCTATGATTTTAGACTTAAGAAAGAAATTGAGATGTTCCTATTTCCAAGATAATGGTTTCAATCGTGTCCTTACATACCGGTGTCCGCCAGCGCCAGGATGCTGTTTAGATGCACGCTTCACTCAGGGGCGTAGGAGACACTACAATTCAGGGGGTGACAAGGTACATCCTGGGGACATTACTACTACAAGAAATCACTCAAAGAAAAAAAAAAGCTGCAAGTCTGAGTGTCACATTGCTCGAGAGTCCATAAATATGTTTATTGTAAATCACCAAATGATGCCCGTTTTGTAAACACAGTTGCACTCTAATTTAAATTTTGTTCACCAACTTCAAAATCTGCTAGCTATTTAAAAGCATTTTGCGTGGCTTGCAAGGGCCTGAGAGAATAGGCGAAGGTCATGACCCAGGCACAGTGGCCAAAGGCCATGACTGCAAACCATGGCCAGTGGACACTTTGGGTAGCTTCCAGGGGACCCAGGGCAACATGGCTACTGGCTATGGACACTGGTTGTGCCCAGTGACGCTATAGCTGGCTGGGTGGTGGCAGGGGCATGAGAAAACAAATCCCAGTGCCCAAAACAGAAGCATTGAGCGTTGTGACAACAAGCATTTCTTTTCGCTATAAAAAAAAATTTTTTTTTTCTTTTTTACTTTTCACAATAACGGGCAATTAAAGGTTTTAATGGTTATCACTAAACAATGTGCTTCCAGTGCCCACCTGAGGCAGATTACAGAAACCTTGCAGTGGTGCAAGTGCAAAGTTGTACAGCATTAGCTCTAGGTCAAGGTTTGCCCTATTTTAAAAACACTGAGAAATATTTAAACTGCATTTTGGCACCAGGCTAAAGTGTGCCCTATTGCTAATATGGAATTTTATTTGCACTAGGGCACACTTTGCCGTAGTGCAAAAATGCATCCAAAATGTATCCTTTTTGCACTTTTCCTTATACATTGCCAATCTGCGCTTGTTATGGTGTAATGGTTTTTCAAATGTCCCAGTGTATTTAAAAATATGGCAAACTTTTCTGATTTGCTATTACCGTGCACCGGTGCAGAATTTCTATAATCTGCCCCCCTGGTTGCTGGGAGCCAGTCATACATTATAGTCGTGAGGGCACTTGTGACTAACCTATAAAAGGAAACTGCACAGAGATTTCAAAACTTATTTTCACTAAAAAGACACACAAGAAAGATGATCAGAGTCATCTTTTCTTGATCAGATAATACATGAATATTCATTCCTCGAGCAGAACTATACATAACAATGTAAAATGAAAAAAGTATAGGCGTTTATTAAGTAACCATACAATGTTGCAAAGTGTGGTTTATATTGAAAAGGACATGCCTAAAGCTCATCCCTTTAATTTACAAAGTGCCTAAACAATTAAATATCTGATGCTAACAGAACCACTTACAGATGACGAATTATTTTCTATTTAGGCTGAATTAAAAATGTACATTTGTTTCTTATAGATCCAGAAAAGCAAGTCAAATGATGAGAGAAAAATGTTATAGTTGGACGCAGCAATCAACACAATATGGGTTCCAGTTGACCTGCACATTTTCAGTCACTGTGAATACGCCCCTCACCCATCCTCAGCCCTCTCTTTTAGCCTTCATGCATATAGTTGGATGCAAATGCCAGGGCAGCAGATGGCCTGTTTTTTCAATTTTTTTTTAAATTCTCTTTATTGATTTTACAACATGGTAACCATTGCCCCCCACACCATAGCATGTTTTTTAAAGGCAAGGAAGACACGCCTGCTTATCCTGTGACTCTTGTAGGAAGAAAAAAACCTCAGTGCCCCATGCAATCTGTCTGCAAGTCACAGCTCAGCTATATCACATACATGCAGACAAAGTAGGAAGTAGAATACAAACAGACCAGCATATTAACACAGATCTGACTTGTTAGGACACGACCACTAGAATTGTGTGTATTTTTGAGAAAATGGCGCAAGGATGGGTATACTTTGAAGCTGATAAGACATCACGTGTTTATTTTTCGTGCTCGGGTGCAAATGGATCCTTACATTATTTCCCAAATGATCTCAAGGGCAACATATAACATGGCTTCCATTATAGGAAACAAACTCTGTCACAATAATTTCTTGGGAAAACGTACAGAGGATCTGCAGCCATACTTAATGTATCCTAGGTACTGCATGGTAGAGCCAGAGGGCCTTCTTTGCAAAGTGGTTTTCAATAGTATTTCCCATTGAAAAACGTGTTTGTAAATCAGGCACAGGGCCTGTTAGTCATAGGTTTCGCTGGCCTAATTGCATGAGCAGTCTCTGACATGCAGGTGGGCAGGAAAGGAGCCTCTGAGAGTCTGAGCACATTTAGCCTTGATGATGTGGAGTCTAATTTATTTATACTTGATTTTAACTGTATTTTACCAGTTTTTACAAGTTAGAATGGTTATCTCCATAAGTCTTATTTGGGTGCTACAACTTCAAATTCCAGGTAGTCCACTTTATCCAATCATTTGGATTTTTGATCATAGTTTATATATTAACATCTAACCGTTTAGAAGTTTAATTCCATCTCCATCTTGTAGATCATGCCTAACCTTCATTCTTTCATTCTTTGGTCCAGTGCTTGTAGAGACCTTTAGACCCTGATGTTTTTCTAAGGTCTAGAGCTAAGCTCTCAATGAAATTCCCTGCTGTAATGACAGGTTTCCGGTTAGCACCGTTCATTAAGTAGAACCACCAATATTCCTCATCCATGCTACAGAAATCTTTAAACAGGTGGCCCTTGCATTCGAGAAGCAGATATCTCAAGGATTCAGTTCCGTTCGTCTGGTTACAAAATCTACAAGAAGAACTTGCCCTGGTTTTATCTCTGATGGCTAGGATTTCGTTTGTTTTTAAGATGTTGAGTCGGCCTCTCATGAAGGTTGATCGCAATTTTCGTGGAGTCAAATATCAATATTCCCTTTCTTTGGTCGCTTATATCCAAACTTGAGACCCTTTTGTTTGAAGCCCACTTTTCATGAAGTGGGGATTGATGCAATCTGCGGGCCAAAGTGCTCTGCAATGCCAGTTTCCAATATCTGTGCAGGGCCTGCTCTCGCTGAGAAACTCTGTACACTAGTGATGTAGGCAGGGGTGTTGCTAGGTCTGGAAAAGATCCTGGGCTACGCTAACCTTGGGACTGTTGGGACTCACAGCTAGCTAGCATTTTTGTTGTAGCTCCTGAGCTTCTATCCGGGGCTACAAACAAAAGTCCCAGGACTATAGCCCCGTGAGCCCCCCTAGCAATGCCTCTGGATGTAGAAGTGGTTTAAAGTAGTATTCTTTGTTGTCTCCAATCCTATGAGATACATTTGAAATATATGTGTTTTAAAGCAATAGTTTAATCAATTGCTTTCATAGGTAACGTTGTTGTATTTTTACTATCGTGATATGATTTTTATCCTAGTTATCGAATAAAGCTTAATTGATTTGACCCATGTAACAAGAATCCATTACTAATATGTGTGCCCTGCTTCCATCGCTTAGAAATTATTTTCTCCTTACAATCAGCTCATTACAACTTTGCCTGCCTGGAAAAAATGGCAGAATAAATTTCTGGTAATTACGTCACTGCCATTTTTTCCAGATTGGCACAAGTCTGGGCAAAGGGCACTGATCTACTGGCAGGCCTGATCTGCAGGTAATGCAGGACCCTACTGGCAGATGATTGCCAGAATCACTGACACCGGTACTACCAGTGCCGATGATTCTTGCAATCCCTTCCCATGTAGTCTTATAGGACTCCATCGGAATGGGAACTTACTGCCACGCAGTGGTTAATTTGTAGAAGAAAAACAAGTTCTGGGGCTAAAATACCTTCTAACACACCCATGTCAGGATGGGCAGCTCCCATGCTGCTCCCCGTGCTGTTAACATATCGGGCTCAAGCTGCATCTCTCATTGGCTTATTATGTACTCGGTCACTACAGCAGATGTGTGATTTACAAATACCAATCAACATATACATAAAATAACGTGCTCGTTGTGTCTTGACATGAGACTCATTTTTAAGTGTGTCTTTAAACACAATCACCCTTTATACTTTGCTCTGATTTTATAGGTGTTTATTATGTGACTGGCAGTAACAATAATAAATTTGCCAAAACACCACATCATGACCCAGCTGATTCTGAGACCATACGTTACAGGGCTCAGAAATAAGTGCCTGGGTTGAGCCCTGGCAATCCCCACCCACCCATAAAATTAAGCAATGCTGTCACGCTCCCACCCGTAATATCCCGGTAATACCGGGATATTTGATGGCAGAGACAGTAAGGTGGGTTTGCCGATAACCAGCCAGAATGACCCAGAGGATAGCTCAGCGGCAACGTGTTTGCCTTGGAATCAAGACGACACCAAGCAACACAGGGTCGATCCACGGGTCCGCGCTTAGAAGCCTCTGGGTATTTAAGCGCGTTATAAATATGCAACTAAGACAAAAAACTATTACACAACTAAAAAACAAACAATTCCTGTAACAGCGCCTCGATGCCCGCGGGCTGTGTGAGTGATTTAAAAAAAATAAAATTAAAAAAAATTACTGACGGGGTACCGGCAAACCCATATTGATGCATAACTTTTCTGAGAAATGCTCTCTCTCTCTCTCTCTCTCTCTCTCTCTCTCTCTCTCTCTCTCTCTCTCTCTCTCTCTCTCTTCTCTCCCTGAAGATAATGTATTATGTGAGAAAATGGGTGTGTATTAATTACATGTTATCACATCTTTCTATCCACAGAATTTGTACAGCTGAAGCAGCAAATCAGTGTTCTGAATGCACAGCTGGACATGCTGAAGGAGGCGTCCAACAAGCAGAAAAAAGGTGAATAAATATCCCATACCTGAATGCATGGCATTTTCCTGTGGTTATTAATGTAACCCCTGTGAATGGTGCCAAAAGCATACATCAGAAATGCAAAGGAATGAACTCGCGAAAACAATGTGTCATGTATGCTCTTGCAAACAGGATTTGGCACGAGCCCAAGTGAAAATATGTGCAAACCCACAAGTGTGAAGAATTCATCATTTGCACATTTAAAACAAAAATGGGCTAGAGGGAGAGGATGGTTGAGATGAAATCCTACTCTTGCACAAAAAGTGCAAGGGGGAGCAGAGACTTTGCCCAAACATGTACCACTACATGACTCAACAAATTAAGGAGTTACTAATTGTTCTTAACCTTATATACTGGGAAGTTACTCAATGGAGTATCCAAACAATCAAAACAACACAAGTTCATTTTCAATTGTGGGGTGATGATAATGTGCATGAATAAAATATGCTTTATAGTTCATAAATGGTGGACCTAAGTTCATGGGCTGTCCTTTATCAAGTGCCTTAAGAACAAAGAGAAACAGAAAAACCTGCCCTGTGTGTGGATCAACTTGTTTGCCCGGAAACACGTGTTATCTTTTCTGTGTACAGGTTAAAGGATGAAATGGATCTTACCATACAGGATGGGACAACATTTCCAGCTTCGATGTCTTTACTTCGATGTGTTTGCATAGCAATGCATTGGTATGATACGTTAACATCACTATATTTCCTTTTTTAATTAATCGAGTGGTAGCGCCCCGAATCTCTCACACTCTCCTGCAACTTGTTTTACTCTATCCTCCACCGTTTTTTGAGTATAAACCTCATTCCTTTTTATATTGGTTCCGGAAAAACGAGCAAAACAGTATAGATGTCTATATTATATTCCCTTGCGTCACGTGTTTTGTTGCCCTTTTCGGATTCTCCCCCTTTGATGCTACTAACCCTCTTTTACATCTGTTTTACTTGCTTCCTTTCAAACGAGCAAAACCGATGTAAATTCCTCGATGCTAAAGCATTGCTGCAAATGCAGAATGATGCAAATGCATTGAAGTAAAGACATGTAATGGCATTCCTATTGCACTCCATCACAATAATATTCACGGGAAACAATTCTCAATGAAACTCTCTAAAGCAGAGCCACATACATATTGGATCTGTATGTTCACATACATAGTCGTTATCGTAAAACTATATAAAGTCAAACCAAATTCAAGAGTTGCTTTATAAAATAGCACCTTACCAATCACATCTGCACCTGTGGATAGGTCAGTCAATCAGTCAAAAAGCTTTTTGTTTTTTTAAACCAATCCATGAGAGCGCATACAAAAATAAATACATCACAGTTAAAAAGTGTATACAAATTGTACCGTCTATAATATTTTAAAAGAGATGAGAAGAAATATATCATTTTACAATTAGTACATACAACTTCCAGAATTAAATTAACCTGTAACTTTTAGAAGATTATCTCTCCTCAGTTCCAAAATTAAAAACCTAACCACTGTGCCACAGGAATGTCTATCAGGCAAAACTAAAAGGTGTGTTAGGACCAGTCTATAGTTCCATATTTCTTCCATATTTGTAATGTTGAGTGTTTTCCGAATGTCAGTATAAAAAGTGTGAAACAGCGTAAAGTGCATGAGTTTCACAATCCTAAGCACATGAGCACATATTTTCATTAACTTTACTTACATCGCTTGGCCCCCATGTGTACATTGCTCAAGGGTAACAATCCTAATCTAAACCAAGTTTGTTTGTTGTACATGTCTGATCATGTTTCTTTGGGTCGCACTAGCCATGGCTTTTGGCCATGGTGCGTGGCCACAGCTGACAAGTTGCACAAATAGGTATCTTTGGTGCCAACTAGTCATGGCCTTCGGCCGAGGCAACTGTACATATTGTACCACATATTGCACTACTAGGTTTCTTTGGGTCCCACCAGCCATGGCCAGTGCCCACAGTTGACATGCAGCACCCATGGGTTTCTTTGGGGCACACTAGCCGTGGCCTTCGGCAGTGGCCACTGTACATGTTGCACCAATACGTTTCCTTGGGGGCCACTAGCCATGCCCTTCGACTATGGCCTGTGGCCATGGCATTTAGCCATGGCCACTGTACATATTAAACCAATAGGTTTCTTCAAGGCCCACTAGCCCTGGCCTTTGGCCATGTCCACTGTACATGTTACATCAATAATGTATTTTCGAAGGCCCATTGCCCCCTGCCTAGTAGCTGTTACCTCTGCAGATTAGCTGAAAAACACTCTACAATTAAAAGGTCTTCCCAATCCTCACAGGCACTCACCATGGGCCCTCTTCATCTTTTTTTGGTCCCCCCTCTTTCTTCAAATCCTTTTTCATTCCCTAACCTTCACCCATTACCCACTATCGCTCTTCGCTTCGTGTGATGTAGTTTCTTTTACAAACGCAACTTGCGGCATTACCACAATAATCTTACGATATTCCCCAGGTACTTCCCTGATACACTGAACATATTCTACCCATAACCGACTCCCCAGACCACCCCAACTCCCCAACTTCACATGGTGTCCTCTGTCCCACTCCACCTCTATCCTGGTGTTATTGCATCCTTTTCCCTTGCCAAATAACTCTTTGAGCACTTTTCGTTTTCAGCTTCCCCGGGGCTCAAGCCGGCAAGAGGAGAATGTAACCATATACCAGGGAACCCAACCTGCATAATTGTCCGCCTAATTGGCTGGCACTGACTCACCAGGTGCAATGTCTTTATACAAATATCCTCATAGCAACACCTTAAGCAAACTAGTATGAGAACAGCTTCCTATTTAAAATTCTCTTCATTTTGATTAAGGCTGCCTGAACCACATGTACTGTTTCAGTCTTACACAAATGTCAATTTCGGGTGAGTATTGTGAAAAATAAAATGGGCACGAAGCACAGTGTGCATTTTACACATTTATCACAGTCATATTTGTCAAATATAAACATCTAGAGACATTGTTATGTTCCCAAAATGCTCTTTGTTTTAATGCAAGCAGGTTGGTACACTCACTGGTGTTTTTTGTCACATTGCCCTTTCTCATAGGGATATTTGTAAAACGTACAATGGGAGTGTACAAGACTGTATATCTTGCAATGTACGGTTATGAATCTTCTACACTGTGCCAAATCATCACCTGAGCTGTCTCAGAGTGCCAGGCTTGTCCAGGACATTGGTGTATTGGGTCCCCACTACTGTTCACCAGACCTAAGTCTGAGGAAAAAGGAGGAGTGGGGATAAGAATAGGTGATGGGAAAATTGGTAACATTTCTAACAGACATTGGGAGGGGTGGTGATATAGACAGGGAGAATATTCGTGATAGTGTAGGTGTATGTGGGTCCGCTGGAAGGCTGTATTATTTTGGGGAAGGTGGTGTCTGTTATGCTGTTATGTTAATTTACTTGGTATAGCACAGCTGTCACCTGAAGGTATCTTGGAACATTGAGCAGGATGGCCCATATAAGTCACCAGACATAGAAACTGAAAGGCATAACAGAAAACAACTCAACTGCTTACGATAGAAAAGTCTTAAGATCCTTTCCGAATTTCGAATAATCATCCAAAAGTCTAAGGGCCAATGGAAGATAATTCCAGAGGGAGGGGCTGCAACAGAAAAAGCCTGATCCCTAACAGTTGTTTCCTCAACTGTGGGACAAGAAGAAGATGTTCATTACATATGGCAGGTACATAAGGAACAATCTTCTCATGAAGATAAGAGGACCCCATGACCATGCAACGCTTGGTGCAGCAGGCAAAGGACCTCAAACGTAGCCCTGCCCTCAAGCAAGAGTCAATCTAGGTTGTTAAGGACTGGAGAAACATTAGCATACCTTGGTTAGTCGCAACCTACCGAGCTGCTTGAGTTTTGAACAGTCGGCAGTCTTCTCAGATAGTATTTATGTTGGGCTAGCAGAGTAGCATTGCAGTAATCCAGGATTCCCATGATGGCAGAGGAAACCACAAGTTAGAAGGTCATATAAGGATCACATTTTTTAAAGCCCTTAACTTGGAAAAGCCTGAGCTGCGCCTGGTGCTAACCTGAAGACAAGGAGGCCACTATTTTAATGCCCAGGTTCTTAACAGAGTCCACCGGTGAGGGAAGTGAGAACAGAGAAGAGGGTCAGAAATCGGTATTCCAGAGAGGCTGAGAAGCATGGGGACCAACTACTAGGACCTTGGTTTTGTCTCCATTAAGTTTTGACCAAGTTTAGTTAATCTAGGTGCCAATGGCTGCTAAACACCCATGCAACCGTGAGGCAGTTGCATTAAAGTTTTGATCCACTCTCACAATAAGCTGGGTGTCCTCTGCATAGACATATGAATGACACGCATGATCCTGTATTAAGTTGGCTAACGGATGAATGCAGACATTAAAAAGCAGGGGTGAAATAGCAGACCCCACAGGATAGGACAGAAGGATGCAATCTAAATTGTGGTAGTGATAATGTTTGGGTTTGTTTTTGAAATTAAGGACCTGATCCACGTTAGGACTGCCCCAGTAACCCCAACCTGCTCCATGCGATGACACAGAATGCGTGGTCGATGGTGACAAACACGGCGGACAAGTCCAACAGGATTAGAAAACCTACCCCATCCTGGTCAAGTATTCTGGCTAAATCATCAACAACTGACACCAACACTGCTTCAGTGCCCATAGAAGGTTAGAAGCCTGATTGCTAGGAATTTAGTATAGAGGCCTTGGGGGTCATTACAAGGTTGGCGGTAGGGGTTTAACGGGGCCGGTAGAGATGCCGGCCACGTTAAACCCCTACCGCTGCATTATAAGGTTTGCTCGCGGGACCCGTTAAGAGTGCCTGATTTTACCAGGTGTCCTTAGCGGGTCCTGCGAGCAGACCAGGGTGCTAACAACGGGCCCGTTATTAACGGACCCGTTGTTAGCACCCTCCCCATTCCCATTGAGCCCTATGCAGGCTTGAATGGGAATGGGGAGGTACCGGGTCCGGGTTCCTTAAACGAGGAATTACCGGGTCCTCCAAGATTGGAATGGCCCGGTAATTCCTCATTCGAGGAACCCAGACCAGGTACCCAGTAAAGGGCTAGCCATGCCACTAATAGCGGCATGGCTACCTCCAACCTTTTAATGACCCCCCTTGTCTAGAACATTTCTCAGCCGAAGAGTAACTAGTCTCAAGTACCTTCATGAGGAATTTAAGGAGAGAAATAGGCTGAAAAGTGGTTGGAGATGTACGGTTTAACATGTTTTTTTTTTAATACAGAAGTCACATCACCATGTTTAGGGCTAGGTGGACACATACCATGAGACAACAAAGAATTTACAGCTAGAGTAATATAAGGAGTTATTTCTAGGCTGATATTTTAAATACTTCAAGTGCAATAGGGTCCAATGGAGAACAGGATTTCAACTGCAGAATAGTTTTGCATATTTGATCCTCCTCAATAGTGGGATCACATTTTGAAAAGGTTGCATCATTGTACAGTGGCACAGGCAATGGCGAAGAAGGAGATGGTACAATAGTTTCTTCCAAAACCGATATTTTCTTCCTGATGTTAGCAATCTTTTAGATAAAAAATCCAGAGAGGTTGTCACAGAGAGCCTGCGAAGAGGGCACAGAAGGAGAGATAAGATTATGAGATTAACGTTCCTTCACCACTTAAAACAGTTCTTTAGGTTTCTTTAGAGCTTCGGAAATCCGAGTGGTGAAATATGTGTTTTATTCAGATTTAATCGCTTGATGATACTGCCTTCAGTAAGACTCTAGATAAGACTTTAGTCTCCAGTTGGTATCCAGATGCCATGTCTATGTGTTGTGTTAACAGTTGATAGAATGATTGGCCAGACAACAGAACAAACATCATGAGAAGAGAAAAATCCCTATATCTTACACCGTACCTAGCAACAACCACAGCACCGCAACACCCCAATGCCACCAACATGTCCAAGCATGCCGAGAACCAATTTGAACCCTGCAAAAAGAAGAGAAGATGCCAGAAGAGAAAGATACAAAACTAAGGCCCTCACTCTATACATCACAAATACACAAGGAAACCGCCAATAACATCATCAAAACATAGAAGACGATGAAGCAGAAGAACTCATCAACCCAACCATCAATTTAACAGACCGCCTCAACAACGAAGCAGACTCTACGGATCATCAACCAATCTTTGAGAAAACACAGAAGCACTCCAACTGAACAACCGCAAAACAAAACAAGGAGCAATAAACAAACCTCACCACGTCAAAGATCCATTGCAGCCTAATCAATGCTAGAACAATGTACAAACATGCCACAGAGATTTACGACTACCTGTGCGACGGAGGTATCAACATCGAATTCATAAACAAAACTTGGGTAGGTGACAATTACAAAATCACATGCCAGAACTGCCTCCCTGACAACTTCTGGCAATAGCATACAAGGAACACCTCAAATATACATATATATATATATATATATATGTATATATATATATATATATACATATATATATATATATATAAAACTTTGTTGAGGGGACGTTATGGTTAATTTGCCCTAACAAAAACCTGTACACTTCACTAAAAAAAAACTTTCCTCATCCCCTTTATGCTTCAAATTAAAACCGAAAAGCCCCTGAAATTCACCAATTAAGGTAAAGTAAGCCCCCAACCCTGCCACCACCCCTGTGCACTGCTAACACTAAAACCCAGACCATGAAAGATGTCATCTCAAATGTGAATGCTGACATCAATGACGACATCACTTGTTTAGCCCCTTTCTTTTCCTTCCCTGACATACATATATATATATGTGTGTATTCAGAAAAAAAATTCCCTAAAGGAATGTTATACTTCACAGTGCAACCAAACACCACTGTACATTCCCCCATTATAGTAAGTTAAGCAACCATAACTCACACCATCTACGTGCATTGCTAAGACTAACACCCAGGACATCAAAGATGACATCACAAATATCATTGATGACATCACTGATGACATCACATGTGTGCCTCATTTATTTTGGTGCATTGAAAATTGTAGGCTAGATGGTTTTATTCACTGACCAGCACAATATGAAAATTGAAAAGGTGCTGTATACCAAAACGTTACCCTTGTTGTGTGTTCTTAAAGTACTTTCCTTAGGGTCTGGTGTCAGCTCATGAGGCACATGCATGGGGCAATGGCAGGCCTCAAACACACAATTAATTTGTATACAGGAAGATAAACTGTGGGATGCTGCTAGTTCTTTCTACCCTACTTCAGTTTCCCTGTATGTGCCGCTCAGTTAGATGCATTGGGTCGGCATATGTATTGTTTGTTTTACCACAAGTGTGTATTATGTGTACATTTGTGAGCTAGTTAGTACATGTGTAACATTACACAATCACCCCTGACATCTTGCTACCAACATAATAGAAAGAACCCCTTGTAGGCAGGGACTTTTTAGGGATATTATTTTCACATGTGATGTCATCAGTGATGTCATCAATGATATTTGTGATCTCATCTTTGATGTCCTGGGTGTTAGTCTTAGCAATGCACGCATATGGTGCGAGTTATGGTTGCTTAGCTTACTATAATGGGGGAATGTGCAGTGGTGTTTGGTTGCACTGTGAAGTATAACATTCCTTTAGGGATTTTTTGTTACTGAATACACATATATATGTATGGCAGGGAAGGAAAAGAAAGGGGCTAAACAAGTGATGTCATCATTAATGTCAGCATTCACATTTGAGATGACATCTTTCATGGTCTGGGTGTTAGTGTTAGCAGTGCACAGGGGTGGTGACAGGGTTGGGGGCTTACTTTACCATAACTGGTGAATTTCAAGGGTTTTTCGGTTTTAATTTGAAGCATAAAGGGGAGGAGGAAATTCTTGTTTTAGTGAAGTGTACAGGTTTTTGTTAGGGCAACTTAACCATAATGTCCCCTCAACAAAGTTTTTTTTGTAGTGAATTTCACTGGTTTTTGGGATGGCAACTTAACCATAACGTCCCCTCAACAAAGTTTTCTTTGTTGTGAATTTTACTGGTTTTTGGGAGGGCAACTTAACTGTAAAGTCCCCGTAACAAAGTTTTTTTTGTAGGGAATTATATAGGTTTTAGGAAGGTGGAATTTAAGCATGAAATTGTGGCAATGAAGTGGTTGAGCAGAATATACATTGTAATCATGTGATTTTGAGAGATATGTAGTATAATCTATGTACTAGACATACATTTAACATAGAACATACAGAACCCCCGCCCTATTTATATTGGAAAGTGACGGACTGAGAGCCTGTTTGCGGACAGGGTTGGACAGGATCAACATTACCCAAAGAGGCTGGGGATAGCTGAAAATGTACTATTGTCTTACACAAAAAATGTGCAACGTAGAAGGACATAAACATATTATAAATAGTAATAAGTAAATATGGAAACCTGAAGCTGGAAAATGAAAACTACACATTTTATAACCATGTAGAATAAAGTGGATGGTACCATAAAAAAGAAAGGATGCCTCCAGCATAATCACTTCACGGAAACTCGGCAGCCTGGAACGACAGTGAACGGACGCAGTAGGACGAAGGGACATTACAGCAAAAGAGTGAGTGCAGGTCATTTTTTTATATGGGTGATGTTTGTTTGTGGTATGTGGTTCAGAAATAATAATTTCTTTCTGTTGTTTTGACTCAGAAATGGCTAGTACTTTGGAGTGGCTGGAGGAGCATTTCCCGCATGGGGAAATGTCTGAAGACAGCGACAATAATGGTACACATTGCTCTGCATATGCAAAATAGTGACCAGTATTTTAGAGGCATTCAACTTATGTATTTTTTTTTTTAACAGACCAAGAAAGAAAAGAAGAAAGGGCAACAGATGAGACAGAAGAAGACAGTATAAAAAGGATACAGCAGAAAATATTGAACGACAATTTTCAAAGTTTACAGGAGTTTGTGGAGGACTGTGTGAGAGGAAAAGTTTGTTATCATTGCCCCAGCTGCACCTGCCCTGCTTCTCCATTCCCTAGTGAACCATCCCCAAACCTTGAACAGGAAAATAGACGTTTTGACAAAATATCCATCCCTTCTTCCCTTCACAAATCTTCTCATGATAACCAGCCCGTGTTGAATCCTAATTCCCCCATATTAGTTTCAGTGTCCGCTTCACCTGCTATTTCTTTAGATTAATGTGTGTGTGTGTGTGTTTGAAATGTTTTTGTACAGTAGTTGTAGAGAAAGAGTTTGTGCGTAGAATTTGTTTTTAAAAAGACATAAAATGTTTGCGAACATTGCGCCTGTTCGACCTATCCGCAAGGAATGGAATGTGGGTGCTGTCTAATGTCAAGTAAGACGGATGTGATGTGTGACTGCACCATCTGTTGAAATTGTGCGTACATAAACAGAAAGGGGTGTCCAAAGGATATACTACCTCGGCGTACCGCTGGGAAACGAGATAATACATGTTAGTAGAACACATCAGATGTCCGGATGGGTGTAAATGAGGAAAATGGGAGTGTGTGAAGGACAGTATAGCGGTCCGTATCGGACGCAGCCAAAATGGTGCCATCCGTAGAACAGGCACGGTGGCCGGCAAGTTCATAGGCAAACAAAATGGAGCTGTCCTAAGGACACTGGAACTGTCCGTACAGTGAACATAGCATGTGTGCACATGCGCAGTAGAAACGTAAGTATTGTAAACATTGCGCCTGTTCCCAACTGTCCCTCTCACTTGTGTTGCACTTTGAAGTAGTTTGAGAACCCGAACACTGTCCATAGGACACTTGTGCACATGCGCACATTTGTATTCTTTGCATTTGCTGTCCAGGGGACTTTCATTACTGGGGCGGATGTGTTGAGAACGTCATCATGTGACCGCACCTACGCTGAGCATGGGGACTAATTTCCGCAGTTGGTGTGCTTCCGCAACAATACAAATGAACTTGTAGACACAAGGTAAAGTATTGTAGAGTGTAAAAATATAATTTCACACATCCCAAACAATAGGCCACCTCAGGAGTTGCTGTGCAAAATTTGTGTACCGCTTTGTAGGGATGAAGATGGTCATGAGGCACACCCCTGCACCCTTACAAAAGGCCACACCCCGAGTGCATCTTCATTGTACTTCTAGCTAGAGCAGATTGTGGTATGTTGCCTTTACTGCTGTAGTGACCAAAAGGAAACTAATCGGTATGGCTTCCATGGCTGCTGTTGGGTCATTAGCCTCTGCACCACCCCCAAACCCGCCACCACCACCACCTCACCAAGGGCCTGCAGACAGATATATGGGTGATGATGTAGAGATCGAGGAAGAAGAGGAGGAAGAGAATGAAGTGGAGGAACTCTGCACTAGTCGCACTCGCCGGGAGTCGTGGGTGTGGCGGTTCTTTTCCATTTATGGGAACGTACCAAAAGCACGTGCGAACCTGGTGAAGTGTAACCAGTGCGAGGTGGTGTTGAGTCGCGGGAGATTTGGAGCGTACAGTTTTGGTACGACAACCATGAAGTGACACCTCACTTCGTTCCACACTGTGGACATTTGCAAGGTGGTGCCATGTGAAGATCGTAGTCGCTTGAGTTCCTTCTCAGCATCCTCGGTATCCGATCCTCCCACCACAAGAGACACTCCTGTGGGTGAGTGCTTCCCTCCAGCTGCCTCACAAGCCATTTGCAATGCTGTTGACCCTTACCTTTCAAAGGTGATAGTTGTGTGCACATATTGTGACGCAGTACTCTGCAGGGGGGGAGTTTTCGAAGTGCTTTTGAGGCTGCAGTCACTGAGCACCAGAAGATCGGCTCCTAACCTAAATAAAGCTCACCCTAAATCTTTCTCTGTTCAGTTGCCCTTTCTTATCCCCGTGGCTGGTGTCCCTTCCTTACCCTCCTTTCGCCTCTTCTCCTAGTGTGCCGTGTGCTGTTAAGCAATGAACGTAAAAACAACAAAAATTACAGAAAAGGCTCTTTTCAGAGCCGCCTTTCTCAGTATAACAGTAGAACTATGAAGTGACGGCCGTAGACCCCTGCAGAGTTCTGAAAAAGTTTGCAGACAGTCGTAGAGGAAAAAATGGAGGGTGCAAGCGGAGCAAACGCAATAAAGTGTACGTTGGGAGTAAGTGGCGGCTCTGAAAAGAGCCTTTTGGTGGTGTGTTGTGTGGGTTGAAATGGAGTGGATTGGGTGAAACGGATTGTCAGATAGGTTAGTGTGATTGCAAAAGAGATCGCAATGTATTTTGTACATTGCGAAGAAAAATCTGATTGCCAGCATATGTGAGGTGGACTCCGTCTCTGAGGAAAATGCAAGTGCTGCGAAACAAAATGTTTTCATTGTGGAAAGAGGACATGCCAACATCTCTTAAAAATGCACAATCAGCCTTATTCACATTGCGTCTCGCTTTCTCCATTTGTGGACCAAATGCAGAAGAACGCAGGCATATTTGTCTTTGGGCAATACAGGAAAAAAGTATTTGACAATTTGGAAACATGTCCATGAGCTTCACGAGTCCTTCCTTCATTGCAAATTGCAAAGAAATTCCAGATACATGGCCTAAACTATTTCCTCCACAATGAATGATCAGTATATCTGGAGGACACTCTGTCAGTAAAGTAACACAAGGAGGTACCAAGTCCAGCCATCTCATGCCACGCACGCCATGCCAGTGCACTTCCGCATGTGGAAATCCAAGATTTGTAGATAAACTGCAGCTTTCTGCATGCACTTTCAACCAATGTATCCATGAGTCTCCCAAAATCCAGATAATCTGATTTCGAGCATGGAAAGCCAAAGCTGTGTGGTCTCGTGTGAGGGAGAAGACGGTCTTACTAAAGTACGTCGGTCAGAACACACCTAATTAACTTTATGGACCAATCCCTAGCCTTCTCTAAAGCAAGCCTTACGTTCCAAAAGAACATTGCATTTCCCAAAGAAGATAGCGCAACACCATCTCCTTGCGCATTGCAAAGTAATGCGCATTGCTTGGAGCAATGTTATCATGGCTACAAAAAACATACCAACTTGTAGCATGAATGCACGCATGCCGTGATTGATGATATACCTCCCGATGCTTTGATCTGGACAGAAAACAGAAGTGTTGTTGCATTGTACTCTCTAGGGTAAAGCAGAAAAAATTACTTTTGTTGTTGGGAAGATGGTCATGAGTGCTTCAACCAACTGTGCTAAATCTGCCAACAAAGTACGTGAAGTCAGGTATCCCAAATGGCAAGCACCGTAGTGCAAAATTACCAAATGAGGGGCGGTCATCCTACGCATGTCTCTTCAAACTTGCAGAATGCTGCAGCATTGGCATCAGTGTCAGCTCTCCACACCACCTCCACTCCTCGCACATCGAAATGGTGTGCCACATGCCTACTCTCGGCATAGTGTTGTAAGCCTTGCACAAATATGTCTCCAAGCATCAAAACCCTGACCCTCTCCACCTCTGCCATCTTCAGTGTGTGCACCGTCTTTCGACACAAAAGAGTAATGTGAACATCTGATTGGCTGCTGCCTACAGTCGCCTTTCCATGCAGGATTTGCTGTAGAAACCCGTATGTGACACGCCCTACCAGCGGGCAAGCGCTGCCTATGTGCGGCACGTAACTCTTACCCAGTCCTTCCACCCTTTCTACAGCGGTACCAAAGCGAGTCCCTCATTGGACACAACTAAGCGGTCGCACAATCATCCACCAATCACATAGAACATCGCTAATTTTAACTCCGTCATCAACATTGCGCACTTCAAAATTACTGTCGATGATTCTTAATGGAAGTCGCATACCATTGCAAAGTACCTACTTCACAAGCTACTGTGCAAGGATTGCAAATTTCTACATACAGCTTCATACATGTCCACATGCATCAGTATAGAGTACAGGTATGTATATTTTAATCAGAGAACATGTGGAAGCCTTATGATTTAAAATATACAAAATAATGCTGCTAAATGTCCATAGGGAATACATAACAACGCTCCCCTTTAAAGTGCAAGATTGCCGATTTGTCATTCACAAATCGCACGACTGCTTACTGTCTTCCGCATAACCTGTACATACGTTGCAAGCATGCCTATTTAGGGCAGATCTCAATTTTGTATGCGAAAATGTCGGAGTTCTGTACTCTGTACGGCCTACAGTAATGCTACTTGCAATGTGATCGTAGAGAGAATAGTAAGCGCTCCCGATTGTAGTGCTGACATTTCCTTCTGAGGGTCTCCCGATTTTTCAACATCGTGCTTTTCATTAACAAGTACAAAATGTTTCCCCATCTAGTACTTTGCCCTATCGCTTACAAAGCTCTCTCCTATGCATAGTACACTTTGTAAAGAACAAGGCATTTCCATACCCTTAAAAGATTTAGTTATTTTGAAGGACTTTCAAGTACCATATTGAAAGTACTATGCAAAGACTGCACAGAGTGAAGTGAAATGTGCACGTGCACTGGGTTGAAATATGAAAGTTCAATCCTCTGACGAAATAAGCACAAGTAATGTCTGCAGTATCATCACTGCTGCAAACACACAAAGTAATTGATTTTGTTTTTTTAATTCACAGTGAAGACTACTCTCCTGAGAATCAAAAGCATCCACACTGCAGATGACATATCCGAAGAAACCTGGTCATCTTGCACAAAAAAGTAAGTACAGTACAACCTTTATATTGTAACTACTCCTTAAAGAGGCTGCGTGTGTTATTTGTTTATTTTGGGCACCAAAGCAAGCATTGATTTGTAAACCATTCTACCTACAAATATCCATTGATTGAACAAGGAATAACAGGAAGACCGGCTGAAAAATCCCTGTGTGTTTGGTACTGAAATAACATTGGTAATCCTTAGAAGGTTAGATTGTGAAAAGAAGTTGCTGTAGCAGGTTTTTGGCATTTTGGTTATAAATAATGGTTCTCGTCACAAGTAGGCCACTTTGTACTCTCATCTGAAGCACATTGTAGTAGTACACAAACAGTAAAGCAGCCTTACCTAATGATTGTTAGAGTTCACTGTACATTGACACACCATGCCAAAGAGCTTCCCCATCAGACTTATGCACACATGCACACTGCACACATACATTGGTCAATAGACCAAAGTATATATTTTTTCTCAACGGACACCAAAGAATGCCTACCAAAAAGCAACTCCATAGAACGGAACGCAGAATTAGAGCAAAGAAAAATAAAGGTGCCCAATGTAAACATCCACCTGTTGTAGAGTTTGTAGAGAATCTCGGTACAAACCAGCTAATGCAGTTGGGTAACATAATAAAGGAAGTCTCAACTACTGAAACTGTACCTCCTCCATAAAAAAGTGTCACAAAACACAGAAATGTTTTCAAAAAACGGCTGCCAGTACAGCTAACAATGTTCCTAATAATCCTGATAGTGTAAGAAGAACCCATAGTAAAAAAAGTATTTTAGCAAAAATGTTTCGTCACAGAGTCCTTCAGAATCTACTAAGAAGAGGACCAAAATCATCCTCACCCCTTAAAACGTACCGTTGAAAGTTAATTCTACAAGCACTCATGGATAGTGCAATCCTTCTCAAAAGGAAATTGTTCATATTAGTGTTAAATAGGATGAAAGCACTAACAAAACTAAGTACCAAACTACAAATCAAACTCAGCAATAAACAGAATGTGAACAAAAATAATTTCTTGCATGTTTGCGGTGGTGAATGGAATCACACAACAACCACAGAGCCATATTTTATTGAAGACGCATACAAACAAAATCAAACAAACACAATTGCCATCCATAGCAGTGGACGAGGGTATGAGAAAATCAATACTACCATCATGGAACAAGAAACACTGCTTACAAAACTATCTCTGAAAACTCAAAATTACCTCTCGATTCAGCAGAACCACACCGTCAAGTATACAAATGGCCGTGCACATCAATGTGTGCCATTCCAAACAAAGCTTTCAAATCTTTACGTCAGTTCCTCAATCAATATGTAAAAGGTAAAGACAAAAGTAAAATGAAAGTGCTGCAAAATATGGATATTTGTGCAGTGCAGAAAGACACAGGACTAAAAGGACATTCATTAGCCTGCATTTCTGGGCCTATTTGCAAAAGTACCTTCTATGATATTAAAAGAATATCAGTACATCATTCCAATGTAAGAAATTGAGTGTATAAAATATACTATGCAAAAAGTCCAGCTTCAGAATTAGGCAATTTAAATACCACTCTTCTGCATGGTACACCCAAATACTTACAAGAAGAAATGGACCGTATTCAGAAAAAGTATTTTGGAAGTGAGAGCCACGTAGAAAATGCAACGGTTTTAAAACATAGTAGCAACAATTCTGCACATAGCAACCTTCTATTACACACATACAGAAAAGAAATAGTAAAATTTAAAAGGTCATCGGCTGAAGTCCCAAACCATGTGTGTGTGTTGCCGCAGAACGTTTTACAAAAGGAACACAAAAAATGTGGACATAGCATACAAAATAGAAAACAATGAAGACTCTAAATGGTTTAAATTAGCTTTGTACCTTTTAGCTGAAAACAAATATGAAATAACTGAACGCCTAATATGTTGCAGTTACTGTACTGCAAAATTAGACAACAACCACACTCCTTCAAGTGCTATTACAAATAATTTGGAATTGTTTCCATTACCAAAAATCCTGCAACAGCTCAATTTGTATGAGAGCATAACAATTCAAACAGTTCTCCCATTTCAAGCAATTATACACCTTCATCCGAAAACAGCAAAATTACCTTCCTCTGAATTGGTGAAAAGCAGTCGTGGCAAAGTAGTTTACTTGCCATTAGATCTAACGGAAAATGTACACATTCTAGGAGTGGAACGTTCAATAGAGCATTCTTTAATAGTCTTGGTAAATGGAGTACCAACAAAGGACAAAAAATTTGCCTACAATTAGTGGATTTACACAAAGTTAGACAAGCATTGCAATATCTAAAAGACAATAATGAGTACTACAAGGAAATAAATATTGATGAATGCTTAAGGCAAACAACTGAAATAATTCAAGAGCCATCAGAAACTGGACAATTCGAACTTCTGGATCCAGCTACAGTATCCACTCTTTTGGACCATTACACAATTCTTCCATTGCATTCCAATGAAAGCATAGATGATGCACTAGAAACTTACCAAATGCGACAAACCAAAGGGTCACCAATGAGTATTTGGGAAAAAAAGTATAGAAGCATGTGCTTTTCCACTGCTATTTCCTACTGTCAAAGGTGGAAGATACGATGATAGACCCACTCAGACTGGGGCATCAGAATACCGCTCATTAGTAAATGTATTCGCAAGATCCCAGATTTAGACAAAATGTTGAATAAATATTCCAGCTACTCTATGAAAGTGAATTAGCAACACTATGTTATGGAGTTGCAAACATTCTTAAATCTGGAACGCACTTTCAAAATATGTCAGCTACGCAGTTAATACAAAAAGTACAAGAAAAAGATGAGGTGTTATGATCAAGTATAACAAATTTGTTTGAAAACATGCATGGTACAAAGGAATACTGGTTCAGACGGCACAGAGATGTGCATTGCATGATCAGAAACCTTGGACCACCAACTTGGTTTGTTACGCTAAGTTGTGCAGAATATGCATGGGAAGATTTACATGAGTTCCTGCGCATAGCAAACAGCAACAAAAACAACATAGATATATTAACACCCGGAGAACTTTGCTTTCTAGATCCATTTAATATCTCAAGATATTTCCATCATTGTTTCATTGCAATGCTACACTTTATTTGCAATAAAACTGTCTCTCACCTGGGAGAAGTGCAACACTTCTTTTGGAGAAAAGAATATCAAGCGAGAGGAGCACCACATATTCACATGTTGTTATGGATCAAAGGTGCACCGAAATTTAGGCACAACAGTGATAGAACTGTTTTGTAGTTTATCCAACAATATGTCACATGTAAAATCCCTTCACAACAGACACATAGTGAGCTAGCTGCATGGGCTGCCGCAAATACAAAAACAAAGATAAATACTACACCAAATGCCGCTTTGGTTTCCCTAGACCAGTTACAGAAACAGGTGAAGTAAACAACTTCATGTCTTCAGTTCGCCATAGTGTTAAAGGTAAATCACCTAAAAACACGTATTACATAAAAAGAAGGGAAGAATCAAAATATATCAATGCTAACAATGCAATCATTGCCCTATTATGAAATGCAAACATAGATGTGCAGTACATTGCAGGCAATTCAACTGCTGTTGCACGATGTTACAGCCTACTTAACAAAAGCAGAAAAAACAGAGCTTCAAGACCTCTGGGATGACCTAGCATCAGACAAAACATTATGACAGAAATTGTACAGCCTAGGCATAAAAATGCTCTCTCATATAGAATGTGGGGCCTATGAAGCAGCAGATCGTTTAACTGGCACTGCTTTGTATGGAAAATCAGACAACATAGTATGGCTCAGTCTTGGTCGTGCAAAATCTAGAAAAAGAGTGCTAAAATCATATGAGGACATAGAAACAATTTCCAGAAATGATCCCAACAGCCAAGACATTCTAAAAAAACCATTTACTGTACACCTACTATCCGAACAGGAGTACCACTCTGGAAAGCATGTGTCTATACCACATAGCTCAAAACTTTGCATACAAAAATAATGTAAAACCCGATGAAAGCAAACCTAGATATAGAGTGACCGATTGTGAAGGGAGCTTAGTGAAACTTAACAAACAAAGCTTAATTATTCATGTGAAATTGTAATTAAAAACTCCTCAACAGAAAGAACTATATTACATGTCTCTATTACAACTTTTCAAACCATGGCGAAAAGAGGAAGACATACTAGATAATTATGAGTGCTATGAAGATGCTTTCAAAGCATATGAAAGCACTATCACCGATGTGAACTTTACGCAGTACAAAACAATGTTACACAATGAGCAGCAACAGGAAGAAGAACTTCAGACCCAACTAGATAAAGACTCTTCCGACAGTAAACCTTCTGTAACAGGAAGTCAAGAACCATTAGGACAACCACTAATAGCAAATGAGGCTGAAGTAGCTATGGCAGAAGTAGAAGTAGAAAACACCATGTATCAGTATCAAGAAGATACAGAAGACTTAACTGTACAACAAGCAAAACTTAACAACGATCAGCGCACCATTTTTGAAGAAGTAACAAAACAAATTGTACATGGTGTACAACACGAAAATAAAGAATGTACCTGCCAAAATTACAAACCTATACTGCTGTACGTCAGTGGTGAAGCTGGATCAGGGAAAACATTCTTAATCAAAATCATCAGCAAGTTCCTTCAACAAATTGACAAACAACAAACTGTCAGCTGTTGTAACAGCCTCCACAGGTTTAGCTGCCTACAACATAGGCGGTGTGACTTTACACTGATTACTACTGCTTCCAGTAGAGCATCAAAATAAATTAGACTACTACAAACTTTCTGCAGAAGCCGCAATGGAATTACGTAGAGTATTGAAACAAATGAAAATGCTACTAATAGATGAAGTGAGCATGGTCTCCAACCTAATGTTGGCTTTGATTCATCTCAGATTGCAAGAAGTACTTCAAAATAATAACGAAGAACTCTTGCAGGGAAACACATTATCTTTTTCGGAGATCTTCTACAATTGACACCAGTGAAAGGTGCACCGATTTTTTAGGCCACAAACTCTGCCAGAAAACTGGTGGTAGCATAGGTAATGTTAACCTTTGGCAACAATTCCAATACAGAGGATTAACTGAGAACATGCAGCAATCTGCAGATCTCACTTATGCCAACATCTTAAAAAGTATTAGAGTTGGCGTATTATCGCAAGAAGCACAAGCTGTATTGAAAAACCGGCATATACATGCACTTTATGGCGATAATGCATGTGCAACTGATGTTATGGAACAAATAGCGCACAAAAATGACAATTGCATGGCCTTAATGCCAACTCTTGCAAGCTGTTTCAAATTCAATGAAACAATGTTAAAGAAAGAAATCTAAGCAATGATTGAAATTAGCGCCACAGACAAACTAGACGTACATGGTATGACAGTACCCATGTGTGAGCAGCTACCATTCATAAATCCCAAGGTCTTACTCTAGAGAAATCATTGATAGATATAGGAAAAACAGTGTTTAAGGAAGCCATGAGCTACATAGCATTATCACGCTTACGTACACTTAACAGTCTATTGCTAATAAACTTTGATTCAAGTAAAGTCAAAGCTGATATTCTTTGCATTCTAGAATACAATAGATTGTGTTCACTGTACACCCCTCATCTGAAACAATACCCTGTTCCAGATAAAGTGAAACGTGGTAAAAGAAAAGTAAATGAAACGGAAATGCAACAGAATGCAACAGCAAATTCCGCAAAGAAAAGAAAAGAAGCTAAAGTTTCATCAATTGCCACAAACAAAGAAGAACCTATTAGGGAATGTAAACCAGGCACGTCGACAAAGAAGCAACAGAAAAACCGAAAAATGCACTCAGATACAGAACTTGCTGGCCCATTCAAATTTACAAATGAAAGTGGGGTAAGTTGCTATGCAAACGTAGCAATGAATATTCTGTTTCAATTGCCACCAATTGTTAACAATATTTACCTGTACAGTACAGACCAATTGAGTTTGCAAATATTAGTGCTGCATAGAAATGCAACAAGCAATCCTGACAACACATACAGTGTTCATGGAGTAAGGCAACAATTGGACGACTGTGCGGGAATGGTGAGATTCACTATGAAGTCACAAGAAGATCCACAAGAATTTCTAATGTACATACTATTAGTATTGGAAAACAAAAGCATACCTGTAAATAAAATCTTCCATATATCGTACATGTGGAAGCATACATGCACTCTCTGTAGCAAAGTGATACAGGAAGAAATCCCAAATGAGCGATTTGTGTATGTTTCCATACCAAATAGTGAGAGCATTCCATTTCAGCAACTTGTACAAAATGCAAACCATGGCATATTATGTAGTATTTGCAATTCAGACAATCGCTCGACCTTACTGATACAATCACATAGTGCCTACATAATACTTATGCTTCTACGTTATAATGCAGATGGCACCAAAAACAACTGCAAACTGACTGGATTCACACGCGGTCAAGTATCACTTGGAAAGAAAACCTTTACAACAGTAGGAATAATCTACCATGCAGGAGCTACAATCAATGCAGGTCACTACACTGCATACATTAAAAAGAATTCTGGATGGTTTGAATGTAATGATAGCACCATTACTCTAAAGCAGAGGTTGCCAGCTAACCTAACAAATGCGTATTTAATGTTCTTGAAGCCAAAATGTACGAAATAATGTGTACTTCAAGATTGTCAACAAAGTATGTGAAAGACTACAAACGGTTAGAATACGCCCACAGGTATCTAACTACCCAACAGGATGGAAGAATGACACAAAAAAATGAATATCACAGATCGTTGGAAACAAATGCACAGGTAGAATACACCAATAGGTATCTAACTGTTGTTAAAAATGGGCAGGAAGGCAACAAACATAACATTGATCAGAAAGATGAAGAAAACACTGAAAGGAAGAAATGAAGTACTTATTAGCATAATAAATGAAGGTTTTTTTTAATCCTACAAGGATTTCTTTCCCCAGACCCAAGGATTAGAAAAGCAAACACAGAAACTGAGCGCAATGCACAGTACACTGGTTTGTAAATTAAATATGATGGTCCAAAATAAAAAGTTAACTGTCTATTATGCAATGTAGTACATTTTAAAAAAATGCAAACACTAACACACCTTTTTCTTTCATCACAGAAATAGAAAAAGTGATACTTCTGCCAAGTTCGATAGCCAATTAAAAAAAAGTATGTGGATTCTGAACAAAGTAAGGAGTAAGTATATTGGCAGGCATTTTCTACACATGTGAATCTACTCGTCTAATCTATGGTACTAATATGCTGCAGTGCCTGTAGGCTGCCCTTCCATCTTCGGTGAGTAACCTACCACCTACGCCTTACAACCAAGGTACAAGGAGTATAGTTCCTATCCACAACCATCGCTGCATATGGAAACCATGGTCCTTGTAAATTAGCTGCTTATAAATTTACTTTTCGGACCATCGTCTGCAGCCATGAAGTTAAGACACTAGGGCATCAACACAACTACCACATTCCACCACACCCATATTGACTTGTAACTCCACTGCTTATGACTTCAGTCTTGCGTGCATGGGTTTTAGCCATGCACCCAAGACTGCAGGGTCTCCCCACAACCACCTCGGTGATGTGTGGTTGTGGGGGTTATTCTATAGGTGTGTTATCCTTCAGTACCTCTGCCTAGAGGCTTCCCTCCTAGCTGTATGTCTGTAGATCTTACATCGGGTGGGTGTGCAGTGTCTTCCATGTCTAGTACTTATCACCTTGTTCTTGGTTGCGTGGCCTTAGCCCATGCACCCAAGACTGCACACACTCTCCACAACTTGCCAATCAAAACGAAGCACTACGGGTGTATGCATGGGTGGCACATGCGGCGGTGGTTGTGGCCATGCATCCAAGACTTTAGGCCCTGGCCACAACCACCGTAGCATGTGCCACCCATGAATATAATAATAGCCATTTGAAAAATAATGCATTCACGGCATGTTGTCAATTTAAATGTTCCCTAACACCACACATGTCCTTACAAGTGTAACAACTCCCCCGTGCACTGCACAGACTGAAATACTGGCCTTATTGGACCCCTCATTTTCTGTGTGTACAAGGAGGCCATAGAAAATACGTCATTAAGTAGGCATAAGTGTACTGTGCGTACAAAATGTCCATAGAAATTACATCATGACGACCGACCCCCAGAACAAATGCATTGATCACCCATATCTTAAGACTCTAGTCCCTGGCCACAACCACCATAGCATGTGCCACCCATGGCGGTGTACTAATGAATATAATAATAGCCATTGGAAAAAATAATGCATTCACAGCATGTTGTCAATTTCAATGTTGCCTACCAATACACGTGTGCTTTCAACAGTTACAAATTTCCTGTCCACTACATGGACTGAAGTGTTATTACACCCCACATTTACTGTACGTTCAAGGTGTCCATAGAAATTACATCATAACGACCGAAGAACAAATGCATTGATCACCCATGTCTTACTGTCTGAACCTTTCCCAATGCTCTGTGACACAGCAAAATAGTTTCATGAAAAAAGCATGTGTACGCTGGATGTTGCTCCGCTTTCCGTGGATCCAAGATTTCGGGCGCATCCAAACCATCTGACGCAGAACACATCTCGCAGCAGCCAATGGGCAGAGACGTCGCGTGTCCGCGGTCATGATGGCAGCCCCTTAGCCAATTGGTATCTTGTTCGTCAACCGAACCGGGAAGTGTTAACGCGGAGCGAACATAGATATCACTAATTATTTCAGACCTACTTTTTGATAATTATAAAGAAACATACTTCACGGATGGTGACCAAATTTACAAAAGCACGCTTTCTGGACCAAGCCCCTGTACCTGCCGCAGATTTCGTCAAAATCCGTCCAGCGGTTCACCTGTAGCCGTGCGCAAATTTTTTCCCCCCGAAGGCCTTACTTCCAAGACTCTAGGCCCTGGCCACAACCACCGAAGCATGTGCCAACCATGCATACACCCCTTGTGTTGCATTTTCATTGGCAAATTGTGGAGAGTGCGTGCAGTGTTGGGTGCATGGCCGAAGGCCATGTACCCAAAAACAAAGAGGTGGTTGTGGGGACATCCTGCCCTCTTGGGTGCAAGGCCGAAGGCCATGCACCCAATAATACACTTATTGTCACGACCCTCATCCAAAACCCCCTCTGGCAAACCCATTGGCCAGGTGGAGTCTGGGCTCAGGCCTCTAGAGTCTGGCATCCTCTTCAAAAGCCCTCATGGGGCCAGTCCTGGCACCTATGGCGCCAGGCTCATACACCATGAAAAACAATGTGCTTGGGAACTACTTTATTGTATTGTCAGCCAACATGTAGGCATCCACATAGCTTGGGTCCTAAGAACCAAGCTATGCGGTCTAGTGTTTTGGGTGTGGTAGCCTAGGGACTACTTTACCTGGACTATTTTGTTGGGGCTATTTAAACCACACACGAGCAAGACAACACGCTTCGTGTTACTTTGCAGCTTGCAACGTGACGCTCACTGTGTCCAGCTATTCCCTCGAACCTCAGAGAAGCAGAACCTGCAAGGAGACAAAAGGAACATCATTAGCAGCAGCATCTTACCTGCAGTCTTCATCTTTAAACACTCGCAGCTACTCAGAACACCTTCCTCGAATCTGCACGCCTCCCGGACAGAACGACCTGAAAGAGGAAGATAGAGGCAACATTAAAGAAAGCAGTAGACACATTTACAAATTACAAACTGCTCAAAAGGCTTACCTGGCTGGTCGCCTCTCGGCTGGCACCACTCCGGACATTCCACTCGCGCTGAAGAACACTGCGACCTACAAGGAAGGAAAACACAGGTTAGCAAAGGCAAGACTTAGCAGCGCTGCGCATAGCGCTTACTTACTGCATCATAGTGCTCTTAATGCGCCATCATTTACCACCAGGGCTCAACCAAGCCAGTTCGCCACGCTGAAGCTGCGCATACCTAAGGGAGAAAAAAGAAACATTTTAAACAAAGAAAGGCATGCAGGATAGCAACAAAACTAAAGAACAGCAATAAGACCTACCTGAACAATATCAAACGTGCCAGCGTCAGTGAAGTAACCGGACAGCACTCGCCCATGAAAGACAATGCGCCCCTGCAAAGAAGGCAGGACAGAGATCACGCCTAATTCTACTACAAGGCAGAACCTTCCCTGCAGACTGCATCAGGGCAAAGCTGAGAAGCATACCAGCGAGTAACCCGGCTGGGTGGCGTCCCTGTGGATACCAGGTGAGCGTAACACTTATACATACTTCTTGACGTATGTTCTGTGGCCTCCTTTTACGCACAGAAAATGAGGGGTCCAATAGGGTCAGTATTTCAGCCCGTGCAGTGCACGGGGGAGTTGTTAGATTTGTAGGGACACGTGCATTACTGTTTCAAATGGCTATTATTATCTTCATTAGGATGCTGCCATGGTTGGCACATGCTACGGTGGTTGTGGCCAGGGCCTAGAGTCTTTGATGCCTGGCCGTCGGCCGAAGGCCAAAGGCCTTACTTCCAAGACTCTAGGCCCTGGCCACAACCACTGCCGCATGTGGCAAACATGCATACACCACTTGTGTTGCATTTTCATTGGAAAGTTGTGGGGAGTGCGTGCAGTGTTGGGTCCATGGCCGAAGCCCATGCCCCCAACAAGAAAGTGGTAAGTACTACACTTGGAAGACACTGCACACCCATCCCATGTAAGATCTACAGACATATACCTAGGAGGGAAGCCTCTGGGCAGAGGTACAACAGGATAACACACCTATAGAATCACCCCCACTACCACACATCACCAAGGTGGTTGTGTGGAGACCCTGCAGTCTTGGGTGCATGGCTAAAGCCCATGCATGCAATACTGAAGTCATAAGCAGTGGAGTTCCAAGTTAATATGGGTGTGGTGGATTCTGGTTGTTGTTTTGATGCCTTAGTTTCTTCACTTCATGGCTGCAGACGATGGTCCGAAAAGTAAATTTATAAGCAGCAACTTTACAAGGACCATGTTTTACATATGCAGTGATGGTTGTGGATGGGACCTGTACTCCTTGCAACTTGTTTGTAAGGTGTAGGTGGTAGGTTACTCACCGCAGATGAAAGGCTAGCCTACAGGCACTGCAGCATATTACTACCACACATTAGGCGAGTACATTCCCATGTGTAGAACATGTCTGCCAATATACTTACTCCTTACTTTGTTTAGAATCCAGAAAAAAAAATGTGTGTTTGGTTTTCGTACTTGGCGGAAGTATCACTTTTTCCATTTCTGTGATGAAAGAAAAAGGTGTGTTAATGTTTGCAGATTTTCCACATTTACCACATTGCTTAATAGACAGTTAATTTTTTTTTAGACCCTCATTTTTACTTTACAAACCAGTGTACTGTGCATTGCGCTCAGTTTCTATATTTGCTTTTCTAATCTTTGGGTCTGGGGAAAAAAATCCTTATGGGATTAAAAAAATACTTTATTTCTTATGCAACTAAGTACTTCATTTTTTCCTTTCAGTGAGTTCTTCATTTTTCTGATCAATGTTATGTTTGTTGCCTTCCTGCCCTTTTTTATCAACAGTTAGATACCTGTAGGCGTATTCAAACTGTGCATTTGCTCCTACAGATTTTCGATACTCATTCATTTGTGTCATTGACATATCCTGTTTCCTGTATCTTTCCCATTAATGTTTTCTTTGTTGCCTTCCTGACCATTTTCAACTACAGTTGGATACCTATAGGCATATTCTACCTGTGAATCTGTTTCCAACGATCTGTGATAATCATTTATTTGTGTCATTCTTCCATCCTGTTGAGTATTTAGATACCTGTAGGCGTATTCTAACTGTTTGCAGTGTTTCACTTTTTGAAGTGCACATTATTTCGTAAATTTTGGCTTCAAGAACATTAAATACCCATTGTTAGGCTAGCTGGCAACCTCTGCTTTAGAGTAATGGTGCTATCATTACATTCAAACCATTCACAATTCTTTTTAATGTATGCAGTGTAGTGACCTGCATTGGTTGTAGCTCCTGCATCGTAGATTATTCCTACTGTTGTAAAGGTTTTCTTTCCAAGTGACACTTGACTGTGTGTAAATCCAGTTAGTTTGCAGTTGTTTTTGGTGCCATCTTCATTATAACGTAGAAGCATAAGTATTATGTAGGCACTATGTGATTGTATCAGTAAGGTAGAGTGATTGTCTGAATTGCAAATACTACATAATCTTCCATGGTTTGCATTTTGTACAAGTTGCTGAAAAGGAATGCTCTCACAATTTGGTATGGAAATATACACAAATCACTCATTTGGGATTTCTTCCTTTATCACTTTGTTACAGAGAGAGCATGTATGTTTCCACATGTACGAAATTTGGAAGATTTCATTTACAGGTATAGTTTTGTTTTCCAATACTAATAGTATGTACATTAGAAATTCTTGTGGATCTTCTTGTGAGTTCGTAGTGAATCTCACCATTCCAGCACAGTCGTCCAAGTGTTGCCTTACTCCATAAACACTGTATGTGTTGTCAGGATTGCTTTTTGCATTTCTATGCAGTACTAACCTTTGCAAACACAATTGGTCTGTGTTGTGCAGGTAAATATTGTTTACAATTGGTGGCAATTGAAATAGAATATTCATTGCAACATTTGCATAGCAACTTCACCCACTTTCATTTGTAAATTTGAATGGTCCAGCAAGTTCTGTACCTGAGTGCATTTTTCGGTTTTTCTGTTACTTCTTTGCCGACGTGCCTGGTTCACATTCCCTAATAGGTTCTTCTATGTTTGCGGCAATTGATGAAACTTTAGCTTCTTTTCTTTTTTTTGCAGAATTTCCTGTTGCATTCTGTTTCATTTCTGTTTCATTTACTTTTCTTTTACCATGTTTCACTCTATCTGGAACAGAGTATTGTTTCAGATGAGGGGTGTACAGTGAACGCAATCTATTGTATTCTAGAATGCAAGGAATATCAGCTTTGACTTTACTTGAATCAAAGTTAATTAACAAAACCCGTTAAGTGTACGTAAGCGTGATAATGCTACGTAGCTCATGCCTTCTTTAAACACTGTCTTTCCTATATCTATCAATGCTTTATCTAGGGTAGGACCTTGGGATTTATGAATGGTAACTGCATATGAAAAAGTTAGAGAAAATTGCTCTCGACGTACATACATGTCTTTGAAGAGTAGGAATTGAGCCATTGAGCGCCCTATCCTTTTTACTTCTGAAACTTTATCAAAGCGAATATTTACAAACTGAATGTTGTTATCACATGGGTATGATTGAAAGACAACTACTGTGCCCAGTGCTCCATTAACTAGCCCTTGCTCTACGTCAAGGTTACGTTTAAGCATTACTCTACAATTTAATGATGATTTCAATACTTTTTCCAACCCAGCTGTGTTGCAGATTGAATGTTCTAAACTATTTAGTCTTGTTGTGGCTTGCTCACACATGGGTACTGTCAAACCATGTACGTCTAAATTGTCTGTGGCGCTAATTTCTATTATTGCTTGCATTTCTTTATTTAGCATTGTTTCATTGAATTTGAAACAGCTTGCAAGAGTTGGCATTAAGGCCATACAATTGACAATTTTGTGCGCTATTTGTTCCATAACATCAGTTGCGCATACATTATCACCATAAAGTGCATGTATATATTTTTCAATACAGCTTGTGCTTCTTGCAATAATACACCAACTCTAATACTTTTTATGATGTTGTCATAAGTGAGATCTGCAGATTGCCGCATGTTCTCAGTTACTTCTCTGTATTGGAAATGTTGCCAAAGGTTAACATTACCTATGCTACCAACAGTTTTCCGGCAGAGTTTGTGGCCTAAGGTTTTTAAAATTGGTTCACCTTTTACTGGTGTCAATTGTAGAAGAGCTCCTAAAACGATAATGTGTTTCCCAGCAAAGAGTTCCTCCTTATTTCTTTTAAGTACTTCTTGCAATCTGAGATGAATCAAAGCCAACATTAGATTGGAGACCATGCTCACTTCATCTATTAGTAGAATTTTCATTTGCTTCAATACCCTCCGTAATTCCATTTCAGCTTCTGCAGAAAGTTTGTAGTAGTCTAACTTATTTTGATGCTCTTCTGGAAGCAGTAGTAATCGGTGTAAAGTCACACCGCCTATGTTGTAGCCCGCTAAACCTGTGGGGGCTGTTACAACAGCTGACAGTTTGTTTGTCAATTGCTGCAGGAACGTGCTAATAATTTTGATTAAGAATGTTTTCCCTGATCCAGCTTCCCCACTGACGTACAGCAGTATAGGGTTGTAATTTTGGCAGGTACATTCTTTATTTTCGTGCTGTACGCCATGCACAATTTGTTTTGTTACCTCTTCAAAAACGGTGAGCTGATCGTTGTTAACTTTTCCTTGTTGCACAGTTAAGTCCTCTGTATCTTCTTGATACTGATACATGGTGTTTTATACTTCTGCCATAGCAACTTCAGCCTCATTTGCTATCAGCGGCTAATGGCTCTTGACTTCCTGTTACAGAAGGTTGACTACTGTCGGAAGAGTCTTTATCTAGTTGGGCCTGAATTTCTTCTTCTTGTTGCTGCTCATTGTGTAACATTGTTTTGTACTGTGTAAAGTTAACATCGGTGATAGTGCTTTCATTTGCTTTGAAAGCATCTTCATAGCACTCACAATTATCTAGTATGTCTTCCTCTTTTCTCCATGGTTTGAAAAGTTGTAAAAGAGACATATAATATAGTTCTTTCTGTTAAGTAGTTTTTAATGACAACTTCACATGATTAGTTAAGCTTCGTTTGTCAAGTTTCACTAAGCTCCCTTCACAGTCGGTGACTCTATATCTACATTTACTTTCATCGGGTTTTACATTATTTTTGTATGCAAAGTTTTGAGCTATGTGGTACAGACACATGCTTTCCAGATTGGTACTCCTGTTCAGATAGTATGTGTCCAGTAAATTGTTTTTCAGAATGTCTTGGCTGTTGGGATCATTCCTGGCAATAGTTTCTATGCCCTCATATGATTTTAGCACTCTTTATCTAGATTTTGCAGGACCAAGACTGAGCCATACTATGTTGTCTGATTTTCCATACAAAGCAGTGTCAGTTAAACGACCTGCTGCTTCATAGGCCCCACATTCTCTATGAGAGAGCATTTTTATACCTAGGCTGTACAATTTCTGTGATAATGTTTTGTCTGATGCTAGCTCAAAATTGTAGGAAGGAAAGTGGAGTCAAAAGCTACCCTTGTCATTAACGCTCTGATAGTCTCCTATGGTGGGCAGTGGAGCTAAAGAAAGATATGTTAATTAGCTCTTTCAAAGAATAAAGGGGAATTGAATTGTTTTCAAAACATAAAAATACAATTTATTAATTTCTCAAAAAAACAAATGTTTAAAACAACAACTTATGTCATCTCAGGCACAGGAAAAGACATTTTTTACACATCTCGAGTGATTATGCATATAGGTGTGTTAGTGCATCTGAAGTGATTGTGATTTCATATGTTGTCAAGAAATGAAACAACACGTAAACATTGTCGACACACACAAGTCAGGTGTTTCTAGTTTGGTGAGAGGATTGAAATGCCAGCGGTTGAACAAACAGCGGACTGCTGGAATTCGCACCGGACTGTCTTCAGGACTGGGAAAACTTAGTGCGTGGTGGCGCTAAGAGTGCCAGGCACCTATAGGTGGCAAAACAAGAGGGCGGGGGGGACGAAGGTTAGATAAATAAAAATGCGAAATGTATTCCCAAAACAAACACTGCGTTAGGAAGACATACCTAAGGTAGTGGGAGCGTCAGGGCTGTTTGTTGTTTTAAGAGCCAGTTGTAGAATGTATCTCTGGCGGATGATTGTGGTCCTTAGGATGGACTGTGGGTCTCTGTAGCAATTTTAAAGAGATCCAAAGTAAGTTATGTATACCAGAACATGGCTGACAAAAAGTAAGAAATCAGTTGTTATTACCTGGTATGGCTGAAGCCGATTCCAGGTAAGATCGAAAGGTAGAGGAGTACTCTATCCGGAAAAAAGCCAAAAGAAACGTGCTGTAGAGAAAGAATGAATAAAAAATGGATTTTATTCAAAGAAAGGGCTGTACAGCTAAAAGAAAAACCGGGGTGCCAGTGCATTAGCGATCTAGTGCCTTACTGTGGGCTAAATGGGCTGCTAAGTGTGAGTAAAATGTGATAAATCTGCATGACTGAGGCCAGGGTGATCGGGTTTGAAGGAATCTTGCGCAAAACTTAGAGGAAGGATCATGCAAGGTTAAAAAATGAGAGGTCTGCAACTTAGATGTTACTAGTCAGAGGAAAAATCATGCCAGGTTGAAAAAAAGAAGTGTGAGAGGTCTGCATGACTAAGACCAGAGAAAAACGGGTGCAGAGACATCTTGTGCATTATTTAGGTGGTTCTAGGCAGAAAAAACAAGTTATGCACGGTTGAACGAAGGTGTCGTTTTTTTAAAAAAATCAAAAAAACCATTAAAAAAACCGTGCAATAAAGGCTTCTGTCGTCAAGTGAAGTAGATGAACAGAAAGAAGCCATGTAAGCAGTAAATGAACGGAGATTTACAAAGGAAAGCGGTGTTGACGGGTGGCTTACCTCTTCAAGGGAGCTGTAGCAGACTCTAAGTGTTGTCTGTTACTGACGCATGCGCACCGAGCAGCAATGCCCACTCTAATTTAGAGTCGGCCATGCTTGCTTTGGGCGCATGCGTTCAAGGAATAGTGATAGATGACCATGACTCCCGATACTCCTGTAAAACAACCTGGTGCATTTCATCCCGTTTTTAGGCTCGAGTTATCATGAACCACACATGCGCACCTTTTTTCTAAATATATTGTCTACACTGCCATGTACAAATGAAATGTATATGTACAGAAATTGACGTTTTTCAACTATGTCTAAATGCTGTGCTTCCCTTGTTCAACTATTAATTCTTATGAATATGTAAACGAGTGATACAATTTATTTACATAACACTCTGAGTAAAAGAAAGTTTTTTCTATGCCACACATTGCCAGCATTTCCCCTTCGATTTATGTTCATCCACTGTAGGTCCCGTGTGTAAAAATGTATAAAAAACGTTTTACACGTGATAATCCAATAAACACGAACCTACAGTGGATGAACATAAATCGAAGGGGAAATGCTGGCAATGTGTGGCATAGAAAAAACTTTCTTTTACTCAGAGTGTTATGTAAATAAATTGTATCACTCGTTTACATATTCATAAGAATTAATAGTTGAACAAGGGAAGCACAGCATTTAGACATAGTTGAAAAACGTCAATTTCTGTACATATACATTTCATTTGTACATGGCAGTGTAGACAATATATTTAGAAAAAAGGTGCGCATGTGTGGTTCATGATAACTCGAGCCTAAAAACGGGATGAAATGCACCAGGTTGTTTTACAGGAGTATCGGGAGTCATGGTCATCTATGACTTGCAACAAGTACATTTAAAGGTGTGCAGGAAAAAGCACGTGTGTTGATAGACCAAAAAAGCCATAGCAATTTGACATAATCAGGAATAGTAATTTCTGTACATACTGGTCATCCCAGAGGTCTTGAAGCTCCTTTTTTCTGCTTTTGTTAAGTAGGCTTTAACATATCATGCAACAGCAGTTGAATTGTCTGCAATGTACTGCACATCTATGTTTGCATTCCATAATAGGGCAATGATTGCATTATAATCATTGATATATTTTGATTCTTCACTTCTTTTTATGTAATATGTGTTTTTAGATGATTTACCTTTAACACTATGTCAAACTGAAGACATGAAGTTGTTACTTCACCTGTTTCTGTAACTGGTCTGGGGAAACCAAAGCGGCATTTGGTGTAGTATTTATCTTTGTTTTTGGATTTATGGTGACAATATTTGCCACATTTGTGTCTTCGAAATTGTAAAATCTGCCCATGCAGCTCACTAAGACTCTGTTGTGAAGGGATTTCACATGTGACATATTTTTGGATAAACTGCAAAACAGTGCTATCACTGTCGTGGCCAGATTTCGGTGCACCTTTGATCCATAACAGCATGTGAATATGTGGTGCTCCTCTCGCTTGATATTCTTTTCTCCAAAAGAAGTGTTGCACATCTCCAAGGGGCGGAACAAGGGGAGGAACACTTTTATTGCAAATAAAGTGTAGAATTGCAATGAAACCATGATGGAAATATCTTGAGACATTAACTGAATCCAGAGAGCAAAGTTCTCCAGGTGTTAATATATCTATGTTGTTTTTGTTGCTGTTTGCTATGCGTAGGAACTCATGCAAATCTTCCCATGCGTATTCTGCACAACTTAGCGTAACAAACCAAGTTGGTGGTCCAAGGTTTCTGATCATGCAACGCACGTCTCTGTGCCATCTAAACCAGTATTCCTTTGAACTGTGCAAGTTTGCAAACAAATTTGTTATACTTGATTGTAAAACCTCATCTTTTTCTTGTACTTTTTGTATTAACTTCGTAGCTGACATATTTTGAAAGTGCGTTCCAGATTTAAGAATGTGTGCAACTCCATAACATAGTGTTGCTAATTCACTTTCGTACAGTAGGTGGAATATGTATTCCACATTTTGTCTAAAACTGGGATCTTGGGAATACATTCGTAATGAGCGGTATTCTGATGCCCCAATCTGAGTGGGTCTAGCATCATACCTCCCACCTTTGCCAGTAGGGAATAGCAGTGGAAAAGCATGTGCTTCTATACTTTTTTCCCAAATACTCATTGGTGACCCTTTGGTTTGTCGCATTTGGTAAGTTTCTAGTGCATCATCTATGCTTTCATTGGAATGCAATGGAAGAATTGTGTAATGGTCCAAAAGAGTAGATACTGTAGCTGGATCCAGAAGTTCGAATTGTCCAGTTTCTGATGGCTCTTGAATTATTTCAGTTGTTTGCCTTAAGCATTCATCAATATTTATTTCCTTGTAGTACTCATTATTGTCTTTTAGATATTGCAATGCTCGTCTAACTTTGTGTAAATCCACTAATTGTTGCCACATTTTTTTGTCCTTTGTTGGTACTCCATTTACCAAGACTATTAAAGAATGCTCTATTGAACGTTCCACTCCTAGAGTGTGTACATTTTCCGTTAGATCTAATGGCAAGTAAACTACTTTACCACGACTGCCTTTCACCAATTCAGAGGAAGGTAATTTTGCTGTTTTTGGATGAAGGTGTATAATTGCTTGAAATGGGTGAACTGTTTGAATTGTTATGCTCTCATACAAATAGAGCTGTTGCAGGATTTTTAGTTATGGAAACATTTCCAAATTATTTGTAATAGCATGTGAAGGAGTGTGGTTGTTGTCTAATTTTGCAGTACAGTAACCGCAACATATTAGGCGTTCAGTTATTTCATATTTGTTTTCAGCTAAAAGGTACAAAGCTAATTCAAACCATTTAGAGTCTTCATTGTTTTCTATTTTGTATGCTATGTCCACATTTTTTGTGTTCCTTTTGTAAAACGTTCTGCGGCAACACACACACACATGGTTTGGGACTTCAGCCGATGACCTTTTAAATTTTACTATTTCTTTTCTGTATGTGTGTAATAGAAGGTTGCTATGTGCAGAATTGTTGCTACTATGTTTTAAAACTGTTGCATTTTCTAAGTGGCTCTCACTTCCAAAATACTTTTTCTGAATACGGTCCATTTCTTCTTGTAAGTATTTGGGTGTACCATGCAGAAGAGTGGTATTTAAATTGCCTAATTCTGAAGCTGGACTTTTTGCATAGTATATTTTATACACTAAATTTCTTACATTGGAATTATGTACTGATATTCTTTTGATATCATGGAAGGAACTTTTGCAAATAGGCCCAGAAATGCAGACTAATGAATGTCCTTTTAGTCCTGTGTCTTTCTGCACTGCACAAATATCCATATTTTGCAGCCTTTCATTTTACTTTTGTCTTTACCTTTTACATATTGATTGAGGAACTGACGTAAAGATTTGAAAGCTTTGTTTGGAATGGCACACATTGATGTGCACGGCCATTTGTATACTTGACGGTGTGGTTCTGCTGAATCGAGAGGTAATTTTGAGTTTTCAGAGATAGTTTTGTAAGCAGTGTTTCTTGTTCCATGATGGTAGTATTGATTTTCTCATACCCTCGTCCACTGCTATGGATGGCAATTGTGTTTGTTTGATTTTGTTTGTATGCGTCTTCAATAAAATATGGCTCTGTGGTTGTTGTGTTCCATTCACCACCGCAAACATGCAAGAAATAATTTTTGTTCACATTCTGTTTATTGCTGAATTTCATTTGTAGTTTGGTTCTTACTTTTGTTAGTACTTTCATCCTTTTTAACACTAATATGAACTACTTCCTTTTGAGAAGGATTGCACTGTCCACGAGTGCTTTCAGAAATAACTTTCTACGGTACGTTTTAAGTGGTGAGGATCACTTTGGTTCTCTTCTTAGTAAATTCTGAAGGACTCTGTGACGAAACATTTTTGCTAAAATACTTTTTTTACTATGGGTTCTTCTTACAATATCAGGATTATTAGGAACATTGTTAGCTGTACTGGCAGCCGTTTCTTTGACATCATTTCTGTGTTTTGTGATATTTTTTGATGGAGGACGTACAGTTTCGGTAGTTGAGACTTCTTTTATTATGTTACCCAATTGCATTAGGTGGTTTGTACCAAGATTCTCCCCTAACTCTACAACAGGTGGATGCTTACATTGGGTACCTTTATTTTTATTTGCTCTAATTATGCATTCCTTTCTACAGAGCTGCTTTTTGGTAGGCATTCTTTGGTGTCTGTTGAGAAAAAAAAATATTATTTGGTCTGTTGTCCAATGTATGTGTGATGTGTGCCTAAGTGTGATGGGGAAACTATTTGACATGGTGTGTCAACGCACAGTGACCTCTAACTATCATTTGGTAAGGCTACTTTACTATTTGCATAGCAGTACAATGTGCTTTAGATGAGAGTACACAGTGCCCTACTTGTGCCGAGAACCATTATTTAAAACCAAAATGGCAAAAACTTGCTACCGCCACTTATTTTGACAATCTAACCTACGGATTTCCTATGTCATTTCAGTACCAAGCGCACAGCCATTTGTCAGCCATTCCACCTGTTAATCTTTGTCCTAAAATTGGATATTTGTAGGCAGAAAGGTTTACAAATGAATGCTTCCTTTGGTGCCCAAAGTAAACAAATAACCCACACAGCCTCTTTAAGGAGAAGTTACAATATGAAAGTTGTACTGTACTTACTTTTTTGTGGAAGATGCCAAGGTTTCTTCGGATATGTCGTCTGCAGTGTAGATGTTGTTGATTCTCAGGAGAGTAGTCTTCACTGTGAATTAAAAAAACAATATCAATGACTTTGTGTGTTTGCAGCCGTCATGATACTGCAGCCTTTACTTGTACTTCTTTCGTCATACGATTCAACTTTCATGTTTCAACCCAATCCACGTGCACATTTCACTTCTCTCTGCGCGCTCTTTGCATACTACTTTCAATATGGTACTTCAAAGTCCTTCAAAATATCTATCTTTGTTTATGGGTTTGGAAATGCCTTGTTCTTTACAAAGTGTACTATGCATAGAAGAGAGGTTTGTAAGCGATAGGGAAACGTAGTAGATGGACAAACTTTTTGTACTTCTTAATGGAAAGCACGATGTCCAAAAATCGTGAGACCCTCCAAAGGACATGTCAGCACCACAATCGGGAGCGATTACTATTGTCATACAATCACATTGCAAGTAGCATTACTGTTGGCAGTGCAGAGGACAGAACTGCGCCATTTTCACATACAAAATTAAGGTTTGCCCTAAATTATTTTTCTCAACTCACACGCTTTTGGCGGGTGTCACCCGCCTTGTAAAGGGCAGACTCACCCGCCAAGCCTCCTGCACGGCCATTCATTCCAATGGGTATGTCACCCGCCAAAAACAAAATCAGCTCATTACACCCGCACTTCACACAAAAATGGTTGAGAGCTATGCCTAAATAGGCATGCTTGCAACGTATGTACAGGTTATGCAGAAGAAAGTAAGCAGTCGTGCAAATTGTTAATGGCAAATCGGCATTCTTGCACTTTACAAGGGGGAGCGCTGTTATGTGCTTCCTATGGAAATTTACCTGCATTATTTTGTCTATTTTAAATGATAAGGCTTCCACATGTACTCTGATTACAATGAACATACCTGCACTCTATACTGATGCATGTGGTCATGCACGGAGCTGTACGTAGAAATTCGCAATCCTTGCACAGCATCTTGTGAAGTAGGTGCTTTGCAATGGTATGCGATTTCCATTAAGAATCATCGACAGTAATTTTGAAGTGCACAATGATGATGACAGAGTTAAAATTAGTGAGGTTCTACGTGATTGGTGGCTGATTGTGTGCCTGCTTAGTTGTGTCCAATGATGGACTCGCTTTGGTACCGCTGTAGAAAGGGTGGAAGGACTGGGTAAGAGTTACGCGCCGCACGTAGGCAACGCTTGTCTGCTGGTAGGGCGTGTCACATACGGGTTTCTACAGCTAATCCTGCGTGGAGAGATGACTGTAGCCATCAGCCAATCAGATGTTCACACTACTCTTTTGTGTCGAAAGACGGTGCACACACTGAAGATGGCAGAGGTGCAGAAGGTCAGTGTTTTGCTGCTCGGAGACATGTTTGTGCAAGGCTCACAACACTATGCCAAGAGTAGGCATGTGGCACACCATTTCGATGTGAGAGGAATGGAGGTGGTCTGGAGCGCTGACACTGATGCCAATGCTGCGATAATTCTGCGAGGTTGCAGAGACATGCGTAGAATGACCACGCCTCATGTGGTAATTTTGCACTACGGTGCTTGCCACTTGGGATACCTGACTTCACCTACTTTGTTGGCAGATGTGGCACAGATGGTTGAGGCAATCATGACCATCTTCCCAACATCCAAAGTTATTTTTTCTGCTTTACTCCCCAGACTACAATGGACCAACACTTTTTTCTGTCCAGATCAAAGCATCGGGAGGTGCATCATCAATCGCGGCATGCGTGCATTCATGCTGCGAGTTGGCATGTTTTTTTATAGCCACGATAACATTGCTCCCAGCAATGCACATTACTTTGAAGGAGATGGCGTTGCACTATCCTCTTTGGGAAATGCGATGTTCTTTTGGAACATAAGGCTTGCTTTAGAGAAGGTTCTGTAATGTTTGCAAGAGTAAAGCAAGGACAAAAACTACAAAAAAATGCATAAAATACCACATGTCTGTACGATATGTGGCCAAAAATAAAAATAAACGGCTCTTCTCAGAGCCTACCTTTAAAGGTTAAAAGGGATTAGTACTTTAATGTACCATTGTCACGCTCTGCTCCTCTACATGTGCGCGAACATGGCAGTAATTAACTGCCAGCACATATCACCACCGGGGACTGAAGGGTGGAGCCACATGTAAATGAGATTGAGCGGCACTAGGGATTGGTCCATAAAGTTCAGTAGGTGTGTTCTGACCAACGTACATTAGTAAGATCGTCTTCTCCCTCACAGGACACCACATAGCCATGGCTTTCCATGCTCGAAAACAGATTGTCTGGATTGTGGGAGACTCATGGATACATTGGTTGAAGGTGCATGCCAAAAGCTGCAGTTTATCTACAAATCTCGGATTTCCACATGCAGAAGTGCACTGGCATGGCGTGCGCGGCATGAGATGGCTGGACTCAGTGCCTCTTTGTGTTACTTTACGGAGAGAGCTACCTCCAGATATACTCATCATTCATTGTGGCAGAAACAGTTTAGGCCATGTATCTGGAATTTCTTTACAATTTGCCATGAAGGAAGGACTCGCGAAGCTTATGGACATGTTTCCAAATGGTCAAATACTTTTTTCCCGTATTGCCCAAAGACAAATATGGTTGCGTTCTTCTGCATTTGGTCCACAAATGGAGAAAGCGAGACGCAATGTGAATAAGGCTGTGTGTGCCATTTTAAGAGATGTTGGTATGTCCTCTTTCCACAATGAAAACGTTTTGTTTTGTAGCAATTTCATTTTCCGCAGCGATGGAGTCCACCTCACATATGCAGGAAATCAGATGTTTCTTCACAATATACAAAATGCATTGCGCCCTCTTTTGCAATCACACTAACCTTTCTGACAATCCGTTTCACCCAATCCACTCCATTTCAACCCACACAGCACACCACCAAAAGGCTCTTTTCAGAGCTGCCACTTACTCCCAACGTACACTGTATTGTGTTTGCTCCGCTTGCACCCTCCCTTTTCTCCCTTTTTTCCCTCTACCACTGTCCATGAACTTTTGCTGAACTCCGCAGGGCTCTTAGGCCTTCCCTTCATAGTTCTATTGTTACACTGAGAAAGGCAGCTCTGAAAAGAGCCTTTTCTGTAATTTTTGTTGTTTTTACATTCATTGATTAACAGCACTCCACACACTAGGAGAAGAGACGAGAGGAGGGTAAGGAAGGGACAACAGCCACAGGGATAAGAAAGGGCAACTCAACAGATACATATTAAGGGTGATCTTTATTTAGGTAAGGAGCAAATCTTCTGGTGCTCTCTGACTGCAGCCTCAAAAGCACTTCAAAGACTCTCCCCCCTGCAGAGTACTGTGTCACAATACGTGCACACTACTGTCACCTTCGAAAGGTAAGGGTCCACAGCATTGCGAATGGCTTGTGAAGCAGCCGGAGGGAGACGCTCCCGCACAGGAGTGTCTCTTGTGGTGGGAAGAGCTGATTCCGAGGATGCTGTGGAGGAAACCAAACGACTACGTTCTTCACATGACACCACCTTGCGAATGTCCGCAGTGTGGAATGAAGTGAGGTGGTGCTTCATGGTTGTCGTTCCAAAACTGTACGCTCCAAATCTCCCGCGACTCAACACCACATCGCACTGGTTACACTTCACCAGGTCCGCACATGCTTTTGGTACATTCCCATAAACGGAAAACAACTGCTACACCCACGACTTCCGGCGAGTGCTCCAAGTGCGGAGTCCCTTCACTTCATTCTCTTCCTCCTCTTCTTCCTCAATCTCTACATCCTCACCCAAATATCTCGCTGCAGGCCCTTGGTGAGGTGGTAATGGTGGCGGGTTTGGGGGAGGTGCAGAGGTTAATAACCCAAAAGCAGCCATGGAAGCCATAGTAATTTGTTTCCTTTTCGTCACTACAGCAGTAAAGGCAACGCACCTCTATCTGCTATAGCTAGAAGGACAATGAAGATGCACTCCGGGGGTGTGGCCTTTTGAAGGGGTGCAGGGGTTGCCTCGTGACCATCTTCATCCTTAGAAAGCGGTACACTCATTTTTACACAGCAACTCCTGAGGTGGCTTATTGTTTGGGATGTGTGAAATTACATTTTTCCACTCCACAACACTTTGCCTTGTGTCTACAAGTTCATTTTTAGTGTTGCAGAAGCACACAAACCGCGTAAACTGGTCCCCACGCTCAGCGTAGGTGCGGTCACAAGATGACATCCTCAACACATCCGCCCCCTTCATAAAAGTCCCCTGGACAGCAAATGCAAAGAATCACACATGCGCATGCGCACAAGTGTCCTACGGACAGTGTTCAGGTTCTCAAAGTACTTCAAAGTGCGACACAAGTGAGACGGGCAGTTAGGAACTGGCACGATGTTGCCAATCCTTTCATTTGTACTGCGCATGTGCTCGCATGCTATGTTCACTGTACGGACAGATCCAGTGTCCTTAGGACAACTCCATTTTGTTTGCCTACAACCTTGCCGCCCACCGTGCCTGTTCTACGGACGGCACCATTTTGACTGCGCCCAATACGAACCGCTATACTGTCCTTTACACACTCCATTTCTACTCATTTACACCCATTCCGCACATTTTGTGTGTTCTACCAGCATGTATTATCTCGTTCCAATCGGTACGGCAAGTTAGTATATCCTTTGGACACCCCTTTCTGTTTATGTACGAACATTGTGAAAAGATGGTGCTGTCACACATCACATCCATCTTACTTGGCATTAGACAGCACCCACATTCCATTGCTTGCGGATAGGTCGAAGAAGCGCGCTTTTCGCGAACATTTTACATCTTTTAAAAAAAACATTTTTAAACACATACTCTATCTCTACAACTACTGTACAAAACCATTTACTATATACATAAAAACACACATCAATCTAAAGAAACAACAGGGGAAGCGGACACTGAAACAAATATGGGGGAATTTGGATTTAACACGGGCTGGTTATGAGGGGAAGATTTGTGAGGGGAAGAAGGGATGGATATTTTGTCGAAACGTCTATTTTCCTGTTGCAGGTTTGGGGATGGGTCACTAGGGAATGGAGAAGCAGGGCAGATGCAGGTGGGGCAATGGTACCGGACTTTCTCTCTCACAACGTCCTCCACAAACTTCCGTAAACTTATTCTCCATATGCAGACCAATGTGTACCATGGTTGTCACTGTCTTCAGACATTTCCTCCTTCGGGAAATACTCCTCCAGCCACTCCAAAGTACTAGCCATTTCTGAGTCAAAACAACAGAAAGAAATTATTATTTCTGCACCACATACCAAAAAAACCCACACCCACTTCAAAAAAATGACCTGCACTCACTCTTTTCCTGTAATCTCCCTTCTTCCAAATGCGTCCGTCCACTATTGTTCCAGGCTGCCGAGTTTCTGTGAAGTGACTACAGTGGCGGCATCCTTTCTTTTTTTTTTGGTACCATCCACTTCATTCTACATGATTATGAAATGTGTCGTTTCAATTTCCTTCCTTCAAGTTTCCATATTTACTTATTACTACTTACAATATCTTTATGTCCTTCTTCACCATTTCACACTTTTTGTGTAAGACAATAGTACATTTTCAGATACCCCCCGCCTCTTTGGGTAATGTTGATCCTGGCCGCCCCATCCACAAACAGGCGCACAGTCCGTCCCTTTCTAAAGTCAATAGGGGGGGGGTTCTGAATGTTCTATGTTAAATGTATGGCAAGTACATAGATTATACTACATATCTCTCAAAATCACATGATTACAGTGCATATTCTGCTCACCAACTTCATTGCCACAATTTCATTCTTAAGTTCCACCTTCCAAAACCCTGTACATTTCCCTACAAAACACATTTTGATAAGGGGACCTTAGGGTTCAGTTGCCCTCCCAAAAACATTGGAATTCACTACAATTCACTACAAAAAAAACTTTGTTGAGGGGACATTATGGTTAAGTTGCCCCAACAAAAGCCTGTACACTTCACTAACAAAAACGTTCCCCCTCCCCTTCATGCTTCAACTTAAAACCAAAAACCCCCTGAAATTCGACAGTTATGGTAAACTAAGCCTCCAACCCTGCCACCACCCCTGTGCACTGCTAACACTAACACCCAGACCATGAAAGATGTCATCTCAAATGTCAATGATGACATCAATGACAACATCACTTGTTTAGCCCCTTTCTTTACCTTCCCTGCCATACATATATATGTACGTTCAGTAAAAACATTTCACTAAAGGCATGTTACACTTCACAGTGCAACCAAACACCACTGTACATTCCCCCATTATAGTAAGGTAAGCAACCATAACTCGCGCCATCTACGTGCATTGCTAAGACTAACACCCAGGACATCAAAGATGAGATCACAAATATCATTGATGACATCACAATTTTTGTAGTGATATATATATATATTGTGTTTTTTTCAAAATGTTGAACTTTTACACATCAAAGGTTAAACAATCAAAGACAACATCATTTCAAAATTCATCAATTTCTTCAATTACTATTTCAGTATTAAAGAACAAGATAAAATACTCAATTCTACTAAAAAGAACAGTGAACCATTCTATTAACCTACCCTAAAAGGCAATTTCATATATAAATGAAGGAAAAAATAAATAGAAAAAAAACAAAAAAAATAAGAACAGCAAAAATTCACAATATCTACATAAAATATTACAACACAGTATGTGACACTAAAAGAGGGAAAGAAATAACAATTATAGTCAACCGACATTTCCAGGACTGCACAACTTTTTAGATAGCATGGATTCTAGGATTGAAGGTTGCCCTTTACTGCAGTCCGTGGGTCATTAAACCTTACTTTTGCTTTTTTGACTATTGTCTATCAAATTACACATTTGAAGGACCTGTACCACCTTTATTGTAAGCATTGTCTCATGGCTTGCAATTGTCTTATATACTTTGGAAGCCACCCAAGTTTTTTTTATCATAGATTGTAAATGATCCTGACATAGAGGCATTACGCATTGCATCAATAGTTACTATCCAATCTACCCTTTCTGTAGCTTTTTCCACCTTCATTGGATTGTGGACCAATGTATCTACATATGTGTCTGCTCCTGTTAATGTTGCGTTTCCCTGTGATTATTTTGACTGTATAAGATGGTTTTTTATGTCCCCATACAGACTATGAGGGGTCATTACGAGGTTGGAGGTAGCCATGGTGCTATCAGCACCATGGCAACCCCCTTACCGCATTCTGGGTCCAGGTTCCCGAAATAGGGACTTACCGGGTCATTCTCACCTTGGAGGACCCGGTAGGTCCCCATTCCGGGAACCATTCCCCATTCCCATTCGAGCCCCCATAGGACTCAATGGGAATGGGGATGGAGCTAATAACTGTACCGCAATTTGTGGCAAATTTGCTATTTGCTAATAGCACCATGACTAGCACCAACCTCGGAATGAGGGCCCTGGTACCACTTTGGCTACATAGGGGGTAATTACGTGTTTGGAGGTAAGAAACAGTCCTTACCAGCATGGAGCAAATCCTGGGCCTCATTACATGGATGGTGGTAAGGGATTACCGGTACCGGTAAGGGTACCGGTAATCCCTTACCGCCTTACTACGAGGTCCCTTCGCGGATGGTAAATTACCGGCGGCAACCACGGCGCTAATAGCGCCATGGTTACCGCCTTCCGTGTAATGAGGCCCTCTGTGTCAATGTAGGAAAGAGTGGGCTATTACGAGTTCACAAGCTTAGCGGCATGCCGGTAATTACAGTACCGGCATGCCGCAAAAGTCCCAAAAATGACCATTAGCGGCATCATGGAAAGCGCAGACAGCACTACCGCCGCCGTCCTCCTCCAAATAACCTGACCAGCATCAATGGATGCAGCATTAGCGGGCACTGCTATTAGCGGTGAGCGCTAATAGCGGTGCCTGCTAATAAGCGGAACCGGAATTAGCGTCATCGCCCAGGAACGGGAAATAGCTTGGCGGCCATCTTGAAAACCACAATCCATTGCTATCCTCACCACACAGGACATGGAGCCTATTTCTGACTGCATAAATCAACCTACAGCAACAGCATCATGCCTAAGGCTGTCAAAAACGGTGCATCCAGGCAGCGCAAAGAGCAATTTAATGAGGACGAGCTGACTATGCTGGCAGAGACACTGGCAGACAATGTAGAGGTTGTTTTTGCCAACAGCCTCAAGAGAGAGGCACAGTTTAAGAAGAAGGAGATCTGGCAACGTGTTGCCCAAAAATTCAGTGCCGTAGGGAACACCCCCCCTGCATAATCAAGGACATCCGCAAGCGATGGGAGGCTCTGCGCCTGAGAGTCAGGAACATTATGTTGGCAAACCGGAGCCAGGCCATGGCTACTGGTGGTGGTCCCAGCTCGCCCATCAAGCTAAGCCAGTGGGAGGAAATCTGCGCCAGAACTATTGACATCGAGGCAGTAGAAGGTGTGGACAAGATGGAACGTGGCGCCACCTCATTGGTGGATGGAGGTGAGTGTCCTAAGAAAACACTGTAATGCAAAGTATGATGATAGTCCACCAATTTGTCCCTCCAAAGAGGAAATGCATGGCCCATTACATACACATATGACACATCCCTGCCTAGATGCCGTCCGCAGCACAGACACATGCACATGCATGCAGCATGGCAATGCCATACCTGACGCACACCACACATATATGAAAATGGCATAACTCACACTGCATGCAGTCCACAACAGAAATGCATGTCACACAGCATACGCCAGCTCCAACATGAGTGACCCTGATGGATGCCTGCATGCTCCACCCATATAGCAAGCAACGTGATGTCAAAACTCCAATACCTAATACCCTCTAATGTGTTGAACAGCAATAATACCAATCTATGAATGATGCTTGTTGAACTATTACTGATGCCATCCCCCTCACAGGCAACAACACCCCGGAAGAGGGCAAGGGAAGAAGGCAACAGGCCTTGAACATCCAAAGTGCCAGCCATGCTACGGCAGGCACAGAAGGGGCAAACACCACCGGATGCCAGGGCACTGGTGCCGCTAAGGGCCACTGCTACAGTCCCCACAACACCTGTGTGCCCTGCACAGGAGACGGTGGCCGATGGGGCCCTTTCAGCTGTGACCAGCTCTGTTGGGGAGGTGGCAGCTACGGCACCCCAGACAGACGAGGACGCGCAGAGCCAGGGCCAGGTGTGTGGCCAGGTGTGTGCCCCGTGGAGAATGACTCCTCGGAATCACCTGCCACACCAGTCGCACACATCACCCCAGGTCACACCTATGTACTCCTACCACGACACCACACCGGAGCAGTCTGGAGGGCAGTCAGTTGAAGGGAGCATGAGTCCCACAGAGGAGCCACACAGATCTGGGGATGTGACAGATGGACCATCCACCTCCACCGCTGTCCGGGCAGGGGTGCAGCAGAATGAACACACAGTGCACAGTGCCATTGAGGCCAGCACTACGTGCATATGCGAGGAGGTGTCTGTTCTGAGGCAGGTCCTCTCCCACATAGCAGATTCCTTGGAGGCTGAGCGTCCGGCCCCCAGACTGGAGCAAGCTGGCACCCCATCATCATCCAGCTCCACTCAAACCAGCCCCCTTCGCAGGTCAGCGCGCACCTTGCAGAGACCTGACATGCTGCCACCAGGTGAGGGAAGTGGACATATGTAGATGTGGCAGCCAAATTAAGACAATGGATGCAGACACCTTTTGCATTTACTTGGACACCATGTGTGTGGGAGTTATGGGGGTGGTGGGAGAGGGTGTGTGGGGGAGTTGTGGAGGGAGAGGTTGTGTGAGGTGTGTTGTGGGGGAGGGGGGAGAGGGTGTGTGGGGGAGTTGTGGAGGGAGGGGGAGAGGGTGTGTGAGGTGAAAGGTTTGAGCACTTTGTTCTATTAAATGCACCGGTTGTGTAGCAGAAATACTTGCGTGGACAATCCTTATTTCATATGTGTCATTTATTGATATACAGTACATAGTGTACATGTACTCCCACACCCAGTGCCCTCTGTCCCACTTTCATGTCACCCTCTGCACCCATGTGTGTTAGAAACATTGTGCAAACACTGACTGACGCACAGCCCGTCCCTCCTGTGCATCTGCACCGCGATGATGTGCGCCCACATCTTCTTCATCCCCTTCATCATCACCAGGTGGTTGCAGTTCAATGTCAGGGGGCAGGGGCATGTTCCGTCGGATACACATGTTGTGCAGCATGACACATGCCATGATGATCTTGGCCACCTTTTCATGCCTATAGAGGAGTGCCCCACCCGACCGGCTTAGGTAGCAAAACCCTGCCTTCAACAGGCAAAAGGTCTGCTCGATGACCACACGTGCACGGGTATGGGAACGATTGTAGTCCTCCTTGTGCCTGTTCTGCGGGTTTTGGACAGGGGTGAGGAGCCATGGCTTCAAGGGATAGCCACTATCACCTGCATGAGAGGAAAAAAGGTATATGTTAGTCGATTCATGATGGACAGCTGCACTTGTCACACATGCCTGCAGTTATTTGTTGGTCACATGCACATGTCCCTGATTGTGTGCACACATTTTTCATGCCCTCAATATGTTCTGTGCCATGGATTTATGGTGTGGATTGCATCTTCAAGATGATACACAGTGTACACTGCCTTGATGTTGCTCATGCATTGTGGACTCATACCGCTGTGTTTTTTGTTAAATATGTGATGTGTAGTGTTCTGTATGATTTTCTAACTGGCAGCGTTGGCAGTAGTCTCTGCATTAATTGGCATTTACTGCTGATTATTGTCATGGTGACATGCTGCACTTCTGTGGTGGTGGCCTTGTGACAAGCAGTGGATTCCCTTGGTGGTTTTGTTCAGTGCACTCTCATGGATGCTTGTCCTGTGTGGTGATTTGCTGCAGACATTTACATAGTGAATACTCACAGCATGTTGCTGGATTGCGTTACGAAGGGTGAGGTACGATGATGGGTGGTTCACGTGTTGTGGGATGTGGGGTGGTTTTAAGTTTGGCATGTTGTGATAGGTGTGCAGCTTACTTCATTGCTATGGGAATTGGTTGTCATGTTCAGTTTGGGATGCTTTGGGGCACAGTGTTTGGGAGGTGCACATCATGCTGTCACCACAACAATGACACCATGGTGGTCTGTGCATCTATCCCTCTATTTCACTGCCATGTGCCTGTCATGCAACTTACCAAGCAGCCAGGCACGTCGTCCTGATTGTCGCTCCATGTAGCGTGGTAGCGTGGAGTTCCACAGGACCATTGAGTCATGAGTGTATCCGAGAAATTGGGCACAACAATGTGTGATGATGTTGCTGGCGTCACATACCATCTGCGCATTGATGGAGTGGTATTGCTTGCGATTGCGGTACACCACCTCCATGGCATGCAGCACCACCAACTCCACGTGGGTGCAGTCGAGGGCACCAATACAATTTGGCATGCCTGCCAATGCATGGAAGCCAACTTTTGTATCAAAGATCTCCTGGGGAGTCTGTGGTAGGGATATGTAGTCCATTGTGTGCTTCAGAAGGGCATCCAGCACTTGGTTCAGCATGCGAGAAAATAAGGGTTGTGAGATGCCATGCATGTGCCCCACTGTGTGCTGGTATGGGCCTGTGGCCAGGAAGTGGAGCACCAACACTGCCTTGAGTAGAGGGGGGGTGGCAGTGCGTATTTCAATGAGGCTGACAATGTAATCATGCATCATGTCCACACTGGTGGTGATGGTGTCCCGGTCCAGACGGTACAGGGTGTGGATCTGCTCAGGGGTTAGGTTGAATGGACTGGCTCTGACGCGAGGGATTGGGGGCTGCCTGTGTGGTACCACTGGCTGCACTGGTGGGGCATGCTGGGCCTGTCTCACCCTCCTTCTCCTCCTGTGTCTCCTCTGTAGTGCCTACTGTTATTGTTGTTGTTGCTGGTGTAGCAATACAAGCAGGTCCTCCAGCCCCAGTACTGCTACTACTAGTGGAATCATTTTGGTGTGGGAAGGGGTGTGGTGTGTGGGTGTGCTCCTTTTATAGACTCCATTGCCTCCACCTGTGCGGATTATGTGCACCTGTGGCAGTTTGGAACACTGCACATAGCAGTTTGCGGGTGCTTCGCGATGCCGGTATTGCCGGCATGCCGTTATCCTGTATTAACGCCTTAATGATGCCGGTATTTGCATGTCCGCCTGACTTGTGATGTCCTCCTGTTAGCGGCATCCCAGTATTGCCCGGCCTGAAGGGCCGCGTGCCCGCGCCCATGCCGCTATTAGCGGCACCTCTAATACCGGGTTCTTGGGTCGGAATAGCCCGGAGCGGTATGCGGTGCTGGTATCATTTTTCCATTACCTCCTACCTCGTAATGACCGCCATAGAATTGAAAATTTGCAGCATTTATACAAGATTCTTTTCATCTGAGATAAGTATAATAATTTTGCTCATAGATCTGACACTATGAGGGCAATCGATGGTGATGCAAAGACCCGAAAGCCCACATAGATAACTTCTTCTACAATCGGAATGTGTTTACCCTCTATGGACCAATTGAATGTTTTGATTTTTCTGCAAGCAGTTTTGAAAATCACTATTTTCGACTTTCCTGGGTTGATTGATAAGTCATTGGGTCTCATTACACGGATGGCGGTAAGGGTTTACCGGTACTGGTAAGGGTACCAGTGCCGGTAAACCCTTACCGCCTTACTACAAGGTCCCTTTGTGGGACCCTACCTTAACGGCTGGTTTTACCATAATTACCGCCTTCCCCATTCCCATTGAGCCCTATGGGGGCAATAATGGGAATGGGGAAGTGCCTTGGCGAATGGGGAATTACCGCCCCTACACACCTTGGAATAGGGCGGTAATTCCGCCATTCACAATGCGGACTCGGTAAAATACCTGCGGCAACCATGGCGCTAATGAGGCCCATTGTCTTCGCATATTTACCAAGGGCATTTAGCAGACGTTGTAACTTAACTGCTGTTTTATCTAAGAGCACAATATCATCAGCATAGGCCAGCCAACTGATTTTGCAATTGTTGATATGAGGGCAGGCCAACACTGCTTCATCCAATGGTTTTCCCTTATCCACCAGGTATAAATTAAATAGGATGGGAGCTGCCATACAGACTTATGTTACTCCCCTTTCTACCTTTATAAACTATGACAGATGGCCCTGATCGTCAAGCCTCACTCTTATAGTCCAGGTTCACTTGGTCAAATGCCTTAGAAAGGTCCACCCAGGCACCATAAAGTGAAGTCTCCCCCTTTCCTCTTGCTTTTTCACTGAGTATTCGTAGGGCGAGACCATTAACTGCCATTGAGAGTCCCTTACAAAAGCCTGCCTGAAATTTGGCTGGATGTGCTCTCGTTCAGCCCATTTTTCCAAGTCCCCCAACAGAAGTTTCATGAACAATTTACTTTCAATATCAAGGAATGCGATTGGTCGGTAGTTTGCTGGTTTCAACCGAATGCCCCCCCTTGAATGTTGGTATTACTATTGCATTTCTCCATGAGGGGGGAAAATCTTGCTTTTCAGAATATTGTCGAAAAATATGCCTAACAGCCAGGCCCAGATTCCTGCATTATTTTTTAGTACGCCACACAATTAAAACTTAAGAACCACTAAGCATCAAAAACTGTGAATCCCTAATCCTCCACCTAACAGAAAACCCAAAATCAAACCTCAAATTCATCCTGGTATAAAGACCTCCGGCATACAATGCAACCTTTGTGGATGCCTTCACTGAAGCCATCACCAACCTAGCCATCGAGCAGGAACGCCTGATCATCCTTGGAGACTTTAACATCTGGTTTGACCAAGAAACTGCTAGCACTCAAAAATCACTAGCAAAACAACTGAACACAATGAAACTACATCAGCTAGTCAAAGTAGCAAGTCACACGGCGGGACATACACTAGATACAATCTTTGCCAATAAAAACCTCCTCACCACGGCACCACCAATACAGATCCTCTGGAGCGATCACCTCATCAGCCCCTTCATGATCACGCTAGCCACATCAACAGTCAAACAACCCGAGAAACTGCCGACCATCATGAAAAGGAAATTCAGGACCATCAAAAATAGCAACTTAGTAGAACGACTGGAAATCAACAAACTAACAGAAACGACTCTGGAAGAAGTTGACCTTGAAACGAAAACAGAAATACTGCACAAATGGATCACCATAACAATAGACGAGATCGGGTTACCCCACGACGAAGCGCTGTGAAAAGAAAAAAAACAGGAAGTTTGAACTAGAATGGAGGAAAAGCAACGACCAAGGGAAGAAACTGCATTTCCAACGACGTACCAAAAAATACCAAATCTACAAGGCCAAAAATAAATACTACGCCATCAGAATCACCAACACCTCCAACACCTAAAAATAACAATTTAAAATCATAAATTAAATGAGAAACACCCTAGCTGCAACAACACACCGATACCCTCTCAAAATCAGTACAATCCAACAGATTATACAAAGCAGACCAAGTAACTACAAAATGAAACCAAGCCAGCCATCCGAGGATCGTCTGAACAAACTCTGACGCTTCCCCCAAATATCAGCAGAGACATTCATCAAGCTGGTAAGCAATAGAAACAAAGCAGGCTCCCCCATGAATCCCTTTCACCCAGACATAAACAAATCAATCCTCACACAAGGAACACCCATGGAATACTATAGAAACCTTTTCAACCAGGAAAGTACAGAGATCATTCAAATCGGCATAAATCAAGCCCCTCCTCAAGGACACAGCAGGAAACGTGGAGGACATCTCGAACTACAGACCCATCTCCACCATCCATACCCAGCTAAACTACTAGAAACATACGTATATAGAATAACACAAGAGTACATAGAAGAACACCCACTGCTAGATAACACACAAGTACACTTCAGACCGATGAGAGGAATGGAAACAGCATTGCTTTCAATCTGGGATGATCTAAAGGTTAATGCAGACTCAGGCGAAACACAGCTGTAATACTTTTGTATCTCTCTGCTGCATTTGACACAGTCAACCATGACATCCTTATCGGGAGATTGGCAGAAATAGGAATCACCGACCTAGCCCTACTATTGTTTAAGTCCTTCCTAACAAACAGAACAGAAACCATGTGGATGAAACCTCTAAAATCCACTCCTAGGGAATCCACCTGTGGAGTGCAACAAGGATCCCCGTTGCTTTTCAGCATATATCTGATACCATTAATCAAGCTCATCAAAAAACAAAGTCTCACATGCTACAATTATGCTGATGGCACACAGATTGTCTACAAAATACAAGATATAGAGGAAGGAAACACAACGCTGGAAGGCTGCCTAAAAGAACTGTACGGCTGGATGAATACTAGCAGCCTCAAAATCAACCCAGGCAAAACAGAAATAATGATCATATACAAAAGCCGGGAAAGCAATCACTGCATCCCTTGGCCGATGGAACTAGGGACAGCACTGACTCCATCCACCATAGTAAAGAACCTGGGAGTCCTAATGGACAACAAACTAACACTTGAGCCGCAAGTAAACACTACAATCAAGAAATGTTTCTTCCTCTTACACACGGTAAAAAGGATCCTACCATTCCTTTCTTTCACCCACAAAACAATCACAATCATTGCATTCATTATATCCAGAGTAGACTGCACCAACAGCCTATAGAAATGAATAAAAGAATGACTATTAAAGAAACTTCACTGCATTCAAAACAAACGCCGCTGTCAGACTCTTGCTCACACTACCACAAAGAGAACAGACTGCCCCAGCGCTGAAAATGCTGCACTGGCTACCAATAAAACAGCGAATTAGGTTTAAAATTATGTGCATAACACACAGAACAAACCATGGCCATGGAGCACAGTCCCTAACTGAGAAAATAACCGTCTACCACCCCAGAAGACAACTTAGATCAAGCAACGACATTCGCTTAGAACCAAAACCATACAATAAAAGAAAAGTCAGAGGATCATCTTTGTCTCACCTGGCATCAAAACCTGCAATTACCTACCAAAGAACACGTGCAACACAAGGGATCATCTGGAATTCTGAAAACATGCTCAACACTTGGCTCTTTGCTCCAGAACCAGAAGGGAACGATTAGGTAGCATAGACCCAGCAGGAAACAAGACTTCCAAGAATTAACCCATGACCCCTAGCTTAATCTTCCCTAACAAGAGGGCGGGCGGGAGACACCCCAACCACCCATTTCCGCATACAGCTAGTCTGCATAGGAAACCTAGGTAGATAAAGACCCCACACGGGACGGGTAGGGAGTGACCTGAACCCTCAAAACCAAACACTGCCAACCCAGGGAGGTGAACATGCCTGCATCAGCCTGATACACATACCGCTAGAACAATACAGAGGAAAACTGCCACTAATCAACATGCCTGCCAACTAGGCGGAGAAAAAACTTTGACAATTGTCGTTCAAAACATCCATTTTCGACTCTATCCTTTTAATTCTGTCTTCTTCTATCTCGTCTGTTGCCCTTTCCTCTTTTTTTTCCTGGTCTGTTGAAAAAAAAAAAATACCACACGTTAAATGCCTAGAAAATACTGGTCACTATTCTCCATATGCAGACCAATGTGTACCATGGTTGTCACTGTCTTCAGACATTTCCTCCTTCGGGAAATACTCCTCCAGCCACTCCAAAGTACTAGCCATTTCTGAGTCAAAACAACAGAAAGAAATTATTATTTCTGCACCACATACCAAAAAAACCCACACCCACTTCAAAAAAATGACCTGCACTCACTCTTTTCCTGTAATCTCCCTTCTTCCAAATGCGTCCGTCCACTATTGTTCCAGGCTGCCGAGTTTCTGTGAAGTGACTACAGTGGCGGCATCCTTTCTTTTTTTTTTGGTACCATCCACTTCATTCTACATGATTATGAAATGTGTCGTTTCAATTTCCTTCCTTCAAGTTTCCATATTTACTTATTACTACTTACAATATCTTTATGTCCTTCTTCACCATTTCACACTTTTTGTGTAAGACAATAGTACATTTTCAGATACCCCCCGCCTCTTTGGGTAATGTTGATCCTGGCCGCCCCATCCACAAACAGGCGCACAGTCCGTCCCTTTCTAAAGTCAATAGGGGGGGGGTTCTGAATGTTCTATGTTAAATGTATGGCAAGTACATAGATTATACTACATATCTCTCAAAATCACATGATTACAGTGCATATTCTGCTCACCAACTTCATTGCCACAATTTCATTCTTAAGTTCCACCTTCCAAAACCCTGTACATTTCCCTACAAAACACATTTTGATAAGGGGACCTTAGGGTTCAGTTGCCCTCCCAAAAACATTGGAATTCACTACAATTCACTACAAAAAAAACTTTGTTGAGGGGACATTATGGTTAAGTTGGCCCAACAAAAGCCTGTACACTTCACTAACAAAAACGTTCCCCCTCCCCTTCATGCTTCAACTTAAAACCAAAAACCCCCTGAAATTCGACAGTTATGGTAAACTAAGCCTCCAACCCTGCCACCACCCCTGTGCACTGCTAACACTAACACCCAGACCATGAAAGATGTCATCTCAAATGTCAATGATGACATCAATGACAACATCACTTGTTTAGCCCCTTTCTTTACCTTCCCTGCCATACATATATATGTACGTTCAGTAAAAACATTTCACTAAAGGCATGTTACACTTCACAGTGCAACCAAACACCACTGTACATTCCCCCATTATAGTAAGGTAAGCAACCATAACTCGCGCCATCTACGTGCATTGCTAAGACTAACACCCAGGACATCAAAGATGAGATCACAAATATCATTGATGACATCACAATTTTTGTAGTGATATATATATATATTGTGTTTTTTTCAAAATGTTGAACTTTTACACATCAAAGGTTAAACAATCAAAGACAACATCATTTCAAAATTCATCAATTTCTTCAATTACTATTTCAGTATTAAAGAACAAGATAAAATACTCAATTCTACTAAAAAGAACAGTGAACCATTCTATTAACCTACCCTAAAAGGCAATTTCATATATAAATGAAGGAAAAAATAAATAGAAAAAAAACAAAAAAAATAAGAACAGCAAAAATTCACAATATCTACATAAAATATTACAACACAGTATGTGACACTAAAAGAGGGAAAGAAATAACAATTATAGTCAACCGACATTTCCAGGACTGCACAAGTTTTTAGATAGCATGGATTCTAGGATTGAAGGTTGCCCTTTACTGCAGTCCGTGGGTCATTAAACCTTACTTTTGCTTTTTTGACTATTGTCTATCAAATTACACATTTGAAGGACCTGTACCACCTTTATTGTAAGCATTGTCTCATGGCTTGCAATTGTCTTATATACTTTGGAAGCCACCCAAGTTTTTTTTATCATAGATTGTAAATGATCCTGACATAGAGGCATTACGCATTGCATCAATAGTTACTATCCAATCTACCCTTTCTGTAGCTTTTTCCACCTTCATTGGATTGTGGACCAATGTATCTACATCTGTGTCTGCTCCTGTTAATGTTGCGTTTCCCTGTGATTATTTTGACTGTATAAGATGGTTTTTTATGTCCCCATACAGACTATGAGGGGTCATTACGAGGTTGGAGGTAGCCATGGTGCTATCAGCACCATGGCAACCCCCTTACCGCATTCTGGGTCCAGGTTCCCGAAATAGGGACTTACCGGGTCATTCTCACCTTGGAGGACCCGGTAGGTCCCCATTCCGGGAACCATTCCCCATTCCCATTCGAGCCCCCATAGGACTCAATGGGAATGGGGATGGAGCTAATAACTGTACCGCAATTTGTGGCAAATTTGCTATTTGCTAATAGCACCATGACTAGCACCAACCTCGGAATGAGGGCCCTGGTACCACTTTGGCTACATAGGGGGTAATTACGTGTTTGGAGGTAAGAAACAGTCCTTACCAGCATGGAGCAAATCCTGGGCCTCATTACATGGATGGTGGTAAGGGATTACCGGTACCGGTAAGGGTACCGGTAATCCCTTACCGCCTTACTACGAGGTCCCTTCGCGGATGGTAAATTACCGGCGGCAACCACGGCGCTAATAGCGCCATGGTTACCGCCTTCCGTGTAATGAGGCCCTCTGTGTCAATGTAGGAAAGAGTGGGCTATTACGAGTTCACAAGCTTAGCGGCATGCCGGTAATTACAGTACCGGCATGCCGCAAAAGTCCCAAAAATGACCATTAGCGGCATCATGGAAAGCGCAGACAGCACTACCGCCGCCGTCCTCCTCCAAATAACCTGACCAGCATCAATGGATGCAGCATTAGCGGGCACTGCTATTAGCGGTGAGCGCTAATAGCGGTGCCTGCTAATAAGCGGAACCGGAATTAGCGTCATCGCCCAGGAACGGGAAATAGCTTGGCGGCCATCTTGAAAACCACAATCCATTGCTATCCTCACCACACAGGACATGGAGCCTATTTCTGACTGCATAAATCAACCTACAGCAACAGCATCATGCCTAAGGCTGTCAAAAACGGTGCATCCAGGCAGCGCAAAGAGCAATTTAATGAGGACGAGCTGACTATGCTGGCAGAGACACTGGCAGACAATGTAGAGGTTGTTTTTGCCAACAGCCTCAAGAGAGAGGCACAGTTTAAGAAGAAGGAGATCTGGCAACGTGTTGCCCAAAAATTCAGTGCCGTAGGGAACACCCCCCCTGCATAATCAAGGACATCCGCAAGCGATGGGAGGCTCTGCGCCTGAGAGTCAGGAACATTATGTTGGCAAACCGGAGCCAGGCCATGGCTACTGGTGGTGGTCCCAGCTCGCCCATCAAGCTAAGCCAGTGGGAGGAAATCTGCGCCAGAACTATTGACATCGAGGCAGTAGAAGGTGTGGACAAGATGGAACGTGGCGCCACCTCATTGGTGGATGGAGGTGAGTGTCCTAAGAAAACACTGTAATGCAAAGTATGATGATAGTCCACCAATTTGTCCCTCCAAAGAGGAAATGCATGGCCCATTACATACACATATGACACATCCCTGCCTAGATGCCGTCCGCAGCACAGACACATGCACATGCATGCAGCATGGCAATGCCATACCTGACGCACACCACACATATATGAAAATGGCATAACTCACACTGCATGCAGTCCACAACAGAAATGCATGTCACACAGCATACGCCAGCTCCAACATGAGTGACCCTGATGGATGCCTGCATGCTCCACCCATATAGCAAGCAACGTGATGTCAAAACTCCAATACCTAATACCCTCTAATGTGTTGAACAGCAATAATACCAATCTATGAATGATGCTTGTTGAACTATTACTGATGCCATCCCCCTCACAGGCAACAACACCCCGGAAGAGGGCAAGGGAAGAAGGCAACAGGCCTTGAACATCCAAAGTGCCAGCCATGCTACGGCAGGCACAGAAGGGGCAAACACCACCGGATGCCAGGGCACTGGTGCCGCTAAGGGCCACTGCTACAGTCCCCACAACACCTGTGTGCCCTGCACAGGAGACGGTGGCCGATGGGGCCCTTTCAGCTGTGACCAGCTCTGTTGGGGAGGTGGCAGCTACGGCACCCCAGACAGACGAGGACGCGCAGAGCCAGGGCCAGGTGTGTGGCCAGGTGTGTGCCCCGTGGAGAATGACTCCTCGGAATCACCTGCCACACCAGTCGCACACATCACCCCAGGTCACACCTATGTACTCCTACCACGACACCACACCGGAGCAGTCTGGAGGGCAGTCAGTTGAAGGGAGCATGAGTCCCACAGAGGAGCCACACAGATCTGGGGATGTGACAGATGGACCATCCACCTCCACCGCTGTCCGGGCAGGGGTGCAGCAGAATGAACACACAGTGCACAGTGCCATTGAGGCCAGCACTACGTGCATATGCGAGGAGGTGTCTGTTCTGAGGCAGGTCCTCTCCCACATAGCAGATTCCTTGGAGGCTGAGCGTCCGGCCCCCAGACTGGAGCAAGCTGGCACCCCATCATCATCCAGCTCCACTCAAACCAGCCCCCTTCGCAGGTCAGCGCGCACCTTGCAGAGACCTGACATGCTGCCACCAGGTGAGGGAAGTGGACATATGTAGATGTGGCAGCCAAATTAAGACAATGGATGCAGACACCTTTTGCATTTACTTGGACACCATGTGTGTGGGAGTTATGGGGGTGGTGGGAGAGGGTGTGTGGGGGAGTTGTGGAGGGAGAGGTTGTGTGAGGTGTGTTGTGGGGGAGGGGGGAGAGGGTGTGTGGGGGAGTTGTGGAGGGAGGGGGAGAGGGTGTGTGAGGTGAAAGGTTTGAGCACTTTGTTCTATTAAATGCACCGGTTGTGTAGCAGAAATACTTGCGTGGACAATCCTTATTTCATATGTGTCATTTATTGATATACAGTACATAGTGTACATGTACTCCCACACCCAGTGCCCTCTGTCCCACTTTCATGTCACCCTCTGCACCCATGTGTGTTAGAAACATTGTGCAAACACTGACTGACGCACAGCCCGTCCCTCCTGTGCATCTGCACCGCGATGATGTGCGCCCACATCTTCTTCATCCCCTTCATCATCACCAGGTGGTTGCAGTTCAATGTCAGGGGGCAGGGGCATGTTCCGTCGGATACACATGTTGTGCAGCATGACACATGCCATGATGATCTTGGCCACCTTTTCATGCCTATAGAGGAGTGCCCCACCCGACCGGCTTAGGTAGCAAAACCCTGCCTTCAACAGGCAAAAGGTCTGCTCGATGACCACACGTGCACGGGTATGGGAACGATTGTAGTCCTCCTTGTGCCTGTTCTGCGGGTTTTGGACAGGGGTGAGGAGCCATGGCTTCAAGGGATAGCCACTATCACCTGCATGAGAGGAAAAAAGGTATATGTTAGTCGATTCATGATGGACAGCTGCACTTGTCACACATGCCTGCAGTTATTTGTTGGTCACATGCACATGTCCCTGATTGTGTGCACACATTTTTCATGCCCTCAATATGTTCTGTGCCATGGATTTATGGTGTGGATTGCATCTTCAAGATGATACACAGTGTACACTGCCTTGATGTTGCTCATGCATTGTGGACTCATACCGCTGTGTTTTTTGTTAAATATGTGATGTGTAGTGTTCTGTATGATTTTCTAACTGGCAGCGTTGGCAGTAGTCTCTGCATTAATTGGCATTTACTGCTGATTATTGTCATGGTGACATGCTGCACTTCTGTGGTGGTGGCCTTGTGACAAGCAGTGGATTCCCTTGGTGGTTTTGTTCAGTGCACTCTCATGGATGCTTCTCCTGTGTGGTGATTTGCTGCAGACATTTACATAGTGAATACTCACAGCATGTTGCTGGATTGCGTTACGAAGGGTGAGGTACGATGATGGGTGGTTCACGTGTTGTGGGATGTGGGGTGGTTTTAAGTTTGGCATGTTGTGATAGGTGTGCAGCTTACTTCATTGCTATGGGAATTGGTTGTCATGTTCAGTTTGGGATGCTTTGGGGCACAGTGAATGGGAGGTGCACATCATGCTGTCACCACAACAATGACACCATGGTGGTCTGTGCATCTATCCCTCTATTTCACTGCCATGTGCCTGTCATGCAACTTACCAAGCAGCCAGGCACGTCGTCCTGATTGTCGCTCCATGTAGCGTGGTAGCGTGGAGTTCCACAGGACCATTGAGTCATGAGTGTATCCGAGAAATTGGGCACAACAATGTGTGATGATGTTGCTGGCGTCACATACCATCTGCGCATTGATGGAGTGGTATTGCTTGCGATTGCGGTACACCACCTCCATGGCATGCAGCACCACCAACTCCACGTGGGTGCAGTCGAGGGCACCAATACAATTTGGCATGCCTGCCAATGCATGGAAGCCAACTTTTGTATCAAAGATCTCCTGGGGAGTCTGTGGTAGGGATATGTAGTCCATTGTGTGCTTCAGAAGGGCATCCAGCACTTGGTTCAGCATGCGAGAAAATAAGGGTTGTGAGATGCCATGCATGTGCCCCACTGTGTGCTGGTATGGGCCTGTGGCCAGGAAGTGGAGCACCAACACTGCCTTGAGTAGAGGGGGGGTGGCAGTGCGTATTTCAATGAGGCTGACAATGTAATCATGCATCATGTCCACACTGGTGGTGATGGTGTCCCGGTCCATACGGTACAGGGTGTGGATCTGCTCAGGGGTTAGGTTGAATGGACTGGCTCTGACGCGAGGGATTGGGGGCTGCCTGTGTGGTACCACTGGCTGCACTGGTGGGGCATGCTGGGCCTGTCTCACCCTCCTTCTCCTCCTGTGTCTCCTCTGTAGTGCCTACTGTTATTGTTGTTGTTGCTGGTGTAGCAATACAAGCAGGTCCTCCAGCCCCAGTACTGCTACTACTAGTGGAATCATTTTGGTGTGGGAAGGGGTGTGGTGTGTGGGTGTGCTCCTTTTATAGACTCCATTGCCTCCACCTGTGCGGATTATGTGCACCTGTGGCAGTTTGGAACACTGCACATAGCAGTTTGCGGGTGCTTCGCGATGCCGGTATTGCCGGCATGCCGTTATCCTGTATTAACGCCTTAATGATGCCGGTATTTGCATGTCCGCCTGACTTGTGATGTCCTCCTGTTAGCGGCATCCCAGTATTGCCTGGCCTGAAGGGCCGCGTGCCCGCGCCCATGCCGCTATTAGCGGCACCTCTAATACCGGGTTCTTGGGTCGGAATAGCCCGGAGCGGTATGCGGTGCTGGTATCATTTTTCCATTACCTCCTACCTCGTAATGACCGCCATAGAATTGAAAATTTGCAGCATTTATACAAGATTCTTTTCATCTGAGATAAGTATAATAATTTTGCTCATAGATCTGACACTATGAGGGCAATCGATGGTGATGCAAAGACCCGAAAGCCCACATAGATAACTTCTTCTACAATCGGAATGTGTTTACCCTCTATGGACCAATTGAATGTTTTGATTTTTCTGCAAGCAGTTTTGAAAATCACTATTTTCGACTTTCCTGGGTTGATTGATAAGTCATTGGGTCTCATTACACGGATGGCGGTAAGGGTTTACCGGTACTGGTAAGGGTACCAGTGCCGGTAAACCCTTACCGCCTTACTACAAGGTCCCTTTGTGGGACCCTACCTTAACGGCTGGTTTTACCATAATTACCGCCTTCCCCATTCCCATTGAGCCCTATGGGGGCAATAATGGGAATGGGGAAGTGCCTTGGCGAATGGGGAATTACCGCCCCTACACACCTTGGAATAGGGCGGTAATTCCGCCATTCACAATGCGGACTCGGTAAAATACCTGCGGCAACCATGGCGCTAATGAGGCCCATTGTCTTCGCATATTTACCAAGGGCATTTAGCAGACGTTGTAACTTAACTGCTGTTTTATCTAAGAGCACAATATCATCAGCATAGGCCAGCCAACTGATTTTGCAATTGTTGATATGAGGGCAGGCCAACACTGCTTCATCCAATGGTTTTCCCTTATCCACCAGGTATAAATTAAATAGGATGGGAGCTGCCATACAGACTTATGTTACTCCCCTTTCTACCTTTATAAACTATGACAGATGGCCCTGATCGTCAAGCCTCACTCTTATAGTCCAGGTTCACTTGGTCAAATGCCTTAGAAAGGTCCACCCAGGCACCATAAAGTGAAGTCTCCCCCTTTCCTCTTGCTTTTTCACTGAGTATTCGTAGGGCGAGACCATTAACTGCCATTGAGAGTCCCTTACAAAAGCCTGCCTGAAATTTGGCTGGATGTGCTCTCGTTCAGCCCATTTTTCCAAGTCCCCCAACAGAAGTTTCATGAACAACTTACTTTCAATATCAAGGAATGCGATTGGTCGGTAGTTTGCTGGTTTCAACCGAATGCCCCCCCTTGAATGTTGGTATTACTATTGCATTTCTCCATGAGGGGGGAAAATCTTCCTTTTCAGAATATTGTCGAAGAATATGCCTAACAGCCATGCCCAGATTCCTGCATTATTTTTTAGTACGCCACACAATTAAAACTTAAGAACCACTAAGCATCAAAAACTGTGAATCCCTAATCCTCCACCTAACAGAAAACCCAAAATCAAACCTCAAATTCATCCTGGTATAAAGACCTCCGGCATACAATGCAACCTTTGTGGATGCCTTCACTGAAGCCATCACCAACCTAGCCATCGAGCAGGAACGCCTGATCATCCTTGGAGACTTTAACATCTGGTTTGACCAAGAAACTGCTAGCACTCAAAAATCACTAGCAAAACAACTGAACACAATGAAACTACATCAGCTAGTCAAAGTAGCAAGTCACACGGCGGGACATACACTAGATACAATCTTTGCCAATAAAAACCTCCTCACCACGGCACCACCAATACAGATCCTCTGGAGCGATCACCTCATCAGCCCCTTCATGATCACGCTAGCCACATCAACAGTCAAACAACCCGAGAAACTGCCGACCATCATGAAAAGGAAATTCAGGACCATCAAAAATAGCAACTTAGTAGAACGACTGGAAATCAACAAACTAACAGAAACGACTCTGGAAGAAGTTGACCTTGAAACGAAAACAGAAATACTGCACAAATGGATCACCATAACAATAGACGAGATCGGGTTACCCCACGACGAAGCGCTGTGAAAAGAAAAAAAACAGGAAGTTTGAACTAGAATGGAGGAAAAGCAACGACCAAGGGAAGAAACTGCATTTCCAACGACGTACCAAAAAATACCAAATCTACAAGGCCAAAAATAAATACTACGCCATCAGAATCACCAACACCTCCAACACCTAAAAATAACAATTTAAAATCATAAATTAAATGAGAAACACCCTAGCTGCAACAACACACCGATACCCTCTCAAAATCAGTACAATCCAACAGATTATACAAAGCAGACCAAGTAACTACAAAATGAAACCAAGCCAGCCATCCGAGGATCGTCTGAACAAACTCTGACGCTTCCCCCAAATATCAGCAGAGACATTCATCAAGCTGGTAAGCAATAGGAACAAAGCAGGCTCCCCCATGAATCCCTTTCACCCAGACATAAACAAATCAATCCTCACACAAGGAACACCCATGGAATACTATAGAAACCTTTTCAACCAGGAAAGTACAGAGATCATTCAAATCGGCATAAATCAAGCCCCTCCTCAAGGACACAGCAGGAAACGTGGAGGACATCTCGAACTACAGACCCATCTCCACCATCCATACCCAGCTAAACTACTAGAAACATACGTATATAGAATAACACAAGAGTACATAGAAGAACACCCACTGCTAGATAACACACAAGTACACTTCAGACCGATGAGAGGAATGGAAACAGCATTGCTTTCAATCTGGGATGATCTAAAGGTTAATGCAGACTCAGGCGAAACACAGCTGTAATACTTTTGTATCTCTCTGCTGCATTTGACACAGTCAACCATGACATCCTTATCGGGAGATTGGCAGAAATAGGAATCACCGACCTAGCCTTACTATTGTTTAAGTCCTTCCTAACAAACAGAACAGAAACCATGTGGATGAAACCTCTAAAATCCACTCCTAGGGAATCCACCTGTGGAGTGCAACAAGGATCCCCGTTGCTTTTCAACATATATCTGATACCATTAATCAAGCTCATCAAAAAACAAAGTCTCACATGCTACAATTATGCTGATGGCACACAGATTGTCTACAAAATACAAGATATAGAGGAAGGAAACACAACGCTGGAAGGCTGCCTAAAAGAACTGTACGGCTGGATGAATACTAGCAGCCTCAAAATCAACCCAGGCAAAACAGAAATAATGATCATATACAAAAGCCGGGAAAGCAATCACTGCATCCCTTGGCCGATGGAACTAGGGACAGCACTGACTCCATCCACCATAGTAAAGAACCTGGGAGTCCTAATGGACAACAAACTAACACTTGAGCCGCAAGTAAACACTACAATCAAGAAATGTTTCTTCCTCTTACACACGGTAAAAAGGATCCTACCATTCCTTTCTTTCACCCACAAAACAATCACAATCATTGCATTCATTATATCCAGAGTAGACTGCACCAACAGCCTATAGAAATGAATAAAAGAATGACTATTAAAGAAACTTCACTGCATTCAAAACAAACGCCGCTGTCAGACTCTTGCTCACACTACCACAAAGAGAACAGACTGCCCCAGCGCTGAAAATGCTGCACTGGCTACCAATAAAACAGCGAATTAGGTTTAAAATTATGTGCATAACACACAGAACAAACCATGGCCATGGAGCACAGTCCCTAACTGAGAAAATAACCGTCTACCACCCCAGAAGACAACTTAGATCAAGCAACGACATTCGCTTAGAACCAAAACCATACAATAAAAGAAAAGTCAGAGGATCATCTTTGTCTCACCTGGCATCAAAACCTGCAATTACCTACCAAAGAACACGTGCAACACAAGGGATCATCTGGAATTCTGAAAACATGCTCAACACTTGGCTCTTTGCTCCAGAACCAGAAGGGAACGATTAGGTAGCATAGACCCAGCAGGAAACAAGACTTCCAAGAATTAACCCATGACCCCTAGCTTAATCTTCCCTAACAAGAGGGCGGGCGGGAGACACCCCAACCACCCATTTCCGCATACAGCTAGTCTGCATAGGAAACCTAGGTAGATAAAGACCCCACACGGGACGGGTAGGGAGTGACCTGAACCCTCAAAACCAAACACTGCCAACCCAGGGAGGTGAACATGCCTGCATCAGCCTGATACACATACCGCTAGAACAATACAGAGGAAAACTGCCACTAATCAACATGCCTGCCAACTAGGCGGAGAAAATACAACAGCAAACATACAGGATAATCGTAGATGTTGAGCGCAGAAATCTTGTAAATATGTATATCTTTAAATTTGTCCTCATCAAATATATTGCATATACGGTAACTTTTACCATTTATGTACTCACTGTAATTACTGTATAGCAATGTAACCAAGCTGAGAACAACCTTGATGCTCCTGCGCCCTTATACCTTCTGGTCCGGCGCGCACTATAAATGAATAAACTAAACTAAACTAAACAAAGTTAAAGAGTTAAGAGAAAAAATAAAAAAATAAAAAATATGCTAACAACTCTAAAACTTCAACTTTCTGCATACACTTCTCACACAGAAACTCACACATCACTTCTCAACACAGCAACCCGCACATACTTCACCATATTGCAACAACAGACAAACAACATATAACCAGTCGCAACAGCACACAGGGAAATCACACCGACCCGAAAAACGCATTTAAGCTCAGCGAACAATGCAAACAGAACTGAGGCTGCCAACTGGACATCAACACCCCCACGTCCATACTCCCACTACACCCTACTAACCAGCCCCCCACCCCTGCCCATTCCAGATCCACCAGAGTGTCTGGGGACAACTCCGGTGGTGACGGTGTGTGGTACAAATACTTTTTAAAATTAACATAAAACCAGTTGAGGCACTAGTGTTTGGATGCATGATTATCCCGAAGTGTGCTCAATCCGCAATTTATATGGTTATTGTGGGATATATTTACCCACTCAGCAGTACTTCCCTACATCACCAAGCTGCACTTCAGCAGTTAACAGCAGAATGGCTGTGCTGGCTCCTTTAAGCACCATTGCCCCGCATCAAAACTGCATTTGCAAATACAAAATGATAGCTGCACTGTTTTGCCAAACACCACTGGGCAAGTTGGAACAGGGAGCACACCGAGAAAGGCTGCCACAGTGTGTTCTGGTGTGTACTAAAGAAGCAAAGTGAAAAGCTGCACTGCTTTGCTGCTTGATCCACATTCCCCCTTGAAAAAGGAAATATTTGTCCTTTATAATGATGGCGCCCTGATGCTCTTTCTCATCTGTTCAACCTTACACAGTTCGGATCCCGGGAGATCTAGCTGTGCCCATCCACATTCAGATTGTGCCAGCAAAAGGGAGCACTGTCAGAGAATGGCAGGCTGTGTCAGGAATGGTCTGGGAAGTCACCAGAAACATTATTTTTAGCCGTACGGTAAAGCGCTTGACTTTTGGCTACAAAGTGTAAAAAATAAACCCTGCAAAAATAATCCCTAGCTCTCTGTGCATATGTCAATTTCAAGGGACCTTTGCCTTGTACAGAATGTTGTGTAAGAGAAACTGGCTAGGGCTACAAACAATGTTTGAAGTTCAGATGGGAGAGAAAAATGATTTTGAAAGGGAAATCCCAGCAGCATTCACTGCGTGTCAAAATATGTTTTTGCAAAACATGAAAAATGCCTGTTTTAAAAGTACAATGTTGAATAAAGCCCTTTGGATGCCTAGGAATGTCAGGGGGTGTTGTGTGAAAACATATATGGGATGTTCTATTTCAACAGGCTTTCTGCTGATCAGAACAAAATAAAATAAAATAATGAAATAAAGGCATTGGCAATACTGGAAAATTAGCCAAACAGGGTTCTACTATGGCTCAAGGGACAGTAAGGGACTGGGGGCTTCCCCCAACAGGAGCCACAAGGGAGTTCTGGGACACAGACATGTTAATTGCTGCCTTGAAAACTTTGAATGGACCAAGAGAAAGAAATATCACACGCTCGTCAGACTTCTGTCTGAGCTTCAGCTTGAGACAATAGATCTGGGACAGCTACATTCGACTTTTGGAAGTGACAATCACCAGTCACTCAAACTGGGGAAGCTCCAGGGCAGCCCTGGCTAAACTGTCATTTGGTGGTAGCCTGAAGAAAAGGCCACCCATTTTGTGTCAAAAGACTACTTTATTAATAAAACTTTGAGACTTTTATCTCCGCAATTGGACCACACAGCAATGTAAAAAGTTAACAGTTTAAATGTAATTTCTGTTGCTTTGAAACAAGATGTGGTAGCCTTCGCTGGCATGTTGTGGACAGAAATGGCAGATGATTGGATATTCTGAGGAAAGTGTATATGATGCCACTTTGAAATTCAATACTTACATGCCTTATGATGATACATACACATGTATAAAGTTATTGAAATTTAGGTAAAACTATTTCATTAAACAACCGTGAAAAACTATTAAACGGATGAAACAAAGTCCTAGAAACATGAGAATTGGACTGCCATGCTCTATATAAAATATGTAATCTGCCTATTTGATTTGCGAACGTGCCACCACTGTACAAATGTGTAACTTATGTTAAGATTGATTTTGGCAACAAAGACTGTGGGAAGGCTTTGCACCTCATAAAAACACAATCCCATGAACTGAGTCCCCTCCTACAGGAGGCAACCAACATTGGCTGACCTGTCCGTTTCTAGGGGGTAGGTCTAGCTCAGTTCTGCCCATCAATAACTCTCTCCTGAATTTCCAGCGCCTACGTATCCAGACATTCCAGATCCACCTTTGCAAGATTCCAAACTCTACTTCCAGACCAAAGCATAGCTGACCCTATCCGAGAAAGGCCAAAGCATAGCTAACCATATCCCAGCAAGGCCATTGATCCAGAAACCCTACTAAAATCCCAATAACAAGGGGGAAAAGCTGTGGACCCTTTTGGGAACATCCTGTGACCAGGCCGGCTTTTTGTCCACTACCTGCATGCCTGCTGTACCCTTGCCATCCAGTGACCAGACTTGCCCAGCTGTTTGCTGTGAGGGGCTCCCGCCGTGTAGTGAGCAGAGTTTTTTAGTCCAGAACCCGGTTGACTGTCCCAAATCCCTAACTCAAGAGCAGATTGTGAGTATTTCCCCATCCCATAGCAACACATAGCCTATCCCATATTGACCTTTTTTCTTTATCCTACTCTCTAAGTAATCCTATTCATACCCTGATAACTTGTCTTACACTGTTCTAATTCTCTGTGCATCTTTTCCTTGATTTCCTAGTGTTAGTATCATTCTTTCATTCACCCCATCTTGTAACTCCTTAGCAATATTTAGCCATATTTTGATTAAATAAATTAATTTTCCATCAAGAAAAGGGGTACACTGCGTGAAGGGTTACAACTGCAGCATAACTTTTATTTTCACGGTTGGCGTTCCTCTTTTCTAGCCATTAAATCTAGTGTAAGTGAAATTTGTCTTTTCTTTAAAACCAATTTTCTCTAAATTGCTTTATTTTACCAAAACCGAACCTCCTTTCAACTTGAAAATCTCATCCAATGATCCAGCTATAGTCACTCTTTCACTTCTATAGCGTCCCTCTGATGTGCATCTATCACCCAGCCTAAAAACCGCATTCCGATTCTGTGTTTTTCACCCATTATTTAAAAAAAAACGTTTTGACATTTAAAACTGCAAATGTGTAAATTGCAAATGTTCAATGTGTGAATTTGCCAGCACTGTGTTTTCATTTCAAGTTGTTTTTTGAACTGAATGCCTTTTGTGATACCTTACCTTATAGTTGCTAGTGATATAACATCCCTGATATTGTAATAAAACATATGCACATCATTATTTAAACACACATATAATTACTTATTTGTCAAAATCTGAGTGTCATTTGTGCCATTGCAAAGGGTTTTAAGATCAATTTTTCAGATTTTGATTTTGTTTGCTGCCTCATATCAATGATTTCCTGCTGCTTCTTTCTAACAACTCAGAATTCTATTAATTGGGGTTTTAGGGAACATTGCAGGAGGAAATCTTAACTTGGGTGCTATTTATCCTAATTGAAAAAGTGTCCCTATTCATTTGCGCTTTGGCTATGTTCTTGTAGAAGGTTACCCAAGTGTGTTCCAGTAGTTTTCATTGTAATTATCACCCCATTGGTGATTGCTGTCCAATATCAAAATTGTGTGATTTCCTTTGAAATTAAAATAAATAAATATTGTATTCCCACCAACCGGCCTGGTTCATAGTACATTGTGACCCGGGTATTTGTAAAAGGGGGTGAAAACAAATCGTTGAAATATGGCCGGTGCGTTGACGAGACCGAAAGGCATCACTCTATACTCATATAGTCCAAAAAGGGTTCGGAACGCGGTCTTCCATTCATCCCCTTCGCGGATGCAAAGGAGATGGTAGGCACTGCGTAGGTCTAATTTTGAAAAGATCGTAGCGCCTTGCACTGCCTCCAAGATCTCACTAATGAGGGGCATGGGATATCTATCCCTAATGGTCACCTTATTGAGTCCTCGATAGTCAATGCATGGCCTCAGCTCAGAGGAATCTCGCTTGGGAATGAAGAATAGTGAGGCGCCCGCAGGGGATTTTGAAAGTCGTATCAAGCCATTGGTCAGATGGGAGTCTAGTTATGAGCGTAAGACCTTCTTTTCTGCCAGAGACAAAGGAAACATTCTCCCAAATGGTACCAGGGCCTCTGGGGTAAGGTCAATGGAGCAGTCCTCAGGTCTATGAGGAGGCAGATCTACGACAGTCTTGTCACTAAAGACCTCCTGAAACTCCGAAAGTTCCGGTGGAAGGTAACAAACATTGCATGCCTTGGTTGGTTCTGAAGAGATGACCTTTATAACTTCTCAGGGTTGCTGTGGCAGGCAGTGCTCCTTGCAAAACCCGGATTCAAAAGCCATAGTGTTTCTTGCCCAATTGATGTTCGGGTTGTGCTTCCTCAACCAAGGGATGCCCAAAATTATTGGGAAGTGGGCTGCTGTATACTGACGGTTAACTGTTCTGTGGTGTGGGTAATAGGGCCAGAAGACAGCAGAGAACCATCAACGCCTTCCACCTTCTGATGATCGTCTCGAGGTACAAAGGGAAGACTTTGATGTCCAGCCCACACTGTGTCCATAAAGACTCCCGCGGCTCCACAGTCTATCAGGGCCAAGGTGGAAAGTCGTCCTTGAGGGGTTTGTAAGTTGATAGAAACAACCATTAAGCGGGAATCCATGGTATCAGATTGCAGTGTAATGGCTAATTTAACATAGGGACTTGGACCCAAACCCCGAGAGCTCGTCCCCCTTAGCTCCGAGGTCTGTCGTTTCCCACCCTACGTGGAGGAACTTCAGGACAATTAAGGAGAAGATGAGTATTGGACCCGCAATACATACATAGTCCCGTGTCACTGCGTCGTTTGTGCTCTTCTGGTGTCAACGGAGCTCGGGCAGAGACACCTTGCATGGGTTCTTCTGTATTGTTGGTCGATGTCTGCGAAAAGAGAGGGGGGGCTGAATGGGTCTGTTGGACCGGGTTGCGGTGCCTTCACCTCTTGCTCCGCCGCTCACTCAGGCGATACTCTATCTGGAGTACCATGGACATTAGATCCGTGAGGGTCGAGGGTCGAGCAATGCGCGCCAATTCATCCTTTAGTTCTTCCTTCAAGCCTCGGCGAAAGATAGTATACTGGGCTTGTTCTGGCCACCCAGCATCGGTGGCCAGGCGTTTGAAGGTTGAAATGTAGGTACGCAGGTCGTTACTACTGTAACGCTCACCTGACTCCCACGGAGACACTGACCAGGTCGGGACTGCTGCGACCTCTTCTAAGGTGATGCGCAGAACTCGGAAGACCGACTGGACAGGACCCCCAAATCTCGCCTTTCTGACTCGCAGGAGAATCCTTCTGCAGATGGAGAAAGGGGATTAACTACCTGCGGAGTAGCGCGTCGGCCTCCCACTTCCCTCTTTCACTCTCCTCAGACCACCTCCGAAATTCCCTGTTAACTCTCACCTTAAGGTTTGAAAGGACGAGCTCTCCATCCTGCTTCTGGTGCAGGGGTGCGATTATATCCAGTTACTTCACTGGTGTTCGGATTGCTGAGGATCCAAGCTTACTATCCCTTTTATCACAGGTGCTGAGTGAAGATTTCGCGTAGAGGAAACAATTCGCCGAAGGTAAACTCAGGTGAGTTTATGATGGGTGGTTCCTTTAATGTCCTTATATTCATCCACTAATGTGTGTGTCTTTTTTCCCCATAGGGGCTGGGGTACGGTACTGCCGAAGAAGCGGCGCCAACCCGAGATGAGGAAAGATTCTCCCAACAATAATCAGGTAAGTCTTATGGCGAAAATCTGGCTTTCCTCAATATGTTCCTTTTGTTCTTCTCTTCCCCCTTAGGCGCAGGTATGCGGCGGATCGTGCAGATGGTCGCTAAGGAGCAAGGAGATGCCTCGTGAACGGGTGAGTGGAACGCGGCGCTGCAGCGAGCAACGCAATGCATTTTAAAATAAATGTCTTCCCTTAGGATCGCCGGCGTGATGACTCCGGACTCCGGGTAGAAGCAGGTAATGTTCTTCTGTTCACCTTTTCCCTTCTCTTCTTTCCTTTCAGGTGTTCCAGGAAGGAGGCGGGCGTGGCTGGAGTCAGGATGCAGGAGCAGACACGGTGAGCGTCCAGCTGCTAGGTGCAGAACAACGCCAAGCGTGAGCTGCTCTCTGGGCGTGGCTTAAATAGCCCCCAAAGTAGTTCCAGGTACGTATTCTTCCCCGGCCACGCCCGAGTGGCAAAATAGTCCCACAGGTAAAATAGTCCCTTCAGGCCTCTAAGAGCTCTGGATCTGGCAGCACGGTCTGCATCAGGTAAGTTCACATAAACACTCCCTTTATGAGTTTGGCGCCTATGGCGCCAGGACAATGTCCAAAGGGCCCCTACTAGGGGTTGCTGGCCTTTTCCCCGGGAACATGATGTCTTCTTCCGGGGACGCTGGTCCTGGACTGGTTCTCCGGGAGTAGGCATCATGACAGCACTCTCCCCCAAGGCCCCTCCCAAGATTGTTCTCTCCGGGGGTTTCGGTTTGTTTGGGAAATTCCGGTGGAAATATTTTATTAACCGAGGTGCATGTACATGGTCACTAGGTTCCCAAGACCTTTCCTGACGCCCGTATCCTTTCCAATCTATTAGATAGAAAAGTTTTGACTTTGACACCTTGGAATCTAAAATGTTCTTCACCTCGAATTCAGGTTCTCCATTTATTTGGATAGGTTCTGGTGGCTTGATTAATCGGGTTCCAGGTTGTACTGGTTTCAAAAGTGATACATGAGAAACAGGGTGGATCCGCATATTAGCTGGTAGGTCGAGTTTGACGGCCACCGGGTTGACTATGGCCGTAATTGAGTAAGGCCCCAAATATTTTGGGTTAAAAGTTTGAGGTCCTTTGAGCGATAAGTGTCTGGTAGCCAGCCATACTTGGTCTCCTATTTGGTATAGAGGTGCCTCACTTCGATGGAGAGCAGCATTCTTCTTGTATTTTCTCTTGGCTTGCTGTAAATGTGTAGTTGCTTCTTTGAAAGCTTGAGTTATTGTAGAATGCAGATTGTCTACTGCGGGCATTTCGAGGCTTTGAGGCGAGTCAAGATCTGAGGTTCGAGGGTGATGCCCATATAAGGTATAAAAAGGACTTTGCCCAGTTCCAGAATGTACCGAATTATTGTATGCATATTTGGCAATCCAAAGAATATCCTTCCAATTACTTTCAGATTGATGCAACATACACCGTAAATATTGTTCAAGGGTCTGGTTAGTCCTCTCTGTTTGACCATCGGTCTGAGGGTGGTGGCTGGTTGATAATCTTACGTCGATTTGTGCCAGCTGACAACACTTTCTCCAAAAATGGGAAATGAATTGGCTTCCCCGGTCAGAGACTAGTATGGACGGGAATCCATGTAAACGAACGATATATTCAAGGAATTCCTTGGCTAGGACGGAAGCTGAAGGTAAACCTTTTAATGGAATGAAGTGGGCCATTTTGGAAAATAAATCCACAATAACAAGAATAGTGTTATATCCATAACAAGAAGGCAGGTCCGTAATAAAATCCAGCGACAAGGTGTGCCAAGGTGCCGGTGGAATGTCTAAGGGTTGAAGAAGGCCGGCTGGTCTTTTTTTTTACCTTTATTTTGGGCACAAACACCACAGGACATCACAAAGGATTTAATGTCCTTTCGCCAAGAGGGCCACCAGAACTGTCGTTTAACCTTTTCTTCCGTCTTGGCAATACCTGGGTGCCCCTCTATTAGAGTATCATGATAACGAGAAATAACCAGTTCTTGTAATTCTTTGTGTGGTAGAAATAAGCGCCCTTGGAAGTAAGGTAGATCATCATTGACAGTAAAGTAAGACCCCTTTTGAATCCAATCCTGCAAGGCTGTAGGGTCCAGGAGTTGTTTAACTCTAGCTTGAATGTCTTCCAGTGTTTGTAAAGAGGTCATGCCCAGAATTCTTTGTTCGGGAATTATCGGTACCGGTTCTGAGTTTGTATCTGTTTCTCCCATTCCTATTCGGGATAGAGCGTCCGCTTTGCCATTCTTGCTGCCAGGACGGTAGGTAATTACAAAACCGAATTCAGCAAAAAACAAAGCCCATCGGAGCTGACGTGATGATTGAGCTTTGGCAGTTTTCAAATATTGTAAGTTCCGGTGGTCAGTGATCACCGTGATGGTATGTCTAGCGCCAAGAAGATAATGCCTCCAAGCCTTAAAAGCGGACTTAATAGCTAATAACTCTTTGTCGGTGATTGCATAATTGACCTCAGGTGCCGAGAATTTTCTGGACCAAAATGCTACGGGGTGCAGTTGGTTAGTTTCGGGATCTCTTTGAGACAGGACAGCTCCCATGGCTAAGCTGGATGCGTCGGTTTCGACTATGTATGGGAGATCTGGACGCAGGTGTTTCAATACAGGTGCAGAGGTAAATTTAGCTTTTAATTCCTGAAAGGCCTGTTTGGCTTCCTCAGACCATTCGAAGCGTTTATTTTTCCTCAAGAGTGCAGTTATGGGTTGTACAATACTTGAAAATTCCGGGATAAATCTGCGATAGAAATTGGCAAGGCCAAGCATGCTTTGAACGCCTTTCACAGAGCTAGGCGATGGCCATTTGAGGATGGCATCCACTTTTCGTGAGTCCATTCGGACTCCTTTAGGTGTCAGGATAAAACCAAGAAACTCGACTTCTGTGGTATGGAAAACACACTTTTCAAGTTTTGCAAACAGTTTGTGTTGGCGCAATTTCTCAAGAACTGCCCTGACGTGCTTTTTGTGATCAGATTCCGAAGAGGAGTACACAAGAATGTCATCGATATATACGACAACACAAACATCGATGAGTTCCCGAAGGACATCGTTCATGAAGTTTTGGAAGGCAGCAGGTGTGTTGCACAATCCGAAAGGCATCACCTGGTACTCGAATAGTCCATATTTGGTGCGGAAGGCAGTTTTCCATTCGTCGCCTTCCTTTACTCGCACCAGATGGTAAACCCCCCGGAGATCTAACTTGGTGTATATGCAGGCATCCTTCACCTGGTCAAGAAGTTCAGGGATCAGAGGCAAAGGGTAACGGTTTTTAACAGTTATCTGGTTCAATGCACGCTAGTCGATACAAGTTCTGAGGTCACCTTCTTTTTTTGGCACGAAGAACAAAGCCGAGGATGCAGGAGACTTTGACGGGCGAATGAAACCATGGGCTAGGTACTGATCTAAATATTGTCGCAAATGAAGATTCTCGGGTTCAGTAAGAGCATTAATCCTGCTACAAGGGGGTTGTGCACCGGGCATCAGATCGATTTGGCAATCGTACGACCTGTGAGGGGGTAACGTGTTGGCCTGTTCCTTTTGGAAGACATCTTGAAATTCTTGGTATTCCGGCGGTATTTGCAAAGTGGCAGGGGTTACTGTAGCCAGGCCTATATTTGGATTTCCTGGATAACAGGTTTTTGCATCCTCTTCGCTCGCCAGTCAATTCAAGGATTATGTGTTTCTAACCAAGGGATTCCTAGAATTACCTGAAACTGTGGAGCCTTGATTACGTCAAACACAACAGCCTCCCGATGCCTGTCCTGACCCACTAGTGTCACCTCTGCAGTGGAATGTGTTACCGGCCCAGAGGCGATTTCGGTTCCATCTACTGTGGTGATGACCTCTTTACTGGTTTTAGGACGAAGAGGGAGGTTGATCCTGGAAGCCAATTCACGATCCACATAGTTTCCTATAGCCCCACTATCGATGTATGCCTTTATTGCATGCAACCGCCCAGGCTGTTCCGGATCTACGAGGACCATTGGCATGATGAAGTGCGAGGTCTGAGAGTTAGTTTTCAGGCTCGGCAAGCTTGTCGGGCGTGGTCGTTTCCTGAATCAGGTTCCATATGGTTCTTATCCGCGGCTCCTACCGCCTTCTTGGGCGGTTTTACTGGGCAATCTCGTAAAAATTGTCCAGAAGCCCCACAATAAAGACATAATCGCATCTGCCGTCTTCTTTCACGTTCTTTTTGAGTTAAAGGTCCTTTAACCCCTCCAATTTGCATAGGTTCAGAAACATCCGCACCCTTGGGGTTAACGTGTGTCTTGACCAACACCCGTGTCTCAAACTTGGACCGATCTGCCTTTCTGTTTTGAAGCCTGTGATCTAATTGGACCACTAAGTCTATATATTCCATGCAGTCTTGGGGCGGGTTTACAACTTGGGCCAGGACATCCTTAAGTTCTCCACGTAGACCTCGATGAAATAACGTGATTCTTTTATCCTCTGGCCACCCAGTCTCCACAACCAACCTATTGAAGGTTTGCGATATAGGCTAAGAGATCCTGGTTACCCTGTAGTAGGGACAGAAGTTCGTTGTCCAGGGCCTGTCCCTGAGAGTGCCGAGCAAATAATCTTTCCATGCGTGTCTGAAAGCCTTGAAAATCCCAGAGTATTGGGTCATCTTGAGTAACCAGTGGAACTGACCAATCGGCAGCACAGCCGCTGAGATATGATAATACAAAAGCTACTTTGTTTTGGTCGTTAAGAAAGGCCCCAGGTCTGCAGAGGAAGTGCAATCGGCATTGATTCATGAATACGGCAAATCTTTTGGGGTCTCCGGCAAAACGTTCAGGTGGGGCCAACGGCATATTTCCAGGTAGATTAATTTGCACTGGGTTACTTGAAACCATTGGGGCGGGAATACCCCCTGAACCTGGTAGGGGAGTTTGTCCAGCCTGACCTTGCAATAGCTGCCTGGCAAGGTCATCAGTTCGTTCCTTAGATACAATTAGTTCTCTCCTGAGAGCGTTAGTCTCCTGACGAGCGGATTGCACTTTGGCCCGTAATTCCCCCAATAGGTGGGCCAACTGATCAGTCTCAGAAGTCTCCATAGCGCCTGGGTGGGAAATTGTAGGAAGGCTTCGCGTTCTGTAACGCTCACCTGACTCCCACGGAGACGCTGACCAGGTCTGGACTGCTGCGGCCTCTTCTAAGGTGATGCGCAGAACTCGGAAGACCGACTGGACAGGACCCCCAAATCTCGCTTGTCTGACTCGCAGGAGAATCCTTCTGCAGATGGAGAAAGGGGATTAACTACCTGCGGAGTAGCGCGTCGGCCTCCCACTTCCCGCTTTCACTCTCCTCAGACCACCTCCGAAAATTCCCTGTTAACTCTCACCTTAAGGTTTGAAAGGACAAGCTCTCCATCCTGCTTCTGGTGCAGGGGTGTGATTATATCCAGTTACTTCACTGGTGTTCGGATTGGTGAGGATCCAAGCTTACTTGACTTTCCTGGCAAGGTGCCATAAGTATACTGTTGTAAAAGTTCAAGAGTTGGCCTCCTTTTCTATTTGCCTTTATATTCAGTAGTCTGTCTCTTATCCCTTTTATCACAGGTGCTGAGTGAAGATTTCGCGTAGAGGAAACAATTCACCGAAGGTAAACTCAGGTGAGTTTCATGATGGGTGGTTCCTTTAATGTCCTTATATTCACCCACTAATGCGTGTGTCTTTTTTCCCCATAGGGGCCGGGATACGTTACTGCCAAAGAAGCGGCGCCGACCCGAGATGAGGAAAGATTCTCCCAACAATAATCAGGTAAGTCTTATGGCGAAAATCTGGCTTTCCTCAATATGTTCCTTTTGCTCACCTTTTGTTCTTCTCTTCCCCCTTAGGCGCAGGTATGCGGCGGATCGTGCAGATGGTCGCTAAGGAGCACGGAGATGCCTCGTGAACAGGTGAGTGGAACGCGGCGCTGAAGCGAGCAACGTGATACGTTTTAAAATAAATGTCTTCCCTTAGGATCACCGGCGTGATGACTCCGGACTCCGGGTAGAAGCAGGTAATGTTCTTCTGTTCACCTTTTCCCTTCTCTTCTTTCCTTTCAGGTGTTCCAGGATGGAGGCGGGCGTGGCTGGAGTCAGGATGCAGGAGCAGACACGGTGAGCGTCCAGCTGCTAGGTGCAGAACAACGCCAAGTGTGAGCTGCTGTCTGGGCGTGGCTTAAATAGCCCCCAAAGTAGTTCCAGGTACGTATTCTTCCCCGGCCACGCCCGAGTGGCAAAATAGTCCCACAGGTAAAATAGTCCCATCAGGCCTCAAAGAGGTCTGGATCTGGCAGCACGGTCTGCATCAGGTAAGTTCACATAAACACTCCCTTTATGAGTTTGGCGCCTATGGCGCCAGGACTGAGGTCCAAAATGAGCCTGGCCCAAAGGCGCCAGGACAGTGTCCAAAGGGCCCCTACTAGGGGTTGCTGGCCTTTTCCCCGGGAACATGTCTGCTTCCAGGGACGCTGGTCCTGGACTGGTTCTCCGGGAGTAGGCATCATGACAACTACCTTGCTGGACATCGAGCAACTCTTCCACAGCAACGTGAGTTATCTCTGCTTGCTCAAAAGTTTGTTTCAACAAGGTTAAATAGGCACTATAATCCTGGAGTACCGGATTGTTTTCCGTCAACAGAGGGGAGGCCCAGGCTAACGTGTTACCTGTCATATTTGATATCATGAACCCCACCTTCGTGTGACCACTAGAAAAGATGTGAGGGCGAAAAGTAAAGTAAAGTAAATAGCGCAAGACTCCAAGAATTCCTTGAGTCGTTTTGGAGAGCCATCAAACTTGCTTGAAGACACGGCCATAGGGGGGGATCAGTTTCCCGAGGTTCACGAGCCGAAACCATTTGTCTTAGCTGCGCATTTTCAGCCTTCAGATTCTGCAATTCAATATTCATTCCTTGTACCGCTGTAATCAGCTCCTGGATTTTTATCCGGGTAGCCATGATCCTTTCTTGACGTTGCAAACTGTCAGGTGTTGGCACCTGGGTTCCCTCTGACTGCTGCAGCCCCTCAGCCCCCTCCTCACCTGAAATCTCGAGCTCCGCAGGAAGGTTGAGCCTCTTCTTCCACAGGGACTTCTTCTTTTGTGGAGGATAGGGTCTGCCCCGGTAGGAAGCCACCCTGACCTAGTTCAAAGAGGTCTGGGGGGGCCCCTTTACCGGAACAAACTGCTTGGGGGAAAAAGCCTGACGGCATAAAAAACCCCCTCTAGTAGCCTGAGGGATGACTGGAGTGGCGCCTTCAGGAAGAGCAGATAAGACTGGAGTGGCGCCTTCAGGAAGAGCAGGTAAGACTGGAGTGGCGCCTTCAGGAAGAGCAGGTCGGGAGGCAAAAATGGTAGAAATGCAGGGTAAAATTAGGAAAGGGAAACGAAAAATATATAATGGAGGGGCAGGAGACAGAAGAGGAAACTGGAGGCGGGAAGCGGAGGCAGGCAAAAACGAACGGGGAAAAAAGAAAACAACGGAGAGGGGCAGGCGGAGAAAGCAAGCTGTAATAGGAGGACACGGAGAAGGGAAAAAGACACAGAACGTTTCACCCGGATCCTCACGCGAAGGGTTGCAACGCGCAGTCTTCCGGGTGAAAACAAAAGATATAGTCCATTGGCTGTCCCGTCAAGAAAGACTAGACCGCCAATGAACTACGGGGGAAGAGCGTGGTGGAAAGCTCAATGGCCGCCGAAGCGCCATCGAGCCCACACTCGCCACGGTCTCCGACATGTGACACTGCCTTCTGCAACTTATCCAAAACAGGACTGCAAGACTTGTCCTTGCCCTCAAGCCCAGGGATCGCATCTCTCCAGGACTGAAATCTCTGCATTGGTTCCCAGTGGCGGTGAGGATTAATTTACAACCCTCTGCATTGTCCACAAGGCCTTCTGGGGCCTGGGACCTCAATACCTTGAACTCTTTCTTCCTAAATATCTTCCTTCTCGAGCTCTTCGCTCATCCGCCATAAACTCCCTCAGGGTTAGTCGATTCTCTAAGCAGAGAGTTGGTGGTAGATCTCTTTCTTCTGCTAGGTCCTCCCTCTGGAACAGCCTCCCTGCCTCTCTGAAACTTGAGGACAACCATCTCTGGTTCCGGAAGCACCTCAAGGCCTTCCTCTTTGCTTCTGCTTTCTCTCCTCCTCTCCCCTGCTGATCCCCTGGCTGAATCTGTAATTGAACTGGTTACCTTGTTAACTTCTGATCTGGGGCCCAGGTTCCCTCCCCGCCAGTTGCACATCTGCAATGCCCCCTAGGCAACCCTTGCACTCATGGACTGCTTCTACATCCCCACAGCCCCTACTAGCACTTGACATCTGATGTCTGCAGGTACCCTTGCACTGGCCTCCAGCTGGCCGCACCTTTATTTACTTTCTTTATTTATTGTCTTTATTTACTGCACTGCTCCCTCCTCCCCCTCCCCCTGCACTTTTTCCCTTCCCCCATCCCCTGCACTTGCGTGATCTCAATTTCACCTGGCCTAATAGGATCGTTGTCTGTCTTCCCTCTGTTTCCCCTCCCTTGCCTCGTCGCGCCTTGAAACACTTGTGTATAGGCGCGTTACAAATGACATATCATATCATATCATATCAATGCTTGTTACAGCTGATGGCAGATGGTTAAGTTCTAGGGGCATTGGGGAGAAGGAGTGACAGGGTATTTTGAAGAGGCAGTGTGAAAATTGAGTTAGGCACACATTAATGAGGGGAGGGGGAAGCAATATGACGGGCTAGGGGAGTACTGACTTTAAAAGTCTAGGAAATAGGTTCAGTCGAAAGGTAAAAATGAGAGGTATTGGCAGCAAAAATCAGTGCAAGCATTTTTTTTTAAACTATCGATTGCAAATATGTATCTCCTGTTAGGCGAAAGCTCCCATAAATGTGCATTGGGAATGTTATCTTAGTTAAGTCAGTACCAGGATACTATGGCACAAAAATTGGAGGTAAGGAGTGGGAGGAATCAGAAACAGGAATAATGTTCCTCGCAAATATAAATATTTATCTCGCTTGTGCCTTGCAGCTATCCTGTTACAGAACGGCAAAAGCGCAGGCGAAAAGTTGTTCGTGACGACCCTCCAAGTATTGAACTTTGAGGATGCCAGAATGACTTGTGAACAAGCAGGAGGTTCCATGGCTTCGCCTTTGAATGCGCTGGAGAACACAGCTGTCCTAGGCATTGTTGCTAAAGCAGGTAAAGTGCCTTATTTGGGCATCAATAACCTACAGAGAGGGGGCACTTACAGGCATCCCAATGGAGAGGAAATCGTCTACAACAACTGGTCACCAGGCGAGCCGAATAATGAAAAGGGGATTGAAAACTGTGTAGAAATGTACAGCAATGGTGAATGGAATGACAAGGTGTGCACGGAAAAACGACTGGTTATTTGTGAATTTTAAATTCTCGTCACTGAGATAAAACTTTATGATGTTTTGCCTGCTGATTCGGTTACTGAGTGAATTGTTTTTCTTCTTGTTGGTATTGCTTTTAGTGGTATGTCCTTCTTGTTATAAAGTAACACATATTGTCTAAGAGGACGTGCTTGTCAAACATGCATCTTTTCCTTAGTGTTTTTAGTACTGTCGGCCGAGTTTGCCCAATCACACATCAGGTCTGGCTTACCCTGCACTGTATTCCAATTTGACACAAGGCCACATTTTCAGTTTTTCGGTGTATTATATACTTTTAGCCGAATTGGCTTTGTATATACAACAAATAGTTACATACATACATATACACATTATACTTACAATTTAAAACACTAATAACATTCTAAAACCTTGGGAGGATAAAAACACATGTTTACACTATTTTACGTTAAAACTTTAAAAATCATCAATATTTTCAAATAGAATTTTACCATATAAAACATAACATTTACATCATGTCCTTTCATAAAATTAGACCATATTGTATTTGTTTCGCTACTGTCTACGGTGTTGTCATATGCTTTTAGAAATGATTCACGGATCTTAGATAGGCTTTCACAAGGCCACATTAATATGTTATGCTTTAACCATCACATCTTTGTAAAGTTAAACAAAAAGGTCAATGAAATACACATACGTTATTGTCAATTTCTTTTTCTCTCATCCTGACCCCTGGGAAGAAATGTGGAGGTGTATCAGTCCATATAGACCGTGTAATGAACCCTGATAGATTGTAATCCGCTAATCATCTAATATTTTTGGTGTCAAGCACTTTATCATCAACATCTAAATCCAGAGATTTCCCATTTCCCAATCGCGGTACTACAGACTTTATAGGGATTTTCCAGGCGAGAAATTGATGTATGGTCAAGTTTATGTTACGCAAATTTCAGATTTTAACCAAAATTTTAACATTTGTAAATTTTGGGTAAACTTGCCCTTTTTATAAATCATTAATGATGAGCACAAGAAAGAAGGAATTATTCTACCAGGACTGGTGAATAAAGTGTTCTTTTGTTTTAGACTAACTCTTTCCTTAGCTGTGATTGTAAAAGGATAGTTTCTGGGAAAGATATCTTTGATGTGCCAATGTTAGGGCATCCATCATGGCACTTTGCATAGTCGCTATTTTGTTAAAGTTTTCATTGATGGAAGATTGTCTTTGCCACCCTTCACATTTTCCTTATGAGTCCAAACGGGTTGTGTCATATTAAGTAACTGATGAACGGCTGTGCGAATTGGGTGTACATTTAGGCACACATGGATATTGGAAACCCCACACATTTGAATCATTCAAGGAAAAAAGATAACTTGAACAACCCCCCTCCCACCCTAAAATGCTTATTTAATATCAACTCCATTAAGGAAATTGATGCATATGTGCACCGACTGAAATGGTTTTTACATTAACTCAGTCTATTATGGTCTATGATTTATAAGCAGTCACTTGAAATGTAATACAACTCAAATAAAACAATTGTCATATATTAGGGCATAAATACGAAATTAAATATATATATATATATATATCATTAAAACATGGAGGAAGGAAAAAACCGCACTCCAAGCATGAGGTCTGCAGGTCCCAGTAAACAAAGTAGCAAACTCGAATCCAAGTGCCAGAAAAACGAGTTTAATAGATGGTTAAAAATAGTAGGCAAAAAACACACAGCAAACAAAACAGAACGCCAGGGCAGTGTCCTTAACGACGCGTTTCGCGCTTCTCCGAGCGCTTGATCACGTTAGGGAGACATGAAAACAATGAGAGTAGATATTAACAGTGGGTCCTTCTTCCATGTTGCCTACCAACACAAGCTAACAGTTTGGCACAATAACATGGCAGCCATTTTAGAGTGTAGCAGAAAACTGCATTAACCATAAAAAGAACAGGTTAAAAATAGAAGTAGAATCAAGAGCACATTAAAATTCAGCACCAAACATGTAGATATATAGTAAAAGGACATGCAGTGAGATGGATGTAAACAAATTTCACTCAAAGCAAACATTAGCACAGATTAGCAAAAATTAGCAAAAATTAGCAGTCCACAGCTGTGACATAAAGTGCAAATGCATTCCTATGTAAGCTTATGAAAAAATATGTATGTAATAGCTAAAAAAAAAATATATATAAAAATATATATATTTAAAATGCGAGTGCATGTCTAGCTCACCAAGGCAATATGATAATAATACATAGAAAAGACACAGCTGGGACAAAAAATGCTGTCTAATATGAACACTCTGTTGACAGTTTGGGGACAGTCAATATGTGCGACCTTTAAGATAAAAACATGTTGCAGGCTGCAATGTAAAGTGCAAGTGCATTAGATTGTAAACTTATGACTCTAGCAGCATTAGATAGGCAGAAAAGTTGGTAATCATAAAATATTGGTGCAAAATGCAATATTGAAGCTTGTGGGAAAAGTAAAGGCAATTTACAATGAAAAAAGCAATGTCAAAAACACCCAGAATTACAGAGTACAGATACAATCGTGTACTCCCAACATTCAGACCCCCTAAACATCAGAAAAGGGCAAGACAGCCAACATAGACCAACTGAACAATTAAAAAAGTTGGAAAACTTGAAAAAATGCAAATTAAATAAATCAACCAATTCCAGGCCAGGGCCAAAATCCAAATAAACAAATGGGAAAAGCAGTATATGGCGGCAAGGGACCAGGATCACATAACACAGAGCAAGAGAAAAGGAGAGGTGTGTGTAGGCGCATAAAGAAACAGAATAATTACGTTCCCACAAAAGTATGTAACTCCTCATCCACATTATGCCCATTAGGATACTTAGTGTCAAAGTCCAGGATAAACCTAGTTTCCAGTTGTCTCAATTTCAGAGTGCGATCACCTCCCCTCGGATCAATTGGTACATGAGCCACAGCAAAAAATGCAAGCAAATGAACATCACTGTCGTGTTCCTGCCTGAAATGTTTGGCCATAGGATACGTAGGATCAAAGTTCTTAATCGCTCTGAGATGCTGTAAAATACGGAGCTTAAGTACACATGTTGTGGATCCCACGTACCATTTCCGGCAGGGGCATGTTAAAACATACACTACAAACGGAGTCTCACAATTGATAAAATATTTTAACCTGAATTCCATACCCGTGATTGGATGTACAAAAGATTTACAATTAGTGGCATGAGGGCAGGCTTTACACTTTTGACACTTGGTAAAACCCTTGGGTAAGGTGGGTAGCCAATTGGTCCTAGTGGAATTTTTCTGGACAGGAGACAAATAACTGGAAACCAGTCTATCCTTCAACGAAGGTGCCTGTTTGTAGGTTACTGTGGGACACACTTGGAGAGTAATGGGCCAAGATCTTTGTCCAGCCTGAGAATATGCCAATGTTTCGCAACAATCTTACGAACATCATAAGAGGCTTTGTTAAATGTAACAATGAGGCGAGGTTCATCCTGACCCTTATCTTTCCTCCTACTGGCAGAACCATGTAGTAACACTTCCCTTGAAAGTGACCGTGCTTTGGAGAAAGCCATTTCAATAATCTTTTTTCGGTACCCCTGCCGTAGAAAATCAATGGCAGCCAACCTGCAACAGCGATCAAACTCTTGAATGTCTGTGCAGTTGCGCCGAAAGCGTATAAATTCGCCATAAGGGATACTATTCTTGCAGGAGAGCGGATGGCTACTCGTTGCATGCAGGGGAAGGCCAGTGTTGGTGGGTTTTTTGTGTAGGGAAGTATGAATGCCTAGGTTGTCCAATCTTACATTGACATCCAAATAAACAATTTGAGTATAGCTGTGGCATTCAGTGAATCTCAAATTCACAACATTGTTATTAATGTTGTCCACAAAAGATCCCCACTCATTCTCATTTCCCTTCCAGATGATAAAAATATCATCGATATACCGCCACCAACCAATAACTTGTGTAGAAAAACGAACTGAAAGTAACTCAGACAAGAAAGTAGCTTCCCACCACCCCATGGTGAGGTTAGCGTAGGATGGCGCAAATGTACTACCCATAGCAGTACCTCTGACCTGGTGATAAAAGGTACCCTCAAAAAGAAATACATTGTTAGTTAAACAGAACAAAAGCATATCCAAAATCATACCACTGTGCCCCAAATAGTTCAAAGAACGAGTGTCCAAAAAATGTTTGGAGGCTGCCAATCCAGTCGTGTGATCTATAGATGTGTAAAGAGAAACAACATCTAAGGTAGCTAACATTAAGCCCTCCTCCCAAGGTATATCTGAAATGTGACTCAAGAAGTCCTTGGTATCGCGTAAATATGAAGGCAGGACTGACACCAATGGGGACAGGGTCTCATCTATGAATTGGGCCATATGTTCAAGGAGAGAACCACACAAAGTTACAATAGGCCTGCCTGGTGGATGGTTCAAGGATTTATGAATCTTGGGCAGAAAATATATGGTGGGTATAGTATGACTCACAGGCACAAGAAACTTAGCAAGCTCATCCTCAATAAGGCCTTTCTCGGCCCATTTGGTACATAGGGCGGTGAGCTCCAACTGTATATAGATAGATTTGTCTTTTCTCATTTGTATTTAGTGTTTGTGTCACAATGTACTGAAACAGATGCATTACATTATATGTTTTGTTGACCTTCTGAAATATACTAATATTTAAATATACATATGGATGCTCACCAATTTAATGCATACCTTAAAGTTGCTTTCTGAAATCAAATAAATGGTTTGAGGAACAGCATTAGATTAATTAGGTCTGACTATTGCAAAAATAACACATGCATTGTTCTGCTCTTTAGCATGCAGATTTTAATCGGCACCAATGGGTGACTGTTGAATTTTAGCACTTGCTGTTGAATACAACATACATGGTTGTGTGATTTCACAATTTTAATAAAAAGTATATACTTACCAGAAGTTTGCTCAATCACTGTTAAAGATTTTTCAACATGAATTATGGCTATTGTTCACTCTCCCCTCGACAAAGCACAGGTGGTTGAACGAAACAAACTCATTTTTTTATGATGTCAATTTAATAATACTGTGACACAATGTTTGACTCCACAACGAGTATTGTGACTGTCGATGCACATGATTTTGAAGCAATTGTTTCCTTAGCAAAGCATATTTAACGTGCAAATATTGCACTGTTTCAAATTTGGTGAAACAGGAAAATAAGGTCAATACATATATGGGCTTTAGACAATTGACCTTCAATGTGATTTGTAAAGCTGATTAGAAAACAAAGGTTGAACAGAAAGATAGAGATCTAAATATGATGACAATTCTTTTATATGCAGCGCATGTCGACATTACAGCTTTGTCATATAACCTATATATAGCAACACATTCAAATGGCAATCAAACTTTTTGAAAGTGAGACATGTATTTACCTACTGCCTATTTTATTAAATGGATAATAAACAAAAAACTCGGCCAAACTGTGATGCAATGTGTTGTGATGCATTTTCTAATAAGTACAATTTCGAGTGCCAGAAAAGGCACATCTTTACAGATGATCATCCTATAGGTTGAAGTTAAAGCATAAAGAACACGATTACACTACAAGCACCTACTTTACTATCAGCACATTAAGTATTCTCATGTTCACCATTCCATGCCCTTTATACTTTTACAAGAAATTGTTGGAAATGCAATGAACATAAAAATAATTGTTTTGGCTACATTTCTTTCTACATGTAAGCATTGTCGTAGGTCAGACACAGGTGATAGACAACTAGAGATCGTTCCAGCCAATTCACTTTATTAAATTAAAGAGCAATACCCTCTTTTAACCCTACTGCTTTGATGGAGGTTTCCTATTCTAAAAAAATAATGAAAATGTGCTCGTCAGAATGCCTCACAAAAGTATAAGCATGTCCTCCATACAAACCTATGTTATCCCACTAATTGACCCTACAACTAATAAAGGAAAACAAATGTCTGCCTGGAGAACTGCTCATTCTTACCCTTCTTGGCGTGTGCCAGTTGGTGCTTGACCACCTCCCAATGTGCCTCTCTCTGACCTTCGCCTGCTCGTAAAGTCCAAAATGTCTCTGGGCTCCTCGTTGGAGCTTCAGGCCGAGGCCCTACTTATATAGATCAAAATTTCAAGTCCCTTGCTTTCATCCACATGATGGAACTTCTGACCCATTCTAACAAAGTTTGGTTTCAAGAAAAATAGTTCTCATCTTAGTTCTGCAATTTGGCTTTGCAAGACCTGTAGCCCAGGTCCATCTTCGTAATTTTTGGTTACACTTGATGGGTTGCGGCTCTAGCTTTCAAACCCTCTTCTCGCCTCCCGTGGATATTCGGCAACACCTCACAGGTTGCTATTCTCACTTTCACCCCCTTGGAGTGCTCTCTTATCTTTTTGGTAGGTAGTAACCCCTTGTGAGCTATTACATTTAGCTTCACCCCCTTAGAGTGTTCCTTGATCTTGTCGGTATTCAATAACCCGCCATAGGTTATTCTTTTTAGCTTCACCCCTTGAAGGGTTGTCTTTTCTTGTGGGCATTAAGTAACTCCATGTGGGTTACTATATGTAACTTTGCTCCTTTCCCTCTTACCTCTTCAGGGGGTTTTTGCTCAGTGTTAGAAGTATACCAAAAATGTAGTGGAACTGTGACCCTGCAGGGGATATAGCAGGCAGAAAGGAAGCAATGTGCAACACATTTTTCAAGGGTTGCAGCCATGCTGACTGACAGCCAATTGAGTTCAAACAGTTTTTAGTATAGCTGTAACTGCCATCGGGTAGTAAAGTGGGTAAGTGTGCTTTAACTTCACAAAGAGCAGTTCCGGAATGGTGAAAATTATTGCAAAAAGTAGAACTGTTGACAGTCAAAATTGAAGTGGTGGAACAGCGCTCCCGACCGTTCCCGCTCACTTCAACCACTGGTTATGCTTAGCTTCACTCCCTTGGCGTGTACTTCCCTCTTGCTTATAATTCAGTAATCCCTTGTGAGTTATTATTCTCGCTTTCACCTCTTCAGAGTGTTCTACTCTCTTGTAAATATTTGGTAACCCCTCATGGGTTGTTCTTTTCGCTTTCACTGCTTCAGAGTGAGTGGCTTACTCTGGGTTTTCTGATAACCCTCGTTGAGATTTTAACTTTATTTTGACCCTCTCAGGGGTTTTCTCTCAGTCTTTGTTTTTCTATAGCCCCACCGGGCGCCATGGATAGCTGATCCACTTTCTTGGCATTCTGACCTTTCTCTTGATGGAGTCGGAGCACCACCACTTTCCTTTGTCTCATTATGGGAAATCACAAACCTGCATTCCCAGTGTGTCTGTCCTCACTGGAGGAGGCGGCTCCTTCCATCTGGGATCCACACTTCTCGGTTCTCCGGTCACCTTCTGCTTCTCTTGGGCACCTCGGTTTGGGCACGCCGGTTTGCCATCAGGGTTGCGGCTCCATCTCTCTGGTCCCATAGGATCGGGTCATGGGTTTCCTCTGCACCTGGTATTGAGAGAGTTCTGCAGGCTTTCAACACTTCCCACCCACCACACATACTACATGGTACTGCCTCTAGGGTGGGTCTGTTCCATGCTGTAGCAGTGGCTTCCAGTACGTGCGACTTCTCCCCAACTGGCGGATTCCCAGCGGTCTATTTGTCTCTTTGCTCCTCCCTGGCTCTTCTCATATAGCAAAGGGGCTTGTCTGATATATGCCTCTCCTTGTAGAGAGAGAGTGACTCCCATTGGTTTTGTGGTTCAGGCCTCCAGGAAGGGTCATCAGCACCACTCAGCACATTTAAAGGTCCCTTGTCCTCAATATTGTTAACAGTCCCCATGTAAGCAACAACTTTTTGGCTCACTGGTATTAAGGGAGTTGTTACAGATTGGTTCACTGTGGAGTCCTTGTCCTCTAAGGGGGAATCACCCCCAGTGGGATCCCACTTGCCCATTCCTTCAGGGAGTATTTTGCATGGTGGGCTCACTACCTAATCCCAAAGGCGGTTGCTCACTCTTGGTGAGAAGGGACACATTCCCTGGATTTGTCACAGTATGTTTGGAGAAGTGGTGAAATATACATCCACTGAGTCAGGCTTGGGAATAAGGTAGGCAGAGAGAAAACAAAGAATACAATCCAAATTGTCAGCATAAAATACAGAGGACTACTACATTAGGTGAAAGGTGGGCTGTCTACCTGACACCACAAATTGCAAAGTCAGATTTCCTTAAAGTCCTAATTATAATTTATATTGTTGGGCTGATCCGGTCTCAAGCAACACATTATTTTAGGGGCCGTTGTATCCATAGGACTGAAAAGGATAACCTGTTAATCGTTGCATAGCTCTGCCCTATTGTCCATTTTGACTACTGAATGTTGGTGTCAAATTAAGAGTCAGATCTCAGGATTGTAGGACAGAGACATTAAATAGCCTTGTCAACTGTGATATGATAGTTTATGATATGATATGATAATTTATTTATACAGTGCCTATACACAAAGTGTTTCAAAGTGCTTCAGTCAAGGGAGGGAACAAGGGAAATTGCAATGACATTCTTACAGGCCATGAACAATATGAATGTGAAATTAACTATCATACTCGGCCTGGCAACATATCAGATAGTGCAAGAGCTAAGACATAGATAAGGAAGTGAGGGGGAGAGTGGGAAGGAAATGGAAACAGACAGGCGACTACTGTTCTAGGCCCTACGACATTTCTGGTAGAGCAGGAGATGAACAAAAGGTGAGGGAGAGGGGTGCTGAAAGGGGAGGGGAGAAACAAAACAAGCGACTATCATACTAGGCCAGACGACATTTCTGACAGTGCTGGAGGGTGGGGGGGGGCAAGTAAGGGGTGGAAGAGACAAACAAGGTTTCTATCATACTAGGTCCAGGGATTATTTAAGTGCATAGAAGAAAGTAAGGGGAGGAGGCAGAGGCGTTGCTAGGTGGGGCTAAGGGGGCTATAGCCCCTGGTCTTTTGGTTGTAGCCCTGGATAAAATCTCAGGAGCTACAGCCAAAAGGGTAGCTAGCCCCCAGTCCCAACAGTTCTGACATCAGCGTAGCCCCAGGTCTTTTCCAGACTTAGCAACGCCCCTGGGAGGAGGGGAGGAGATAGGAAAAGGGAAAAAGGGAGAGGAGGCGCAAACAGAGTAAGCAGTGAAAGGAGTGGAGAAGCAAGAGGGGAGAGCGAATACAAATGCAGAAGTCAGTAGTAAAACATAAAGTTGCGAGAGATCAGCAAATGCAAGCCAGGATTCAAGATGAAGATGGGAACAGCAAGATTCAGGGCCACCATGAGTACAAGATGCAGGGGAAGTCCAGCATTAGAGTTGAGAAAGGGTGATGCACAGTGAGACCATGAAGTCCAAAAAGTCAAATCCAAGCATTAGTCGCAAGACGGTGGTGGAGAAACCGGAGTGATCAGGACAGACTACTGCAGAGGTAAGATGTAGTGGGGAGGAGGAGACGGATGGAAGGGGGAAGTGGAAGCAGGGTAGAAGAATCAAGCAAACAGGCAACTACGGCATGCAAGAGGGGGGGGCACAACAGAACAAAACAGTGGGACCAGAGGGGGTGGTGGGCACAATGGAACAACATGGGGGACCAGAAGGGGTGGGGGGCACAACGGAACAACACGGGCAGACCAGAGGGGGGGGCACAACAGAACAACACAGGAGGACCAGAGGGGGTAAGGGGCACAACAGAACAACACAGGTGGGCCAGAGGGGGTGTTGGGCACAACAGAACAATGCGGGGGGGCAAATGGTGTGGGGGGAACAACGGAACAACAAAGGGGATGGGGGCTGGGGAGCACAACAGAACAACACAGTGGAACCAGAGGGGGTGGGGGCACAACGGAACAACATGGGGGAGCAGTGGGGGGGCAACAAAACAACACAGGGGGACCAAAGGGGATGGAGGGCACAATGGAGCAACACAAGGGGACCAGAGGGAGTGGGGGCACAACAGAACAACGCAGGGGACCATATGGGATGGGGGGAACAACAGAACAACACAAGGGGTCTGGGGGGACAACGGAACAACACAGTGGAACCAGAGGGGGTGGGGGCACAATGGAACAACACGGGGGACCAGAGGGGGTGGGGGGATCAACGGAACAACACATGGGGACCAGAGGGGGGTGAGGGGCACAACGAGGCTACACGAGGGGACCAGAGGGGGTGGGGGCACAACAGAACAACATGGGGGGATGAGAGGGGGTGGGGGCACAATTTAGCAACACAGGGGTATCAGAGGGGGTGGGGGACACAACGGAACAGCACAGGGGACCAGAGGGGGTGGGAGCAGAATGGAGCAAAACAGGGGGACCAGAGAGGGTGGGCGGCACAACGGAGCAACATGGGGGACCAGATGGGATGGGGGGCACAATGGAGCAACACAGGGGGGAAAAAGGGGGTGGGGGACACACCAGAGCAACACAGGGGGAGCAAAGGGGGTGGGGGCACAACAGAGTAACAAGGGGGGAAGAGAGGGGATGGGGGCACAAAAGAGCAACATGAGGGGACCAAAGGCAGTGGGGGCACAACAAAGCAATACGTGGGGACCAGAGGGGGTGGGGGGCACAATGGAGCAACACAGGGGGACGAGAGGAGGTGGGGGCAGCATTACGGTAGCAGACAGGGAGCAGACAGTGGCCTTAGGAGTGGGCATTGTGAGGAGGGCCGGCCAAGCCTGCTGGCCTTCTGATTGGCCAAGATGAAGAGGACCACGGCCAACCTAAGCCCAATGCCGCAACCAGCCCGAGCACTCCAGTGCTCAACAAAGGGCACAGCCATCTTGGAGTGGCATAGCAGCAAAGATCTTAAATGAGTGCACACAACCATCATGACGAAACGGAGCGTTGTTAGGGCTCAAAAAGTACAAATGTCATAAGGAAGATGATGATGCCTGTCCATATGAAAAATGTACATTAGAATCGAAATTTTGCACAGTCGTGCAGCGCTCGATGCAGCCGGGGGGGCAGGCAATCCATGGTGGATGTGCACCGAGTGCACTAAAGAGGCTTCAGGTGGTGGCAGGAGACAACAGCTGCAAACGCTCCGGTGGTCGCAACATGAGGGAAAGGTTCAGAGAATGAAAGAGCAGATTACATAGGGCCAGGAGTGGGCCTTGTGAGGAGGGCGGACCAAGCCTGCCGGCCTTCTGATTGGCCTAGATGAAGAGGGCCAAGGCCAATTATATGCCCCATGCAGCAACCAGCCCAAGCATGCCAGTGCTCGACAAAGGGCACAGCCATCTTGCAATTGCATAGCAGCACAGATCTTAAATGAGCGCACACAAACATCATAACGCAATGGAGTGTTGTTAGGGCTCAAAAAGTACAAATGTCATAAGGAAGATGATGATGCCTGTCTGCATCAAAATTGTACCTTAGAATCAAAATTTTGTGCAATCGTGTGCTGCTCGCTGCAGCCCGGGGGGGAGGAGGCAGGCAATCCATGGTGGATCTGCACTGAGTGCACTAAATGGGTTTCAGGAGGTGGCAGGAGACAACATGTGCAACCACTCCGGCGGCTGCATCACGAGATGGTGGCAATCCGGCAAGATAAATGCCAGTACTGGGTCAACTGCTCGATTCTTGTTTAAGTGTCTTCAACGCTATGTGGAATGGCTTCATTTGGTGGAAGACATACTATAGATATGCATCTGCAATCGAGTGCTCGAGTTTTGGGTGTCCTGTAGGGTGACGTTAGAGATAATCGGCTATTTTTTTGTCCTTGCCCGCGATATAGTGGATGGTACATTTGTAGTCTCGGAGATGGAGTCCCCATCTTTCAATTTGCGATGACATCCAGGCTTGCGGGTTACCATAGATGGTAAGAAGGGCCTGGTGGTCAGTGACCACTGTCGATGGTTTCCCAAACAAGAACAGGTGGAAATGTTTACAAACCCAAACAACCACTAGGCTTTTCTTTTCTGCCTGCTAGTATTTGTGCTTGTTGGTGGTCAGACTGCGGCTTACAAATGACACAACCATCTGGATGTGTGGGGTCCTGGGGTCATATTGTGCGAGTATTGGGCCTAGTCCTTCCAGGCTTGCATTCACTCTCACTTCTGTGTCTTTGGCAGAGCTGAAGGCAATCCGTGTATGGATTTATGCAAAGGTACCCTTGCCTTCAGGTGTCCAGATAAAGTCCTGATTTTCTTTGGTTAGCTCTCGGAGCGGGGAGTTCAGCATTGTAAAGTGTTCTAGATAGCGGGAGCATTAACTTGCGAGTCCCAGGAATGACCTGAGGTCAAACATGTTCACGGGGTGGGGGAGGGGTCTAGTGTAGGGATTTCACCTTGTCTGGTTCTGGACGCATTCCCTGGTCTGAAAATATGTGTCTAAAGAAAATGAGGGTCTGTTTGCCAAATTAGCATTTGTCTTTGTTGAGTGTTATTTCTAGGGTCATGCAGACCTTGTGCAGGGTGTCGTTGTGTTCCTGGGCTGTCTTGTCGAACACCAAGATATCATCGCTGTAGTTCAGACACCCAGACATATGCTTGATTACCTGGTGGATCTCTTCCTGGAAGATCTCGGCAGCCGAGGATATGACAAAGTTCAGGCACTTGTAGAGAAAGAGCCCCATCTGGGTCACTAAGGTGGTGATATGTCTAGACTTCTGGCCTGTTCCAGTTGGTGGTAGTCTTTATTGAGATCAGGTTTTGAGATTAAGGTTGCTCTATTGAGGTGGTGGATCATGTCCATTATTCTCAGGGCTTGCTGTCACCCTCGCTGGATGGCCATGTTGGGACGACGCATATCCATGCAGAGACAGGTAGATCATTCCGCTGATTTCTTTGGGACTGGTACAATCGGGGAGACCCATGGGGTGGGTGCCACCACTGGCTCAATGATGTGAATGTCTGATAGGTGTCTTATCTCATCTTCTGCTTGCTTTTGAATATTTATGGGGATGCCCCGTTGTGTTGGGAGACAGGTTTAACTTCCAGGTCAATAAGTCTTCCTTTGCAGTTCCGTAGTTTGCCCAATCCGTTAAAGAGGTTCGGTAATGCTTTTGTGAAGTCCCCTTCTGGGGCCAGGAATTTGTGGGCCATCATGCGATATAGAATGTGAACAAGTCCCATGTCTATGGCCATTTTGAACTTTAGAATACATCCACCATTGACCTCTGTGGAGAGTAAATGTAGCTGGATGTGGGCTGTGTGTGATTTGTGCACACAGAATGTAGTAAAAGGTCCCTTGCACGGCAAAGGAGTGTTTGAGATGTAGGGGAAAATGTCCACCTGTGAGAGTCTCAATTTAGGCGGGTGTGGGAGTCGATTGTAAGCCTCCTCACTCAAGACATTCACTGTCGCTCCAGTGTCGATAAGGAGCTCTGTTGACATGTTGTGCCCTTGGAGAGTCAATATGGGGCTGTGTTCCATTTCCGTCTCATTTCCTAGCGCCCACATGTACCCTTTTCTCCTCTGGCTGTCCTGCGTGGATGACGATTCACTTCCTGTTGGTGAGCGCACTTCCACATAGCGTATGCTCCCTCGAGGCCTCTGTGTGCTCTTCCTGTCAGGGGACTGGTGTGACCGGCTGGACTGTTGACTACTGTCTCCATCTGTGGGATGGTATCTTCTGTTCTCGTAACTTGACTTTCTATCATCTGATCGAGGGTTGGGATGGCGCCTGCTCTTCCTAGGGGAGGTGGCATGGGTGTTTAAAGCAGTGGCATTCCTACAGATTGCCCTGAAGTGCTCATCTGCCTCGTATGCCGCCCACTTCTGATCCCCAGGGTCTGCTGATATATTCACTCGTCCCAGACTTACTACCTGTTATGCTACTGCCGAGTCGCTGCAGGCCATCACCAGGATTCGATTGAGGGTCCGTTGTTTCTGGAGAAGTTTCCTTTTGAACTCTGCAGACTCGCACCCCACGATGGCTTGGGAGTGCAGTGCTTCATTTGAGTAGCGGTGGAATGCACAGTGCTTCATGCGGATGCAGATTCTCATAACATAGTTGTCCATAGTCTCACCTCTCTCCTGCATGGTGGTGTGAAGCATATGTCTATCGTAATCCACATAGGTGTGTGGTGCAAAATATGTGTCAAGTTCTTCTCAGACTTTGTGGAGTGTTGCCTTCTCCTCATCAATCAAATCATGTAGTTTGTCCTGCACTGCTGCGCCTACTGCCAGGGTTAAAATATTTTATTTTTGCATTCATCATCCATGGGGCCCATTGCCCCACATATACTCTCAAGTCATTTATCCATCTGACCCAACAGGACCCTAAGTTACCTGTGTTGATGAGGTCAAATGCTTGGGGCAGCTGCCAAGGTGTAACATCTCCCTGGCTTTGGTGGAAAGCCTATGAAAAGGCCTGGCAGACACAGTAACAGGGATGTCCCCCTCAGGCATATTTCAAGACTTTCCCTGTAACTTCCTGACTCCCCATGCTTCTTGGTCGTGGCATGTGTGTTTTCCTGTTGTTCCTCCTCTTTGAGGCTCTTTGAGGCTGGGCCTTGCTTTCTCACTTGCAAGGTGGAGACCTCACATGCCGATGCTGGGCCTCGAGTACACCGCCACAGCCCGGGCTGAGAGCTTGCCGTGTGCACCGCTTATCAGATAGCCACGCTTATGGATGGAATCACCACTGCCCACCGGGCATATTCACCTCCGCGGCCCGGGCCGGTGTGATCAGCGTTCGATGAGCATTTGATCTGACAGGACCACGCCGGGTCCAATCCCATCCTCGTCACCAATGTTGAAGAGTGGACACACTCCTCTTCGTAGTAAATGCAGTAGCCCAGGGCACCACACACTCTGAAATAACAGGAGGCCCACAAGGAAGGTACCGGTATCAACTCTGTATTTATTTTGAATGAACTTTCCCTGTCCCTCGTCACATCCTTTTCCGCCCCTCCCTGTTCCCGCCTTACAGGATGCGGTCAACGGACCGCATCCAAAAGTTTGCATGGACTAAAAGTCCAAAAAATGCTATCACCAAAGGTACAAACCATCAAAAGTTCGAACCTTTGGTGGTAGCATTATAGGTAAGTATAAAAAAAAGACTGCAGGGGCAGCGGGGGTGTCCCATGCAACACCCCGCTCACTATACTGTGTGGTATAGTGAGCGGGGTGCTGCGGGGGACACCCCCGCAGCACACCCGTGAAAAAAACAAAACAAAAACACGGAATGCGGGGGTGTCCCCCGCAACACCCCGCTCACTATATTTTACAGTATACTGAGCAGGGGTTGCGGGGGAAACCCCTGCAGCCCCCGTAAAAAAAAAAAGAAAAGAAAAGGACCCTGCGGTGCTGGTTCCCGATCACGGAAGTGAAAGGGAACTGGCGCTGCAGGAAAAGAGCGTGAAGAAGAAGGTAAGTAGGTTATGTTTATGTTGGGGGTGTGGGTGGGAGTGTGCTGAGAGTGTGGGTGAGGGGTGTGTTATGGGTGTGTTGTGGGTGTGTTGTGTGTGTGGGTGTGAGTATGTATGTGTGTTTGCATGAGAAAGGTGCAAACTTTTGTTAGTTCGCACCTTTCTCATGCGAACATTCCGGCTGCGGTAAATTCAGCCGTGGCCGGATCACTTAGATTCGCCTTACACATAACGATATGGATAGAACTTAAACATAAACATGACATTTGTCAACGGTACTCTAAGCACACAAAACAGAAAAGGATGCACAGATGTAAGGACACCTTTTTGGTCAAAGGCACTCAGAGGCATGAATAAACAAGGTGTTGATGTTGATTTATTGCTATACGGAAGTAATAGAAAGGTAGTGGGGAAAGGAGCATGCCACAGCATCAGTGGGATACTTTCATGGAAGGAGGAGAGAGCGATGCGCCTCATAGCAGCTTACCAGGGCAAGTGGAAAGTCGATGGGAGACACTTAGGCCTGAGAGGACCGGCAAGAGTTGCAGGGAGAGGTGCTCCATGCTCCATCACACTCTGGCAGGGGCCTCCAGAGAGGGCCTTTGAAGGGGGCCGGCTTCTGCCTGCTGGCATCCCAGATTGGCTCTTGGGAGAAAACACTGGCCAATCAGTGAGGCAGGCTGGGAAGGCAGGGGGAGCACTCTTCAGCACGAGGATGCAGCGGCCATATTGGAGAAGAGTCGATTTACTGGATTCAAGTAGACCACTTTGCCTGGGGAAAAAACGTTTTTCAACTTCAAAGCAAGATCCACGGATTTTGCTTCAGTAAGCAGGATTCAGGGGATGATTATTAAAATGACAGCATGTTGGGAGTGCTCACCGCTCCAATTTTGATTTTTGGTAATAATTGCTTGTTAAAGCCCAAATGGGCTTAACTCAACAGCAGCAGTGCCTCGCCACTCCTGCAATGTGAGGAGATGATTCCGGGGTGGTGTTCTTGCCCAGGATGCTTCTAGAAACCTGCAGGGAATAAAATGGGCAGCAAGGAGGCTGGCTAAGAAGGCAGGGGGAGCGCATTGATATCTTCCAAAGAATTCTGATTATTGTTTGATGTACAAAATGATGCAGTGGTGTTAGCTTCAGTTGGTTTGGTGGTGGAAATAACCCTCTATGGGATAGGATCTTATTATGGCCCTGTAGCAGAGGCTTATCTCCTGTGGTAGTGTCACAGGTAGATCAGTTTATGGCTGTAACCAACTCTTCGTATTCAATGGTAATTATGTCATCTACCACAGCCAGAAATAAGTAGGCATTTAATCTATAGTGGCAATGTATTAGTTTTAAAATGTGGCCCAAGTCTGCTGTTATCTTCCATAAAGGCAAACATCAGACTTCTTTGCACAGGTCAAAGTGTGGGGTCCTTGTCTGATACTGCACTGGCATAAGAATTGCGGATATTCATTAAGCCATCCTCTGCACCATGCCAGTGCTTAGCCAAGTCAAGACATCCTGGAGGCATATGTCGTCCTTTAGCCATATTCACAATGCATCTTTGAAAATGCCCTTTAGTGTTTTGTTACAAATTGCTATATGTTTAGGTGGTAAATGGCTGCTATGTAAGATGTAGAAATACTCATTGTTTAACTTCTTTGAGTGAAAAGTATTATGCAGATTTTAAAATGATTTTATCTAATCATTTCATCATAGTAGGGATACAAATTCAGTTGCCATGTTTGCTCCATCCATATACATTATTTCTTATTTCATTTGGGAATTGTGTTTTTCTGGCTCCGAAGGAATCACTGATAAAAGTTAAGTTTCCACAAATAAATTTTTTTTAAAATATGCTCTGATTTGAAGGCATGTAAACATTTTCCAATTCGGGATGTGTTGCCGAACAAGATTTAAAAAATGGTTTCCTTCAAATAGGAATCAATACAATCAAAGTGAGCAGTGTAGGAAGCAGCCTCATTGATTGCCATCAAAGTGTGGCTTATGATGATATGATATGGCATTTATAACGCGCCTATACACAAGTGTTTCAAGGCGCGATGAGGCAAGGGGGGGAAACAAAGGGAGGACAGACAACGATCCTACTAGGCCAAGTGTCATTTAGATCGCGCAAGAGCATGGGAAGGCGGGAAAAAGGAAAAAGGTGCAGTGGAAGGGAGAGGGGAAAGTGCAGTACAAGGGAAAGTGGAATAAATAAGAAAATAAATAAACGCCCAGCTGATGTCAAGTGCAAGGAAGTGCAGACAAAAGTGCTGGTAGGGGACTGTCGGGATACAGAACAACGGTCCCCAGGTGAAGTGGTAGCCAGGGAGGCAGTGGAAGTGGGCAAATGATGGGGCATGGGCCACAGATCAGAAAGGGTGGCCAGGTAACCTGAGCAGTTTCAGTCAGGAAATCAGTAGGGGAGAGGGGGAGAGAAAGCAGAGGCCAGAGGAAGGTTTTGAGGTGCTTCCGGAACTGGAGATGGTTCTCCTCTAGTTTCAGGGAGGCAGGAAGGCTGTTCCAGAGAGAGGCCCCAGCCGAAGAGAGTAATCTGCCACCAACTCGTTGCTTGGAGAAGCGACTGACACTGACGGAGTTGGAGGCGGATGAGTGAAGAGCTCGAGAAGGAAGATATTTAGGAAGAGAGAGTTGAAGGCTTTTCGGCCCCAGACCCCAGAAGGCCTTGTGTACAATGCAGAGGGTTTTGAACTTAATCCTCACAGCAACTGGAAGCCAGTGCAGGGATTTCAGTCCTAGAGAGATACGATCCCTGGGCTTGAGGCCAATGACAAGTCTCGCAGTCCTGTTCTGGATATGTTGCAGAGGGTGGTGAGTAGAGGCAGGCAGATTTAGATAGAGGCTGTTACAATAGTCCAGCCTAGAGAGGACCAGAGCTCTGGAGACAGTGAGCTTCTGGGGGAAAGAGAGGAAAGTAAGAATACCTCTAAGGAGGTGCAGCTGGTAATGTGACTTCTTAGAGACGTCAGAGATGTGAGGGGAGAAGGAGAGAGCAGAGTCGAAGATGACCCCAAGGTTTTCAGCCTTGCAGGTGGGAGTAGGAAGAGGGCCAAGAGGGGCGGGCCAGAGAGCTGCAGGGAAGGAGAGAGTGGGTGTGCCGATGAGTAGAATCTCAGTCTTACTGGAATTAAGGCAGAGGTCGTTGGCGGCACACCACTCCTGGATGGCAGACAGACAGTCAGTGATGAGGGAATGCTTTTCATGTTGTAAGGTTCTTTCCTCTTGACGAGGGGGACTTCTTCCCATCTCATCAGCTTCTGGCATCTGTGAATTAATTTTGAGGCAAGGACCAGGAACAAAGAGAACAGACACCCGCGTGGTTCTCCCAGCAGTCTTTATTAGAGTTTACAAGATACTTTGGGAAAAGCACACAATCATTTTGCCTTCAGCCTGTCTTATATAGGCTTTTTTGAATAATGAAACACCCTCATGCAAATTACTATCTTCAGAGCATATATCTGATAGGCCCGTTTTTAGCCAGAGAAAAACACTCTGGGCCTCATTACGACCCTGGCGGAAATCGCGGTGCAAAATGCACCATGGAGCACGGCGGAAAGCTGCCGATAGCGCCATGGGGGTTGGCGGATTTTCCGCCCCATTCCGACCTTGGCGGGGCGGTAAATCCCCATCCCCCATTTTACCCTTCCCCATTCCCATTTTTGCCCCATAGGGTATAATGGGAGTGGGGAAGGCGTTAATTACGCCACCGTAAAATACGGTGGCGTAATTAACAACAAGGTCCCGTAGCGCCATGGATTTCTCCGCCCGGAAAAACCAGGCGGAAAACGCTCCATGGCGCTACGGGAACTCGTAGTAGGGCGGACGGGTCCGCCGCGAATAACGCTGGCGTAAACCCACTCCGCCAGGGTCGTAATGAGGCCCTCTGTCTTTTGATAGTACGGCTTATCTGTCGCTCACCAAGCCCACATTAGTACATAGTTGGTAAACACTTGCTGTCTGGCACATAGACTGATAGGCTATTTTAAATCCAGCTGAACACACTTACACATCCTTCAACTCCTGCCAGAAGCAATTATAATCACATCACTGTCAATCTCTTATCTGCTTCTCGAGGCCTTGCCAAGTTTAGTTAATGTCTCATATCGTGAAAAAACAAAAAAAACCATTTATTTGGTGCCAAGTAATGCATCTGGTCAGTAAAAATTGGTAACTGTGGGATATATTGACCCACTCAACAGTATTTCTCCACATCACCAAGCTGCATATGTGCAGATACAGCAAAATGGCTGTGCTGGCTCTTGTGAGCACCGTGGCCTCAAAATCGTGTTTTGCAGCAACAAAAAGATGGCTGTACCGTCCTACCAAGCCCACATCAGGCAGTATGTAACCAGGGGACACACTGAAGGAGCGTGCCAGTATGTTCTGACACATACAAATGGAATAAAGGGAAAAGGCAGCATTGCTTTGCTGAAACCCCAAAATCCCCATTGAAAAGGAAACTTTTTGACCTTTAAAAAATGCTGCTTTGACGCTAATTCCATCTGTTCTTTCTTAAACCACTGTGATTAATAAGACCCTGCCATGCACATTCATATCCCCATTGTGTTCCAGCAAAACCAACATGACCCCTGAATGACAGGCTATGTTAAGCCAAATCTAAAAAAAAAAAAACAACAAACTTCACTTTCTGCCATGCACAGGAAACACTTGATTTTGTGCTACAAAGTGTCAAAGGAATTAACCCTGAAAAAGAAATCATAGCTCTGTGCACATGTCCATTCCAGGAGACCTTTGCCTTGTACAGACTGTTGTGTACAAGAAACTAACTATGGCTGCGAGACAATATTGGGAAGTCAGATGGCAAAATCGAATTTGAAAGGAAATGCTAGCAGTTTTCACCACATGTGTAAAATGGGCTTTGCAAACCAAAGAAAAATAAATGCCCATTTTAAAGGAAAAGTAATATGTTGAATGAAAGGTTGTCTGTGCCTTGCAATGCAAATGGGTTGGCTGCTGGGAAACACATATGGGCTAGTTTTATTCCACAGGCTTTTATTCTTGATTCAGGACCAAAGAAAAGAAAATAAAGGTTTTAAACTGACGTGGCTAGATTTTGCAAGCTTCCAAAAACAAGTTATTCTAGTTGGCAGAGCTAAGGCTTCCCCCAAGGAAGGGAGCCACCATAAACCTCCAGGACACAGAAGTGATAATTGCTAGGTTGGAAAACTGTGACTGACCAGGACAAAGAAACTTCACATAGTAATCAAAGTTCAGTCTGGACAGGGGCCTCTTTCAATAGAAATTCTGGGACATCAAAGTGTGAAGTGGATAAGGGGCAATAAACCTTCAATCAAGCTGGAAAAACCCATCCTCCCTTTGGGGGGAGTGACAGTTGGTGGTGGCTGAAAAAGAACAAAAATGGTCCAGGGCAGGACAAAGGACTGCCATTTGCTTCCAAAGTCTATTTTATAAATAACCTTTAAAGACTTTTATCTCTGCAGCCAGACTTTGTAAAATGCAAAATTCTCGCAGTTTAAAAGTGATTTTGTGTTTTATAATTTGAGACATTGTAGAAGTCACTGACACCTTGGGAATAGAAATGGCAAAGTATTGGGTATTATAAGAAAAGTATCAATGATACCAATGCACATTGTTATGCTTACATCCCTTATGATAAACCACGCATGTGTATAAAGTTATGGAATTTTAGGCCAAATCTTTCATACTCATATGACTGATTTCTGGCAAAAAGGTCTGTGGGAAGTCTTTTCACCTCATAAAAGTACAAACCCCTAAACTGAGTCACATCCTAAGGGAGGCAGCCAACATTGATTGCCCAATCCAGTTGGTAGAGGTGTGTTTAGCAGACCCTGCCCAGCCACATACTTCGATGATGTCACTATGTATTTTAAATAAGAGTCCCTGACAAGATTCTAGACAGGCATTCTTCCTGAAGTCCCTGTGCTGCGTTCCTGACCTGCTCCATCCAGATTCCAGACCCCACCACAAGGCGAAAGCATTGCTGACCCTGCTCTAAAGCCCACTGCAAAACCCAAGCATAGCTAACCCCTAATACAGCAAGATTATTGATCCAGAAAAATCCACTAAAATCCCAAATAACCAAAAGGGAAAGCTGTGGTACATTTTGCATCCTGAAACCAGACTGGCTTGCTGCCCTAACTGCAAGCCCACTGCAATCCTGCCATCCAGCTGACCTTTAGTATCCAGTGACCAGAATTGCCATTCCGCTGTCCTTGCCATCCGGTGACCAGAACGGCCCAGCTGTTTTCTTTTGCCAGGCGTGCTGTCGTGTAGTGACCAGAACCATTGACGGTCCAAAAATCCCAAACTAAAAGTGGACTGTAAGTGTAATCCCTACCCCACAGAAACCCATAACTTATCTTGTCTTGCCTTGTCCTTCTCCCACTTTCTAAACCATTCAATCCTTATGCTGATGACTTGTTAAGACTGTTAGAATTATCTGTGCACCCTGCCCATGACTTTCTCAAGTGCTAGCGCCATCTGTTTTAATTTTTATCTTGTGTAATCCTAAACCATTAGTCCTATTTCGAGTGATCGGACTGGTTTCCGCCAGGGTTGGGCGCTGGGGTGACAGGGTTGAATTCGCGAATCAACCTTGGATCTTACTGTGTCCATCTTTGGTACTCCAAATCAGAGTATTTCACCTGTTTTTATTAAAAATCGTTTGGGTGAATTTACACGGCAATTGAAAGGAAATGCAACTTTTAAACGTGTCATATTACTGCAATCCATTTTAAACCTTTCATTCATTGTCGAATTATATGCTCTTGGTAATCATTTGCTTGTGATTGTTAGTGTCTATGCATGGTTGCTTTAGTGAGAAATTGTATTTACCTTAAAATTTTAACCACACATACATTATTTATTTGTTCATTTCCGAGTGTCATTTCATAACATTGCAAGGGATTTAAAATCTGTTTTCCACTCTTATTTGGTGGGGGAAGGTCGGATTTGGATTCAATTTTCTGCATCTTATTCCTGATTACCTGCTGTGTCTTTCCATCCATTCGGAATTGATTATTTGTGGGTTGAGGGAACATTGCAGGGGAAATCCTAACTTGGGTGCTATCTTTCCTAATCAAAAAGTGCTCCTATTCCCTGGTGTTTTAAATATGTTCCACTAAAAGGTTAAAACAAGTGTAATGCTTACATCCTCATTGTAATTATCACCCCATTGGTGATTGCTGTCCCATATTAAAAATTGTATGATTTCTTTTCAATTTTAAAGTAAATAAATAAAAAATATTGCATTTTACCAAATAGCCTGTTCATGATCCATTTCGAGCCAGGGTATTTGAAAAGGGGGTGTGCTACGAGTTGTGTACCATCTCAAATTGAATCTGTATAAAATAAGGAGAAAAGCATCTCAGTTTTGCGCTACATACTAGGCCGAGACCAAGGTGTGTGTCGCCTGATTGAAATCCTTAAAATAACTTTCTTGCCTTTATCTGACTTTATCGTCAATCATGTCTGCTCTTCCTGCCAAGTTCCAAGATTAATCTCCCAAACGTAATTATTTCACTGCGACATGCTGCCAAAAGACCATTTCTTATCAGCATGAGTCAGGACTTCCACACCTGCCCTTAGGACACAATTGTGTGCTTTGGCATCCTTTTTTAAATACATCCCGTCTGCCTGCTGCGCTACCCAAAAGGGAGTCATCATTTACTTTTAAGCATTTCTCACTTTCTATCCCATTTTCAGAATGCATTTTTAGATATTCATGATATGTGTGTAATACTTGACGCGCTCTTCACTTCCTGTGTCATTCTAACCCAAATATGGGCTGCGCCACGTACACTTTTTTTTTCTTCAAATAAAAGTGCTTTAATTCTAATTTCTGCAATACTGGAACCATTGATCTGCCTATCATGTTATCTGTACTCAGTTGGGGGGGAGGGTTTTGGCACCACTATACACCCCCCTGGTTGGAATTAAACCACTGTTCAATACATGACCACTACACCCATTGTCCACCCTCCCCCATACACATTGTACCTATGCATCCCTGTGTCCGTCACCCCCCTCGGTGTGGCTTTATCTCAACATGGGAGGTATCATAAAAGACATTTTCTAAAGAATCAACAGTGTCTTCAACCATATTGTATTCTCATAATCTAAGACATATATATATCCCCTTTTGTCAAAAGACCATTCCATACGTTTAACCCTCTTTGAATCTTTGTATGTGCGCATCCTCAAAGTATAACTGTGTTTTCTCCTGTCTGGATCCCACGCTCATTACCCAATAAAATATTAACAAAAAATGCATAACAAGTGATTTTATCCACCACGAGAATCGGGAGAGATCATTCCTTGAGGGAACTCACCAGCCCACGTTCTCCTGTTTCGTCCACATGCAACATTCACATATATCTCTCTAATAGAACATTCTCGGTTGCTTGGGTGGGCAAGTCTTCTGAATCATTCTTGTGTGCCCACTGTGCGCTTCAAGGATCAGTTCTGGGCACTTTTCTATTCTTGCTCTACACATCTCATCTTGCGGCTGTTATTAACTCCTTTGGGCTGTCCCGCCATTTCTATGCAGACACCACCCAACTATGTCTTTCCTTCTCCTCGGAAATTCACCTTAATCTTTCTGCTTGCCTGGTCGCAATCAAATCCTGAATGACCTCCCATTATCTCACCCTTGATGCTGCAAAAATCGAGGTAATGTTTTTTCCTGCCAACAATCTTTCTCCTCATCTTACATCCCCCTTTATATCCTTTCCACCATCCAATCTTCCAATTTCACCTACAGCTGGTGATCTTGGTCTCTACTTTGATACTAATCTCTCGTTTTCTCACCACATTTCATTAACTGCCTGTTCTTGTCATTTTCACCTCTATAATATTAGTAAGGCTCATTCATTTCTTACTTTTCAGGCATCTAAACTTCTAATCTCTTCTTTACTTTAATGCCCTATTTGGCCTCCCTAACTCTGATCTTGCCCAACTTAAATCAGTGTTCAACTCTTCTATTCGTCTTTTGTGTCTTCTCTCATCACGGGATTCTATTATTGCATCCCTTCCAACACTTGGTTGGTTATCCTTTCATTCGCAAATGAAGTTTAACTTTCTTTGTCTCGTCTCCATGGTCTTGCTCCCAGCTATATTGCTGCACTAATATCTTTTTATATCCGTGCACGCTCTCTTCGCTTGTCTTCTCACTTTTTACTTTTGGTTCCTCATTCCCGTTTACACAGTGTCATTTTCATTCCTTTGGGCTTCTTGCTCCTCTTTACTAGAACATTCTTCCGCTTTGTCTTTCATTGTTTTGTGGTTCTCTGAAATCCCATCTACTTCAAAACATTTGAGTGATTGCTTTCTGGATGTTATTGTTTATACATTTACTTTGTAACAGTTTGTATCCTATGTACAGCACTTTGGCTCTAAATAAAATATAAATGAAATAAAAATACAAATACAAATACAAATACTTGAAGATTTGGGGCATATAGCTCATTGAACGCTGTTGCTGTGCTCATGTCCTTGAACTCAGTGTTCAGTGCCCATAACTGCCGGTACAGCTCTTTAAATAGATCTATAATGCTCACAAATAAACTTCTGCAAACATACTAGGAGGGCAAAACCTCTCAAAAGTTTCCTTTTCGGAGGTTCTAGAACATAACATTGCTGGCAGGCCCATTATTTGTTTTAAATCAACCCATACATTTCATGAAAGTTTTGTTTTTCTGTAGGAGTTTTTCATTAATTGAGCATTAACAGATCCCCCACAGCCTATTGAGATATAGTTAAATTTATACACTTAGGAGATTATTTACTTAAAAGTGTCACTCGCACATGGGGGATCTCTGACTTTTCGCTTAGATGAGCAACTGTTCCCTCTGTGCAACGTTCATATTTTCCACTATATAGTGCACATAAAGGCATAAAAAACGGTGGAATTGCATTTACTTGTTCTTTTACACTTCATAGTGCAAATAGAGTAAATGCACACAGCCTTGTATGCTTGACCGGGAACATTTACGGTGAACTCATGTGGCAGACGCCCGATAGTAACACATACCAAAAGCAGACAAATCACTTAGGAATATTATGCAGCAATCACTACCAGCATACAAACATTCATATTATGGGGTAATGCTGGAAGATTTCTGTTGGGGTGCATGAGGAAGTGGGGGAAGCACCCTTTCTGCTGCTTACCGCGCTCGGACATACACATTATTGGAAATATGATGGAACATGCAATGCATACCTAAAGGTTAAAGGTTTTACACAAATGTTTTATGCATGACTTTTATTTTCTCCCTGTGCCAAATTGACTTCTTGCCTGTGGGAGTACATGATGAGTAGAGGCTAAAGTGTCTACTCGGCTTTTACACTTCTAGTAACCAAGAGCCAACATAGTCATAAAGGCAAATTAGGCACAGTTAAGAGAGTTATTTCCTTCTCCCTTGGTGGTAATGTGGGCCGAGGGAAGGCTATACTCTCAGGAGGGGTGTGTATGGGGTTCAATTGCAACCCATACAGCAAAGTATAACAGTCCAAAATAAAGGAATGTGCAATCATGTTTCATTGAAACTTGATTTGGCATTCCTTTATTTTGGACTGTTATGCTTATATTACAGTGCCTGTGGTAGTGGCCCTGTAGTTATAGAAAGAGCATTTTTGGGCGGCTTATGACATTCCCTCCGCTGGACGAATCCTTAGAAAACTCGGAATGATTGTGCAATGGTGCGGTTTCATCAAGGGGGCGCAAAGTTACAGGAGGGGTCCCAAAATGTGTGGAAAATCTCATAGACGCAATGAGAAAACATTTTTGCTTGTGCCTACAGCCCAAACTGCTGGACGAATTTTCCCCAGATTGCACCATCTGGGGCGGCTTGGTCCCGAAAACATGCTTTTGTAAATTTGGGCTGAGTCCATCCAGTATATTTTTAAAAAGGGCAAAAAAGTAGGTACAAACAATGTAGTGATATGTGGGTCCGGTCCGCAGACTCACATCCTGATTCAGGGTCCGCGGACACGTCTGTTCCAATGAGGGGATGGCGCGATGTCCGCGGACATTGTATGCACCCACTGATTGGATGCTCAAACACGCAAATTGTGACATATTTTTTTAAATAGTCGCCCTGTTGGATCTGTGGACAACCGCAGTGGGGAAAACATCTGGAAAACACATTTGGTGGCTCAAAGAGGGGCTGGAAACGGCAGGGGAGTGCAATAAAAGATGATATGGAGCTGGTTTCATAGGTGAAAAAAGGGCTTGCAGGTGCCCCCGACTCCGCAGACATCGCGGTAGTCAGCAGACAACGCTGTGAATGAACAGTTTGGAAAACACATTTGGGGTTATTTGGTGGCCGAAAGAGGGCCTGGAAAGAGTAGGGGAGTGGACAAAAATGATATGAAGCTGTTTTTTCTAGGTAAAAAGGGGGTGCATGTGTTACCGAGTCTGCGGTCAATTTTGCTGTCCGCGGACATCATTTCAATTACACTGGGTTCAGGGCGAGTTTTGTTATTTGAAGGTGTATTGTATGTACTTGTTACATGGTTTAATTCTAGTGGGGGTATACAGTATTTGAAATATGTGGAATTATGTAATTGAAGTGTATATGGCATTTATCATTGTAGTACAATTGAGGATAGTGCTTATGAAATATGCATTTGTTTATACTTGGTATGGTTACTTAGTTGCATACAGTAATAATGATGGAATCTTTGGTTTTTTTTCTGTGAAATAAACTGCATAACGTGTTAAGCAGGATATTTTAAAAGCTTTAATTGCTTAGAATTTTACGTATCCATTTACATTGTTTGTCCCTCATAAACAGTACATTCTATGTACCATGTTTGGTACAACATTAGTGTGTGCTACAGTGTTGTTATATTGACATGAAATAATCATTAGGTCATTGGAAAATATGATTAAAAGAAAACTGTTATAATGATGTGATTGTAAGTGTGATAGTATGTATGTTTGGAATGTGTTGTAATTAAGGGAATGTTTAAAGTATTTAGATACCTGTTGGCATATTCTAATTATATTAGATTTTACAAGAGGTTTTGCAGTAACAAGAACTGTGATGGAGCATTTGAAGTGAATTGCAATGAAGGGTATTTTTGAAATAGTAAGATACCTGCTGATGTATTCTAACTATGTTGATGTTTAAAAGTGTTATTGTAGTATTATGGATGTAGTTAGATACCTGTTGGTGTATTATAACTGTTAATTATGTAACATTTTAGTGACACCATTTGTGTTGAAGGAATATTAAGTAGGCATGTGTTAGATTTGATGGAAACCTATGTTCTGGAGTAACAGAGGTGTCATTACATTCAAACCAACCACTTATTTTTTTCACATATGCAATATGGTGTCCTGAAGTGGTTGTGGCACCAGTGTGGTATGTTATGCCTACTGTTGTGAAGGTTTTCTTGGCAATAGATACTTGGGTGTGTTGAAAGCTAGTGAGTTTATGGTTATTTTTGGTAACATCTGCATTGTACCTTAGAAGCATCACTATGACATATTGGCTGTGTGAGTTTATTTGTATGCTGTAACGATTGTCTGAATTGCAAAAAGGCTATAATATGCTATGATTGCATTTTGCAGAAGCTGGTGAAATGGAATGGATTCACAGTTTAGTATAGATTCTTATGCAAATCATTCATTAGGGATGTGCTCTTGTGAAACATGGTTGCAGTGAGTGCATGTATGCTTTCGCATGTATATATGAAAGAAAATGAGCAAGGTCATGGGGTACCTGACTGATAAACGAGAAAAGAACCCACTCCTATCGGGGTATCACTCACTCTTGACACAGAAGAATCTGGAAAGAATAAATAAAGTACTGCAGTTGGATTTTAATGAAACTGCAGTATAGGTTGATAGATACACTTGACTGGGTTCTACACAAGATACAAAGGTATTTCCACAAATATGGTACAATAACCACTATGATATAAAGCAAATGCTGATTAGTTGCCACGTATTAACAATGCATACACATCCACTGAAGGATCCTTGGGAAGGATGCCAGTGGATTTAGTGAAGTGATAACATTTGGCAATCAACGAGAGCACATCTGAACAAAGTAGAGTTGAACAAGAACAACAAAAAACAATATAACGGTCTACACGACTGTGTTTCGGCCAGAAGGTGAGCAAGATTAAGCTCTGATGGTATGGCCTTCATCAGGACAGGATATTCCAAACACGGGAAGTATCTTGTGGGGTCTGTAGAAATAAATAGACGAGTGTGTTAGGAGTGGGCACTATACGTAGGTGTCTAGCACAAGTATGGGTATCAATACAAAGGGCCGGTGCTTACCGGGACTTCGGTGCACGGAAAGTCAGCTAGAAGCAGTGTATTTAGTACACTGTAGGATTTGTAAGCTCCTTTAGATGGCCATTCCTGTAAAAAAAGAATGACAGTGGGGCTGTAAGAGTCCGCCCAATGAAGAAGTGCAATCAGAAGTAGCAATGGTGGGAGCAGGGCTTACCTTACTCACGCCTGCAAATTCCCGAAAAACTGGGTAAAGGCTGGCTGGTGTGTTGATTACGCGGCAAAAACCGCAGGCTCGGGGGCTGCGAGAAAAGGAGAAAAGACACCAGGGGCTCAAATAGGCGCGCTAAAGGTGAAATTAGATGCGCGGGTGGCATCGTGCGGAGGTGGACGATGTGAGGGGTCCACCCGGGGGTCTGCTTAAGTCTATGGGCTGGCAGGGTGTGGAATCCATGGCCAGCGCTATTCACGATAAGTGGGGCATGTGAGGTGAAGCCCGCTTCTGAAGGTGAAAGACAAGTGGTAGATGGTAGAAGTATCACAATGGTGACTAAAGGATAAAATAAAGAGTAGTGCTGCCCGAGTGAGGAGGACAAGCCATCACACCGAGGGTGTGGCGCCTGGCAGTGCTAGAGTTGTAGGTACTCACCGGCGGTGTCTGACAGGAAGGCTGCTGCACGAAGCATCGGCGTCCGCGGTCACTGGCTGTGTGCGGCGAATGAAAGCTAGCCGCTGGGGTGAAATAGTGCTGGGCGGCCATGTTGGGGTGCACGAAAAAAAGGGTGTCTAAATGCTTGCCTGCATGGAGGTGCGCCGCGGTGTCCTGTACTTACTAAGGGGTACCGGCCCCTATGGTGAAAAGGAATATGCAACCCTCACTGGGGCTGAAGGGAATGAATGGTCCTGACGGAAAAAATTGTGCAAAGCAGGCGCCACATGGACGGCAACGTCTGGGTAACTTGCCGCTATGTGGTAGGACCGTGTGCATGTAGCGGTGCGTCGACTGCAAGTGGTAATATGTACCACACAGAGTAATTCAAGGTACACAGAAAAACCCCGCCCCGAATAAGTAGTAGGGCATATTAATTTGGCCAATATTACATAGGTATACATTTAGTGCAAATCCAGCACCATATTAGCGGGTGTCCTGACATATGATTTCTAGGTTTCACACGTGAGAACAATCTTTGTTAACACAAAACAACACTTGTGCATTTAGTGAAGATCACAATAATAAGTCCATTACATTACGTGGTCGACTAATGCTTGTGCCGCATTGCTACGAGTCCATTGGAATTGGCCCAGGAGAGGTCCGACCTGGGCGTGGCAGAGTGACTTAACACGGCCCAGAAGCCACACAGTGATGAAGTAGAAACAATGAGGGAAGAGGAGTCAGAGAAAATGTTTCCACTCGACACAGATGTTGAGACCTTTATGGACAGAGTTAAGTCTGTGTACCCATTTCTGTTCCAGGCAGGTCAGAACTCTGTCGATGTCTCCTCCTCTGGTTGTGGCTGTTACTTTCTGAATCACCAGCCATTTCAGGTCCATGTTGGTATGTTTTTTTTTGAGGAAATGATCCACAAGGGGTTTATCGGGCACTTTGTTTTTGATGCACGATCGATGCTCACGAATTCTGGTTTTCACTGGTCGCATGGTTTTACCCACATAGATTAGTCCGCATGGGCAGGTAATAACATAGATAACCTGCCTAGTGTTACAATTGGTGTGATCTTGTAGGGTCCAATTGACATCATTGTGATGGAATGTTTTGGTGGTTTCTGTGAATTGGCAGACTGTACATTTGCCACACTTGTAATGACCTTGGACCAGAGGCAGATTCCACAGGGTGTTGGAGGACTTGGTGGGTTCAATGAAGGTCTGTACAAAGGATTCTTTGATGTTCCGATTTTTCTTGAAAGCAAACAAGGGTACTTTGCGCAAGGAGCCTTCGTGTTTGATGATCGGCCAGTATTGCTTGATGGTTTTCTTGATAAGGTTGCTCAGTGGGCAAAACGTGGTGACACATACCAATCTATCCAGTTCTTTTTTGGGTGTTTTAGTGAGGCAAATAGTGCGGTCAGTATTAGAAGCCCACTTTTTGGCATTTTTGATGGCCTTTTTCGGGTATCCTCTGTCGGCGAGTCTAGCTTGGAGATCCATCGCATGTTTTTCAAAAGTAATCCATTGGGTACAATTTCTTCAGATGCGTAAGAATTGTCCATACGGTAAGTTGTACTTCATGCTCCGAAGTGTAGCAAAGTGTTCCTGTCTGTGGCTTTGCGGAACAATTCCGTGTGGAGTTGGTTGCCTGACCTATAGATGTGAAGATCTAGAAAATCAATTGCTTGGAAGTCCCAATGGATGGTGAATTTAATGTGTTAGTTACATTGATTTAGCCAATCATGGAAGGCAATGAGGTCCTCAGACTCGCCTTTCCAGATGAGTAGGACGTCGTCAATGTATCTCTTCCAGAGGACGATATGCTGTTGAAAGGGGTTGTTGGTGGACGAAATGTTTTCAGTTTCGTAGTGGGCCATGTAGAGGTTCGCTATGTCGGGGGCGAACGTGGCGCCCATGCTGACCCCTTTGGTTTGTATGTAGAGTTGGTCTTTGAAAAGGAAGACATTTTTGGTCATGGCCAGTATGGTACATTCCAGAATGAATTCGGTGGGCACAGCAGTGATGTTGGTTCTGGTGTCAAGGAAAAGTTTTAGTATTTCCAAGTATTTTAGTATACCCCGATAGGAGTGGGTTCTTTTCTCGTTTATCAGTCAGGTACCCCATGATCTTGCTCATTTTCTTTCATATATGCTATTACCCGCCTGGGCAGAGCAAGGCATTAACCAGGTGCCATTTTGTTTAACACTTTAAAGTACAGCTCGTGGCTGTGGGCCTCCATGCAACTTACCCCTACTTCACGGGATATCATTGCATTTTCCTCGATTCAAGAAAAGTAAGAATTACAGAGAAATTTATATCATCTCTATTACCATTGGTCACCATGGAAAATGTCAATATTTTGTCATATTCAGACGATTATTTTAAGAAACTCCTGGGTACAACATCCACCCTCAGCAACCCAGATGGCATACTTACACTCGGTCTCACCAAAGACGAGTTGGACAGTATCAATCAAAAGAAGAAAAAATTAATCTGCACCGAAATGCATGGTAAATTCATGCTAGAGTACCTCAAAGCAGGCATAATACCCGACGGATTACAAGTGAAAAATATACCACGGATCTTTACCGACAACCCGAAATTCAACAAAAATTTCAGAGGGGTAGGCAACAAATGCAGCCGTGATTGGTTGATTCTCGTCATCAATACAGCCGACGAGGAATGCAAAAAGCAAGGAGCTGAACTTTTGGAAATTGAAAAGAAATTCCTAGAAGACGCCACCATAAAAGACGCCAAACTAAAACTTGAAAAACTTGAGATTGAAATCGATAAGTTTAAGGTCATCACCCTTGAAAGAAAAGCACAAAAATTCAAAAAAGACCTGCAAAGTTATGCCGAAGACAAGACCTATCCCTACCTTCGATAGAATTACTATACAGAAATCCAACAACAAGGCCCGTTCAATAGAAGAAATTGCGGTGTCACTTTCTCAGGAAGCTCGTCGAGCAGTGGCGGCAGCACCAGTGGAGGCCCAGGAAACCAACAATACCCTCAGCAACCTTTTTTTCACAGAGGCATGCAAAGAGGACGCCCGAAACGGAGACCAGCTCAACAAGGCCAACAAATGCGGACCAGACAGTGGTACAACAACCAAGGACAACAGAGAGGATCCCCATCTTCAATTTATCTGACCACACAATGACTACCGCTGAGACTAACCTCCTCGAAAAAGGACTTTCATTTGTCCCGGCAGCGAAGGCCCAACCATTCGACACAGAGGTCGAACTAAAGCGTTTTTTTCGAAACATTCGTCTCAAATATTTCTTTGAAGTTTATGTACCATAACACTCCACCGCCGGACCAAACAACTCCCAACAGGATAAAGAAAACACAACCAGACTAAAAATCAAATCCACCTTCATGCCACCACCGGACACCATTCCCTGCGAATTTGACACCTATGAGAAAATGGTTACCAATGCTGTACGAAAAGGACTTGCGCAAAAGAACTACTATCCAGACAATCTCCAACCAGAAGAAAGGAAGGCACTCTCCACACTCAAAGAGAACTCAACTATTACCATCAAGCCGGCCGACAAGGGCGGAGGGATAGTCATTTCAAACACCACCAACTATGACACAGAATGTCTACGGCTACTCAGTGATGTCAATGCATACTCACGACTACAAAGAGATCCCAATAAAGAACTCCAGGAAGAAATCTTAAGCTTGACTCACCACGCACTTCAAGAATCATGGATCTGCGAAGAGGAATATCGGTTCTTGAACAAAAACCACCCTTGCATTCCAGCCTTCTATATGCTACCGAAGGTGCACAAAAACCTGACCAATCCTCCCGGAAGACCTATTGTCTCTGCGTGCGACTCGATACTGGAACCTCTATCGGTTTTATACCGATTTGTTTCTCAAACCCTTTGTCTACAAGATGGAGTCATATCTCAAGGATAGTACTGACACTATCCTCATGCAGAATGAGATCAATATGGAATCCAACTACATCCTTGCCACATTCGATGTGGAATCATTGTACACATCAATACCTCAACTTGAAAGCTTGGAAATACTAAAACTTTTCCTTGACACCAGAACCAACATCACTGCTGTGCCCACCGAATTCATTCTGGAATGTACCAGACTGGCCATGACCAAAAATGTCTTCCTTTTCAAAGACCAACTCTACATACAAACCAAAGGGATCAGCATGGGCGCCACGTTCGCCCCCGACATAGCGAACCTCTACATGGCCCACTACGAAACTGAAAACATTTCGTCCACCAACAACCCCTTTCAACAGCATATCGTCCTCTGGAAGAGATACATTGACGACGTCCTACTCATCTGGAAAGGCGAGTCTGAGGACCTCATTGCCTTCCATGGTTGGCTAAATCAATGTAACCAACACATTAAATTCACCATCCATTGGGACTTCCAAGCAATTGATTTTCTAGATCTTCACATCTATAGGTCAGGCAACCAACTCCACACGGAATTGTTCCGCAAAGCCACAGACAGGAACACTTTGCTACACTTCGGCAGCTACCATCCCCGGGAGCATGAAGTACAACTTACCGTATGCACAATTCTTACGCATCAGAAGAAATTGTACCCAACGGATTACTTTTGACAAACATGCGATGGATCTCCAAGCTAGACTCGCCGACAGAGGATACCCGAAAAAGGCCATCAAAAATGCCAAAAAGCGGGCTTCCAATACTGACCGCACTATTTGCCTCACTAAAACACCCAAAAAAGAACTGGATAGATTGGTATGTGTCACCACGTTAAGCCCACTGAGCGACCTTATCAAGAAAACCATCAAGCAATACTGGCCGATCATCAAACACGAAGGCTCCTTGCACAAAGTACCCTTGTTTGCTTTTAAGAAAAATCAGAACATCAAAGAATCCCTTGTACAGACCTTCATTGAACCCACCAAGTCCTCCAACACCCTGTGGAATCTGCCTCTGGTCCAAGGACATTACAAGTGTGGCAAATGTACAGTCTGGCAATTCACAGAAACCACCAAAACATTCCATCACAATGATGTCAATTGGACCCTACAAGATCACACCAATTGTAACACTAGGCAGGTTATCTATGTTATTACCTGCCCATGCGGACTAATCTAGGTGGGTAAAACCATGCGACCAGTGAAAACCAGAATTCGTGAGCATCGATCGTGCATCAAAAACAAAGTGCCCGATAAACCCCTTGTGGATCATTTCCTCAAAAAAAACCATACCAACATGGACCTGAAATGGCTGGTGATTCAGAAAGTAACAGCCACAACCAGAGGAGGAGACATCGACAGAGTTCTGACCCGCCTGGAACAGAAATAGGTACACAGACTTAACTCTGTCCATAAAGGTCTCAACATCTGTGTCGAGTGGAAACATTTTCTCTGACTCCTCTTCTCTCATTGTTTCTACTTCATCACTGTGTGGCTTCTGGGCCGTGTTAAGTCACTCTGCCACGCCCAGGTCGGACCTCTCCTGGGCCAATTCCAATGGACTCGTAGCAATGCGGCACAAGCATTAGTCGACCACGTAATGTAATGGACTTATTATTGTGATCTTCACTAAATGCACAAGTGTTGTTTTGTGTTAACAAAGATTGTTCTCACGTGTGAAACCTAGAAATCATATGTCAGGACACCCGCTAATATGGTGCTGGATTTGCACTAAATGTATACCTATGTAATATTGGCCAAATTAATATGCCCTACTACTTATTCGGGGCGGGGTTTTTCTGTGTACCTTGAATTACTCTGTGTGGTACATATTACCACTTGCAGTCGACGCACCGCTACATGCACACGGTCCTACCACATAGCGGCAAGTTGCCCAGACGTTGCCGTCCATGTGGCGCCTGCTTTGCACAATTTTTTCCGGCAGGACCATTCATTCCCTTCAGCCCCAGTGAGGGTTGCATATTCCTTTTCACCATAGGGGCCAGTCACCCCTTAACAAGTACAGGACACCGCGGCGCACCTCCATGCAGGCAAGCATTTAGACACCCTTTTTTTCGTGCACCCCAACATGGCCGCCCGGCACTATTTCACCCCACCGGCTAGCTTTCATTCGCCGCACACAGACAGTGACCGCGGACGCCGACGCTTCGTGCAGCAGCCTTCCTGTCAGACACCGCCGGTGAGTACCTACAACTCTAGCACTGCCAGGCGCCACACCCTCGGTGTGATGGCTTGTCCTCCTCACTCGGGCAGCACTACTCTTTATTTTATCCTTTAGTCACCATTGTGATACTTCTACCATCTACCACTTGTCTTTCACCTTTAGAAGCGGGCTTCACCTCACATGCCCCACTTATCGTGAATAGCGCTGGCCATGGATTCCACACCCTGCCAGCCCATAGACTTAAGCAGACCCCCGGGTGGACCCCTCACATCGTCCACCTCCGCACGATGCCACCCGCACATCTAATTTCACCTTTAGTGTGCCTATTTGAGCCCCTGGTGTCTTTTCTCCTTTTCCCGCAGCCCCCGAGCCTGCGGTTTTTGCCACGTAATCAACACGCCAGCCCGCCTTTACCCAGTTTTTCGGGAATTTGCAGGCGTGAGTAAGGTAAGCCCTGCTCCCACCATTGCTACTTCTGATTGCACTTCTTCATTGGGCGGACTCTTACAGCCCCACTGTCATTCCTTTTTTACAGGAATGGCCATCTAAAGGATCTTACAAATCCTACAGTGTACTAAAGACACTGCTTCTAGCTGACTTTCAGCGCACCGAAGTCCCGGTAAGCACCGGCCCTTTGTATTGATACCCATACCTGTGCTAGACACCTACGTATAGTGCCCACTCCTAACACACCCCGTCTGTTTTTCTCTACAGACCCCACAAGATACTTCCCGTGTTTGGAATATCCTGTCCTGATGAAGGCCATACCATCAGAGCTTAATCTTGCTCACCTTCTGGCCAAAACACAGTCGTGTAGACCGTTATATTGTTTTCTGTTGTTCTTGTTCAACTCTACTTTGTTCAGATGTGCTCTCGTTGATTGCCAAATGTTATCACTTCACTAAATCCACTGGCATCCTTCCCAAGGATCCTTCAGTGGATGTGTATGCATTGTTAATATGTGGCAACTAATCAGCATTTGCTTTATATCATAATGGTTATTGTACTATATTTGTGGAAATACCTTTGTATCTTGTGTAGAACCCAGTCAAGTGTATCTATCAACCTATACTGCAGTTTCATTAAAATCCAACTGCAGTACTTTATTTATTCTTTCCAGATTCTTCTGTGTCAAGAGTGAGTGATACCCCGATAGGAGTGGGTTATTTTCTCGTTTATCAGTCAGGTACCCCATGACCTTGCTCATTTTCTTTCATATATGCTATTACCGGCCTGGGCAGAGCAAGGCATTAACTAGGTGCCCTTTTGTTTAACTGCTTTCGCATGTATGAAATCTGGAAGATTTCATTCATAGGGATGTTTTTGCTTACCAGTATTTGTAGTAAGTACATTAGGAATTCTTGTGGATCTTTTTGTGTGTTTATGGCACATTTTACCATTAATGCACCACAGTCTAATTCCTGCCTCATACCTGAGACATTGTAAGTGCTGTCAGAATTATTTGTGGCATTTCTATGAAGGACGAGCATTTGCAAACACAACTGGTCTGAGCCGTTTAAGTAAAGGTTGTGAACAATTGGTGGCAATTGGAATAGAAGATTGATTGTTACATTTGCATAGCAAGTTCTCCAGTTGTGTTGCTGAATTTAAATGACCAGACAGTTGTGCCTCTGCATCCTTTGATGGGCCTGCAGTTGTTTTTTGAGAAGAGATATTTGTCTCTTTGGGCCTCATTACGAGACTGGCGGTAGCCGTGCCTCCAACACAGGCACTGCCGCCGCCTGTATCATTTTTTTTCTGTTGCCTAGGAATGGGCAATTACCGGGTCATTACGGCCTTGCCGTACACAGTAATTGCCCATTCCTGGGTGCCAGAAAATATTCTTGCCCATTCCCATTGAGCCGCAGAGGGTTCAATGGGAATGGGGAAGCCGGATGCACCGGCACCATTCGTGAATGGTGCCGGTGCATCTGACATGCTCTGCTCGCGGGTGCCGGTATGGCCGCCAGCCTGGCAACCGCAAAGGCATCTGCAAGCAGAACTCGTAGTTTGCCAGTACAGTAACAACAGTACCGGAAAGATTACCATTACTGTTCTTACTGTACCGGCAAACTTGTAATGAATCCCTTTGTCTTCTGATGGATGTGCAGTTGAGTTTGTACTAGACAGTTTTGTGGTTGTATTATTTGATGGAGAAGCAGTTGGTTGTTGTTTCTTGAGTGGTATTGTTGGGAGATATGTTAAAGGTTCTGTTTGTAATACTTTTCTTTTTAAAGGTAGCCTTTTGTATTCTAGGATTCAAGGAATGTCAGTGTTGACTTTGTTTTCATCCAACTAGGAATAGACAATTGAGTAAACAGATGTGAAAGTGCTAAGTAACTCATACCTTCTTTAAAGACTGTGCTGCCAATGTCAATCAATGCATGATCTAGGGTTAGACCTTGAGATTTGTGAATAGGGACAGCATCTGCAAGAGATAGAGAGAATTGTTCTCTGCGTACCTACATGTCTTTGAAAAGAAGGAAACGTGCTATTGTGCGGCCTATTTTTTTAACGTCTAAAAGTTCAAAGTGGATGTAGACAAACTGAATGTTGTTGTCATGTGGATATGTTTGGAATCCAACAACTGTACCAATTGCTCCATTGACTAAACCTTGTTCTACCTCAACGTTATGTTTTAGAACTACTCTGCAGTTGGTTAGGACACAGAGTTAATACTTTTTCTAATCCAGCTGTGTTAAAGATATATTTTTCTAAGCTTTTTAGTCGGGTTGTTTGATTTTTGAAACATTGTGAGTGTAATGCTGTGCACTTCTTGTTTGTCTATGGAGCTGATATGCAGTATATGTTGCATTTCTTTTTTTAACATTATCTTGTTTAATTGACTACAGCTTGCAAGGGTTGGCATTAAGAACGTGCATTTTATATGTTGTTGAGTTAATTGCTCCATGACATCAGGAGCAGATGTGTTTCACCCATATAGTTCATGGATTAGTCTACTATTTAAGATGGATTTTGCACGTTTAGTAAGCACCCCATTTCTAATGCTTTTTAAAATGTTAGAATAGGTGAGGCCTGCAGACTCACGGATGCTTTGAGTTAGATCTCTGTAGTGAAAATGTTACTAGCGATCTACATTTCCAATGCTGCCGAGTGTGTTACAGTATTGTTTGTGTCCTAATGTTTTAGAAATAGTTTGACCTTTTACTGGTGTTAACTGTAGGTGGTCTCTGAAAACAGCAAAGTATTTTCCTCCAAACAGTTCTTAGTAGTCCATTTTTAGGACTTCTTACATTCTGAGGTGAATGAAAGCCAACATTAGGTTGTAAACCATGCTTACTTCATCTACCAGGAGCACTTTCATGCATTTCAGAATTCTGCATACTTCAATAGCAGCTTCTTCTGATAATTTGTAATATTCTAATTTGTTATGGTGTTCTACTGGGAGGAGCAGTAGTTGGTGTAAAGTTACACCTCCTATGTTGTAGGCAGCTAAACCTGTGGGGGCTGTTAAAACAGCCAAAAGGTTGTTGTTTGTTAAGTTTTGTAGAAATGTGATGATTATTATAATTAAGAAACATTTATCCAGAACCAGCTTTACCACTTACATACAGGAGCAGTGGTTTAATATGTTTACAGCTACAAGTTTTAGTTTCATGCTTAAAACCATGTCCAATTCCTTCAGTGACTTCCAGATACATGGTGAGTTGTTCATCATTTAGTTGTGATTTCAGCACTGACAAGTCTTTTCTACCTCAGTCATGGCTATTTCTGCTTCATTTATAATGAGTGGTTCTCCAAGCGGTTCTTGGCTTCCTGTAAGGGAAGGTTGACTGCCCTCAGGAGTGTCTTTATCTAGTTGAGCTTCAATTTCTTCCTCTTGTTGGCGGTCATTGTCCAACATTTCTTTGTATTGTTTGAAATTGACATTGGTTATGCTGCTTTCATTTGCTTTGAATGCAGCTTCAAATGAGTCATAATTACCGAATAATTCTTCTTTTCTCCAAAGTTTAGGGCCATATAATAAAGTTCTCTTTGTTGCAGAGATTTAAATGATAACTCTTAGGCTCGGTTTGGTAATTTTCATGAGGCTTCCTTTACAAGTTGAGACTGAATATTTGCCAGTTGTCTCAACTCGTGTGATATTGTTTTTGTAAGAGTAGCCTACCACACCCAATCACATTGTATATATGAACCGTGAATGTTATGTTATGAACTACCAATGTATCCAAACATGTTGTGTCATCCATTTTCATGGAAATTCACCTGTCACCCACATACACCTCACCTTATCACTAAAAGCACAGGCTTGATAAAGACCTTTGGTCAAAACACATGTTGACTTTCCTCCATTCAATAAGCAACATACGTGCCTTGAGACCTACTGCCAACATTGTGCCAAAAAAATCAAGACTACTTGTACAACCGAGTGTCTGATTCATCATTTACCAACGCCAACATGAGTTTAGTGAAATTCTCACAGATCCAGTGCCCATACATATGGGATCTCAACTCCCCTTCTTACCACCAAATACGAGAGCCCATGAGCTAGTCCCGCTGAAACCCTGCATTTGGCAGCAGGAGGAACAAACGGATTTGGAACCAGATCAGCGCAGTGATCCACCATTCCTACAGCTCAACCCTCCAAATCCCAGTTTTGGGCTGTGTCGTTCAGGCACATGCTTTCCAAAGCTGTATTTCTGTTTGGGTAGTATGTGTCAATGAAATTGTTTTTTAAAATGTCCTGGCTTTTGGGGTCATTTGTGGCTATTGTTTCTATCTCTTGGTAGGATTTTAGTACTCTTTTTCGAGATGAAGCTGGACCAAGGTGAAGCCAGACGATGTGCTCAGATGTGCCATATAAGGCTGTGCCTGTTAAATGGCCTGAAGTTTCGTAGCACCCGCATTCTCTATGGGAGCGGATTTTTATACCGAAGCTGTAAAATTTTTGCGGCAGTGTTTTCTCAGATAATATGTCATCCCAGAGGTCTTTTAGCTCTGTTTTCTCAGCTTTGGTGAGATAGGTTGTGACGTATCTTTAAACTGCAGTGGAATTGGCTACAATATATTTTATGTCTATGTTTGCATTCCATAAGAGGGCAATGATTGCATTGTAATTCTTGATGTACTTGGATCCTTCATACCTTTTAATGTTGAATGTGTTTTTGGAGGATTTGCCTTTTACACTGTGTCTAACAGAAGATTTCAAGCTATTTACTTGTCCTATTTTGCAAATTGGTCTTGGAAAGCCAAAGTGACATTTATAGTATTTATCTTTATTTTTATATCTACGTTGGCAGTATTTGCCAAACTTATGTTTTTGGAAGAATACCATTTGTGTATGTAGGTCACTGTGTGTGGTTTCTGAAAGGATGTCGCAGGTAATGTATTTTTCTTATTAAAATGTAAAACAGTGGCATTATTGTAATGGACAAATTTGGGAGCATCCTTAGTCCACAAAAGCATGTGTATGTGTGTTGCTCCTCTGGACTAATACTCTTTTCTCCAAAAGAAGTGAGCAGATGGGTAGTTTTGCAGATGAAGTGCAGCATGGCAATGATGCAATGGTGAAAGTACCTTGATACATTGACTGGGTCAATGCAACAGAGACCTCCTGGTGTTTTTATATATTCCATCTTTATTTTGGTTTGCAGTGCATAAGAAGTTGTGCAGGTCATCCCATGCATACTCTGCACAACTTAAAGTAACAAACCATGTGGGTGGGCCTAGATTCCTTAGCATACAACCTACATAAGCATGACATTGCAACCAGTATTCTTTATTACCATGCATGTTTGCCAAGAGATTCATGATACTTGTCTACAAAACCTCATCTTTGTATTTTATCTTTAGAACAAGTTGAGTAGTGGACATGTTTACAAAATGAGAGCCTGTTTTTAATGTGTGTGCAACTCCATAACTCCATAACATAGAGTTGCTAGTTCGGATGGGTAGTTTTGCAGATGAAGTGCAGCATGGCAATGATGCAATGGTGAAAGTACCTTGATACATTGACTGGGTCAATGCAACAGAGACCTCCTGGTGTTTTTATATATTCCATCTTTATTTTGGTTTGCAGTGCATAAGAAGTTGTGCAAGTCATCCCATGCATACTCTGTGGAGGTGTGATGGGCTTGGGTTAGTGAGCAATGGAGTGATGGTGTGATTGAATAAGTAGAGACATTATCAAATTTTGTGGAAAAAAGTTGTATAGGTGGGGCAACCACTCCCCCTTTCAACTGAGTATAGATAACATGATCGAATGGTTCTATTATTGCAGAAATCAGGATTATAGTGCTTTTATTTAAGGTAAAAAGTGCATATGGCACTGTGCATATGTGGGTTAGGATGAACCAGGAAGTGAAGGGTGCTTCAAATGTCACACATATACCATAAGTGTATGAAGACATATTATGAATAAGGGGTACGAAGTGAGAGATGCGTACATAAATAAATACTAGCTCTCTGAAGAATAAATACAGTGTCAGACAAAGATATTTTTCAAAATGGTTTCCAGCTGTGAGAGACTATAACTCATGCCAACAGTTTTCAGACAAGAAACAGAGGCTGATACATTGGAGATAGTCTTTGGTAGCATCTTGCAGTGAAGTAATTTGGTTAGTGAGGTTAAAATTGATATTTGGCAGGAAAAGCAGACAAGATTAATGTTGAATTAGATAAAGCAAGGGAAAATTGGATCCATGTTCTTAATGAGGGGGACACAATGTGCATCATGCAGATCATTTTGAGAGACCACTGTATTATTTGGCACCATATAATAAAGTTTATCAATTTCTTCAACAGTATAAGGCACTAACTAACTTGGCAGGACCTTGACAATCAGATTAAGAGCAGTCACTGATGTGATGAAGGTGTTGTTGGCAGAAGTTAAGAACTGTCATAGTCATGTCTAGCCAAATCTAAAATAAGCTTAGCAGTTTTGTACATCAGAATAAATTGTGCATGCCAGCTATGCTATTGTGGACTTGCTGTAAACCAGAGTACAAAAGCAGAGGAAAGGCAAAATGTCTTTGAGTGTGTCCACGGCGTGTCTTGTAACTACAGCTAATAAAGAAACTCTCAGGCATCTGATTTTCTCTCGTCTCTCTCTCTTTGAGGAATGTTCATGGATGCCTGGTGTATGTATTATGAAAGACAGAGGCAACAGAAAATGAATAAAACATGTTCATGTACCTATTAAGGGGATTGTGATCATTTTTGAATAGCAGGAAATATTGTGAGGAGAAAAGGTAGCGGCTAGGATTCTTGACTCAAGGGATTTTCAGAATGAGATGTCTCAAATCCCAGTGGGAGTAGAGCAAAAATATATAACGCGTAAACAGTTTTACGTAAGGTGACGTCTCAAACCCTGTTTGGGGTAAAGAATCAAGGCGAGAGAAAATGGTGATCAGTGTTTATAATGTGTAATATTTGACTAGTCTGAATGTTGTTTGTCAAGAAAAAATATCGAAGGGCAATAGAGGTTTTGAAAAAAACAATTAAAGAAATTCAGGAGCTACAGTGATTGAGCATAGCAAAGTGATTGGCGCCAATCAAGAGAACAGATAGGCTATTGAAATTAGAGGCTTGAGCAGTGATTGATGGTGCTTGCTCCTAATTGTTGTTTTAAAATGTTAAAAGTGAATATTTAAGTTTAAAGAATTGAGGCTTGATTTAAGGATCTGGTAAAAATAGGCAGTTAATTGTGACTCTCCTCTACACTTTTTAAACAAGGTAGTGAAATCAAGTAAAGAGTTAAAGAGAAATGGGAAATGACATACGCAAGATAAAGCTCTTGATAGATTGAAAAGCTTTGATGATATAAATCTGATTAGTGGAACACATGAACGAAGGAAGAGATAAGACAGAAGTGGAAGATTTTGAGAGTAGGAAAGCGTGCAGTTGAAGCATTCCTTAAAACTGGGTTGTGAGCTAAAACACTAGTGATTTCATGTTTTGTTTGAGCAAATGAAGATAGTTTGTACATGCATGGTCTAAGAGTAAAAAAGAAGATAGAAATATATTAATTTGAAAAAACACAATATGTGCATAGTTGATAGAAACCACGCATGGTATGCGGAGTGAGATTTATGTTTCAAAACGGCAGCGCCATTGAAGTAAACCTAGGCTCCTTTTCAAAGATAAGATAAGGGCTGACACAGAGCCAGGAAGTGATTCATAGTTGCATAAAAACAGAGCTGTTTGTATTCAAAAACATGAGATAGGCCCGCGAGATAAAGCGGCTATGAATCTGTTTTGCATAAAGAAAGAGGAATATGCTCTTTTTTTGTGAAAGAGACAATTCTTTTATAAAACAGTAGCAAAATTATGGAATGTTTAGAGAAATTACAAATGTATGTATGTGTATTAACATTGAAATGAAAAAAAAAGTAATAATTCATGAAAATATGATCAAAATGAGTGGGAATGCTGATGCACGTATGAGCATGTGCATGCGTATGAGCATGCATGGAATAAATTAAGAACAGACAGATTTAAACAAAAATGTATGGCTTTTGGTTTTCTTGGAGTAAGATAGTTTGTTTTGTGTAAGTAGTAGAGTGATTGTGGATCAACAGTGTTAATAAGAGAGTATTAGTGATTTATTTGTGCATTTTTGAAATAATCATATTTTGTGTACGAAGGTTGTAAGTGAAACAGGGATGACTGACACACTGATGGAAATATAGCCTTGAACCAGAAATCATTGAACTGAATTTCGTTTTTAAGGGATTATTGTGATACACATATGTAATGCTTGTGTTTTCTGAGTAGGGACTTTCAGCTGTAGGTCCAAATGACAAACACCATTTGAAGAAATTGACAATTAAGTAGGTTTTGAGAACAGTATTTTTTCATGGTATTTGTGCATATTTTGTTGAATCCAGGTGCTAGAGAAGAACTTGATTAAATTATATGACATTGTGCGATAGTTAAGCCCCTGGTTGTTTAAGTTAAGCAAAGGTATACATTTTAAAAGATTGTTGTTTTTCCAAACAAACAATATGTGACTAAACCATATTCTGACTTTATTGTTTTACACTAGAAGTTGTACCCAGTCATTGCACATATGGGAACTAAGGTAGTTCCATTAGGTAACTTTTTTAAATCACACAAGCCACTTCCCAATTTGATGGATCTGTTAGATATTTTGGAGTTTATGTTAGATACTTTGGGCCCGATTCATAGAATTAATTTGCGCTGAAAAAGGTGCCCTTGCGAGCAAAACGCGCACAAGAGCCTGTCCGTCGATTCATGGAACACAATGCGCGGGGCTTAGCCGAGACTTGCGCAGAAACCCTGCGGGTCCAACATGTCACTGTGACACCACGAACCACTTGCGCGAGACTCCCAGGGAAATCTCATACCGTCTTGCGCAGTCACCTAAAAAGGGGGCGGAACATGTGGAATGGGGAACAATAAGCGTAAATGTGGGCATTACGTGGGAAGTACCACAGTAAAATACTTGCAAAGCCCACACGGGTGCTAACAAAATGTATTTATGGAATCGAACAGGGCCCACTGGCGCGCAGAAAAAGATGTGCAAATACGGAAACACGTCCGCCACGTGAAAGCAGGAGTAAGCATCACTGCGCACTAAAAACAATGCATAAAAAGGGCACGTGAAAAACCAAGAAGCGTATACAGCTACGATGAATGTACCATTTGTCGAAGCAGTGATCGTGGGGCACCGCCGGAGGAGGAGGATAGCCAGGGCTCGAATTTTTTGCCCAGGACCAGCCTTTTTGGGATGCCTGATGACCTGGTCTATGGCAGGTGTAGGTTTCTACCTCATATCATATTAGACCTGGTCACGGAGTGGGAAGATGACCTCACATCACCCACCCTGTGCTCCCAAGCACTGAGCCCCTTGGAAAAGGTGCTCGATATACTGCATTTTTTGGCCACTGGGTCATTTCAGTGGACAACTGCCATAGTTGGGGGCATTTCACAGCCCACGCAGTCACGCTTTCTACACCAGGTGTTAGCAATCATGACTGCATGCCCCTCAGTCCGCAGGCACATATACATGCCCAGAACACCCGCAGAAAGGCAAGCCATGGTCCAGGACTTTTATGGGGTGGTGCACTTCCCTAAAGTGCTTGGGGCCATCAATTGAATCCTTGTGGCCCTAAATCCACCTAGGGCCACAACAGAGTACATCTATCGCAATCGCAAGCACTGGCATTCCATCAACATGCAGGTTGTACGTGATGCCAAGGGAATCATTACCTTGGTATATGCAAACTATCCAGGTTCCACCCGTCATAGTTTCATATTCAGAATGTCACCCCTACAACGGGCCCAGGAAGCTGGGAGGCATGGCAACACATGTCCAATTGGTGAGTACAAATGGCCCTGCAAATGCATGCATGTCTCACACAGACAAAACAACACCACTGACAATCCATGTCACCTCCTGTTACGCTCACCTGGTCTCTGCGGAGGCGTTGGGGCACAGTTGCAGCCCTCCCAGGAATTTGATCACCCCTGTCAGATCTCTCCCCCTGCGGATAGGCTGTGGACTGTGACAATTGGTGACTCTGCTCCTGCATGGACATGAGAAAATGTGAGTGCGCTGCTCAGTGACTATGGTACCTCTCAAACCCTTCTACCCAAGGTACGATTTCTGTGGGCATGTACCGGCCCATAAGGCTCACCTGTTTATTATTGATGGTGAGCTCTCCGTCCTGCTACTTCTGGCAGGGGCGCTTGTTTGTGGGATCTAGTTCCTTCACTGATCCCTGGTGAGCAATACTCTAGTCCAGCTGTGACTATTCTTCTCTTGGTTGGTAGTAAGTGTCTCTCAATGTCTTTTGTCTTTTCCTCTTTCTGTTTTCCCCTTCTTGCTTTCTGTCTCGTATTATTGCTCTCAATTTTGTTGTTAATTCCTGAATAACATTTTCTCTTCTGTTTTCTTCGCAATAGATGGAATTGCGGCTCAACAGCAGCTGTGGAGGTGCAGAATGCGGCCGAGAGGAAGATAGATGAAACCGCAATGTCCGACAACAGGTGAGTGATGGTTTAAGGAAAAGCGCTAGGTGCGATGGGAGCATGACCTTAAACTCAATGGGCCTCATTGCGACTAGTGCGGAATGGGTTTAACGGTGCCGGTAATGGTGCTGGCGCCGTTAAACCCATTCCACACTATTACGAGGTCCCCTCGCGGGACCCGCTCTGGACGTCTGGTTTATCCAGACGTTCACAGCTTATATAGCTGTGATCGTGGGCATGCCCACTAGGCCTGGCTTGCCTGCCACACCCTGTCACTCCTAGGGAGTCAGCATGTGCAAGGAAACCCAGCAATAGCAGCCCCACCCAAGAGTACACGTGGGGCGCCTTAAGTGATGGAAGTTCCCATATTAAATGCACCTTGCACCCAAAATTAGGTGCTAGGCTTAGAATAAAAGCATTTTGTCCCAAATAAATGTTTCTTGTTGTCTGTTATGAGCCTGGCGCCAAAGGTGCCAGGTCTGTGTCCATCGGAGCCGTGTCTGAGTTCTTGGCCTAATGAGATTGACACCTCCCCCGGGGACAGTGCCTACCCTCTAAGCACCTACATGATGACACCAATACAGAACCCCACCACACCACCCTATGTAAGATACAACGCAGCCCATATTGTAACTAGGGCCATAGTGGAGTGCACATTCGGAGTGCTAAATCACGCTTCTGCTCCCTTGACCACTCTGGTGGTGAGCTACTATATGCACCACCAGTAGTGTGCAGGATCATTGTGGTAGCATGTGTCCTGCACAACATTGCAACACACCCTGGCATACCGGTGGACATGGTGGTTCCCCCAAATCCCCAACCACATGCACAGCGGCTGCATATGGGAGGGGAAAGGGCACGTGGCCAGGCTGCCCATACCCAGCTTGTGGCACAATTTTTCACCTAAAATCCAATGCCTGCGGAGTGCACCCAGCCCTGGCACATTCCAGGTGACAATCTATGATGACAAAGGGACAATCATCATCTGTCCCAACCTTACCACCCTGTGAATGTGTCCTTGGAAGTGCCACATTGTGTGTATCCCTTAGAACTTTAAATAACTCAAGCTGGTGTGCACAAAAGGAACACATGGAAGATGGAGTATGCCACTAACACCATGCCAAAGTACACATCTAAATGCCGGTATATCACCTAAACCCTCCCACACTGCATGTCACCTGGTTGACACACCATGACATGGCATGCAATGCAAAACTGAGAAATAAATGGCCAACACATAACACTACTGTCACAAAGAGCTCAACGATCAACTTAACAAGTTCAGATAGAACTCACTCTCACACATCAAAACAACAATGTCCACATAAACATCAATTGGCCAGTACAACATACCAGAAACACATGACCCAAGAGTGAATCTGTCTGACAGTGACTAACCATAATTGCACAAGTGCCACAATGTGTCATAACTTGCACATGGAACCCTTCTATTTTTTGTCTGGCTCTGCTAACTAAAATGTGCGGGAAGTGTATACAGCCGGAAGGCAAACAATAATGGAGATAGTCAATCTAATACATGAAGATGGAACATGAACAAAGGATGGATCTCAATGTCCAAACAAAAAGGGATGCTAACCATGTACTGGACAAACAATCATGAATCCCACTAGGGGTGTATGCACAGGTTCGGACTTGAGACTGCCCACAGATATAATGGAAGCCCAATGCCTCTGTGTAAATTACATTTACATGCTACACTCCTTGCAAGCCCATGGAAAGGGGAAGCGGGAGTGGCATATGTGTCTGTACCCTAAGGCACAAACAAGGAGGGTACCAACACGAGACAAGCCTGCATGGGTCCAGCTGGAATCTACAGTGGATGCCCTCGGCTGCCACACACAGCAACACACTGTCACATAAATGCAAACTAGACAAACAAGTAAAACATAATCAAAAATGCCCATGGGGGATGGGGAGGCACCCCCAGGAGGGAGTATGGGGGGCACCCCCAGGAGGGAGGAGTCGCAGGGTGCACGTCAACACCCACATGTGTGGATGTTGATAAGAAAAAAAACACTCCATGGGTTACTGGGCCGAATGGCTAGCATGGATCGGGAGACGTGTCGCTGCTGTCGCCACCCTGTGGTGGAGCATCAGAATCTGGCAATGGTAAGGGAGGATCACCAAACATAGCCCTGGCCTGGTCCTCCATGGCAGTGACCATGCGGGACTGAGATGATTGCATCTGCAACATTATGGCTCAGAGGTCCCCATGCAACTCCTCACAGGATGCACACAGTTCCTCTGTGATGGCATGAGTCAACTGTTGCATCTACTGTTTAGACCATCTACTGCTGACTGCCTTGAGTGCAGCCAGTATAGTCCTGAGGGACCTATACTCTAACCTTAGGGCTTCCCTGTGGGCCACCCTCTGCAGCTATGGATGCATGCAGATCCCTCAGTTCTGCCCGTCGGCTCCTGTAGCTGGCCACCATGTTCAGCCTGTGTGAGCGGCATGTGGACCACAATGCCTGCTGCTGGTGCTTCACCTGTCTCTCTGGGGAGATCATGGAATTGGCCACCCTATCCATGCCCTGAGTCAACATCTCATATGAAGCAGCCTGTTGTTGTGCAACAGCATACATGAACTGCTCCCACACAGTATCACCAGCTTGCCTGGGCCAAGGGAACCTGGCCCTTGACGTGATGCTGCTGTCTTTGGCCAGGACCAGGAGTGAATACTGTAGAGCATGACCCTGCAGTCATAACCACCACAGACGGACGTACCAACACTGACTGACCCTGTGAGGGGTCCCCCCTTCAGACATTTGAAATACAACAGCACCCACACTCAATGCACTCACCTGCGATAGCACAGAGGAATCAAATTCTGGTTCACCACCAGAGCCATAGGTATCATCGGAGGCAGACTCCTACTGAGTCAGGGCCGGGATGGACTGTAGCACCAGTGGTTCATCATGGGCTGCCACAACACGTCCTCCACTGGTGCCTATTTGCGGATCAGTATCCTGTTCCTCCTCCTCTGCAACCAGTGCCTCATCACTTGTACATGGACCGAACAATACATGAAGACCCATCTAAATAGCATAGCCAATGCACAAAGGCATCATAATGTCATCATGAAACACATTAACCTGCCATGTTACAAACCTGTGCACGTACGCAGTGTCAATGGAAGTGAAGGGTAGCATAAAAGCAGCCATGGACATGTGTGGAAGGGCTAAATACCACTTGTAGTGCATGGTGCATAGCACCTGCTTCACACACGAGCACCTGACTGGCATAGTTCATTCACCAACATCACTGATGCAAATACACAGATGCCACGTAGAATAGCCATGCCTGATCTGTCAAACTGCATGAGATGGAACTTGCTGACTACTGTCCCAGAGCCATGTACAATGGATGTGACATGACATGTAATTCACAAACTGAATACACACAAGTGTCACAAGGTGCTAAGATGCAAGGGTGGTGGAATAGAGTGACCCATCCCATGAGGCCAGGTCCCATTGACCTCATGGGAGAGAATAGGCACAGTGAAGGTGAGACCTGGGGTTGGAAGTGGGAGTGGTCAGTGCAGTACATGGGAACGGCATCCAAATGAAATACAACTACATAATCAGCAATGAAAATGTGGCGGGCTGGTGGCAGTGGAAGTGGAAGTGCAGACATCAGGTATCAATTGCAGCTAGAGGATTGTAGGGATACAGTAACCAGCCACCGAGTGTGGGGTATGGCAGGGAGGCAGTGCATGGGTTCAACTGGTGGCTCAGAGGCCCGTTTCAGAGACCAGAGTGTGGGCAGGTGACTAGTGCATTCCCCCAGTCATCCAGGACTCCAGCAGGGGAGAGGAGGAGAGAAAGCACAACACATGAAGAAGCATCAGAAGTGCCTCCAGACCTGGAGAAGGTTCACCTCCAGTACCATTGAGGCAAGGAGGCTGTACCAGAGTAAGGACCCAGCCGAAGTTAGACATTAACCACCAAATAATTGCTATGAGAAGTAACTGACGCTGAGGCAGTAGGAAAGGGATGATCAAAGACCATGACAAGGAAGCGTATTAGGAAGATGGAGTTGAAGGAACTGCGGTCCAAGGACCCATAAGGCCTTGGGGATAATGCACAGGGATTGGAAATGAACAGTCATAGGCACTGGGAGCCAGTGCCATCATCACAGTCCTAGGGAGATACAATACCTGGCCCCAAGACAAAAGGGCAATTCCCACAGTCCAGTTCTGGATGAGTTGCAGAGGGAAGAGAATAGAAGCACAGAAATCTTGGTAGAGGCCGTTGCAGTACCCCACCATAGGAATGACCGGTCCTCTGGAGACAGTGAGCTGCTGGGGTAAGGAGAGGTTAGGAAGAATACCCCTGAGGAGGTGCAGCTGGCAGGGTGACCTCTCAGAGACGTCAGCGATGTGCAGAGAGAAGGCAAGTGTTGAGTGGAAGATTGTCACAGGCTATCCACCATCACAGGTTGGAGCAGGAAGAGGGCCAAGAGAGGCTAGACAGAGAGTGACATGGAAGGAGTGAGCAGGTGTGGTGATGAGGTTTGTCACATGTGTCATCATGTGTATGCAGTCTGCAGGACAACAAGCACATGTCAGTCCACCATGACATGGTTCACCAATGGCAGTCATGTAAATGCAGGCAGAACTGCCAGACAATCATTAAACTTTATCTAAGCAACATACACATGTCCTGGACACCCACGCATCACCACTCACCAGACATTCCCTCATAAATCGGCAGGTCTCCCACGCCCAGTATCTGCTCCACATCAATCAAATCACTTATGATCTCCTCATGTGGAGTGGTTCTTCATCCTCTGGTGCTCTGGTGGTGACCAACCTCTAGTCAGTTGAGTAGAGGCGTAGTTGTCACCCAGCTTTTCTTTGGTTCGGCGCCGGAGGTCATTCCAATGCTTCACTACCTCAGAAGCTGTGAGTCTCTCATTGCCCAAGGCGTTGATACGATTGGTGATGCACTGCCAGTGAGCCATACGCTGGGCAGGCGTATGTGTGCTCCCTGCCCGCACAAGTATGTCATGTTCATGTTCCCACACATAGTCCACGAGGATATGGAGTTCCTCATCACTAAAGCTCCTCTTTCTTGACGTGTGGGTCTCCTGTGCCGTGCCTTGGGTCTGAGCCTGTTCGCCTACTGCACGTTTTGCCTTCTTGTAAGGTCATGCAAACCCTGATTGGCTGGGACCACTTGGGTCAGTAGGGGCTTGAGCACTGGTGGAGTGGACTGTGGCATCACCTACTGATGCTGTGACTGTAGGTAGCCTTGCAGGCATCTGTACCTGGGTGCTGGTGCCTGGACCTTTGTCTGCACATCTCTTACCCTTGGAGAAAAGGACATCCCCCCTTGGGTCTCTGCGGGCCTGGACAGGGACCACTACAGGCCTGAGCATGGCTGGTGGTTGCTGCAGCTGCCCCTGCAGCTTCCTCACCATGCATGGTGTGGACAGCAGATGGCAATGCTGCCCCAGGACCCTGGTTGTTGGTGCCTAGACCTTTGTCTGCACGTCTCTTGCCCTTGGCGACAAGGACATCCACCCCTGGGTCTCTGCGGGCCTGGGCCGGGACCACTACAGGCCTGGCTGGGTGACCCTGAGTGTCACGACTCGCTCCCTTCGCTCCCGTTCCCGCCACTTGGGGGCATGTTTTGGGGCTTATTCCCTGCTGGACATTTCCTCCGAACCTAATGCCACAGTGCTGCAATGAACTGGGAGCGCAAAATCCCTATTTTCCAAACTACTTCCCTTCCGGATCCATTCCAGGTTTTTGGCAGCCAGCATGCTTCTTTAACCAAATGACTGTGCTTCCCAGAATGCCTGGCCCACTGCTCCACCTCCACCCTTGCAGGACAAGGTTGGGTGGAGGATAGGCAACACCTGTGGCTGCAGGTGCAGCAGTCAGCACACCTGAGGCGTGTGCTCGTTAACAGCTTTAAAAGCCTCAGTCTCACTTCAGTCCAGCGCTGGTCATCGTCTGCAGTGTTCCTGTTTTGACTAGTCCCTGGTTCCTTGTTCCTTGCCTTTTGTACCTACTTTCTTGTTCCTGTTTTCTTGTTTCCTCCGCCCTGAATTTCGGATTCATGAGCTAATTGATTTCTGCTCCCTTGATTTCCCTTTTTGTCTTCCTCTGTTTGCAGGCAGCATTTCTCAGTGCTTTCCCCTTTTAGATGCAGCCCAGTTTGTCTGTGTTCTATATTTCTTTGACTCTGTCCTTTGCTGCTGTTACCCATTTACCTTAGCCTTCCTCTTAGTTTAGTTTCCTGTCTTTTCCTTGGAGGGGTAGGGAAAAGTTTGCATTGGTTATTTAGCTTTTTCCCTGCTCCTGATCCTTACTTCTATTGGGATCCATTTCAGGTTTTCCTTAGCTCTTCTGCATTTATTTTCCCTTTTGATTTTAGGTGTGGTGTGCGGTTGTTAGCTAGCTCCTGTGTGAATGCTTATGTTTTCCTCACTATTTGTTATCACTATTTCAACTTAGGTATTTAGTTTTCTGCAGCGGATCACGCTCGGCTGCCTTCCAGCCTTCACCCTTGCCCTGCCGGGCTCCCCACATTACAGCGGATCACGCTCTGCTGCCTTCCAGCCTCCGCCCTTGTCCTCTGGGCTCCCTGCCCTGCAGCCTGCCTCGCTCCGGTTACCTTCAGCCCTTGTCCTCTTGGGCCCCCTGTTCTACAGTCTACCTCTCCCTGGCAACCTACAGCCCTTGCCCTCTTGGGCCCCCTGTTCTACAGTCTACCTCTCCCTGGCAACCTACAGCCCTTGCCCTCTTGGGCCCCCTGTTCTACAGTCTACCTCTCCCTGGCAACCTACAGCCCTTGCCCTCTTGGGCCCCCTGTTCTACAGTCTACCTCTCCCTGGCAACCTACAGCCCTTGCCCTCTGGACCTTCCTACTTCTCCCATTGCTGTTCTAGCCTCTCGGGGTCCCAGTTTCATCAACAGGATTCGTGGGCTAGCTGACATTCAAGAGGTATATCTCGTCCTTGTGAGTACAGTTCTTTAGTTCCCTTATTTGATTCCATCAGAGTGTTAGTTCACAGATCCTGTCATTGCTTGCCCTCCACGTGGGTTTAGCGCTGTCAGTACCTGTAACAGCAATTGGGGGTAAGGCGCTTGCCGACTTTCCTCGCGGTCAGGTGCTTACCCCACATCCCTTTTCATATATTGGGTTTAAAATCACACTCTGTTTGCACTCCTGGCTTCTGGCATACATGAGTCATTGTTCCTATGTGCACATTTCCCTTGCCATATTCGCTGCCTTAGTATTCGCAGGACTAATCCTGACAGTATCCTGACAGTATGACCAGCCCAAAATTCCCATTGAATATGGCAAGTTTAAGAAAGAAAGGCAGCAAGGCCTCTAACAAGTTAGTACAGAAAGCTTCCCCTACATTTACCTGTGTCAATCAAATCACTAGTCTTGGTTTAAATGAACTCCTTGTCACGAATGGGCATTTACGAGCAAAGTATTTTTCCCATAGGATGGCACATCCTACATTGCCTGATCCTAGTTCGATCTTTTGTTCTGATCCCGATTCTATGTCAGCGCAAGCCTTAGCCGCAGAAAACAACACACTGTTAGACTTATTATACAAGAGTACCTCTGTTGTTGAACCCCATGATTCCAGTTGTGCTTCATCTCAGATAGAACAGTTTCATGGTACAAACATAACGAATGGAGGGGTTCCTTGCATAACTTCAATTTTCTACTCTCAGCCCAAATACTTCTTTGCACAAGTACATACGGTAGTCCCTAATGTCAAGAGGTCTAAGGTCAATAGATTACTTAAGGGTAACACAGACCAAGTTAGTATGAGAAAGTATAAATCTCAGAACCTGAAAGCAGTTGAGGACAATGCACAATCGGTGCACATCCAGATTGCTAGTGCAGGATCCAGCCCTGATGCCACTATGCCTCCCCCTGTGCCTACTGATAGTGATGTACAGCTAATGCAGGGCATGCTAAGAGCTAAGCTTGAGGAGTTAACACAAGAATTCATTTCTTTACAAGAGGAGAATAAGATCTTGCACGCATTCCTGAATACACCTCAGACTTTATCCATTGATGTTGATGAAGTGAACACAGTTCAGCCCCTGAGTGCAGAGACTTTGGTAAACCATGATAATTGCCAATATGTTAGATCTATTGGAAGTGAAAGTCTTTCTTCTAGCACAGCGCTCAATCTGGGCACAGTTTCTAACAATTGTTCTGCTGATTGTCAGGGATTGCAGTTAGCTGAAGATTTACAAGCCACTCCTTTACCTAAAGTTTCCTGTGTAGCAGTCTGTCATAATTCTGAGCTAGCACACATACAAACTTCTGATCTCCAAACACAATACACAAAGGTGACATACACTGATTCAGTCACTACAGTAGGCTTAGGTCCTGCTCTTGATACAGCTGCTGAGACTGAAGTAGATGTTAAAGCTGATGTGGAAAACGATCTTACCTCTGGGTTCACTCTTCCTTCTGCCAATCCTGATCAATACGAACAGTCAGAGACAGTACAGATTTCATGTTCTGATGAACTCATTCCACAGTATACAGAACCAAAAGACCAGCAGGCGATTCCTGAACTATTGATTGTTAATCTGCCTCTTTCAGAAGCTAAGACAGAGGAATGGACAATTGACGAAATCCTGATTAACAGAGACTTTACTATGGTGATTCCACTGGTTGATTTTGACTTCCACAAGGAAAGAGACTCTGTGTCACCCACTAAAGAAAAGGTCTGCAAGAGTACAGTTCAGTCCTTGGTTACTGGAGCCAAGGAGTCTAATGCCCTAAAGGTGCCCTCCATTCCTGAGTCACCAATGTGTCTATCAACTTCTGAGACTTCTGGGTGTCCTCCTACAACCATTGACTCTTCTATGATCCAATCCACAGCCCTGCAGTCATCTTTGGTACACGTGTCTTCTATCAATGAACCGCTGCCATGTCTGCCATTTAATCAAGAGCCTCCACCATGCACGGGGTCAGTCCCAAAGACCCTGACATGTTTGGATTCAGCTACCGAGATGGCTCCAACTTGCATGCCTTCAGCTTCAAAGTTTCCTCTGGCCTGCCTGTCTTCAGCTACAGTGACTCATCCAGAAGATCATCCTTCAGCCAGAGAGCCTCCGATAGTCCATCATATGTGCATGTCTTCAGTTCCAGAGTCTATTGCTTGTTTGCCTTCAGTTCATGAGACACCGGTATCCTGCTTAGCCTCGCTTCCAACATCAGAGGTATACCTGTCTACACCATCAGATCCTGCTGTATTTTCTACTGCTCCAGACAGTCCTCCTGAACCCCAAACATCTACTGTCGATGAACGTTTAGATTGCCTTTCTTTTGCTTCAGGAGGAGCACCAGAATGCCTGCCTTTTCCACAAGACGATTCTTCCAACTGCTTCACTTTAGCATCAGAGCTTCCTAAAAATGCAGCATCAGAGTTTGAGACTTTTGCCAGCTCCCGCTTCAGAGTCATCAAGCTGGACCAAGTGGTGAGTCAGAACCACTCACCTGGGTATGCACAGGGGGTGGTGCAGACCGGCGTATTACCTACAGAACTTGTGCAACAGAATTCCGCCAAGAAGCACCAGTTGGGTGCTAGTAGCCAAAGGAAGGGAATGTCTGCTGCAGTTCAAGATGTGTCTGTTATCGCTCCTTCTGCGAGTGTGCCTGAAGTACCAAGTGCTGTGTCTATCACTCCTATCAGTATGCCAAACGTTCCTGCTGTTGTATCCAACGTGCAACAAAGTAGCTACACGACTGTCACCAGGAGTACCAGCCTTGTACAACCCATTGGACTTCCAGGCATCCAAGGTGTAGAACATGTGCAGTCAAACCTTAATCATTTTCAACCACAAGCTTTTTCCCAGATGGATGACAGAAAAAGATCTGAACCTCTACCTCAGCCGCCACCTTCTCTAATGGCTGAACATGAACATTTCCTGAAGCCAGCAACTTCCTCACCTCCCGCATGTCCGCTCTCGGCAGAAAGGCTAACAGAGCTTCTACCATTGTCTAAGGCAAGTTGCACCAGTCTGCCTCCCTCCTCAAAGACTTACAAGGGTCCACTCCCAGTGACTGAGCTTCCTGGACCTTTCAACGTTGCTTCAGGTCTTGCAAGTCCTTCATGCCCTTCTTCGAACCATGAGTCTCTTCCTCACCAGAAACCACCGTTTCCATCAGTATCACCTCCAAAGACAAAGCACTCCTATCATGGAAGCCCATCTGCCTTTGCCCACAAGCCACCATTTCCATCAGTGCCACCTCCAAAGAAAAAGCACTCCCATCATGGAAAGAAGAAGTCTCGTGCGGGTGGCGGGCACCCGAAGAGGGCCGTAGGAGGGGGTATACTGTCACGACTCGCTCCCTTCGCTCCCGTTCCCGCCACTTGGGGGCATGTTTTGGGGCTTATTCCCTGCTGGACATTTCCTCCGAACCTAATGCCACAGTGCTGCAATGAACTGGGAGCGCAAAATCCCTATTTTCCAAACTACTTCCCTTCCGGATCCATTCCAGGTTTTTGGCAGCCAGCATGCTTCTTTAACCAAATGACTGTGCTTCCCAGAATGCCTGGCCCACTGCTCCACCTCCACCCTTGCAGGACAAGGTTGGGTGGAGGATAGGCAACACCTGTGGCTGCAGGTGCAGCAGTCAGCACACCTGAGGCGTGTGCTCGTTAACAGCTTTAAAAGCCTCAGTCTCACTTCAGTCCAGCGCTGGTCATCGTCTGCAGTGTTCCTGTTTTGACTAGTCCCTGGTTCCTTGTTCCTTGCCTTTTGTACCTACTTTCTTGTTCCTGTTTTCTTGTTTCCTCCGCCCTGAATTTCGGATTCATGAGCTAATTGATTTCTGCTCCCTTGATTTCCCTTTTTGTCTTCCTCTGTTTGCAGGCAGCATTTCTCAGTGCTTTCCCCTTTTAGATGCAGCCCAGTTTGTCTGTGTTCTATATTTCTTTGACTCTGTCCTTTGCTGCTGTTACCCATTTACCTTAGCCTTCCTCTTAGTTTAGTTTCCTGTCTTTTCCTTGGAGGGGTAGGGAAAAGTTTGCATTGGTTATTTAGCTTTTTCCCTGCTCCTGATCCTTACTTCTATTGGGATCCATTTCAGGTTTTCCTTAGCTCTTCTGCATTTATTTTCCCTTTTGATTTTAGGTGTGGTGTGCGGTTGTTAGCTAGCTCCTGTGTGAATGCTTATGTTTTCCTCACTATTTGTTATCACTATTTCAACTTAGGTATTTAGTTTTCTGCAGCGGATCACGCTCGGCTGCCTTCCAGCCTTCACCCTTGCCCTGCCGGGCTCCCCACATTACAGCGGATCACGCTCTGCTGCCTTCCAGCCTCCGCCCTTGTCCTCTGGGCTCCCTGCCCTGCAGCCTGCCTCGCTCCGGTTACCTTCAGCCCTTGTCCTCTTGGGCCCCCTGTTCTACAGTCTACCTCTCCCTGGCAACCTACAGCCCTTGCCCTCTTGGGCCCCCTGTTCTACAGTCTACCTCTCCCTGGCAACCTACAGCCCTTGCCCTCTTGGGCCCCCTGTTCTACAGTCTACCTCTCCCTGGCAACCTACAGCCCTTGCCCTCTTGGGCCCCCTGTTCTACAGTCTACCTCTCCCTGGCAACCTACAGCCCTTGCCCTCTGGACCTTCCTACTTCTCCCATTGCTGTTCTAGCCTCTCGGGGTCCCAGTTTCATCAACAGGATTCGTGGGCTAGCTGACATTCAAGAGGTATATCTCGTCCTTGTGAGTACAGTTCTTTAGTTCCCTTATTTGATTCCATCAGAGTGTTAGTTCACAGATCCTGTCATTGCTTGCCCTCCACGTGGGTTTAGCGCTGTCAGTACCTGTAACAGCAATTGGGGGTAAGGCGCTTGCCGACTTTCCTCGCGGTCAGGTGCTTACCCCACATCCCTTTTCATATATTGGGTTTAAAATCACACTCTGTTTGCACTCCTGGCTTCTGGCATACATGAGTCATTGTTCCTATGTGCACATTTCCCTTGCCATATTCGCTGCCTTAGTATTCGCAGGACTAATCCTGACAGTATCCTGACACTGAGCCTGAGTGGTGGTTGCTGCAGCTGCCCCTGCAGCTTCCTCACCCTGCCTGGTGTGGCCTCATATGGCAATGCTGCTCCAGGACCCTGGGTGATGGGGACGTCAGCATCAGCTGCATCTCCCTGACCCTGATGGGTGGAGGGCATGGCTCTCCCTGCATGGCCCCGGGCACCTTGGCCACCTTGGCCACCTTGGCCACCTCGGCCACCTCGTCCACCTTTGCCTCCCTTCACACTTGTTGCCCTCCCAGTCATGGCACTGATGGATTGGTGCAATGGGAGGTGCAGCTCTCAGTTGTCCTGGGCAATTTGAGTGTGGGTGCAGTGTATGTGATGTTAAATGTACCAGTGTGCCCCAGCAAGGCTCAATGAGGAAAAATAAATGAGCCGTGTAATGCACAAGCACCCCAAAAATGAAAAATATGTGTACGCGACCCCTCAGTAGCCCACGTGTAAAGGAAAAACATTCCGCACAACACTGTGGCACCTAGCAACCCAAAAAATGTGAACGCGTAGGACAAGTAGGGTACTATGACCTCAAAAATGGGAGTATGCGATATACAGGGGCAGCCCAGCATGCAAAATGCATATGCAACTCACTGTCAGCCTCAAAAGTACATGCACGTGTGCGTGGAGGCAATCCCCCACCAAAACAAGAAGTTTGCACGGTTGCTGTATTGAAGAGATTGCATGTAAACTAAGTCCACACGTCCGTCTGCTGTAACTCGCGCAAGCGTGTATGGTTTCCTATGCCCTGCTTTATCCCGATACTTTACGCTCACAGCCAATGTTCTGCGCGTGTCATGTAACCTACACGTTTAGGCCCTTTCCTCTAAATCAAAGGTAACGCGCAATTTCTGCATGTGCAGACTGGCTGCCCATGCGTATAACACGGAAGACCTACGCTCCTGCCTATCAGCCTATTTACCTGCCTCCAAGTGCCTCAAGCTGCCTCCTACGAGGCATCTGCTGCTACCTGCCACTGTGTGTGTCTACTGCCCACGTGCCCTGCAAATTTGGTGCCTGCTATACAGCCATTGCCAGTGCTCCTGTCGTCGGACCTGTGACCACCTCTGCTGATCCAGAAGACTCTGGACGTGCCAGACCACCACTCCACAGCCCAGTCCCAGGATCACCTTGCCCACCCACACCTGCCTCGGGGGATGCCATGTCTGATCCAACATCATCAGAGGCAAGTGGCAAACCCCTGGCAGAGAGGCAGAGGGCTGTCAGCTTCTCAGCCAGTTCAACCCACCAACGCAAGTCGGCAAGGAAGGACGGAGGAAGATCTGGGCGTTGATGGCACCCCACGACTACCAACATGTCCACAAGCGCTGGGAGGACTACAAAGCCAGGACCCACAACAAAGCCCGGTTCTTCCTCCAGGCTGGTGAGAACCAAGGGGGGCGCCGGGGCCGACTGACCACCGACAACATGCAGGCCCTGGAGCGGTTCTGCACGCCATGGATTTGTAGCTGCGTCCTCCATGCTGCATGTGCACGTTGATGTATGGTTGGAGTGTGCACCATGGCGTTATGTCAGGTATGTGTCTTGTACAGATGTCTGTGTGCATGTCCCAGACAGTGCTGCATTGAAGCATGTGTGACATCTACGGTGTTGCTGTTGCAATGTGTGATGCGCAACGACATATAGCTATGTGCACGGGGTTGAATACATGTGTATGGACATGGCCATGTGAGAGGTATGACACATTGGTGCAGTCGGCAACATCATGGACATGTATGGTGTACATGTGAATGCATCTGAGAAGTGAGTGTGTGACTGGCCAACACTCTTGGATAGATGTTACTTGAGCATTTGAATGTGTGATTGACTCGTGCTGCCAAACTGACCTCGGGTGCACTTTGACGCGATAGCTCCATGGCCTGCCTCATGACTGTCAGGTGATGTGTGTGAATGAAATGTGTATATCCCATTATACATGTGAGGGGAATGCACAATTTGGAGGTGCTGTCAGTGCCTTGCTCAAGGATGTGATTGTCTGTTGTGAATGCAAGACATGATTGTGCATGTGTGTTTATGGCTCTGACCTGTGTGTTGTGGAGGGGTGATGATGGGTGTGACCTTTGACAGTGCATGTCATGTACATTTGTTTTTTGCAAAACAGACATATGTACAGTACCCTGATGTTTGTGTTCTATGTCTCCCTATCCACAGCGACGCTGGAAGAAGAGGGCGGAGAAGGCGCTGTGGAGCAAGGCAGCAAGGATGCCTCCACCAGGCAGAGACGCAAGGCCCAGTCATGCTCCCAGGTCATTTCATCTTCGGGGAGCGAGGAGACTGGTGCTGCGTCCGAGACAACAGCCGCAGATGCTGAGGGGAGGCCCAGGAGGATGAAGTTGGTCATGGGCTCCTCGGCAGTAGGAGGGACCGGTGAGGTAGCACAGGGGCAATCCGATGAAGAAGACAGTGGGGAGGCATCCAGATTGGCAGAAGTGGAGAAGGAGTAGGAGGCTGCATGAGCCCAGTCCATGGGGCCCAGCGGGGGTGATGACATGGGTGTGACAGATGCAGTCCAGAGTCAGGGGCCGGAGGTAGTGCAGGTCGCCGTGGAGGTGCCTGTGCCTAATCCTGCCCCTGGGACTGCGACAGCATCAGAATGCACACGCGGGCATGCTTTAGGCTGGAACCATCCTCAGGCGGTGGATGTTTCCATGGAAACGGAAACACCAATACCTGTGGATGTCGCCATTTGGGACAGGGTGGAACCTGTGCTAGTCGATATCACGAGACGTACAGGCACCATTCGTGATGATGTGCAGGCTCACAGTCGGGGGCTTGCACATCATCACAATGAGGTCTGGCATCTCCTGAACTGGGTAGCACATTTCCTGGTCTCGAATTAGGTGCATGGACTGGGCACTTATGTGACCCCCCTACCCGTCTTCCTCCTCTGTGCGCCGGTCGTCCTCCCTGTCGCCTTCCAGCCCAGATACCACCATGGCCCCCTGTGTACCTGTCCCAACCATGGCGGCCAGTCTGGTGGAGATCACATCCCTGCAAGAGTCTGGAGTCAAAGTTGGATCAGTCGAGCTGGTCACCACCCAGATCCAGCCAGCGACAGGAGCTGTGGCAATGGATGGAGAGCAGGCACCAAGGAGCAGGGCACATGCACGACAGCCCCGGTGGTTGTCATCATCCCAGAGGCTCTCCTTGAGGTCCAGGCACTGGGCTAATTGGCGGCAGCCAGCACGGAGTAGGAGGCTACAGTACTCGGGGCATTACATCGCAAGGAGGCAGGTATCGGCCATCAGGCAGGAGACAAACGTGGACCTTACACAAAGGATGTCTCACCATGAGCATTGGAGGAGATTTCACTGCGTCGGGAAGAGAGGCAGGCTGAGGTCCTCGAGGAGACTTGCAGGGAGTGGGAGAGGAGCATGTTGGAGTCCCTGTAAGCCCTCGTGGGGAGTGCGGAGGCCCGCCTTGGGGAGGTGGACGCAGTGATCGATGATGCCCTGGCCGAAACTTTGAGGGAGCATGGTGAGGAGAAGGACTAGCCCACTGCCATTGTATACAGTTCATTAGGTATAAATTTCATTTGTTTTTTTGTTTTTTTGGAGTGTTTGGACTGTGCTCCACTGTTTGTATATAGTTTTTTTGTGTGTCATTTTGTGGATGGTTTTGTAATGGTTTCGTTATGCATTTGGCACATTGGACCTCTAATTTTGTACATAGTTCAGATTTTTTTGTCTCATTTTGTGATCACTATGAAGGAATGGATTTCATCTGATTTTGATTTTGATTTGGATATTTCTTTAAGGACATGGACCTCAGTTGTCCATATTTTTTTCACATACACTGGATTTTCATTTGGACTTTATTGCATTTATTAGTTTTTTCCATGCACATTTAATTTATTTTGTGTAAATATGTATGACTTTAATACTGTTTCTTTTTTTAATATATTTCATTCGTTTTACTCCAAGTGATGTTTGGTCTCTGAATTTTTGGGCGACTTTGACACTTCCTTACTCTGTTCTGTGTCCCTGCTGATGACCAATGTTGCTCATACATGTGCACACATTCAAGCATGTGTCATGTTTGACATTTATTTGCATGGGCCATGTTCTCGTGTGCATGACCAGTGGATGGGTGTTTAGGTGGAGTTGGAGTGTACATCCTGTGGTGGCATTTGATTTCACATATGCAGCATAAATGTGTATTGGTCCTCAGTGTGTTTGTGAGGGTGGTGGATTGGGAGTGTGATGAGAGTGTGAAATGTTTTCAATTATGGGCCAGGATTTGGTTGATGCAGTGTAAGGCACATGTCATGCTTTGGCCTTCACCAACATGTCTTTGTGTTAATTTAGTTGTGTCTCGTGTATTTGGACATCCAGCTTTTCAATACTTATTTTTAAATTGGTATGGTTTTAAAAATGGACAGAGCAATGCTGCTGTATTTGTGGTTAGGGAACGGTATGGTTGCCATGTACACAATCATGACTTGAGTCATTGCACTGTGCTTGTGATTTTGGTTCTCCTCTGCCCTGATGAGGTACTGTGGAAATCTGCCATGGTCAGCTGCGTACCCTCGGAACTTGTCATAAGATCCCCTCGTACGCCACTTGCACACCTGCACTGCTGGCTCATAGGCATGCACAATCTCTAGACTGTTTTTCTGTATGCCAAAAGACGCCTATCGACGATTTGCAACTCCTGACTGGACTTAGGCTTGGAATTGACACTGGCTGCCCAGATTTACTTTGTTGTCCTTTTGGGTGTTTCTGTTAGGATTTCCTTCACATGTGAAGAACTGGCACCTCTGCAACCACATTTCAATAATCACCAATTCCCAAGCACAGGCACCGTCTTAATGTCACCTGCCCTGACAAGTTTCTTGTGTCTGTCTTCACTCTGTTCCCCCTCATGGGACTCTTTGGCCCTTATGCACACTTGTGTGCATGTGCATTCTGAATGACATGTCATTTGATTGTATGTCTTGTGATGTCCTTCACTAATGGGAGGGTTACTCGTGTGTTTAGGTGGTTATCGGTTCAGGTGAAGTGTGCTCATTGAGGCTTATGCTGTGTCACATCAGGGCAATGTCTCTTTATGTGACACATATCGAGGGTGCTTTGCGTTCTGTCACAGTGTGAGTATTTGTGCATGTGGATTCTTGACATTACTTTGTCACATAGCATGATGGCTTCACTTTGAAATACACTTTGTGATGTCTATGTTGGTATATGGTTGCAGTCAGCAATTGCGTGTGATCAGCTGGGACACAGAAGCTTGTGGGCCAGGTGTGTGTTTTTTTTAATGTTTGCTGTATATTTGATAAAGAGGAGGTTAAGGGTGGTGTCACTATACAGCAAGCAAGTTCCTAAACACGCCATCGTTGGAGTGAATGTGTGTCACTATGTCAGCATCCATTGTGCATGTGGTGTCCAGTATGGGGGCCTGTCTGCAGGTTGCCAACACGGGTGGTGGGTGTGTCAAATGAGGCAGAGCCTGCCTGCAGGTTGCCGTCATGGGTGATGGGGGTGGGGGTGTCCCATGAGGCGGGGCCTGCCTGCAGGTTGCTGTCCCGGGTGATGGGGGTAGAGGTGTCCCATGTGGTGAGGGCTGCCTACAGAGTGGTGTCATGGGTGAAGGGGGTGGGGGTGGATTGTGTGCCAAGAGGTGGGGCCTGCCTGCAGGTTGCTGTCATGGGTGAAGGGGGTGGGGGTGGCCCATGAGGTGGGGTCTGCCTGCAGGTTGGCTTCATGGGTGATGGGGTGGGGGTGTCCCATGAGGCGAGACCTGCCTGCAGGTTGCCGTCACAGGTGATCGGGGTGGGGTGTCCAATGTGGTGGGGGCTACCTGCAGGATGGTGTCATGTGTGATGGCGGTAGGGGTGTCCGGTGTCCCATGAGGCGGGGCCTGCAAGCAGGTTGTCGTCATGGGTGATGGGGGTTGGGGTGTCCCATGAAGTGGGGCCTGCCTGCAGGTTGCCATCATGTGTGATGGGGTGGGGGTGTCTCATGAGATGGGGCCTACCTGCTGGTTGCTGTCACGGGTGATGCAGGTGGGGATGTCCCATTAGGCGGGGCCTGCCTGCAGGTTGCTGTCACGGGTGATGGGGGCAGTGTCCCATGAGGCAGGGCCTGCCTGCAGGTTACCATCATGGGTGATGGGGCAGGGGTGTCCCATGTGGTGAAGGCTGCCTGCAGGTTGCCGTCACGGGTGATGGTGGCGGGGGTGTGGGTGTCCCATGTGGCAGGGTCTGCCTGCGGGCTCAGTGATGGGGGTTGGGAGTGTCCCATGTGGTGGGGGATGCCTGTGGGCTTGGGTGATGGGGACTTGGGTGTCACATGTGCCAGGGGATGCCCCCGGGCTGTGCTGATGGGGGCCAGGGTGTCACAGGTGTTGTGGGCTACCTGCGGGCCTGGGTGATGGGGTGTCCCATGTGGCGGGGGGATGCCTGTAGGCTTGGGTGATGTGGGCTGGGGTGTCCCATGTGGAGGGGGATGCCTGCAGGCTCGGGTGATGGGGGCTGGAATATCCCATGTGGCGGGGGACGCCTGCGGGCTCGAATGATGGGGACTCGGGTGTCACAGGTGGTGGGGGCTGCCTGTGGGCTTGAATGATAGGGCTGGGGTGTCCCAGTGGTGGGAGCTGCCTATGAGCTTGGGTGAGGGGGGCTGGGGGTGTCCCATGTGGCGAGGATGCCTGTGGGCTGGGGTGATGGGGGCTGGGGTGTCCCAGTGGCGGGGGCTGCCTACGGGCTCGGGTGATGGGGGCTGGGGGTATCCCATGTGGCTGGGGATGCCTGCAGGCTTGGGTGATGGGGGCTGGGGTGTCCCAGTGGCGGGGGCTGCCTACGGGCTCGGGTGATGGGGGCTGGGGGTATCCCATGTGGCTGGGGATGCCTGCAGGCTTGGGTGAGGGGGGCTGGGGTTTCCCATGTGGCGGGGATGCGTGCGGGCTGTGGTGATGGGGGCTGGGGTGTCACAGGTGTTGTGGGCTACCTGCGGGCTGTGGTGATGGGGCTGGCGTGTCCCAGGTGTTGTGGGCTGCCTGCGGGGTCAGATGTTGGGGGCTGGGGGTCTACCATGTAGTGGGGGCTGCCTGCAGGGTGGCGGGACCGGTAATCGGGGCTGGGGTGTGGGTGTCACGTCAGGAGGGATCTGCTTCCTGTGGATTTGTGTGGGTGTTGCGTGTTGTCTTGGAGCGAATAGGGTGCCTGCGGGGTACATGCTATATTTCCACTCGATTTGGGGGGGTGCACAGGGTTTGCGCTGATTTTCCACATGATTTGGCTGGGCTGTGTATGGGGTACGCGCTGAGTTTCCACGTGATTTGGCTATTGAGCATACTGGCTACGCGTTGATTTCTATGCAATTTGGCGGTGCTGCAGACGGGATAATTGCATGGAAAACTCAGCGCGTACCCCGTATGCACACCAGCCAAATCACGTGGAAACTCTGTGCGAACCCCATCCGCACATCAGCCAAATCACATGGACAACTCAGGGCGCACTCCGTACTCACACCAGCCAAATCACATGGAAACTCAGCAAGTACCCCGTCCGCACCGAGTTTTGACGTGCTTTGGCTGGAGGGCTGTAAGCTGGTCCAGGGATGGCACGCATGCTTGTCCGTGTTTAGCATTTTACTTGCTTTTACTGTGGGTGGGGGCATGTTTGGGCGTTAATGGCGCTGCTTGATGTTCCTTGTGCCATGGCTAATAATGCCTCAGGAAATCCACGAATACGTCTGCCACGCAATTGTTTCTTTGTGCCAAGGCTGGCACTTGCTCCTTCTCTGCGCACAGTGCTTGCACCTTTTCTGCGCTGGATTCTATGAATCGGGCCCCTTATCTGTTAGGCACCCACTAGAGTACCCCTGATTTGTTCATCTAATTTTAAAGCAATACAGGCATGTTTTATTGGTGATAAATGGGACATTTTGAAAGAGCATGATTGGCCCAATCACACAGATTAGTAAAAGGCAATGGGGAGACACCATTAAAATAAATCTAGACGCATTAATGGAAAATAATTGGGAAAAAAGGAAAGGTGTTCGCTAAAACGTTTCAGTGCGCTACCAAAAGGAAGAGCAGATGCACACAGTTTCATTTCATTGAATTTGAAACAGAAGGCAAGGAAGTATGTCAGCCAAACGAAATGGGAAAGTGATTATAGAAGGAGAGTGAGAAAGGGACACAAAATGATTAGGAGAGCAAAAGTAAGACAGAGATTGAAAATGAAAGCACATGAGAGTGCTATAAGTAACCAGAACAATAAGAATATTGGTAATTAAGGACAGAGAGAGTAGGAATAGGATAGGCACCACAATAAAATACAGAGTCATAAGAATATTAAACATGCAGACTCAAGAATATGCACCAAAGCCAAATCAAATTAGACAAGCTTCAAGAGGTGGGACAGCATCTCCCCCACTGCACAGCATAGAGGCATTAAAAAATAAGCCTAAAAATCACAAAATTTGTGAAAAATGCACCAAAAATAAAAATGTAAAAAGTAGGTTAACACAATAGTAAATGATACTAGATTAAGCACAGTAAATATATATGGGAATAGCAAGAATTAATGAGATAAAAACACCTTTTTTCAGCAACAATGTTAAAAGTGCATGTATTGATGCAAACATTTCTATTTAGAATGGGGACGTAGTAAGTAATGAGAGGAATTACTCTCAGATGCACCAAGGCTATGGTTACCCATAATATAGATCAAAACATGCATGCTATTTTTACAGAAGTATTGAGGAGAGATCTCAGTAAATAACTATGAAGATAACATGCACTACTTTAGGGATTAGTTATGAAGACACACAAGAAATCACACTAGTCATTTTAAGGTCTGAACATATAAAGTGTGCCCTTATGTTAAAGGAGTATTTTTACAGAGCACACACCCTGATTAGTATGATATATAATGGTGCCGGTGCTACCGTCAAAGTCTGTGAGTGGGTGCCTTTCCGCCCTCCAGATCAGACTTGGTGGGCCAAAGGACATATTGTCAAGAATGGCACTCTGTCAAGAGTGGCACAGGGTACCCAGGTAGATTTTGGGTGGCTGTGCCGAAGTAAGGTAGCAAATAAGCACACACAGCAGGGAGTTAAACAAGAAAGAAGAGTAGGAAACTGTAGCTGTGAGCCAAAAGGGGCAAAAGATACAAAGGTACAAACAAACTGGATTCCCTCTTGGGGTGTATGCTGAAATGGGAAAGAGTGTTCCACGAACCTTAGGAAACTCCAGCCTTCTGCACAGATTGCTATAACAGAGGCCCACGCTGTATGCTCATGGCTGGGAACAACAGCAGTGGGTGTCTGTAACACTGAAAACGTGACAAGGGAAGGGGCAGAGGTTACCTGCCGGAAACCAACAGGCAAGCTCTGTACAAAGGGATTACATAAGACACATGAGAAGACAAGAACAGATATATCCAGCGAAAAGGAAGTCAATGAGCAATCTAGCAGAAGGCAATGAAGGAAAGGCAGTTAGACGGAAGTAGATAACCAAAGGTGGAGTACAGAGGACTCAAGGAAGAGAACAAGGGAGCAGCAGTCAGGAAAACAGAAGGGCTGCAAAGTAGGAAGCAGGTCTGCAGTCAAGAGTGGGACTAGGTACAGGCAAACTGTAGTGGACTGCGGAGGACTGTAGTAGGCTGCAAGGCAGGGAGTCCAGAAAAAACAGGACAGAGAGAGATTAGTAGGAGGCGACAGACAGGGAGCCCAAAGGAATAGGGCCGCGAGGTAGGGAGTCCAGAGGAGCAGGGCTGTAGGCAGCTAAGAGTAAACAGGCTGTACTGCAAAGGAGTGTAGCAAGCCGCAAGGCAGGGAGTCCAGAGGACACGGGCTGTAGGCAGCGGAGGGAGCAGGCTGCAAGGAAGGAGCCCAGAGGACAAGGGCTGTAGGCAGCGAAGAGGTGCAGGCTGCAAGGTAGGGAGCCCAGAGGACAAGGGCTTGGAGACAGCAGAGGGTGGCAGGCTGTAGGGCAGGGAGCCCAGAGGACAAGGACTGTAGGCAGCCGGAGTGAGGCAGGCTGCAGGGCAGGAAGCCCAGAGGACAAGGGCTTGGAGACAGCAGAGGGTTGCAGGCTGTAGGGCAGGGAGCCCAGAGGACAAGGACTGTAGGCAGCCGGAGTGAGGTAGGCTGCAAGGCAAGGAGCCCAGAAGAGCAGGGCAGCAAGGAGTGAGCCCAGAGGAGCAGGGCCGCTGGCTGTAGAGGGCTGCAGAGGACTGTAGTAGGCTGCAAGGCAGGAAGCCCAGAGGACAAGGGCTGTAGGTAGAAGGCAGCAGAGAGTGATCGGCTGCAAGGCAGGGAGCCCGGAAAGGGCACTGGATCACAACAGGATAATGCAGCAACAGGAACAGCATACAAAGTAGCAGATCAAGGCAAACAGGAGCGGGGAGATCTCAAGATGCAAGACACTGTGCTCCTGAAGGCAGCTGCTTATATACAGCCCTGCCCTGTTCTGAGGCAGGCTAATTGACAGCACCTGGGGCAGCACACCTGATGACAATCTGCCTCCTCCCTCTCTGGTCCTGAGCAGGTGGAAGCAGCACTGGCCGCTAGGGCTTCTGGGGATTGTGGTCCCAATAACGATGAATGAGAATAGCCAGGAATTGAGGACTGTAGCCAGGTGCATTATGGTAAATGTAGTTAATTGAATAAAATAAGAAAACACCAAAGTTGAGCAAATGGAAATAAAAGACCAAGGCGTGAAAAGGAGTTGTTCAAGGAGTATTAGGAGGATAAATGAGTACCAAGTAGTCCATGATAGTTGCCAATGCGTGTGCCAGCGGCGCGGGCATGACACATATGGCCTGCAAACTTGTACTCTGCCAGTCTGGTAATGATGGTGCCGGTAAACCTACCAGCACTGTTGTTACCGGACCGGCAGGGTTGTAATGATGCCCTATGTCTTGCAAAAATACGATATGAGTAGCTGGGTTTTTGGATACTATAAATGGAAGAGAGATAGGAATACATTTAATTTATAGCCTCAAGAAGAGACAGGAAGGGTACACACTATAAAGCTTCATATAAGAGTGGTAAGGATTCCTGCGCATCAAATTCCCAGAAGAGGTAACAAAAATAGAAGACAATACAGCCACTAAAACAGTGGAGGAAAAATGTCCATATTGGAACAAAAGAAAAGTACACACATGTAAGGGATTGTAATATGTAAAATATAAGAGTTTGTGTTGTGTTCAGACTAATTTTGAGATAACAATAACAGGTAAAACTAAAAGCCCTGAATTCAGAAGTTCCTAACCAAAAGATTGATGTCAATCCAGAGGGGTGAAATAAATAAGTAAATAAAAAATGATTAATGAATGAAAATTAAAGCAACAAAAACACAAGTTGATAGAAGGTGTAAATAAAGGAACACAAATAACATTGTGAGACAAGGGTGATGGAGGATCAAACAATGAACAGCAATGGACGGTGCTTGTTTAAATTCATCAGTGTGGTATATTTGATCCAACAGTATTGGAGAACCTTTAGTAGAATTGCAGATAAGAACATATGAGAATAAGTAACAAGAACATTGTTTGTGTTTATATGAAGATGTTGATTTATGTATTACAGATTAAATAAATTGTCATTTTTGGAGCACAGTAGGAATGTCTATATTATATTAGTAGAGAAAGAAAAGGTAAGTACCAGTTGACACAATACGTGTGTGAATAAACATATTGATCGTTATAAGAAGTAACAAGACCCGGGTGGGTACATAAAAAGTAAGGGATACAGTCATTTTAAAAAGGTAGCATTCTTTTCACAGGAAAGGTGTAGACAGGTGTGAGCACAGAACAGTACATATATGCAATTATGGCCATATCTAATGAAGAGAACGAATAAGACTTTTGGATAAAAGGTGGAGTAACCTTTTTGTAATCCTGATGATAAGGAATGTCAAATATGTACATTTTGCAAATGCATGAACATTTAAGCATAGGCAAAACAGTGTATGCCTGTATGCCACACGTACATGCACTTAATAGGATCAGTTCTTGTTTCCAAATACCATGCGTAGGTAAGATTAGTGTAGGAAGGGCAACAACATTTTTTAATTATGTCTCAACAGAATAAATACAGTAAAGAAAGAAAAGACTGCTGTCCCACACCATCAGAAGGAGGAATTAAAAAGTGGAGAGAACATTTTCAGCAAAGCAGAAGAGATTAAAAACAGGCCTGTCACTACACTTATGACAATTCAAAAGAGACTGACTAAGGACCTTATTCGCAGAGCGTTTTCCAATGAGGGGGGGTGGTGCCATTAGAAAAAACTTCTGTGAATAAGGCCCTAAAAGTGCAGCATCTTTTTATTTTTCAGGAAAGCAACCCTGCATTTTTTTGGGCTGAGGATACCAGGAGATGACTCAGCAACATCATGTTAAAGGTAAAACAAAGGCCTATTTTAAGGAAATAACTGATAGCTTTGCCAGTTTATCCTGACTTTGGGGGTCATTACGAGTTTGGAGGTAGCCATGGCGCTATTAGCACCATGGCTGCCTCCAAACCCGGGTCCGGGTCCGGTCTGACTAAATGGGAACTTACCAGGTCATTCCAACCTTGGAGGACCCGGTAAATCCCCATTCAGTAAACCATTCTCCATTCCCATTTGCGCCCCCATAGGGCTCAATGGGAATGGGGAAGGCGCTAATAATTCAATTTGCGGGACCATTATTAGCTCCAAGGTCCCTTAACGGGTCCCGCAAAGAACGGCTGATCAGACCAGCCGTTCCTGCTGGGACCCGCTAAGGAACCTCAGAATAGGGTGGTTAGGGTTTACTGGCACTGGCATCCTTACCGGTGCCGGTAAACCCTTACCGCCCAACTCGTAATGACCCCCACTCTATTTTGGTTTCTACAGGGAGCAAGAAACCATATTAGCTATGGATACGCCAAGAAGAAAGAAGGGGAGCGCCTGAAGAAGACCACATCCATTTTTTTATTAAAATGTTTTGAATTTGTTATGTTGTTTGTTTTGTCTTTTATTATTTTTATCATAAAGAAGGAGACCATGTAACTCTACCGGTGTGAGGTTTGGCACAACCACAGATATATGTTTCCTTTGTCACTTAGAAAATAAGGACACTATAAAAAGAAATGGAATGTACCCATGAAAAAATGGGGCAATTAAAGGAAAAAGAAAATATGTATGTGTTTTATGGTCTCATGGCATAGACATACCCAGGTATCATCCAGTATATATGAAACATAGGTGACACTAAGTTATGCAGGGATGGGAGAAAGAAGCAGCCATTTTATTATATTAGAAAAAGAGAAAATTCAGTAGCAATTGTTTTTAGGAGGTAGGAGTTCTTAAAGAAAAAGGACACGGTTATTATAAGGTTTCGGTTTGAGGAGGTAGTACTGATAATAAAAATGTTCTTATTCTTCAAGAAACCCATCCAGTTTTTAGATTACAGATGGACAGGAGGCACCTGTAATCTAGGTGATTGACGGCAACCGATCCTGCGAGCAGGGAGAAAAGCCCATATTGTCGTGAAAGGGGTTTTGAGGGACCCAGCCAAATGCCCAGTTGCAACTAAAATGAAAGATTTTTCTTTATGAAACTCCCCCATTCTTGTGTTCCCCAGAAACAATCTAAAAGGGCTCTAGAACTTGCTGCAAACCACCCAAAAAGACAAATAAAAATAACATGTGGACTAAATTGAGAAAGTCCTTGGACTTGGAATAAGGAGAATAACAAATCGGGTGGAAGATGTGCAGAAGGAAGACGAATAAGATGATGACAAAACTGAATGTGCATGGGGCGAAGCAAGGGACCAAGGAAGTGTCATGGGGTGGGAGGAAGAAGAAAATGTATATAGAAAATGTATGTACATTAATAAAAGTTTGTACGTGGAAGGAACCGTAGAAAATGGGCTGGTGGGTTCCCCAAAGGAATGGGGAAATGTTCTAAATGATCTCTCCCATTTCTCGCGGTGGCTGAAATCACTTGGTGTGCATGTCATTTTAGTATTTAAATGGGTGATAGGGGTGGGAAACATACAAGAGCAAACAAAGTAATTCTTTGGGGATACGTGCATACAAAGATTAAAAGAGGGCAAAACATATGCAAAGGATGCTAGACAGAAAAGATTTACATGTATATCTTTGATTTGGAGAATACAATATGGTTGAAGAAAACGTTGATTCTTTAGAAGTGTCTTTTATGATACCTTCCACGTTGAGCTAGACCATTACATTGGGGGGGTGACTGAGATAGGGATGGATAGGTACACTCCATATGGGGGAGGGTGGACACTGGGTGTAGTTGTCGAATATTAAAGACTGGTTGAATATCGACCAGAGGGGGGAAATGTATAGGGAGTGCCAACCCATCCCCCCTCAAATGACTATAGATAGCATGATAGGCAGATCAAATGGTTTTATTATTGCAGAAATCAGGATTATAGTGCCTTTATTTAAGGTAAAACATGCCTATGGCACTGTGCATATTTGGGTTAGGATGACCCGGAAAGTGAAGGGTGTTTTAAATATCACACACATACAATTAGTGTCTAAAGATATATTATAAATAAGGGATACAAAGTGAGAGATGCTTAAATAAATAAATAATAGCTCTCTGAAGAATAAATATTGTCAGACAAAGATATATTTCAAAATGGTTAACTCAATTACAAAATAGTTTCCAGGTGTGAGTCACTATGACTCACGCCAAGACTTTTCAGACAAGCAAAAGAGACGGATACATTGGAGATAGTCTATGGCATCATCTTGCCTTGAGGTAATTTGGTTTGTGAGGTTAAAATTGGAACTCATCAGGAAAAGCAGACAAGATTAATGATGAAGCCAGATAAAGCAAGGGAAACTTGGATGCATTTATCTATATTCTTAATGAAGCGGGCACAATGTGCGCCATGCAAACCATTTTGAGGGACCATCTATATTATTTAGCACCATATAATAAAGTTGATCAATTTCTCCAACAGTACAATGCACTAAATTGGCAGGACCTTGAAAATCAGATAAAGAGTAGACACCGATGTGATGAAGGTGTTCTTGGAAGAAGTTAAGAACTGTCGTAGTCGTGTCTAAGCAAATCCAAAATAAGCTTATCAGTTTTGTGCATCAGCAAAAATTGTGGATGGCAGCTATGCTAATGTGGGCTTGGTGTACACCAGACTATAAAAGCAGGGGAAAGGCAAAATGTCTTTGAGTGTGTCCAGAGCGTGTGTTGTAACTACAGCTAATAAAGACTGCTGAGAAACTCCCAGATGTCTGAATTTCTCTTGTCTCTCTCTCTCTCTGAGGGATGTTCATGGATGCCTGATGTTTGATGGAGGATGGAGGCCAGGGACATCATTCACAGTCGGTGTTATAATAGTGGTGTTTAGATGGGAATAGAACGAGTGTGACTGTTGTAAAATAATGAGTAAGAGTGAAACAAATGTTGTTGATTCTAAAAGAATACTCTAGGCTAATATATAGTGAAAGTACATTGATACAATTGAAAAAGATACATGCTCTATTGGGGTACTTACTTTGTAGGTTGTGAAGAGTGTTCTTTTTTCGGTAGGTGTATTTGGCAATATTCTTCTTTCCTGTAATTGTGAAAGAATGTTAGTGGGTATATGTGGCAATGGTGAAGTACTTTTAGTAAGCAAGGTTGTTATTCATGAAAGTAGGATGAGTTGTTGTGAAAAAAGAGTTAATAAAGTTGTGTTATGGGTGGTGTATGAAAGTGTGTTAACTATGTTCTTGAAACAATTGGAGTATGAGAAGTGCTGTTTGGTACATTAGAAGGAACATGGGTGTGAGAAACAAGTGCATATCTGGTTTATTATTGTGCTGCTTATTTTAATATAAGAAGTGTTGTGTTTGTGGTGTAAGGTATTTGTAATATGATTCAGTGTTTTTAAAGAATATGAAACTGTGGCCTGTGTCCTAGTCATAATGCAATGGTGGTTTTTATTGCAGAAGTGTTTGGTGTTTTATAGTACAGGTTGGGAAAGAAGAGTACTTTATATGTAAGGTGAAGTGTTGTATATAGATACTTTGGTGGTATATAATTTATTTTATTTTTTATTGTACATTAGTTTAGGGAAACTTTATAAATTACAGAGTGATAAAAAAGAACACATTCATTACAAAATGGAAGATACAATAAGAATGATAAAAAGGACAGTTCATTAAGTTATGTAAGTTTCAATAATGTCATCACAATCATTACACTCAATTTCATTCTATAATATTAGCTTTTTGGAGATATTGCACAATGCATATTAATAACATCGTTGGTTTACCTTGTAACACGTATGACCATACATTCCCGCTATTCAAATGCTCAGTACAATGTACAAAACAGCCCAAACTTTCCTATCTACGGTTCTGAAGAGCAGGACAAAATATCATTAAATGATTTAAGATTTCCATGGGATCCTGACAGAACCTACACATTGCATTTTCCCGTTGACCTCTTAAAAACAACACCTGTCCCATATACAACAGATTAAAACAAAATGGCATTACAATGTCACTAATACGCCTATCTGGACATTGTTTTAGGTATGGTGAAGGAGTCCCCTCATTTTAGAATACAAACTGATTTATTTGGTCAGTTTATAATTTCCGCTCTCATCACATTTAATCACCCAATCTGAATATAAAATGTTTATTTTTGCTTTCCCTAGGTGGTAGAGCAACATCTCTTGAGATACAGCAAACCTTTGCATTATTTGTTGACATTGTGGTGGAATATTCAAAATGATTTTCCTATCCCATTCCCCATTTGGAATCCCATTGCAGCATACAGAGAATCCGGGGAACGTATTATTCATTTTAAAAATAAAAACATCGTAATCAGAGCTAGCGAAAGCCGAAAATACTAACCCAATTCAAATCTAAGGATAGAAAGTGAGAAACAAGATGGAACCGAAAACACCTTTCTCCAAATCTTTCCTTCTAATTTATTAAGTTCCATCTTGTCAACGTGGCTATTTATCTAGCCCATATGCTAATGAAGGAACAATTTTACATGTGTCAAATAATATCTGGGATTGAAGCGTAAATCAGCAAAATGGTTTTTTAAATATATTTCATTTGCCCTGTTTATTGAATCCCTTGTGCCCACAAACCTGATTTCCTGATCTTGTGCTCGTTTGGCCTTAATAGAGTGAACCCTAAGTATTTTATTTGCGATTTTACTGCTATTTGTCTCCTTAATTTAATTTCCATTACAAAACAGGATATTTGATTTAGTTGGATTTATTGAGAGACTGTTCATGTTTACATACCCTGAGAAGTGGTTAAGTAACCTTTGCAGGCCAATGGGGGTCCTATCAAGGAGTGCCCGGCTGTCGGCATACACAACCCAGAAGCTCTGTCCTCCTCCTACCTTCAGAGCAATAAACAATGCTTTCTCAATAGCCTCCCTCACATCTGATAAATACAAATTTAGGAGGCAGGCAGCCACAATTCACCTGTGCCTCACACCACAATTGGTTTTTATTGGCCTGGAAACCTCACCATTTATTCAAAGTTGCACTCTCACCTCTGTATTACTGTGCATTTGTATTAAAATATCTAGCAGCTGTGTTGGGATTCCCCAGCCAAGTAACTTTGACCGTAGTTGTGCCCTGTCTACTGTATTGAATGCAAGACTTAGATAAATACTGCCCACATACAGTGGGTCATTCCCTTCTATGCATGATTGATCTATCATCGACTAGATGTAGAGTCTGTGGGCCTCAGTCCCCGTCCTTTTCTGAAAACCTGTTTGGAATCTTGACCGTCTTCCTGTCTCGGTCACCATTCCTCCAGGCTCTTCAGAATGCACCGACCAAATATTTTGCTTTCTACATTGTGGGGTATTTTTACCCATTCTGATATGCCCCACTGCATCAATTTACAAATGGGGAAAGAAACAGTCAAAAATGGATGTGCTAAACCCTGTGCGCGCAAAAATCTGCAAAACTGCATGTGGGTCACAATCACAAAAGGCTGCACCCCTGCCACACACAGTCAAAGTGGGGGGTGAAACACGAATTATCACTGCCAGTGGGTGCTGTTCCATTCAGCATGAAGCAAGGCCACAGAATGGGGCTAAAAACTGAAAATGCCTTTTAAAATGCAGCTTTGCATCCTTCAAAGTGCTGTTTAGGCACTAGATCCATTCATTTCCAGTGAATCCTTGAGAGTAAAAGGGTTACAGATCATCCAGTGTTGGATTGAGTGGCTCAGAGGAGCTGGGCCGCATTGACTGACAGCAGCTAAGAAATGTATCTCATGAAAACTAGCTCAGCAACAATTGGTTTTCAGTTCCACAGGAAAAATGTGGCTACAAATGGCAACATGTAACAATTTCAGCTTTGCAGAGAGAACTCCAAGCAAAGGCTGGATACATATATCCATACTGCAGACAAATCCCAGCACTCAAGGACAGAAATAATGCTGAATTAAATGTGTGTGTGCTGCATAAGAAAATTGGATTTAAAAGGACTCAGTTTACGGTGCTTTTTCCATGAAGAAAGTGCAAAATCGCCTGTTTAAATCATGTTTTGGTTTAAAGGTTTAATTCTTGAAGAAAAGTCAAAGGATTGCTAATGTCAAAATACACTGATAACTGTGTGCATTTTATATGTGTTAATGACAGACGTAGGTAACTTAAAGTCAAAACCCAGTCTTGAGTTAATTAAATATTTAATTCTGAGCTGACAGCCTCAGCCTGGGAACTTCTGGCAGGAAAGGCTTAATTGCTGCTGGGAGGTTTTCCATACTCAGAACAAAGGACCTCATCAGACTTTTGTCTGTGGTACACGGAAAGGCAATGGCAGGCTTGAACACTCAAGCTACAAGCTACGTCTGTATATATGTATATATTGCCTGTATGCCCTGATCACTATGTAATGTACATTTGTTGATTTTATGTAACTGTTCGCTCATGTAACCATGTCTAAGTTGCGCCCTGATGCCTACGGGCCTGATGGTGCGCGTTACAAATAAAACAAATACAAATACAAAATACCGAATTCCCACAGTGGAGGGGCAGGAAAACTTCAAGGAGGAGGACCCCCACCCTGATCAAAAGAATTTGACAGCTGTTGCCAATTGAAAGAAAAGTAAAAAAACTTCTAAGAACTTTTGGTGGTTACATGCCTATTTGTAATTAAGCTCTAAAGTCTTTTAACTTTGCCACAAGAAGGAGGATAAATCTAAACGTTGGTAGTTGTAAATCTAATTGTATGCTCTTCCTTTGAAGACGTGATTGAACCCTGTACTACATAAGGTACAAAAGTTATACTGAAACACTAATTGCACCAAGACTATTAATGCTGCAAAGCTAATATTGTATACCCGTGTTCTAGGGGTGATTGTACAGATATGTACTGAATTAGGAATTGTTAGGGCAAATCTTTATGATTCAAATTAACAAAATTACACCAAAAGACAAAGCCAGCTCTCACTGACGTGGGAATTGGACGTAAAGATAACCCACAAAATATGAAATGTATGTGTCTGATTTTATTAGAGGGCATAATTATAGAAATGTGTATTTGTGGGAACGTTAAGTTGTGGTCTAAATAACTCTGGGAGTTCCCAAGTCACATCATAAAATATGACAGCCCTTTCTGGCTTCCAACCAGAAGAAGGCAAGTGCCTTTGACCATCACAACCGTGTGGGTGTGGATTGTAATTCTGCCCCTACCATAAACTGAGTGATGTCACTTGGCATGATAAATAAGGGAACTTCACAACACACAGACACTGATTCCTGACTACATCCTGATTTCCACGTGTCACCCTGTTCCAGAATTCTTCAGCTTGTCCTGTTCCAGACTACTCTGCAAAACCAAGGCCCAGCATTTGCTGAACTCTTTTCAGCTGGGCCCAGATCTTGAAACCATCCCAAAAAACTTCAGGGAAATAATTCTGATCCAGTTTGGCTTGCTACCATTTATGCTTGCCTGCTGAAACTCGCCATCCCGCTAATCTACAGATACCAGAACCGCCCAGTTGACCATCCCTCCAGAAGTGCCCTGCTGCCTGTAGACACGATCCGTGATGACCAGAACCTGACGGTCCAATCTTAAATTACAGTGGACTGTAAGTATAAACAGGAATCATAGTCAGCCATAGTATATTTGCCTTGTCCTACCCCAAACTATAACCCATCCGCTCTTTAAATTAAGAACTTGTAATAGTGATAATTTCTTTAAAATCCTTTTGTCTTGTGAAAATCCAAAACCATTAAAATCATCTCACGGGTAATCCGACTGAGTCCTCTAAGGCGGACACGGAGGTGCTGGGGTTGGTTTCCACGGTCCACTCAGGAGCTTACTGTGTTTCAAACTGGTAACCAGCATGAATACTCTAGCTTAGAGCATAATTGTCATTGTAAAAACTGATTTCTGTTTTCATTTTTGCACCTTCAAAAACACCTCTCATTCAAACTTGCATAACTTCCTGAATTGTATAGCTAGAGACTTAATTTCAACTCAGAGTTAAACCTAAGACCTGTAGCTACATCCACAACGAACAGTGCATTTGACCCATTTTAATTAAAAATCGCATAGTGAAATTTAGGTGGGAATTCGCAATTTTGCAAAAGTTTTATATTTGTGTTTCCCCATTCAAAGTATTTCCAAACTCCCATTCTGATTTAAAGTGTGTCTGTTGCTCATATTGTAGCTTATGTTTGTTTGAACCTGTTCAGTATTGCTCCCATATTAATTTATATAAATGTAAGGATTTGTGCACACTTTTCATTGTTTCACAAAGCCATTTTGAACTGTCATTTTAAAAAGTGTAAATTTCCCCAAAACGTTTTTCTCTCTTGTTTGGGGAGGGAAGATTATATTGAAACACTGTATACTGTTCTACATTCCTGAATACCTGCTGCTTACTTACATCTGTGTAGAATTGCTCATTTGTGAATTAAGAACTTTTCAAGGGGAAATCTTAACCTAAGCGCTATCTTTTCACAAGCCAAAACTGTTCTTGTCCCTGTGTTTTATCTTCCTTATTACTACAAGTGAATTCAATTGCCTTACTTACTTTTTTGAATTATTATGTCACCACATTGGTGATTGCTGCCCCATATATTAAAACTAATGTGTGATTTGAATTTTAAATAAATAAATACATATTTACCTTTACCAACCAGCCTGATTCCTGGTCCATATTGACCTGGGGGGTATTTTGAGAAGGGTGTGATATGAGTGGTATTTCACTCAGAATATTTAACCTATAGACACAATAAATAAGTATTTCATTTGTGCACTACATACTAGGCGAGACCCGGGTGTATTTTCTGATTGAAATCCTTAACAACATCAAGGAGAGCAATGGGGCGATGACTCATAGGATTCATTCTGCTGTCTTTCTTAAATACAGGCACAATAACTGAGTAGTGCCAGGAGTGAGGGAAGGCCCTATGAGCCAGGATATCTTGGAATAAGGTGTGCAGTACTCTAGCCCACATCTCTGGATTATTCTTCAACACAAGATTACGTAGGCCATTTGGTCCAGGGGCACAAGAGTTTGTGGCAGATAATACAATTTTAGTTAGATGTTCTATTGATATGTCCAAATTCCAAGGTTCATGAAAGTTTACATTTGGGATTATGCCACCCACATTTGGAAGCCCTCGCAGGACAAGGCCACGGTGTTGACTGACGCAGGTTTGCAGGAGACGCTGCCCGATTTCCACTAGCATGTTTGTTACATCCATCCTACTGAGCCTATAAAATTTGAGGTTCAGACCCTCTGCCGCAAAGCCTTCGCAGGCCAAGGCCACGGTGTTGAGCGACACAGGTTCGCAGGAGACGCTGCCTGATTTCCACGTAACACGTTTGTTACGTCCATGAGATTCCACATTCAGGCCTGCATCTAACAACTCAGCTGAACTTTTCTAAAATCTGCAAGGAGCTTGCCGACTCTGCTGCAGTCTCTACCCTTCCTCTTGCCTCCCAGGCTCTCTGCAAAGCCCTTGCCTCTCACTTTATCTCAAAATCCCAGGACATCCTGTCTTCCCTCTCTTCCCCTCCCCCTGCTATTCCCTCTCAGTCTGTGCTTGCTTTCCCCACTTCAACCACACCCACCCTCCTTCTTTTCCTTTCCTCTTTTCTCCCCAACGAGGTTGCTAGATAAGTCCGATCTATGAAGGCCACATCAAAACAGGTCTATCCCTGTTCCTCTAAAACCATCAAGGACCACATTGACACCATCTCTCTGGCCATTGCCGATTTCTGCAACCACTCCTTTGCCTCTGGTTCCTTCCCCTCCCCTCTGAAGTACTCCCTTGTGCATCCTCTTCTCAAGAAACCCTCAGCTGATCCTTCCTGTCCCGCTAACTATTGCCCGATTTCCATTACTTTCTTTCTGGGCAAACTCCTGGAAAAGCTGGCCATCTCTCAGCTTAACGTTCATTCTGATTCTGTTGGCTGTCTCCATGACCACCAGTCTGGCTTCAGAGCGGCCAGAAGCACAAAAACTGCTCTCCTGAACATCTGTGAGGATCTGCTCTCCAACCTTGACTCTAACATTCCGTCTGTCCTCATCCTACTCGATCTCTTTTCTGCCTTCGACGCGGTCAACCATACCATCCTGCTCAACCGTCTCCGTGATAACCTGGGTATCACTGATCAGGCTCTGGCATGGCTGATGTCTTTCCTCTTTTCCTCTCTAATCGACTCTCCCAGGTCCAACTGGGATCCTTCCTATCCTCTATCTTCCTCTCTACCTGTGGTGTTCCCCAGGGATCCAACCTCTTGCCCTGGCTTTTCAACCAATACCTGGCAACTCTCGCCCACTGCATTGCCATTTTCTGCTTCAATTTCCAGTGCTACGCTGACAACACTCAACTCATTTTCAGGCTACCCTCGGCCACCTCCTCTCCTTCTCTAACTGCCATTCAAGATTGGTGTGCCGCCAATAATCTTTGTCTGAATGCCAGCAAGACAAAGATCCTCCTCATCTGCACACCTTCACCATCCTTTCCCCTCACTCTCTGGCCGGCCTCCCTTGGCCCTCCTCCTACCCCCACCTGCGAGGCTAAGAATCTCGGGGTCATCTTTGACATTACACTTTGCTTCTCCTCCCACTTCTCTGAGGTCTCAAAAAAGTCAAACTTTCTACTTCACCTCCTTAGAGGTACTCTGCCTTTCCTTTCCTTCCCCCAGAAGCTCACAGTCTCCCAAGCTCTGGTTATCGCTAGGTTGGACTATTGTAACAGCCTCTTTCTAAATCGACCTGCCTCTACTCTTCGCCCTCTGGAACTAATACAGAACAGGACTGCGAGACTTGTCCTTGGCCTCAAGCCCTGGAATCATATCTCTCCAGCTCTGAAATCTCTCCATTGGCTCCCAGTGGTTGCAAGGATTACATTTAAAACACTCTGCATTGTCAACAAGGCTTTCTGGGGCCAGGGTCCAAAATACCTTCAGTTATACCTCCGTTAATACCTCCCTTCTCGAGCTCTTCGCTCCTCTACCTCTAACTCCCTCAGGGTAAGTCTTTTGTCAAAGAAACAAGCTGGGGTAGATCTCTGTCTGTGGCTGGTGCCTCCCTCTGGAACAGTCAGTGTGTTTGAGTATATATTTTTTTGGAGCCATGTGAGATGACTTAAGTATTTTTGTCAACAGTTTATAAAGGGATGCTGTGCATAGGAAACAGCTTCTTTGGTCGATCTCTGGGTTCAGGCATGTGCTTCAAAGCTGTGAGTGTGATATACAGGCCACAGGTTTGAATGTTAGCAGTTAATAACAGTTGCGATTGAGTTGGACAGTGGCTGCTTAACCAAAACACAACTAAGGGCCTGATTCACAGAAACATTTTATAATGGCACAATCCCCTTGGAAAACGCTCTGTGAAAAAGGCCCTTAGTGTGCAATTCGGACAGCTGTGAATAAACCAGGGTCTGGGGTGGCCTTTCGTGTCTGAATGTTGTCAATGCTGATGATGCGATTCTGGAAGAATTGACAAATACCTGCCTGAGCCAAAATAATGTGTGTTTGAAGTTATCTCTTTTTGGCAGGAGCTGTCAAACTCTGGGCTTAAATGCAGGCTATTCTTTGTGGCATGCTGTCACACGCAGTACCTAGCATAGACATCAGCTCCTATCTCCAGCTTTGCCTGTCACACTTTCTGCATCAAAATCACACACCTGAAAAATATGAAGCTCCTCTGAAATGCAACCGTGTGCATCTTCAAATCAGCATGATTACTTTAGCCAAACAACTCCTTCTTGACCATGAATATGATCTATAATTCAGATTAATTAGGCTGTACGTATTTAGTATTTAGGACGAACATATAGATCCTACACCAATATGTAAAATATCAACTGGAATAAATCATTCCGGGGACATTTCAGGCTGCATTTATATATGATTGCAGCACCTGCTATTTTAAGATGCTCTTTACATATTAATTGTCTACTTCGCGTGTTATGTTGAGAGTTTTGTTATTCTCTGCCAGTCACCGCCATAGTGGATGGTAGTGCAGTGCTGATGCTTGGCTGGGGATTGGTGTACTGTGCCCCTGCCAGGGGTGCCCAGACTGGTTTTAACTAGTATAATATTGCATTACCTACAAATGGCTACACTTGGCATATTATGTCAGTACCTGGAAAGCTCTGGCTAAGTTTAGCATGAGATGACTATACCTGGAGTGTGACGCTTTAACTGGGGTAGGGCACCAGCAAATGGAAAATATGCAGCTATACTTGCATATGAAGGTAATGCTCCAGACCGTTTTGGTTCTGCTGGATGTTTCCCTGCAGTGGCATAACATGACATCATGACAGAGAAAATGATACGCAATACATTGCAAGGAACATCATGATATGCAATACCAAGGCCTATGAAGACAGCACCCTGTTTAAAATATGTTTGGTAAGTAAAATGGTCCCTTTTCTGTTTCAGTAGCTCTTTATGGGTGTCCTCTGGGCCAAAGAACATGCAATGTAATTTCCTGTGATGGCATCATCATGATAATTACTATTTTAGAAATTTAAAATCTACTATCACTTTTTGGTCACAGGCTTTTTTTTGGCTCTGCTTACCCCATTGCTGTGGCAAGGTTTTAAAACATTGCATAAGTGAGTTGAGTGAAATTAGATTTTTAAACAGACACAGCATTATCCTGCACTGGCAATACAGGTGTCCTGCCCATCTACATTTGCTTGTAAACATGTGTTTCTCTACCATGTCAGGCTCTATTTAGAATGTGAGCAGAGCAAGATCCTCAGTTATCGTTGTGGGCATGCAGCGGTTCACAGGAATGCTAGATTCTTAGCTCTCAAGTGAACCTTCCTTTGTGGGTTCATACTTCATTTCATCCATATAACCTGTAATTCTTTGCAGTCATTCATCGCATTATTTGTAAACTCTAATGCCTGTCCACAAAATGTTTAACATGCACTAGCATTTCATATTAGAGGATCGTCATTCTACATTTGAAAGGTTGCAATCAATGCAGATTAATTACAAACAGCCAGACTGATAAGTGTTGCTCAGACTATCGAATAGAAATATGATGTATCCTCTGTACATTTACCTATCACTTTGTCTGTTATTGTTCTGTGAGCAGGCGGAAAGGGAAGTAGGAATGTTGACACCTATGCAGAGTGACCCTCTTCTTCTCACAGCTTGACATGTCTCTGGTCTCTATGTGTACATGGAAACGAACTCAACAGACAACATAGGACATCTCCTTTAAAGGTAATGTAAGGTGGTTTGAGCTGAGGCAGAAACAGTCAATTTTTAAGAAAAGTATTGCTTTCATGCAGATTGCATTTGCAGGGCCTTTGGAAATGCACACTGCAGTGCATCTATAGGGGCCCCAGGCAGAGGGCAACTGCAGTTGGAAATGAGCAGCCATTGCTCTTCCACTGTTTTTGACAGACTCTAGTTGGAACTCTTTTGGGTAAATGTAGGGAGTTTGATACATATATTCGCAATCTTTGGCCATCTACAAACGTAGTTGTTCTGGGATAATTTACAAATGATGTATTTAGAACCACACTCAGGTTAGGGAATATTGGGATATATTGTGGCATACATTGTAGGTGCAGCAAGTGGTTTGCTATTGAATTGTGGGCATATATTGTTGGGCATCTGCATCATAGAAAATGGGGAAATGCTCCTGTGTACTGCTGTCATCTGGCATCAATGTCTGGAATATATCATGTGTAGGAAATAACCAACATGACAATATTTACTCTGTGGATCCTATTATTATTATTATTACTAGCGGTACCACCCGGCGTTGCATAGGTCTGCAGCTGACATGCAAGTGGGGGTCTGCTATAGGCTTGTGTATGCTTTATTTTGTCATAACTTCCTATTTTTGAAAAATCGCAAAATTGCCGATCTCCTGAAATCGATAGGCTCTCAAAGCCCTGAAGAAGGATTCATTATCCGAAACGCGTTGGTTATCATTACATCTATATAGAAGCCTAATATATGTGAATGAATATACACATGTTGAAGAATTGTGCCCAGGACTTTGTACAATATAGCTGTGTGGAACTAATAACACAACTATGGAATGAAATACAATGTATCAAGGAAGATCATTTGTGATATTTGTATATGGACACTTGTACCACTGTGTTTTGGCAAAATTGTTGTTTCCTTTTGACATTTGTCTTCCTAATTATAATATATGAATTTGCAAGTATTCTTTGTTCTCATTCGATGCTGATGATATTAAATATTGTGGGCCAATTGTAGGTCCCCATTTGAATAATTTAATATGTACACAGGCAATAACAGCCTAGAATTGTATACATTTTTAAACACTATTTAATACCTAATCTGATACCGTGTCTTGATATAACCCGAATCCTTGGGTTGACTCAACACACGAGTTGAACTAAAGGTTGGGATGTTTGTATCCCGTAGGAGTGCATAGTGGGGCCACTTGTTAGCATATGACAAGTCACGCTTCAATCTCCTGAAATCATCTATACTGATAGCACAGGGCCTTACCCCGGTCCACACCTGTGCAGGGCGAATAGGTGGTGTTGGTCAAATTCCACTTCGGCCAGTACACCCCAGACTGTTATGCTGACCTTGTGTCCTGACTTCCTATTTTCGGAAAAGTTTCAAAATTAGCAATCTCCCCTGACCCTGCCCTGTGCAGGGCAAATGGATGGGGTTGGTAAGATTTCACCATCACCAGTACACCCCAGACTGGTGCGCCGGCCTCGGGCCAAAATTTCAGCCCACCAACTGTTGTGGGGCTGGAGCAAACAATTGCAAAATCGTCAATCTCGCCAATCCGCCTATTCTGATGGAACATGGCCGGATTCCGCCCTGTGCAGGAGAATGGGTGGGGTTGGTGAAATGTCCCTACCCTATCGCCAGTAGGCCCCAGACTGCTATATCGACCTTGGGCCAAATTTCAGCCCACCAACTGTAATGGGGCTGGAGCCAACCCCGAAAATAAAAACACATGGGCCCTCATTACGACCCTGGCGGAAATCGCGGTGCTAAAAGCACCGCGGAGCACGGCGGAAAGCTGCCGATAGCGCCATGGAGGTTGGCGGATTTTCCGCCCCATGCCGACCTTGGCGGGGCGGTAAATCCCCATTCCCCATTTTACCCTTCCCCATTCCCATTTTTGCCCCATAGGGTATAATGGGAGTGGGGAAGGCGTTAATTGCGCCACCGCAAAATACGGTGGCGTAATTAACATCAAGGTCCCGTAGCGCCATGGATTTCTCCGCCCGGAAAAACCAGGCGGAAAACGTTCCATGGCGCTACGGGAACTCGTAGTAGGGCGGACGGGTCCGCCGCGATTAACGCTGGCGTAAACCCACTCCGCCAGGGTCGTAATGAGGCCCATGGTCACAAATATATATATACATACATACACGTATATATATATATATATATATATATATATATATATATATATATATATATATATATATATATATATATATATATATATATATATATATATATATATATATATATAATGATTGTTATTGAGCACAGACCTAGCTTGGAGAAGCAATGGATCATTTCACAGGGATATACACAGTACAGATGCATAATGGAGCAGAATTCAGAGATAAGAGAAAAGATATACAGTGGGAGTAGGATACAGAGGGGCACAGAGGAGGGGTACAGCTGTACCGGGTGCCAGGGAGGAGAAGGGCGGGTGGCGTCTAGTGAGTCAGGTTGCACAAGGGACAATGTGGTGACCTAGGTGTTAAGGAGGAGATATTTCTTGAAGAGGTGGGTCTTGAGTTTGTTTCTGATTTGTAGGAGCATGAGGGTGAGCCTGAAATTGACGGGGATATGATATGATATGATAGTTTATTTATATAGCGCCTATACACAATGTGTTTCAAAGCGCTTCAAGGCAAGGAAGGGAACAAGGAAAAATACAACAACATTCTTACAGGCCATGAACAGTAAGGATGAGAAATTAACTATCGTACTCGGCCTGACGACATTTCAGATTGTGCAAGTGCTAAGACATAGATAAGGAAGGGAGGGGGAGAGTGGGAAGGAAATGGAAACAGACAGGCAACTACCGTACTAGGCCTGATGACATTTCTGGTAGAGCTGGAGGAAAACAAAAGATGAGGGAGAGGGGTGCAGAAAGGGAGGGGAGGAACAAAACAAGTGACTATCGTACTAGGCCTGACAACGTTTCAGATAGTGCTGGAGGGAGGGGGGGCCAACAGTATGATAGGGGAGCGACAGACGAAGTTTCTATCATAGTAGGTCCAGGGACAATTCTGATAGAGTAAGTGCATAGAAGAAAGTAAGGGGAGGAGGGGAGGAGATAGGAAAAGGGAGGGGATAGGGGAGGGGAGGAGAGAACCGAGATTAAGCAGTCAAAAATGGTAGAGAAGCAAGAGAGGAGAGCTAATACAATTGCAGAAGTCAGTAGTAACACATAATGTTGCAAGCCAGGATACAAGATGAAGATGGAACAGCATGATTCAGGGCCACCATGAGTACAAGATGCAAAGGAAGTCCAGCATGAGAGTTGAGAAAGGGTGACGCACCGTGAATCAATGAAGTCCATAAAAGTAAAATGCAATATTAGCCACAAGATGGTGATGGTGAAACCAGAATGTATCAAGACAGATTCCTGTGTGCAGGAAGGGGGGGTGCAAAAGGGAACAACACGGGGGCACCAGAGAGGCTGGGGATGGCCTGTTGGGACAGAGGGTGTAAACACATGTTGGTGCATGCTTACCTGCTGTTTTAGCAGGGGGTCGGACCCTGGATCCTCCTGGTCTGAACAGGTCCAAACAGCAATAGCCCTTTTCTTTGACTGCCCTTCACTTTGGACGCCTGGGCGAGAGACACCCTTCATGTAATAGTTAAGAGCAGGAAGGAAGAGGCAGGGCTAAGAAGGTGGGCGGGGCTTAGGCCAGGTGACCTAGGTCCACTTACAGCTGCTCCCCAGCTGCAAAGGAAAAGAGGCTGGAGGTCTCCTTAAGTAGGGAAAAGAGCAGCAAGCAGGAAGGCACCAGGTGGGCGGGGCTTGCTAAGTGGTGAAAAGGAGCGGCAACCAGGAAGGCACCAGGTGGGTGCGGCTTAGGCTAGGTGACCTAGATCCACTTACAGCTGCTCCCCAGCTGCAAAGGAAAAGAGGCTGGAGGGCTCCTTAAGTAGGGAAAAGAGCAGCAAGCAGGAAGGCACCAGGTGGGCGGGGCTTGCTAAGTGGTGAATAGGAGCGGCAAGCAGGAAGGAACCAGGTGGGCGGGGCTTGCTAAGTGGTGAAAAGGAGCGGCAAGCAGGAAGGCACCAGGTGGGCGGGGCTTAGGCCAGGTGACCTAGATCCACTTACACCTGCTCCCCAGCTGCAAAGGAAAAGAGGCTGGAGGGCTCCTTAAGTAGAGAAAAGAGCGGCAAGCAGGAAGGCATCAGGTGGTCGGGGCTTGCTAAGTGGTGAAAAGGAGCGGCAACCAGGAAGGCACCAGGAGGGCAGGGCTTAGGCAAGGTGACCTAGATCCACTTACAGCTGGTCCCCAGCTGCGAAGGAAAAGAGGCTGGAGGGCTTCAGAAGTAGGGAAAAGAGCGGCAAGCAGGAAGTCAAAAGGTAGGCGGGGCTTGCTAAGTGGTGAAAAGGAGTGGCAACCAGGAAGGCACCAGGTGGGTGGGGCTTAGGCTAGGTGACCTAGATCCACTTACAGCTGCTCCCCAGCTGCAAAGGAAAAGAGGCTGGAGGGCTCCTTAAGAAGGGAAAAGAGCAGCAAGCAGGAAGGCACCAGGTGGGCGGGGCTTGCTAGGTGGTGAAAAGGAGCGGCAAGCAGGAAGGCACCAGGTGGGCGGGTCTTAGGCCAGTTGACCAAGATCCACTTACACCTGCTCACCAGCTGCAAAGGAAAAGAGGCTGGAGGGCTCCTTAAGTAGGGAAAAGAGCGGCAAGCAGGAAGGCACCAGGTGGGCGAGGCTTGCTAAGTGGTGAAAAGGAGCGGCAAGCAGGAAGGCACCAGGTGGGCGGGGCTTGCTAAGTGGTGAAGAGGAGCGGCAAGCAGGAAGCCACCAGGTGGGCGGGGCTTAGGCCAGGTGACCTAGATCCACTTACACCTGCTCCCCAGCTGCAAAGGAAAAGAGGCTGGAGGGCTCCTTAAGTAGGGAAAAGAGCGGCAAGCAGGAAGGTACCAGGTGGGCGGGGCTTACTAAGTGGTGAAAAGGAGCGGCAACCAGGAAGGCACCAGGCGGGCGGGGCTTAGGCCAGGTGACCTAGATCCACTTACAGCTGGGAGGAGGTTGCATAGTCTTGGGGTGTAGGCAGAGAAGGCTGGCTTACTGATCCTTTCCTTTTTGGAGCAGCAGATGTCAAGTTTGCTCATGTCCTGGCTTCTGGTGGTGTGCTGTCCGTCGGAGATGCTGAGTTTGTCCATGAGGTAGCTGGATGACTGTCTTATAGATGATGCAGCAAAAGTTGAAGGTGATTGGTGCATGCAGTGGGAGCTATAGAAGGTTGATGAGGGCTGGGTTGATGTAGTTGATCTTCATAGACCTTGATGAGGTATGCAGTCCCATATAGGACACTTCTCAGGGGCACACGGGCGGATGACGGGAGGCATTCAAGGAGTGCATTGCAGCCATCCTGGTCGGATAGGACCAGTGCTTGAATGGTGGATCTAAAGCTGTCCAGACAGAGGAAGGGATTGACTTTCCACAGGGAGCTGATACCAAGCTGTCTGAGTTTTCTTAGCTATGTGTGACTTGAAGGAGAGGTATTTATCAATGTGGAACAAGAGAGACTTGGCACAGTGGGTGAGCTCGGGTGTGAAGCCCTCAGAGTTCATGGTTGATAGCCAGGTATGTATGTCTGGGTGTTCAGTGTTGTTGGTGAGGAGTAGGAATTTGGTCTTGGATGGATTGAGCTTCAAGTATGCACTGGACATCCAAGACTGGATCAGCAAGAGGCAGGTTTTGAGCCTATGGTTGTCCTTGATGGAGTCTATCTTGAGGTATTGCTGTGTGTCATATTCATATATAGGTGGATGTCGATGTTGGGTGGGAGTAGGACAGCTCCCAGCAGCTCCATGTATAGATTCAAGATCACTAGGGAGAGGATGGAACCTGTGGGGCTCCACAGGTGATGGGTAGAATTGGCGATCTAGAGGAATTAATCTTAACAAGCTGCTGGAAGCTGGCGATGTAGGACTTGAACCAGCATAGGACAAGGTTGCTGATCCCCATGCACTGATGTAGGTTGTCCATAAGCACCTGGTGGTCTACTGTGTCGAAAGCGACTGAGAGGTCGAATAGAACCAGGAAGCAGAGGAGGTCATCGTCAAGGATGCTGAGGGTGTTGCGACCACCTGTATGGTTGCTGTCTCCCTGCTGCATCTGGGCATGAACCCAGATTTGTAGGTTTGGAGGAGATCATTGGTGTCAATGTGTTGCTGCAGTTGTATGGCTACTGTTTTTGCACTGCTCTTAGCTAGGAATGGAAGATGGGTGATAGGGCGATAGTTACCTAGGTTGTCGGGATCCAGAGTGGGTTTCTTTAGTAGGGGAAGGATTTGTCCTGTTTTTAGGCTCAATGAGAAGGGGCCCTGAGTTAGGGAGCTGTTTATGACCTCTGGGTATAGAAGGAGAGCTTCTGCAGGGAGGATCTTGAGGAGGGATGCTGGGAGGATGTCGTCTGTATATGATGTGACTCTGAGGGTGGCCAGGGTTTCTACTAGGTCCTCTGTCGAGAGTGTATTAAATGTTGCACAGGGTGTGGACATTTAATGAGGAGGGACGTAAGGTGGATCTGTGGGTGCAGAGCTGGTGTCTATGTGCTGGTGAATCTTGCTGAATTTGTCGATGAATAAGGGGTTGATGGTGGTGGGTTTTTCAATGGAGTGTGGTATGGCAGGGAACAGTCATTTATTTGGGCACAGTCAGCAAGGAGAAGGGTTCTACATGGATGTTCTGGCATATATTGTGATCACACACCATCATCAACGTGTTCTTTACTGTGGTCACATTCTCATATTTTGTATCATGAATGTGTTTTACAGTGGGAATGCTGGAAAACATTATGGGGGAGGTACTGTTGATGCACTGACATCTATTGGATTGTGTCATGTTTCCCCACAGAAAATATGATAAAAGATATGCCTGGCAAACTTATTTTTCTCAAAGATTTTCACACACATGGGAAGGGAATGCAGATATACTTTCAGCCAAACTACCTCTCTCTCACAACAACACCATCAACATCCACACCATCTACAGGCCCCCAGGACTCCCAGCTGACTTTTAAGGGCAAATCACTCAGATTCTCAGCGAAAATTAAAAAAAATCCACCAAAACCTTACTCCTAGGAGATCTTAATCTAGGCTTTAACGATCCTAAGGATACAACTGCAGCCTCCTTCCTTAAGGATCTCTCCAACTTAGACTTCACACAAACAATTGTGTCACCCACCCACAATAAAGGCAGAACTATAGATTGGATTGCCGATCATAACTTCAACTCCTCTATCACATCCAATACATTCCTCCCCTGGACAGACCATAGCTGCATACAATTCTCTATCCCCACGATCCCAACCAAAAAGACACTAGTACATAAATCTGCCACCGTATCCAGAAGCTCAAAAAAACTAATTGCACACAATTTACGCCCCCTTCTCAACACCCCATGCCTCGCCCCACCTTTCTCACAAGATCCTAACATTCTAGCAGGCATTTTCAAGGAAACGCTCACTAATGCTGTAAACTCCATTGCTCCTCTAAAGTAAAAAAAGAAAAAAAGTCCTTCCATTCCAACGCATGGTTCACTGAGGACCTCCTAGCTCTGTGCAACAACAAACGCAAAGCACTCAAAAACTGGCAGGCCAACCCATGCAACACTACCAAAGACCTATTCAAAGACATTGCAAAAAATTACAAAACTGCCATCTTCAATGCCAAATCTGAGTCATACAACTGTCGAATAGCAGAATCCAAGTCCCACTCAAGGGAACTCTTCTCTATTTTCAAAGAGCTTACAGTGCCTTCCACCTCCAATGACGAGATCATTAAGGACGAAGCCTGGTGCAACAGTATTCAAGCCGCCATGCTTAACAAAATAGACCTCTTACAAAACAAAATTCTAAACCACTACAATACCCTGCCGAAACAGAGTCAGCACTCACAACCTCAATCCTCTAGCAAAACCTTTAACTTCCCTAAATTTGCCTTCAACAAAGTCTCGGAACAAGAAGACCTGGACATTCTGAAACACCTGAAACCATCGACCTGCAAAGGCGATATCTGCCTCCCCAAATTAATCAAGGACTATGCTGAACAACTTGCCCCACTCATTACCGCATTCATTAATTCCTCTTTCATGACCTGCTCCGTCCCAGACAATCTCAAAGAAGACTGGGTACGCCCACTTCTAAAAAAAACACTCTTGACCCTACGATGCCCAACAACTACAGCCCATAACGACAGTCCCTTTCGTCCTCAAGATTTTAGATAAAGTGGCACACAGCCAAATCCAACTATTCCTGGAAACTAACTCCATCCTAGGCACCAGACAGTCAGGTTTCCGCAAAGGTGATGGAACGGAGACTGCACTACTGGACCTAAAAAAACAAATAACTAAGATACTGGAAACAGGTAAACCCGCTCTTCCACTTCTCCTCGACCTGTAAACCGGCATTCGACCTAGTGGACCATAAGAGCCTCACATCACACACCTTTCCCACAACGCACATTTCTCTGACCAAGCCACCTCCTGGATAACATCATTCCTAGAAGGGAGGGCCATCCAAGTCTTTTCTAACAACTCTAGCGCCACACCTTCCACAATACATTGCGGTGTCCCACAAGGCTCATGTACAGCCCCTACACTGTATAACCTATTCACCAAACCCCTGTTCGATATGCTGGATGCACTTGGGATTGCCTACACCAACTACGCAGACGACACTCAAGTGCTCCTCCCTCTAACTGGCTCATACCACGCAGCCGCCTTAGCCCTAAAACACATATACGCCACCATTCAAGCCTGGATGGCCACTAACGGCCTATGTTTTAACAGGGATAAAACTGAGATCCTGATACTCGGCCAAAAAAACACACTAGTTGAACTAGATAGTCTCTATGCCAACTTTAACATTGACAACTGCATTATTCCAGTCCTATCTTCGGTGAAAACGCTAGGGGTCTATATTGATGCAACTTTGTCTATTGACAAACAAGTTAGTGCCATTGTCTCCGCATCTGCACTAAGCACCAAACTCATCAACGCCATCAAACCATTCCTCACCAAACAAAACTGTCTCTCAATAGCAAGAGCCACCATAGGCGCTAAACTTGATTATTGTAATGCACTCCTAGCCGGCACCTCTGAGAAAAACCTAAACAAACTGCAGGTCACCCAAAACAACGCCCTGAGAGCAGCCTTAAGCATCTCCAAAAGAGAACACATCTCACTTGCAAGACATTCCGCTCACTGGCTCCCTGTCAAAGAACGCATCACCTTCAAGGTTCTGACTACTACCCACAAATGTATCCATCACACTGCACCATCATACCTCTCAGACACTATCCGCATACCAACTTCATCCAGATCGACCAGTCTGTGCTACACCAACCAACCAACTCACTGTACCCAGCATCAACAAGCCCACAGCAGGTGGGCGGGGTTTCCCCTACATAGCTCTTATACTCTGGACCAATCTCCCCCACGCTCTAAGAGCTGAATGCTCCCTGTTGGCATTCAGAAAAAAACTCAAAACCGCAAATGCGTTTGTATACACTGTATGCTGTGCTGTTTTTCCTATGTTGTAACTAAGTTGCACAATTTCTGTAACCAGCGCTATCTCTGTAACCAGCGCCACGATTCCTCAGGGCTGTTCCTGTGTGCTTAACAAATATGAATAAATAAATAAATAAATGAAAGATTGCACACATCAGCAGAATACCCCCTGCTGACCAAGGCTCTGTTTTCTCACACACACCAACACCATGTGGCATGTGCTCTCCACCACACACACCAACCATGTGAAGACTGATACCATGCCCCCCCCACATGAACCCTGTTTTCCTTTTTCCACACGCACAGACCAAGTCTGTTACATGCCTTAGTTTGCACACCAAGACTGTGCTGTATGTCTATCCCCAAGTAATCACACAAGGCCCTGTCATGTGCAGCTCAATACACCCATTCATCCACCCAATCAAATCTAGTCCCACAATGAAAATCCAGCATACATCCAAACAAGCCCATTTATCAACCTATCTATCCTTTATCCATGCTATCAAACACATCCACCCAACTACCTGACAATCCGTAAACGAACGCTAGCAATTATAAAAAGCCAGATATGTTGGTTTTGCCAATGTTTGTTTTATCACTAGTTGCTCGTTCAATCTCAGCATGGCCATTCCCTTACAATTCTGCAACTCCCCCAGTTCAATAATTCTGCAGTGTAACTAACACACTGACCAAATCACATACTTTCTTTTAACATTATGTATGCCAATAAATAAATAAAGATTTCTGACCAAGTATGACAGGGTTCCTCTGGTAGGTCATGTATATAATGAGGTTCCTGGCTATTTCATCAGGCTGATAAGGATATCCTGCTGTATTTGAGCTTAACAATTGTACATACCACTCTTTTTATCACCGGAAAATGCCATTTCATCAACATACATCACGGGTGTTTTGACCTCAATTTGTTCAATGTTGCATAGCCGATACAACGATATAAGGTGATGTCTATAATTTCACCACTAGGTGACTCATTAGTGCAACAGGGGTAAAAGTGCTGGCCCCTGCAAGCACTCGCCACAACACACACAGTGCACCACTCTCAGACACATGAGGGATAGAGACGGGGTCTGGAGGTGGGGATTCCACTAGTGCTAGTGGTGCAGTGCAGGACCAGGGACAGGAGGCAGCACAGGCCGCCGTGGAGGTGCCTGTGTGCAATCCTGTCCCTGATCCTGTCACTGCATCAACTTGCACCAGCAGGGATGCCTACGTCCAGACCCGTTCTCAGGGAGGGGATTGGCTTACACCAACTGGCCTTCCTCTCCCTGCGGATGTGGCTATCCGGCACCAGGTTGAGCCTGTCCTGGGTGGGGTGGCGTTGCGTCAACGTGCCATGCGAGGTGACCTGCAGTCTTTTCATGAGGAGACTGCACGTCTTCTCGCATAGCTCGTTGACCGCGGTGACCCACTGGGACAGCTCACCAGGGCCGGATTCCTCAGTTTCCTGGACCTTGTTCCGACCCACTCCTCAACTGAAACCCCCTATGCCCCAGTCATCCTCCATGCCATCTTCCCACCCATGTATCACCTGGGTGCCCTGTGGAGCTGCCTCTGACCCTGCGGCCAGGCTGGTGGACAACAGATCCCTGCCACAGTCGGGAGTCGGACGTCCAGCAGGGGTGGCCACCTCCACAACTGCACCCCAGCTAGAGGAGGATGTGCAGGCAGCAGGAGCCAGGGCACATGCAGCAGCACAGCAGCAGCAGCAACAAGGTGGGAGCCATGATGGCTCGGGGCCTTCATCATCGGAGGGGCAGGCATCGGCCAGAGGGCAGGAGGACCCTGGACGGGAAGTGTCTTCCATGTGGCAGCGGTTGGGCTATGCGATAGATGCGGAGCGGCAGCGGGCGGAAGAGGCACGGCTCACGATGGTCAGGGCAGAGAACTCCATGCGTAGGGCCCTGAGGCAGGCCCAGTGCATCGAGGCCATTCGCAGGGACCTGGAGTTCCAGATGTCATCGTCCCTGCGAACCCTCTGGGCCATGGAAGAGGACCGCCTCTGGGATATCGAACAGGAGTTCGATGATGCCCTGGCCCGGGACATCAACGTGTGAGCCGTTTGACTTGCCCGCTGCCCTTGTAAATAGTTGGATAGTATTAGGTTTCCTTTGGTTTTTTCTTTATTTTGGACATTTAGGACAATGGACCACATTTTTGTATATAGTTTTTTTTATTAGGTAGGAGTTTTTGATAGGTTTCATTTCTTCAGTTGGGATCATGGACCCTGGATTGTTCATCTGTATATAGTTCACTGTTGGATTCTACTTCTTTCTTTGGATTTCCCCATGGAGCAATGGTTTTCACTTTTGTTTTGCCCTCGGATTTCATTTTTGGAACTGTGACTTTGGACACCTTTCCTTTGGATTATGATTTGTTGTTATTCATTATTTTACAGACATGCAGCTTTTCTTTTTTAATTTCCATTGTCGTTTGTTTGATTTTAATTCCATTCATGTTGCTTTTAATACATTTTTTTCATCCAACTTCGATGTGTGGTATCATCTCATTGGTTTCATGCATGTCATGATATGGGTTTTGACATTCACTTGCACCCATTGTGTGTATGTGACGGACATGTGTTCATTTACATACTTGCCATTGGGGTTGTATCATGTAATTGACATTTCTAAGTGGGTGGATGCAATACTTGGGTGGGTGTTTGGCATGTGGAGGCTGCCCATAAGGGCCAGCGATCTAGATTGTGATGACGTGTTGGCTGGGGGACATGTGTCGGGGCCTGCTGGCAGGTGCCCCGCCCTGCTGGGGGGTGGGTGTGCAAGGGGACATGAGTGGGGTCCTGTTGGCAGGTGCCCTGCACTGCTGGGGGGTGGGGGCGCAGGGGGACATGAGTGGGACATGAGTGGGGGCCTGCTGGCAGGTTCCCCGCACTGCTGGGGTGTGGGGGTGCAAGGGGACATGAGTGGGGGCCTGCTGGCAGGTGCCCCGCACTGCTGGGGGGTGGAGGTGCAGGGGGACATGAGTGGGACATGAGTGGGGGCCTGCTGGCAGGTGCCCCGCACTGCTGGGGGGTGGGTGCGCAAGGGGACATGAGTGTGGGCCTGCTGGCAGGTGCCCTGCACTGCTGGGGGGTGGGGGTGCTGAGGGACATGAGTGGGACATGAGTGGGGGCCTGCTGGCAGGTGCCCCGCACTGCTGGGGGGTGGGTGTGCAAGGGGACATGAGTGGGGGTCTGCTGGCAAGTGCCCCGCCCTGTTGGGGGGTGGGTGTGCAAGGGGACATGAGTGGGGGCGTGCTGGCAGGTGCCCCGCACTGCTGGGGGGTGGGGGTGCAGGGGGACATGAGTGGGACATGAGTGGGGGCCTTCTGGCAGGTGCCCCGCCCTGCTGGGGAGTGGGTGTGCAAGGGGACATGAGTGGGGGCCTGCTGGCAGGTGCCCTGCACTGCTTGGGGGGTGGGGGTGCAAGGGGACATGAGTTGGTGATCAGTGGTGCAAGCGAACAGGTGGCTTGTCTGTGGTGCATGGCCATGGTGGATGGGCTGCCTGTGGGACATGACCAGGGGTGCAGGGTAGTCCCCTGTGGTGTGGTCTGCCTGCAGGGGCCGTGGAGGGTGTAGAAGGAACAGCTGGGAGGACCCACACTTCCAATTCACGTGTAGGATTCCCTGCGTACCCCCGAAATTCACGTACCCCGCTCTGACAGCTAAATCGCGTGTGAAACTTCCCGCGAACCCCTTAAAAACACGTACCCCACTCGCACAGGACCTATCACGGGTTAAAGTTCACGTGAACCCCAGGAATGTTGGCCCTGTGCTAGCGAGCGAGGTACGTGTAGTTCTGGGGTACAGCGTGAAGTTTTACATGTGAAAGGGCCCTGTTGAGTGGAGTACGTGTATTCCTGGGGTTCACGTCCAGTTTCACCCGTGTTTTCAGCAGGGTACGTGTATTACGGGGTTTGCGTGCAGTTTCACCCGCGTTTTCAGCAGGGTACGTGTATTCCTGGGGTTCGCGTCCAGTTTCACCCGCGTTTTCAGCAGGGTATGTGTATTCCTGGGGTTCGCGTGCAGTTTCACCCGCGTTTTCAGCAGGGTACGTGTATTACGGGGTTCGCAGGAAGTTTCACACATGAAAGGGCCCTGGTCGAGGGAGTACGTGAATTTCAGGGGTGCGTGGCAAGTTTTACATGCGAAAGGGCAACGCCCGTGCACAATACGTCACAGACGCGCTTACGCGTTGAGGGCCTTTAGTCCAATGATATCGCGTATGAGTGCTGACGCGCTTACGCGCTAAGGGCCTTAGGTCCAATGATATCGCGTACATGTGGTGACGCGCTTACGCGCTTAGGGCCTTTCCTCAAATTACACGCTGACGTGCAAGATTTTCACGTGCCAAATCACTCCGCATCAAGCTGGCCACGCGTACACACACGGAAGACCACGCTCCTGCCCAGAAGGCCATTTTCCTGCCCCCCAGAACCCTGAGCACGCTCCCACCAGCCATCTGCTGCTGCCTGTCTGCCTGCTGCCCACGTGCCCTGCTATTTGGTGCCTGCACGTCAGCCATCTGCAGGGGTACAGTTGCTGTGTCCACCCCTGCTGGAACAGTAGACTCCCGACTGGGATACCATTGCTCCACAGCCCAGCCCCAGGACCCAGTTGCCCACCCACTCCTGCCTCTGGGGTTGCCATGTCGGGCACTACACCATCTGGAACCACTGGCAACCCCCAGCCAGAGAGGCAGAGGGCCACCAGCTTCACTGCCACCGATGTTGGTGTCCTGGTGGAGCATGTCCTGGGGCATTATGTCCTTCGGAACATCATGCACCAACAAGGAAGGACAGGGGAGGATCTGGGATGATGTAGTGGTTGCCATCAACGCGGAGGGGGTGGCAACCCGCGACATCAAGCACATCAAGAAGCGCTGGGAGGACTTCAGGTCCAGGACCCTCCACAAGGCCCGGCGCCTTGCCTGAGTGCCATCCAGATGAGGGTCCTGGAACGCGTAGGCCCAGCACTCCACGCCCAGGTGCTTGAGAGGCAGACCCCTCTGGAGTTGAGCGCTGAGTGGCCAAGCATTGCTGTGTGAGACAGGGCATGTTGCAGTGTGCTGGTAGTCTGATGCTTGCCTGTATGTGTGACATAGGCCATGTATGGATGTGTGTGTGTGCAGGGACATCATGGTCATGTATGTGAGACCAGTTATGTGTGAGCCACATGGTTGGTGCATGTGTCTTAAAGCAACATGGGGAGCTCTATGTGGAATGCACACATGAATGCATGGCTGTCTCTGTTCCTGGACATGGAGGAGGGGTGAGGAATGGGTGCTGATGTCATGTACATGTATGGTGCACATGTGTGTGTGTGTGCCTGAGAAGTGTGTGTGTTACTTTGAAACGCCATGGATGCATGTGACTTTGAAGGCAACATCTTGGTTTCCAGGGGCCCTTCTACATGGATGTTGATGTTGATTGCAGGCGCCCAGACTGTTTCTGCATGTGTGTTGTGTGCATTCACCCATGTGTTGTGGAATGACAGGATGGAAGTGACATTTGACAGTGCCACTCATGTGTTATTGCTTCCTGTCTAGGGTATTTTGTACTGTGCCCTAATGCTTATTTTCTATGTCTCCCTCTACGTAGCGTCAAGTGAAAAAGGGGGCAGAGATGGCGCTGTGGAGCCAAGCGGCGGGGATGCCTCTACTGGGCGGCAACGCAAGGCCCAGCCACCCTCCCAGGCATTACCATCATCCGGGAGCGAGGGGGCTGGTGCTGCGTATGCCTCAACGGCTGTGGCGGAAGGGCCGGGTGAGCCCCCACAAGGGCTTCCAATGGCAGAAGACGGTGTGGAGACATCCAGGTTGGAGGTCTCCACAGAGGAGGAGGAGCCCGCTACTGAGCTGCACATGGAGCCTGGTGGGGGTAGTACCACTGGTGCAAGTGGTGCAGTCCAGGGCCAAGGTCAGGAGGCAGCACAGGTCACCGCGGAGGGGCCTGTGCATGTCGCTGTCCTTGACCCTGTGACTGCACCATCATGCACCAGCAGGGAGGCCCCTTCCCAGGCCCATCCGCAGGTAGGGGAGAGTGCCATGTCACCTGCCTCTTCACTACCTGCGGACGAGGGGTCCTGCGACCATATGGGATCCAACCTGGTGCGTGTCGCGTTGTGCACGCGTGTCATTCATGATGACGTGCGTTCTTCCTGGGCGGAGAACGTACGCCATCACGAAGATCAGCGTTGTGACATGGCACTGCTGGGAGGGGCCCTGGTCGGAGGGTTCCTACATGTGACGCGCACTCTGGCGGACCTCTCCTCCTGTGTGGGGGCTATGCGCAAGTCATACTCCACATCGTCTTCCGGCCAAAATTCCACCACAGCCCTCTGTGGACCTGGCCTGACCAACACAGCCAGCTTGGTGGAGATCCCATCCCTGCCACAGTCGGGAGTTGGCAGTCCAGCAGGGGTGGACACCACAACTGGAGACCAGCAGATGGAGGAGGTGCAGGCACCATCGGACAGGGCACATGGACAGCAGCAGCAGCAGCAGCAGGCTGTAGGTGGGAGCAATGATGGCTCGGGGCCATCAACATCGGAGGGGCAGGCATCGGCCGGAGGGCAGGAGGACCCTGGACGGGAAGTGTCTTCCGTGTGGCAGCGGTTGGGCCATGCGATAGATGCGGAGCGGCAGCGGGCGGAAGAGGCACAGCTCACAATGGTCAGGGCGGAAAACTCTATGCGTAGGGCCCTGAGGCGGGCCGAGTGCCTCGAAGCCATTCGCAGGGACCTGGAGTGCCAGTTGTCATCGTCGCTGCGAACCCTCGGGGCCATGGAAGAGGACCGCCTCCGGGACATTGAGCAGGAGTTTGATGATGCCCTGGCCCGGGACATCCAAAAGTGAGCCGTCGGACTAGCACGCTGCCCTTGTAAATAGATAGGTAGTGTTAGGTTTCCTTTGGTTTTTTCTTTATTTTGGTTGCGCTTGGACAATGCACCAAGTTTCTGTATATAGTTTTTCATTAGGTAGTTTTTTTGATAGGTTTCATTTCTTCAGTTGGGATCATGGACCCTGGATTGTTCATCTGTATATAGTTCACTATTGGATTCATCTCTTTTCTTTGGATTTCTCCATGGAGCAATGGTTTTCACTTTTGTTTTTCCCTTGATTTGCTTTGTTGGACTGTGACTTTGGACACCTTTCCTTTGGATTATGATTTCTTGATTTTCATTATTTTACGGACATGCAGCTTTTCTTTTTTTATTCCCATTGTTGTTTGTTTAATTTTAATTCCATTCATGTTGCTTTTAATACATTTTTTTCTTCATACTTCGATGTGTGGTATTATCTCATTGGTTTCATGCATGTCATGATATGGGTTTTCACATTCACTTGCAACCATTGTGTGTGTGTGACGGACATGTGTTCATTTACATACTTGCCATTGGGGTTGTATCATGTAATTGCCTTTTCTATGTGGGTGGATGCAATACTTGGTTGGGTCTTTGGGCTGTGGAGGCTGGCCATACCATAAGGGCCATGACTGAGTATTGTCATGACCTGGGGGCAGGCGGACATGAGTAGGACATGAGTGGGGGGCTGCTGGCAGGTGCCCCGCACTGCTGGGGGGTGGGGGTGCAAGGGGACATGAGTGGGACATGAGTGGGGGCCTGCTGGCAGGTGCCCCACACTGCTGGGGGGTGGAGGTGCAAGGGGACATGAGTGGGGGCCTGCTGGCAGGTACCCCACACTGCTGGGGGGTGGGGGTGCAAGGGGACATGAGTGGGACATGAGTGGGGGCCTGCTGGCAGGTGCCCTGCACTGCCGGGGGGAGGGGGTGCAAGGGGATATGAGTCGGGGCCTGCTGGCAGGTGCCCCGCACTGTTGCCGGGTGGGGGTGCAAGGGGACATGAGTGGGACATGAGTGGGGTCCTGCTGGCAAGTGCCCTGCACTGCTGGGGGGTGGGGGTGCAAGGGGACATGAGTGGGACATGAGTGGGGGCCTGCTGGCAGGTGCTCCACACTGCTGGGGGGTGGGGGTGCAAGGGGACATGAGTGGGGGCCTGCTGGCAGGTGCCCCACACTGCCGGGGTGTGGGGGTGCAAGGGGACATGAGTGGGACATGATTGGGGGCCTGCTGGCAGGTGCCCTGCACTGCTGGGGGTGCAAGGGGACATGAGTGGGGGCCTGCTGGCAGGTGCCCCGCACTGCTGGGGGGTGGGGGTGCAAGGGGACATGAGTGGGACATGAGTGGGGGCCTGCTGGCAGGTGCCCCACACTGCTGGGGGGTGGGGGTGCAAGGGGACATGAGTGGGGGTCTCCTGGCAGGTGCCCCACACTGCTGGGGGATGGGGGTGCAAGGAGACATGAGTGGGGGCCTGCTGGCAGGTGCCCCACACTGCTGGGGAGGTGGGGGTGCAAGGGGACATGGGTGGGGGCCTGCTGGCAGGTGCCCCGCACTGCTGGCGGGTGGGGGTGCAAGGAGACATGAGTGGGCCATGAGCGCACCCCTGAAATACATGTACCCTGCTGAAAGCGCTTGTGAAACTTCCCACACACCCCTGAAATCCACATACCCTGCTGAAATTGCGTGTGAAACTTCCCGCGCACCCCTGTAATACACGTACCCTGCTGAAATCGCATGTGAAACTTCCCGCGCACCCCTGAAATACACGTACCCCGCTCGCACAGGGCCAATCACGTGTGAAACTTCCCGCGAACCCCAGTAATACACGTACCCTGCTTGCCGTGCTGGTACAGGGTTAGCGCAGCCCTTTGCGCTGGATTGGGGATTTTGATGGCTTTTCCCTGCGCGAGGGGCGTTCTTTGGGGCATAACTGGCGCTGCTGCAGGGCCGCTGCGCCACTGTGCGCCACGGCTGGTTTTGGTAGCTGAAATCCATGAATACGCTGTGCGCGGAAATGGATTTTACCGCACGCAGCTGGCGCAGAGATTTGCATTCTATGAATTACCCCCATAATTTTCTGTACTGAGTTTGCATGTCTTAGAAAACTGTTAATTCGCAGACTCCCTTATATTTCGCATACATATTAATAATTGTTCTCCTCTTCATAGTTGAGCAATGCTTCAATTAGAAGTACCATTCTTTTGAGCTCCTATTCCTTTAAGAGGGCTTTTTCGGGCTCTGGTGTCTCTTGTTGAAATGCTTTTTGTCTGACTTGCGTATGATCGCTGACTATTTTATGTTTAGGGAAGCTATAAAGGCTTGTTATGCAATGTCGCTTTTTACCACATTTTTTTCTGATGTATTCTTTATTCATTCTAGCTTTTATTGTTTTTTTTTTATTATTTGACTTTTTTATTCAGAAAAAACTCTGAAAAATGTATCAAAAATGTTGTCTTTCGAGACTCTCTTGTCTTCATGTTCGACGTTTCACGTTTTAAGATTTTCGCATAGCGCTTTCCGCCTCAGATCAATCGTCTGTTTGCTTATGTTGAAGTATGAGCCCCCATATCCTCCTGGAGAGGTGGAGATATCTCCTCAATCTGTCGGAACGTTGCCACAATTAAATTCACCATTGCCACCGTCCATCTTGTAGTTTCACCCGATATTAATCTATTCCATAGGTCGTCTTTCCGGATCATTCACGGGTTCTCGATTAGCGGTAGCAGTTGAACAACTCTGTTTCGTTTAGTGTGAGGACAGTCTATTACTAGATGTCTCAGAGTTTCCTTCACCTCCGGGTTTTTACATAGTCGGCATTCTTTTTTATCAGAAACACCCCTGATGGTTAGGATTTCCTGTGTTAGCAGCAGATTTAATCTTGCTTTCATAAACAGCATTCTTTTCCTTTTTTCTGGGAATTTGACACAGTACTTTAGAGGAGATTTCACTTTGTTGAATTTAGCGGGGAGATGGGATAAGAGTTTGTTTTCAGTGGCCAACTCAAGTGTGTGTATCCAATCCATCGTTACCATTTTTTGTTTGATTCTGTCCGGATTTTCTTTCAGCTCTTTTTCTGAGCAAGCTATTTCCTGTAATTTCTCTTTCCTCTTCTCCACCCATATTTTCAGAGCTGCGCATTTGCCACTTTCCATTTCGTCCTTAATGATGTTAAAGGCCGGCAGCGTCTCAGCCAGAATTGTTTTCCTGAAAAAACTCAAGGCACTTTGGTCTACCATGGATGCGAGGGATACTAAGCCCAGCTCTCTTCTAATAGCCGCCACATATGTCGATTTGCGGACTCCTAGGACTGTCCTCCAGACCAGCCCCTCCAGTCTACTCCAGATCATTGTAGGGGTGAAAAGGGAGACTTCCATTCCATATACCAGTGCTGGAACCACCTTCCCCTTGTAGAAATTTATAGCGGGAGATAGTGAGAACTTTCCAAATTTGTTATCAATGACTTTCATTTGCGCTGTTAACCTTTTGGCTTTATCCCAAAGAGTGTTTTGCATAGACATGTCTGTTCCAGAACTGTAAATTTCGACACCCAGGTATCTGATATTTTTTACTGATTAAATTTTGACGTTATCAAGGAACCAGGACACCTGTTTGGTTTTTTGTTAGGTGCTTTCTCGATCGTCAGGACTTTAGTTTGGTTTTTGTTGATTTCAAGACAGTTTTCACTAATGTATTTCACCAGATTAGTAAATTTTTGTTGTAATCCAACTTTAGTCTGATCGATTAAGATAATATCATCTGCGTATAAGAGTCTTGGTATAGTGGTTTTGCCCATTTTTGGCGGGAAGCTCCTAACTTCGGTTTCAGAATGTTGAAAGTCGCCCAGGAAAGCAATGAATAGGGCTGGTGCCAGAGGGCAGCCCTGTTTCACCCCTCTGTTAACCTTGATTTCCTCAGATAATGTTCCTTCCTGGCTTAGTTTCACTCTTATGGTATTTTGTGAATGAAGCGCTTTGATTGGATCGAGCACAGATTGGGGGCATTTCCACGAGTGTAATTTGGACCACAACATATTTTGATCAATTTTGGCGAACGCTTTTGATAGATCAATAAACGCTAGGTGGACCTTTGGGGCCCCTTCCTTCACCTTAGCTTTTAAGATGTTAATAATCATGAGGTTAATTGAAGTGCTTCTGTTTTTTTGGGAACCCGTTTGGAGGTTATCTTTCGACGGTCCGCTTTTTTCCCACTCTCTAAAGTGGTCCAAGAGGAGGGTTGCATAGATTTTGCCTATGATATCGAGCAACACGATTGGCCTGTAGTTTTCCGGGTCATCGCGGCTCCCCTTTTTGTAAATCGGCACGATCACTGCTTTCTGCCAAGACTATGGGATTTGTTTTTTAGTCTCGCATTCGGCAAAAAACTTGCTGATCACCATCGACCACTCGTTGGGAAATTGTTTGAGTGTCACGTTTGTCAGACCGTCAGGACCTGGAGCTCTAGATATTTTTAGCTTCTTAATTTTGACTTCAATATCTTCAGGATTCGACAGATTCACCCAGGCGGATTTGGGGTTACACACCTTCACCGACGGAAATTCCTATGACTCTTTGAATTCCGTCATTAGATAGTGTATCCATTTATCCTCTACAACTGCGCTGCTCAGGGGCGTATTCTGTGCCGAAGATGTCTATTTTATCAGTGACCAGAATTCACTAGATTTTTTTTATGCTAATCTTTTCATCATGTCCTCAGCGTCATGTTGATATTTGGTTGCCCTTTGTTGTTTCCGCCAGTTGCAATACCTTTTTGTTTCTTGATGCCATTTCGCCCAGTCCTCGTTGGTATTTGTCTTTTTTGCCCTTTTTTTCAAGCGGCGTCCCATTTTTCTTTGCTCAACCATCGCTTTATTGAAAGCATGTTTCTGGTGGATGGGATTTGGACCTTTTCCCTTCAGTGGTTTTTTATAAGGGAGTAGTAGCGGTATGTAGTCCGGTCTTTCATCTATGTTATTCATTTTGTTGGACAAGACTTTCTTGTCCCATGCGTTATTGATTTTCGAGGTGTCAGCTTCCGTTAGCCTTAGCCGTGTTCTTTGATTGTTTGTTTCCGTTTCTGGAACGTATCCCAATTTTACTGGTCTCTATCCTTGCCATGCGCATGTCAACAAATTGTGATCGCTATTGATAGTTCTTTCAACTCAGAAACTCTCCATATATTCAATTAGACCTGATGAGATGCAAATATAGTCTAATGTTGCATTTGATGTCCCATGTTCCCAAGTTGGGATGTTTATTTGATTTGGTAACAGTGTGTCAATATTTTGGATGTTTCTTGTGGCGATTAAGTCCTTCCATGCTTTCCCTCTCTCCCTGGTTTGGTCCGATGTTACACGCTGTTGGTTGCTAGTTGGATATGCCCGTATCAGGTTATCACAGTTTGCGTTGAGATCTCCGCAGATAATAATTTCGATGTTTTCGAACTCTGGGTATAGCTGGTCAATCGTGCTACTCATGTTGGAACAAAATAATTTGGTTGACATGCGCTGAGGGTTCCAATAGCAGTTGATTATAGCTAGCAGGTTTCCGGGGCCTCCTCCATTTTTTGTGACGCGTTGGGACCAAGTCACAATCACTAGCATTTCATCTGCTTCTTTCCACTTTCGCGGTTCTGCCAGGCCCAATCCTGTTTTAATTGCTATTAGTAAGCCTGCTGACGGTCTTCCCAACAGGCCTTTCTCAGCTGCAGAGATTTCTACCGAGAAGCCATCAAGTACTGGTTTGGCCATCAGCCACGTCTCTTGTAATCATAAGATATCAAATCTGCCTAGGTTCACATCTCCAGCCATCGTTAAGTGCGAGTGGCCTCGAGTGTTCCAGGATCCCAAACAGAAAAGCTCCTTTGCGGGCCGTTCCTCACCGGTGATTGTCTCGGTGTAATTTTCGAGGGCCGGCCCAGATCGCTGCTATTTGTGGCTTTGCTTGTTCCACGTCGATTTTAGCCAATTCCAGGGGCCTTTTGGTTCACCACGTTCAGACGACTTTTCTATGTTTTTAAGCTCATCGGAGTTCTGAGATGGTTCATTTCGTGTACAGCGATGGTACTCTTCCGTACTCGGGTTTCTTGCTTGACGGAATCCCTGCTCGAAACAATTGGGGTGGGTTTCCTGTGTTCTTGCAGTATCAATGAAGTTGTCATCTTCGTTCCTTTCCCATATTTTCTTATTTCTGTCAAATGGAGGCTCATCTGATCCAGTTCTTTGAAAGCCTGCTGTTCAATTTCCTTCCTTCCCTCTGTTTCTATGTGCATATAGGCTTTAGCTCTTTTGTTGCTATGGTAAGGTTCTACTAACTTAATGTCTTCGGATCTTAGGTGACTTAGAAATTTAGATCTCTTCATTATCTGGAGTATTGTGGGCCGATTTAGTGGCACGTGATCTTTCTTTGGATCCAGTTGTTCTAACTTGAAAACACGGATCCGAACTTTCCCTGTATTTTTGTCTTCCACCCGCTCAGTTAGTTGTCTCTGTTTCCTCGGGCTGCTTTTTAGATCTTCTCAGTACGTCTTTATGTTTGGCCTCAAGCCATTCATGTCGTTGAGTTGACTCCATATACTTCTTTTGATACCCAGGAGTATCATCTTTACCGTGCAGTTCCTTTACTGATCGTTGGTGATTCTTTTCTTGCATTCTCATGATGTTTTTTTCACTTAATTTTTCCCTTCTGGCCTGTTTTTTTATTTCAGTTAAAAGGAAGCCCATCTGCCCAATTTCTTTGAAGGCTGATTGTTCAATATGGTCGATACCTTCTACTTTTACGTGTAAGTATGCCTTGGCTGTTTTCCCACTGTGGTACGGTTCAACTAACTTCAGATCTTCACTTCTGAATTTTCTTAAGGATTTTGTTTTCTTCATTATCTTGACGACAGTCGGTCGATTCAGTATAAGGACGTCTTTTTTCCCATCCTGTTGTCCTAACTTAAATAGACGGGTCTCTTCCTTTGTTTTTTGTTGTTGAAACTCTCCATCTGGTCTTTGGCGGTGATATTGTATCTTGTTCCTCTTTTTGACATCGTTCTTTTTTCTGGTGCAAGGTTTCATGTTGCCTTTCTTGGCCTGTGCCCCAGGCTCTTTCGGGCTGATCATTCTCTGTCATAGCTTTATTGAGATCATCTGTCTTGATCCTCCCTTTGCGCTCTTGCTCAATGGTGTGATGTCATCCTTGTTACTGTTTGAGTCGTTATGTTCCCCATGTTGAGATAAGTTCATTAGAACTGGGTCTAGCATGAACTCCTCCATTGTTCTTGGAGATCTTATTATGATGATTTCTTCCGTTTGGGCCTCCACTGAGGCTATCGTCTCTTCTGACGGGGGAGCCGGCTTCTTAAGTATAAGGACCGATTGTACCATTTTTGTCTTTTGCTGATCTCTGGGTTTACTTTGGGCCGATTTTAACTGCTTTACTTTGGACGCCGATTCCGGGCGAGTTGTATTCATTTTCACTATCGAGCATCCGTCTTCGTGATGTGTCATTTGCGGCCCAGACTGTGCCAGGGTGGGAACGCCCTGCCTTCGCTTCAGGTCTTCAATCTTTTTTTCCAGTTCTTCAATTCTTGTGTTCCGAGTTTTATGCTGCGCATTTTTCAGGTCTTCTACCACCGTTATATAACTTTCCACATGAGAAATGTTCATAATCATGTTTGTCAAAATTGCCGTATTGTCTTGGATTTCTTCTTTTATAGCTTCGTACAATTTGCAGAATGGTGCAAGTACGACTGTCATTGCCGACATAATTGCGATCAGATCCGGCTTCTTATTTGGAGAAACTTTCTGCATTCCTGCTGCTATATCGCTGAGACAGTGTTTTTTTGGGGAGGTGTAGCTTTTTTCAGATCTTCTTTGTGGTGCTGGGGAATCAGGAGCTGAATGTTCTATCAGCACGCTTTGTTCTTGATCTATAATTATTCGGCCATTTGAGAATCTTTGTTTTGATACTTCGAAGCCGCGCAGACGCCCCTCTCCATCCGAGATCGACCCTGACGGCATTTTGAGTATGCCTGTCGCCAGATGGGGCTTGGTCCAAGCATACCTCCACTCTTTTTCACCCAAAGAGGAGCTTCGGCCTTGAACATTGTGTGGATGTTGAGTTGGAATGAGGGCTTCCCTTGTTAACTCTTCCTCACCTAACTTTTCCAGTGCTGGCTGCGCCGGGAGTGTCGATTTCGTTTTTTTGGAATTATCATTTGGTTCTTCGATCTCCAATGCGATGTTATTTTGTGATTGACACTGGGCCTTTTGACTGTCCCCCCTTGTCTCACTTTTATTTATGGTTTGGTCCATAATGCTATTATTCAAGTTTGTCTGGGGGTCTACGTCTGCCGTGGTTGTTTTTGGTACTTGGCACCAGATTGAATCCATTCTTCTCTGCTTTGATCCTGGGGGATGGTTGTGTACTATTTCACCATCTCTGCGTCTGAAACTTCGAACGCCACAAATTTATTTTGTACTGTTGTGTGAAAAATGCCTTAAGGGGGCATGATAAGAGTGGATTGGGTAGGATTTTGGTAGAAGTCCTTCTCCTTTTGATCACTTTTACAACTTCGATCTCTTTCGGTAAAGCTTTTAATTCTTTTGGCTCCTTTCCCACTCATATTTTGGCTATAGTCTTTTTTAGTTTTTTCAATTTTTGGTCTTTTTTCGTTTTCATTTTTTTTTCTTTGGTACTCTTTGTGTTAGTTTTGAAAGTTCTCCCTCTGAGTCTTTAGTTGAATTTTCCAGTTCATTGACTATCTCTAAATTTATGATACCATCCATAGAGGGACTATCAATCACACATTTATTGTCCAGGTTATTAACCAGGTCGTTTGTGCATATCTCTGAATCTCTTCTTGGGTGGTTCACGGTGGCCAGATGTTTTATAGACAATAAGATTGCCTCATTAGGCTTGTCCGGCTGATGCATCATTGTCTTTGTTATAATACACTTTTGTAACTGCTCCACGTTAGTTGACTCCAGAGCCAGTGTCATCATTGCTTCTTTCCTTTTTTCACATGTGCTTGCCACCACATGCCTTTGAGCATCGAAGCTTTTGGCCCCCACTACGAAGACTTCAGGAAAGGGGAGTCCGGTACACGGGGCTTTTTCCCCATTTGCTGTTGGCATAGATGACATACACTCGTCTGCCCGCGTCTCCGGGCGCAGCCCGTCTTCCAAGTTCACGGCTGCAGACTCTTCCTCTTCACGACATAGCCCCTCCCTGCCACCAGCGTTCCGCTTTGCTCCAAGCTGGAGCCGTCCTCCGACAGCTCCCGTGCTGGAGACACTCGCCATACTGGCGGACAGCGGGCTGCTCATGGCCGTGGGTGGGGAAAAGGGGGGCTTCTCGTTCGCCTCTCCATTTTCCGCTCCAGGACCCTTCCGGCCTCGGTCCTCGCCCTCCGCGGCGCATGGGGTCCCTCCAACCTCCAGTTCATGCCCCGCTGTGCAGGAGCTGCTTGCAACCTGCTGCAGCGGCGTCGCGGGCGGGGCCGGTGTTACTGCCACTGGAGAGAAACCCTCGGGAGCCGCAGAAAGTTTGAATTCACTTTGTATTACTTTAGGGGTTTTATTCAGCGTGCAGCTATGGGTCCCAAAGTTTTGTAAAGGTGAGCCTTTCGGTTCAGAGTTCAAGGAGCTCTCTGCTCTTTTGCTGATTGGGGTGCCAATGGTCGAGCTCACCTCTTCTGACTCTGTTAGTTTTGCTGATTTTGCTGGCTCGCATGGTAGGCACACTAGGTTTCCTGGCTGATTTCCATTTGGGACGCACTTCGGGCTCCATTATGCTTTTGCTACGTGTCTGCAGCGGACTACTGCAGACTGGTCTCCGCCTCTGCTCCCTGCTCCGCTCACCGCTCTGCAGTGTGTTTGGGCAGATATAGAACAACCTCCTGCAAAAGGACGTGGACTGGCTGCTCACTGCTGCAGACTGCTCTCCACCTCTGCTCCCCGCTCCGCGGTGTGTTTGGGCAGATATAGAACAACTTCCTGCAAAAGGACGTGGACTGGCTGCTCACTGCTGTAGACTGCTCTCCACCTCTGCTCCGCTCCGTATTGTTTTGTATATTTTGTTGGACAGTGTGTATATTTATTTTACAGTGCTCTACGACATGTGTGCCTAGTTCACGCTTTAAAAAATGCAATAAGTTAAAAAGATCAGCAGGGTATTGTAACTTTGCACCAGGATCTATCTTTAGTAACTCCCCCTAAACTCTTGCTTGCCGGATTGATGCTTACTGTGTGGGAGGGGCAAAAGTGCTGTATCTGAATGTGATAGTGCTCTTTTTGTTATATGTTTATTTGTGTGCATCAATGTGTCAACTGCACTTGTAGGGATTCAGACATGACTGTTCCATTTGCTAAAAATTAGCCAAAAGAACAGCATAACTACTTTTTTTTTGTTGAATTAATCATTTTCTGGATCATATTCATGAATTTGGGACCCCATAGATGGCCAATGACATTGTTTCAAAACATATTTTCTCACTTTATGTCACACCACTTTCCCCTTTCATTTCACGGTATAATAAATCACATGATGGAAATGTAAATATTCAGATGGAGATAAAGTCCTTGTCCCTGAAGATTTGCAAGTATGACGGTATGGCATCAATGGCACGGGTATCGCTACCGGCACCGTTGCAACCGTACTGCCATACTATGATTTGTGCTTGCGGGTCTCGCTCTGCCTGCCAGGTCCGACCAGTGCAGCACCCGCGAGCACAACTCGTGGATGCTCTGGCACCGTTATGAACGGTGCTGGTGCATCCGAGCTCCCCATTCCCATTCAGCCCTATGGGGCCGAATGGCGATGGAGAGCCCCTTATTGCCGGCACCCGCGAATGGGCAATTACCGGGTCTGCCGACCTCGGCATGATCCAGTAATTGTCCATCCACAGGTGTCAGTAAAAATCACGGGTCCGGCGGCAGCCATGCCTTTGTTACAGGCACGGTTACCAGCAGACTCGTAATGAGACCCAAGGTTGTCCCTGAATATTTTCTCTACAGAAAGAACCCACATTTCAACAAAGCAGTGTGATTTATTTCTAGGCCATTGTGAGGCAAGAGGCAAGTAATTACAAAGGAAATAGTTGGCTGCCCCAGAAAAATCATCCTGATAACATAATAAAAATAATAATACTAATACTACTACTACTACTAATACTACTACTACTACTAATACTACTACTACTACTACTAATAATATTAATAATAATAATAATAATAATAATAATACTACAAATGATATTATTATTACAATTATTACTATTATTACTATTCAGTTTCAATTGAGGTTCAAACCCACCCCCCATTGCTCTTCCCTTTTTTAATTTTAAATTGAGTGAACACACCACTACACTATATACAAAACTTTGAGAGAGTAGAGGGAATATTTATCTGGACCTCTTTAAGACAACCCTCAAAGCGTCAAAAGACTAAACATACCACACTAATGCTTAGAGGGTCCCTTGCGTCTCCAGTACCTTATTCTGACTCTGTCATGCATGCTGTTTAACTCATTAAATTACAACATACTCTTTCTAAACAGTTTTTGTTATCAGAAATATCAATTTATTTACTTTCAATAAAAACATCACTAAAATTGCATTCATAGTTTATCTCTAATACAAAATATTGCACTTATGTCTAATATCAGTTATTGTACTTTTGTCACTAGTTTTGGCACTGTTCACCACAGAAAAACCTACATAATACTCTGTTATCTAATACCTAACTTCGCAGTTAAATAGTTCATCATTGGAGGACAAGCTTTTCAGTTTATAATTAGTTTTTTATGTCCTCTCCTATCCTCACTGGGTACACTAAATTCCCCAATGCAGCGTTCTATTCATTCACGCTTATGTCATTCATACATCCTTTCATTCTACAATCCACACTACCCAACATGTTTCTTTCCTATATCGGTTTTCACAATTCCAGGAAATTCTTCAGGGGTAACAACAGTCTATCATGTAGTGACCATTAGGTCTTCTTATGTTCATTAGACTTCTTGGTCAAGGCTCTTATGTTCAACTCCCATCTGTTTCATTTCTGGGCCAGAAATCCAAAAGAAGGTATCTGAGTTTGGTTTATAAGTGGGAATCTTAAAGTCGAACCTCTGTTGCTCTGTGTGGTCTTGCTTCCACGCCCAGCCTGTTGCCCCTGTGCTATCCTCTGTTCACAGACACATCCAGCGCTGCTGATATGTTGGGCATGGGGAGACAGCTTTTTGTCTGGGGCCCGTTCTAGCTCTTGGAAGCTCTGGTTAGGCACACACCCACTCCGGTGCCTTGACTGGCTCAACCCCTACACTACCATTGATGTGCACATGAAGCACATTCAAGCGTACATAAGCTTAAAGTTCAACACAAGACATGATTACATGCTTATCACCCTTTCGGAGATGGCCGTGAGTGCTCATTCCACAAGACATTCACTTATGCAACATGTTGGCTACAGCTAAAACATTATGCAGGGACAGCACTTTTTGTATCTAGAACAACAACATGGAGAGGATCTGTTAGGTTGCATTTAGGGTTCTTGATGTTAGGGGAAAGGAAATTGATGTGTTGGAGGCTTCTCAATGACACCAATAGTGCAAGGCGAGTCTCCCGATATCACAAATGTTAATGACAATTAATGTATGTAAGCCTGTGGGCTGCTGTAGTAATTGAGGGTTGGCCATCACACGATCTGTCAGTGACTCTTGCAATTTATCATGGGCACCCCATCTGTTTATTATTTTCTTTGTATGTTGAACCTTTAGCACAAAATATTTTGAAGGAGAACAGTATTGTCCCTTATAATTCTAAGGCTGGCTTCACTTCAGTGAGGATACAACTAGTTGCTTGATCATGAATGCCATAAATTCAAGGGAACTTTGAATCATAGGGTAACATCTCAGTACATGGATTTATGGACTGATCCTTCACAATTACTGAATGCCATTCTTTAGAGCATATTAAGAGAAGAGAAAACCTTAATTGAACAATAGTCAATTTTAACTAACCTTAACTAACCTTATTATAGACCTAATAAATAAGGCTGAAATGGCAGTGCACCGAAAGATTCAATCTACTTATCAGGATTTGCCTTTTTAGTCACCAGGAAAACAATAGCCTGGATGAAATATTGTTCACCGTATCAAGGAGGACTACATTTGTTAGGATAACACATCAAGAAATAATGGTATGTATCAGAATGTGAATTGACAATGTTTGTGGAACTCATTGGGCTAATGCCAATTTTTCAAACAGGTCTGGAACAATTGATTGCCAAGGAAATGGGGTTGTAAAGTTTTGGTGTATTAAGGCACTGAAAATTAACATGTGAAGAAACACATACAGAGCATGTGGACTAATGACATTTATGAGAAGAGGAACATAGAGCGACTGTCTGGTCATAGAATTTTATCAGACATAGGGACAAAGGCCTGACTAAATTGAAATAAACAAATAGATCAAAGGATCATAGACACATCGGAACGCACAGCCCCAAACAGCAGGTGCTGGTTGAGGTTATTTTTGTTTTTATGATGTAATTATTTATTAATGTATAATTTTCCAATAGCACTATGAATGTTTTCAAGTTCACTCCAAGTTCACTACAGAAACTGTCCCTGAACGATAATGAAATAATCGACTAGGTGTGAAATATACAATTGAATCATTGACTGGGGGACTTACATGCATGGTAGCAAATATGTAATTGGCTAATCTAAAGTTTCATGACTGCAAATGCATGAGGTCTCTTAGTACATTTCCAGGACAACATTTTACAGTGGAGTACATTGCCTCTATCAGTGACATGAAGATCGAAATGACTTCGAATGGTAGAGCTCCCAAATTGCTGGCCGTCTTGAACGTACTTCCCTATCATTAGGTGTTCCAGCTACATTACATTTAAACACAGATGAAAACTTGTCATATTGTAACAGCAGGAAACCTAGAGGTTTCACACCAACGCTCCTAGAATAAGCTGGTCTGGCCTCAATGACTATCATGAATCAACACGGTCTACGTTGAAGCCCTCACTAGATGACATGGTTTAAATAGTTTGCTGTTGGTTGTGGTGGCACCCTTTTGTGGTGTGCAGCAAAGTGACATCACTTGTCAAGAAAAAGTGACAAACACTGTGGAACAATTAAAACTAATTTTGTTGGCTTACCAGAATTGCTCTTCTCTTGGACTGTTTCCAAGGATTGCACTATGAACTGTGACTGATGGGTGGGATGGTAAAGAGCATCATGTGCTTCAATGGAGAAATATGTTTAGGAAAGTATTGTACGTTTCTTATGAAATTTGCACCCACTGACCTAAGTTAAATAATATGTATTTTCAAAGTGGTTGACCACAAAGAGGAAGTTACTTTTACCACTTCTGCTTTTTTATCCGAGGGATTCTTGTGGGATTTCACAATTTCTTGTGGTCGCTCAGGAAGCCTTTAGTTTCCTGATGCATTTATGTGTGTACAGATATACCTATATTGATCATCACTAAGGCATTTTGGACTCCACCTTGTATAGAGCACTTTTTGCGTTTCTTACAACATTGGCGTTGCTTAGCACAACTGCACAAAACATTCTGATTTGGAATCTCTTCTTACACATTTTACACAGCAGCGGTTTTCTCTTCCTTATTCATGCCCTCTCCACCATACAGCCATCCCCAGAATGCTCCCACAATGCCCATGATGCAAGCACAGAGGTCAAGCGGGCAGCCCATCACCCCACCAAGTGCCAATACATTCGGGAAGTGGCCTTGGTTTAAGCGGCAAATGTTTGTTTGATAATGCCCACCCCAATTTACAGTATTTTATTGTATTCCACCTCTCATTAGGAGTGTTTTTTGTTGCTGAAACCGACCCAGTGGCATTTGGATTCGTATTACATCTTGTTGCAGAACCCCACCACCCCTCATTTGAAGTACGTTTTGTTCATTTAGCCTCGATGTGTGTTCATTTTGTTAATGGAAACCCTACCTCCCTATTTAAATTATTTTTTGTTTTGGAACATTCCCACACCCCCTTTGGAGATTTCTTTTTTTTGCAAGCCCTCACTGAATAACTCTTTTTTTTAACATCCAACTCCATTGAAGCTGTAACAATGTTTTTTGTTGTCAGGGGTTAGGGGGTAGGTGGGGTATGAAGGTCTGTAGATACTATGTTATATTGGGTGTTTTTGCTTTTGAAAGATTGGGAGCTGGAAATTGTACAGCCTTTTGCTTTTCAGGTTTGAGTTAAGGGAAGGGGAGAAGTGGCTCTTTGTGAAGACTTTATTTTTTGCATTTTGTTTGGGGGTGTTAATTACAAGAATACAACATGGAAAATAATGTTCAGCAGGTGGAGTTATTTACCACCTTCTCCATTAGCACGCCCCAATTCACTTTGTCACTTGGTTGTCCAGGGGCTGTTTGCTCCCGCACCAGGTTTGTCATCCTGCCCCTGTTAATCAGGCATAGGCACACCGGCCCTGATGACTTTATTGTGCACTATACAACAAAGAACTGATGGTCTTGTCAGGCCTCGCTGGGTGTGTACTGTAAATGTGCAGCGCCAGTACTGTCCAGACACCGAAATTGTTTCTTCAGGGCTCCAAAAAGTTGAGCAGTTGTCTTCTATTTTTTTTGTGTTGCCTTGGTGTCAAACTTTGGCAAACAGGTGTTACAGGTGGCACGGAAATCATTCCGAGTCTTAGAGACAGTTCAATGGTTAGAATGTTTTTTTTTGTAGGGTGTGGGGCCACCCATCCCTCCCTCCCCTATTTCCTGGTTAGTGTTGCTGATTGTTGAACCCTACTGTCTAATCACTGTCTTATACTATGGATTATTCCCTATTTGCGGGCTCACTAGATTCACACAGGTACTTCCTAACTGTCCCTACTTTGTCCATGAGTGAATATTTTGATGGAGATTGGGATAGAGTCTTTCACTTACTAGATTGAATTCATGCTAATTCACCCATGCCTAAACTCACCTCTTCCTTTCTACTCTCCCTATCTCCCCCTCCTACTTCCTCATCACACCAATCTTCTGTCCCTCTGATTTTTCACTCCTCCTAATTCTCACCACCAGCCTTTGATGTTCTTCTCCTTCCACTCCAGTTCACCACTGCTGTGTTCCAATACAGCTCCTCTCCTCCACACAGGTATGTTTTGGGCAAAGAGATTCTCACAGTGGGAACAACAATTTGGGTTTAATAGGACAGATGTAAATGGGGATTTGTTTTTAAACACACAATTTAACACATGGAAAAATGTGGTTTTAGCTCATTCCGGTAATAATTATTTTGGGACAACACTTTAATGACTTTAACAATTAAATATCAACACTGGGCACAAGATGGTTGATTTCGAAATTGCAACAATCTTGATCCATGAATTTCAATGGGGAATTAATTGATTTACTAAGCAAAATACTTGGGAAATAACTTACTTAACTATGCAAACAACAGACTTTTCAGTGGAAAGATAACTATAATCAAAAGATGATTTTGTTCCATCGGAAAAATGACTTAAATTCACAGAGGAATACAGTATTTGTCAAGGCGAGCGTTACCAAATTACACAGACAAATAAAATACTTTTCAATAGAAAAATGACTACATTTCACAAACTGATGATAGCATAGAGGATTTTTCCTGATGGGGAAACTCAAGGGTAGTGCTTAAATAGATAGGACTTGTTTAATCTATGGCTGTGGAGATCTATACTTACAGAAGACAAGGATTCTATAGTCATCAATAGTGCCAGGGCTCCACTGCCAGGACCATCAAAGGGGTCAATCAAGGCCTACCTCTGTCCTCCCAACCAGTTACTCCAGGTCCCTGCTTCACTCCAGGACTAGGCCCAATTTCTGAAATTATAGCTCCATATTTCCAGTCTGCTGCACACCTCAAATTTTGTAGAGAGAATCTTCAGTTGAGGAGGAGTGACCTATTTATAAGCCAAATGACATCACTGCTGTGTCATCCTCCTCGCACAACTGATTGGGCAGTGGTTAAGGGTTCCCTCCCCCTCTGGCAGCCAGTAGGCTCAGAAAAAAGTAGGCATGATTTGAGCAGTCAGGGAGGGTACCCCATCAATCATATGACACAGGCAGGGGGTTGGATCTGGCTTTTGTACCTGGAAACCTCACATTTTAATAAATACCTTTTCTCATCATGTTATGTTACCTACGGCAGCATTTCCTGATAATATATATTTTTTAGGCAGTCGCCTAAACCTTGTTTGATGACTGTGAGACCTACTGGTGTGAAGCCACAGTTTTCCCTTGTTTTCACCCAAACCATATTACTGGAAATTCAGGCATTCGATGGGCAGAACACCTAGCATCTTTGACACATTTTCTCAAATTGTTATGATCATCATATTTACGCAGAGATCATCATCCATTTTTCCCTTATAACCCTTGTTACATTGGGGTCCCCAAAATCATTTTCGGTTGATCAGATGCAGCTTGCGGTTAGCATTCCAGAAATCTGCACACGAATATTCTGAGATAAATATTGGGGATATTACACAAAGAAAAGCATATCCCCAATTTTGTGCAATAGGACACCACCCCCCTATATAAAATTGCCCCTACCCTCTGTCATGTGGGGCTGTGATGTCACGAGGGATGCAGTTCCTGCTTCAAAGGGCTGATGGCCAGCCACGGCAGATTTTATGATGTCCTTAAGTGCTTTTGGTCATAAAACTGTGGAACACAGAGAATTCCTTAGCCCTTCTCCTTGGCAATGGTGCTTGGGCACAGCCAGGATCACACCTCAGGAGCCCACAGCAGAAATGAAAGTGGAAATCCAGCATTTCCCCCACTGCAAACATTTTGTTAAATCAACTATTAGAATGGCACAATTACAATATGTAAAATCCTTCACACAGTTGTTGCCGGCAATCCCTCATTATAGAAAGGCAACATAATGTATTTTATATGACTTTGATCGAACATGTGGACATTTCAAGTGTTGGTGTTTAAAAAAACAGTTACAATTTAGCTGCCGAAAGTTTCCGCTGTTACCCTTCATTCTGTGGAAATTTCACATTACTCCACATGGATTTTGCAAATTGTGTCCTATCATGATGAGCTCATTATGCACAAATGCACAGTTCATTGATTATACTTTTGCCCTGTTTTTCAGGAGCATATGTTTAACTGAAAAGGAAAAACGACTTTTGAAGGCAATGATTGTGGTCAAAGTACAAAACTCCATTCTGCACTGCAAATCTGCACACAAATGTACACGTTGGATGCTACCGTTTATGCCAAGATGGTCCCAGCCTTTCCGGATCTTTCTCAAAAGGATCATGAGGTCTTCCCTCATGTGTGGCAGGGAACATTTCCAGGCCTCACTAGGCTTACATGTCTAAATTGGCTCCTTTGTGTTTGGGTAAAGGCCTCATTTTAAACATACTCATTTGCAGGCCTGCAGTTATGGCATTTTAGTGCTATTTCACCACACAAGTTAGAGCACCTGCATAGCTATGATTGCACAGTTCTATTCTCAGGAGGGCAGGTGAAGCACCAGAAATGAACCCTCTCAGCACAAATCTCCTGGAAGCTGTTGACTGAGGGAAGGAAGACAAGACTGTGATTGTTGTGTATATCTGCAGCCCAGGTATTCATTTGCTATTCATTGTAAAACATGTCCTTTTTATTTTTGGCTATTAGGTGTTGCTAAAAGTACATCTTTTAAGTCAAAGCTATTGACATAGAAAGTGAATATAGGTGAGAGATGGTGTGTGTGGAAAGACCCAGAGCCTGCTGTGGCATTTGGGTATGTGCCTATTCCTTCCATGCACAGCTGAAATCTGACGTGCCCACATAAGCTAATTGTGTTATCCTGAGCAAATCATTATCTCACAGTGCTTAATTTTGCTTAACATCCTAAATTGTGACTGCCTATCAATGAGTCACTAGAAAAATCCTCATTCAAACGTGGTTATTTATGTATGTATTGGTCATTTGTTAGGCACATATACAATTAGCAAAACTCTTTCAAAGTGCCCACGGGGCAACAGGGTGGGCACAGGGGAATGTAGACAATGAATTGCACCAAAGATAAATAAATAAATGAATTCATAGTACAAACAATGAGTGAGAATAAAATGGAGGGGAGACAAACGTACTATGCCTTGTGAGTGTTCAGAAAGTGCAAGTGCAAAGGGCACGGCCAAGGGATAGTTGCTGTGGTATTCAAGGAGAAGTGCACAGGGTGAAGTGCTAAGAAGAGAAGACGTAGTGCAATCTCCCGTGGGGAAGGTGAGCCTATGTAAGTGCAGTAGAGACACAGCGGCTGGAGATGTGGGGGGATCAGGGCCCTGAGGATGCATAAGGACCCTGCACATTGGTTACACTACTTTGTGATTAGCAGGGAAGAGAGGAGGAGAAGAAAGTGGTCAAGAGAATAGTAGAATATAGTACAATGTAGTGGTGAAATAGAACAGTAGAATATAGTGGGGTTGCATAGATTATTTGGCATAGATTATTTGTCATAGTAGCATTGACCAATTATCTAGTTAACAACACAAGCCAATTGGCTTCATATCTCAATCATGCCAACTGCCTTTTGAACCATGATCCTATCCTGACAGAAAAGTAAAGTGAATTATGTCAGTATAAAAAGCAAGCAAATCAAACACCTTAGCCTGTGTCACTTTGGTCTCTTGTAATAATTAGGGTGAAAACAAGTTTCAAACACAGATGTTTTCTTTAAAAAAAATGGAAAATGTATTTGTAACTATTCAGACATTTAAAAATAAATGTCATCAATGTACATCGCTTCTACACTTGAGAAACATCCACAACTGCATTACCATGTTTCTGCTTCAGCACTGAATGTGGTTTCCTAATTCAGTCATCCACACCCGTGAGCAACTGGTACACATGAATTTACACTCTTGCTTGAGTAATACCGAGCCAAGTGACACAATTAAAAATACGAATCACAAAGTTGTACACTTCTGTCAATTCATTAGGTTGAATAAATAATTTGAGCACCTATCAATTAGTGCAATTCTGCCTACATGCCATGTTTCTGTTCCCAAGACTGTTAATGCAGAACATTAATCAGGGGCCAACAAAAGCTCGATAACGGACTGTGTTCTAAAAGCTTTTGTGTTCCCCTCCAATATCAACAGTGTGTCGGTTTGATAAATGATTCAAAAATAAAAACAATCTACATAAAACCAAAGGATCTCTATTAATGCTAGATATGTCTATAAAACTAAATGTTTTAGACTCAAGTAGGAAACCATTTACCTTAATAAATAAGTCCAATTGGTTCTTCCAAGTGTGTATAGAACGTATTCACGTAGGAGAGGTCCTACATCTACAAACACATACAAAAATATCTATGCAATCAGACTCTATTTCAGTAAACTCCCAACACCAAATCCATCATGTATCTCGAGTCCCATAGAGTACATAACCTTGTGCTCTGGTATACCAACATAGCCCTTCCAGCCCCTTATCTCACACTTAGTTCATGGACATCCTCCCCTTGCTCTCTCTGCTTTCCCCTGGCTCCGTACACCTGGCCTCCCCTGGCACTTGCTTTTTCCCACAGGCCCTTCCGCCCTACTGGCCCTTCCCTGCACCTACCCTCTCCACTGCACTTTTCTTCCTACATCTGCCATCGGCACATGCGGATACTCTATTGAGAGAGGAATCTCACTGTTTATATGTTGGTTTCCAGGGTACATGGAAGAATTAAATACTATTGATAAAATACAATTAAATACATCTCACTGTCCATACCCGGGGCTCCTGTGTTCTCTATATGGTTAGCATTATAAAAGGCAAAACATTGACTATGCAATTAGTTCACAAACCAATATGAACATTTTGTTTATGTTTCAACAAAAGGTATTGATATTACCCAAATCAACATACCAACATAAATGATATTGACAATGCATTCAAGGAAAGTATGCTCATGTACTTGGCCGGCAAACTTGATCACAAGCATAGGTAGGGGTTCCCCCAGTAAACATTTTGATTTGGGCCCTGGTCTGGCGTCAGATGGCTTTAGGCTGAACACTCAAACTGCTTTCACCAATGGGCCTCCTCCACATACCAACCCACCCTTCCTACATACATTGGCCCTCATTAAAACCCCAGCGCTAAACCATGGCGCTATTAGCACCATGGTTGGTGCCGGTGTTGTAACGAGTCCGCCATGGTGGAATGGGGAAATACCGCCCCATTCCAAGGTTGGCGGGGCAGTAATTCCCCATGCCGCCATGGCCCTTCCCCATTCCCATATTTGGCCCATAGGGCTCAATGGGACTGGGGAAGGCGCTAATTACGGCACCGTAAATTACGGTGCCGTAATTAGCTCCCAGGTCCCTTTGCGGGTTGGTTTTTTAACGCCTGCTAAAAGCAGGCGTTAAAGTGCCACCCGCAAAGGGACCTCATAATCAGGCGTTAAGGGTTTAACGGCGCTGACACCTTTTACGGCGCCGTTAACCCCTTAACGCCTGGGTTGTAATGAGGGCCATTATGTACAATTTGTAAAACATGAAAATGAGTGTTAAATAACTCTAAGTTTCTAAGCAATGTCATTATGCATGTGACCACTATCTGACGGCTGTTCTCAGAAATATGTTTGATAATTGATGGAAATGTAACCCCTGCCCCGATGGTTATGTACAGTGTCCTGCAGCAGACAGACACTTTAGCCTTATATTTCTCAGTGCACATCAGTTGTAAATGTGAGTGGGAACTGATGGGAACAGAGTTCCACTACTTTACAGTCTATACTTCCACTACATTTTACAACCATTGTCACTGCTCTGTAACCATCCTTTTTCAATATAAACCCTAACTTTTCATTTTATTTAATAAACTCTTTGAAACTAATCTTTCACTTGGGCTGATGCTGGGCTGATACGCAGTTCAATAATTAGCCTTATTGTGAGTATAGTGGAAAAAACGTAATATTTTCAATACCTAAAGGTTTTAAGATACTACCTAATTATGATTTGTGAATGCATTGGATATTTATGGTACAGTGTACTTAGACATTATAATATGGGATAAATAAGCTATATTTGTCCCACATAGTTCTTTCTATGCAGCCCATGCATTATATATACTACACAATCCCAACCAATAATTAGATGGCATTTTTGCTCATAACAAGGCTGAAAGTGTAATTTCTGCACAAGGGGCCCATTCTAGGAAGCATGATGTACAAGTGGAGAAGCATAATTTAATTACATATGCATCTGTTTTTCTTCCTACTTAAAATCTCTGGCAGAAGCTCGAGAACCAAAACGCATACTGTATTTCTTGGGTTGTTGTATTTTTTACATTTATGGTTGCCTCATTTCCATTTTTTTTTTTTGCAGTCTCAGAGGTGTGTACATTTTTTTTTTGCAGTCTCAGAGGTGTGTACATTTACTTATTTATATAAATCCAACTATTCCTGGATCACTTTGTGGTCCTCTTTAGCGTTAGTCTGCATAAAGAAGAGCTGCAAGTTTGGCTGAATGTTGGTGCTTTCTTATAAAATCATTCTGTCCTTTAATTTCGCTTTTTGGCAAAACATTTTCTTGCCACTATTATACATTGTAATGAAGTGTAGTGGTGATACAATAACACAAAAATATCATAGCATGTTGATGATGAAAGAAACCTTTTAATTGGCACGTATTGTTTATCAAGAAATTCCAGAAGTTTTAGGAGGAAAGTCTCCCAAAAACCTCATTATGTTTAAATTTAAACTGAAATATGTTTTGAACAAAAACAAAATGAAAAATAATCCAGAAGGACCATCTTTTTGACCATTCCACTGATTTCACTGTAAGCCCACTTCCAATATCTAAGCATGTCTTGCAATGTGTGTCTGCTCTCTATGACCCATGCCAAGATCACAATTCTAATTCCAGTTTTTTCTTACACCTCTATCTCTGATGCACAAATACCCTCCTTTCAGAGATAGCGGTCTGACTGGATTTGAGATTGGATGTTCATATCCCCTTATCTGGGGTAGCAGAGTGCACCTGGCTTTTGCACTCCATGGACATGCTCTGTTCCTGGTAAAGAGATTGGCTTTTGGGTCAGTAACACTGGTGGTCTGGTGCAGCAGGGAATATGCCAGTGACATGCCAAGACTGTCAGATAATCCATCGGCTACTTTCCTGGAGTACAGTTGGGTGACTGACTTTCTCCAGCCCCTCTTGTCTTTCAAGCATGTGAACTTGTCATCACATTTCCCCAACATGCCTATAGGAGGCACATGTGACTGACATTTATTAAGTCCTAAGAGCCCATCAAAGGCAACCATCTGTCTTCAAATCCCCCGACTTTCACCAGCTGGCTACTGCCGTACTACATGTACTAACTTCATTGTGTTGACCTATTGTGGACAGTGCCTTACATAGCTATATAGTTCAGATGCGCAAGCAACAGACAGTGTTGTTCTTGGAAAGGAAATTATGAAGATGACAAAGAGATAACCATTATTCTAAAACCTCAGCAGTAGCAGTAGTGTGCTAGTTTAGTGGACTGGAGCACATGCTACAGAGAACTACCATCAGGGCCAACATTGTTTCACTCTTCTCAAGGTTCTTCATTTAAGTATAAATATCAACATCAGTATCAACAGGATTTCTGCAATGTACTACTATTTAGTTGTTGAACAATGACTGTTATTGTCATCACATTGTTCTACCACTGTGACAACCTGTCTTCTGTGTTTGTGATCTCTCTGCATTAAGAAGGAAACCTGCTTTCTGAATGGTTCATTCATTAAGGAGTATTGCAGCCTGCATGTCCCGTCTGTTTCTGTCTGCATATTGACACCTATAATAGAACAATATTGTAGTAACTAGTGATTTCGTTTCATGTCAATCAAGGACTTATTTGAATGCTGTCAACCACCAGTTGGTAGTTAGATATGAGATGGGGAGGAGATTTGTGACCCCAGAAGCACATATCATCACGGTCCACACTGTCAGGAAAAAGTGCCAGCGAGGCAATTCTGAGTGATTGAATTTGTGACCAGTGAATGTGCTGGGAAGCGAAGGCCAGGTAATGAAATCAGCGATGAGGGTTAACCCAGTTGGCGGGACATACACAGCAGTGGCTAGGAAGCAAAGGTTTGTGGGAGCATATCAAGCTGTTAAGCAGGAAGTGATCATAACGATTCACAATATTCTGGCAGGTAGGCTCCATAATGGCAGGCAGCAGTGGTGAGGGAGCAAGCATGGAGGTGAGCAAGCACTTAAGTACGATATGACCATACCGGTTCAACATATTCGGTGAGGGAATTGTGTACGCAGTACGCAGTGCAGCAGCAGCACCGGTCAATCCTGCCATTTCGCTGGTCGTCGCATCGGTCCTGGAGGACAGTGTGTGGGAAGACAGCATGAAGTCCGGAAGAGCGTGTGCAGAGGTCGGCCTGGAGGAAGAGTACGGGATGTTGGCATAAAATGTGGTGGGCGTGAAGGACAGTGTGAATGCGGATGGCAGTGAGCCGGAAGAGAAGCTTTGATGACGTCCGTGGAGGTGGGCCTAGAAGAGGAGTAAAGGAAGTCAGCATAAAAGGAGGTGGCCTTGGAAGTGTGAAGTTCGAGAGGACGAAGAAGCCAAGAAGAATGCATGGAACCAATAGTTGACATGCTATAAACTGTGAGTATGGACTGTTAATATATAAACTAGAAACTATAGATGAAGGTGGGGCAGTATTAAGCTACAGTACACAAGACAGTAGTTGGATCATAATAATTGTCTGGTTGGTTAAGCATAATGCAGCTCTAGAGCCGTGCCAACATTCTTGGCAACACCCTTTGAACCTCAAGTGGTTTGGGAAGACTGTAAGGATTTATTTACGTTTTACATTGTGGCATCTGGGGGAGAAAGATTTTCTGATGTGTGGTAATTTTCTACTTTAATGTGCTGTTTAAGGGCAGAAGCTTCTGGAATTATAAATAAGCTTCCAACTGTGTTTGAGGATCATGAGGAAGGGAGGGTGGTGGGTTGTATGATAAGGCCATGAAAAACATGGATGAGGATTTAGCAGGCAGACAAATGTGTCAGAGAGATATACATATTTCAATAGGACACTGTCATGATGCCTACCCCCGGGGACCCAGACCAAGTCCAGCAACCCCGGAAGCAGGCATCAAGTTATACTAAGCAAACCCAACAACCCCTGCTAGGGGATATTTGGGTGCAGTTCTGGCGCCTATGGTGCCAGGCTTATATGGAGAGTCAGTCCTGGCGCCATAGGCTCATAGATTAAAACTTACCTGATGCAGACCATGCTGCAAACTCACCTGATGCAGACCATGCTGCAAGAGCTCCAAGCCAAAGGAGGCTTGGAAGGGACTACTTTACCTAAGGGACTATTTTTTACTCGGGTGGGGCTGGGGAGGAATACTTACCTGGGACTACTTTGGATGCTATTTAAACCACGCCCAAAGAGCAGCACATGCTTCACGTTATTTTGCATCCAGCAGCGTAACGCTCACCGTGCCTGCAAGTCTGCATCCAGTCTTCTGCCACGCCTGCCTCGAGTCCGGAGCTCCTAGAAAAAGGGGAGAGAAGGAGAAAAGGTTAGAGCAAGCAATACCTTTGATCCTTACCTGAATTCCCGATCCATCGCGCCTTTCAGCTGGAAGAAAGAAGTTATTTTATGCGCGTCGCCTCGCCTGCAGCAGCGCCGCACTGAACTCACCGGCCTTCGCATCATCTTCACATTCCACCGCATCCTTCTGCATGCTCCCGCCGCACTCCGGCACCTAAGGGGAAGACAAGAACAGCAAGGTGAGCCAAGGGAATACACAGAGGCAATATTAGTTACCACCCATAGACTTACCTGATTTTACCACCGGGGGTACTATTCCTCTTCACGGGTCGGCGCAGCTTCCACTGCATCCTCGCTGAACCCCGGCCCCTAGGGGGAAACAAAAGGACAGCAAGGTGAAACAAAGGGACAAACAAGGGGGAACCTCCTCACCACAATAGACTTACCTGATTTTACCGCCAGAGGCATTATTCCCCGAGACTTCATACTTTCTCTCAGCACCTGAATAAGGGAGAAAGCAACACGTTACATATTGACATTATTTTACCGAACTGTGTTGGATAATACAAATCCTTACCTGAATATTACCGGTTGCCACGAGGAACTCTTCGCTAGGGTCAAGCTGCAACCTGCAAGGAATCGGACAAGAGTGAAAGTCAGACATTTGAACTCTTATGAACTACATACTTACGGCGTCTTGCCGGGAATCTCAGAGTCAATATTGTTCTGGAACTCACCAATTCCTTTGAGCCAGTGAAGCAACTGGTTATCTACGTGCCCCTGCGCTCAATGCAGGATGGAGAGCTCATATTTCCAAACCATCAGGTGAGACTATAAGAGGGGACACCAAAGGTGATCAGTGGGGAGAACAGCGGAAGTGGGGGGGGGGTTAACACTCAACTCCACGGGTGGTTAATTCCCTTTCTCCATTTGCAGAAGAATATTCCTACGGGCCAAGCAAACGAAGCTGGGTGGGCCAGTCCAGTCCGTCATCCCGGCACTACGCGTCACATTGGTGGAGACTGCAGCAGTCTAGTTCAGATCGACGCCCCTGTGGGAGCAAGGTGAGCGTAACAGTAACAACATGTGGGGGAAACAGTAGATGTATTTATAGCAGATTTAAGAAGGTTATTGGTGTCTTGCTAAGGAATGGAAGATGAATATATAAGTGATCAGCTAACGATGCTTATATCAAACCCCAAAATACAAGAACGATTGTGGCAGGCCAAAAATCCATCATTACAAGAGGCTTTGAAAATAGCTAAGTGGATAGAGTTGTCTAATAGTTGCCTTAAAAAAGTCAATACTAAAGCAGCAAAGGAGAATCCATAAGTAGTAAATGATGAATGGCACAAGAGGGAAGCAGTGATAGATGTAGGAAAGGTATATACCTAATGCATATGCATTAAGGAAAGATGGTGAGAATAGTAAAGCAATATCTCCACAGTAGAAATAACAAAGGGTACATTTACCAGATGGGGTTTTGAGGAGCACGCTATGAATGCAAAAGAGCATCTGGCAATGAGTGTAACATGTCGTAAATGTGGGGAAATGGGTAAAGGGTGGTATCAAAGTACGCACAATAGTGACATACGACTAAAGAAGTATGCTGGAGGAAGAATTGACATTCAGATTTATGAGAGACACTATAGAATATGACAGAAAAATGGTAAAGAGAAAGATATATGTGGCAAAGAATGGTGAGTGTTTGCCGGATGGAGCCATCAAGGCAGACTCAGTACCTGTTGGAAAAAGGAGCAGGCGAAGGTGACATGTAAAAACCAATTGGAGGAATTTGTGAAGACCATTGTACAGAGATTTAAAAGAGTTTTCATGAAGAAGATTGGGAAATTAAAAGGATATGCCCATGAAATCAAATTGAGAGCAAATGCTGTAGCATATGTGCATAAGGAGATACCAGTGCCGTTGGGGGGTGTAAGCATTGGAAGGGTGATGTCAGGTTGGTATAATCAAATCGGTTGAATGTAGTGAGTAGTTGTCTCTGATAGTGCTTACGCAATGTCCTGATGGTCGTATAAAGCTGTGTGTAGATCTCAGAGATCTTAACCAAAACATATGGGTAGAGGGGGCGCTGTTGCGCCGAAGCAAGATGGCCACCTAGGTTTTGTGCTCCGGACGGGGAGAGCAAAGAGGCTTCGCGTTCAGGCCCGCAACCCCATTGCATCCGCCTGAAATCAACGGCGCATCCCTATAACCCTATCCTCTGTGCACCTGGGAAGTTTCGTGGAGAAACGCGCCCCCGGCACAGACCTGTGCACCCCGGTCCCCGCTGGGACTCCTTCTGTCTGATCTCCCCGTCTGCCGCTCCGTGGACTGCGGCTCTCCCAGCCACTTGGAGGCGCGGCCTACTGTGGGGGAGGGCTGTCAGGTCCCCCGAGCCCGCCGCGCTGCTGCGGCCGGCAGAGCTGGACTCTGTTCCTCCTGCCCTCTCGACGGGCTGCCTCGACCTGTTGGCCCGCCGCAACTACTGCATCTACGACCTCCGTTGACACCAGTGACGCCCGCACTGAGGGATTACCAGCGCGGCTGGCCTGCCGACCGCGGCTCAGCACCTACCCGCACATCATCTGCCTCCCCCCTGCCACCACTCCACAGGCGCTCCGGATCAGGCCTGCTGCCAGGTAGGGGAGTGCGGGGGGTTGAGTGCATCTGCCTCAAGTGGGCCTTGGCCCTCTTCATTGGCTGTCGCGTGGGCGCCTCACAGCTCACCTCCCTCCTCCCCTGTTGGACTACGGCCCCTCGGCCGACCCTGTACTGCACGAGCGAGTGTTTGAACGCCTGGGGCGGGGATCCATAGTGCTGCTACTACCTGCCTGTGTTCCTTGGGCTCCTAGACTCGACCTTGCCAATAGTAAGCGCCATTATCGCTCCCTGCTACTGGCATCCTAACCATCCGTGCCCTGCTGGGGATTTCAAATTTGGGCCGGGAGGCACACACATAAAACTTCCCTACTTCACGTCTCCGCCCCCTGTGGTGTCAACAGCCGATTGCATCGACCATGCAGTAGCTCAGAGCTGAGTCTGGGCTATATTACTAGACCTCACCACCCACGGAATCACTTGTAAGGGTTCGGTAAAGCTGAGGAGACTCGTGGGACCTCACCTGCTCATAGCACTTGTCTAATCCTGGTGGGCCAACCTCGCAACCCGCTGGTTGCCCATCGCTGTTTCATAGATCCACATGCTCCTGGCTGGGGTTGGGCCATCCCTTGCCACCAGGATTACCCTGCTCGTATCGGCCCACAGTGACTGAGAGGATCATACCCTGTCTCTTATTAGCCTGCTTCTCGTGGCCACTGCCACTGTTGCTCCGGCCATATCCTATCGCACTATTATAGAACAACTGCGGTCCTTTTGCTTTATCATAGCACAGACCTCCTCTGGTTGCGCCGGGCACCTGGTGGTCCTAACCTGTCCAGAGGAGATCATCCTGCGCTGCATCCAGCATCATCTATCATCACTCCCCCCACCCCTTTTTAACCCTCTCAGGCATTTACCAAAGGGAAACTTGGCACACCTGGCAGCTGGTACCTTCAGGGCGCCGGTGAATTATTCCCTACTTGCCATCATGACCAAGGGAGCGGGAGCCGGAAAAAAGCAAACCTCACTAAATATGTTTGCTAAGATACCTTCCAGGCCACTGACTGAGCCTCCAGAGGAATCGCCCACCGCCTCGATATCCTCAGCCCCGGAAAAATGCTGGAATACATGCACGAAGGCTTCACCACGCTGCATACTAAGTTAGACGATATGAATGGTACCATCTCGTCGATAAAGGTTCATATCGAGAGAACAGACAGCCGGGTCGCTGAAATCGAAACAAGGGTTGGCACTGCTGAGGATGACCTGAGTTCCCTCCGCGCTGTGGTCACCACTCTTTCCAGTCGGGTCCTGGCAGTGGAGAAGAAAAATGACGATCTCGAATCCCGCTCCAGACGGAATAACCTCTGCATTGTCGGCGTGCCCGAGGACAACATTAGGGAACCCATCGAGGAATACGTGGAAATAACCCTTTTAACACTTCTGGATCACCCCAAGCTGTCAGCACAATTTGCGTTGGAAAGGGCGCATCGCTCCCTGACCGCAAAACCCAGACCTGGAGCACCTCCCTGCCCCATCATAGCCAGGATCCTGAATTTTCATGATCGAGATGCTCTTTTATGAGAGGCCAGAGCAAAGGGGGAACTGCTTCTTGGGGGGGTAAGGATACACCTGTATCCAGATTTCTCCGTGGCTGTGCAGCAGGAGCGTAAAACCTTTATAGCTGTAAAAAGAAGACTCCGAGACTTAGGGGTTAAATACTCTATGCTTTTTCCTGCAAAGCTGAGAATCGAACACTCCAACCAAACATTCTTTTTCACTATCCCCAAAGAGGCCTCCAAATTCATAGACAAACACATCCCGGGCTGAACTACTTACTGTCTAGATGGGATGTATACCTACTCTGCATACTGCTGTGCCTAAGACACGCTGGGGACCCCTGTTGGAGTCTCCCCCTATGATGGCACCTTTTTGATGAAGTTTATTGGTTGCTGGTTTGTTTACGTTGCTCCTTTTATCCTTTGCAATTGTGGCCCTGTGTGCCACGCTGACTCATTGCATCCAGAGGCATTTTACTCCCTGACAAGACCCCATCTCGGGTAACTATTCTATAACCACTACTAGACCCCCGAGGGTGGGCCCCTGGACCCCTGTCCCGCCCTTACCACTCTGAGTCCACATTATGCTCCCCAGATGGTACATCAAGGCCCATGGCTGCTTCCGTCCGGCTTCACTTGCTTTCCTCCCCATTGGCCATGGCCCCTCTATTACTTGTACATGCCTCGAACACTATGGTTAATACTATTGGATTGCATAATCTCCTCACGCTCTCCCGAGTCCGGTGCGCCACTGCCCCGCAGCTAACTGTCCCCCAGGCATTGATGCCTAGAGGTTCTTGGTTGATATGGGTTAGTTTGGGTCTCGTCCCTCTGATTGGCGGAGGGATGTGGGTAGGGGGAGGGGGAGGGGACGTTATGGTTAAAAAAGTCTTGACGGCCACTAGAGGCGCCCCATGCGCCGAGGCAATGTGTTTCGAGTACACAGACAGGGTGCCACACACTGCCGGATCCACTAACTCCCTGTGGCTGGTGCCCCCGTGGCAGGAATACAAGCAGTACCAACGCGAGTATGGCTAACACTGACCTGACCTTCATGAACTGGAATATCCGGGGGTTAGGCAATCACAGAAAGATGCGACAGGTACAGCTACATGCTGAACGTCATGGGGTGAAAATCCTATGTCTACAGGAAACCCATGCTCGATCGGAGCAGTGTGAACGGTTTGCAAGGCAATGAGGGCCCCAGAGGTACTATACCAACTATTCTACGCAAAGCCGTTGCACCCTTACTCTAATACACAAGAGCCTGAAATTCACATGCCACCACTCGCATATCGACCCTCTGGGCAGATACGTACTGATCACGGGCAAACTGCTCCACCAAGAGGTAGCCATCCTGAATATATATGGTCCTAATATCGACGACCCTGATTTCTACCTACACATAGCCGCTCTCCTCGAAAGTTACCCCCTAGTCCCAATATTATGGGGGGGCAATTTCAATACCATACTGGATGTCATCCTAGATAGATCAGGCACCAGACCTCGCCAACTTTCCAAGGCAGCCTATACTATACTCACAACCCTTCCCCGTCTGGCACTTGTGGATGTATGGCACCTAATGAACCCCGATTCCTGCACATTTTCATTTTACTCGTCGGTTCACGATTCCCATTCCAGGATAGACAGATAGCTTATAATGGACACACTGGTCAGATACTTGTCTCACTTGGCTATCCTTCCGAGGACGCTTTCAGACCACTCACCGGTACTCATTTCCCTGAACTGGGGTCAGGATGCCGGAAAAACTAGGCAGTGGAGGCTGGGACCTTATGCGCTTCTGGACCAGGCACTTTGCAACCGAACTCGAATCCTCCATCGAGGAATTCTTCGAGATCAATACAGACTTAGTAACATTGCACGATGTCCTGTGGGAATCCTTTAAAGCATATGTGAGGAGGATGGCCATATCCAAGTGCTGCGGCATCCTTAAAGGAATCCGTTCTGACATTGCTGCTAGTGAATCGGCCCTGGCTATCCTTGAGTCCCAATATGCCCAAAACCACTCCCCAACCACTCTGGCTGCACTGGGTTCCGAGCTGGACAGGTTTCGCGACCTCGCCCAGCGAGAGTTTAAATTTCTAGACTCCCCTCAGGAGGTGAGGAAATACGGAGAGGGAGAACGCCCCGGTCGAATGCTCGCCAGGCTATTGCGCTGGGAGTTCGGAGCGCCCCATATCCCGGCGATAGTGAGACCTGACGGCTCACTCGCCACCTCCCCACAGGACATCAACTCCCAGTTTCAGCTGTTCTACACCTCCTTGTACTCTGCAGCCGATGGTGCCCAGGTTCCGGAAATTGACTCCTACTTAGAGGGCCTTCCCCTATCAGTACTGTCCACTGAAGCCAGCTTTTTTCTAGAGAGACCGTTTACCTCCGAGGAACTTGACGAGGCCATTGCGTCGTTGGCATCAGGGAAGGCTCCTGGCCCAGACGGGCTCCCCATGGATTTTTATAAATGATATGTCTATCCTGCTTCCGCACCTATTGGCCCTGTGGGAGGATTCGTGTGAAAGGGGTATACTCCCTCCATCTCTCCGGGAGGCACTGATAACTATGCTCCTCAAACCGGGTAAGCCCCCTACTCAGACCGCTGTCATTGATTAACAGCGATGTTAAATATACGCTAAACTGCTGGCCAACCGCCTAGCCCCATACATGCCTCACATCATCCGCTGCGACCAGGCGGGATTTGTCCAGGGCAGGTCTACATCCTTGAATTTGAGGAGGCTCTTCAATGTAATCAGCAGAATCAGCCCGACCACACAGGCAGTTGCAGCCACCCTAGATATGCAGAAGGCATTTGACTTGGTCTTGTGGAGATACCTATGCCGAGTCCTTGAGAGGTGCAAGTTCGGCACCAACTTTTGTGCCTCGGTAAAGCTGCTCTACACTGCCCCGTCGGCCAGAGTTCGTACCGAGGACAGATGTTCCACTCCCTTCCAGATATCCAGAGGCACACAGCAGGGTTGCCCCTTCTCCCACCTCATATTCGCTATAGCCATAGAACCCTTTGCGTACATGGTACGTCAATCACATTCACATAGGGGACTGCGCACAGTTGGCCAATCCGATGTAGTTTCCCTATATGCAGATGACGCTCTTCTGTACATCCGGTCTCCCGACTCTAACCTCGCCCCCATACTAGTGGATGTGGCTCGCTTTGGGGACATGTCTGGCTTTCAACGCTCCAGATTTCATCAGATACTGGGTGGTAGCCCAATCGCAGTTTGCGTCATATTGGTTTAATACCACTGATCCCCCCCCCCACACGTTCGGCTGGAAAAACTGGCAGTCTCTGACCGCGTGATAGGCTCCCTGATCCTCAAACCAGCACCCCTGACCCAGACTCCGCAGACCCGGTAGCTGCCACATCCTTAACATTGACCAAACTTTGGACAATGGTCGGCACGCTTCAACCATTCCACGGAGACCTGCCACTATGGAACTTTTTCGCCGATGTCCCGCAGATGCAGGGCAGATGCTGTCTTCCTGATACTCCGCGATGCCTACGAACAGGAGAACTTTATTGAGTGGCTAGATCTTCCCCTATCCCTTAAACGCCGGCCTTCAGTGTGGCTACAATACTCCTCACTACGGAAGAATCTCAAATCCAAATTCTCTAATTTCCCCACCTTACCCCCTGATGAGCCTATAGTAGCGGAACTTTGCTCCTACCTCTCCTTTAGGGGCAAGGTGTCAAGACTCTACTCTTTACTGCAGAATAGGGCGGCCCCCACCTTTACAAAGCTGAGACGCGCATGGGAGGAGGATCTCGGAGTCAAGCTCACTGACGAGAGATGGTCCCGAATGTGTGCCCGCATCCACAAAGTATCCTATAACACTAAATTTAAACTAATACAATTCAAGGTGCTACACAGATACCATCAAACACCAGTAAGGCTACATCGCATGTTCTGCAATTCTGGTTAGATATCTGCTCCACACTATCGGATATCCTTGAACACACTATTGCCCCCACCCCACTACACTGCCAGTTCCATGACCTCCCACAGCTGCCCCGCGACTCTAAGAAACTAGCAGGTCTCTGCATGCTGTTGGCAGTCCGCTGTATATTGTTGTGTTGGCTCCGCCCCAGGGCGCCTACCTATGCACAGTGGCTCAGGTCAATTACATGGGTTCATGATACTGAGGAATCCTGGAACGCAATGCAAAACTCACACTCAAGGCCAAGAGACATCTGGCAGAAATTCCGGGACTAAATGTCCGCCATGGCCTCACCCACAAACTCTGTCGTGTCCTCCCCTGAAGGCTCCCCATGAACGATTTCTTCCCCTGACACAGTTGTTAATGACCGGTCTGCTGCCTCACTCTCTGTATACTGTAATTGACTTGTGATGTGCTACTCATTATGTATGTTGCTGGTTTCTTTGGCTCATTGCTGGTGCCATGTGGTGCCTTTTGTTGGTTTCTGGTGTGTTGTCAAGACAAATAAAGAAAGTTTTAAAAAAAAGAAAACGTATGGGTAGATAGCTATCCATAATCAACAGTAAATGGGGTGTTAACAACAATGGATCAGGCTGTGCGGTACAGCATTCTAGATTTGTCATCTGCGTACCATCAGATGGAATAACACCATGCTTCACAACCCCTAACAGCACTCAACACCCCGATGGGTGTATATCAGAATTTACATATGCCATTTGATTTAGCATCCACTTTGGCAGTATTGTAGGAGTGGGCCTTTGATCACCGTAACCCAAAGCATGCCCACCCTTAAAGAGTAAGTGCATGCTTGTCTGTAAAGCAAGTTTATTGTCCAAACAGCCAGGAGGGGTTAGGTGACATCAAAGAGTGAAACTAACCTGTCTCCCTGAACCACACAAATAACACACATTTTATAGAATTTGCAATAGTTAAAACACTCCCAGAGGTTGTGTTACAAAGTCAACCCCCCACACATGAAGTCCACCCTTAATTCCATCTATAGCACCATCCAAGCTTGGATGGCAGAAAACTGGCTGTGTCTCAACAGTGACAAAACTGAGCTTCCGCTGATCGGATCACCAACCATCTTGGGTAACCTTGACAAGAACTACTGCTCCTTCACCATCGACAATACACCCATAGCTGTGTCCAATACAGTCAAAACCCTGGGAGTATACCTAGACTCCAATCTCACCATGAATAGGCAGGTCAACACCATTGCCTCCTCACCGGCCTATTACGCTAAACTGCTCAATGCAGTAAGACCCTTCCTAACTACACAAAATTGCCTCACCATTGCCCGGGCCACCATCGGCTCGAGACTGGACTATTGCAATGCTCTCCTCGGAGGGACATCATGCAAGAACATTGCCAAACTCCAACTTGACCAGAACAACGCCATCAGGGCTGCCACAGGATTCGCAAAAAAGGACCACATATCAGACCTGAGAAGACAAGTCCATTGGCATCCCGTTCAACAGAGAATCATTTTCAAAATCCTTTCCCTCACCCAAAAAATGCCTCCATGATCTGGCACCCCCCTACCTGGCTCAGCGCGTAGCCATTCCCACATCTGCTAGGCATTCCAGACTAGCCTATACCAACATGATCACTAAGCCCAAAACACTCAGAGTGCGTGCAGGGGGCTCTAGCTTCCCAGCCATTGCGGCTACCCATTGGAACACCCTACCTGCACATCAGGGGAATTGACTCCCACTTAGCATTCTGCAAAGCCATTGAAACAAGTCTATTTGCCTAACTGCCTTGTCAACTTCTCAGTTTTTACTTTGTACTCTACTGTAACCAAATATGAACACACCTAACTGTACTCTGTAACCTTGTGTATATGCTGTAACCAAGTAACTACCGTCTGAATGTAATCCTGCCTACGTACACTTTCTTGTAAAAAGCGCCTCAATGCCTTTGGGCTGCAGTGCGCTCTACAAATGTAAAAAAAACAACAAAAAAAAAGATTTGTTTAACCTATAAAGTGTAACCAGATTCCCTTCAGTTCCCACACGTCTTATTGGATACATTCATCCAAGCACCATCCCGTTTAACTGATAATTGCATGTTTCACATTTACACTACACCCCTCTCTGGGGCCCTTCCATGTTTGGCAACAGCCCCATCTCCTAATTACACAGTTTATACAAATTACAAACAAACAATTTCAATTATCACAGGTATCATCTGGTTGGAAACCTTTACCCCTACTTGTGACACACACAGCTATTCTATGGAAATTCCATTGATGTGAAGAGGAGGGCAACAAACACACTTCCTTTTGATCAATTGTTGCTGGTTTTATCGCTCAAACTTGTTGGTGTCCACATTTCATTCTAAACTATTTGACTTACCATTCCAGCCCACATGGTGCCAACCCACACCTTGACAACTCAATTGAAAATCCATAATCTATCAGTGCTCCTTTCCCCGCAACCATCCCTTGCATCAGGTTTAATTGTCCGGTCCTAAAATCCAGCCCTACCAGGTGGCTGAAATTGCTCCGTTATTCAATAACAGACTCCCATATACTTACAGAGATTGCATCTCCCCTTCGAAATGCACCAGGCCATAAAGGGCCCTGATCAAAACTGCCCATCTGATAATCATTGCAACTGCTGCAGCTTTTTCCCAACCTTGTAAAACTAGTTTTTCGGTCACACAGAGTTCAATTGCCCAACCCAGGTTTTCATCCACCACAATTTCCAGCTTATCAGAGAACTATGCCGCAAAACAGATCTGTATAGTCATGCTGCCCAAAACCTATTTCTTTAGAGACCTCAATGTATTTGTATCTATACATGTATGCTCAAGACAACTGCATCCTCTCACACAGATTTTCTCATTGCAAATCTCCTACCTCACATACACATGTAGAGATCCTCGCTGCCCAATTGTTAGGTGCTATGTGGCACGACACACCTATTTTACGCTTATATTGTATCAACAGTTTTGGCATTTATCTTGCTGCGCACATTCAAATCGAAAATGTCTCAACTAAAACAAAAACAACACCAAAGATAACATGTATCACATTCCCATTAGCTACACTGGATTCATGTTAAATTGCAACATCATGTCAACATCACTGTCACCTCAGCCACCAATATGGTGCATGCAATTCAAACTTCTCTTTACCTGTGGGACCCTTATCAACTACCCCAACAGTATTTCAAATAATTATGGAAGATTTGTTCAAACAAATTCCAGGGGTTAAATGCTTTCAAGATGATATTTTGGTGGCCGCCAAGTCTGAGGAGGCACATGACAACAAAGTGTATGAGGTACTAGGAATACTAGAGGTAGTATGCCTTACTGTTAAGAAGAAAAAGTACCAATTCAAAGTGGAACAGGTATCTTCCTATGGAATATGCTCTCCAGGAGAGAAATAAAAACACGTCCTGAAATGAGGGAGGCAATTTGTGGTTAAAAGCGCTTATGAACAAAGATGGATTGAGATCATTTTTAGGAATAATGCAGTTTCATGCCAAATGTTTAGATTATTTTGCAGAAAAGGCATCTAACCTTCAAAAGTTATTGAAATAAAGACGGGAATTTAAGTGGAGTTACGTGGAGGAAAAGGTGTTCAGGGAATAGAAAGAAGATGTTGCGAACACACCCATGTTACATAGGTTTGATCCCAAGGATAAGACAAAACTGATTGTAGGTGAATGTAGGAAAGGGTTGCGAGCAGTATTAAGTCAGGTTCAAGAGGGCATAGAAGTGCTGATAGCCTTTGCATCCAGAGCATTGAATTAGGGTGAGATGAAATATTCAAAATTTGAAAGGGAGGCTTTAGCTTGTTATTTTGCCTCAAAATATTTTCAGACATACTTCTTAGGTATATCATAAGTAACGAGGATTGATCATGAACATTTGAAACATCTATTTCCTATGAGGGGATCAGGATTGGCAATGTCTCACATTGTAAGGTAGTTGACAGCTATGAAAGAGTACAATTTCAACGTGGAACATATGCCGGGGAAGTGCAATCCAGTGGTAGATTGTCTGTCCAGATCACTTTGCAGAGAGGTTAGCAATCTGGGAGATGTGTTTGAGGAGTGGATAGTGATGAACATTATTGAATGATCAGTCTGGTTGAGAGAAGTGGTGACAAATCAGGAAATAGAAGAGGTAATGTTGTCCGTAAGAGAGGGCTAGGGAGTAAGGAAGCTAAGAATTCAGTGAGCTACAAGGTAAGAGAAGAATTGAGTAGCTCAGAGTTTGGTGTAGCGCAAGGTGAAATATTTGTTCCTCTAAGAATATTCAGAAAATAATTGATTATGATAGCTCATAATGGACATTTGGGCAAATGTTTAACCAAAAGGGAATTACGGGTGAGATTCTGGTGGCCGGGATGTGACACAATGGTGGAAGAGGTGGTGTGAGCATGTGTACCTTGTGCAATGAGCAATAAGTCATTGAAGATGCAAATGTAAGAGCAGTGAGGGTGGAGATTCCCGAGATAGTCTGGGGACAAGTGGCAATCAATTTTAGGGGGCTGATAGGAATATTAGTTCAAGAGAGTTGGTTTGTGATAGTATTAGTGGATTATGCTTCAAAATGGTTTGAGGTGAGTATCAATGGCAACATAAATACAGTGAAAGTGATTGAGTTCATGGAGGATGTATTTAGGAGAGAGGGATATTCCAAGACAGTTGTATCAGCCAATGGTGTTCAATTGGTGTCGTATGAAATGCAAAGGTATTTGAAGGTGCATGAGATGGTGAATTTCAGAATGGCAATGCACAATCCAAAGGAGCATGGGATCGTTGACCAGATAAACATAATAATTCAAGATTCCATACAGTTGGCACATGCAAATGGAATGGAGTGGAAAGAAATTGTGCAGGAAATGGTATTAGCATCCAGACACACTCCGCACATTACAACCTCATTGGTTGGTTGGATGAATGCATGATGAGAACAACAAAGAGGATGGTAAAAAGAACCATGCGGTTGAAGAGGATCAGGAGAACAGGAAGAATGTGGAGGTTGAGTACCATGTGGGAGACATAGTAAGAGTGAAGAAACCGTTTAGAGTACCAAAGAATGCTCACTATTGTATGATCCCATTGAGGTGATAGAAGTGGGCAGGAGACACATTGACACAATAGATGATGTCAAGAAATGAAGTAAGGTCCTAGTTGTAATAACAAGGATTGTGGCAGTTATCCAAAGCCCTTTTGACCACAGCTAACTTGCTTCAACAGTGCCTCGATTGGGCACCTGCCCTTTTCCAGCATCCGGGTTTACTTGGCTCTTGTAACTTTTGGGATTTCCCAGCCTCTACTATCAAAGTCTCTTGATTCTTCTGGGCTCTCCAAAATCCTTCAGTCATTGTCTAGGCTTGCTTTAGTAGGACCTTGATTAGGAGTATGCCCTCTTTCAGTCTTTGGGTTTTCTTGGCTCCCTTCATCCTTTTGTCTTTTCCAGCCTCTATTATCAAAGTCTCCCGATTATCTTGGGCTCTCCAAAGCCCTTTTGCCCGCAGTTAGATTTGCTTGAGCAGGGCCTTAATTAGGCATCTGCCCTCTTCAATCCTTCATTTTCATTTGGCTCCAGTAACACTTGTTTGCCTCTCTCAGCCGCATTACCTCATTGGGAGCGGCCTCTTAACTTTATCTGCCCAGCCACCAATGTTGCACTTCTCGTGTGCAGGTCAGGGATCTGACTCTCCACTGCATTCTGGTCTCTGCATCAGTTCACATGTTGCAAGCCAACCACAGCTTCCATGTAGTCACGCTGCCAGGCGAGATGTTTTCTTTACCATCTCCATCCCTCTCGATAGCTCAGCCTCAGCGGTCTACCATGGTTCCGCCCCTCCAGGATGTCTTCCCATTAGGGGGGCTTCTCTGCGTAGGATTCTGTTTCTCTGATTAAAAGTTCCTCATGGTGTTAAGTACGTCAGTAGAAATAAAGGGTGTGTATTGCCACTCTTTAACTGTTGAGTTGAGGTTGCATTCAGCATTACCTGAAGCCAAAGAGTTTATGGTGATGTCATTATTCGGTGAATCCAAAATAGTATCACAAATAAAAGTGGTGTTTTGCTGCACTTTGACTCAGGAGATCAGGTGAGATCCAACATTGCGTGAAGTCAAAGAGGTTGAAGAAATGTCATTGTTTGGCGGAGTCAAAACAGAGGTAACAACAGTCCTTCCAATTCCAATGTAGGCAGATAATGTACGCTGGACTGGGAGTTCCTTACCAGAATGGGAGTCCTTGTCCCCAAGAGGGGAGTTACTCCCAGTGAGGTCCGCTTCCCGATATCCCTAGGGAGTGTCTTGCTGAGCAGGTACACCTCCCTTGCCTCAAAGGGGGTGGCTCTCATCTATAAAAAAGGGACAATATTCCAGTTTCATCACATACCTCTCCCATTAAACAAGATGTTCCCTCTTTATTAGGAATAGGGGAATAGCTCATGAAATCCACATTTATTTGTTTTTGCATTTTTCCGTGATGTACAGAGAGGTTATCCCTTGCAGTATTTTGCTCTTTATTTTTGGTTGTTTTCGCAGGTCCACACGGGTGGTTCTTTTGCTGTAAGATTTCCCAAGCGGACGAGAGAGAAGATTTTGAGGGTTTTTCTGTAGGAGGATGCTGCAAGACATCTGGGAAGGTCGGGAAGGTCGGAAAATCAGTCCCTATGATCACTTCCTCTGGCAGGCCGGGTACTCTGGCTGCTCCTATCTTAGTGGGACAACCCCTAACCTCTAGGGTGAGGGGAATTTTTTGATACTTCTCTGTATCTCCATGCACACAGGTGATTTTAACCTCCCCTTCCCCTCTTAGTTCTTCAGTGTAGACTAAGAGTGACCGTATAGCAGTTTGTTGGCTCCCTGTATCAATTAGGCTTTAGACTGGATGTTATTAACCCAGACAATCTCTTGACTTTGGAAAGGCTGTGTGTTACAGTAGAAAACATCTGCCTCTTCCCAGCTCTTCTCCCTCTCCTCCTCTTCTCCTTCTCACTCGTTCACCCTACCCATGGCTGGGAGGATAGAACAGGGGCAACGTGCTCTCCTTGGAAACAAGACGACGCAGAGCAACACAGGTTCAATCCCGGGGTCTGCGCTTAGAAACCTCTGGGATATAATTGCATTATAAATAACCAATTACAATTACCCATCCTATCTCACTGGGTTCTTCTGTCTGGTTTTTGGAACAGAGGCGGGCAACATGTTCCCTTTCCCTGCAGGAGAAACTTGTGGGTAAGGTAGGAACACGAGGTTTCCCCTGTCCTGCTTTCTCTCCTAGGGCAGATTATAGTTTAGATATAGGGAGAGATAGAGGCCTCAGGGCAGTCTCATGCTTCGGGTAGCGTTTATTAGGGAAGGGTTTATCAGGTTTTCCAGGGATCTCAAATACTGGCACTTCATTAGATCGTTTAATGTCTCTTCTTGTTACTAACTGCCTGCCTGTAGTTTTCAAGTGTTTAAATGTCTCTGAGTGGACCTGGGCTATTTGAATAGTCATCTCCAAGGAGAGCTGGGGCTGTTGAAACACAGCTTTTTGGAACGATGGAGATCAAACCTGGATAAATTGCTCCAACGCAATAGCCTCTAGTACCTCAGATAGAGTGTTTTCCCTAACCATGGGCCAAGGATATTTTAAACATTTCTGGCTGATTCTATGGGGCTTTTATTTGGAAGCAACTGGACGTTCTGAAATGTAGGCCTCAATTTGTCCCACCCACTCTGATAGGACCCGTTTTATTTCTGCGAAGGAGGTAGTTCTTAGAGGGTTGATTTTTGATGAAGGTCTCCCATCAGTAGAGGGGCCAAATAACATATTTATTGAACCATGTCCCTCTGGAACTGTGTTGCCAATCTTTTGAAGTTGGTAAAGAAAGCACCATGGTTGTCTCCTTCATGGTAGGGTTGTAGGATCCCATGATGGAGAACGCAGTGACTTTGTCTTTCCCCAATTTGGTCAAGTCTCTTCTGCTGGTGTTGTTTGGCCTAGGCCTCATTGTCAATCAACTTCTTCAGGTGGGCATTGAGCGATGATATATTGACTCTGGGATCAAAGTTTTCTTCTGGTGTAAATTCAGAGGGAAGGGTCTCGAGGTCTTCTTCTTCCTCAAAATCAGCAGGAAGTTGGTTGGAGAGGGCTGTATGCCCAGATAACTCCACGGCGAATGCCTGAGTGTCGGCCCTATTGATGTATTTATTCCCCACTGTACTATGGGTAGGAGGTGGTCAATGAGATTTCCCATACTCTATTGGTGAGGGTCTGACTCTTGCTTGGGTCACTGTCATCCCACTGTGACGCCTTATGTGGCGAACCAGAAGAAGAGTCATACTACATAGTCCCATGTTTGAAGAGGGTTTATTCAAAAGAAAAGAAAATGCCTATCTAGCCCTGTCATTACAAGGTAGGTTCCCTACCTAATAACATAAAAAGTAAGGGTGCTCATCACAGTGCAAAATAAATAGATCTTTGTCCAAATCCTAATATCTAACTGGCCCTACCACTTAGGAAAAGTTAACTAAAAGAAGCAGGCCAGTGCAATGACCTATGTACATGGCAGTTGTCAGGCCCAATGGTTTGGATCTCTTTCCAAACAGAAGGATTTAAAAGGTCATAAAAGGTTGTCAAGTCCTGGATCTTTTCCAAAAAAGAAGAATTCACAAGTTCATCTAGTTCTGGACCTCTTTCCAAACGAAGGATTTTAATGGTTCTTCAATTTGTCTCAATATAGTTCTTGCATAGGTGTGTAATTCCAGAGCTTCCTCCAAAATCCTCTTGCCATTTTTAGTGTTTATTCTGGCAGGGTCTTACTTTGGCCCTTGCCCACATGAAAGTTTGAGTTTCTCTGGTTCCCATAACCCTCTCTGCTTCTACAGCATTGGATTTTATTTTCAATGTCTCTTGACTCTCCTGGGATCTCCAAAGTCCCCAGCTAGATTTGTTTTTTTAGCAGGGCCTCGATTGGTCATCTGCCCTATTCCTGCATCTGGTTTTACTTGGTTCTTGTAACATTCTTGGCTTTCCCAGTCTCTACTATAAAAGTCTCTTGATTCTCCTGGGCTCTCCAAAGCCTATTGGACTTGTCTAGTCTTGCTTTAGTGGACCTCGATTAGGCCTCTGCCCTTTTAAGGCCTTTGGGTTTTCTTGGTTCCCATAATCCTTGTGACTTCTCTAGCCTCTATTTTCAAAGTCTCTTGATTGTCTCAGGCTCTCAAAAGCCCTGTTGCCCTCAGCTAGTCTTTCTTGAGTGGGTCCTCGATTGGGCCTCTGTCCTCTTCCAGCCTTTGGGATTTCTTGCCTCCCATAACGCTTGTTTTCACCTCTCAGCGCTGTTACCTCTTCCGGAGCAGACACCTCCCTTACTCTGCCCGGTCCAGCAGTTGTTGCACTTCTTTTGTGTAAATCAGGGATCTGATTTCTCTACTGCAATCTGGTCTCGGCATCAGTTAACGGGCCCCAGGCCAACCATGGCTTCTGTGTAGTCATGCCACCAGACGAGACGCTCACTCTATCATCTCCGGCTCTCTCGATAGTGCTGCCTCTTTGCCGCGCCAGACACCAGTCTCGCTCGAGATCAGCTCATTCGCCACGCTACCGCTGGCTGTGAGGTCTGTAAGATATATTCCCTGCCAACTTTTGTCTTTATTTTGCCGGCTTGGCTAGACACCGGAAAGGCTTGTTACAGCGCCAGGCACACCAGATTCTTGTAACACTGTATATCATAAATTGAACAGGCAACACAATAACAAATCACCTAACTTTTGTTTATCAGAAACAGCTATTCTGTGGAGCGGCTTGACAGACACTTTCTAGAATGCTGCTAGGTCCTTTCCTAGAGCAACTCTGAAGCAGCGAGCAGAGGAAAAATGAAGGGGAAGGGAGAGTGTGCAGCAAATACATGGTGTGCTGCCCAGAGCGCAAGCCCTCCAGCTTTCGAGCTTAGACCAGCAGCATTGAGCTTGGCGTGCCAGTGTCCCAGCCTGCCTGCAAGCCTAGGAGCCTGAAGGTGGAGGAGGTGCCTGTGTTTGAGCTTGGATTGCCCTGCAGTGCAGTGCAGTGGCCAGTTAACGGCATATGGTCACCTCACTCACCTGTACCCTGAGTGCTGCCTGGAGCACAAGTCCTCCAGACCTCCAGTTTAGACCACCAGCATCGCACTCAACGTGCCAGTGTACCAGCTTGCCCGTGAGCCTTAAGGTGGGGGAGTTGCCTGTGTTTAGCTTGGATTGCAATGTAGTGCAGTCGCCAGGTAACACTATATGGTCACCTCAGTCCCCTGTACCCTCTTATTAATCAGCTAATGCTTCATTGTTCTAATCACAGACCCATGACATCCTGTAACTTGCAGTGAATGTAACTGCCCCCTGCAGTAAACTGTTGATTGGAATGCCTTGGGAAGTTGGATTGAGGACTTTTCCATTGTATTTTTCGTCCACCTTCCACAGGCAGGGGCAGCTGATGCAGGGACTCAGGCGGGCGCAGCAGGCATCTGTACCCATCCGAATGGGTGAGGAGTCAGTGGTGAGCTGTTGGGGGAAGTGGGAAGGTGAGGGGGAGCAGTGGCTACATGTTAGTTGAGTTTGATCCAGGAGTGGTGGTGGTAGTGGTCTGAAGAAACTCCATTCACCCTCATAACCCAATCCTGCCTATTTACCCTCTCTATATGTTTCCCCCCACACCAAACCGTTTCTCATTTCCACTCTCCTCTTTCGCTCACTCCCACTCCCTGCTGGCCTCCCTGCACCTTTACTTGCTGAGTGATCCACTGAGGAAATTCATTTCTCATCTGGTGGCCTGCCTGATTGTGGTCCGGTTAAGACAAGGAACCAAGACTCTGAAGACGTGGGCACAAGGCAAACGGTCTTGCAGTGCAGTTGTGATGGTGGGAAAAAAAGCCCAGCAAGAAGGAATGGCGCCATCAAGGGGGCCACTCGAGCAAAAAAGATCGCAAGAGATCACAGTGCCCCCAAGAACGGCACGAATCAGCCTAAAATCCCCTTCTTCTCTAATGTGAACCCAGCATGCCCCATTATTTTGAGAGAAGCCACTCTGGCCCAGAATATGATTGATCTTCCATTATCATTGACATCAGAGGTAGAACAAGTGACCAACATTGACATGTCTAACTTTAATAACTCGTTAGCACTAGACAATAATGGATCATTGTTGAACATATTCAACCAGATTAAAAGGAGCTTGTTAGGCCCCTATCCACTCTGGCATAACAAGCAAAAAAGCCTTAACCTATCGGTCACACCTAACTTGGAGGCATTGGTATCATGCTTGGAGAGAACAGTAAGTGACAATGAGCAGGTGGAAAATAGAAGTAGAACACCACCAACCTCACAAATTTCCATCGATATTGGCCTCCTAAGTGATCATAGTGGACATGCTTATGGCCCTGTGTACTAATATATCAAGCGACGAGCTGGTCATAAAGCACGTCTCAAAAAGAGCTAATTTTCATGCTATGGCAGAAAATTGCAGCCTAACTTAAGCCATAAGTATAGCTACACAGTCAAATGACACGGGCACCTTGGCAAAGGGTTGCTCAAAGTAGGGTAAAGCCACCTATTTTTAAGACGACTACTCCCAAAGGTCCAGATACGGGGGAAATCAAAGACACCCTCTCACTGATGCAAGAACCTGTGTCAATTCCACAACCTATGATTTTTGGAGGATCCTGGCTGAAAATGAGGACGACGCACTTGAGGCACTATGCAATGACATTGCTCTACTTACCAGCTCCCTGAAGATCGAGAAGAAAAACTGAAGGTTGAGGCCGGCTAAGCTCCCGACAATTCCTCTCTATCAGGAAAAAGCCATTATTAGCCCTGAAGGGAACAAGAAACCTGGCCCTATTAAAACCCTAAGTAGACCCAAGGGGTCACAAACAGTTTAATTTTCGAACGATCTGAGGGATAGCATTCATAGAAAGGTCAAATTGAGGGGCCCATTGGATAAATGGGTTCAGAACGAGAAGGATCCCATATGCAAAAAATCAACAATGATGGCCCACATCTTAGAGGATTCCCTGCAAGCCCAAAGTATGCCTAATATGAACCATAATATAGTAGCAGAAGCTGGGAAATGTAACTGCCAGAAACATCTAGGGAAATCCCCTCAGAGAGTTATTCAAAGCAAGCTCATAATCAAAGTGCAACATGCTATAGCAGGGGCAAAACATAAATCCCTTGACCAAGGAGTGATCCATACTCATAGGATTAATGATAGTAGGGAAAGGAGGCACGTATTTGCTGGATTAGAGCCCATGGTTAAAACTGAAGAACTGCACCTGAAGCAGGACAGCCCTTTCCTGACTGGGCATCGATTTCTTCGAGTAAGATTTGTAGTGTGGAACTCCCAAGGTGGGATAGCCGGGATAAATAGGATATCATACATTTTAAAACGCTGGCAATTGCATCACTACTACATATTTGCGCGAATGCTTTGGCAGAAATGGATTTAAAATTGACAGTCTGTTTGAGCATGGGAAAGAAGGTCAGACTGAGACCAAATGTCACCAGACATAATACGTGTTTGTCTAATTCCAATGTCTCACAAGGTATGAGTGGTGGCTATGGGGGGATAACAAAACATTATTCATATTCTTATAATATTGAGGAGATCACGTTTACCCGTTGGAACACCAGACGATACAGGTATTTTATTTACCATCCCCAGGGATTTGATATCATCGAGACTAGTGACATATTCTTGGTACAAGAGAAATGGCTGCTGGACGATCTCTTCATTGATGGGTATTCTAGCGTATCGCCCCATGCAGTTGGTGGAAAACAAGGGCGTCCATTGGGTGGGATCAGTATTGGCACAAGGACCTACATGGATTTAGAACCTTTCATGCCAGAGTTAGCCTCCAAATCAGTATTAGCAGCTACTGTGGGCCTGAGGTCATCATATCTTTTTACAGTGATTGTTAACATTTACTCTGCTTCAGGTACGTAGGGATACATGAAGTACATTATTGTATTGCAAAATATATTAAATAACTGGTATGAAAAACACCCTGCTAGGAGGGTAATTGTAGCAAGTGATGTAAATGCTCCTTGTTTGATTGATTTATGTGACCTAGTCAATGAGGATCTTGCAAGTGAACCCCAGCCATAATAAAAGGCAGGGGTGGTGCCTGGGACAGGTTGTTCTTCGAGAACAATTTTTCTGTCTCAATAGGATTGCACAGGGTCGGGGCACAAGACTACAAACCTGGTCTAATGGCACTAGTATGTCTTGTCTTGATAATGTTTTTATTGAGAGGAGTACACAAGAGGTATCTTAAAAGTTTGTGATCTCCACCACTGCCCTGAGTGACCATGAGTGACCATGCTGTAATGACATGGACCCTTACACGGACCATTACGCTGCCGAATCCTTATATGGTTAACAAAATCAATGGCCAGGTGAATGTAAATCCCACAGGGAATCATATCTCATGGAATGACAAGAGCATTCTTAAAATTAGTGATTTCACAAATAATAATAATGCATCTAGGGTTAATTGGCTTTGGAATAATAATTTGGTCCTGTCACTATTCATGAACTGACTCAGTTCACAAGTTCAGATATTTCCTAAGTCGTTTAAGCCTTTGAAGCAGTTTAAGAGTACGATGACTAAGAGGTATAAAAATGTGTACAGAAGCCATAAATCATCATTTAAATTGGCAAACTGGCTAGCCCTCTATAAGCTCATTAAATGGGGGATGACAAAAACTCTTGGGGAATGGTTCAAATATTTTTAAATAACTCCTCTAGGATTGAACTATACCCAATTGGTGAGTCAGTGTGGCACTTGACTATTAGGAATATGTTCTATGATGTATCAGCTCAGGATAAGATATATTGTCAGTATTTATCCTGCCCCCAATTCAAGGAGGATTTTGGGTGGGAAAATAGTTTATTAATTATTATGTCCTCTAAAAACACACACGCGCCAGGACCCGATTTGTTGCCAAATATTCCATTTAAATCAAATCTGCTCTTCTGGGCTTATATATTAGAACCATTATTCAGTAAATTCTTGGGTGAGGGCAACATTTCCAGTCTTGGAGGAGTGCTGTTCTAATACTGGTTTTTAAAAGTGGTACATGAGCGGACCCTGATAATTATCATCTTCTGGCGATGCTCGACCGTATTCAGAAGATTTTTGCTAGTATATTATTGAAGAACACAACCAAATGGTCCAGAGAAGCGGAGCGTCTTTCCCCCTTTCCATCCAGATTTAGAAAAGGCTTCAGTACTCTATATAACATTAGTAACCTGCAATATATCATTTTAGAGATTAACAAAAAATTACGCAAAGAAAAATTATACATATGTTTCATTGTAGAGCATTTGAATTGGTCCCTCGTCAGAAACTTTGGGCAAAGTTTGATGGTTGGGGCGTGAATAGTTCTCTTCTTTTTTTATCGCTCTACTATATACAGAGAATAGTGCGGATATTCGCTTGAATCACTAGGGGGCGATAGCACGCACATTCAAACAAATGTCGGTGTTAGACAAGGTTGTGCAATTGCACCCCTTTTCTATAATCTATATGTGAGTGATATGGGGAAGGCGATTTCAACTAAAAGAAGCTTCCCACTCAAGCTAAGGGTACAATGGCTCAGCTTCGCAGATGACACAATTCTATTAGACAAAATGGCTATTGGTCTCCAATGTTCAATTCTAGCCATTGCAAACTATTCATAGTTAAACAATTTAAAGATTAACATTGAAAAAACCAAAATAATGACTGGGTAACAAACATAAATCAGAAAACTCCAAATGGTATCTGAAAGGAAGTCTCCTGGAAGTGATGGACATATAGATCTATTTGGATTTCCAAATATGTAAATTGCCCTCTAGTGATTTCTACTGTAATATTGTGAGCTCTAAGGCGATGAAAAAATGGCTTGTATATAAAAAGATCATGCAGTTAAAGGGTGGGAATAACTTGGAAGGCCAAGTAACTTTATATAGTAAGAGTATTGTTCAGCCATATTTTATGGACTGGCTATTCTTCCGGTAAATATGTGAGTTGCGTGTTCAATCGTTGAGAATGTATTGGATAATACAACTGAGCCAACTGTATATCACTATGCGGTTAGCGGCTGAATCACCACACTCTCTCTATTACCACTTAGCCCGGCTGGATGACCTAGGTTGTAGTAGCGCATTTCTACAAGGGTTGAGGCAATCTGCAATGGGTCACATGGCATTGATATGTTTGCAACCAGAAGAGTTGAGGAACCTCCCTAATTGGTTAACAACAGTAAAAACGAGAACCAAATGCCTAGCAGTGTGCAATAACTTAGATTTCCTGGCAGCTAAACCAATGTGTGCAGACTACTGCAAGAAAGCATTTAGGAGCATCCATGTCAACAGCTATCTGGTAAAATATTGCCCCAGTTTGCTCCGAAAATGTATAACCTACCCACATTTTAGCATATTACCCACTTTGGAGAATACAAGCAGTTGGAAAAAGATCCCCTGCGAAAAGTGATTGTGTCGTATGTGCAGGAGTGAAATTGAGACCGCTCGTCATGGACTAACACAGTGTCAAAAGATGTCCAAATGTTATGTCAAGGGCTATGCACAGTTTATTGTAAATTCACAGCAGAAAGAGGGACAACAATTCTGAAGCTCCATCATGGGCACGAAATATGTTGTAATTATGGTTGCTGTGTTTTATATTTGGAAATGTGTCAATAACTGCATAAAGGCCCAAGAAGTAATAAAATCAAATTCTAAAAGGGAAACTGGTAATTTGGTAACACAAAATCGTGACCTATCTTGATCCTTGAGTTTTTACAAATGTTTGTGTTTACAATAAGTGTATGTTTTAACATGTTATAACGATTGTTGGTAATAAGTTTCAGCAATTAATTCAATCAGATACATTTTTCTTGTATTAGGTATAGTATTTTATATTTTGTATTCATGTATGTATTTTAGATATCTTACAATGTTATTTATTAATACATCTGTATAAGGTTAATTTTAACCAATGTTGCACAATAATACAAAATAAAAAATAAAGAATAACAAATCAGTACACAGGCTCACAATGTTATACTTTATATGAAGTAGAAAATAAATCACATTTCAGATTTCTGCATTTGTGATGTGTAATAATGAGCAAAACATAATTTGGTCAGTGTATGGTGTTAGAGAGAAAGAAATCAAAACATTCAATTCCCCACTGGCAGTTTTCTTTGGGTTCTATAAAAAACCCTAACTGCCATTCATAGACAATGTATATGACACGGCATGAAATCCCTAGTTGCTTTCCCCCCTTTTACTACCAATAGATTGGGGATGAAATTAGGAGACACCCTGGTAAGCACTTTAGTTGGTTATGAAAGCAAATGCATTTTAGGTTCAGCTTCAACTCCATTTACCTTGTGCTCCCTAGTTAAGGTCGGATTAGCATGAGATTAGAGGTAATGGACTTTCCTGCATAGCAGAACAATCCCCATAACCAATTTTGATACAGGCAACCACCTCTATTGATGGGTGCCTTAGGAATAGAGGGAGTTATGCCTTTTGGGACAGTTTGACCTGACCAAATCATCCATACAAGAAATTCCAGTTACTTGGGTCCTTATTAGAACTCATTTTACTTCACCTGAGACTCTTGTGACCCCATCCCTTCTGGCCTGATTGCAGTTTGAGCTCCACTTGGTAGCTGCCCCCACCTTCCATCTCAGGATCCCCGTGTGTGCTGCTCTATGTCACACTGCAAGCTGCTCACAGATATTGTCTTCATTCAAAGACCCCAGTTTAAGGTCCCAGCGAGATTTGGCCTTATGCCTTATGCTTGAGCAGGACAGCTACCAAAGGAGGCAGCTTGGCTTTCTCACTCGATGCAAACAAAGACTCGCAAAGGCCTTCTGGTAAGCCCCTGATTTCTTTGAAAAGTGGGAAACCTACAGCCCCAGGACTTGCTCGAAGTCAGAGCTTGTTAAAACTCAGCCCAGTTTTAAAGTCTCGGCCAGGAAAAGCACAGCCATTAACTCCGTCACAGACTAAAGCAGGCCACAAGCCATGCAGCAAAAGCTGAGGCAAAATACCCCTCCTTCCAGCTCACAGCCTAATATACATCCTTCTCCAGAATACAGCCAAGTATCGTATCTCACATATAGTTTCTGAGCATTTTTACAAACCTATCTGGTGATGACAGCTGCTACCTCTTTCAAACTCCAGCCCCTTTCTTGTTTCAATCCTAACTTCAACACATAACAGGGCCTTGGAGAATCTACGAGCCCTTCCTGCACTTATCTTATGTAATTTTCCAAGCAACATTTGGGCAGCATTTCGCACATCACCTGCTAATGTCAAAATATTGCTTCCTTCCTTCCTTCCTCTTTTCCACTCAGAACAATGAGTATCTATCTTCAAGGCCTCTTTTACTTGCATCCTCATGGCACTAGGTCTGAAACCTGCTTCCAAATGCAGTTTTCACTCTTTGCTTTAATCCATGAAGTGGCAATCACAGCCAGTGTATTTGTTCATGCAACTGTCGCAATGTTAGCTGCAGTCCACAAATCTAGCCCCTACATCAGCTGTTTGGTTCAAAATCCCCCCATTTCAGTTCCTACTGCTACAACCAGCCCCCTTGTTTGTAATCCATGTTAGTACTTGATGTTAGTAACTTATGTAATACACTACAGAGTACATGGCATGTGCTGCACTATTAGTATATGTTGAAATTATTAGCACACAACTTCCCTTCAGGTCTAGAATGGCTCCGTCCCCCCAGGACATCTTCCCATCAGAGGCACTCCTCTGCGTAGGATTCTCTCTCTCTGATTCAAAGTTCCTTGTGGTTTTATGTACATCATCTGGGGGTCTGTTGCCGCTATTTGACTGTGGAGTACAGGTGACATTCAGCATTACTTGAAGCCAAAGAGTTTAAGTAGATGCCACTATTCGTTGAATCCAAAATAGTATCACCAATAAAAAGGGTGTGTTGTTGCTCTTTGAATGAAGAGTTAAGGCGAGATCCAACATTACCTGAAGCCAAGGAGATTGAAGAAATGTCACTGTTTGATGGATTCAAAACAGAAGTAACAACAGTCTTTCCAATTCCCATGTAGACAGATAACATACACTGGACTGGGAGTTCCTTGTCAGAATTAGATTCCTTCTCCCCAATAGGGTAGTCACTCTGTGTGAGGTCTCAATTTCCCAGACCCCTAGGGAAGGGCTTGTTGAGCGGTCTCACCTCCCTACCCTCAAAGGGAGTTGCTCTGCTCTAGGGAGAAGGGATTAATAGTCAGATTTGTCACAATACTGTCGCATCAAATGTGAGTGGGTTGCAGTAGATTATTTTCTTTAGCTTGCATGGATCTTTGGATGCGTCACATGTATGCTTGTTTTGTGAATAAGTGCAAGCATTCAGCAAGAGAGCCTGTAGGATAGTGTTTCAGGACACCTTAGATGGTATGCAGTCATGGAATCCATACCTGCTGTCTAAATAGCTGTATGATTGTTTCGGGAAAGAGGTGGGGTGATATGTTGACGTTAAAGAAATTAAAAAAAAAACAGAACAAGAACACATTTTCTAAATTAATTACTTGATTATTAAAATGGATATGGTTATGTATACTAACCAAGTGCAAAGCACACAAGCATATATCTCCAGCATTAGGCAAATACCAAATTCACTGAGTTTTTTAAGCTGCTATATGTTTTTTTTACCAGTTTGTGCTCTTCTAATATTTCTGTTCTCGCAACATGTGTAAAAGCAGCAGGACTAGTTGGGTCTTCCCCATTTTTCCTGGCAATGATATGTGCAAACATTCTCTTATCAAATCTTCTCAACTGTTCACCTCAAGAGGCTGAAAACCAGCAATCTTGGGAATTCCAAGGGAACACCTATACCAAAATCAAGCAGGCAGTACCACTCAGTGATAGGACAACACATACATTATATTAAGAACACACAGGACACTGGTCAATGCTGCTGGGTGTTTGAAGCCTCCTGCCAGCTGAAGCAGCAGACGCTGTTGATGAAGGGCTACTTGTGGCATAAAGTTGCAATCTTTTGATTATGGAAACATATGTATGCAGGTATCTTTTCAAAAATGTAAATTGGGATATAGGGGAGTGCTAGTGATTTCCTCAAATTGAGCCCTACTATTTACAAAAATATATTATTCTTTTTCTATTTTCCTCAGCAATGTAATGCTTCTGATCAAGATTATAGAACCGAAACGTGTTAAGCATCAGTACACCTATCATTTGGCATGTTCGAACAATTTATTCTGAAGATTGTGAAAAGTTGTCATGGAGACTGGGAAGGCATCATGAAGCAAGACACAGACAACAGATTCAAAGTTCAAACAAAAAAGTTTTATTCATTTAAATATCAGGAGGGTTGAACACCTACCTTGCCCTATACTAAGGTGGGATTTCCCTACCTAAATAAAACTAAGGAATGTCTGTGTCAAAGAGTTGAACTTAGGAACCTGTCTGTGTCCAAAACCTATGCCTGCCCTCACAACTATATCTATACAATGTGTGGGGATGTCAGTAACCAAAAAGAAAACTGTGTTCAATACAAATGCCTGAGCTTGTTCCAGCTCGCAGCTTCCTTTCAGCTCCCCCCTTCCCCAGTGTAAAGCAGTTCCACAAAAAGTCTTAAAGTTACCTTCCTTGGATTCACAAGAATAAAGTTTTAATCAATATTCAGGGTTCCCGTCCCCAGGTTCCAAGTCACAAAACACAAGGGAGCCTTGAGACTTCACCCTCAATTCAGCAAATGTGTCAGATCTCAAGGGTTCCCTTACCCAAGTTCCAAGCCACAAAACTCAGGGAACCTTGAGACTCCGTCCTCACTTCATCAAATGTCTCAGCTCTCAAGGCTTCCCTTCCCCAACGTATGATTTGGTTAAACAACGCAGTTCAAAAGAAAATATCCTTGTTTTCTTTATTTTAATTTTCACAGCTTTGTTGTTTCCATTTCAAATATTTGTTCTGGTAGCTTGTAGCTGTCAAACAAGTTAAAAGTTCACACATGATATTTCCCTCTGTTGTTTAAGTTTAAAATTCTATTATAAATCAGATTTCAGTTTTTATTTGCTTATTCTTCAAAGTTATTTTCAATTTGAAGCACAACATGCAGTAGTTTACTTGCTCTTTAGAATAAAATTCACTTTTCAACTCAGCATACAATTGTTTGCTTGAATGTGGGGTCCCGTTACCTCTTTAGGTTCCATAGGGTATTGATTCAAGTTGTTCGCAAAGTTTTAATTCAATTCGGTATTCAATAGTTGTAGTTTTCACTTAATCATTCTGCTATTAAATGTGTGGTCATCTTGTTTTGAATAGTCAAGGTTTGTTAATTCCGCTTTAAACATTAATGCATATATGTATATGGTGTTAAACTCTTCAAACTCAATTCTAAGCAAACATTTAAAGACAAACAAGTGATTCAAAAAGCAGTGCAAGTAGTAGTGAACTCCCGTCTGAGGAGGGATCTGACCCTGATACTAACTCCACAGACATCACAGCCAAGGGACGGACATCACAGAACGTGACCAATCATACAAGAAGTTGATCCAATCAGATCCAGTAAAAGAAACATGGGGCCTCATTAGGAGGCTGGCGGTGCCCAGGAATGGGCAATAACCGGGTCATTACGGTATTTGCCCAATCCTGGGTGCCGTAAATTATTCTTCCCCATTCTCATTTGAGCCCCATAGGGTTCAATGGGAGTGGGGAAGTCGGATGCACCGGCACTGTTATAAATGGTGCCAGTGCATCTGGCATGCTGTGCTCGCGGGTACCGTTCTGCCCACCAGGTAAGACCTGGCAGGCAGAAAGGCACCCGCAAGCACAACTCGTGGTTTGCTGGTCCGGGAACTACGGTACCAGCAAGCTTACTGATACCGTAGTTTCCGGACTGGCAACCTTATAATGAGGCCCATGTCCTCATTAAGACTTTGGCGGGGTGCCCACAAACTGTAGTAATGCAGTAGTAACAGAGTTAACACTCCATTACCGCCGTATTACCACACTGCCAAACTATGGGTTTGGAGGTGAGGAGGAGGAAAAACCTCCAGCAGAATGCTATAAGAAATTCCTCCACCTTACCACCCAGAAACAGTAAAATCATTGGAATTACTGCTGGCGGTAATACCTCCAAAATCCCGATGGAGTCATATGGACTCTAATAAATGGAGACTAACACCACTTACCACCACTTGTAACCCGGCTGTAATTTCACCGGATCAAGTGGCGAAAAGGGTAAACCCGTTTGGTGGTATTTTGGCAGAATTACCTTCAAAATACCATCAAACTTGAAATGAGGCCCTTAGTGTTTAATATCTCCAAATATACCCTTACACCTTTTGAACACCAAACATTACGAAAAGTTTTATCATACACACACACCTATAATTCACTCTATTCAGATAGAAATTCGATTTTTTTTCAAGTTCATCTATAAACAACAATGAAGAGTTTTTCATGATATGAACAAAACTGAAGCTCTAGATTCCTCTACTGAAATGGAATATATAGAACTTAAACCTAAAAGTAAGTTTTGTCCAAATATTCCCAACAAAACAATTGATATATTTGAAACATTGATGTTGAAGGATTTTACATCTCTGAACTGCAAGATCGTAAACATAATGGGCCTAATTGCCATAGTCGTTTTTTACCGGCGCCTGGCAATGGGGATGTACTGGGGCATTCCAGCCCCGGCGGACACGGTACATCCCCATTGCCGGGTGCCAGTAATCATTAGTCCCAATTCCCATTTGAGCCCCATAGGGCTCAATGGGAATGGGGAGGTGGATGCACCAGCAACATTTGTGAATCATGCCGGTGCATCTGACATGCTCTGCTCGCGGGTGCCAGTATGCCCGCCAGGTCAGACCTGGGCGAAAAGGCACCCGCGAGCAGAACTCGTAGTTTGCCGGTCCGGCAACGGTGCCGGTAGCTTGTAATGAGGCCTACTGACTTTTCTCGAAAAGCGAGAAAAGTGGTTGAGAACCCACTCAAAAAATTGTCCCTTACTATCAAGCTGGTGGACAAAGGAGGTTCCACAGTATTTAGGGACACCGACCAATATGATAAAGCAATATTGGCTCAATTAAATGATGAGACTACATATCTACGACTAGAGAATGACCCTACAATGACCATTAAAGATTTGGTATTTAATACCTGTAAGAATGCCCATGAAATGGAGTAGAACAATGATAGAACACTGGTATTTCTTACAAACACCTTTCCCGTAATGCCCATATTCTATGGCCTTCCAAATATACATAAAGACCCGAGCAATCCGCTGCTCCGCCCTATAGTAGCAGGAATGGGAGGTCTATTAAAGCCCCCGGCTACATACATTGGCATCATTTTACTGCCTCTACTCTAGAACATAACACCCTTTTTAAAATACACTGGGCATTTTTTTATGAATTCTAGAATCAACTGGCAAACTGCAAGATAGTTGTCTACTATTCACATTCGATGTAGTCAGTTTATATACCTCTATCCCATATGAAGATGGGATAAATGCTATGGAATGGTTTCTTATAACAAAATAAGATTCAATAGGGCATAGAAGATAGTTGTATTGGAACTATTGAAAGTCACACTTTAAACCTTTACATTCTTTTACCTATAGATTCTGGGTACCTCAATGGGCTCTGCAGCAGTTCCCCCTTTATGCAAATATATTCATGTATTTCTTCAAAACCACTTATGTACTATCCAACAATGTGTGGAATTCCCACATTGTAAAAGGGTATTGTTATATTGACAACATTTTTGGAATTTGCCCTGGCTCTGAGGAATTGGGCTTGGCTCTGAGGAATTTTCATCAATATCTAAACAACATGGACCCATGACTACAATTTACTAGGAATGTAGCTTCTCCTCATAAACATTTTTTGGACGTCGATATGACCTACTCTTACAGAATTTAATGTTTCATTACCAGTAATTACTATAAGCCTACCGATCCAAATTGTCTATTGAGAGCTGACAGTTTCCAAACTGCTAGGACTGTACATCATCTACCACCCAGTCAATTTTTAAGACTCGGACAGATCATTTCAGAGGAGGGTGACCTGTATTAACAACTTGATATTATGACTAATAGATTTTTGGATTGGGGAGATGATAGAAGTTTCATTGAACTCACAAAAAATCGAATTTTCTCTAAAGATAAACAATCCTTACTTGACACCCGATCTAATACATGTTTCCATATTTTCAAACCAATCAGACTAAATTCAACAAACCAACACAGAACATTGGCCTATTATGTCTGAAGATACATCTCTACATAATCTATTTCAAATCTTCCAACTTTTTCTTTTAGAAGGAGTCAACATCTTTGACAAGAGCTAGTGAACACAGTAATGGGACCTCACAAAGAACTCTAAGCACTACATAATATAGGTACTTACACTTACCTACAATGTGGACAGTGAAATTTTATCATAAAAGGTCTATTTATCTTTAATCCATCAACTTGTACAAAGGTATTCTTAAACAGTTTTGGTAGATGTGACTCACAGCGTGTCATTTATGGCATTAGATGCCACTGTGGGAAATGTTACGTTGGCAAAACAAATTATAAAGACAAGATATGATGGAATGAACATCGTTCCACAATAAGACAAAATAACCATATATCTCCACCCACACATCACTTTGTGGGACTCAACCATAATGTTGCTCAGCGGCAGGTGTGTATTTTGGAAGTTGTCCCTAAACAAAAAAGAGTGGCACATTATTAGGAACTACTGTCACAAAGATAATCTTTATGAATTGATTTTTAGACATACTAGTACCCAAAGGCTTAAATGATGTGAATGAATTGCAGCATTGGTTATACTGACCATATTTAAATTCTATCAACAATATATCTTCTGTTCCTGCATATCTGTGTAAAACATACCCTCCTGATTCACCAGGATGTCATTCAAAAGAATGTGTCTCACATTATTAAATATATTCCCATCACAACTGTACTCACAATATGGCTTAATGTGAGATACTATGTTGATGTGATCGACAATAACTTTTGTATATCTATATTCAACAACCACACATGTAATTGGCATAATTACATAATTACAGCTCCATCAGTAGCAAGGACTTGGAGTGTTTGGAAGGTAGCCTGCCAAAAACTCCCACAGTATCTGGTTTGCACTTAGGCACAATTTACAAAACCTTCACGGCTTTAGCCACAATGTCATGGAACTCCTTTAAAGTAGAAACAGAGGACATTTCGCTGTCTAAATCATAGTCTCTCTTTACTTGGGCACCTTCTGCTTCTTGGTAGGTGATAGCAGGCATTGTTATTGGGGTCACTCTGTGGGAACCTCCTTTTGAGGTGTTTCAGAATACCCCATTTTCTCTTTAATGCATCGAGCCGGGACCTCTAGAAAAGGCTCTATCAACATGGTCTCAAGCACTGTGTTCGTAATGTATTTAGCCATTTCAGAAGGCCTCTGGACATCTTCTATAACAGGTGAATAAGTATAGTCTACCCTGCAAGGTTGCTGTGATACTCTTTTGATGTGATGGATAATATCTTTTGTAAATCTGTATTCAACAACCACACACCTGTTAACAATGATTAAAGAAATCTTGGTTTTGTGATGAAATCACAGCAACGAAACACCATTTGCGATGACATTATCACGTGGCGAGACTGATGCTGTATTACTTTTTATAGCCAGCCCTGTTTGGCGAGGTACATTTGTTGCAAAGTTAGGTTTAGGAGGCAGCAGGTATGTTAACACAAGTTCCTTTTTTTAAAGATGTTTCAAGTAGGTAGCTCAGTTAAGGGGCAGACCCCCAGAGGGGACCCACTCACTGAGGAACTTTCTACCAACAAAGTGTCAAAAAGAAATAGTTGTCGTGGAGTTAAGGAAAGTACCTTCAGACCTACCTGAGGAGGAAATATAAATGTCGGTCTGCTGCTGAACGTCCACTCGTCAGGTGGCCCGTGCGTTTGCCCAGTGTGGGATGAAGTAGGGAGGCTTCTCTCTCTTCACAACGTCTACAGCAGTAAGAATGGGAACCTTGCAGAGGTATACGTTAACCATTCCATGTGCACACTGGAACTGTCATTATACTTTTGTTTTTCTCTGATCTTGTTTTGTGCTCTATTCGTTTTGTGTATGACGCTGCTGCTCGTTAGCAGATAATTTGAATTTCATGGACTTTAGAATGCACACTTTTTCGGCTAGCACAGCTATCGGCAGAAGCTGCATTTCTTGTTGATTACTGCAGCAACGTTACCCAGTGACTCTGTTCCTTCTCTATGTTGGGCGGCAGGCTGGGATGCTGTTACCTAGGGAGATAAGAACTTGTGAAATGCTGATAAGTTAGTGAGCAAGTCCCTATTATCATCAAGTGACAAAATGTGGTTTGTTGGGGTGCTTCTATATATCTTTCTGAGGCACGATGTGAGTTTGCATCAGAGTGAATATTCAAAAGTGTGTAGGTGAGTTGACATTAAGCCATTACAGGATTAGTGCTGCTCTAGGCAGCATGGACTTTTATCTACTAGTTTATGTTTAAAGCAAAGGTTTATGTCATTGTGAATATTGTCCTGCTTTGAATGAAGGGCTAGAATTACAGATAGTAGTTATAAAATTTTGAGGATGTTCAGGCTGTTATGTACTAGTATCACATATATTAGCTTAGTTAAAGTATAGATAAAATATAGAGCGTTAGAATGATAGGAACAGGTTCTGGAATGTGGAGGCTAACAAGTTCAGTTACAAGATGAATAAAGAAAGATGAAGACACATGACATGGTGTGATCGATTATCATATAATACAAATAAGTATTAACATAATAATGGCGACGAGGATAAACCAAATTCAAGTAAAAGAGTCACCAGAAGGACGAAGGGGGCCTAAATATGCGTAGACAAGGACGTCGAGATGCAGAAAGGCAAAACAAAACAGAACGGAAAGTGCATATGAACTGTAATTTATGAAGTCAATCGAGGCTTGAGGTAGGAAGATTAACAGTGGATTACATATAACCTCCGGTAGTGAAACTATGAAGATATAGATGTTGTATGGATGGATGGCGAATGATATAATTGAAAAGGCATCATTTGATTAAGCGAACAACGTACCTGAATGCGCGAGCCAGAACGTGAGCGCTGTGAACATAGAGGAATGGACCTGTGCGCGTGGGCATGCGTGCCGTAATAAGAAAGTAACAGAGAAATAAGAAAAAAGGACCCGTGGGTGTGAGAACACCTGCCGCCATCTTAGAATACACTATTCCCATTGCAAATTGAGTCGGCACGGAAAAATTCAAAGATAAATAAACAAGCATTTCAATACGCAGAAATGTTGGAGGGATACAATATTGCGGACTGATACGAGAAACACTCAGAATAAAACGAGTGAAGGGTGAAAGTGACACATGCTAATCAGCATTTCAAAGACTTTCAAAAGGGAAAATAAATTATAGAGAAAGTTGAAAAAAAAGCCATCCAAACAAAAGTGAAATAATAACAAATAGAGTGAGAGCACATACACACAGCTTGGCAAGAGAGTGAGTTCAGCAGTAAAGCCAAGGAGCGGAAAAGAATATATTTATAGGTATTTCTTAAAACAACTTACCTAAAGTAATTACACGAAAATGTCAATTGAAAGCACACATTCAGCGGGTGATGCAAATGAACAACAAATCATGCCCCAGATGTCTTCAAACACGCTAATGTCAACAAATCCACTAAATTACCTGCGAAGGCCAAATCCTTTTGCCCTGGAACCGCAAGAGACACAAGGCCAAAGATGGCAAGAGTGGATTGAAGAATTTGAGGAATTCCTGAGGGCCGTTGGGGATCAAAATGCACCAAATAAAATGGACATTTTCACAAATTTGATGGGGAAGGAGATTAAAAGCATTATCAAAATAATTCCACCTCAAGAGACAATGACTTACCCACTACTGATGGCTGCAGTCAATGCACAGATAATAATCCCACTCAACAGGGATAATGAAAGATATGTTTTCAATCAATGTACACAAAGCCCCCACAAAACAATAGCTCAATTCGTACTGAGATTGCAAAAGAAGATCACATTTTGTGAATTTACCAACTTCAATGATGATGAAGCAATACGGTTAAGAGTTATTGAAGGATGCTTGTCGTCGCAATTTAGGAAACACCTGTTAAAAAAACCTCTACCCATGAAGGAAGTATTGGAACTTGCCAGAGTATATGAGAGGGTAGGCGCAAAAGCGGCCAACATAGAAAACCCAAAGAAGATGGACACTATTGCTGATATGAATAAGAATATCCCATGGCAGAGGAGGTATCCTGGCATGGGATCGCCAAATCTAATGCGCAGGGGCATGGGAGAGAGACAATGCTACAGGTGTGGCTTTGAGTTTCCTCACAAAGGGCCCTGCCCCGCGATGGGTCAGCTATGTCTGCGATGTGGGCAGGAGAACCACTTCCAAACAATGTGCAGAGAAAGAATGAGCACATCGCCTAATACCCATAACTCCCAAATGATACCAAACAGAAGATAAGATAACCAAAGAAGTGTAGGAGGATGAAATCCCGCTGAAAGGGATATGAAACCTTATCCCGGGTCGAGAATGAATCCACAAACATCTCAACTAGGGTTTGTTAGAGCCATGGACGATCTACAAAATGAGAGCACTGATCAAAATACACAAGACTTGAGACAGAGAATAAAAACAAACAATGAATCCCAAAATCAAGAAGGAATAAGATATGAAGACCCATATGAGAATCCACCGATATCACCTGCGTCATATGAAGAGGAAATACCACCAATTGATAGTCATCAAGAATATGAATATGACCGGTACAGCAGAGAATATGTAAGATTAATAGGAGACAAGGAAAACTGAAAGAATGCAATAAGAGTGGTAGTAAATTTGAATGGAGAAGATATACCTTTCCTAGTGGACATTGGAGCGACAGTCAATGTCATGAGTGAGGAAATGTATAGAAAGATAGCTGGACAATATCCTCTACATGCCTCAAAAGCTGCAATCTTCCAATGGGGAGCTGAACAGCCATTGCTGAACAAAGGACTATTTTGATGCAATTTGATCCACATGGGAAAATGCATACTAACTAATATCCACATCATTAAAAGCCCTGTTATTGGCAGGTGCCTCATCAGTTGCAAAATCGCAACAAAGTTAGGACTTATTGATGTAAGATACAATCAATCTGAAAAGATACAAGGTGTTCCTTCAGAGTCCCAGACCATAAGTTTCATGTCCAAAGAAAAAGTGGATATAGAAAAGCTGAAGGTGGAATTCCCAAAATTATTTCAAGAAATTGGAAGATTAAAAACCAACAGTGTACATTTGCACATTGATAGATCAATTCAGCCGGTCCCACAACACCCGAGGCGCATAGGTTTCCATTTACAGAAAAGAGTATCACGGGAACTGAAGCAATTGAGAGATAATGACATCATTGAAAGGGTTGAGAATGGCCCAACTCCATGGGTCTCTCCATTGGTGGTAGTTCCCAAGACTGATGGGCGGCTTCAACTATGCGTGGATATGAGGATACCCAATACGGCCATATCGAGGGAGAGACATCCAGGTCCAAATATAGAAGACATGATCATTCGTTTGAATAGAGCCAGTAGATTCAGCAAATTGAATCTGAACCAAGGTTACCATCAATTGGTGATTGATCAGGAATCTCGACCAATAACTACTTTCAGCACTCATAAGGGTTTGTTCAGATACAAGAGACTTAGCTTTGGAGTCTCTTCGGCAGCTGAAATTTTTCAGGAAGCCATCAGAAAAGTTATAGCACCAGTACAAAATGCGTTTAACTATAGCGATGATATTCTTGTATACGGGACTGACCAGACTCAGCATGATGATGCTTTGAGACAAGTGTGCAGATTGTTACAGGAGAGTGGACTGACCCTGAATGCCCAGAAGTGTGAAATAAATAAAGGGAGTCTAAAATTCTTTGGGCACATTTTCTCAGAGGATGGCATGAAGGCGGATCTGGAGAAGTGGGTGTGATATTGAACTTGAAACCTCCAAGAGATGTAACAGAACTGACATCTTTTCTCGGAATGGTAGGATATTGTGCAAGATATTTGCCAGAATATGCTACACTCACTGATCCTTTGGGGCAATTACTGAAGAAAGACGTGGCATTTACGTGGAATGAAGACTGTGAAGAGAGCTTCAAGAACATAAAGAGTGAGCTGGCAAATGATAGATAATTAGCATATTTTAATCCGAAATGGGACACTGAAGTGATTGCGGATGCTAGCCCAGTAGGATTAGGTGTGATTCTAACACAAACAAATCCAAATGAGACATCAGAAGACAAACAACTGAATGTTGTTGCTTATGCTAGTCGAGCCCTAAGCGACATCGAGCAGGCCTACTCACAGGCGGAGAGGGAGAGTCTCGCTGCTGTGTGGCCTGTGAAAAATGCAACCACTTCATAATTGGAAAGCCGTTCGTACTGGTGACAGACCATCACACGTTAATTTCACTATTCGGGAATCCAAGAGTCAAGATGCCCACCAGAATTGAGCAATGGGGTATGCGATTGCAGGAATATGATTACAAAATCCTACATAGGCCAGGGAAAGATGCAAATCCAGCCGATTATTTGTCAAGACACCCAGTGAACATGGTGGATCACGAAATGCAGATGGAAGTGGAAGAGTATGTGTTGTATGTATCATTAAATGCGTTACCCATTGCAATAACAAAGGAGACATTCATGGACAGAAGTCAAACTGATCCTATGATAAACGTAGCAGTTAAACTCACACGGAAAGGGAAATGGCATTGCATTGACCAGTTAAAGGGTTTGGAAGAGGGAGACATGAAGGATTTGAGGAAGTTGGCGAAAATGAGCAGTGAACGGTGTGCAACTAAAGAGGGGATACTCCTAAGAGAGAGCAGACTCATAGCGCCGAAGAGTTTGAGGAAAACCTTAGTGATGTTGGCTCATGAAGGGCATAGAGGGGTAGTGAACACAAAAAAGATTCTGAGAAATCAAGTATGGTTAGTTTGGCTAGCTGATGGGTGTGTATATTACAAGGGAGGTGCATAAGAGGGGAGCAGGAAAGTGGTGGTTAATACTTTTAGTGCTCTCAAAGTTATCCCAGGTGGCTAATCTTCACAGTTCTATCTAAATGTGATGCATGGCTAATCGTCACGATTCTGTCTAAATGTGACGCATGGCTAAACTTAACAATTCTGTTGGAATGTGACACAGGCTAATTTCACAATACTATCTAAATGTGACACATGGCTAATTTTCACAATTCTATCTAAATGTGACACAGGGCTAACTTCCACAATTCTATCTGAATGTGAAGCATGGTTAATCTTTACAATTCTGTCTAAATGTGACGCATGGCTAATTTTCACACTGCTAACTAAATGTGAAACATGGCAAATCTTCCCAATTCTAAGTTGAAGCATTGCTAATCTTCCTAAAATGTCTATTGTAACATATTTCTTTCCTGCAAAATACATCTAAGTTCAGCATGACGTCTGTTCCCTAGTATACATTTAAGTGCAACATATTTCCTTCCACAATTCAGTACAATGGCTAACCACGAAGCTTATCACAATGGCTGACTATGGAGGGTAGCACAATTCAGCACAGGGGTTAACTATGTTAGCATTGTTTGCATAGCGTAGTAGTATAAGAATGGCTGGGCTTCTGGAGCTCAGCAATGGTTGTGTTTCACACCTGTATTGCCCCGTGAAGGCTGTTATAGGGCATGTCAACATTCAACACAAACTAGCTATGGCGAGGAACATAATAGCCAACCATAGGGCACAGCACTGTTATAACTCAGAGCGCAGGATGGGAGTATTAAGGCTCTACCAACAGTTTGGATGTGAAGTATGGCTACGGTACGTAATTTAGGCTCCATCTAGAGTATAGCTAACTTAGTAAGACTGGGTAAACTTACACAATTAGGCTAGATAATAGGAAATAAGAGTGGTAGGGTTTTACTGGAATATAGTAATGGCTGAACTCCCTTCCCATACCACACCACACTTACCTTGTCAGTTGCTACTGGTTGACTGTGGCAGGTGTCCAGGTGAACACAGGCAAATAGGGACTGGAGCTGCTACTTTGGGAGTAACCCCTTGCCTTGTGGCCCTTAGCCAGTGACTGCCCTGGCATATACTGCCTTGGGAGGTTGACTTAATGGGCTGCAATGCCCAATCACACGGTATAGGGCGGGATGGGAGGAGGGGGAAGATGGGTCGAGAGGTGGTAGGGGAGGGAAGCGGATAGAGGGAAAATGCTGTGGAAGATGCTTTAAAAAACGAAAATCTATCTAAAACAAACAAAAATGTGGTTGCAGGCCGTGGGACAGCCAAACCTACCTCTAAGGCACTCAGGTGGCAAAATGCCTTGTGGTGAATGCACACAGGGGTTGAGGCCCTGGCTCTGTGTTTCCTCAAGGACTGCAATGCAGAGGCCAGGATGAGAGAAGGGGAAAGCTGGGCCAGAAGGTAGTATGGGAGGGGAGTGGACAGTGAGGAAATGGCATGGAAAGTGCTTTAAAAAAACGAAAATCTATCTAAAACCAATGAAATTCGTCCACAGCAAAACGCACCTCCAAGACACACAAGTGGCAAAGTGCCTTGGGGTGGATGCACGCAGGGGTCAAGGCTCAGGCACTGTGTCTCCTCGAGGGCTGCAATGCCCAATTACATTGCAGAGGACGGGAGGGTAGGAGGGTGTAGCTGGGTCAGGAGGTGGTAGGGGAGGGGAACGGACAGTGGGGAAATGCCACGGAAAATGCTTTAAAAAACGAAAATTTGGTCTCAGGTCGGGGGCAGCCAAATTCAACTCCAAGGCACACAGGTGGCAAAGGGCCTTGGGGTGGATACACGCAGGGGTCGAGGTCCTGGCTACATCTCCTCGAGGGCTGCAACGCCTAATCACACGGCAGAGGGGGTGGGAGGAAGGGGAAGCTGGGTCAGGAGGTGGTAGGGGAGGGGAGCAGACAGGTGGACAATGGTGCGTAAAGAACTTTAAAAAACACAAACATCTATCTCATGATATCATATCTATCATATGATTTAACTGCATTCATATCATTTACACAGAAAGCTCCTACACAAAAGGCTCACAACCAATTCAGAACTATCACTAATCACCATAAAACTAGACGTAAAGTTAACATACTTGCGCCTGTCCAGTAACATCAACACCCCACTCACTCCCTTCAACAGCAAATACAAAAATAAATATAATGATAATGATGATAATGTTGAGACACACCATCCAATTAGCCCTCCAAGTGTGACAACAATTTCCTTACAGCCTCGGATGGGCGAGAACTGATTGCCCAAGTAAATCTACTAATAAAACAATGTCCCCAGCAGGCACTAATACCAAGATACCACACTCCCTCCAACAACAACCAAAAATAACAGAAGTAATTACTTCAGTACCAATACAAAAACAGTGCATGGATGCCACCAACATAAGCCAACAGACATGAATGGAGAAGCATTTCTAATGGTACCACCCAACAATGCAGTAAAAACAAATTTCTGCCAAATCACAACACAAATGTAACAACACCACCAGGGTGACCAAACCACATGGTCACACTTCACATGATGTAAGGGATCTGCAAACAAACACATCCCAACAGCCACAATTATAAATGGAACCTGAGGGGCACGATCACCACGCAACAATGAACCCGATGGTCACCATCATAACGGTACTCTCAGGTCACCAACTCAACTGCAATAATGCCCCGGCAACAGGTGAACTAAGGCACTTCTAAGCAGACTTCCAGAGCATGAAGAAAATACACACCATACTCTCCCCAAATGCCGCCACCAAAAAGCGCACCATCAACTTCTTCCATATAACACAAGGTAAGCCCTCTTGGCTCAAAGCGTCATGTCACACTCAATCACCATATAAGCTACTATATAAGTTAATAACAAAAGAGGGAGTAACCTTTACAACTCTTAATCACCCTCTTTGCAGTGTGAATGTTATGTGTTAGAGCTTTGAAAAGTTTTTTCAAGTTTTATTAGGAATTTTATTAGCATATGTCTAGGAATCAGATTACTATGGTATTGTGTTTACTGTTTTGTGTTGATTGTCTTCAGATGTTACTCTTATTATCAGCATCACCTGTTCTACTCACAAACATATTAATTTATGTATGCATAGGGTGTTACCGTCATGTTTGATTAGCATAAGGGGAAGGTTGCAGTGGTCAGCTACTGCTGGGTGTGTGATGTCCTAAGTATTAAAGAGTAGAATGCTGTGGCTCTTTGCATGTGAGCATTGCATGGCAGACGGTTAGAGTTACTGAGAGAAAGGTTGAGAGAAGACTTGCCTGGGTGGTGGTGCTGGTTACCTATTATCCTTATCCCTGTGTAACACCTTTCTACCATCTGCCTACACAGAGAGTGTACGTGGTGACCTTCGGATTCTTTCCTGCATGGTGATGGTGACCTTGTATTTTGGAAGGTCTGGAGGCTTAGGTGCACTATTAATAGCGGCTGTTGGGATGTGTGTTTGTTTGCACATCCCTACCTCATGTGTAGTGTGGCCATGTGGTTTGGTCACCAGGGTGGTGTTAGTACATTTCTGTTGTCACTGGAGTGAAATTTGTTTTTCACTGCATTGTTGGGTGGTACCATTCCATGGATGTCTGGTTGGTTTATGTCGGTGGCATCCATGCACTGTTTTTGCATTGGTCCTAAAGTTATTATTTCTATAATTTTCGCTTGTTGTTGGAGAGAGTGGGGCATCTTGGTATTTCAGTATTCTGGTGTGTTAATGTAGTTTTGAGCACTGTGATGTGTAGGGGATGCTGATGGACACTTTCTTGTAAAAGTTGTATTGATGAATTTCTCACCCTCTGAATGGCCAGTTTGGCTCCTCACTTCAGCACAATTTATTGTTTAAAACCTTTGAGCAGTCCTTTCTTATCGTTGAAAACGAGTGGAAACGTCTTATCCAGCCCCTTCTAGGAAGTGATGTGTCGAGTTGCAACACATATGCTCGGGCACTCTTCCCCTGGGTTTATCTTAATCTGGAGGGCCATCTGCTCTCCCCATCCTACCAACGACGATCCCTTTTAAGCCACATATAATTTGCAGAACTTTTCTCTGTTCTGGAATTTGAGGTGTACCGACTTGTATCCAAGAATCGTAATAGGGCTCTTGCCATAGTCCGTAGGCCTGACGTCGGTGGGTCTCAGGTCATCCAAATGTTCTTTCAGATCCTTTTCATACATAAGGACATCCACCATCATGCATGGTGATTCTCTAGATATCATAACATTGAATGGAATATCATTTAATGCCAAGCGCTCCAGTGGTCTATTCTTTCCAGGAGTGCATCAGTAAGAATTTAAATAGGGCTTTGATCATCATGGGTCGATACAGTAAGTAGGCTGCTTGAACCACCAACTTCTTCTAAGGCGGTGATGTTGCTCCCCACTTATTCTTTGGTACTTTTGCATGCACTGCCATAAGGTCCCACATTATCACACTTAAAACACTCTGCGGCCATCGCTGGGCATTCGCTTTCCCCGTTGAAATGTCTGGTGCATGTGAGCGTGCACCCTGTCCATTGCTGCTGATGGACTTGTCTTGCTTGACTTTGACATGTGTGGTTGACTTGCATTTTGATGCGGATATTGTTGTCCTCGTGACCAATGCCACCGTGGCACCATCACTGTCTTTATCTTCTTCATTTTGTATCTTTTTAACTTCCTGAGTAGTGGAATCTTGTTGGACACTCTCCATGCATTTGCTTCATAACTCCATTGTCCTTGCAATTTCTATTGCCTGCTCCACGGTTGGATCCTCAGCTTGCCATAACATTGGTTGATTATGTGGATCTGCAGTGTGACGCCTCAGCTGATCTCTCAAGTATTCATCAGGGAGGCATTTGGCTTGGTGACAGTGAAATGTTCTTGGCAGGGATCTTCCCACCGTTTTCTAGTATAATTGATGGCTTTGTTATGCTTCGAATATTGACCTGTGATTAGATAACCCTCTTTAAATTGATGGTGGCTTTCCGGTATGCGGAAAGCCACCGCCTGATGAAACAGAAGGATTCTGAAATTGCAGGTTCATATCTGAAACACTGCTCTGGGCAAAACACAGACGATGAATGAACAATAGCATCGATTTATACAGGCTTATCTAATCACAGAGAATGCCTATGAATATGACTTGAAGTACATCCAAGAGGCAAGGAGGAACAGCTACTTTGGCCTACAAAACGTTTTTCGAATTAAAGTGGACATTTGAGATTGTAAAGTGTTCAGGAGAGAATTCTTGGACCCACGCTGAGCGTAGCGTCTAAACAGCACTAATTGACTGTGACGTACACATAACTCTCAACACAAATGATATGGAGAGGAGTACTATGAATGGATAAGAAATGTTACAAATGCAAGGATAATGTCCAAACCGTAGAATATTAATTTTCTGTTTAGACTAGAGAAAAGCATTTAATCCGGCGAAAAATGTGCACGTTCACCAGTGGGTTAATGTTGGCATAAGCATAAGTGCACAGGTGCTATGGTGTTAGACACTTTTGGTCAGGTATAATTAATTTAACCATTCACAAAATCTATATGGTCTAAATAATTTTTGGTTTTTCTTTATTATTGGACATGAACATAACTATGCGCACCATGTTTGGGGGAGGGAGGGTCCCTTTTGTGTTTACCCAGGCTGTTTAAGGTGTCACAGCTTCCCCTCATGGATTGCTGCAAACAGTGTATTAGTTAATATCAAAATAGAATTTACTTAGGTTGGCGCTGTACACCCAAACACTCTTCCTAAACTCCTGTCTCAACTATCAACTATCCTGCATGGGTGCAATGAATAGGGACGAAGGCCAGCTGCATTGCGTCCTGGCAGACCTGGCAGGCGGAATGGCACCTGGCTGCAGGCTTTCACGGAAGCACCGACAACGTTATTAACGGTGCTGGTGCTTCCATGATCCCCATTCCCATTGAGTCCGATGAGACTCAATGGGAATGGGGATTAACATTTACGCCGTCTGACTTCCCGAAAGCCGGGGTTGTAATCCCCCGGTTATTCTGGCAAGTCAGGCGGGGATAAATCATTACGGGTCCGGTGGCTACCTACTGGTTTTACTGGCATGGTTTCTGCGGGACCCGTAATGAGGGCCATTGTTTTGTTGTGCAGTAGGTGTTATCACAAAAATATACATAAACATGAGTTTATCAACCTCAGACATAGGAAAGGCTGAGTCTACCTTGCTGGAATTTGGTACAGTGTTTGATATGAGAACGAACATCTCTGCAATGGTTCTTTACCACACTGAGCTATCTTCGGAACATTTGTGGCACTCAAATTGATCAATATGCATTTCAACTTTCAGGGTTGCACGCAATCAATGGCCCTCATTACGACCCTGGCGGAGATCCATGGTGCAATTTGCACCATGGTCCATGGCGCTAAGCTGCCAACTCCGCCATGGGGGTTGGCGGACTTACCGCCCCATTCCGAGGTTGGCGGGGCGGTAAGTCCCCAATCCCCATTTACCCTTCCCCATTCCCATTTTTGCCCCATAGGGTATAATGGGAGTGGGGAAGGCGTTAATTACGCCACCGTAAATTACGGTGGCGTAATTAACAACAAGTCCCGTAGCGCCATGGATTTTTCCGCTTGCAAAAAGCAGGCGTAAAAATCACCATGGCGCTACGGGAACTCGTAGTCAGGCGGAAAGGTACGCCATGCTTTACGCCGGCGTAAACCCCTTTCCGCCAGGGTCGTAATGAGGGCCAATATATTCCCCACAGAAGGGCGGGAATGCTACAGAAGTCGTGTAATAGTGAACAGACACATTGGTGCAGAATCACATAATTTAGTGTACACGAAAAAAGCGCTGGGGTTGCACTTTTTTACATTTGCTCTCATTAATCCTAACCTTCTCAGCAGTGTAATGATGCCTGTGATCACTACCTGACGTGTGTTCATAGCAATATGTTTGATCATTGAAGGGAATGGAACCCATACCCCCATGGTTATTTACAGTTTCCTGCAGCAGAGACTCCAGCTTTATATTTCTCAGTGCACTTTAGAGGTGAAAGTGAGTGAGAAGTAAGGAGAACTGATTTCGTCTGCTTTACACTCTGTCGACATGCTTTGTTCTTGGTAAAGAGATTAGCTTGTAGGTCAGTACCTCTGGAAGTCTGATGGTCTGGGGCAGCAGGCAATAAGTCAGTGACATGCCTAAACCTTCAGTTAATCCATCGACTACTTTCCTGTAGTACAGTTTGTGGTTGACTTTCCCCCTGCATCCCTGAAGGAGGCACTTGTGACTGACACTTATTAATTTGAACAAGCCTTTCAAAGGCAACAGCCTGTCTTCAAATCCCCTGACTTTGCCCAGCTGGCCAATGCCGGACTGTGTTACCTTACTCGTGTTGACCTATTTTGGACTGTGGCCTACATGGCTACATAGTTCCGATGTGCAATCAACAGACAGTGTTATCATTGAAAGGATGACTATAATGATGACAAGGAAATAACTATAATTCTAAAACATCAGCAATTACACTAGCAGTAGTGTTTGCAAATGTGTTTAGGTCACTGTGCTGGTGCACAAGCTGCAGAGAACTACATACACTCAGATGGCCTTCAACCTTCCTGAGGCCGTCATTTGAGTATACGTATCAACATCAATATAAACAGGACTTCTGCAATGTACTACTATTTAGTTGTTGAATAATGGCTGACATTGTCATCATTATTCCTACCTCCATCACAACCAGTCTTCTGTGTTTGCGATCTATATGCATTAAGAAGGGTTCCATGTGCTCAAATCGCGGCAAAAATGGCAGTTGACACAAAATATTGCAGCAAAAGGCAGTGGTTTTGCTGCTGCAATCCATGTAAAGGATGCGGGCGACACTGCAACCCTCTGACCCATTATATAATTTAAGGGGAGCGGGAGACACCCCCACAACCCTCTCTCCCCTTAAATGGTTTCATGGGGTACGCCTTTACCGGGTCAAACCACAGCATTTTTGCAGCAATTTTTTGTACAGCCAACATTTTGCCGTGATTTTATCACTGCATACCTAAGAAGGATTGTAATGCATACTTTCTCAGTGGTTCACCCATCAAGGAGTTTTGTAGCCTACATGTCCCGCCTGCTTCTGTCTGCATATTGACACCTACAATGGAACAATATTGTAGTAACTTGTTATGGTGCGTGCCGTCATTGAATGACTTATTCGAATGCTGTCCCGTGTCAGTTTACAGTTGGATAAGTGACAAGGCGATGCGTGTGCTGGAAGAAGCTGGGGTTACTATACAATAAACACACTTGTGCTCAACTGGAAGGAGGTATGGTATTAATTATAATATAGGTGGCATAACAATCCCAGCAGCACATATCGCAACAGCCCACACCGCGAAGAGAAAATTCCTGTGAGCGAAGGCCTCAGTGATCCAATCGGCGACCAGTGGAGGTGCTGTGTTGCGAAGGCCAAGTGATTGAATCGGCGACCAGCTAATGTGACGACGACCAAAGACGGAGTGATCCAATCAGAGACCAACGTAGGTGACGGAGCAGTGAATGGGACGGTCAGTGTCAGCCTAGCTGCGTTGACATACACAGCACCAAGGGCTAGGAAACAAAGTTGCCTGAGAGCATATCAAGTGCTTTAGCAAGAAGTGATCAAACCGGTTCTGCCTATTCCAGATGGTAGGCGCAGTAATTGCAGGCATCAGTGGCGAGGAAGCGAGAGTGCCAGTGGGCAAGTGCTTAAGCAGGATATGACCACACCGGCCTACCATATTCAGTAAGTGAACTTGCGCTCGGCATCCATTTTGGTGGTCGGCATATCAGAGGTGGTCCTGGAGTGTGTGGGAAGGCAGCGTCAAGTCCACAAGAGGAGATCCCAGGATGTGCATGGAGGTGGGCCTGGATAAGGAGTACGGGATGTTGGCCTAAAAGGAGGCTGGCCTGGAGGACAGTGAGCGTGAGGAGGGGTGGTGAGCCAGAAGAGCAGCTTCGGCAAAGTCCATGGAGGTGGGCCTGAAAGAGGAGTATGGGAAGTCGGCATATGAGGAGGCAGGCCTGGAAGTGTTAGAATATAAACTGATGAAGGTGGGGCAGTAATAAGTTGCAGTACACAAGACAATAGCTGGATCATAATAATTGTCTGGTTGATGAAGCATAATGCAGCATCTGAAGCCCCTACCAACATTCTTGGCAACACCCGGTGAACAACCAATGGTTTGGGGAGACTGGACGGATTTATTGACATTTTACTTAGTGGCATCTGGGGGAGAAATATTTTCCGATGAGAGAAAATGTTCTACTTTAATATGCTGTTTAGGAGCGGAAGCCGTTAGAATTATTAAGAAGCTTCCAGACGTGGATGAGGATGGTGAGGAAGGGAGCGGGGTGGGGGGTTGGGGGGTTGTCTGTATAATAAGGTCATGAAATAATGGATGCACAATTTGGCCGGCAGACAAATGTTGTGTTTCTTCACTAATAAACAAAATGTTGGGGAAACAGTAGATGTATTTATTGCACATTTAAGAGGGTCATTGCCGCTGTGTAAATGTACAGGGGTGGGAGATAAATGTATAAGAGATCAGCTAATGGTGCATACCTCGAACCCCAAAATACAAGAGCGATTGTGGCAGGCTTTGCTGCTAGTTAAGGGGATGGTGTTGACTAATGGATGCCTTGAAGAAGTCAATGCCAAAGCAGTAAAGGAGAATATACAAGAGGTAAATGATGAACCGAGCCAGAGGGAAGTAGTGATAGATGAAGGAAAGGTATATGCATTAAGGAAAGAAGACGTGAGAAGAGTAAACCAATATCTCCACAGGAGAACATGAAAAAGAGTCCCTTTACAAGGTGTGGTTTAGAGAAGCACTCTATGAATGCAAAAAAAAGTGCCTGGCAATAGAGTAATGTGTCGGAAATGTGGGAAAATGGGCCATTTCGGGAGATTGTGGAAAACAAACAGAACTGGGGAGTTTGGGAAAAAAATGTGTAAGAGAGGGCAGTGACGGTTGGTTGGCGTAACAAAGCTGTGCGCATGTTAGGTGGTGATGAGGGGGAGGGAGATGGTGAGTAAGCACCCACGCACCATACAACACTTACTCTCTCTACTGACCTGGACTGCGATCCCAGAGGGCGTTCAACCTACCAGCGCTTTGAGGTCATACCAATGATATATAGAGCGCTATATAAATACCAAATAACATAACATAACGTAAGTACCGCCATAAGTAGACATTACCCTGGGGGGGAAAGTGGTGCTGTCGCCAATGGATTCTTGGGGGTGTTATACCCTGCATTGAATGCTTCCGGCTTCTGTGACCTTTGTCGGCACATGAAAAGTAGGTACAAACTGAAGGGGAATTATCAAATGCCTAGCCTACAGGGTCAGGCGAAACCTGACAAGTTTGTGCAAACAGATAGCCCTAGGTTGATTCCATCAACAGGTGCCAGCTGCCTCAGGCTGCCTCAGGCTGATGAGCACATGACGATGAGTCAGAGGCAGCAAACTGGGAACCGTATATATATGCGCCAAGACTGTCAATAAAGTACTCTGCTTCCTGCTGCCTGCTGCTCTGGTCTCCGATTCTGTGCATGACGTTTGGGGCATTGGCTGGGAAACTGCGCCCTGAGAGACAGTCCCAGTGCAGGCGTCCCAAGGAGTTGGAGGTAAGTGTTCTTTTGGACAACTTATTAGTCAGTGAGAAGGAGGCAAACGGCCTCATGGACAGGGTCATCGACTGCACAAATGCATGCAGTTACGACCCTAGAGGGTTTGGCTACTAAAGAGATAAAACAATTAATTAAAGAACAAAAAACAGGTATACTTTACAAAATGGATAATGTACAGGGAAGGACATTGATAAACCCCCACACACTGGTGAGGAGTATATTGATGAAATAATAACAACCTTCCACAGACACTGAAATATAGGTAACAGAAGAGCCACTGAACTGATGGCGCTGTGCAGGGCTTTATGGCGGGAAGAGAATGAGAAGGAACCGAGGGAGAGAGACATGACGCTCCATAGGATGGAGGGAGATGTGTTTAAGCAGCAGTTGACGTAGGTGAACATGACGTGTGTGCAAACCGCCAACACCATGCTAACAATGCATAAAGAAAACGATGAGTTAAAGAAAGAAATAACAGAAGTAGAACGAGAAATCAATGACCTCGGAGTATTTTTAAAAGATGACATACTTATGCGACCAGTGATGGTCAAAGTAGGGAAGGAAAACATCAGAATAATGACACAGCGGGAAATGGAAGGGGGGTACAGCACCACAGCAAGTCAGGGCGACATGTAAATATTACAATAGATGAATCTAAAACACAGGGGGAGGCAACAAGACACATACGTGATTATGAAGTTCCATTGTCTGCAGTGCAAGAGATACACGACAAACTAGAAGAGATGGCACAACTAAACGATACAAAAGAGGAGTCATCCACTGACGTACTCAAAATTAGGCAGTTGAGGGACGAAATGCTGAAGTCTAACAGAATGTCTTTCTTACAACTGTTAACCACCCCACACAACAAGTACAGGATCATGGATGGGAACATATTAAATGCAAATGTAGCGGCCACCAAAGTTTCGAATGGCAAAGTTTCGGGAAAAAAAATGCATCAGAAAAATGCATTTTTTTTAAGAGGAGGGGTTCCCCCTCGTCCACCTTTTTTTTAACCCTTAACACCCCTTTTTGTAAAAAAAAACATTACCTACAAAAAAATGCATTTTTTCGATGCATTTTTTTCAAAACCTTGGCATTCGAAACTATATATTCGAAACAATGCCTGGATACCATTAAAAACAGCGCTAAAATCAGCTAATCACCATATACCCAACATGGACAATGCAACAGAGAAAATCACAGATGATAAATTCAGGTTAAAGATAGAAATATTACTGAATACACTGAAGAGAGACTTTAAACTAAGGGCCATACTGGTGATATTGGAGGCCTTGGTAATGGAAAAGGGCCTGTCCCTGACTGATTTCATTTATATATGTAGAGTGTGAATAGTTGAAGAGGACCTGTTAGATCAACAGTCTGTCTTGTGGTCCCTTTTGTCCTCCTATATTACAGAAGATATTGAGAGGAAAGAGGATATGTTACAATTGTTAACGGTTGGGATAGATTAATTAACATGGCTTTTGAAATATGGCAAACAAAATGTAAAGCAGTCCCAATAAGAGAGATGCAAAACAGAGCACCTGGTGGGTTATTGGAACAGGAGATGGCGACAGGAGAACAGTCCATGTTTAACGTCACATTTGATAAGACAAAATAAAGTGACGCATTTGTACCTAAAAGGGGGCAGCCCGGGGTGGTATGAGAGGTAAGACATCAGGATGAAGAAGACGAAGAGAGGGATGAGTGTCATGGGACAAAGGAACATGGATGAGGTTTTTTTTGTACCACCCAAGAAGAGAGAAAACCGTGGGAGAGTATTTATGAGTTAGAAAAAGAGAACAAAGAGATGACTGCACAAGCAGAACTACTAAGGGAACCGTTGAGACAGCAACATCTCAGTCGGGTGACTGCACTGGAGAGTGAATTCACCTTTCCTTCTGCCCCTCCACCACCAATGATGTGCGACTATGACAGGGCAAGCTGCCGGATGAGGTACAGAACATGCCCCTCCGATTGGATGGATGGGGGAAGGGACAGGTTTCACTAAAGATGACGGTCAGCGGAGCCACAAAGAATATTGAGATGTTATTGGACAGTGGAGCGGCCATGTCTCTGAGCCCTAACATTTGGCCTTGACCACTGCCACAAATTGACTCTGCCCATGTAAAAGGTCTGTTAGGGCCACGCCAGGAAATACCTATATGTGAGACACGAATACAACTGGACAATTACAGAAAAACATTGCCAGGGGCCATTACAGGGAATGACAGTATCCTCGGCACAGATGTCATAACTAAACAAGGATGAATCACAGACCTGGCCAACAGACACATGACATGTGGCTGTAACAGTACTCACCCAATGAGAACTAGTGATATGGCACTAGTGATAGGTACAATGAAAGGTATCAGGATCTATCACATGGCGAAGTTTTAGAGGAAGGCAGAGGAAATATACTGATGTTTGGGTGTGAGATGACCTGGATTTTGGAAGGACAGTTGACTGTGCACAATTGAAATTGCCATTGCAGCCACCCACAGTGACTCTGTATCCGGTGCATCCACAGGCGAAACCCCATATCCAGCTAATTGTTCATACGTACTACAGAGGGATGCAAACAAGTACCAGAGAGCAAACAAGTGTTATTTGCCAGTCCAGTTTTGACAGTGAGAACCTGAGATGGCTCCTACCGATTGACCATTGACCTCCGCCTCGTCCATAAGCATTTAACACCAAACATCTGTGTGGTGGCAGCCTTAAAAGATCAAACGAATAAGTGCAAACAGGAAGCAAAGTGGTACAGTCCTCGACATATCTAATGGATTCTTTAGCACATCATTTATTTATTTTGCATTTATTTCAGAGCACAAAACCCAGAGGCATCTAGGCACTAGTTACAGAAAGTGCATGGTACATTAGCGAAGTGAAAGAAGGCGCATATAGGTTACAAATAGGTGAAAAAACAACATTATTGTGTGTGCACAACTTGTGAAAGCCTCACCTCGGGGTACGGGGCTACATCAACAATGCAAGTACAGGAAGGTAAAAAAGTAACACCAGTATGGAGCACAAATAGGGAAAGCCTCACCTCATGGTACGGCTGGCTACATCAAATGTGCCAGTAGAAGTAGGTAAAAAGCAACACCATTATGGGCACACAGATTGGGAAAGCCTCACCTTATGGTGCTGGGGCTACATCAGATGTGCCGGTAGAAGTAGGTAAAAAGCAACAATAGTATGGGTGCACACATAGGGAAAGCCTCACCTCAAGGGTCGAGGCTGTAGTTGGGGTCAGGCTGGAATGGTGAGAAGGATGCCTGTGAAAGCTTGAGCAGGTAGGGCTGTACCTAATGATACAGGGGGCAACAGATGTGGTGTACAGTGAACAGCAGTAAACAGCAAGAGGATGACATATTTGCATAAGACGTATTAAGCAATGCATGTTATCACAATGATGTACGAGTGACACATTAATCGATGGAAGTAAGGCTGAGACAAAGGTTTATAGGCGGTTAATGCTGGTGGGATAATAGCTCTGGTGGGTCAGCGGATGGTCATGGAGGTGGACAGGCTGCAAGGGTGTACAAAGCCTTCTCTGGTGGAGTGTGGCCCATGCAGTCCAGCATTGCGAACATCATTACATTCAGCAGTAACATGTGGAGTCCTACAATGATGGGTAGGTACAGCGGACTACAACCAATGATCAATGGAGATGGGAGGTCTACGAGGTGCTGGAAGTTCCCAGACAGGACTAGAGAGGGGATTCACAGGACCTTTAAAGTGGGCCCTTCGAGGGGGCCGGATCGTGAATCACAAGACCTGGACCACAGCCAATTGGCAGACTACGGTGGTGCAGCCCATGAGGTCCAACATTACGCACATCATTAACTTTAGCAACAAGATGTGGAGTATTACAATGCTGGGTAGTGTGAGACAGGCATGGTATCAAGAGAGACAGAGACTCAAAAGTATTCATTTTAAAACCTTTATTTACTAAGGTTCCTGGGTTGGTTTAATGCCTGACTGGCCCCAACTCTAGTGGGATTGTTCCCTTAACTGATGTTCCTAATGGCCGTTGTTGACTAATAGTGCAAAATAAAAGAATGTCTGTGTCTAAACCTACGATTGCCCTCACGCTTTACAAAAATGCGGGAGGAAATCTTTTGAAAAAGCAAAAATAGTGGTTCAACAAAAATGGCAATGTTGGTTTCAGGTGGTATTCTCACAAGGTGCAATGCGGTCAATGTCATAAATATGGATTTCAAATACCTTCAGTGTCTTTGAGTTCCTTGGGGCTCCCTTTCTCAAGCTTCAACTTTTACACTTTACTTTCTTCAATAGGCCTCTCAGGGTTCCCTTCCCCAAGCTCAGCCCTCTTCCAGCTTTCAACACAAAACAAGAGGTGCCTTTTTCTCATACATAGTCTTTCTTACATATCATCCTCTCATCCTCTCATAGGGTAGAATCAGAGGCTTTCGAAAATGCCAGGCCCTTTTCTTTTCCTCCCCATGACCACTCTCAATCTTTGCCCCTCTCTTTTTTTCTTACTTTTACTTTCCTTTGGACTTTTCATCTTCAGGTGCTTCCGGCACCAATTTCATGTACACCTTTCCCTTTGTCGTGCACCCTTGCACTATCCTTTATTCCTTCACTTTGATGTGCCGCTTGCACGCTTCTTTCATTTTTCCGTGCACCCCTGCACTAGTTTCTTGGTTTCTGGGTTTCTCGCACCATTTTTATACTTTCCTTTCCTTTCGTGCCTCTTGCACCTTTTCCTTTTCCTTTCGTGCCTATTGCACCTTTCCCACGGGCTTCTGGCCCTCTTTTTACTCATATTATTTAATTGTCCAGTTTAATTCCATTTATTATTTTACATACGTGCGTCTCTCTAATTTCACGCTTACACTGTTACTTGTATCTTTCCATTATTGAAGTCTTCACTTTAACTTCAATCAAACACTAACGTTCTTCTAGTGTTACTTTGTATTGAGCTCTTGACAACCCAGCTCTGCAATGCTTTCAGACTCACCGGGCTGACTTCTGTACTTCGGGGTTACAACGGCTCTTTGATAGGTGGTCTCACTGCCTGCCCCTTGGAGACTCCTGGGCTGTCTCACCGGCCAAGGGGAACTAGCATTCTCTTCACAGTTTCTGCAGGGGACCAGCACGCCTCCCTGCTCCCATACACAACTCGTCTTGGCTCCCTGGAGACACGGCTCCCTTGCCAAGCTTCTCTTCCGAGCAGGAGTTTATCAGCATATCGCCATTGCGGTCTCCAGCCTCTGGTCCTGGGCAGCTTTGGCATCTCGGTTCTCCTCCCACCTCACTCATCTACTTGCTCTCCTACTCGCTCATCCATCTGTGTGAGACCACACCTTTTATAGTGGAAATTCCAGTCAAGTGGAGTCAGGTGTGAATGGTTACTATTAAATGCCTGACTCTATAAGTGGGACAACTTGAGTTCTTTGTAGGGTAACTTGAGTTCTTCTAGGGTAGGTTTCCCTTATTTTCCCCATGTTATTCCTATGGGTAATCTTTGCTGATCTTAGTTTCCTCTTCCTCGTCTCAGTATTTGTTGGAAATGGGGAGAGGGAGAAGGGGTGAGAGTGCAGAAACAGCAAGGGCTCAGCAGCAGCTCCTCTTCATGGCCATGATTTTTTCCTTCCTGGGGTGATGTAAAGTGACATTTCATGAGGACAGTCAATATATAACAACATTCGTATTTGCCAATAAACAAAGTATTGCCACAGGGTCTAAGAGACAGTCTGACGATTTTCCATAGGGTAATGGCACAAATGTGTTTATCACTCCCATACCAGGAGAACATAGTGGTATATGTAGATGACATATTGATCATGAACAACACCAAAGAGGAGCAAAATGTGCAAGTGGATAGTGTGTTAGCATACCTCCACAGGGGAAGTCTTAAGATAAACCCTAAAACTTTACATTGGAAGCAAGAGGTCACACATTGGAAGCAAGAGGTCACATATTTGGACTTGTCACTAGCTCCAGCAGGAAAAGTGATTGATTCAAACAGGAGCTAATTGATACTGAGCTTACCAACACCTGCAGTCTGTGTTTGGTTTAGTGGGACTTTGTAGAATGTTTACACCGGGGGTCGCTGTTGCGCATGCACGTAATGGCTGTCTAACTGCAGAGCTCTGATCCGGGCCATATCCTGAGTCAAATTAAATCAGTTTTGGAGCCACCCAGCAAGGTCTGCTGCAACGCTTGCTCGTGAAGGGTCAGAGAACACCCGGCACAATTATCAGGGAAATCTCACTTAAAACGGCTGAGATCTCCTCTCGGACCTGATTAGTGGGTGCACTGTGGTGTGTAAGCTGTCTGCGAGAACCATGTGATAAATACTTGAAGCCACAGCTCCGAAGGCCGTGCAGGAGGAGAAGCCAACAGAGAGCACTGGCCCGCTGTGTAACACAGCACCAGCTGTTTCCCTTGGTTGTGCGACTCTACGGCTGCTGAATACTTTATTGTGGCCCCTGGGCGGAGGGCAAGCCTGGCTCCCTCAACACATTTATCCAGCGGACACTCCAAACCACGACCGCCCATGACTTGCATGGTCCCATCAGCCTGCAGTCATGAGGATCTGATCCGGAGGACAGACAGGCATACCATATCCTGCATAGGCCTCAGAGAATGACATCAGCTGCCCTGCTACAAACAGATCTGACTGCTGTGTGACTCGGTGACCGGACACAACAAGCACTGGAGCAGTGTGTAAGCTGCTGTGGATGCTGGCAACGGTACAGGCTGGACCCAACGGAAGATTCTACTTTCCTACACCCGCCTCCTCGGGTCGCGCCACCAGGCTCGGAGAAGGCAGATGGCGTGAAGCGGGCTGAAAAATCACAAGGTGAGACCCGCTGCCAGCACCATCTGACATACTGCTAAGAACACAGCGAGTAAGGAGTAACGCCCCTCCCCTGCTTACACCTCGAGCTCCATGCATAGACTTTGCCACAAAACACCTTTGGCACAAAATCCGGCAATAGGAAGGGGCAACGTCCAACTCCCCTGTGTGTGCCCTGCGCTGCGCTTACAGAGGATGCCGTTTATCCTGGTTAAGGCATACATCCTGGAATATACGGCCTGGCATGGGTCCTACCAGTTGGGGGAGGAGGCCATTGTTGTGCAGAATGGCGGAGAGCCTCACAAATCTACAGGGTCCTACAATCAGTGGGCAAGATAATGGACACAACAGTATAACATGCCACGCACATTTTAACAGCTGATCTGCCATAACAGCCAGAACTCCTGATAACGTGGGAGAGTACGATCCATCCCTTTATGTGGAGCAAAGTGAATGTAGAACACTCACTGACACTGTAGTGTGGATACTCAGAGCAACCTATGCTAGCTGGAACACTGCCATTCAGTTTCTGAGTACCGGTGCGCAACAGGCCATACTTGGGCTAGTGGGATCTGCCCAGGAGATATTGGGATGGACCCCCCTGCCTACACGCCACAAAGCTACTAGAATTGGGCCTATTGCTGTGTCGAACTTGACAGGAGCTTCTGATTGGGCGTACTGCTTAGTATAACTTGAATAAGAGGATAACAGAAAACTGATGAGTGCTGTGGACCGGCATGAACCCTGCTATTGATCCTCCCAGAACTGGGCAAACACAGAGAGTTTTAGTTTGTGGAGGTGATCTCCCCGCCGTGGTGTGGTCCGGATGCATAGCGGATACAACATCCTTTGTTGGGCTGCACTGGAGAGCATGGTCATTGACAGGAATACACACCCTAAGCACGCTGAGCCCAGTATAATACAGTTTGTTTGTTTGTTTTATTTATTTGTAATGTGCACCAGACCCAGGGGTATCAATGCGCAGCAGATATGAATATGCAAGGCTTAGGTCACAAGGTTACAGAGTATGAACCGGAGTGCTACAGATACAAGACAGGCATAATTCAATAAGTGCACTGAGAATAGAATACAAAATACATTGCAAAAATATAGATTGCCCACAAGCAGGCCTTAGAGATCGGTAGATTTGAGCCAGTTGATGTAGCTAAGTCTGAAGTTTAGATAGGGTTGATCTTCTCTGATAGGGTGTGGCGGGGAGTTCCAGAGTTGGGATGCTTTGACGGGGAAGCTGCAGCCACCGACGTTTGAAAGCTTATATCTCGGGATACTGAGGCAGTTGGTGTTGATTAATCTCATGGGCCTGATGGATGTTCTCCTATGGAATCTATCCGTGAGATAGCTAGGGGCAGTATTGTTCAGTGCTTTATTGTAAGGGATGCAGTTTGTAGCTGGATTTTGTTGTGGGTAGAGAGGCAATTAATTTGGCGCCTAATCGCAGATATATGTGATCTTCTAGGCACACCAAGTGCCGCTCTTAAGGCATTGTCTTGCAGGATTTGTATCCTCTGGATGATTGATTTGTTGGCCCGGATGTAAAGGGTGTTGCAATAGTCTAGCCTTGATAGTATGAGCGCTCTAGCCAGGATAATGCAATTGTTATCAGAGAGAAAAGGTTTGCCAGTTCTGAGAAGCTTACAAGTGTAGGCAGTGGCAGAGGCCATAGAATTCACTTGTTTGGCGAAGGAAAGAGTGGAATCAAGGTAGAAACCCAGGGTCTTTACCTCCCTGGCCACCTAGATGAGGTTGCCATCGATTGTGAAGGATGAGTAATCCTGACCTAGTTTCTTGAGCTTAGTGTGGGTACCCAGGATGATGAGCTCACTTTTGTCATCATTTAGGCATAGACCGTGAGTGAGTCGCCATCCATGCCTGGAGGATGAGATACACTCTATTCACCAAGGGCACATCCTCAATGTAATCCACAGAAAGTGGGAGGAGAATCTGAGTATCATCTGCATAGTTGATCTAGGTGATACCCAGAAGGTCCAGATCGTCAAAAAGGGACTTAGTGTATATATTGTACAATGTAGGGGAGATACAAGAGCCCTGGGGTACCCCGGACTTGCTAGGGATGGGGTCTGCCACTGCTGAGGGGGAGAAGATGCTCATGGTCCTATCACTCAGGAATGACTCAATCCAGAATATGGCTTCTTTGGAGAAGTGGGCGGCTGAGTCTAGGTGACTGCATAAGACCTTGTGGTCTAAGAGAATGAATGCAGCCGAGAGGTCAAGCAGTAAGAGGAGGGCTGTTTTCCCTTTGTCTCTGAGCTCATCGACATGCGTCTTCAGGTCAATAAGGGCGGTCTCCTTTCCGTGGAGGTGGTGGAAAGCTGATTGTCATGCTCCTAGGTGTTTGTGGAGTTCCAAATATTTTTGGATTTGGAGGTAGGCGACCTTGTCAAGTATTTTTAACAGAAAAGGTACTGTCGTAATGGGACGGTAGTTGGTAGGTATGAGTGGTTCAAGGTTTTTTTTTTGCAGTGGGAGCACCCAAGATTGTTTGAGGTTTGGTGGGGATAATGCCGGAAGCAAATGAAGCATTGATGAGTTTAGAGATAAAGGGGGCAAGATCTCTAGCAGCATCCTTTATGAGCTGGGCTGGGCAGAGGTCGCCCTGGCAATTGGAGGGCTTGAGTGAGAGAATAACTTTTTCTACCTCAAGAATGGATGTTTTAGTGAAGTAGAATCGGGCAGGGAGTCGGATAATGTTTCCTTAAGGGGGGTCAGGGATAGTTTTGTTCAGATGAGATATAGAATTAAGGGAGGCTTTTGTTAAGGCAATTTTCTTTTGTAGGGTGGTTACTTTGTTAGAAAGTGCCTGTTGTATATCTGAACACCATGTTTTATCTTTGATGCAGATGTCAGGAGTAGGGATAGGAGACTCTAATTCCTTTAGGATGGTGAATAATTCCCTCATGCTAGAGTTAGCATTAGAAATATGTTTATTGTAGGAATTGCGTTTGGCCAGGCAGATTTCTTTTTTGTATTGGGAAGAAATTTCAGTTAGTTTGGTTTTGTTGGCTGTTTATGGGAGTAATCTCCAGGAAGTTTCACAACTCCTCTTTAATTGTCGTAAGTCCTGTTTGTTCAAGTGAGTTTTAGGCTTGCTAGGTCTGAGTTTCATTGGGGCAATGATGTCAAGCGAGGTTAGCATAATTTTGTTGTACTCATTAACAAGCGTTCCTGAAACTAGGTTGTCAGCAAGCGAGTTAAGGGTGGGGAGGATGGCAGGATCCCTTTGTCCAGTGTGATGTTCTTTTCATTCCTTGTTAGGCAAGGTGGGGCAATAGGGGAAACTATAGGGAGTGGTCCAATAGTAGAGAGAACAAAGGACAGAAGGAAGTGGTCCGTCCAGGGTTGCAGGGAGATGGAGGTGATGTTGGCAGAGCAGTTGTTATCCACCACCCAGTCAAGGGTTCTCCCTTTATTATGAGTAGGTTCAATACATTTTTGGGATAGGCAAAGATCATACAGGATGTTAGCGGTGGCTGTGGCATGTTTGTCTAGTGGGTCATTGAACCCCAGGTTGAAATCACCTAAAAGTAGTATAGTATTTGGGAAGTAGTGACAATACAGTGTAAATGTCCTCCTCAAACATACCAATTGGGCCAGGGGGTCTGTATATTAGGTGAATAGTTAGGGTCTGGGAGTTGACTAATGGAGGTTTAACTGTGAGGACTTCACAGGATTGGGTAATTTGGGAGGGAGCAAGTCTCATAGAGAGGCTAGATTTGGAGATAATAGCAATGCCTCCACCTCGTGCCTTATCTCTGTCCTGTCTAAGTATAGTATAGCCGTCAGGGATTGCTAACTAGAGCATGGGTCCTGCAGGTTCGTGCAGCCATGACTCGGTGATGGCAAGAAAATCCAGCAGGTTATCTGCCAGTATCAGATCAGAAATGTCTGTAGCTTGTGCAATCAGGGACCTAGCGTTTATTAGAGCTCCTTTAAGGGGTGGGCAGTGGTTGTGTCTATGGCCAGGGTAGGGATAGTGGTTGCATCTACTTTCATTGGTTTGTGCACGGTGTGGTACTTATTGCTGGCATGAGGGCATGGCTTGCTAACTGTGGGATTGGCAATGGTGGCCCTCTGGCTGATAGGGAGGTTAGTATTTTTGTGTGCCATGGGCAGGGATCTGGTGAGGGGTTCGAAGAGTTTAGATAATCCAGCGCGGAGTCTGGAATTCCTCATATCTGAAGTACAGGGATTACTTCAGAAAGGGCTCAGTGAAGTGTAGTCCAATGGTGGGAGAGCCGTCTGTCAGCATTTAAGTTCGACTTAGTGGTGCTCGTGTGTCAGGAAGAGAGAGCCTAGCGGAACACACTAGGAGGTTGAGTGTAAATAGTGTGCTAAAGGCACCAGTGATGTGAACTGGGGTGCGCATGTTGTGATAGAAATGTCGGTTGTGGCTGTGGGATCACTAGTATTTGGCAGGGTAAGCTAGTCCAACGTTGGGGTGGATAGAGATAGGTCGACTGGCAGGCCTAACCAAGTAGTACAAACTAGAGCAAAATACTGTGGTAGGCTACTCTAACAGTGCAAGCAAGTACAATTGACATGGTAGGCTGGTCCAGCATAGCATATGTGGGGAGAGTCAACAGTACCTAACAGTGCAGGATAGAACAGGATATTATGGCAGGCTAGTACAACTTTAGCTTAAATGGAGACATCAGTAATCTATGCAAATAATCAGGAGTGGCAGACAAACATGTATTAGCACTGGGGCAGCAATACGGCTAGAATGGGATACCGTAATGGGTTATTACAGCTTTAGCCTAAATGAACACATCAAAATCTATGCATATAATCAGGAGACGCATGTGGTAGCAGTGAGGCAATCAATATGAATGTCGTCATAGTGAGATAGGTAAAAGCATGTAGCGCCGTGTTGCGGCAGTAGGTATATACTCACAGTGAGGACAATCAGGACAGGTAAACACGGAGAGGTATTCAGGGGATATATAAGACAATAAAGGCAGGTCGGGCGATCGGGTGAAACATAGGTTAGCAGCCAGAAAGGTCCTTGTTCAATAGATGACGCCTTAGTCTATCAGTAGCATAGGTTTGTGCTATGTGTAGCTGGCCACGGTTATGATGCGGGTGTAGGACAGTTCAATCAATGTGACGTAAGACGTGTTATGGACTGGACAGTAGTTTGTCTGAGGTTGGTAGAGACTGGAGGGATGCAAGGGGCATAGACATCTGACCATATCCAGTATTCCAGGCAGTGACAGGCAAGGACCCCAGCTCACGCCTTCCCGTTGTGGGGCCATAGGGAAGTATGAGGAAGGAACCAATCAGTGGCTTGTACTGCCGGCTCGGTTGTTGCCTAGCAAGACTATAACAAAGTGGCGGCAGCCATTTTGTGGTCGATTTATTCGCTTCATGCGGTATGTGGGGAAGGAAGCAGCTGATTAGGCTTGTTGTTGCAAATTCAGCTGGAAGATGTCAGCGATCTAGCGTGCAACCCTGCTGGGTGTCGGATGCACTTTTGTCCAAAGTATTGTGCGTCGCTCGATTCAATCCTGGTCAGGCTCCACCAGGAGTGCAGCGATGGTGAGGATGCAGGGGGCTGCTGCCCTCCCGCGATTCTGTGCTAAGTGGCACAGACAAGGACAGGCAAAGAGCCTTATGCTGCGCGCCTTCTGCTGAGGAACCCCGGCTCATGCCTTCTGGTTGTGGGGCCGTAGGGAAGTATGAGGCAGGAGCCAATCCGTGGCTCACACTGCTGGCTCAGTTGTTGCCTTGCAACACTATAACAAAGTGGCGACGGCCATTTTGCAGTCGATTTCTTTGCTCAATTCAGTATGTGGGGAAGGAAGCAGCCGATTAGGCTAGTTGTTGCAAATTCAGCTGGAAGATGTTGGCGATCTAGCATGCAACCCTGCTGGGTGTCGTATGCACTTTTGTCCAAAGTATTGTGCGTCGCTTGATTCAATCCTGTTCAGGCTCCTTCTGGAGCGTAGCGATGGTGAGGATGCAGGAGGCTCCTGCCCTCCAACGATTCTGTGCTAAGTGAACACTACAATTGTGTAACTGCACAAGAATAGCTCCCTGTGCACAGGGCAGCTGGCTCTAGGAAACTATACCGTCACTAAATATTTTCTGTGATTCACAGCACACGATCCATAGGGCAGCTGTTACACGACAACTCATCAGTAATGACGAAGGGTGCTGGTGCTTAGAAGAAGAGCTTTATGGACTTGTTTGCAAGCTCTGAGACCCCGGCAGCAGCAACAATGATGTTGTTGACTGGAGACACCCCAACAACGTCCACAGCTAAACCCAGAGACGATCATCTACTAGCCAATATGCATAATGGATTTCTATCCGTAAACGTTAAATTGGACGATATTGTTGCCAACATTGGGTCGCTCAAGGCGAGATTTGATAAAGAGCCTGAGTAATGGAAACCGAGGCCAGGATAAGTGCGAATGAAAGTACAATTGGCCAACACGGTCTTGACATTACACTACTGAAAGGAGAACTCTCAAAGATGCGAGGCAAGTGCGATGATCTGGAGTCCAGATCCAGAAGAAACAATATCCAAATAGTCGGAGTCACAGAATCCTCAGGCCAATTTCCTATGGTGGTGCATGTTGATGCTCTCCTAAAGTCCCTCTTCGAGACAGCATCGTTCTCTGATCATTTGCTGGTGGAAAGAGCTCACAGCACCCTGGCCCTGATACCTACACCCAGAGCTCCGCCCTGTACCATAGGATGTTGTATCCTCTATGCATCCAGACCACACCACGGCAGGGAGATCACCTCCAGAAACTAAAACTCTCTGTGTATAACTGACCAGGCTGCTCAGTTATAGGGACAGAGATTTGATCCTCAGAATGGCCAGAGAGATGGTGACACTACACTTTGAGGGAAAGAACATACATATTTACCCTGACTTTGACACAGGAGTACAGGCCCAAAGAAGATCCTACGAACAAGTGAAGCGGCAACTCCGACTGTGTTGAATCCCATATGCCCTGATTTTCCCGGCTAAAATGTGGATACAGCATAGAGGCAGAGTGCATTTCTTTGAGAACCCTTCAGCGGCAATGGACTACATTGAAGCTTCGATTCCACTACCACCCCCCACGATCATGGAGCAGACCAGAACATGAGCTTGCGACCCAATGATGAGAGGAGAGATCAAGCAGACTGAACGTTCTAGACTGTAATATCCTTTAGATGTGTTGGGGAGCAATGTTAATGGGTGTCACCGATCCAAAATGTGAGTTAATGCCAGATCAAGGGTGTCTGATTGTGGCAGCCATGAAGCTGCAGCATACGCACCTCAGGAAGGTACCAGAAGTTAAGGGGGAAACATCATTGTGTTGGGGTTGATGGTGTGGGTGGGGGGAAGGGAGGGGTATGCAATTGTAAATCCCTGATGCGCCTAAAGGGAGGGAGGTACGGGTGAGGGAGGCAGACCGAGTTGGAGGAGTTAAAAGTTTTAAAATCAATGGTCATGTCGCTATGAACAGTACGAGACTTTTGAGTGCAAGTAAAGGTAGCGGCAAATATGGTAATCACGAATGGCGCACAATACACATACAGGCAAAGGGCTGAAAATTAAGCTATTAACTTGGAATGTAAGGTGCCTCAATAACCTGGGGAAAGCTAAAAATGTGGGTGCGTACGTGACACGACACAACCCACAGATACTGATGCTCCAAGAAACCCATGCCTTAAAGAAAGTGAATGCTGGTTTTATTACCAGTTGGGGTCCACTCTGGTACTATATTGAATATTGCTCACAGGCCAGGGGAGTCCTTACACTTATCCACCCATCACTAGGCTTCCGATACACAGAAAGTAAAATAGATCAATTGGGGCGATATGTGCTGGTGTGGGGTGAAATAGCTGGTCACTCAGTGGTTCTGGTGAATACTTATGGGCCCAATATGGATGACCCGGAATTATACCAGGCCATACTAAATATGCTCATCCCATTGAACGAGACATTGGTGTTTTGGGTAGGGGATTTTAACACAATTCTCGACACAGCTTTGGACCGGTCATCTGATGCCCCCCGGATGCTCACGAAAGCTGCTAATACTCTACATCAGATATTACGTTTGGTAGATGCATACAGAACACTCCACCCGCAAGATAAACAATACACATATTACTCCACGGTACATGACTCTGAATCTCGGATCGACTATTGGCTCCTGACTAGCTCACTATCGAACACTGTTCTGAGGTGTGATATCCATCCGTGCACACTCTCTGATCATTCCCCGGGGTCTCTGTGTCTCAAACTATGCGATGTTCCTCCACACACTAAGCATTACAGGATGCCTTCTACTATCCTCAGAGATCCTAATGTATCTGAATCCCTACATACAGAAATTGCAGAGTTCTTCGACATCAACAAAAGCTCTGTTAACACCTTCAAGGTCTAGGTCCGGGGTAGTCTCTTGGCCAAAACCACTGGTTTACTGAAAACAGTTAGTAAGGAATTGAACCAGGTGGAATCCCAGCTACAAGAACATGAGAAGAGCTACTGTATTACACATATCAGGGATACCCTGGCAGACATTAATAAACTGTTAAGTGACTTTCACAAATTGGCTGACAGGGAGGTCCAATACATGGCCGCCCCAGCGAGAGCGCAGAGATACGGAGAGGGGGACAGAGCGGGGAGATCCCTGTCTAACATGTTGAAAGCAGAACATTACCGCAGCCCCATCACCATTATCAGCATGGTGGTGACTCGAGGGGAGGAAATAAACAATGAATTCACACAGTTCTACGTGGAGATATACTCAAATCAAGATGAGAGGACAGTGGAGGAGACTTCTGAATACCCAAGTAGACAGGGCTCCCTGTGCTCCTGGCCAAGGTTAAATCCTTGCTGGATTTACCAATTACTCAGGAAGAAATAGTAGACACCATTAAGGCACTGGCCTGTGTATTGAATTGTATAAAGAATGCCACTGAGAACTAGCCCCTATCTTGCTAAATGTGTGGGAAGAAGCTATTGACTGGGGCATACTCTCTGACTCGATGCGAGAAGCCATAATAACTGTATTACTGAAACCACGTCATCCCCGTCATGACATGTCCTGATATAGACCCTTTTCCTCAATGAAAACAGTTGCGAAGATTTTCGCTAAAATCCTCACGTCTAGGCTTCTCCCCAATATGCCCAAATTGGTACACCTGGACCAATCTGGCTACATTGCTATGAGGTCCACTGCCCTCAATCTCTGTTGGCTATTTGGGGTAATGGTGCAGATATGCCCGAAGGCAAAGGCAGCGGTTGCTGCAATAGACGCCGAAAGGCATTTAATTCTGTATCCTGGGAATATCTATTCTTGGTGCCTGAAAGCTTCGGACTGTGCTCATACTTCAAACAATGTGTTCGGCTCCTATACACCAACCAAGGAGCAAGAGTCCTCATGAACCATACCGTATCTGCGCTATTTCTTCTTAGTAGAGGTACCAGACCGGGCTGTCCCTTCTCTCCCATACTTTTTGCCTTAACAATCGAACCAATGGCTGCATTTGTGCATAAAAACCATGGACACAGGGGTATCAGATTGACAAGCCCACCTCAAATATTATCACTTTATGCTGACGACAGCCTCCTCTATGTACGAGACCCTGAAGTAAATCTAGAACCCATCATGAAAGACATACAGAAATGTGCACAGTATTCAGGATACAAAATCAATAACTCTAAATAAGAATTATTCCCACTCACACCTCCTACCGAAAGCCCACCAAATATTAGTGGATTCAAATGGACGCCTGTCCGGGTTCACTATTTGGGCATTATCGTGTCAAGGGAATCGCAAACAGTGTATCCTGACAACCATGACACTTTCCTAAAGCTGCTGGCTGTGAAGCTCCAATTGTGGGCCAGACTTCCCATCTCCCTGTACGCTCGGATAGCGCTCCTGAAAATGGTGGTCCTTCCCAAACTCTTATATTATTTTGGCAATGTTCCCCTCTGGCTGGGCAGGGTATGTTTTGCGAAACTCCAATCCTTGGCTATCTCGTTTGTTTGGAGTAGTGGCGTCTCGAGGATGAAACAGGATAAACTGGTGGAACCATACGCGAACGATCTCATTGCTGCACCTGATTACGAGCTTTATTATTTAATGGCACATGCCCAGTTCGCCAAACACTGGTACAATCTAGATGACACCGCCACGCAAATCCTGATAGAAAGATATGCAGCGTCCCCCACTTATCTCTGCTCTTTCATGTTCAGTACATGCCATAAAGATTCCTGTAGATTTGATCCCGTTGACTATCCATGCTTGGTCCATGATATATTAAAGAATCAACATAGAGGTAACATATGACCCTGACACCCCGCTCTGGCGCTTCCCTGGAATCACCCGCACTTTTGATGAAGCCTTGCAGAGAACCTGGGACACAGATAATCAGTTGAAGATGCGGGACATGTACCCGGAAGGCAGATATGTAAGTCTAGACGATTTTGTGGGTACCATCGGGGAAGGCAGCTAAAATTATTACAATATCATTGTATGAAGGACGCTTTTGGCAGGAGATGGCTGATGTTCCCAGAGGAACCCGTCTCACACAAGTCTATAACATCTGGTGATGGTGCGAGGATAGGTATTTCCAAACTGTATGCCCTAATACAATCGCATTCCCAATCCCTTAACACCATTAAAAGACATGGGAGTCAAATCTGGGTACGGCAACAGGTAAAGAACAATGGCACAAATGCTGCCAACTGACAAAAACAGTGTCTCTGAATGCCGGCCTACGCTTCATCCAGTTCAAAATCCTCAACCAATTGCAATAAACCCCTGTAAAAATGGCCAAGTTTACAGAGAACTGTTCTGGGGAATGTTTGAAATATGGGGACCCAGACGCAGTGTTGCTGAGATTATTGAGAAAATAACGCAAATCCTGTTCTCTCTCACTCCCCTGAAATATCTGTTTGGAGACATTGGTAAGGTGGCCTAAACCACAAGAAGACTTTTCAATGTGACATGTGCTGTTGCTAAAAGATGTATACTGAAAAGCTGGGAGGCCGCATATGCACCCCCAATTGACGATTTCCTCCGAGAGTTGACATTTGTGAACGAAAATGAAGAACAATTTGTATTGTCCATGCCTGTAACAAACCGTCCCAAAGATATATGGACCCCTTTCAGAAGCTATTTATGTGAGATGATATCTGATAATGCCTTTTCCCCTGCCTCCACGCCATAATGTATCAATCCCTACATGCGTATATACTGTTGGAATTACTGTGGGATCTTACCGATCCGTATGTGTCTACTCAGATCACACAGAAAGCCGACCGGTTTCAGTGGTATAGCAGTAAGTGTCACCACTTTCTTCAGGCGGAATGATCTCTGCGGTGTAACCATCGTCTGGGAGGTACACAAGATATATGTTTGGTTTCGGGACAGGAAAATACCAGCTTGACTCCACAACCCTGATAGATGGGAGTTGTCACAGCTCTATTGGGGCGTCCTCCTATTTCTGAAAACTTCAGTTTCAGCCTCTAAAAGCAGAAGAAATCTGACCGCACACATATAGTGCGAGTCTCCAGCCCTGAAGAAAGTGCTGACACTTACTGCTATACCACTGAAACTGGCCGGCTTTCCGTGTGATCTGAGTAGACCAATACGGATCAGGAAGATCCCTACACCAGATCCCCTTTTTTGATCCCGACACCAAGAAGGGATCTTTGACTTTTACTGACAGGGGAACGGAGCTCACGTATATAAAGAAAAAAAGCAGATCTCCAAAATCCCCTCCAAGCAAATAGGATTTACCTTTGACTACCAGCCATCTCTGACTAGCTACAGTCGAGGTTTAACACTCTATAACTTTAATTAATCAGTTGCAAAATCCAAAAAACGCAAATAAAAAAGTAATTGTTTATTTGGAAAACAACGTTGAAAATAAACCCCAAATTGTGTGGAACCCTGAAGGCAAAACTCAGGTGGAGTAAAACCCAAAAGACAAGCAATAACAGAATTAATGTAACTCGAATCCGAGTGTGATATTATGTCTATAGTGAAACCTTACACAGCTTGAACGAAAATACACGCTGTGTGAAAGGGTTCTGTTAACAACATATTGAGCAACTCATAAGTTAATGTATAAAATAGGATGGGCACCCATCACCATAAAAGCATTATATGAGCCATTGACAATATTGTTGTTGTCCACACTGCATTTAGGAAGAGGGACTAACCACAGAATAGCAACATGGCAGGCACATCTCACAACAATTGACATTAACACAGAAGCAATACAACGATCAGAAACCCCATTAGCAGGGAGACCCGTGGGTACACAAAAGAATGCAAGACATAATAACAAAACACTAAGGGGCTGATTCATGGAATTATTTGCACCAAAAAACAGGGATTTGTGCGCCATTCTGCCCGCAAATCCCAGTTTAACAAATGGGGATTTGTGACCAGAATGGCTCACAAATCCCTGTTTTTCGGCGCAAAAATTCCATGAACCAGCCCCTAAACATCTGATTTTCTGTGAAGACCCACAGAATAGAGCGCCCCTGATGGCCCACTGCATGTATATCTATGGCAGTGTAGCCTATGTGAAAGGATAAAAGAAGGCGCCATCTGCCGTGGTGCAACCAGGCGAGGAGGGTCAGGCGACAACTATAAGAACCTGGGGTTGCAAGAGGGCCAGTGTGCAGATATAAAGGCATTGGAATTAGTGTTTATGCAAGCACAACATACAGGGGAGGGAGAGGCCCTTGTTAATTGTGACAGACTCAAATGACCTGATCATGGCCACACCACTAAACCTTCAATGGTGGATCAACCAAGTCTATAAGCCATCGGGTAGGACTGAGCTGAAACACAGAAATATATGGGAAAACATCCGGAGAATGGTGCATAATCATAATCGGATATGTATACTGAAAATGAAATCACACTGCAAAATAGAGCAAGTGGCAGAAAGGTAACGCCCTCGCAGACTGCGCAGCAAAAGAGGCATTGCGCAATGCGCCTATGGAACAGGATGTGAAACTCAAGATCGCCGTGCTGGTGCCTGCGGAAAGGACTGTGGATGAACTGACCATGGAGAGAGCAAATATTCATGACACCGAAGCATTCACAACCCCTCAAATGTACAATACGAAAGGTGAGCAAAAACCAACAACACCAGATCACCCCGTGAGCCCTGCAACAAGCGGACCAAGCATTATTACAATATGCTAAAGACCATCACATGGAGATACAGGAGAAAGAAGGGGACCTGCACCACAGGGAATGCATCTACATACCAAAACTAATGAAGAATGACATCTTGCAGTGGGTGCATGGATTCTGGTGTCATGACAAGGGTCCCCAGGGAGTTCAACGAACACAACATTTAGCATGGTGGCCGACAATGTTACAAGATTGGAAACACTTTGTCAATGAGTGTCCGGCATGCTGGATGTTCGAAAGGAAACACCATGCACCTTGGCCACACATGCCCTGGGAGATGGTTCAATTAGACTTTGTTGGTCCCTTGAAAAGGACACCACGGGGGAGTCAATACATTTTGTTGATAATTGACGCATTCAGCAGATGGCCAGAAGTTATGCCCCTCCATAGTTGTACAGCAGAATCAACAGCAAAGTCATTGATTGAATTAGTTGTTTCACAAAACGGAATACCAATGAAGATAATGACAGATAACGGTGCTCACTTCAAGAATTAACTCATGCAGAAAATTTGTGAGAAACTAAAAATAAAACAAAGGTTTCATTGTCCTAAATCAGCCGGGATGATTGAAAGTCTGAACCAGGAAATCAAAAAGGAACTTAACAAACATGTGGCCATGGACGGGAGAGCGTAGGACATATACCCACCTTATATTTTACACCGTCTCAGGTCAAGGACACACTCATCCACGGCTTACTCACCGTATGAAATATTACTTGGAAGACTAATGCGGTCTACTGACAGGCTGTTAATATCTGATGAGAAGTATCCAGGGGCATATTACATGCACCAGGTGCAATATCTGAGGTCACTGGTGCGGGTGTTAGCAGATCCGGGTTCACTATATACTATAATATCTGAGGAGAAATACTCAGAAATTCAGAAAGGGCTGAAGCATAGTATGCACAATAGTGACATACGACCAAAGGCATATGCTGGAGTAGGAATCGACATAGTCGGATTTGTGAGAAACACTATAGGATATGACAGAAAAACAGTAAAGGGAAAGATATATGTGGCAAAGTATGGTGAGTGTTTCCTGGGGTTGCATATCAATACCACAATATGCTGTTTGATTTAGCATCCACATTGGCAGTATTTCTAAGATTAATAGATGATTTGTTCGAGCAAATTCTGGGGGTTAACTGCATTAAAGATGATATTTTATTGGGACAATGTCAGAGGAGAAGCATGGGAACAAAGTGCAGGAGGTGCTATGCAAACTTGAGGTAGCAGGCCTTTCCGTTAAGAAGGAAAAGTACCGGTTCCAAGTGGAACAGGTATCTTACTTGGGGCATATGCTCTCCAGGAGAGGTACATCCGGAAATGGTGGAGGCAATTCGGGGATTAAAAGGTCCTATGAACAAAGATGAATTAAAATTATTTTTTAGGATTAATGGAGTATTATGCCACATTTATAGAGAATTTTGTGGCTAAGGCATCTCCCCTTCGTGAGTTATTGAAACAAAGAAGGGAATTTAAGTGGAGTGACGGGGAGAAGGCGTGCACAGAATTGAACATGGTGGTAGCAAACACACCAATGTTAGATATATTTGTCCGAAGGATAAGACCATAGATGAGTGTAAGCAAGGGTTGGGAGCAGTATTAAATCAGGCTCCAGGGGGCATAAATGTGATGATAGCTTTTGCATCCAGAGCATTGAATGAGGATGAGATGAAATATTCCACAATTTAAAGGGAGGCTCTAGCTTGTTATTAGGCCTCAAAATATTTTCAGACATACTCTTGGGGTGTAACACACATAATGAGGGGTGATAGTAAACCTTTGCAACATTTATTTACTACGAAGGGATTGGGATTGGAAATGTCTCGCATTTCAAGCTGGTTGGCAGCTATGTAAGAGTACAGTAGAACTTTTACCCGGGAAAGTGAAATCCAGAGATGGATTCTCTGTCCGGATCACCTTGCAGAGAGGTTAGCAATCTGGTAGATTTGTGTGAGGAGTGGATTGCTCAAATAGAGTTAAAAGTGGCAAAAATTCTTAAATGATCAGTCTGGTTGAGAAAAGTGGCATCAGATCAGGAAATAGAAGAGGTAATGTTGAACATAAGAGAGAGCTAGGGGAGTAAGGAAGCTAAAAAATCAGTGTACTATAAGTTAAGAGAAGAATTGGGTAGCTCAGAGTTTGGTGTAGCGAGAGGTGAAAGACATGTTCCTCCAAGAATATTCAGAAAAGAGTGGATTAAGCTAGCTGTGACAAATCTGGAATATTCCTCCATTCTCCCCAGAAGTGGATCTTTTTTATTGTTTTATGTATTTATTTTATTTTTATTTATATAGCACCAATAACAAGCCCTCAGGCATCAGGGCGTGAATCAGGAAATGGTAGATCAGGAAACCGTAATCCAACATCTCTTAAACTAGCGGGTATTTCAAGCAAACAGATGCGTCTTCAAGGATTTATTAAACCGTTCCAGTGATTTACTCTGTTGCAGATCCGGAGCCAGGGAATTCCATAATTTAGGAATCATAGTTTTATCAAAGTGCACACCCAGTTTTTTTTACTTCATGTATTGTGTATATAACACAGCCTGCAATGTTTAAGTTATCATACTCCTTGCTATGTTTTTTCAATCTGGCATCCGTCCCTGTATTCATCAGTTCTGTTTTGGAGTTGTTCATTGCCAGGCCATTCCTCAACATCCAATCTTGAAAAATGGCATAAACTTCATTGACAACCTCAGTATCATTTTTATAATCCCTCCATCAAAGTGATTTAACACTAAGGGCCTCATTACACGGAACATGGTAAGGGTTTACCGGTACTGGTAAGGGCACCGGTACCGGTAAACCCTTACCGCCTTACTACGAGGTCCCTTTGCCGGACCCGACCTCAACAGCTGGTTTTAGCAGTTGTTAAGGAACGGGCCCGCAAAGGGACCTTGGTGCTAATTACGGTACCACAATTTGCGGTACCGTAATTAGCTCCTTCCCCATTCCCATTGAGCCCTATGGGGGCAAAAATGGGAATGGGGAAGTGCCTTGGGGAATGGGGAATTACTGCCCCCACTCACCTTGGAGTAGGGCGGTAATTCCACCATCCACCAAGGCGGACATGGTAAAATACCGACGGCAACCATGGTGCTAATAGCGCCATGGTTACCGCATACCGTGTAATGAGGCCCTAAGTATCGTTTGCATCATTTGTGTGAATTATTCGTCTTGAGTCCAGACGTTCAAAAAATGACAACGTATAAATGTGATAAAGAGAAGGGGACAAGCACGAACCCTGAGGCACTCCATAAGGGACCTCTATAACACCTGCATGAGCACTGTTAGTGTAAACTTTCGATGTTTGGTTAGTCTGAAAGGACTTTACCCATGCTTCTGCCCACTCTGAAAAATGTCATGAGTATACCAGCCTTTGGAACAGAATATTATGATCCACAAGGTCAAAGGCGGCAGATATATCAAGTAACATCAACAATGCCATTTTTCCTTTATCCATGAGATCCAAAATATTGTCCTTCAGATCTAAGAGAGTTGTTTCTGTGCCATGGATCGAGATGAAACCCCATTGATGATTACTGAAGATCTTATTTGTGGTCAGGAATTCCTGACCCTGCAAATATGCTGTTCTGTCCATGATCTTGAGTTGAATGGCATATTCATAATTGGTCAGTAGTCAGCCATATTTGAAGGGTCAAACATAGTTATTTTTAGTAGTGGGATCACCCAGGCTTGTTTCACACTATCTGGCAGCGCATGTTTGACAAATGACTTATTAATACATTTTGTGATGGCAGCAATAAGAGCTGGTGCTCATAGGTTAACCACTGAAGTTACAGGAATTTGGTTTTAAGCATTCTTCAATATCTTCCACTTCCTGTTCTGAGTCTGGTCTAAAGGTAAATGGCTCTTCTATCTTATCTGCTCCTGAGTCCCTCAGCGCATCTCTACCCAAACAGGATATAATGTTGTTTCCTTTCATTTCCTGTTTATTACTGATGTCTTCTCTAATTTTATGGAATTTACCAATCATAATCTTTTGTACCAAGGTACACCAGGTTTGATCCTTTGTGGTATTATCTTCTACTACACAAGGCTTCTCCAGTTCTCTAAAAACATTACATTAAACAGTTCCTTTGTGTTTTTTTCTCAGCCTTACCGATCCAGGTTTCATATTCTGATATTTTTGCCTCCAGAAAAGCCAGTTCATGATTTTTAGACACTCAAGCAATGTCATCTCTATTCTCGAGTAGTTTTTTTTTTGCCGTTTATCATAAGCTCTTTGCATTATCCCTTTTAATTTATGGATCTCCAGCAATTAACATGTTTTATACATTTTGTTCAACTTATTGTGAGATTTTAAAGGACTCCAAAAGACATGCATATGATGACCCTGAAGGAGGTCCCATGGAGTCCGGGAGTGGAGGATTTCCGCCAACAACAGTCTTCTGTGTGGTTCTACAAAAAACTCTTATTTGTCCACAAACTGATTTTAGTTCTTTTTATGTTTGTTGTTTTTGTACTGTGCATTGGATTGAATGACACAAATGTACGTTTTCAAATGTTTTCTAAAAGTGTTAATGATTTAATTTTTTCTTAAAAAACAAAAAGGAAAAAAGGTTTTGGGATCACCAATTAAATGAACAAAAGACTTAAAGGATGATCTGATGATTAAAAAGAGATAAGATCTCATTAAAAATAAAGTTTGAAAATAATTTTAAAAAAAAAACAAACAAAATAATTCAAAAGATAAAAAAGATCACCAATAAATAAAAAAAGATAAGAGATCAAAATAAATGTGATCAAGTGATAAAAAAGATTTAAAAATAGATTAAAAATATAAATAAAAACTACAATTATGTTTGTTTTGTTCCTTTTCAAAGATATTGTTGTTTGTTATTGTGATTAAGAGTCATAATTATTTTACTCAAGACTGGACTTATGTACATAATGTTCTAATACCTCAATTTCAATGTATTAATTATTTATTTTCAATCATAGAAAATTCAATTGGGACACATACATTTTAGAGCATTTGGTTTTCGTTTTTTCCTGCAGTGATTTCGGGTTGTATCCTGAAATCACTGCAGGAAAAAAAGCATTAAAAAAGGAGGGATTGTAGGAAATGGGCTCTGAATTGCTGGGGGTTCTGTCTAATTGGAGTGTATTAGTTTAGCACGTACATATAGCTGTGGTGTGGGTCTTTGACAGAAGCACAGATATATAGAAATGCAAAAATGCACAAGGCAAGTGATGGCCAATGCATAAAGCGCATAATGGAAAGGGCACAGAACACTGAAATGCAGAGCACATGCTTAAAAGTGTTTATTATTTCAGGATAGGATAGTATTTCCATTGACTGATTTACATTAAAACTAATACTAGCATATTAACATACTAATATAACCTCAGTGACATGTAACATGCCTTTAATGACAGTTTGTGCAAATTACTTTATGTCAAAATTAACTGAATTTTATTTTTGAAAATGCATGATGCTCTTTTAAATAGGAATTTAAAGCGTGCAGGCTGGATGTGCGCTGGGTAAACTGAAATATGCGAAGATCCATTTTACTAAAGACAAGTTATTGTGTGAACAGAAAAAGCAGGAAGAGATCTATCTTCTTGCTCTCTAACAATGGAACCATGTGGTCAGTGGTATGAACTGGTCGAGGGGAAGGATTTCTTTTGATTGGCAGGAAGAGGTCATAAAATGGACTTGAGTGGGTGTAGTCAAGGCAGACATCCTGGGACACTGTGCTGAGAGGAACAGTGATTTGCAGTGGGCTGACTGGAGGACAGAGTTCAGTGCTGGCCACTTGCCTGGTGTCATAGCAGTTCTTATCTGAAGTGGCCGACGCTGAGCGGATTCCTACATTCAGCTGAGCCAGAAATATCACCAACTTCTAGGTAAATATATGTAAAGTGATGGGGTTTGATTGCCTGTCTCTGAGTTAGTCAGTGTAATAGGTTGGTGCCAATATCATAGGAATCTGACATTCACCCACCTATTCCTTATTTGGGGCACAGGAGCACTGCCCCAACGGATTCCTGCAGCCAGCTGCTTTAACAACACACATATCCAAGGATGAGTTTGGTGCAGTAGCTACATATTCCTGGAGCTCTCACCCTTTGTCTAAATCATTGCATGATTAGTGTTGTCGATGTTAAATGTGCATGCAATTTCGAAATTAACGGTTGCCATTGCTATATTCTTTGATTATTTTGCCAAATTCTATTGTTCCAAGTACAAAGTGGTAAGATTGGGCACAGCTTGTTCTATTTTTGAAAAGTGCCATTGCTCATTGTAATACATGCACACTGTGAAACCTGACATGCACATAACACATTACAAAGTCAATTGTATTCTGGTACATTTTGTGCGACTAGAAATATCCCAGAGGGAAATAACTGTGCTGAACTGTCTAGCTAGAAAGTGAGGGCATGTGCAGTGTTTCAATTTATTGTTTGTGATTTTGCAATTCAGCCACAAGAGCATACTGCGATATTGTACATAAACTACTGCATGCAGGGGGCATATGTAACGCTCACCTGATTCCCGCAGAGGCGCCGGTCTTGACTGGGTGAATGCCGTATCTTCAAAGGTGATGTGTAACACGCGGTTGGCTCTTTGGGCTGGACCTCTGTGCACTGTATGTCTGACTCGAAGAGTAAGATGTCTTAGGTAAGTTAACGCCGAGCTCTCCATCTGCCTCGGGGCAGGGTGCCGTAACCAGTTTCTTCACTGGATAAGGGCGCAGGCCTCTTGACTTCAGAGGACTGCTGTCCGTCGTTAACTGCACGAACGGTAAGTTCTGGGCACTTCAAATGTCTTAAAAGTCTTTTGTAATGATATCTCTTGTTTTGCAGGGTTCCGGCGATGGCGGATGGCGGGCTGAAGAGAATTGAGGATCGAACCCGCGTGAGGAATAGAAGCGCCTGGAAGCACGTAAGTAAGCGCTTGTAGCCTGCTTCACGATGCGCATTAACTGTCCCTTTTATCTTGCAGGTACAAGTTCGGAGCTTTAGAGAAGCTGAAGGGTGCTGGAATACCCACTGGATTCGGCGTGGGAAGGAGTAATGGCACGTGAGTAATAAATAAAGCACCTTCCTTTGTCTTTCAGATGCGGGATGCAGCACCGAAGACCTCCGGAGCGTGCGAAGAGCTGGTAAGCTTTTGTCTTTCAGATGCCGGAATGCAGTGCGAAGACCTCCGGAGCATGCGAAGAGTAGGTAAGCCTTTGTCTTTCAGATGCCGGAATGCAGTGCGAAGACCTCCGGAGCATGCGAAGAGTAGGTAAGCCTTTGTCTTTCAGATGCCGGAATGCAGCGCGAGGCGTTGGTTACAGCCGATGGACCAGGTAAGAGATGCGCTGCCACTGAAGACCGTAGTGCTAACCTGTTCTTTCTTTGTCTTTACAGGTGCTGCTGAAGACTGGATTCCAGGATGATAAGCCTTTGTTCCCTTAGGCCCAGGATCAGAAGCTGAAGACACGATGAGCGTTCTGCTGCAGAGAATGCAGAATAACGCAAAGCAGGATTCATCCATCGGGTGTGGTTTAAATAGCCTCCTGTAGTGCTTAGGTGTCTCCTTCCACAGCCTCGCCTAGGTAAGAAAGGAGTTCCTGCCTTCCAGAAGAGTTCCAGTGTTCTGAACCTAGAGAGTGGCTCCTGCCCCACCCAACAGGAAAAGTAGTCCCAAACAGAAGAGGATCAGGGGCTCAACTGGCAGGTAAGTAAGCAGCATGGTCTGCTGCAGGTAAGTCCACCCAAGCATTATGAGCCCGGCGCTTCCAGCGCTGGGACTGGGCATCTTTATGAGCCTGGTGCCACTGGCGCCAGGACAGGGTCCAAAAGGTCCCAATCGGGACTGGCTGGCACTCGGAACCGGGGTTATGGGTCTGCTTCCAAGGGAGTTGGGCAAGTCCTGATCTTTTGGAAGCAGAGATCATGACAGCACCCCCCCTCAAGGCCCCTCCCAAACCGGGCTTCTCCGGGGGTTTTGGCTTGTTAGGAAATGTTCGATGAAATCTTTTGATTAGACGAGGCGCGTGGACATATTCTGCAGGTTCCCAGGATCTTTCTTGGGGACCGTAGCCTTTCCAGTCAATCAGGTAAAATAGTTTAGATTTGGAGATCTTGGAATCCAGGATGCTTTTGACTTCAAACTCGAGTTCTCCGTCAACTAGAATAGGTTTTGGAGATTTAGTTAGTCGGGTTTGAGGTTGCACGGGTTTTAATAGAGAGACGTGGAAAACCGGATGTATCTTCATGTGAGGGGGCAAGTCCAACTTGACCGATACTGGATTTACTATGGTAGTGATGGAATAGGGACCAAGGTATCTTGGGTTGAATGTGCGTGGTCCTTTTAGAGGTAGATATTTGGTGGATAACCAGACGTGATCTCCTACTTGATACTGGGGGTCTTCCTTCCGATGTTGGTCTGCTCCTTTCTTGTATTGTTCTTTAGCCCTTTGAAGGTGAGAAACGGCTTCCTTAAAGGCTTGGGTGATTGTAGAATGCAGGTGGTCTACTGCTGGTGTTCCAAGATCTTGGAGTGGATCCAACTCCGAGGTTCGAGGGTGACTACCGTATAAAAGAAAAAACGGGGTCTTCCCAGTTCCCGAGTGGACAGAATTATTGTAGGCATATTCGGCTATCCAAAGGATATCCTTCCAAGTTTTTTCAGTTTGTTGTAGCATGCAGCGCAAATACTGTTCCAGAGTTTGATTGGTCCTCTCAGTTTGTCTGTCGGTTTGAGGGTGGTGGCTGGTCGAAATTCTCACATCAATTTGAGCCGACCGACAGCAATTTCGCCAAAAATGAGAAATAAATTGACTCCCTCGATCTGAAATTAGAACTGAAGGAAAACCATGCAGTCGGACGATGTTTTCGAGAAATTCTCGGGCCAGAGTTACTGCTGTTGGTAAGCCTTTGAGTGGAATGAAATGCGCCATCTTGGAGAATAGGTCCACGATTACTAGGATCGTATTGTATCCGGAGCATGGAGGTAAATCGGTGATGAAGTCCATAGAAAGCATATGCCAAGGGCGAGGTGGGATGTCAAGAGGGCGTAAGAGGCCGGCTGGTTTTTCCTTTTGACTCTTGTTTTGGGCGCATACTCCACAGGACATTATAAAGTCTCTGATATCTTTTTTCCAAGACGGCCACCAGAAGTAGCGCTTGATCTTTTCCGAGGTTTTGGCTATACCGGGATGTCCTTCCATTAAAGAATCGTGATAACAAGAGATTACCTTTTTCTGTAAATCTGTGCTGGGCAGGTATAACCGTTCTTGGAAATATAATAGGTTGTCCTTCACCGTAAAGTCCTTTCCCTGCAGATGCCAATTCTGTATGTCTGCTGGAGTTACCAGTAGCCTGGCTTTATCCTTAACGTCCTCTATGGATTGTGTGGCGATTACACCCAGAATTCTTTGTTCGGGAATGATAGGTACAGGTTTAGGATTGATCAAATGTTCTTCCACTCCCATCCGAGAAAGGGCATCAGCTTTACCGTTTTTTGTACCAGGTCGATAGGTGATTATGAAGTCAAACTCGGCAAAGAATAGTGCCCAACGGAGTTGCCTAGAGGATTGAGCTTTTGCGGTTTTCAAATATTGCAGGTTTCGGTGATCTGTAATCACAGTAACGGTGTGTCGGGCCCCCGGAAGATAATGCCGCCAAGCCTTAAAGGCGGACTTGATAGCTAGAAGTTCCTTATCAGTAATAGTGTAATTGATTTCAGGAGGCGAGAATTTGCGGGACCAAAATGCCACGGGATGCAACTGATTGGTTACTGGGTCCTTTTGTGATAGAACTGCCCCCATGGCAAGGCTCGAAGCATCAGTTTCAACGATGTAGGGGAGTTCTGGGCGAGGATGTTTTAAGATCGGTGCAGAGATAAATCTAGTCTTCAAATTCTGGAAAGCTTGTTCCGCCTCAGTAGACCATTCAAAACGTTTGTTTTTCTTTAACAAGGCGGTGATGGGCTGGACTATTCGAGAGAATTCAGGGATAAACCTGCGGTAAAAGTTAGCGAAGCCTAACATGCTTTGAACACCTTTTACGGAGGATGGCGATGGCCATTTGAGAATTGCATCGACCTTCTTTGAATCCATACGCACTCCGCTAGGTGATAATATGAATCCCAAGAATTCAACTTCAGTCACGTTGAAAACACATTTTTCCAACTTAGCGAAAAGTTTGTGTTGACGCAATCTCTCGAGGACCATTTTCACGTGTTTCCGATGTTCAGTTTCCGATGAAGAATAAATGAGGATGTCGTCAATGTAAACAACAACACACACATCTATGAGCTCTCTGAGGACATCGTTCATAAAATATTGAAAGGCGGCCGGGGCATTGGAAAGTCCGAAGGGCATGACCTGATATTCAAATAGCCCATACTTGGTGCGGAAGGCCGTCTTCCATTCATCGCCCTCTTTTACTCGTACCAAGTGGTAGGCTCCTCTAAGATCCAGCTTTGTATATATGCATGCTTTTCTGACTTGGTCCAGGAGTTCAGGGATCAAAGGTAACGGATATCTATTCTTAACGGTGATCTGGTTCAGGGCGCGATAATCTATACAAGTTCTAAGGTCCCCTTCTTTTTTTGGAACGAAGAACAAAGCTGAGGAAGCAGGGGACTTGGAAGGACGAATAAACCCATTCGCTAGGTATTGATCCAGGTATTGTCGGAGGTGAAGATTCTCAGGCTCGGTGAGGGCATAAATTCTACTACAAGGAGGAGTAGATCCAGGTATCAGGTCTATCTGGCAGTCATAACACCTATGAGGAGGTAGAGAGTTAGCCTGATCCTTCCAGAAAACATCTTGGAATTCTAGGTATTCAGGAGGTAACTGGGGAGCCTCCGAGGAAATTGCTGCCAGTGCAACACCAGGTCGAGGGTGACAAGTAGAGACACATTCTGGAAACTGAACCGTTCTTGCTCGCCAATCGATCTGAGGATTGTGCTTTTCTAACCAAGGAATTCCTAGAATAATCTGGAACTGAGGGGCCTTGATCACATCGAACACGATCTTCTCATGGTGTCCATCTTGACTTATTAGCGTCACTTCTTGGGTGGTATGCGTTACTGGTCTGGAGGCTATCTCCGTACCATCCACCGTAGTAATGATGTCCTTTACAGCCTTTGGACAAAGAGTCAGATTCATCCTCAAAACCATTTCATGATCCACATAATTGCCGATGGCACCGCTGTCTACGTAAGCTTCAATCGCATGTAATCGATCCGGATGTTCAGGGCTAATGAGGACCATAGGTATCACGAAATGCGAGGTCACGGAACTGGTTTTAACGCTCGGCAAGAGGACCTCTATTCTTGTCGGGCGAGGTCGTTTCCCTGCTCAGAGTTTGTGACCCTGGTAACTGCAGCTCCTACTGCCTTCTTGGCTGGTTTCACCGGACAGTCTCGAAGAAAGTGCCCCGAGTTTCCGCAATAGAGGCATAATTGCAGCTGTTTTCTTCTTTCCCGCTCCTTTTGTGTTAGTGGTCCTTTCAGGCCCCCTATTTGCATGGGTTCCCTGGAGTCTACTCCTTTGGTAGGAGTTGGTGATTTGGAAAATACTCGAGCATCAAACTTGGAACGATCGGCCTTCCTGTTCTGCAGTCTGTGGTCAATTTGAATGACTAAGTCAATATAGTCCGAACAGTCTTGCGGGGGATTCACTACTTGGGCTAACACATCTTTGAGCTCTCCACGTACACCTCTATAAAACAGCGTAATCCTTTTGTCCTCAGGCCATCGAGTTTCCACTATCAGTCTGTTGAAAGACGCAATATAAGCCAAAAGGTCTTGATTACCCTGTCGCAATGAAAGGAGCTCATTGTCCAAGGCATGCCCCTGTGAATGTCTTGCAAACAGTTTTTCCATACTGAACTGAAAAGCTTGAAAATCATGGAGAACAGGATCATCTTGATTAACTAGAGGGATCGACCAGTCTGCCGCATTGCCACTAAGGTACGAAAGCACGAAAGCTACCTTAGCTTGATCAGTTGGAAAGGCTGCTGGCCGGCATAAGAAGTGCAACCGGCACTGATTAATAAATACTGCAAACCTCTTTGGGTCACCAGAAAATCGTTCGGGCGGAGCCAGAGGTACATTCCCAGGTAGGTTGATCTGCACTGGGTTCGTAGAGGATGTTGAAGGAAGATTTGCCCCTGATGCGGGTAACGGAGTTTGTCCGGCTTGTGGCTGTAGCAATTGTCTAGCGAGATCGTCTGTTCGCTCCTTGGAAATAATCAGTCCCTTCTTAGAGCATTCGTTTCCTGACGGGCTGCATGCACTTCTGCTCTTAGTTCCCCAAGTAACTGGGCTAGCTGGTCGGTATCCGAGGTTTCCATAGCGCCTGGGTGGGAGTTTTACGGTCGGCTTTGCGTTCTGTAACGCTCACCTGATTCCCGCAGAGGCGCCGGTCTTGACTGGGTGAATGCCGTATCTTCAAAGGTGATGTGTAACACGCGGTTGGCTCTTTGGGCTGGACCTCTGTGCACTGTATGTCTGACTCGAAGAGTAAGATGTCTTAGGTAAGTGAACGCCGAGCTCTCCATCTGCCTCGGGGCAGGGTGCCGTAACCAGTTTCTTCATTGGATAAGGGTGCAGGCCTCTTGACTTCAGAGGACTGCTGTCCGTCGTTAACTGCACGAACGGTAAGTTCTGGGCCCTTCAAATGTCTTAAAAGTCTTTTGTAATGATATCTCTTGTTTTGCAGGGTTCCGGCGATGGCGGATGGTGGGCTGAAGAGAATTGAGGATCGAACCCGCGTGAGGAATAGAAGCGCCTGGAAGCACGTAAGTAAGCGCTTGTAGCCTGCTTCACGATGCGCATTAACTGTCCCTTTTATCTTGCAGGTACAAGTTCGGAGCTTTAGAGAAGCTGAAGAGTGCTGGAATACCCACTGGATTCGGCGTGGGAAGGAGTAATGGCACATGAGTAATAAAGTTGCCCAATGTCTTTAAACGCACCTTCCTTTGTCTTTCAGATGCGGGATGCAGCGCCGAAGACCTCCGGAGCGTGCGAAGAGCTGGTAAGCTTTTGTCTTTCAGATGCCGGAATGCAGTGCGAAGACCTCCGGAGCATGCGAAGAGTAGGTAAGCCTTTGTCTTTCAGATGCCGGAATGCAGTGCGAAGACCTCCGGAGCATGCGAAGAGTAGGTAAGCCTTTGTCTTTCAGATGCCGGAATGCAGCGCGAGGCGTTGGTTACAGCCGATGGACCAGGTAAGAGATGCGCTGCCACTGAAGACCGTAGTGCTAACCTGTTCTTTCTTTGTCTTTACAGGTGCTGCTGAAGACTGGATTCCAGGATGATAAGCCTTTGTTCCCTTAGGCCCAGGATCAGAAGCTGAAGACACGATGAGCGTTCTGCTGCAGAGAATGCAGAATAACGCAAAGCAGGATTCATCCATCGGGTGTGGTTTAAATAGCCTCCTGTAGTGCTTAGGTGTCTCCTTCCACAGCCTCGCCTAGGTAAGAAAAGAGTTCCTGCCTTCCAGAAGAGTTCCAGTGTTCTGAACCTAGGGAGTGGCTCCTGCCCCACCCAACAGGAAAAGTAGTCCCAAACAGAAGAGGATCAGGGGCTCAACTGGCAGGTAAGTAAGCAGCATGGTCTGCTGCAGGTAAGTCCACCCAAGCATTATGAGCCCGGCGCTTCCAGCGCTGGGACTGGGCATCTTTATGAGCCTGGTGCCACTGGCGCCAGGACAGGGTCCAAAAGGTCCCAATCGGGACTGGCTGGCACTCGGAACCGGGGTTATGGGTCTGCTTCCAAGGGAGTTGGGCAAGTCCTGATCTTTTGGAAGCAGAGATCATGACAGCATAAGTGATTTATTCTGAGTGTATCAAGTCCAGTACCTTGCTGCAGTGAGTGACCATGGTAAAAAATATTGCTAGGCAATATTCTGAAGTTAGTCTCACCACTGTAAAAAAAAAAGAAATACCCCAACGAGTTACCACAACAGATACTATCACTATAAACTACCACTCTTTGCCACCATAATAAAATATAACACAAAGATAGGTATAACCCCAATATATATCCGACACCGAGCAATAGTATCTACTGCTCTTGCCAGTGAGTCCTATATGTTTGGCCTATGTCCTTTGCTGACTCCCACTTATCTAAATGCTCTGTTAAGGGAGTGAGTTATGGATTCAAGGCTTCTAATGACAGTTTATGTATATTCATAGAGAGGATTACCATCATTTCTGATTTTTGTTCTTCTTGTGCCCTCCAGGCAACTTCATGAGAAAGTCAATGTTGTAGTGGTCTGACCACGAACAAGGATATATACCTACTTCTGTTACTTGTACATTTAAGCTATCTAGTCAGTCTAAGCTGTTCCCTTTCACATGTGTCGGCTCAGAAACATGATGGGGGAAGCCCATATTCTGCAACAAGACTTCCACTGCAGTAGCATTATGGTATTTCACGTTATTTTTCCATAAGTTAAAATACCCACAGATCAGCATTTTGATGTTCTGCTTAAGCAGCGGAAGCAGCATATCTAAAATGTGTGTTAGGAATTCGAACATTCCAGTAGGCGGGTGATATAATATTATCCAGCCAAATGTGTTATTAAAATCCACTGTTCATTTCACAAATAAGTAGGGGTGTACTGAATATTCGGCTTCAAGTAAGTATTCGCCCGAATTCCGGCTGAAAATGACATATTTGGCTAAATACTTAATTAATTTTCAGACGAGGCCAAATAGTTTCCCCTTCAAATATATTAAGCACTACTTTGATTGTTCCTGGAATCACTCAGGAACATTAAACAAATGCTGCAGTCACTTTTTTGATTGAGTACGGACAGAGCAGAGGTGTGAAAGTGCAAACAAAGTTTTATGTGCTGGACAGGCAGACCTTCTGGTGGTGTGCTGGGGAGGGGGGTGAGTTAAAGCAAAAGTCTCAACAGAGCAAGTAAAATGGCTCACTGGGAAATGTGCCTGTGCAGAGATGTGCTTGCAGTATTTATTGAAACATGTGTTACAATTGCTGACCTGCAACTTTCTCATGTTGTCAAAATGAGTCCCTTTGAAATGGGTAAACGTGACAGATGTTACTAAAGAATGATGTGGCTATCCAATAGACTTGGCGTTTTACAAAAAGAATGTTTAACCAAAATGCCCCAGTTTACATGCAGAAGAGATATTCCTCCCACCATTAGAAAATTAAAAAAGAGGCATATTTGTGTAATAAAGATGAGGAGATACAGGTTTAAAATTAGAAACATTGAATCAAATGGATGTACAAGTAAAGCAAATAAGGAAAATTAAAGATCTGAAAATCAGAACTGTCCCTTCCTGATAGGGTTAGCCGAGAACCTTTGAGGAGTCAGCATTCCCTATATATTTTCAGCTGTTGTCTTTTACCCTGCCTCAAAACATCACAAGGATACCCCACCTGAAAAACAAAGAAAAATACTATCTAATACTATTCATTAATTAAAATATCTTTCATCTCCTATCAGTACCCCAGGCATAAAGCATTGCTTTAGCATCCCAAAGGTTTGTTTTCAGTAGCACTTCAGCAGTCAGCTAAGTGATGTATTCACTCCTTTTGTGTTTCAGTGCCTTGCTGGAGCCAGATGGCTAAAGATAGGCAAGCCCAAAAGGAACATTTGAAAGTATATGTGTACACATCACAGTCTCCGCTCAAAGTTATTTCATACATACATGTTATACTTTTGGGCTAGTGTTACTTACTTGTGTCTTGCCCAACAAGCACCACCTATAAATGCACAAAAGCCAAACTGCGCTGTTATAGAACTGTTTATTATGGCATTATGCCCCCGTTCCAAGGGCTGAAATGGGGGTTAATGGCCCGGCTGCCCAAGATATCGGCCCGACCGAAGCAAGGGCTGGTAATGAGGGCTCTGGATTGTTAACCCCCATTCCAGCACTTAGAATGGGGCCACTCTTCCCTTTCCATGGTGGCCAGCTGGAGCCAGGAAGAAGGGCTGCTGAGGGGAAATGGCGGTGGGGCGAGCCGACCATCAGTCTGGCTGCAATGAGGGCTTGCATCAGCGGTTCAATCCTGTGTTCCTAGCCACCTGATTGGCTGGCTCCCCCGCTCAGTGTGCTCATTTCTGATAATGTCTTCCTTTCATGGTTTACACAAACATCTTCTGTACACAACAAAGAAGAGAATTGATGCACATATTTTAAAGTTTGTTTTTAATTTACAAAGTTTTTTTTTGTCTATATAATTCTATTTATTAAAAAGGTAACTATTCGGCTGCATATTCGGCCTCGGCCAAATACTTGTACAACTATTTGGTATTCGGCCAAATACTCATCTACTATTTGGTACACCCCTTCAAATGAGACATCACACACAAGAGGTGCAAAAATGTCCATCTTCCAAATATCTAAATTTGATCTAGAAATTAGGGCTACACCTCCCCTCTCCCTTACTGTCTATCCATACGAACATTTTTGAAATCCCATAGGTACAGACAAGGACAATAATGAAACAGTTGCCTTGTCCAGCCATGTTTCTTTGATGGCGAGCATGTCAATAATCTGCTCTTGAATATATTCAGCAACTTCAACGACAACCTTTGATAGCGATCATTTGTTTACTACTGCACATTCCAGGTTCCTCTCAGCATCTAACTTGTTCACTGTATTACCATTTTAATCAAGCATTATATCTATCCCATTCTTTATAGGTAATGGCTCATCACCTAGGTCTCTAAGTAAAGAAACTTCACATATCTCCTTACTCACATGACTGAATCCTTCTCTAATCAATTCGTCTGCGTTATCCCCCATGTGAGCATTCCTGCTACTATCTAGGAATGCTCCATGTGTTATGTCATTGTGCATTCATTTAACTGCTACCTTGCACAGCATATCTTGTGGTATAGCTATGGAAACAAACCCACATCCATGTACCGTTGCAAGAACTGCACTGCACGCTGTGAGGTAATCTGGGTAGTAATCTTCGGCACTAGTAGAGATATACTACCAGTTAATAACAGTTCCAAAATGCAAAAAATAATTACAAAATCTTTACCAGAGACATTCCAATCACCAAAAATCAGGCTAGGGAGGTGAGCCGGCTAAGAAAGATCCTCCCTAAGAGTGACTCCTCTCTATGGTACAAGGACTCCCATTCCAGTGAGGAAATCCCTAGCAAGAATACACTGTCTGCATATATTGTAATCAAAAAGACTCATTGGCTTCAGTTAATGCTAGATTCACTGCAAACCCAACAGTCAAAGAGGAACGACACACCCCTTTCATTATTGGTAACAAACAGAAAAAGACAAGGTGCCTTGAATGAAGGCAAGAGAATCCTATGCAGAGGCAATCCTCTGATGGCAAGACGTCCAGTAGGGGCAGAGCCATGCTTGACCGTGGAGCCAGCGGTAGCATGGAGAGCGAGACGATCACTAGCTAGACACTGCAAGGCTGGCATACTGAACGGCATTGAGGCCTAAGCCGAGAAAGATAAGGAGGCGGTAGAGAGACCGTCTTGCCTGGTGGCACAAACACACGTGAGCTGTGCTGGTCCTGGGGCCCATTAACTGCCACTGAGACCAGACCACCGCAGAGAGATTGGATCACCGACCTCCATATGAGGAGTGTGCTAACTGCTGAACTTGGCAGAAAAAAGGAAACCGACTCTCCGGAGAAGGTAAGACCGGGGAGAAGGGTGAGCGACTGAGTCCCCAATTGTTCGAGAACCAAGATGGTTACGGGAGCCTGGAAAACCTGAATGCTGAACATGGGCAGACGCCCAAACTGAGGACCTGTACATTAAATATGTCAGAGGGCGAGAGTGCTTTGGGAAGCCCTAGTGAACTAAGTGCTACTTACTTTCAGGGCTGGAGAAGCCAAAAGGGTTACATGAGCCGAAGAAACCACAATGCTGAAAACTGGCAGACGTCCAACAGATGTCAAGCTGCATTAAGCAGATCACAATGCCAGAGGGCTTTGTGGAGCTTTAGATAACTAAGTGACTTTGACCTATGCAATGGGGAAGCCAAAAGGTTAACGGGAGCCCGAGAAACCTGTAAGCTAAACACGGGCAGATGCCCAATCAAGACCCTGCTGAAGTAAGCAAATCAAAGGCAACAGGGATTCGGGGAGCCCTAGAACTGCAATTGACGGGGCAAAAGACTGAGACCATATAGAACCTGGAGGGTTCCATTGCTCAAACCCTTAACAAGGACACTATTAAATAAAAGATACAAAATGGTGGGATTGCACTAAGATGTCTGTGAAGTCTTACCATCACAACCCTGAAATGAGGCTGGAGAATGGTAGTGTGAACTTTGACCATTTGAAAACTCCTTCTTTGGGAGGAAACCCAAGGAGTTTGGTCAAGCCAAGCCTGAGGTGAGAGGCTATTGCTGTGCTCTATTTTTTTCAAGGTTTTTCTAAGTGGTATGACCAGATAGCAAGTAAGTTGTGAAAAGAGGACTATATTAATTTGGACATTTGATGAGCACCCTTATATTTGTTTGCTAGGCAGCAAAATCCCTGATAGCAATAGGGTTAGATAGGCATTTTTTCTTTTTATTTAGTTTGCTTCCTTCTTCTTGGTCACCATAGAGCTCATAACGAACATTTGAGCAAACGTTTAAACAAAGGGAGATTGCAGGCAAGATGCTGGTAGCCCTGAATGGACACAGTGATGGAAGAGGAGGTCGGAGGGTATGTACCATGTAAACTGAGCAATACATCATTGAAGGTGCAAATGGAAGAGGCTGTGAGGGTGTAGGTTTCTGAGATAGTGTGGGAAAAATTATCAATACATTGTTTGGGGCCAATAGGAATATTAGGTTGGTTTGCTAATATATGAGTGGATTATGCATCAGTATGGTTTGAAGGGAGTTTCCTGAACAACAAATCTACAGCAAGTGATTGAGCTAATGGAGGGTGACTTTGGGAGAGCGGGATATCCCAAGACAATTATATCAGACAATGGTGTGCAATTGGTGTTGCATGAAATACAAAGATATTTGAAGGAGCATGAGATGGTGAATAGCAGAATGGCATCATACAATCCAAAGGCAAATAGATTAATAGAAAGGATAAACAGAATACTTAAAGATTCCAAACAGATTCAACATGCAAATGTAATGGAGTGGAAACAAATTGTGCAGGAATGGTAGCATACCAAGACACTCCAAACAATACAACGGATAAAGTTTGAGTTGGGGAAGAGGTTGTTCCCAATGAACAGATATGTGATCAGGGTGATGAGAATAAGTCACAAGATTGGGGTCGAGCAACCAAAACACCAGTGATATTCCATGACTATATAATGTATTAGGGTACTCAAATGCACTCATTCCATAAGTTCTTTCCATTACAGTTATGTTGCGTTAGTTCATTTCTTGTACTCATTTCCTAGATGTGCACTAAATATGTGTATTGTAATTGCATCAAGTAGAGAAGGAGCATATGGTGTAACTTGTGATGGTGCGTGACGTCATTGAATGACTTATTTGAATTCTGTCACGTGCCAGTTGACAGTTGGATAACAAATGCATAGATGCGTTTGTTGGTGGATGCTGGGGTCACAATACAATCAACACACCTGTGTTCATTGGGAAGGAGTTATGTTATTAATAATAACCAATATTCGAATTTATTTTGTCTTTGAATTGATGTCACTCCTTAATCAACCTTTCCCAAAATGATACGAGCAACCGTGCATATAAAAGCAGTGTCTCGCAAATGTCTAATACATATATACAAGCCAACATGTTTGGCTTTGCCAATGCTTGTTTTTAACAGGACTTCAGTGAAGGACACACATTCCATAGACAGCTACCTCGCTATTGCCTCACCATTGCCTGCACACTCTAGACTGGAATACTGCAGCACCTCATTTGCTGGGACTTCCTCTCAACATGTCAGTAAGTTGCAAGTGATCCAGGACAATGCACAAAGGGCGGTCCTGAGTATCCACAGATGAGAGCATAGCTCTGCCGCTAGAAGAAATGTGCATTGGCTACCAGTTTGCGAGTGCATTATGTTTAAAACATTAGCGATTACACATAAATGCCCCTTGAATGCCTCCCCAAGATATCTATTGCAAAAGTTCAGAAAATCAAACTCAACAAGACCTACCTGATCCATGAACACTGATTGCCTCATCAACCCCAGATTTAGACTGAAACGATTGGGGGATGAGGGGGAGTTCAGCTTCCCAGTCGTAGTCACTAGGAACTGGAATGCCTTACTGCCGGTATTAAGAGCGGAACAATCTTATTGGGTCTGCCATAATCACCTTAGACATTGGCGGGACTCCTACCTCAATGAAAGTCTTATTTGTAGATGATCTATCCTACAGTCCGCTCGCAGTATTTTGTTCCCAATGAAACTGCCACTTGATAATGAACTATTATATTGCTTCTTACGTGGTTGCAACCTGTGAAAACAGCATCTTGATGCCCGCAGGTTCAGTGCGCTTTATAAATGAAATAAAAAATATGATACATGAAAAAATTGTTCTTATAAATTGAGTGGCTGAAGGCAGACATTGTTAAGATATTGTTATTACACTGATAGAGCTTGTACAGCTCTGATTAAGTCATTAACTTTCAGTAGACTGCTTAGAAAAGAAAACACCGGCAGGCACTTATAGCTCAAGGTTGGATCATACAGTTTGATCAAACTAGGTCAAAGAGATCCTAGAAGGATGTGTTTTGGGAGGTCAGGGTCAGGAAGTGGGTGGGCATGGCCATAGAGATTAACTTGGCCACTGGCAGTCAATGAGTGGATAGACAACCAAACACCGCCTGCAATCTTTGTATCCCTACTCATCTGCCACTTCTGCCTAGCTGCACTGTAATGCAATAGATTCGGCTTATTGGGGGCGCTAACGTGTCACCTAATAGCCAACAATAAAAAGTGGAAATAGATGTGATTTTTTTTCCAGGGGTCGGGGGGTATGTGAGCACAACCACACCCTGCTCTCTGGCTACCATCTAGACATCCCCAGACGTAACCAGCGCTCTTGGCACACTTACCTTACATGTTCAAGGAGACCAGTATGCTGGGTTAGATGCCACAGCCATTCCTGTCACTTCAGCATCAATGACTGGAAGATACGTGCCTGGAAAAGTTGTGCTTCTGGACCAAAGAATAGATATGATCACACCTCATTCCATCGCACACTACTATCACATTCTGCGTGCTGTCATTTAAAAGGTGACTGGGTTGCAGTGAAACATCTCCCATAGCTTGCATGGGGCCCCCTGTAGACATCCTGTGTCTGCTTGTTTTGTGAATAAGTGCAAGCGTTCAGCAAGACAGCCTGTAGAATAGTGCTTCGGGACACCTTAGAAAGTGTGCTATCTTGATGTGCCTGGGATACCATACCTGCTGGCTAAATACATGTAGGATTGTTGGGGAAAAGAACTGGGGCGAAATTGTGAAGTTAAAGACATTTAAAAAACAAGGACACCATTTCTAAATCATATACTTAATTATCAAAATACATGTGGTTATGTATCCCAAACAAGTGCAAAGCACAGACGCACATAGCCCCAGCATTAGGCAAATATCAAATATCAAATGTTTAAAGCTGCAATTTTACCAGTTTGTGCTTTTCTAATATTTCTGTTCTTGCAACATTTGTAAAAGCAGAAGCAGCAGGGCGAGCTGGGACTTTCCCATGTTTCCTGGCAATGCAATGTGCACACATTCTCTTATCAGACTTTCTCAAGGGTTGACCTCAATGGGCTGAAAATAAGCAATCTTGGCAATTCCCAGAGAACACCTATAGCGAAATCAAGCAGGCAGTGTCATTCACTGATAGGGCAAGACATGCATTATATAAACAGCGCCTAGGGTCCTTACTAGTCGATGCTGCTGGGTGATTGAAGCATCCTGCCGGCTGAAGCAGCAGACGCAGTAAGTGACTTCATTCTTACATCCAATATGTCGCTTTGTGATGGGCTACATGTGGCATAACGTGCAGGGCAGGTAACCCTTTACTTTTCGCTGTAAGTCGGTGCTTAGGTGTTACATATAAACAAAGCTATTCCATTGCAGTTCACCTCGGAGTAAGATGGGATGTGAGGACAGACACACAGCTCATGAGTGTTGTTTGATTATGTATCCACCCATTGACTGTCGATGGCCATGTGAGTGCCCAAGGCCATTATGACCAATAACCTGCTCCTCGCTGCTCAAACCATCCCCTTCTAGGATCTCTTTGAGCTAGCTCTATCAAACAGTAACATCAACGATTGTGCTGTACAGGGCATGCCTTTTGTTTTCCAAAGCCTTGTTTTTAGAGTTAATGGCACGCTTTCAACAGTAAATGCCTACTTCTGCAATAAAAATGTCTTAATTAAGTGTACCGTGTGCCACTTCATTTATAAGCGGTATGTACAAGCTTGCATGGGCAAAGCCACTGTTTTGGCATGTATTAGATGCTCATTTGCCAGGCACTCATGCCATTTTCCAGACACTGCCATTTTACAGCCAGGTTGTGCCGTTATGAACATTATGACAGTGCCTGGCACATGCCATTCCCCTGCTTACACAAATGCCAAAACAATTGGCTTTACTAATGTTTGTTCTATCTAAAATGTGTTATTTCTATTGTCTATGTGTACTGCTTATAAATGAAGTATCTGAAAGCCCACTTGTTAAGACATGCTTTTTGCACCAGTAGCACATTTACAAATACAATTAAGCCATTAACTATGAGAAGGCTGTTTAAAAAGACCACTGCCAGGCCAATATTTGATGCTACTGCTTGTTAAAGATTGCTCAAATAAATCCTATGAGGATGTGTTCTGACTGGTGAAGGGCCAGTAGTGGGTGGGAATGAGCATACAGATTAGCATGGCTAAGGGCAATTAATGGGTGGGTAAGTGACCAAGCAACACCCAGAGGATGTGTGCACCTCCTTACATCCCATGTGCTCAAGCATGGAGACAGACTGGAACCAATGAGAATGGATCACATATCATTGCATAGAAGAGATAGTGGGTATGCTTTATAATCTACCAGAAAGGTGCATGCATGCTAACAAAGACTGAGATTAGAAAATAACTGTGGTTTTCCAACAGTATTGATAATAGTCCGTTAAAAAACAAATGACTTTGTGCTGTGCAATATATCATGCCACTAGTATTATACATGAAGCAATGCCATAGCTAGTTAAATCTCCTTGAGTGAAGCATATTTGAAGAGTTTACCCTGACTGACAACTTGAATGTTTAGAGAATGGCATATTCGACAGCTTAGGCACCACAAGATTAAATAAATTGCCCAGGATCACCCAAATTGGTTAAGGGAGAAAGCAGAAATGTGAGCCAATCTGCAATTTATGCACTTGACACATTGTTTCCCAGTTCTTATCATAGAGTAAGGTACAATTATTTGTTTATGTTTGACTTTCATGAACTATGTAGAGCTGACTTGCAAAGCACACAAATCACATAATGACCCAAATTGACAATATTTAAAAACAAAACTTTATTTTAACTTAATGTGAAAAAGACACATGATTCTGGCTTTATGATCTCCATCATTGAGGCAAGTATACAAGTTTAAGAATATCAATTGGTGTGAACTTAAACAATGTAATCTTGGGTTTTCTATTGTATTTTAAAGCTTAACATACACCTGAAACACTGACTTGTTGACTATTTTGTATGATGTGCAGATTTACATTTGAAATTGTATAAAAAAAGCAACTCAATTTGTTTACTAAATAAGCAAACTTGAAAATATTCTAGCCAGCGGTCTGTGAAATACGGTCAGCTCTCTTATATCTGTGCCCCCTTCACTCAATGGCCTACATAAAAAGAAAGATCAGGCAATGACTAAACAATGGCACCACTATGACAGAAGGTAAGCCTTCTCATGGAAGCAGCAGAGTACCTTCGGGTGAGATAATAGGATTTGTCCAGGAACACTGTATCATCCGCTGGCAAAGTCACGGTGCAAGCCTCAACACTGTTGTTAAACACTCTTGAATTTGACTACCGAATCACTTCTCCCAACTAACACTTTATGTTTTTTATTGGGGTGGCTGCTAAATTTTACAACCCTTGTTTGGGCCAATGAAGCATGAGTCCCGCATCACAGTGATGGTATGTTAATTTTGATAGCTTGAGCTGTCTGGTGAGGTACATTGTTTTGTAGTGCAGTAGCATTATCACACAGGTATGTGCACACACACGTTTACCAATCTGAGACATTGAAAAAGACTAAGGGCCTCATTACACGGATGTAAAATACCGGCACCGCCTTGGCGGAAAGGGGAATTACCTCCCCATTCCAAGGTTGGCTGTGCGGTAATTCCCCCTTCCACCATTGCCCTTCCCCATTCCCATTTTTGACCCATAGGGCTCAATGGGAATGGGGAAGGCGCTAATTACGGTACCGCAAATTGCGGTACCGTAATGAGCTCCCTGGGTCCCTTTGCGGGTTGGTTTTTAACGCCTGCAATAGCAGGCGTTAAATCCCCCAACCCGCAAAGGGACCTCGTAGTAAGGCGGTAAGGATTTACCGGTACCGGTATTTTACCGCCATCCGTGTAATGAGGCCCTAAGTCTACCTTGCTAGAATTTGGTACTGTGATCTGCATAAGAATGCAAATCTCAGTAAGGAGCATTTTCCTCATATCTTCTAAAAGTGTGTGGCACTCAAATATATCCATATGCATTTCAACGTTCAGGATTACACATAATCAATATATTCCCCATAGAAGGCTGAGAATGCAACAGGAGTTGTGTTATAGTGTTATAGTGAACAGACAAACTGATGCAGATTCCCATAATTTAGTGCAAATGAAAAAAGCGCAGGGCTTGCACTTTTTACATTTGTTCTCATTTCAGAGATGCACAGTTACCCTTTTTCTTAATGGTGACCTGCACATTTCAGGGGTGGCTGCACAGTAGAACAGTAATGTGCTACCCAGCCTCCTTAAAGACATTAATGTTGGTAGTGTTCTCTGGACCCTAATGTATCACAGGCTCCCTACACCCACTCGCGTACCTGGAGCGTATTTAAAGGGTATGCCACTGTTAAATGCAGTAAAAAATAAAAATGTATTCATGTCCTTGTTTGGAAGACAGTAATGCAAGTGGGAGACTGGCGGTTAATGCCGCTGCTCTCACACTTTAAAGAAAATGCATAAAAGGTTCCGAAATTAATATACTGTGCATTCTGCTTCGCCTGCACCTAGCCCAAACAGGCACAGGGAAAGGTCTTGTATTATTGTGATTTGCAAGCGTATCCCATTTGTGGATTCGGCATGCTCATTGAAATTTGCAAAAATGCCCCCTTATTTGTGCAAATGAGCAAAGGGAGTGAAAAAGAGCATCTGAATGTGCGCATCTATGATACGCACATTCGTAGGCCCTCTGTGAATTTGGGTGCACTTTTTTTGGGCCCAAATCATAAAATGGCTTAACACATTTCCTCACTTGTGCAAAATAAAAAGTCTGAGAATCCGTCCCACTGTGTGTTCTACAGTGGACGCAGCAAGGTTTACAGGATACATTGGTCTGAACAGAATATAGCTGTGAAGAACATTCAGGCAGCAGGTTTCTTTGTTTTTCTGCGCACCATCTTTTGTAAATAATGGGCACTGACTTCTTTGAATCAGGCAGCCATGTGCCCCTCTCCCCCCAAAGTGGGGACCACGACACAAGGTCCTTTTGCCCTCCCATAAAGACGGCTCTGTCTGCAAGGCATGCAGGGCTTGGACGGATTCACTCCGATTTTAGACTTCTCTGACACTCGATCAATGGTTTATCAGTTACGTGAACTATATTTCCCCAATGGTTCAGTTCGTACTTGACTGTCCATACAGATGTTTAACCAAAGTTCGTCTTATGTGAAGAACTTTCACTGGCCGTATGGTAGGAGCTGCACATGTAAGTAATATTGTGTTCCACTGCCCTCTGCTGGACATTTATTTGAATTACATTCTTATGGACAGTTCCAATAAATCATTCACTCTCTTTTAAGCAGCAATCCTAATAACTAATGATAATATTTGAGAATAATAGCCTGAAACCGGATAGAACTTTAGGCATTTTTTCAAACGCCATTGATGTGTGTCTTCTTTTCATCCACCTTTTTCCTAACGCTTTGAAAAATGCAGCTGAACACATTCTTACACAAGGCACCTTGCACATCACCAATAAATGAACACATAAATAAATGAGCCAGGTATTGCAATCATGTGCCAGATATTGCACACAAAAGCCTGGGTTCTCACACTTTTTTCAAGTTTTTATTATCAAAATCCCAGTTACTACAACCATCGCCAGGTATTGATCTGGTTATGCCGGGTGTCAGCACTGCTACCATTTCATGAGGAGGCACTCACACTGTGGTCAAGAATGTCCACTATCCCCAGTCACCACAGTAGTGGCAGGTACCCGTTAGAAAAATGTAGCAGCATCCTTTATGACCAGTTAACATAGCATTGTAAGATTCCTTTACGCCCAATTGGGACATTAACTCCAGGTTCCTTTATGCCCACATAGAACAGTGGCAAAGGTGACCTGTCCCCAGACACACTACCCACAGGCCTTCACCGAAAACAAACCCGAAGTGCAAGGCCCCCCTCCTTCCATAAATGCAGGTTCATACAATGTGAATGGTCAGCACTGTACTTTTTTGCACTAAAATGCCAATTTAAAAGGGAGCAAAAAGAGCAAACTGACCAGCACATTAAGATCAGCTCATTTTCTCAACAGGTAGGGAAAAAGTCAATAGGGATAACATTGCTGTGTTTTGAGCATAAAGATGTGCCCTAGTAGCTACTGGCATACACTTTTTCATGCAGCACAGATGATTATCCCAGGGACAGAGCCAGCTGCCCAGCAGACCTCTGGGCACATGCTCTCACAAGTGGTCAGAGGAAAAAGAGAAGGTTAATATACCCTCAAGCATTAAGCTCACTACAAGCAAAATCGTATTATTTCGAAATGCAGAGTAGCCTGGCGGGCTACCTGTAGAGATACAGCAAGGAGCCCAACATGTATTCAAGGAATACCCCTACTTTCGAATGCCTTTCCATCTCCACATTACACATTTCTCACCTCAGTTGTACTCATCTTCCCCAGAAGGGTGACAGGTCAAGTCAAGCACATGACTGCTCGAGACTTAATCGACTGCCATGACTATAGGCTGTCATGACCACCCCACACCTGCGTAAAATAATGATTTACGATGATGCTCATTTTACTAACCAGGTGGATGAAAGGCAGAGTCAGGCCCATGACAGACCCCACCTCAATTATAATCGTACTAGTGGAAAAGCCTGTCTACACAGGCTAATGTGCGTAAAGGAAGATATTTTCAGAGTGCAACTATATTATGAGGTGTAATTTCACATAATGTATGTTAATAGAAAAAAAATTGTAAAATATCTTGCTCCTTTTACCTGTAGAAGTAGTAACCGCAAACCAAATCTCTCAGAATACATTGAAAGTTCAACATAACAGATGGCCAATCATTGTATCTGCTCCTCATTGTCTTGTATTCCACTTACGGGTTCTGGACTTAAATACATAATGTTGACGGATGTGGGAGTAATACAATTCACATGCAGCATGAAACTCTCCATGCAACTTGAAGTATGCTTCTTAAAGTGGTATCCCTGTCTTGGGCTTGATTTTGCAGCTAATTGTATGTTATCATTGTTGAAATACACATTGTTGTTGGAATGCACATTGAAATGCACTTTCTGTTGTTGAAACACACATTTTGTCCGCCTGGAAAATGAGCTTGAAGTCTCATTATTGTATGGGTAAGGCAATAGCTCCGTCTAGTGGTAGAATATACATTTTGTTTTCCTGGAAGTTGAACTTGAAGTCTTCTTATTGTATGCATAAGCAACACCTCCCTCTAGCAGACAACTGAGTGGCTCGGGAAAACATGCTTCTGGCCTTTTATTTTATAGTATGATGCATTGACATAGAAGGACTAAAGGCAGTGTCAGTAGCACCTGCCATATGCTTGACTTGATTCTAGTCCAGCCTAATTCTGAGAGGGACGAACATGCCCCTTTTGATTCTTATTCTATAACTTGATGTCACTCCAAGCCCACTTTGTTTATAAAGTATGGTTAATAACTCCTAACGCGACACGTGTATTAAGTGATGTTGCAAGCACCTGCTGGCCTCCTCCCACAGAATGTTTAATTTCTTTAAGTCAATCAAAGGTTAATGATTAACCCTTTGAGATCCCTTAGGATAAATATATGAGTGCGCTAGTGGGTCCATTGTCAGCATGTGCAAGCTCATAGCTGATTTGCCAATTAGTTGTTTTGATGCATAAACAGGAGTATATTTATTGAGAGTTAGCTTGGATGGTTATTTGTGATGACTGAATGCATGGATTGATGGTCTAGTCTGGGCGCATGGATGGCTGAATCAATATGTTAAAGTTGTATTGATTCAGACACATATCTTTTTTATGCACACCTTCTTGTGTAGTGAGTCCTGGCATTAAGATTTGTATTTGTATTTGTTTTATTTGTAACTTGCACCGTCAGGCCCGGAGGCATCAGGGCGCAATTTAGGACATGGTTACATAACAAGCATACATATATTCAAATTTAGATACCATGCAAAGTATTCAGAGCATACAGAGATATACATCATTTACCGAGTAGAGATTAGGGCAGGCGTTTTACTGGGACATGGCTCCCAGGTACCTAAGAAATCCGAGTTTCAAGGCTTGTTGAATAGCCAGGATTTCGTTTTGGACTTAAAGGCACTAAAGCATTCTTCAGATCTGATGGTGAAGGGGAGGGAATTCCAAAGCTTGGAAGCTAGGACGGGGAAGTTTGATCCACCCGCTTGGAGTCTTGGAGTGCTTCTACGTCCTTGTCATAATGGGCCCAGAGTCTGGCTTACTCTTCAGACAGCGGCGATTACATTGTGTTCCTGGAAGTGACGTTTTGTAGCTGTTCTCTTCTGAGTGGGCGTAGCAACATTCAGAGGTGGCCGGCTTTGACTACTCCAGCCGTTGATAAGAAATGAATACCACGTTATAAATACCAGATAGCAGAACCATAAAGCCTGACCATTTAAGCCTCTAGGCCTAAATCATTAGGCCTAGATCATAGGCCCCCTCGGGACTGAGGATTACTATTCACGGGAAGTAAAGTAAAACAGAGAACGAACAATTAAACCTGCAGGACACACCTACATTATCAAGAGCCAGACTAGGCAAAAACAATGGCCATACAGCAAAGAGAGACTTAGGGAACTGGCCGTAAGCTCAGGTTCAAGGGATAGGTATTGACAGTGGACTTGGACTAGTAATGAATTGATCAAAATGAGCGATTGAAAGGATCAAGTTTTCCTTTTCTTCTTTTGTAAAAATTGTCTATCAATTAAATACAAAAAATAAAAAAATTAAAAAAACAAAGCCTGACCATTTAAGCCTTTATGTATCAGTCATACAACTGAGGAATATCAGTCCATCAAATGTTCCATGTTGGTAGTCGGATGTTTAAGAGCTTGGATAGGAATGTGAAGAGTTAATTGATTGAGTGGGTGAGATGGTGAATGGGTTAGGGGCATGAATTGTTTGTGTGAGTGGGTGGCAGCTCAACTGGACAGATGGCTAGAGTAGGTGCATGTATATATATTAGGTCATTTGGAGGGTTGGATGTGCACACAGGTCCCACATGTGAAATCTGTAATGTTGTCTTGTGTCTTCTTCCCTTTCCGTTGCCATGCCAATGCGAATGTCATGAAGACACACTTGAAACAGACGTTTATGTCAAGTAAGATATCTGTGATTCTTTGCAGGACTAATTGAGTGCATACATCATGGACCTTCTTCGATATGTTAGTGTCTTCATCTTGGGAACTTCGTTGGCGGTGGCAGCCAGTGTCGAACCAAAAAAGGACATGCAGACCCCCAACACCTGTCCAGTGGTTACATGTGGTGTCCCAGGGAACAATGGCCTGAACGGCAGAGATGGGCGGGACGGAAAAGAAGGGCCAAAAGGAGAGAAAGGAGATCCAGGTACAGTCCCAGATTCGTTAAGCCTTTTCCATGCTGGTCTTGGTAGACTCTCGGGTATATTTATTTATTTACTGCATCTGCAATGAAGTGGTAATGCAAACCATTTGATTCCACAGATGGTGCAAGGCTTTGTACTGAAGGCCTGGTGTTAGTGTTGAGGATTCCTCGCTTTCTTCAGCCACTAAATGGTTCCATGTGCTAATATCCCCGCGAAAATATTGTGATATAAAAATATCGCCATATTTTTGCGGCCATATTGAGTCATGGACCATGCCTATTCCCACCGCGCAGGTCTATCACAGTTTGAGCGGGACTGCGTCCAGAAAAATCCAGAACACTTCAGGCATCAAAACAAAAAAGTATCAACTTCAACTATTCCCACTGAAGGCAGAGACTCATCTCAAACCCCTGTATCTGACTTACAACTAACTACCTCTCCCTACCACTTGCTAGGAAAAGCCAAAGGCGTGCCCACCCATGCAATATCCTAAACTCCACCAATGAGTTCCCTCTTAGAGCCACGCCACAATGTTTCATGGCAGAGGTGACCACTAGTCACTGGTCAGGCACCCACATTTTGTGTATAGGTTGGATCCCAGATGCACACATTAATCAGTCAGCAGTCAAAATGGTGAAAAGGTAGAAAGAGTGACCTAGTAATGACAGAAACCTTTTTGGAATCCAAAACATTACATTGGAATTTGTAAGAAAGTGTCCATCAGACCAACAAGCAGTTCAGAGCTCTGAGGCGTGCCAATGTGATTGTCCCTCCATTTTGTGAAAGGTGCACTCTTGTCCAGACTATTGGAGCCGTTTTTTATTCCTTGTACATATTTTTCCAACAGTTCTCTTTTCAATGCACTGAGGATTCAGGTGAATGACCTCTTTCTACCCACTGCACATTAATAGTTCAGCAAGAGCCAGGGAGGCAGGAAGCAGGCCTTCAGGTTCCCCTCCATCTTTATCATAATCCAGGAAGGATGGTCTGCTGCTCTCAGCAGATGCTAGACTCACATGCCAAGCAAGCCCAGGTAAATACCTTAGGCCATATATCAGCTACTCTGCAATAATCTGGGCAAGAGTGATTCAGAATGTTTACGTCATTAGTATAGCTTTTCAGAAGTATAGTAGAGGTCAAATATTGCCCAATGATGTAGGATTTAAACTTACATTCTGTTAATGTCTGGTGCACAGATTCTATTGTGTGAGCTACATGCGGGTGCTTAATATCTGTGCCCAATATATCCGGGTATCATATTCTGCCCTTAGCAAAATGTAATGCAAACCAAAAAAGTGTATAGGATGCACTTTATTCATTTGCAATAGTGTTCAAATGACTCAGGGTACTTTATTCTCAAAGGTGACACAGCAGCCCAAATGCACTGGCCAGCTCCTTTCCATACATTCCAACACTAATGTTTCCCTGGCTCCAGGCACCCATGTGAGAAGGAGTCAGAATGAATGGCTCCGGTGGCATGAGTAATGAGTGGAACATAATGCATGCTGGGACATGTTGTCTTTACTCAAAATCAGTTCTGAGTGATACAAAAGGTAGGTTTTAAATTCTTCTCTGAAATGAGCAGAGTGGTTTCCAGCAAATGTAGTCCTGTTCAGACTGTGGATATCTAACCATATGATGACCACATTTGCCATTTTATCTCAGTATCTGGGCTGAACAACTGTTGCCCCTACCTTATGGAGAGAACCACGAGAAGCCTTACGTAATAAAGTACTTGCTTGGCTTCGCGCAAGATCTGGGCCTGGGGTAGTTTGATGCTCTGATCTAAAGTTCCTGAGCAGAATAGAACTTGATGATTGGTGTTCTCAGAGGAATAGGGACTGCGTGCTCGTGGGGTGTGGAAACAGTAACCTGCCCCACTGTCTAAACTTGTGTAAATATCTCCCTAAGGGCTCCTCTAATTTAGGACTAGTAGTTTGACACCTAATCTTTATTTGGAAATGTTACATTGATGTTTTTGTTTTTATCATTACCCCAGACTGATCTGCTCCCTTGTCTTCTCCTTCTTGTGTATTTTTTTGATATTTATGTAAGTTGTCGTTTGTAATTGTTGTTTCCTTTGTAGCGCTCTGAGGCCTGTGGGCATGTAGTGCTTTATAAGAATTCTAAATAAATAAATACATACCTGAGAGTCAGTGATCTGATCCCCTCTGCGACTTTCCCTGGTCGCTTGTAGACTAATTGCCCTCCCTCACCTGTTAGATCTCCACTCCCTTGTTTCTCTGCTCCCTAACCTTGTTCCCCACCATATGTTTGTAAAGCGCTCCTTTGCTTCCCAGAGCTGGGTCTGCACTCAATAAATACCATCATCATCACCATCATCATGTGTTAGGAGATGGCAGACCAGGCTTCTTAATACACGGTGAACACTGTAATTGAAAGTTGATTAATCAAATAAGACAGAGGACACAACTGAGGCACAACACCAGAGTTTCTGGATGAAGGGAAAAGAATCAACAGAGAGAGGAAAGAAACACCCATTTCAGAGACAATGCGTAGGCAATGAGAGAACAATGCAGAGAATTTAGTTGAGCCAACAAGTTTAGAGTGTATTCAAAAGTTCAGAGGAAGGCAGGAAATGGAACAGTCAGGTTGGCAATCCAGAGAGAACATGAGACCAGACAGCCAGCGACAGGGGTAGCCGAAAGCCTGCTGAGGGGCTACAACTCTCCTGTTGGAGCGAAGGCACAATGTCAAACCAGATGTGGCATAGATTTAATTATGAATCTCCTGTCACCAGACTGCCTAGGGGTACACTTTTATATTTTTAATCAGGGGTGCTTCCAGTTAATAAGCCACCTCCGCCTGGTCAAACCTTGAGTTCCAACAGTTGTGTTCAGGAACATCCGTGTGGCCTTTGTACCTGCCCTGCTGCTACTGCAGAGACGCTGCTAGGAGATGTTAACAGACAGTTACAGCACACATCACCCTATGCTTTTTGGCACAGAGCATTTATGAAAGAGTTGGATTAGTGGAGCTGGCTTTCATAGATGAAATTTCCTGCATAATTATTATTGCTAAAATTCTAAAAAAGCTTAGGGCTCAAAATCTGCACTAGCCATAGGCTAATTGTAATTGACTCTTGTGGAGTAAGATCTAGGGTGCTGTGTGTATGGAGAATTAAAGGTAGAAAGTGACTTTATATGTCTGGATAGTAGCTTGCAACTTGAAATTATGACTCCTGGCTTTTACATCCTCTTAGATGGCATCCCGTCACACGGACTGTTCAGTATTGGAGAATCAACCAAAGGGAAGAAAACTGCTGCTCTTCCTTAGAGCTGAACCTAACTGCCAGTCATTTACAAACACCATAAAACCCATCTTTTCAGCATATATTATCTCTTTCTATCCTCCAGTTTGTGCCCAGCAATGCCAAGAAGCGGGCATGCCACAGCGCATGCTATATAAACAATCACACTAACTCACTCCTACACTAGAGTGAATATTGCATGGATTACAGGGACAATGAATCAAAACAGAACACTTGTCAATAGCCGGTTTAGAGTCTTAGCAGTACCCTAAACAAGATAATTCCGGCTGCAGTCCCTGGACATACATATGAGGTTGTATTTTTTTTAATGCACTTTATTGTTTAAAGCATGGTCCTAGCTTGAGTGCAGCGGACCGCAGTAGAGTGTGGGTAGCCAGAATTTGGGTTGGCACCTTTTGACAGTAGCACAGTGCTGTGAGCTGTGGTCTTTGCGTCAGTATGTGTGTCCATTGGAATTAGTCCTTTGTCAGGTGTTGTTGAAGAGCCATGTTTTGAGAGATTTGCGAAATTGGAGAATTGTGGAGGCATTCCAAGCCAACACTGGCATTGAGTTCCAGAGGGTGGGTGCATGACAAGAGAAGGTTTGTTTGCCGATTCCCTCTTTACGGGAGAGTTATGATTGAAGCCTGTTGGTCAATTTACTGCACGAGTAGCGTGTGACACCAGATATGTGGAGTTTAGCCACCAGGTACGCTTGTCTGCGACTCGTGACTGCTTTGTAGATGATATATGTAGTCTTAAAAGGTAACTTGGCCTGGAAAGGAAGCCCATGTAGTTTGCGTAGGATTGAGTTAATCGGTCGAATTTCCATGCTCCCGTAATAAGATGTGCTGCAGCATGGTGGATTGGTTTTAGGGGAGCCAAGTGAGCAGCTGGGAGCCCTGTCAGAAGAGCATTTACACATCAGTGTGGAAGACCACAAGGACCTGCACTACAGTGTGGAAGTCTCGCAGAATGAATGGTTTTATTTTTCAAAGGGTAGAGATTCAGAGCCAGGCTGTTTGGGCCTTCTAGGCTATGTGTTTCAGGAAAGACAGGCTGCTGTCAATGGTGAAGCCTACATATTCTGCTGAGTCTGAGAGTTGTGGATCAAATCTTCTAGGCGCTTCTAATTGAGCCATTGTTGGATGTGTTGTTTTTTAGTGTACGGAGCAATGAGGATGAAATTAGTCTTGGATGGTTTTAGTTTGAGGTAGGCAGTCGACATCCAGGACTGGATGATAGTCAATCACAGAGAAAAATGATATCCTGCATGCTATTTACTCTCATGCACAACTGAGAATCATCCCTGTATTGGTGAATGGCTATATTGGGGTCTTTGAGGAGTGTGCCCAGAGGCTCTATATAAAGGTGAAAAAGTATTGGTGAGAGGATGGAGCTTTGGGGGACTCTTCAGGAGACCTGGAGTTGGCTAGAATGCAACAAGTTCATTTGGATGCCTGGTGACTGCCTGAGAGGTAGGTGGTAAGCCAATTCAGGACAGTGCCAGAGACTCCGATCCTGTCAGCAAGGAGGGGGAGAAGGATGTGGTGGTCAACCGAGAGGTCAAGGATGGCCAGGATGCATGCGTCAACCTTATCCATTATTTAGAGGGCATCATCCAGCATGTGGATGGTGGTTGTCTCAATGCGACACTTGGGGAAGAAACTTGACTGATAGTCATTCAGTAGGTGGAGTTGTTTGATTCTGATGAGTAGTTGTGTACAAACTACCTTTTTGAAGATTGGGAGGTTTGTAATGGGCCAGTAGTTGGCTAGGCCATCAAGATCCTGGTTTGTTTTTTTCAAAAGAGGTTGTATGAGACTAGTTTTGCGGGTTTCCAGGAATTACCGTTTTGTTAGGGAGGTATTAATAATGCTGAGGAGCGCATTGAGTGCTGGGCCTGTCAATCGTTTAATGATGGAGGTTGAGATTACATCATCAGAGTAAGACATACATGGGGTCCAGAGTGGCAGTATGTGTGCCATGGTGCAGAAGGCACTAACTCTGTGAGAGGTTGATTCAACGGTCTCTCGGATTTTCTCTATTTTTTATAAAGAAATGTGTTGATTATGTTGCATTTTAGTTGCTGGTGTCTAGGGCTCGGGTGAGTGTTTGGTACAATGCTTTAGTACCTCAAAGAGGGATTTGCTCCTGTTAGAGGCTGCCACAATGGTGGTGCAGTAGTAAGCCGCTTTGGCCTGGGTAATCAGAATCTTCCAGTTTGCGCATTGAGATTCGAGGTTGATGAGGTCTCCCGGTGAAGCTTACCTGGTATTCAATGGCAGTGCTTATCCTTATGCATGTGAGGATATGTCTGGCCTTATAACCTTGGCGTGGGATCTGAGACTGACACTTGCAGACGGCAAGTAGCACAAAATCAAGTCACATCCATTGACTTTGTCACTGCTTCTTTGTTACTCCCATACACAAGCGTACATTGTTTCCTTCCATCAAATACAGCAAAACACATGCCTTTCTCCTGTCCTACAAACTCAATGCCACCTGTACACTATACAATGTGGATCCTTTTAAGATCTGGATATGTAACAACGAATGCTTAAATTGGCATTAACTTCATTACATGTAAAGCCAACCTTTGAACAATGCTGCAACCTGTTGCTGTCTTGAGCATAATAAAGGACATATTATATTTAAGTTTTTACTGTGTTGTTGCAGTCGCTTATGTCTTAGAAAAGATACATGATTTAATGAATAGGTGGTCATACATTTTATATTATGCTGAACATATATGCAAATTGTAGGGCAGCCAATGATAGGATAATACTGTTATGCATTATAAAACTCACTGAAAAAAAACATGTTTCTGACCACACAGTTGAGCATCATTGAACTGAGGGGTGTCCAAACATTAGATTAAGCATTTGATCCCCATGACACAACTGTACCATCCCCCCTCGTGTATGTTATATGTTGTGTGCACCATGTGTAAACCATGCTTTGGACCAGTTTAAGTCTCAGGCGCATATTTCCCTGCACATAGGGTTTTCCTACCTCATCCATTTTGGGAAATGTGCATTTTAATGAAGTTTTGACCTCAATAACCCCAGAGGTCGACACTCATCCGTGTTACCACTATCCACAACCAGCCTTGTCCGTTTGTACTTCCTAAACTTTCGTGCTTATCGAAAGGATTGTAAAGTAAATTGTCAAGTCATCCAAAACCTTCTGTGTTAATGCAAAATAAATATACGTACACAGAATCACTTTGTTTCTTGTTGGATCTCTCCATCCTGATTATTTTTGTATTATACAATTGTGCATGCCTACATTTACAAAGCAAACAAGAGAAGAGCTGAAGAAATGATAATGTAAGTGAGGAGAGGCAGCAATACATATTGATGTGTTCTGTGTGCTTGATTTATTTCCAGGATTACAAGGACTAAGGGGACTGCAAGGACCACCAGGAAAGGCAGGACCTATTGGAGCAACTGGTTCAACAGGACCAACTGGTCTTAAAGGAGCACAGGGATTGATTGGACCAAAAGGATCAATTGGGCCACCAGGCCCCGCTGGGCCAGCAGGACCAACGGGGCCAATTGGACCAATGGGGGCAAAAGGTTCATCTGGGCCACCTGGAACAACAGGACCTATGGGCCCAAAAGGATCAATTGGCCAAATGGGACCAGCAGGACCAACAGGAGCTGCAGGTGCAAAAGGATCAACTGGACCACCAGGTTCAAATGGACCAATAGGAGCAGCAGGCCCAGTGGGCCCTGCAGGAGCAAAGGGATCAGCAGGATCAACAGGGCCAGCAGGCCCAAAAGGCTCAACAGGTGCCCCAGGACCAACAGGACCAAATGGAGCTACAGGAATAGCAGGTCCTAAGGGTGCAGCAGGGCCTGCAGGGCCAACAGGACCAAAAGGTTCAGCAGGACCTCCAGGACCAACAGGGGCAGCAGGACCGAAAGGCTCAATAGGACCAACGGGAGCAGCTGGTCCAAAGGGCACAGCAGGGCCTCCAGGGCCACTGGGATCCGTGGGTCCTAAAGGGTCAACAGGAGCAACAGGACCAGCTGGACCAACAGGCCCAAAAGGCGGTAATGGCTCACCAGGCCCAAAAGGAGACCAAGGACAGCTGGGCCAAAAGGGACAGAAAGGAGAAAGTGGGGGTTCTGGTAAGTAGCAGTTTTATGGTTTCGTGGAAAAATGGCATGCCGATAGTTGTATTTCTCTAAGAGAAGTTCAATGTCGATGTGTATGTTTCAGTGGAAGTCTATCAACAGGCTTTGTTAAGATTTCAAATATGTTTGTGTTTTAATGGAACCAGATTCCCAGCAAAATTGCATTTGAATCCATGAGATTTCCAGTGAAGATTCTTCTTAGCACAACAATGTCCACGGGGAGAAGACTATTTGTTTTACAAGACGCTTCGAGAGGCAGGAGTTTCAGCAGCTAACTATTGTCCAGGGTAATTTTGTTTTGGTAGGAAAGGTCCTGTGATTACTTTTCGAACACTTAGGGTTAGATTTCTTTCTCTAGGAGAGTGCGGGTAGTTGTCTTTATGTTTGAGGAGTAAAGACATGGTTGTCCAATTGGAAAATAATTTGTAAAATGTTCCATTGCATGTAGTTGATGTATGCAGTGGGTCTATGCAAAGACCTTCAAATTACAATGAGCTAATAATATCTACTGTATAAATTGGATGCCTGTATGGCTTAAAGATATAACCTCTACCAATTTTTGATAACCGATATCTGACATGATGCAGAGATACAGTGCATTTTGAATTAAAATCATCTGCATGGAAGTTCCTTTCAAGGATGACTGGTAACAATCCATGAACAGGCTTTAGCTGTAGAAAACGACTCTCATAGATTGACTGTATGAACAAAATCATTGATGTCCTGTAGTTATTGGATGGGAGACTTGGACTGTGTATGTGAACAGGTTAGGACAGGATCTGTCTCCTGTTTCCTTGATAAAATAATTATAAATTCCAACCTTCATTAAAGAAAAATATTTTGACGAATTTGATGTGCACGGAGGAAATAAAAGGAACATGAATGTAATATAAAATGAAGGAAGGATTAGGCTGGTGAGTTGTAGTGTAGGGTATAGGGGAAGAGAAGAGAAGGAAATCAAGGACATAAAGGAAGCTTGGGGTTCCAGGATTGGGGCTAGGGCTGGAGTACAAGGCAAATCTGTCTAACTAAGGAAAGGAAAGCAATTGCAAGAAAATAGATCAGACAAAGAGCAGCATGAGAGAACCTCAACTCATGGTAAGAAGTTTAACCAATGTATCAACAAAAAAACGGTCGAAAAAGACTTAAAAAATACATATGAAATACGTTGGATCATCAAACTTATACTAACATGATTTCTATCTTCAATTGTCAAATTTGGGGGTGTTTAATTTAATATAACCAAATGAGATCAAGAGGGCAGTGACAGACATTCTGCTGCATTTACAATAATAGGGATTGTAAATGTTAACCAAGGTGGGAATAGGATTTGCTGGGCTTAGAGGAATTTGTCCAACGCTAGTAAGTATTTAGAGGATGTGGAAACAAAATGGGTTCTATTTTTGGAAAAGATGATGGCAGCTAAAATTGAGGGGTGGATAAGCAGTTTACTGAACAAGTTGCTGTTCTAGGTGGTGTGAATGCTCCGAAAGAGGGAAGGAAGCAGGGAAAGATATTTGACAAGGAAACACAAGAGGCAACAAGAGCAGTTAGAAAAGTAACACAAAAGTACAAATATGGGGTTTAGCTTTTAATAAAAGCTAGTAAGGATTACCCGTAGAATCAAAAATAGGTACACAAATTGGGTAAAGTGGTGGAGACATTCCCACAAAAATGGGCGGCGGCAAAAAATGATAGCAGGGATAACTGACGGTAAGACTAAATATATGTGGCAAGTGCTACAGGCTGTTAGAGGAAATAAGACTGTTGGCGAGGCTGATTGGAGAACGTATGTAGTGGATAATTTTAGTTCTGAGAGGAAGCACAATTATTGTGTAAACTATAAACAAAAAAAAACCACTGAGCTGGATATTGAAAGGGAAAACATCCAGGGGTTGATTATAAAGCTTAAATGATCAAGGGTCCCTGGCCCTGACAGCCCTGCAAAGGTGGTGTTGAAGAAAGATCCTGCGTATTGGGCCACTATATTGAGGACCCTGTTTAAAAAGGTATGAATTGAAGGAGACATACCTGATACGTGGAGACAATCTGTAGTTATGTTCACAGCCATCTAATTAGGCAGGCAAGAATTTTGCGACCCTTTTTCTCTAAGGGAGCTTCATTGAGTGGAGACATCTCGCTTGTTGGAGCCTTCTCAGACCGGTTATAGGGCAGGTTGCACTTGATAGGATATGGTAGCTGTTGGAGAGTCTTTTAAATTATAAATTATGATGCATTTGTGAATTATTATCTGTGATCTAAACCTTGTACATTGATTAAGTATGGTAGGGTAATTCCATATTCCTAATTATTTGATTCTAAAAATGTGTTTAAGGTATGAATTTTATTAAGAAATTGGAAATATTTGATGTTTAATATTTAATATGTGATTGTAGTTAAAATGTGTATTATTTATTTATAAATTGCAAAGGAGTGTATGCTTTGGAATCATAGGAATTATATTGGAGATGGGAAATATATGTTTTTAAGGATGTATTGATTATTGCATGGATCTGAAAAGTTTGTAAGAACTAAGACACATTAATAATACATAAAAAAAAGAATAGGCTTTTGGAGATCTGGTAAATGACAGTAGACAGTTTTGGATCCAAACATAGTAAACGTTATGTATGACTCTGCAAACCGTGCATATATTGGCTGGAAAATGTAACCCATAGGGTTCCAGCTCAGCTGAACATGTGGTGAAGCTGTTCACTGATGGCAGAATGACACATGTTCATTTGGTACAGGAACAGCTTGGGTCCCCATGTTATCTAGGACTTTCATTCAGCTCTTTATCACCTGAGTGGTAAAGCATTGACTTTGCTGAGTGTTGGCAGATTCTGGGATATTGAAGTACGTAATGATTTCTGCCTAAGCATTGTAAGCCTTTTTCAATAGCTATGTTGCCTGGACTCTCTTGATTTGAGTTTTTTGTATGTGAGTGACAGTGTATCCTTAAAAAGGTTAAGTGGATACATTTTTCCAGATTGTGAGCCAGTAGGGACGTTCAGATTGACAGTAATGTTTTTTTCAGTAAACCTTAAATGTGCCTGGTTTCTGAGTCTGGAAGTGTCTGTTTCTGAAATTTGAGGTCCTGAAGAAGTGCAGCCAAATGCGATAACTTCAGTGTCCAGTAGTAGATGTTTCCATTTTCAGAAGCCTCTAACAAAGCAGGTTTGGGCTATAGGGGCAAGAATACAGAGCCTCAGGATTCTAAACTTGAGATGAAACACTCACCAGATAAAAGCATATTTTCCTAAACCATCAATGGATAAACCACTGACTGGGTTTTTGCCAATATAAGGAACACAAAGAACATGCCAGTGACCATAAGGCTTCTTTCTTTCCTTAGAACTTGAGCTTCTCAAGAGGCAGATGAGTGCTTTGGATCTTCAGCTGAAGACGCTGCAGGCTGCTTCAAGCAAGCAAAGGAAAGGTAAAGAGTTATGGACTATGCATGCGGATCATGCATATGAAGATTGTATCTGGAATCTCCTGCAGTCACACATTTTCTGTGTATTGAACATGTTTACCACTTCTGCACAGTCCTTGCAATTCATCTTCCCCATCCTGTGCCCAACCAATGTGCAAGAGAAGAGTTTGCCAGTCTTTCCCATTTAGATCACCACAGACTGCCTGCTAAGGCTGTGGGACCACTGGGATAGTGAACCTTGTATCATGTGGTTTCCTAGTTCCAACACTACAGAGTCCTACAGGAAATAGTTCACAGTTGTTCTGAATTTTGACTTCACAGGACATTGTGAAATCAGCTTTGTTTGACAAAATGCACGTCTTTCTAAGAATCACTGTGATGGGAGTTTGAAAGTCACCAACTCCATAGCAGCCTGAGGATGATGTACAAGAGAAGTGCCCTTCTACTCCTCAATGCTCCATTTATTTCAGAAAGGGTGGATCTTTGCCTTTTTTTAAAAAATCCCCTGGGATCTTTCGTGTCTTGAACAAATCGAAATGGTTGATTGGGACCCAACTTAATTGATTTCCCTCTATCCAGAGGAGACTGCGAATTTGCTTGAGGAGCAATGAAGGAGGGCCGGGTTTTATCCACTTCTGCTCCAATTTATGTGAGTTCCGTATTAGTCATAGGATATTGCTCGTACAAGAAGGTAGTGCGTTCTAGGATGTAAGATTGTTTGGGCCAGAGTTATAAAGACTCAATATGCAACCTCCATAGTTGGGCAACTGACGGACGGATATATTTGTTTGTTTGCTTGTTTGTTTATTTATTTATTTAGAAAGCGCTCCCCACCCGTATGTATCTGGGGGTATTACAAGAATATGCGGTTTCTTAGTTGCAACACAAAGGATTACAATATATGACACAATACAGTATAGTACACAAATATACAGGAATAAGGGATAATATACAATACGACATAGTACAGATATATGCAGGATTATAGTACAGTACAGTAGGGTGTATGGCAGGATTAAGTGAGTGTTAATAATAGGGATTCAATAGTATGCTGAGATACAACGGAGGTGCTGGAATAAATTCTGGTTGTGGATGACCAGCAGGATGGGAGGTCTTTGGAAGAGAGCCAGAGTTTGAGGTTTTTCCTAAATTTGTGCAAGGATTGGTCGGACTTAAGGAGGTGGGTAGGGAGTTCCAAAGTTGGACAGCCATGACAGGGAAGCTACTACCACTTGCTTTCTTCATTCTGAACCTAGGGATTCTAAGGCAGCCTGAGTTAGAAGATCTAGTGGTTTGAGAGGGATTATCCCTGATGAATTTTTCGGTAAGCTACTGACAGGCTGCATTATTGAGGCATTTGTACGTAAGGGAGGCTGTTTTGAGTTGGATTTTGTCCTTGATGGATAACCTATGGTTGTCTCATCTGATCATTGAGATGTGCTGTCTTCTAGATATGCTATGGGCAGTTCTGAGTGCGTTGCTTTGAAGAATCTGGAGTTTATTGATGATATATTTCTTGGCTCCTATGTACAATGCATTGCAGTAGTCGATTTTAGAGAGAATTAGGGCTCTAGCCATCATAGTGCCACTTTCTACCGAGAGAAATGGTTTGCATGTGTGGATCAGCTTACAGGTGTAAGCTCTTGCCGAGGACATGGCGCTAACGTGTTTGCGCAAGCTCATGGAGGAGTCTAAATAGAAATACAGGGTCTTTACCTTTTTAGCCACCCTGATGTCATTGCCATCAATGTTGAAAGAGAGGTATTGGTTGCCCAGTTTCTTATGTTGGAAGGAGAGACTAGGAGTAGCAGTTTGGTCTTCTCATCATTCAGACAAGCCTGGATGATGAGATAGATTTTGTTGACCAAAGCTAAGTCCTTCTCATAGTCACCAGTCAGAGGTATGAGTAGCTGGGTGTCATCTGCGTTGTTAGTGTAGGTGAAACCAAGATAGTCTAGGTCATCAAACAATGGTTTGGTGAATACATTATACATGGTGGGTGAAACACAAGATCCTTGCGGGACTCCACAGGTTATGGGGATAGGATCAGCTGCTGCCGCAGATGAGAAAACTCTCATCAGTCTGTTACTTAGGAAAGATTGGATCCATGCTGTTGCTTCAACTTGGAAATGGTCCGCTGATGATAAATGTTTGCAGAGCTCCTTGTGGTCGACTAAGTCAAGAGCGGCTGAAAAATCCAGCAGAAGCAAGAGGGCAGGTTTTCCTTTGTCTTTCAAGTCATCGATCTGGATCTTCAGGTCAATCAAAGCTGTTTTGGTGCCATGTTGGGGTCTGAAGCTAGATTGTCGGAGTCCTAATAGATTGTTAGATTTTAAATAAGATTGAATCTGGATATAGGCTTCTTTATCGATGATTTTTAACAGAAAGCAGACTGTGGTTATTGGTCTAAAATTGGTGGGGATACTTGAGTCTAGAGTAGGTTTCTTTAAAAGCGGGAGCCCATGAGTTTTTTAGATTAGTGGGGACAGTGCAGCTGCGGAAGGAGGAGTTAATCAGTGTGGTGACAAATGGAGCTAGTTCGCTGGTGGCTTCTTTAATAGTAGAAGCCGGGCATGAGTCTCCCTGGCAATTAGAAGGTTTTAGTGAGGCTATGATGTTTTCCACTTCTAGGGTGGACACTTGGGTGAATTTGAATCGTTTTAAGGGTTTGGGGAGGTGAAGGCAGGGTTTCGAGGTGTTATTTTGAGTTTCTTGAGGTAGGAGGTTAGTTTTTTTGGCGGCTATTTTGTTTTGGAGTTAGGTGATCTTATTAGGTAATGCATCTTGGATCTTGGTGCACCAGGTTTTCTCTTTGATGCAGTTATCTATAGGAGCGATGGGCAACTCAATTAGCTGAGAGCATTTCAGTTTTGTAGTTGGCTGTGATTTTGAGAAGTTTATCTTTATTGGCTGGAGTGGAGTTGTTTTTCCATGAAGTTTCACATGTTTTTTTTCATTACATATAGATTTGAGTTTGGGTGTAAACCAGGTATTTAAATGTGATTTAGGTTTGACATTCCGCAGTTTAAGAGGTGCTATTTTCTCTAGAGCAGAGGTGATAGTGTTGTTGTAGAGATCCACAAGTTCTGCTGGATCAGATGACGCAGGTAATGGATTATGCATTGGTTGGATGAGAGGTACGACATTGTCCACTGTGATATTTCTTTTATTGTGGGTCTGGATAGGCGGGGCGATAAGGTTTTGTATGATCATAGATGTGTAGTCTAGGATAGTAAAGGTAAGTAGTGAGTGGTCAGTCCACAGGTATGGTTCAAAAGAGGTAATGGAGGTTGCACAATTAAGGTCAGAGACACAATCTAAGGTTCTTCCTTTTTCATGCGTGGGGTGGAGCACTTTTTGTGTGAAGTCTAGCTTGGTCAAGGAGTTAGCCAGAGACATGGTGGGTTGGTTGTTAGGGTCATTAAGACCTAGGTTGAAATCACCTAATATTATGATTTGTGAGGGGGGTTTGGTGTTGGTGGAGAGTAGAGTGATGATGTCTTCTTCAAAGGAGCCTCTGGGTCCAGGGGCTCTGTCGATCAAGAGCATTGTTATAGTACACGAGTTAGTGAGGGGAAGTTTCACTGACATCATTTCACATGAGATAGTGGGCGAGTGTGGGATTATTTGTAGTCCTAATTTCGATTTGGCGATAATTGCAATTCCGCCGCCTTTAGAGATTCTCTGTCGGATCTTATGACTGTGTAGTTGTCAGGAGTAGCAATAAGGAGAGCAGGACTTGCAGCAGTGTGCAGCCACACCGTTATTGCTATCAAATCTAATTTCTTGTCAATAATTAGGTTGGCAATGTCTGCTGCTTGAGCAACCAAGGATCTGGCTTGATTAGTGCCCCACTGATGGATGCACGGGTCTTGTTCAGGTCCTTGATGACAATGGTGGGGATTAGTGGTTTTACTTTGGTGCAGGATTTGTGAGTTTTGGGGGGAGTTTTAGTTTGCCCCTGTGGTAGGTTACTAGTGGAGGGTAGACCAGGTGGTATAGTATAAGATTTGCGTAGTCTAGTGCCCAGTCTGATATTCCTGGTAGCTGTAGGGCAAGGGCAGTTCGGAACTGGTCTAGGGGATACTTCCTGAGACATTAGGGTGTAGTCAGATTTGCTGGGGGTATCGCCTGAATGATTAGCAAAAGGATAAGCAAAGGTTTAGCAAAGGATTAGCAAAGGATATGTGACTAAAAATACATTGCTTTATGTCCTAAAAGGGCAGATTTGGAATAGATGTTTAGCCCTGTCAGAGTCCAAAACAAACTGGGAATTGATGGAATAATGATATCACATTTTCCAACGATTCGCAGGCATTGTGCCAGTTCAATATTAACTTATGTTCCCTTATTTGTGTTTTTCATTGTGCATGATTCACCAGTTTTTTGCCCATCTGTTGTTTTTTTTTTTTAGGTGAGCATGCATAATAATGTCTCTCTTTCTAGAATGTCCACACATTTCTTGTTCAAGACTCTCAAAGAAGTCTGGTTCCATTATTAAGCAGTAGAGTATTTATGTGACTCTCATCTTCGTTGTTTCAGCTTCCATCCTTCAGAACGCCAGGAGCGTTGGCGACAAACTCTTTGTGACCAATTACCTGGAAGTGAACTATGAGGCCGCGAGGGTGGCGTGTGTGAAAGCGGGAGGTCAAATGGCCACACCAAAGAATGCGGCAGAGAATGCCGCCATCCAGGAAATTCTAGTCACGACAGGGAAGTCAGCCTTCCTCGGCATAAACGACATTCAGGTGGAAGGCACCTTCAAGTACCTCACCGGAGAGAAAGTCGGTTACACCAACTGGCTGCGAGGAGAGCCGAATAACAACAAAGGGATCGAGGACTGCGCGCACATGCTTTCAGATGGGCGATGGAATGACATGCCTTGCACGGATAAGCGTTTAACTGTCTGTGAATTTTAAATTCCATTGTTTTTGATTTTGGAGTCATCTTCCTGGAGGACAATAATACCATTGCTCTGCTGACAAAATAACTTGTTCATTCAGATTGAGCGAAAGGGTTGAATACATAGCATTGATCCTTAAAAAGCCCTATATTTTGAGGCAAGTCCAATTACACAAAGCATAATTTTTCATCTTTCCCATACCTAAGTGTCCTACTCAATACTCATTGGGCCTCATTATAAGGCTGGCGCTCCCGTAATGGAGGGGGCCGGTACGGGACCGGCCCCCTTTATTACGGCAGCGCCGATTACGAGCTTCCCTTTGCAGGCCCCGGATCAGACGCCTCGTAAAACCAGGCGTCCATTCCGGGTCCCGCGAGGGGAAGAGGGAGGTAATAACTGGCCAGATGTAATCTGCCCGTTATTCCCTCCCTCCCCATTCCCATTGAGCCCTATGGGGGATCAAATGGAAATGGGGATGGGTTACTGCAAGGAGGACTTACCGGGTCCTCCTATGTCGGAGTAACCCGATAAGTCCCCATTGCAGGAACCCGGTAATGGAGTCCGGTACGGAGGCAGCCATGGAGCTAATAGCTCCATGGCTGCCTCCATACTCGTAGTGAGGCCCATTGACTATAATAAAATTGCAACATAACGTCTCTTAACGTTTACCTCAATAGCCTCATGCTCCACCTCATCCCCTTAATGTCCCCTCTCCTCATCATTCAGGTGTACTACAGGCAACCCGATTTCCAGGTGCCTGAGAGCCCTCAAGACCATCTTCATCTTTCAGGTCACCTGACTTTCAAATTCTTCACCAAGGGCCTCATTTAAAGTTGGGGGGATTTTGAAAACAAAATACACCCATTTGAAGTTTCCACTATGCAGAGCTTGCCAGGGGTGAAGGTGGTATTTCTGGAATACCGCCAAAGGAATTCCAGAAAAAGCACCATTTCCAATAGTAACCTAAAAGGTGATTTACTTTTTTACACATTCATTCCCAACGTCGTTGTTAAGGTGGAAATGGGTTGTGCACGGTAGTGGCTCATACCACTGTTGTACCTTTTGTCAATGCCGAAAAGAGTTAATTTTGACCCTTTTAGGCAGTACCTGAGAATCGTGGTGAGAGAGGGAATTAGAGATGCCATCTTATTACCCCTAAATCATGGCCCACTTTAAAAAACAAAACTTGTTTAGGTTTTGAAGGGACTCACTTTTGGGGCCAATTTGGAATTTTTACCTCCACCTCAGTGATGTAAAAATAGGTGGATTTTCAGGAGAAAGTCACCCTAGAATGCCATTTGTGGTATTTCACCAAACTCTAAATTAGGCAGATGGCAAAATCAGAGGTTAATGGCAAATATGCTTATTTTGCATTACCTCTCAACTCCAAATGAAACCCTTCTAGTATCCCTAACTACTCCATGGCAACCACTACTCAAACGTATCTGCCATCTCGCAACATTTAACCCAAACTTTCCCTATCAAAATGTATCCTGGAAATCTAACTTACCAATGCCCTAATGCGAAAACCCCAAATGCGGTCCTATAACCGAACAAGTCCTGTAACGGGAACGGGAGCAAATAAATGAAAGTTATGTGACATGAACATATTTTGCCGATTACTTTATGTATAGTATTTATTTATATACTAATAAATAATTGTTCTTTCTAAGGCTGACCTACTTTACTTTGTATCATTTAGAGCGGATTCTTGTGAGCATAAATTGCAGTGCAAAATTAAACACATATAGTTCCAGAAACAGAACTGTTTTGACACAAAAGACAAACCACTGACAAAGCCATCAATTTTGGCTTTTGCATGAGACTATCCTTTGGCTTGGCAGGCTGCCTCGTTGATGAATCGGGTGCAGTATTCCTGTTCCATATGCAAAAAATCAAAACTATTGCTTTTGCCCATGCTTTTTATTTTTGCATAACGCCTAGTTAACTGAGGTACCGTGAACTTTAAAAATGTGGATTTGATTATTTTTCTGTGCAATGATTTGTACATCTCTGGGCGTGTTTCTGAATGTAATGAGACGTGTATACAGTTATGTAAGTATTCCAGTTTGCGAATACCCACAATGAACATAAAAAGAGTACAGCTAGTGTGGGATACAATGCGATTAGTTCGCAACAGTGGGTTCGTGTGCAGTGTCAAGAGGGAAAGGCACACTGCGATGTGTATACAGTTTAGGTAAATGTGCAGTGTAAAGAGTGAGTGGAACACCAGTAGGTTGTGAAATTGCTGATAAGTGCACAAGGGGTGGCATATACTCTGACTTCAGATCTGCACAGGGTTTTGTTTCTGCTCAAACAGGCCACGCGAGTTATCAGGGACGGGGTCTCTTTTTAGCACCTCTGCAGAGTGCATTGCACAGTGGTGGCTTCCCCAATCCCCCAGAGTCAAAGCAACACCCTCGCTGGGCCGGCCACCGGGGCCTTCATGTCAGTAAGTTGGGGGAAGAACTTTCCAATGTTGCTTTGAGCATCTTCTTCGTTTCAGTTCAATGGCAGGTTAGAACGTTGTTCTGTTACCCACATGCGTGCTGTACTACATGTAAATTGCTCTTATTGCTGGTATTGGAACTTGCTAATTAGCATCATAATCCCTAACATTCATCGTATCCATGGTTTGGAGACGGTCTTTCATTGGACCTGTGCATCTGAACTAAAAAATATTTTCAAGGATGCAATAGGATAGAGAAAAAAAAAACGAACACGCCTGGCAATGTTATCAGTTACTTGTATGTGGCAGCTTCTTGATCTCCTTTCTATTAAGAGATCATTATCATTTTGTGTGACAACTTTGAGCTGCAGCATGATATATGATATGATATTTTATTTATATAGCGCCTATACACAATGTGTTTCAAAGTGCTTCATGACAAGGGAAAATACAAAACATTCTACAGGCCATGAACAAAAAGAATGTGAAATTAACTATCATAGTCCGCCTGGCAGGGGCGTTGCTAGGGGGGGGGGCTAATGGGGCTATAGCCCCTGATCTTTTGGTTGTAGCCCCGGATAGAATCTCAGGAGCTACAGCCGAAAGACTAGCTAGCCCCCAGTCCCAACAGTACCAACATCAGTTTAGCCCCGGGTCTTTTCCAGACCTAGCAACTCCCCTGCCGCCTGGCGACATTTCACAAAGTGCAAGTGCTAAAACACAGATAGGAAGGAAATGGGAAAAAGACAGGCGACTACCGTACTAGGTCTGACGACAATTCTGGTAGAACCGGAGAATTATGAGAGGTGAGGGAGAGGGGAGGAGAAAGGAGGGAGAGGAACAAAACAAGCGACTATAGTACTAGGCCTGATGACATTTCAGATAGTGCTGGAGGTGGGGAATGACAAGAAAGGGGGGGGACAAACATTTGTTACTATCATACTAGGTCCAGGAACAATTCTGATAGAGTAAGTGCATAGAAAAAGTAAGGAACGGGGGAGTAGAGAGGGGAAAGTGAGAGGAGAAAAGAACAGAGAATAAAACAGTGAAAAAGAGCAGAGAAGCAGAGGGGAGAGCGAATGCAATTGCAGAGGTCATTAAAACACATAATGTTGGAAGGGAACAGAAAATGAGGGCAAGGATTCACAGTGACGATGGGCACAGCATGATTCAGGGCAAACCTGAGAATGAGATCCAGGGGAGGTCCAGCATGAGAGTTGAGGGGGTGAAGCACCAAGATTCAAAGTGTCAAAAATCAAATCCAAGCGTTGGGAAAAGTAATTGATGGTGAACCCTTAGTGAATCATGACAACTCCTGCAATTAATGGGGGGGTGGAAGAAGGGATAAGGGTGGAAGGCGGGAGAAGAGATCGGGGAAAGCAGAGGGGGGGAGAAGTACATTAAGGGCGGCAAGAAGTGGGGGACCAGAAGGGGGGTGAGGGCACACATTGAAATGAAACGGGAGACCAGAGGAGGGTGGGCGGCACACATAAACAAAACGGGGGGCCAGAGGTGGTTGGGTGGCAGACAGAAACAGAACAAGGGACCAGAGGGGGTTGGGGGCACACAGAAATGGAACGGGGGACAGGAGGGCGATGGGGGGGTACACAGAACCGAACGGGGTACCAGAGAGGGGTGGGGGGTGCACAAAAATGGAACGATGGACCAGAGGGGTGTGAGGGGCAGACAGAAACATATTGGGTACACATAAACGGAAATGGGGGACCAGAGAGGGTGGAGGGTACACCGAAATGGAACAGGGGACCAGAGGGGAGTGGGGGACAGCCAGAAACTGAACGGAAGACCAGAGGGGGGTGAAGGGTACACATACACGGAACAGGGGAACAAAGGGGGGTGGAGGAAACACAGAGACGGAACGGGGACCAGAGGGAGTGGGGGTAACACAGAAACAGAACGGGGACCAAAGGGGGGAGGGGGGTACATAGAAACAGAACGAGGAACCAGAGGGGAGTGGGTGTACACAAAAATGGAATGAGGGACCAGAGTGGGGTGGGGGCAGACAGAAATGGAATGGGGGGCCATAGGTGTGTGGGGGGCACACATACACCGGAGGGGAACCAGAGGGGGGTGGGTAGTACGCAGAAACAGAACAGAGGACCAGAGAGGGTGGGGAGTACACATACATGGAACAGGGGAACAGAGGGGGGTGGGGGGCCACAAAAACGGAATGATGGACCAGAGGGGGGTGAGGGGCAGACAGAAACAGATTGGGTACACATATACGGAAATGGGGGACCAGAGGGGGTGGGGGTACACAGAAATGGAACAGGGGACCAGAGGGGGATGGGGGACAGACAGAAACTGAACGGGGGCCAGTGGGGGGTGGAGGGTACACATAAACGGAACAGAGGACCAGAGGGGGCTGGGGGGTACACCGAAACGGAACAGGGACCAGAGGGGGTAGGAGTTACACAAAAACAGAATGAGGGACCAGAGGGGAGTCAGGAGCAGACAGAAATGGAACGGGGGACCAGAGGGGGGGTTGGGGTACACAAAAATGGAACAGGAAATCAGAGGGGGTGGAGGGTACAAAGAAACAGAATGGGGGACCAGAGGGGGGAGGTGGTACACAGAAACAGAACGAGGGACCAGAGGGGGGTGGGAGGTACAAAACAATGGAACGAGGGACCAGAGTAGGGTGGAGGCAGACAGAAATGGAATGGGGGACCATAGGGGTGTGGGGGGTACACATACACGGGAGGGGAACCAGAGGGGGGTGGGTAGTACACAGACATGGAACAGGGGCACAGAGGGAGGTGGGGGGATCACAAAAATGGAACAAGCGACCAGAGGGGCTTGGGGGCAGACAGAAATTGAATGGGGGGACAGAGGGGGTTGGTGTACACAAAAATGGAACTGGGGACCAGAGAGGGGTGGGGGTTCACAGAAACTGAACAGGGTATCAGAGAGGGGTGGAGGTACACAAAAACTGAACGAGGGACCAGAGGGGGTGGGGGGCAGACAGAAATGGAATGGGGGACCAGAGGGGGGTGGGGGTACACATAAACAGAACGGGGGACCAGCGGGAGTTTGAGGGTACACAGAAACAGAACAGGGGACCAGATGGGTTGGGGTACACATAAATGGAACGGGGGACCAGAGGGGAAGTGGGGGGTACACAAAAACAGACCGAGGGACCAGAGTGAGGTGGGGGCAGACAGAAATGGAATGGGGGACCATAGGTGTGTGGGGGGCACACATACACCGGAGGGGAACCAGAGGGGGGTGGGTAGTACACAGAAACAGAACAGAGGACCAGAGAGGGTGGGGAGTACACATACATGGACCAGGGGAGCAGAGGGGGTGGGGGGGTCACAAAAACAGAACGATGTACCAGAGGGGGGTGAGGGGCAGACAGAAACAGATTGGGTACACATATACGGAAATGGGGGACCAGAGGGGTGGGGGTACACAGAAATGGAACAGGGCAACAGTGGGGGATGGGGGACAGACAGAAACTGAATGGGGGCCAGTGGGGGGTGGAGGGTACACATAAACGGAACAGAGGACCAGAGGGTGCTGGGGGGTACACCGAAACGGAACAGGGACCAGAGGGGGTAGGGGTTACACGAAAACAGAATGAGGGACCAGAGGGGAGTCAGGAGCAGACAGAAACGGAACAGGGGACCAGAGGGGGGTTGGGGTACTCAAAAATGGAACAGGAAATCAGAGGGGGGTGGAGGGTACAAAGAAACAGAATGGGGGACCAGAGGGGGGAGGGGGTACACAGAAACAGAACGAGGGACCAGACGGGGGTGGGGGGTACAAAACAATGGAACGAGGGACCAGAGTAGGGTGGGGGCAGACAGAAATGGAATGGGGTACCATAGGGGTGTGGGGGGTACACATACACGGGATGGGAACCAGAGGGGGGTGGGTAGTACACAGACATGGAACAGGGGACCAGAGGGGGGTGGGGAGTACACATACATGGAACAGGGGCACAGAGGGGGTTGGGGGATCACAAAAACGGAACAAGGGACCAGAGGGGCGTGGGGGCAGACAGAAATTGAATGGGGGAACAGAGGGGGTTGGGGTACACAAAAATGGAACTGGGGACCAGGGAGGGGTGGGGGTTCACAGAAACTGAACAGGGGATCAGAGGGGTGTGGAGGTACACAAAAACTGAACGAGGGACAAGAGGGGTGTGGGGGGAAGACAGAAAGGGAATGGGGGACCAGAGGGGGTACACATAAACAGAACGGGGGACCAGAGGGGGTTTGGGGGTACACAGAAACAGAACAGGGGACCAGATGGGGTAGGGTATACATAAATGGAACGGGGGACCAGTGGGGGTATGGGGGGTACACAAAAACAGACAGAGGGACCAGACGGGGGTGGCGGGCAGACAGAAAAGGAAATGGGGATAGAGGGGGGAAGGGGAGAACTCAAAAACGGAACGGGGATCGGGGGGGGTGGGTTACACAGAAATGGAACAGAGGAACAGAGGGGTGTGGGGGGTACACAAAAACGGAACAAGGGACCAGAGGGGGGTGGGGGCAGACAAAAACGGAATGAGGGACCAGAGGGGGGTGGGAGGTACACATAAACGGAACAGGGGAATGGTGGGGGGTACACAAAAATAGAACAAGGGGCCAGAGGGGGGTCAGGGTACACATAAACGGAACGGGGGACCATAGGGGGTGGGGGGCAGACAAAAACAGAAGAGGGACCAGAGGGGGGGTGGAGGGTACACAGAAACGGAACAGGGTCCAGAGGGGGATGAGGTACACAAAAACGGAACGAGGGAACAGAGGGGTATGGGGGGCAGACAGGAATGGAATGTGGGACCAGAGGGGGGCAGGGGCAGACAGAAATGGAACGGGGGACGAGAGGGGGGTGGGGAGTACACATACACGGAACAGGGGAACAGAGGGGATGGGGGGTCACAAAAATGGAACAATGGACCAGAGAGGGTGGGGGCAGACAGAAACGGAATGGGGAACAGAAGTGGTTGGGGGTACACAGAAACAGAACAGGGGACCAGAGGGGGGTGGGGGTACACAAAAACTGAATGAGGGACCAGAAGGTGTTTGGGGGTACACAGACACAGAACTGGGGACCAGATGGGGTGGGGGTACACATAAATGGAACAGGGGATAAGAGGGGGGTGGGGGTACACAGAAATGGAACAGGGGACAGAGGGGGGTGGGGGTACACAAAAACTGAACAAGGGACTGAGGGGGGTGTGGGGCAGATAGAAATGGAATGTGGGACAAGAGAGGGATAGGGGGTACACAGAACTGAATGGGGGACCAGCGGGGGTGGGGGGTACACAAAAACGGAACGATGGACCGGGGGTGAGGGGCAGACAGAAAAAGATTGGGTACATATAAATGGAAATGGGGAACCAGAGGGGTTGGGGGGTACACAGAAATGGAACAGGGGACCAGAGGGGGGTAGGGGACAGACAGAAACTGAACGGGGGATCAGAGGGGGGTAGAGGGTACACATAAATGGAACGGGGGACCAGAGGGAGTTGGGGGGTACACAGAAATGGAACGGGGACCAGAGGGGGTGGAGAGGGACCAGAGGGGAATTGGGAGCAGACAGAATCGGAACGGGGGACTAGAGGGGGGTGGGGGTACACAAAAACGGATGGTGGGGTACACAGAAATAGAACAGAGACCAGAGGGGTGTGGAGGGGGTACACAAAAATGGAACAAGGGACCAGAGGGGGGTGGGGGTCGACAAAAATGGAATGGGGGACCAGAGGTGGCTGGGTACACATAAACAGAACGGGGGAATGGTGGGGGGTACGCAAAAATAGAATGAGGGGCCAGAGGGGGGTGGGGGTACACATACATGGAACAGGGGACCAGAGGGGGCTGGGGGGTACACAAGAATGGAACACGGGACCAGAGGGTGATGGGGGCAGACAAAAACAGAACGGGGGACCAGAGGGGGGTGGGGGGTACACAGAAAAAGAACGGTGTCCAGAGGGGGATGGGGTTCACAAAAACAGAACGAGGGACCAGAGGGAGTTGGGGGCAGACAGAAATGGAACGGGGGATCAGAGGGGGCTGGGGGCCCGACAGAAATGGAATAGGGGACCAGAGGGGGTGGGGGGTACACAAAAATGGAACGAGGGACCAGAGGGGGTCACGGGCAGACATAAACGGAACAGGGACCAGAGTGGGGTGGGGGGCAGACATAAACGGAACGGTTGACCAGAGAGGTGTGGGGGGTACTCAAAAACGGAATGAGGGACCAGAGGGGAGTGGGGGCTAAAATGTAGTAATACACGTTAGTGGATTATCATCGTGTGTCCTGTTTGCTGTCCCACTGGCCATGTTTATTTAAGGTTAGAATGTTGCTGGTCGGTGCATACATGAGGGCTCAGGAAATGTTGAGTTTCTGGATTGATATATGATATGATATGATAGTTTATTTATATAGCGCCTATACACAATGTGTTTCAAAGCGCTTCAAGGCAAGGAAGGGAACAAGGGAAATTTCAACAACATTCTTACAGGCCATGAACAGTAAGGGTGTGAAATTAACTATCGTACTCGGCCTGACGACATTTTAGATTGTGCAAGAGCTAAGACATAGATAAGGAAGGGAGGGGGAGAGTCGGAGGAAATGGAAAATGGAAACAGACAGGCGACTACCGTACTAGGCCTGACGACATTTCTGGTAGAGCTGGAGGAAAATAAAAGGTGAGGGAGAGGGGTGCAGAAAGGGAGGGGAGGAACAAAAAAAGTGACTATCGTACTAGGCCTGGCAACGTTTCAGATAGTGCTGGAGGGAGGGGGGCCAAGAGTAAGGGGATAGGGGAGCGACAAAGGAGGTTGATTTGAATGTTGATTTGAATGTATGTTCTACTTTTGAGTTAGTTGGGGGCTAAAACTGGATGAATGGGTGGTCGTTGGGTGTCTCCTTGCCTTGGTGGTATTTAAGGGTTTACTGGATTTGATATGCATAGTGAAGAGTGAGGCCTTCCTCTTTTATGTTCAAGTCTGCCTCCTGTGTGGTCTTGTGAGCCCTGAGCCTAATTATCACAGAATTTGTGCATTGTGTTATCTGGAAGTATTTATGCTGTGTGTATTTTCCTCGTGATTGATAATTTGGTGCTGCTCTATGTAATTTTATGATACATTATTGGGAATGAGTATCTACATTATGCAATAGGGGAATGTTTGCCTAGCTAAGTAATGCTGTGGGCAATTTACCCACTTACATCTCACACCCTTGACCCCCGAAATAAATGCCACAACACGCCATGTTATATGGGTGTTGGAGATTGCAGATGTTTAGACACATACAACTGCAATTATCTTTTAGGTGATCCTTGCATTATTTCTAAAATTATTTCCATGAGGAAAAGTATGAATTATGTTTACAATTATTATAATACCTTGTATAGCCCCTCTTATTTATCTTAGAGTGTTGTGGCTGTCTACTATCCGTCTTATATAATTATAATTAATTAAAATTATAATTGTTCTTTTATAGCGCTTAATACCAGAAATTGGTTTCGAAGCACAGGATTGGGATTGAAACCTGTGTTGCGCTCCATTGTCTTGTTTCCAAGACAAACACGTTGCCCCTGAGCTATGCCCCCTATAAGTCCCATTGTGCTAATTCATTTATGGGCTCCAAATTCATTACTTGCTACTTTGCTACTTTTCGGTAATACCTATGACGTTTGTTTACTAGACCGGCATGTTACCCTGCATGCCTCACGTGAGCTTTATGCTGCCAACGAGGGCCCCCACCTGCGCCATGTTTTCCCTGCAACCTTCCCTCTCTAGTGTGTTAACTATTCCCAGCAACAGTGTGCAATACCCAGTGCTTAAAGTGGGCCGGGGCCTGCCAAAAGTGGGACTGAGCCGGGGCCCTACCGGGGCTCCCCATCCCACACAACATTGGCGGGATGCATTATCCCGCAGCGGCCGCAGCCGCGACGGGTGATGCGCCTGCCAGTTTAATTGCAGGCGAGCTGACAAAAGTGCCGGCCAGGCACAGCGTCGCTGAGGCTGGCTGGCACTTCTGTCAGTCACTGTAACTTCCCTGATGACCCCTCATCTGAGGGGTCATCAGGGAAGTTACAGTTCCTTTGTTTGCCCTCGCCAGGTCACTGACCCTCAGCGAACCTGCGGGCTCCATGATCTAATATGCAGATTAGATCACGGAGCCCGCGGGTTTGCAGAGGGTGAAAGGCGCCTCGGGCTCAGTGAAATATTTCTATGTTTATAAAAGACGGCTTGAAACGTGCGATGGACAAAGCCACCTCGGGTTTTGTCCGTCCTCAACGCTTTATAAAAGATGCCTTGAATTGATTACGTTTCAAGCCGTCTTTTATAAACATAGAAATATGTTATAAATGTCTATGCTTATAAAAGGTGGCTTGAAAAGTGCACAAACCATAGTAAGGTAAGCACACAAGTGTGCGTAAATTACTATGGTTTGTGCACTTTTCAAGCCACCTTTTTATAAACCTAGAAATACGTAACATTGGTATGTTTATAAGGCTTGAAAGGTACACAAACCATAGTAGTGCGCATACAAATATATAAATGCTCACATACATTTATATATTTGTTTGCGCACCTTACAATGATTTGTGCACGTTTTAGGCCACGCCCACAATGGAAGCCACGCCCCCAAACGAGGGCCACCCCTCAATTTCTTACCCCACTTAAAGCACTGGCAATACCTTAATTGACCAGATGGTGCCCCTGCGCCCCACCCTCCACCCCTCCACCGCATTTGGTGTTTATTGACCTGGACGCATCCTACTTAAATCCATGTTCTTTGAAAAAATGCCATTGATATATTTGTCCTCTACTTTGCTCTCTCCTCTGCTCCCACTGATTTCTCTCTAGAACTTGACAGCACTTGGACCTATTTCTGACCAAATTATTGCAGTATCACCTAACCTAACCTGCTGACCAGTTTACTCAGTGAGTTCCTCATAAATATGTGGAGACCCTTTGCTGGGGAGGAAATTGCCACACTCCCCCAAGAGTATTTCTAGAACGACTCGTTTCACCATGCCCTTTAATTTGTCCTCTGTGGCCTCTCACTCGTGCTGTTTGTTTGCGTTTTTATTTACGATCGAATTGCAGCACTGTTATACTTTGGCCCCGCACATCCGGTATTTTGGACTTCCAGCTGTGATTGTCTGTGCCGCAATAGCGAGGAGATATATGGTAACCATAATTCTTCATATTACTTTCTATTGACTGGACAGTTATTTATGGGCATATGATGGAGGGTCGTTTCCTTTATGCACATTATCTTTCATTTAAATACATACTTTTATAGATATGTGATGGATGGATGCAGCCGAATTGGAATTTAATTAGGTAAGTGTTATTTGTGAATGACCCGGGCATCTTTTTCTCCAATTAACCTGACCAGCATTGTATGTGTTAGCTGCCGTTTTTAATGAGTGCGAAGTAGTTAACACTAATTATGCAACATGTTTTTGATTTTTAGTTTGGATCCAGTATACAAGGGATCACAAGGTACATGTAGGGGCACAGCATTCTAATATAAATATGCTTTGGTGTGACACACTACACGCAATATGTTGTTTCTGATTAATGCATGTTTATTCATTTGCATACATGTCTCTCTGTTTTTGTGGTTTCTTTTTTGGAATGTGGAACGGATGTGGGAAATGTGTCCTTTTTGTGTTATACTTGTTTATATATAACTTCCGCCGCCTTTGTTTTTTGTTTGGTTTCTTTATTGTTGACCTTCTAATTATCAATGTTTATTATGTATTATTTTAAAAACCATACCCCTAGAAGAAGAGCAGAGCTCGAAACAGGTGTCAGCTGATGCAATAATTGATTTTGTCTGGTTGCATTAAAACGTTTTTAGGACACAAGCGCAGTGTGAGTGTATCTTTTTAATTTTATTTTTAGTTAATTAAAGTGCATTTGATTCTCAAGCAACCTTTTCACGCTAATACATGTTACACTTTTTAAAAGAAAAGTAAAAAATTACGCTTAAAAGTATAACAACTGTATACAATAAAACACACAATATCATCTAATACACAATAAAAATCATCAGAAACAACAGACAATCACAGTAACTTAAATTAACACTACCTTAGCTCTAGGTCACAAATAGCAGCAGTGGGTTCATCTTCTACAACCTTATTTTATTATTATCCCTTTACTCTAAAGTTGTGGCAATGAGTTGGCCATAAGTTATTTCCCAGACATGCATGGCGGCAGCAGTGGTCACTAATGATTCCACCCCAAACAAAGTGCTCCAGAACTGTTTGGAAGTATAATTTTGAATTTGTGCATATGCTCGCTTATAAAGTATTTCAAGAGCTTGACACTGAGTTAAAATATGTCAGGCAGATTCAGAGGCCGATTCATGGAACAAACGTGCACCGTAAATCCCAGCGCAAGCAGGCGCAAGGTGGCGCAAGCGTGAGAAAGCAAGCGCATGCGCACGCGTGCGATTCAAGGAAGGCGCTGCGTGTGTTTTCCACTGGTTGTGCGCCAAATCCGTGCGTGGCGCACCCAGGCACACACGTCATCAAACAGCGTGTGCTACGCGCACAGCGAAAGCGCAAATAGAGCGGCGCACACAACAGAAGTGGGCGGAACAGTGGGCGTAACACGCGGAATGGGGAACAACGCGTGAAAAAGAAGGCATAACTGGGGAAGTACTGCAGGGAACTACACGGAACGCCCACACGCACGCGAACAACCCGTATTCATGGATTCGAATACGGGAAACCTGCGCACGGCAAAAGACGCGTCAACGCGTCCGCCACAGGAAGGCAGGTGGAAGCGTCGCCGCGCACAGTATAAAAGTGCGCGCAAACAGCAAACACGTATATACAGCTATGATGAATGCCCCATTTGTCGCAGCACTGATCGTGGGACACAGCAGGAGGAGGAGAATAGCCAGGGCACGCATTTTTTCACCCCGGACAAGCCTTTTTGGGATGCCTGATGACCAGGTCTATGGCAGGTATAGGTTTCCACCTCGTATCATCATAGACCTGGTCAGGGAGTGGGAAGATGACCTTACATCCCCCACCCTCTGCTCCCAAGCATTGAGCCCCTTGGAGAAGGTGCTCAATGTCCTGCATTTTTTGGCCACTGGGTCATTTCAGCGGACTACTGCCATAGCGGGGGGGGGGTCTCACAGGCCACGCAGTCACGTGGTCTACACCAGGTCTTGGCAATCATGACAGCGCGCCCCTCAGTCCGCAGGCACATATACATGCCCAGAACACCCGCAGAAAGGCAGGCCGCTGTCCAGGACTTTTACAGGGTGGCACACTTCCCCAAAGTGCTTGGTGCCATAGATTTCACTCATGTGGCCCTACGTCCACCTAAGGCCACTGAGCACATCTACCGAAACCGCATGTACTGGCATTCCATCAACATGCATGTGGTATGCGCTGCAAAGGATATCATCACCTTTGTCTATGCAAACTACCCTGGCTCCACCCATGACAGTTTCATATACAGAATGTCCGCCCTGAGCCAGGCCCTGGAAGCTGGGCAGCATGGTGACACATGGCTCCTAGGTGAGTACAAATGCCTGTGCACATGCATGCATGTCACACACACACACAAATACACACACCCCAATAATCACAACCATCATCACCTCTCCAGGGGACAGTGCCTACCCTCTGAGCAACCACATGATGACGCCAATCCGGAAGCCCACCACACCACCCCTGGTAAGATACAACGCAGCCCATATTGCAACCAGGGCCATAGTGGAGCGCACATTCGTAGTGCTCAAGTCATGCTTCGGCTCCCTTGACTGCTCTGGTGGGCAGCTACTCTATGCACCCCCAGTAGTGTGCAGGATCATTGTGGCAGCATGTGTCCTGCACAATGTTGCAACACGGCAGGGCGTACCTGTGGACATGGTGGTGCCCCCACTTCCCAACCACAGGCACAGGCGCTGCCCATGGGAGGGGACAGGGCACGTGGAGAGGAAGCCCGGACCCAGCTTGTGGCCACATTTTTCACCTAAACTCCCACCCCTGCGGAGTGCGCAGAGGCCTGGCACATACCAGGTGACAATCGATGATGACAAAGAGACAGTCAATTGTCACAACCTTACCACTCTGAGAATGTTGCCATGGAAGTGCCACATTGTGTGCATCCCTAGCTACTTAAACATAAGCAATCCTGTGTGACCAAAAGGCACACATGCAAGGTATGAATCACACAGACCTGCAAAACAGGCTATGACTATCACTGGTATGTCACCCAAACCGTCCCAAACCACAACATGACATGGCAAGCAATAGCTACACCAACACAGTACCAATAAGGTGCACATTGATATGTGAAAAATGGAAAGTGGCATCAGACAATGATGCCTGACATGGAATCAAATGAAATGACTGACCCACAACCTCCCACCCAAAAGAAGTCATACCCAAATGCATTCCAACAGTTGTAGCTGTAACATAACAATGAATGCCTGTCTACATGCACATTGTGCTTTGCAAAATCAACACTGCAGCTTCTCAGCGCACAGTATAGTGAACAGCCATTGTGTGTGACGCACACCCTGAGCATCACATCTAAGCGACAAACTACATCAAAAAGCAAATTATGCATGTACAGGATCCACAATTGGTCATAGATCATGTGCTGCAGGGACACAGTGGGCACCAGAAGGCAAACAGAGTGTATATGTGGACATGGAAGGGTGGTTGTACATGTAGTGGATCATAGTGCGAGTTTGTGGGTCAGTAGGGACATGCGCTCAATATGTGCATGGACAATCAAGTGACCATCAGTTTCCACTACACATCACATGTGAACATTCATCATGTGTACACCCCAGCATGTCAAGCCACGACTATTTCCTCACACCTGAAAGGTAAACACAACACACGAACAGGCATTGATCAGCAGAATACATCATGTACATAGGATACCGCAATTACAATGTCAGGGTGCACATCACACTGTAGGGCAAGGCAACTGTCAACAACAAAACACCCCCCTCCCTCACAAATCACCATGACCCACTGAACAACTGCACCTGGGTTATGTAGCCTTCATCCTTGATTTTCACCTGGCCACAGGATCACCCTTACCCTTTGTCACCATCTCCCACCTTGTGTGCAAAAAGCATCCAGCACCCTCAGAGGCCACCTTGACTTGCAAAAACACCACATCAAAGATAACTCAAAGCAGGCCAACACAGAAGCCAAGCAAAAAGCCTGCAGGCAGCAAAACAAACCAGAAGAGCCTCCAGTAGATGACTTGAAGTAGCAGTACGTCACAAAGCCCAAGTACTACCACAATGATGTAACAACCAAGGTAGCACAGTAAAAACAATGTCACAACAGGATGTGTACCATGTGTGGTACATAACACAGAATGATGCACCACAAACTGATGTGTACTGTCACAGCTCCCGTGTACAGGCGCAGGAGTGGCACGAACCAACCACCCCCACTGTGGTCTGGGTGCTTGCAAGGTCAAACTCACACAGGCCTCTGAGACCCTGGTGGGGAAGGAGGGTCAGGGATATGCAGTCGGGACAGGCATTGCTATACTGGATAACCAGAATGCGGGGCAGGAGAGGGGAGTAGGATTGACACGGGAAAGTAGGAAATGCACAAAACTGTACTACTCACATTAACACATACACAAGTACACCAAACGTGATCATCATGCACATAGTAACAAATTACTCAAATGGAAGACAAAGAGAAACTTATCTCTGGGGTGAGTGCTGGCCTCCTGCCTGCGCACTCTCAGGTCCGGTAACAGGAGCAGTTCAATGCTGCAAAGAGAGCCAGAGTTACTAATCTGTGGTGTCCATAACACAGAAACACACCACCGTATATGCCCCAAACTAACAAACTACTCTACAAACAAACAATCTGGTGTGGACTCTTCGTACCCATACGTAAAATTACCCCTGTGATGGTTCATACACAGTCAATGCAGTAAGTCAGACGCCAATGGGTGCGTGGCAAATGGAAGACCAATGTGTGCAATGTTCCCTGGGTAAGCAGCCAAACGCATATAGCAAGGTATGACTTCAGAACAAGTCGTGTTCCACCATGACCGAAATAAAGTAGGTAGTGCATGTGTCAAATTCTACATGGAAATGAAATGCACTGCACACGAGTCTGTCCCTTGCTGTCTGTCCCTGTGAGCAGCTTCTTTCCATGTTTCGCAACGCTACATGGCTAATACAAGTGCCTCAATGGACCATGGTGGACCGGAGGGTATGTGCCACTGCCCCTGCAGGCGCCCCAGACAACTTTCCCATCAACTAGCCATTAGTCCACCAACACATCTCAGCTGTATTGTGCGCTTCAACACCAATATTTGTCAAAGCTCACCGTCAGTGCTGCTACTAAGCATGCATGTGCAACTGGCCTGGTGGAAGGTTTGCTGTGTTGTGGCCCCCCTGTGCTGCTCATCTTGCCTGGGGTCCATTGAAACACGTCAGCTGTTTTCGGATGTATGAGACCGAACCCTGTGCCTTGTGCACACATGCACATGTCGGCACCACCAAACGTGTCCAGCTTCCAGACATCAAATGGCCCATGTCTGCTGGCAAAGGTGGTCTGGAGGTTCATCCCCCTGCAGAAAGGGCATGAAACACATGATTAATGCTTTAAATTCATCTGTGTGTGTCTCTTCAGGCATTTCATGACTGGACCATGTCAGAGACGTACATCAGAAATCACACCATCAGTCCGTCTTTCACAGGCAAAGTGTGGAATACACTATCTACGGCATGAATTGCAAAAAGCACATGTACAGTAAAGATAAGAAACATACTACACAATGGATAGCAATGAATGTACACATGAATTATGAAACCCCCGATCTAGTGAAAGAAGAAAAGTGGTCAATAACACCCCTAACATCCCCACTAGGGGTGTTAACACAAGTTGGACAGCAGCAGGCATGCCACAGATATGACAGTCCAAAGCCCTTGTGTAATAGGCTGTTACACCAAACCATCCTTGCGAGCCCATGGATAAGGGAAGCAGGAGTGGCATATGTGAGTCAAGGACCCCAAGCTGCAAACACATACACAAGACAAGCTTGAAGGGCCCTGCTGGAACAGACAGTGGATGCTTTCAAAAGCCATAAAGCACCACACCGTCACAAGAAAGCACAATAGACAAGCAATTTTAAACTATATTAACTAATTACACTAACTATGAAAAACCTACATTACCTAATTAAACTAACTATCAAATAGAAACTTAACTAACTAAACTAAAAGAAAAATAAAAAATGGCCACATACGACCCGGGGGGTGGGGGGGCACCCAGGAGGGGGGAGGTACAGGGTGCTGCTCAACACCCTCATGCAATGATGTTGAGGAAAAAACCTCCATGGGCTCAACGCCTGCACAGCCCGACGATGTGGGAGATAGATTGTCGTCCGATTCTGGCTCTTCCTGGAAAGGAGGACATGGCACAGGAGCCTGACCACGCCTAGCCACAGCTTGCCCTCATCGGCAGCAAGTCTGCAGGATGGTTGAGCCTGGTTCTGTGCGGCGATCACACGTAGGTCTACATGCAGGACCTCACGTGATACGAGTGCTTCCTCTTGCAAGGTGACACGTGTAACACAGAGTTCCTCCTGCAAGGCCTGGCTCGACAACTGTTGCACCTCCCGGCAAGCATGTAGCTCAGCTGAGATGGTACGCTCAAGCTGCGCAAACCTCTCCTCTGCCCACTCTCTCTGAGACATCATAAGGGCACCCAGAGTGGATCTGAGGGAAGCATACTCCTCCCTCAGGGCCTCCATGTGTGCCTCTGCATGAGCAGCAATTGCTCGATGCAAAGACACCATCTCAGCCTGGCGTGCCCTGTCTGAGGCCACCATGCCCAGCCTGTGTGAGCGGGCTGTGGACCGTGCCACCTGCTGCTGCAGAAGCACCTGCCTAGGAGGGGGGAGCACGGATTGGGCCATGCGCTCCATGCTCACAGCGATGTTCTCCATTGCTGCCCCCTGGTGTTCAGAATGGGCAGTCATGTCTTGCTCCCACTCAGTATACAGCGGTTGTGCGTAGCGACCGTGCTGCTAAACTTGACCCCTGTGGGACCCAAGGACTGGGTGTCCTTGTTGTGTTGGCACCGCCGGCGGCTCCACGACTACATGCCCCCGTCGACGTGATGGCCCAGGCACATCAGTGACTGGTGTGGAGGGTGACCCTGCGTCCCGATCCACCACAGGCGGAGGTTCCAAGACTGTCTGACCCCTCAGTGCACGTGTCGCGGACAAAGGAGTGCCCACATCAGAATCACTCACCCCTGACATATGGACCTGATGCTCATCCAACTCGACATGAACGTCAGAGTGGTCATCAGGGCTGGACCCCCACTTGTGCCGGGTTGCTGTAGTGATAACAACCCTGTGCCTGGCATGACTACACCATCCTCTGGCTCCATTGCTTCATCATCTGAAAAGTAGAGAGAAAAAAGGTCACTACACATGTTAGAAGCACACAACACACACACACACACACACACACACACACACACACACACACACACACAGACATCACACAGACACCAAACACATCAAGCAGACATGTCACACACAAAAGAGAACCTGCCATGCATGCTGTGTCAACTTGACACTGCTTCTGTGATTAGGCATGTAGAATGGTGTCATTTTTCACAGAAGTGGGTTGATGCAGTGCAGTACGTTACTATATTTGTACGTTACTCACTGTCTACATGTAAAAGTACTTCATGATGTGTATCTGAAAATGTGAAGGCAGTGCAAGGTCTACTTCAACCATCACGTGCAATGTGCATTCAATGGCTAGCATGGCTACAAGCAAACCACCCCTCCCCCCAAGTGCAAATGCAGGGATGCCTAGCATGGTATCAAAAGGCTGACCATAGACCTATCTATTGACAGACAGTGTAGACTAGCATCAACTGCATCATATGAGTCAAGTGACAACACAGCAAATGATGATGGGACAGTAAGCAGGACACATGATGAAACCTCCGGAGTACACCCATGTGTGAAGAAGACACTACACCAGTTGGACAGAGTCATTGGCCATTAAACAGGCTGAGGCCTGTGACCCACACAGACTGTCACACCCTAAACATGTGTGCGATGCAGGACTGAACCACAGTGGACATAGGAAGGCTGATGAAATGCCATGCAATGTAGGTCCCCCTGGACTCGTACTACAATGATCATCCAGTCAAGGACACATAGGGGCATGAGTGGAATACACATGGAGCATGAATGGGCACTCATGTCCCTACGGGGAATCTGACCTCTGCACAGTCCAAGTGAGACACCCTGCATCAAGTACAAAGGATGTACCACACAGCATATGTCTGGCAGATTGGCTGCTCGAATTTAGCATGTACACAGGACGCATGAACAGGGAAGTACTCAACGGCAAAATTGAAGCATACCAGTGCTAAGGTGGAATTGAGGTTCAGAGGGGGGTTGGAGGGGCAAGGGAGCATGCCTACATGGAGTACCCACATGCAGGCAGAGGACACATGCACGTCAGTCATGCTATGACATAGTCCCTGGGCTGAGAGGAAGATCACCTCACGCTACATGCAGAAGGGTCAGTGAGCTGGAACATGCACTTGAGGGGCATCCTGGTGACCAGCATGTGAGTAGGGTGCAATAGTGGTGATGCGGACAGTCCCCGTCCGCTCCACATGTCCACCATCCAGCAGAGCAGACATGCATCAGGGAAGCATTGCATTACTTGCACATCAGAACCATGTACACGTGACATGTAGTGGCAGTCATGATCAACACATCACACAAGTAAAACACACATGTCCACAACAAACACGCAGCAACACTCACTGGACTGGGCATCAAAGTCCGGCATCTCTCCCACTCCTTTGACTGATTCAGATGGTATGAACTCCGCAACGAGTGACTCATGCGGAGTGAGGTCTTCCTCCACAGGTGCAGGCCCGCTGCCAGTCACCAGAGTCAAGTTGTAATTTGAGGCACGCTTAGTCTTAGAGCTGCGTTTAAGGTCATTCCAACACTTTTTGCACTCTTGCGCCGTGCACACCTCATGGCCGAATGCACTCACATGTTCCGCAACTTGCTTCCAGTGGGTATCACGGTGGGCAGCCGTAGTCTGACAATTAGGACCCACTAGCATGTCATGGCTGTGGTCCCGCACGTAGTCCACGAGGTAGTCCAGTTCCTGGTTGCAGAAAGGCTTATTCCTCGACATGCAGGAAGTCATGGCTGTTTGTGGGGTCTCAGCCTGTGCTGCAGGTGCAACCTTCCTCCTCTTGGATTGTGGCACAGACCCTGGCTGGCAAATGCCACCCATATCACTATGGCCAGTAGCACCGGTGGATTGAGCCAAGGGAGTGGCAGGTGGAGGGGCGATCAAAGGCCTAACTTGCGTCAGTGGCAGCTGGGTGCCCTCTAATGGACCCTGCACAGCAACATCCGCTGTGGCAGGGTCATTGACCATGACTGTCCTGGTTGGCAGACTCACAACCGGGGTGTTGTTGGCTGCATCTGCCCCTGCACTTGCCAACACCCGGCTGCCCCAGGGACACGTGTCTTGGTCAGGGCAGCCCTGCGTGCACCTACAGTTTCCCTCCTGGCCTGTTGGAAATCTTCCAAGGGCTCTTCAAGTGCCAACGCAGCCTGCGCTGGCAGACCCTGAGCCTAGGTGGCGGTGTCCACAGCTGCACCTGCAGCTACCACTACCCTTGGGCCTGTGGTAGTCGATGAAACAGACTGACGGGCCACACAGACGCCAGTGCCAGGTGCAGAAGCTGCATCTCCCAAAACCAGAGGGGGTGGTGGCATGACTACACCGACACATTGCACAACATCGTGCTCAAGTGCCGCATCCCCGCCTCTTCCCCCTCTGCGGCCACCCTGGACACCCTGGAGTCCCCCTACTCCCTGGTCACCCTGGCCACATTCCTGACCATGCCCACCACGAGGAGGACGCCCAGCTGAGGCGCCCCTCACCTTTGATGGCCTCCCAACCATGACACAGATGGAGTAGTGTCGGCACAGATTGAGGAATGCCAATGGGAGGTGTACACCACAATTGTCCTGGGCAATTGGGGTGGAGGGGGTGGGATGCAAGATGTTAACAGCCCTCCTGCATCTGCAAGGCTGTATATGACCCCGGTGATGCAGTGATGGGTCACGCAACGCCAAGGCACCCCAAAACAGCAGTAAAACCATGCACGCAACTCTGCAGCCTATGTGCGTGGAATCAAACTCCCGCAGTACGCAGTGGCACCCAGTAACACGAAAAACGCGTACGCGTGGGACACGCAGGCTACTATGACCTCGAAAACAGGTGCAATTCACAGTGGCACCCGCAGTGGGAAAGATAGTGTGCGCGACTCACCGTCTGACTAGCGTGATAATGAAAAACACGCATAGCCAAAACCCCGCCAAAAGAAGAGATACGTCCTTGATCCGCTGTGAAGTTGTGATGGCGCGCGAACCAACACGAAGTAGCAACACACATCAGTCTCCACGAAAAGCACGTACAGCAAACTGCTAGCCCCGCTCACCTTTAAACCGTGTTGAGGGAAATACCCACACGTGTCGTGCGTAGCCCCTTTCCTCGGATTACACACATTCACATGCAGACGTGCAGTTTTTTCACGCGCGCGCTGACCCACTATGCCCACGTCACGAGGGAAACACCCATGCGCGCTATGTCACAGACGTGCTTATGCGCTAAGGGCCTTACCTCGAATTACACGCTGACGTGCAATTTTTTCACATGCCAAATCACTCTGTATCAAGCTGGCCATGCGAAAACACACGGAAGACCACACTCCTGCCCAAAAGGCCATTTTCCTGCCCCCATGAGCCCCGGACATGCTCCCACCAGCCATCTGCTGCTGCCTGCCTGCCTGCTGCCCACGTGCCCTGCTATTTGGTGCATGCACGTCAGCCATCTGCAGGGGTCCAGTTGCTGTGTCCACCCCTGCTGGAACAGAAGACTCCCGACTGGGATAACATCACTCCACAGCCCAGCCCCAGGACCCAGTTGCCAACCCACGCCTGCCTCGGGGGTCGCCATGTCGGGGCAAACACCATCTGAGACCACTGGCGACCAGTCACAGAGGCAGAGGGCCACCAGCTTCAGTGAGAAGGAAATTGGTGTCCTGGTGGAGCATGTCCTGGGGCATTATGATGCCCTCTTTGGAACATCACGCGCCAACAAGCAAGGATGGTCAAGGATCTGGGAGGATGCAGTGGTTGCCATCAACGCGGAGGGGGTGGCAACCCGCAACATCAAGCACGTCAAGAAGCGCTGGGAGGACTTGAGGTCCAGGACCCTCTACAAGGTTTGGCGCCTCGCAGAGGGCAGCCGGGGCAGCATGAGCAACATCCAGATGAGGGTCCAGGAACACGTAGGCCAGTGCTCCACACCCAGATCCTTCGGAGGCAGACCCGTCTGGAGTTGAGTGGTAAGTGGCCAAGCATTGCTGTGTGAGACAGGGCATGTTGCAGTGTGCTGGTAGTCTGATACTTGCCTGTATGTGTGACATAGGCCATGTATGGATGTGTGTGTGCAGGGACATCATGGTCATGCATGTGAGACCAGTAATGTGTGAACCACATGGATGCTGCATGTGTTCCAATGCAACATGGGGAGCTGTATGCGGAATGCACACATGAAAGCATGTCAGTCTCTGTTCTTGGACATGGAGGGGGTGTGAGGGATGGGTGCTTCTGTCATGTACATGTATGGTGCACATGTGTGTGTGTCTGAGAAGTGTGTGTTTGACTTTGAAACGCCATGGATGCATGACACATGTCCGTGATGATGTGTAGATTCACTCATGCAGTGCCGTCACCGTTGTATCCACTGTGTCTATCCACTGTGTCTGTGGTGTACAAGCCATGATGCATGACCCTCCGGTGATGTGTGTGCATGGGATCAGTGAGAGCCATTATGCATGTGAGTTTGAAGGCAACATTTTGGTTAACAGAGGCCCTTGTACATGGATGCTGATGTTGATTGCAGGAGCCGGGACTGTTTCTGCATGTGTGTTACGTGCATTCACCCATGTGTTGTGGAGGGACAGGATGGAAGTGACATTTGACAGTGCCACTCATGTGTTACTGCTTCCTGTCTAGGGGAATATTGTACTCTACCCTGAGGCTTGGTTCTATGTTTCCCTCTATGCATCGTCAAGTGAAGAAGAGGGCATAGACGGCGCTGTGGAGCCAAGCGGCGGGGATGCTTCCACCGGGCGGCGACGCAAGGCCCAGCCACCCTCCCAGGAATTGCCATTATCCGGGAGCGAGGGGGCTGGTGCCGCGTCTGCCACTACGGCTCAAGCGGAAGGGCCAGGTGAGCCCCCACAGGGGCTTGAAATGGTGGAAGACAGTGTGGAGACATCCAGGTTGGTGGTCTCCACAGAGGAGGAGGAGCCTGCTCCTGAGTCGCACATGGGGCCTGGTGGGGGTAGTACCACTGGTGCAAGTGGTGCAGACCAGGGCCAGGGTCATGAGGCAGCACAGGTCACCGTGGAGGGGTCTGTGCATGTCGCTGTCCTTGACCCTGTGACTGCAGCACCATGCACCAGCAGGGATGCCCCGTCCCAGGCCCGTCCGCAGGTAGGGGGGAGTGCCACGTCATCTGCCTCTCTACTACCTGCGGACGAGGGGTCCCACGACCGTATGGGCTCCGTCCTGGTTGGTGTCACGTTGCGCACGCGTGACATTCGTGATGACATGCGTGCTTCTTGGGCAGAGCACGCACGCCATCACGAAGAGCAGCGTCACGACGTGGCACTGTTGGGAAGGGCCCTGGTCCGTGGGTTCCTACATGTGTCGCGCACTCTGGCGGACCTCTCCTCCTCTGTGGAGACTATGTGCCAGTCGTTCTCCCTGCCGTCTTCCGACCCAGATTCCACCAGGGCCCCCTTTGGACCTGGCCTGACCAACACAGCCAGCTTGGTGGAGATCCCATCCCTGCCACAGTCAGGAGTCGGCGGTCCAACTGGAGACCAGCAGATGAAGGATGTGCAGGCATCGGACAGGGCACATGGACAGCAGCAACAGCAGCAGGCTCTAGGTGGGAGCAATGATGGCTCGGGGCCATTGACATCAGAGGGGCAGGCATCGGCCAGAGGGCAGGAGGACCATAGAATGGGTGTGTCTTCCGTGTGGCTGCGGTTGGGCCAGCGTATAGATGCGGAGCGGCGGCGGGTGGAAGAGGCGCGGCTCACCATGGTCAGGGCGGAGTTCTCCATGCGTCGGGCGTTGAGGCGGGCAGAGTGCCTCGAGGCAACTCGCAAGGAGTTGGAACAGGCCATGAGTGCATCACTGCGAGACCTCAGGGCCAGGGCAGAGTCCCGCCTCCGGGACATCGACATGGAGTTCGATGATGCCCTGGCCTGGGACATCACAGAGTGAGCCGTGGGACTTGCCCACCGCCATTGTATATAGTTAGATAGTGTTAGGTTTCCTTTGTTTTTCTGTTAATTAAGTTTAATGAGTGTATTGAGTTAATGCACATTGCTCCACTTCGTGTGTATATAGTTTTTTCATCATAGGACTTTTTTTGTAGCTTTCCTTTTGTTTGTGGATCATGGACCATTTGGACTTACATTGTATATAGTTGCAGACTTGTACATACTTTCTTTTTCTATATTCCCATGGATCAATGGTTATTTTTTATTTGGATTATGTTTTAATATGGACATTGGCAATGGACCACTTTTTTATTGTGCATGATTTTTCTTTTTTTTTTAGTTCATTGGATTTACAATATTTTTTTTTCTAAATCGGTCATTGTACATTGATTTTCATTTTACTATTCCTCAAAGTCAGTTCATTATGTTTTTAATACAATTTTTATAACTTCTGAATTGGTGTTGTGTTCTGTCATTGGTTTTGTGCATGTCTCATTGAACATTTCCTCAGTCACGTGTTGCCACTATGTGGCTTCGTTGTGCATTCCTGCATGGGCATGGTGGTTCATTTAGACTATCATGGCATGGGTAATTTGGGAGTGGTTTCTGTGGATGGTTGCATGCTTGGATTGGGGGCAAGGGGGATTAGGGTTGGCTTTAGGGCCATGGGTCTGTTTTGTTAGGACATGTTGTTTGATGGGACATGAGTCGGGGCCTGCTGTCAGGTGCCCGTCAATGCTTGGGGGGTGGGGGTGCTGTGGGACATGAGTCGGGGCCTGCTGGCAGGTGCCCCTCACTGCTGGGGTTGGGGGTGCTGGGGGACATGAGTCAGGCCTGCTAGCAGGTGCGCCTCACTGCTGGGTGGGTGGAGGTGCTGGGGGACATGAGTCGGGGCCTGCTGGCAGGTGCCCCTCACTGCTGGAGGTTGGGGGTGCTGGGGGGCATGAGTCAGGGCCTGAGGCTCACTGCTGGGTGGGTGAGGGTGCTGGAGGACATGAATCGGGGCCTGCTGGCAGGTGCCCCTCACTGCTGGGGGGTGGGGGTGCTGGGGGACATGAGTCGGGGCCTGCTGACAGGTGCCCCTCACTGCTGGGTGGGTGGTGGTTCTGGGGGACATGAGTCGGGGCCTGCTGGCAGGTGCCCCTCACTGCTGGGGGCGGGGGTGGTGGGGGACATGAGTCAGAGCCTGAGGCTCACTTCTGGGTGGGTGGGGGTGCTGGGGGACATGAGTCGGGGCCTGATGGCAGGTGCCCCTCACTGGTGGGGGGTAGGGGTGCTGGGGGACATGAGTCGGGGCCTGCTGGCAGGTGCCCCTCACTGCTGGGGGGTGGGGGTGCTGGGGGACATGAGTCGGGGCCTGCTGACAGGTGCCCCTCACTGCTGGGTGGGTGGTGGTTCTGGGGGACATGAGTCGGGGCCTGCTGGCAGGTGCCCCTCACTGCTGGGGGCGGGGGTGGTGGGGGACATGAGTCAGAGCCTGAGGCTCACTTCTGGGTGGGTGGGGGTGCTGGGGGACATGAGTCGGGGCCTGATGGCAGGTGCCCCTCACTGGTGGGGGGTAGGGGTGCTGGGGGACATGAGTCGGGGCCTGCTGGCAGGTACCCCTCACTGGTGGGGGGTAGGGGTGCTGGGGGACATGAGTCGGGGCCTGCTGGCAGGTGCCAGTCAATGCTGGGTGGGTGGGGGTGCTGGGGGACATTAGTTGGTGATCACTAGTGGAAGGTGACATGTGGGCTGGCTGGGGGGCATGCCCATGGTGGATGGGCTGCCTGCGGGACATGACCAGGGGTGCAGGGTAGTCCCCTGTGGTGTGGGTTGCCTGCAGGGGCCATGGAGGGGGTAGAGGGCACACCTGGGAGGACCCACACTGCCAATTCACGTGTGGGACTCCCCGCGCAACCCACTGGATACACGTACCCCGCTCTGACAGCGAAATCGTATGTGAATCTTCCCGCGCACCCCCAAAATCCACGTACCCCACTCACACAGGCCCAATCGCGTGTGCAACTCCCTGCGCACCCCATTAATACACGTACCCCGCTCGCACAGGGCCAATCACGTGTGAAACTTCCCACGCACCCCAGTAATACACGTACCCCGCTTGCACAGGGACAATCGCGTGTGGAACTCCCTGTGCACCCCAGTAATACACGTACCCCGCTCACACAGGGACAATCGCATGTGAAACGTCCCGCGTACCCCCAAAATACACGTACCCCGCTCGCACAGGGCCAATCGCGTGTGAAACTTCCTGCGTTCCCCCGAAATACACATACCCTGCTCGTACAGGGCCAATCGCGTGTGAAACTTCCTGCGCACCCCAGTAATACATGTACCCCACTCGCACAGAGACAATCGCGTGTAGAACTCCCTGCGAACCCCAGTAATACACGTACCCCGCTCACACAGGGACAATTGCGTGTGAAACTTCCCGCGTACCCCCGAAATACACGTACCCCGCTCGCACAGAGCCAATCGTGTCTGAAACTTCCTGTGTACCCCCGAAATACACGTACCCTGCTCGCACAGGGCCAATCACGTGTGAAACTTCCCGTGCACCCCCGAAATACACATACCCTGCTCGCACAGGGCCAATAGCGTGTGAAACTTCCCGCGCAGCCCCGAAATACACGTACCCCGCTCGCACAGGGCCAATCGCATGTGAAACTTCCCGCACACCTCCAAAATACACGTACCCCGCTCGCACAGGCCCAATCGGATTTGAAACTCCCCGCGCACCCCAGTAATACACGTACCCTACTCGTACAGGGCCAATCGAGTGTGAATCTTCCCGCACACCCCAGTAATACACTTACCCCACTCGCACACAGCCAATTGCATGTAAAACTCCCCACGCAGCGGGGTACGTGTCTTCGGAGGGGTGCGCGGGGAGTTTTACAGGTTTTTTCGTGGTTGGGGGCCTGTGCGCCATATATGGAATTTGTGGGCTGTACATGGCGCACAAGGAGGGGTTGGGGGATAACTGGCGCTGCTGCAGGGTCACTGTTCCACTCTGCGCCACGTCTGGTTATGGATGTTAAAATCCATGAATATGCTGTGCGAGGAAATGGATTTTGGCGCACGTGGCTGGCGCAGACTATTGCACGCACACACTGTGGGCCAGCCACGTGCGCCACTTGTGCGCTGGATTCTATTAATTACCCCGTCAATATCTTTACCGCACAGCCTGCAGAGTCTACTTTCATGTGGGATGCCCGACCAGGCTCCTGTGTTTTCAAATACCGGAATCGTCTGGAGCCTAACTGAGAGAATGAATCTCATCAAACCCGGACACCGTCTTTTTATTAGGTATGATTTAGGGCACCCTATCACAAGGCCTGCTGTCTGTATTCCTGGAACTTTCTCAGGGAATCAAGATGACTCAATGCAAGCTCAGTATCATGAGCTTTTGCTTTGGCCGGGATCTTAGCTATATTGTTTTCCAACTAGGAAGTTGGGGCAGGGGTCACCCCTATGTCTTCCAGATATTGCGTTGTCTGTTTATCTGGGTTAGAATTCAATTCCCTCTTAGAATATCGACAAGCGTGTAGGAGGGAAAGAGTTTGCAGGGAGTCAGGGCCTCCAAGCTAAAACTTTATCCTTGCCCATAAATTGCCAGAGGCCAGTGACCATGAGGCGAACAGGGAAGGCACACCTATTTCGAGCCTAATTGCATGTACCAGGATAGACAGTGGTAGGTTTAACATTGATCGTAGTATTTTTCCCTCCAGCCTGCCCAGGGCAGCAACCCAGTTCTATGGGAAAGCTTCTAATGCATACAACATGGAAGGAACTATGGAGGTCTTATAAGCTAAAATCTTAGCCTCCATACATCTCCCTCCTTGCGAGTCAATAGATTTCCTTAATGCTAGCCATTTTGTCTACACTTTTTGGGTTACCTCCTCAAGGAGACATGCCCCTGAAAATGTGGTCCTAATGACAATTCCCAAGTACTTCTACTCCAGGGTCGTTTCCACTTTTTGTCCCCCGAGAAACCACTCATGCTTATTCCTGGATCGGGCCCCTTTCCCGAAAAACATAATTTTCATTTTTTTGATGTTTGGTCTTAGACCATGGGTGCACAACATTCGGCACGCGGGCCAGTTGCGGCCCGCCATGCTGTTTTGTCCGGCCCGTGAGGCACAAACACTTTCCTAATGGAGGGCGGCCCGCAAGCAGCATTGGCCGCCCTCCATTAGGAAAGTCTTCATTGTCTTCCGGGCCGGACAAAACACTGGCCGTCATTGGCCCAGCACACAAGCACCACGTCGCTCCTACGAGCCACGTAGTGCGTGTGTGCTGCACCAATGGAGGGCCAACACTATGGCTGGCGTGGCAGTAAGGCTTGATGCCGGAAGGCATTTCAGCCTTGCAGGCCACACCAGCTGTAGTGCCACTCACCTCGCCAGCGTTCCAGTTTACCTGCCTTCCAGCACGTCCGGTAAGTGGTATGTTTGTTTGTATTTGTGTGTCGGGTCTGTTCTGCTGTATGTTTGTGTTGTGTATGTTGAGATGGGGGTCGGGGGGGGTCGGATGTGTATGAATGTTTGTTTTTGAGTGTTTGTGTTGTGTATGTTGAGATGGGGAGGTGGTGTCAGATGTGTATGAATGTTTGTTTTTGAGTGTTTGTGTTGTGTATGTTGAGATGGGGGGTGGGAGGGGTGTCGGATGTGTATGAATGTTTGTTTTTGAGTGTTTGTGTTGTGTATGTTGAGATGGGGGTGGGGGTGTCGGATGTGTATGAATGCTTTTTTTTGAGCGTTTGTGTATGTTGAGATGGGGGAGTGGGGCTTTCGGTCTGTATGGGTGCATGCCTGAGAATGTGTGTGCTGAGTTGGGGGGTGGGGGGTTCTTAGGTCTGTATGGGTGCATGCTTGAGAGTATGTGTGCTGAGTTGGGGGGTGGAGGGTTTGGGTCTGTATAGGTGCATGCTTGAGAGTGTGTGTGTTGAGTTGGGGGTCGGGGTTTGGGTCTGTATGGGTGCATGCTTGAGAGTGTATGTGTGCTGAGTTGGGGGTGGGGGTTCGGGTCTGTATGGGTGCATGCTTGAGAGTGTGTGTGCTGAGTTGGGGGGTGGGGGGGTTCGGGTCTGTATGGGTGCATGCTTGAGAGTGCGTGTGCTGAGTTGGGGGGTGGGGGCTTGGGTCTTTATGAGTTCATGCTTGAGAGTGTGTTTGCTGAGTTGGGGGGTGGGGATTTGAGTCTGTATGGGTGCATGCTTGAGAGTGTGTGTGCTGAGTTGGGGGTGGGGGTTTGGGTCTGTATGGGTGCATGCTTGAGAGTGTGTGTGCTGAGTTGGGGGTGGGTGGTTCGGGTCTGTATGGGTGCATGCTTGAGAGTGTGTGTGCTGAGTTGGGGGGTGGGGGGTTTGGGTCTGTATGGGTGCATGCTTGAGAGTGTTTTTGGGGCATAGTGTTTGGTTGGGGGTGAGGGATATGGGGCATACTGTTTGGTTGGGGGTGGGAGCCATGGGGCATAGTGTTTGGTTGGGGGTGAAGGGCATGGGCATAGTGTTTAGTTGGGGGAGAGGGACATGGGGCATAGTGTTTGGTTGGGGGTGAGGGAGCCATGGGCATAGTGTTTGGTTGGGGGTGGGGGACATGGGCATGGGGCATAGTGTTTGGTTGGGGGTGAGGGGGGCATGGGGCATAGTGTTTGGTTGGGGGTGGAAGCCATGGGGCATAGTGTTTGGTTGGGGGTGGGGGACATGGCGCATAGTGTTTGGTTGGGGGAGGGAGCCATGGGGCATAGTGGTTGGTTGGGGATGGGGGACATGGGCATGGGGCATAGTGTTTGGTTGGGGGTGAGAGACATGGGGCATAGTGTTTGGTTGGGGTGAGGGGGCCATGGGGCATAGTGTTTGGTTGGGGGTGAGGGGACATTGGGGCATAGTGTTTGGTTGGATGTGGGAGCTATGGGGCATAGTGTATGGTTGGGGGTGGGGGACATGGGAATGGGGCATAGTGTTTGGTTGGGGGTGAGGGAGCCATGGGGCATAGTGTGTGGTTGGGGGTGAGGGGGCCATTGAGCATAGTGTTTGGTTGGGGGTGAGGGGGCCATGGGGCATAGTGTTTGTTGGGGGTGAGGGTCCATGGGGCATAGTGTTTGGTTGGGGGTGAGGGGGCCATGGGGCATAGTGTTTGGTTGGGGTTGAGGGACATGGGACATAGTGTTTGGTTGAGGGTGAGGGACATGGGCATAGTGTTTGGTTGGGGTTGAGGGGGCCATGGGGCATAGTGTTTGGTTGGGGCTGGGGGACATGGGCATGGGGCATAGTGTTTGGTTGGGGGTGAGGGGGCCATGGGGCATAGTGTTTGGTTGGGGGTGAGGGGCCATGGGGCATAGTGTTTGGGGGTGGGAGACATGGGCAAAGTGTTTGGTTGGGGGTGGGGGACATGGCATGGGGCATAGTGTTTGGTTGGGGGTGAGGGGGCAATGGGGCATAGTGTTTGGTTGGGGGTGAGGGTATCAGGCTCAGTAGTAATGTGAGGTTTGTCAGTGATCTCAACATCCTCCTCCCCTTCCTCCTCACCTGAATCCTCAGAAGAGGTGACTTGCACGATATACTTCTTCTTTGACTTTTTCCTTGAGAAGAGATATGGTCGTCCGCGGTGAGAAGCCACCCTGATTGCCTGCCAAGCAGGGAAGCAGTAGGCTACCTTCCTACACGGACCGATGGGAAGAGGGAAAAAGCAGCGGCTCAAAAAACCCTCTTTGCGTTGGTAGACTGATGGGATGACTTGGCTGGTCCGGGAGGTTGTATCGGTGGATTCTTGATAGCCCAGAGCTGGTACGAACAACAGTCCGAAGCTGAACAGCTGGAAGGGTATTCCGTGAGGCAAGGAGCAACAGATCCGGCTCCAACAGGTAAGAGAGTTTGCATTGGGTGAGAAAAATCCAGCAACTGGCGAGGAAGCAAACGCAGGAAAACAAAACTGCAGCGGGAGTCAGCGAGAGAAAGTAAGCACGGCGGCGAAGAATCGCTGCGGAGGGAAAAAAGGAGGGAAAATGGAAACAGCGGAAAAGAAACGAGGCAAGGGGGGAGTGAAAATAGGAGAGAAGCAAAGCGAGAGCAAAGGAGCAAGCAACAAGGCATAAACTGACAAAGTTGCAACGCGCCAAACCCAGAAGGGGACGGGGCTTACATAGGAAACGACAGAGCGACAGAACAAAAGACTAAAGCGGAAAACCAGGAAGTAGGAAGAGAAACCTGGGACAACCTAATGGCGCTGCCAGCGCCAAGTGTTCCATAGCCTCCAGCGGCAGCCCGGAACCGGCGGCATGACAGAGGGGGCCATGGGGCATAGTGTTTGGTTTGGGGCGAGGGGGCCATAGGGCATAGTGTTTGGATGGGGGTGGCAGCCATCTGGCATAGTGTTTGGTTGGGGGTGGGGGACATGGGCATGGGGCATAGTGTTTGGCTGGGGGTGAGGGACATGGGGCATAGTGTTTGGTTGGGGGTGAGGGGGCCATGGGGCATAGTGTTTGGTTGGGGGTGAGGGGGCCATGGGGCATAGTGTTTGGTTGGGGGTGGGAGCCATGGGGCATAGTGTTGTGTTGGAGGTGGGGGACATGGGGATGGGCATAGTGTTTGGTTGGGGGTGGGGGTCATGGGCATGGGGCATAGTGTTTGGTTGGGGGTGAGGGGGCCATGGGGCATAGTGTTTGGTTGGGGTGGGAGCCATGGGGAATAGTGTTTGGTTGGGGGTGAGGGGGCCATGGGGCATAGTGTTTGGTTGGGGGTGGGAGCCATGGGGCATAGTGTTGCACTCCAAGAGTGAACCCAATAATAAAGCTAAAACAGACACAGTTAGGAGATGTACATCCTTTGCTTTTTTGAGGAAACCTTACTCAACGAAGGCCATACTCCTCTTGGGCAACCCAAACAGCAAACTATAGCAGTCCAAAATAACGGAATGTCCAATCATAGGTCAATAAAATATATATAATTTAATTAAACAGACGATATACAATAACTAAATCGAAATAAATTATAACAATGGAAAATGTGTAGTACAAAATGTAAGTTTGAAATGCAATAAAAATCGTTACCCCTCAAAAACATATTCTTTTTCCATGTGTTTAATACAAATTGGGGGTTGAAAAAGCCTCCTGCCAGCCCCCAACTAACGTCCCACCCACATTTACTTTTCAGCCCACTATAGCCCTCATGTAAGGTACTTTCGGCCCTCTGTCAAATTTAGTTGTGCACCCCTGTCTTAGACCAAGAGTACTTACATACTCCGACAGTGTCTACAGCGACCTTTGTAGGCCAATTTTAGTTCTGTCTAATACGACCACCACATCTACATATAAAATGCAGGTCAGGCCCTTATTCCCATATTGCGGGGGTGAATTCAGCACTTTGCCCAGCTTCCTTGTGAGGAGGGACAGATGGAGATTAAATAGAATGGGGCCCAACGCAGACTCTGCTTCAAGCCCCTCATCAATGGTATAAGAGTTGTTAACTCCCCATCCTGCAAGAGACAGATTCTAACAGCCGTAGAGCTATAAAGAGCTTTGATGAAGTATAGCAGTGATGATCAATTTGCCACTCTTCCAACTTTTCCCATAGCTTTTCTCTCTGCACGGTATCAAAAGCGGCTGAGAAGTCTACAAAACAGGCATATAGTGCCGTATCAGATTTGAGTGTCTGAAATTAATGTAGTCAGTGTCCAGATAGCATGGGTTGTGGCACATACCTTCCTAAAACAAATTTTATGGTAACTCAGGAATCCCTTTTCCACCACCAATGCCGAAAGCATTTCCAGCAAAATGCTGGCAAATATTTTCCCACTGCAGCCTAGCAAGGCTAATAGCCTGTAATTTTCTGGTTGCTCGCGCTGAACCTTCTTGAAGACTGGGACTAAGATGGAGCTTGTTCAGGTCTCTGAGATTCTGCCAGTTAGGCAGTCTTGAGAGAACATCTATTTTAAGATAAAAGCCCACAATTCAGCATCTTCTTAGTACAAGATTTGCAAGACCATACGGGCCAACTGCGGAGGATACTTTCAATTGTCAAATTATTCAATTGTCAAATTATTGTCTACATATCCACTGTTTCTAAATTTTCGCTAACCTTGGTATTAACCATGGGTCTGGGATTTACCTGAGAGTTGGAGGGGAAATCAAAGTTTTGCTTTATATAGTCCACCCGCTTCCCTTCTGTGACCGCCACTAACTCCCTAGTTGACTTGGGGTTTATCTGGGCACTCCCTAACAAGTGCCAACATTTTTTGGAATCGTTGTTCTTGATCAATCTATTCATAAATGTCCACCCCTCATCATTCAGTGAGAACCAGTGACTTTTTACCCAATTTTTGTAACTTCTCTTCAAAGTCGCAGCCTTTTCTCTCTTTTCAGGCCAGGAAAGGGAGATGTTCTTGTCAATAATTTGAAGGGCAGAATTTAACTCTCTCTTTCTCTTCTAGCAATCTCTGGGTCATAACAGGCACATCTGTGGGGGTCACTTTGAGTGGTGACCTGTTTGGAAGGCCTAATATTGGAGAGAACTCGTCAGACCATTGTCCCTTGCATATCCTGCAACTGAGTCCTGCTCCCCAAGCTTTTGTGGCCTCTCAGCTGGACATTCTGTTTTTAATCCTGCTTGTTGACCAACAAAGATGATTACCACTGGGGTTAACCTCCAACCTACCCGTCAACCTAGCTCTATCTGTTTGGGTGAGCTTCTCCATGAATATCATCAATATTGGATGGTCACTGGCTTCAGTTGCTCTAATCTCCAATTAGTATCAATTGTTTATCAGTTACTAATTGCTAGAGACAAGAGCAGAGGCTCCATGACCTGACACCTTTACCCGCTGCCAGCTTGTCAATTTTTGATTATTTGATCCGTATTTGAATTGTGTACAATTGATGACATTGTGTACAGGCACTGGGATTTCCAGTTCTTTTCTCCTCTGTGGATACTCTATACATAAAATGTATGACCAAACACCTGCTGCATATTACGATGGTTACACTACCAAGGTGGTGTGCATCAAGCACTTTTGAAATTTGTCTTCTAATATTTTGTGCCCCAAAACCCGCTTTTTCAAGATTTGTTTCCAAGAAGATTTATACATAGTAAAAAGGACTAGGAGATGACCTGATGGTGCTCACATGAGAAATTCGACATGACAACCATCATAGAAGTTTGTTAAATGCTACACTAGTCACTCTAAGTGAGAAAACCTTCAATAATGACAATGGACAGTCATGATAACCTATTAGCACATGGGGATGAATATTGACCTCCTCTCAGCCAATCAGAATACTTGTATTGACTGCATTCTGACCATTCTGTCTTCAGAGGCAGACAGGGAAACAACAATGCAATTTCTACACAAGATTATTTTCAACCAGAAACAACCTCTTTGGGAGGACCTTTTTTGCAGCACTATCCTGTTTAACACAAGAAAAAGAAAGCTAAACAGGGGGAAAGGCTTTCACTTTCTTATAGAGAAACTGTTTACTTTTTTCACAACATCTAATTAAACCTGCTATAGTTTATCCAAGTTGCAATTAAAATGCAATTAAAATGCATAACTCATGAAGACAGCCTTGTTCTTTAAATACCACAACATAAAAACACATTCAATTCGCTAAGATACTTGTCTATTTAATTTACTCATTATTAAATAATGCTTTCCTGCACCAAAACTCCAAAACACGTAGTGCTAATTTAATTATGTGATAATGTCCTTATAGACCTTGGTAAGGGTGATTATTGCTTGAGATAATCGAGCTAGTCCAACTTATGATCTTCTCCAATTTATGATCTTCGCTATGTCTCGGTCCGTGACTTGGTAGCTGGTAGCTGGTCATCAACTCACGATAATGCACCCTCCCTTGGTCTACAAGGCTATATCAACACATTGTGATAGTTATTGACTTCCTCTCAAATAATCAGAACATTCAGAGCACATTTATTAACTACTGATATTGATTGCATTCTAAACATTCAGACATGGCACACTACAAAATAAAACCATAATTAATGTGTCTATTTGCTTTACTATTAAAGTAATGTTTTAAATTCTCCACCAATATTCCAAAAAGAAGTATTGCAGCTTCCACGGTGTGCTAATAGTCTTTTATACTTCCGGAGGGGAGGGGTCATTATCACTTCGGATAAAGACCCTTCCCCCACTATTTGGTGGCGGTCAATTATCCTGTGATTATAACCCCTCCCTTGGTCTATAATGCTATAAAATTTAATTTGCACTAAACCTGTTAAGCATGATTTGATTAGGATAAATAAAACGTTCAGAAAACACCTGTCAGAACAAAAAGTATGGAGTTTGTTCCAGGCCCCCTTCGATAAATGATTTCAAATCCTCTTCTTAATGCTGTTAGCAATCATAGCGGGGGGTTTCCACTTCACTGCACATGGGGCCTGGTGCATTCCACAAACTCCAGGTGGAATGCACCAGGCCCCATGTGCCAGGTGGGGTGGCAAAGACACCAGACATAGACCAGAAGATGCTATCCTTTATGGGAAGGTATGTCAGAGATATGAAGAAGGGCATATACAGATCCTGGTGGTCATGCCAGGATAAGGTCTTTGACATTCTAGGCCCTTTGAGCAAGATCTGGCAGATGGCCAAAGAGTCAAAACAGCCCGATCAGAAAGTGGACCCAGAGATTCTGGCCGGCTGGGCTCAGAGGGCGATAAACTTAAGCATCTTAAATGCATTCATTACAGACATTTCAAGATGGAGGGTATCCATCTTATACGAGACGTCTAACAAACAGGTGATTGGCTGAGGAGGATAGACATCAAAGATGCCTATTTAATGATTCCAATCACAAGAAAACATTAATGAATGCTTCAATTCTTCTGTAGAGGCCAAGGGTGGGAGTTCACATGTCTCTCGTTCGGACTGGCATCGGCAACTTGGTGTTTTACAAAACTGATGATAACAGTTGTCAATCACCTGAGAGAGCAGGACATCAGGTTGATAATATATCTAGACGACTTCTGTCTGATGGGCCAGGACAAGGACATATTAGAACAACAGGTGAAGACAGCAACCAATCTGCTACAGAGCTTGGGATGCCCAAGAAACTGGGAAAAGTCAGAGTTGGCGCCTGCTCAGTCGCTAGAGTTCCTAGGTGTTGTGATAGACACAAGGGCAGCTACTCTCAGCTTGCGGATAGTGAAGGGGAATCAGATCAAGAAAGAGATCAGGACAATTCTAGCAAGGGAAGCTGGTTTGGGTGTGTTTGACCAAATTGCTTTTGTTCGTGGCAAACTGACTGCAATTTATCTGCTCGGGCCCAATTTAAACGCACAGGCATTATTTATTTTTTGTCCCTCGCCTCCAATTTCAAGAAAGCGGGGGACACCCCTGCACCCCTGAAATTGCAAAATATCAAACTTTGATCTTCAGGGTTGGTTTTTGCAATATATGCGACCAAACTGCCCCAAAGGCCAAATCAACCGTGCAAAAAATGACCAAATTGGTCATTAGATCAAACGTTTTATGTCAATAGGCTAGCACCAGGGAAATCATCTCACTGAGGGAACTAGCCATGTTGGTAGGGAGACTGGCATCATCCATCCTGCCAATATTTCCAGGGCCACTTCATTACAAGGCGCTGCAACAAGTAAAAATAAAACACCCCCATAAGGGCTTGTATTATGAACAGAGAATACCAAACTCCACGGAAGCGAAGACAGAAGTGTGGTGGTGGTGGTTCAAACACATGGAGGCCTGGACATTGGAGAGCGATATTTGGCTCATCCCCAGACCTCATAATAGAATCGGACACCAGTCGATGGGGATGGGGAGCCCGTTGCAGGGACATGACAACAGGAGGCAGGTGACATAAAAATTGAGTGTGTGCCCTGAACCCTTTCAGACAGAAAAGACATTAACATTCATGCTGCGACACATTCCTCTAAGGCTGGAGAGATATAGACATTGAGTCTTTGCGCCACCCCTGCAGAGACATATAAATGTGAGTGGGTGTCCTCACCCTTGCCAGACAGGAGAGACATAAAAATGAAGGGGATGCACCCACTGTGTGGTTGAACTTAAATATTCAAGCTGTCCACAAACCCCTGCAAAACCAAAGAGAGAGAAACATTGAGCGTGTGCCCTCAACCCTGAGAGATAGGAAAATATAATCATTAAGTGTGCGCTCTCATCGCTGCAGGACAGGAGAGACATAAAAATGGAATGTGAGGCCTCAGCCCTGTGAGACAGGAAAGACACCCATATTGAATGTATGACCCTATAGCAAGACAGGGGAAATGCACAAATTGAGCTTTTGTCCAATAATAATAATAATAATAATAATTTTGGCATTTATATAGTGCTATGAACCCCCAGGTATCTGAGCGCTGCTTATTATTACCCACAGCGCTGCTTACCACGGTGTGTGGTGCTCATTTATCGACCTCGGAAGGATGAAAGGCTGAGTTTGGCCCTGCCGGGACTCGAACCTGCCTTATCCCACTTGACCGGCTTATCTTTGTGATACAGGAGTGATGCAAATATTCAGTGTGTGCCCTCAGCCCTGAAAGACAGGAGAGATGCAAAATGTCATGCGTGACAGAGAAGACATCACATTTCAGGCTGTGTCCGCACATCTGCCTGACAAGAGTGAGGTCAGACAGGAGAGACATACATTTCATTGTGTGACTGACATTGATGCAACCACTTTCTTCAAAATTCACAAGTCTGTGGTAACCAGTATGATAATCAGTATGACTTATGTCTCGCTCAACCCCCCGCCCCCACCTTCACTCCTTCTCCCCCCTTCGCCTGTCTCACAGCCCCCCCTCTCCTTCCTGCTTCTCCAACAGGTGCAGCCCCTGCCTCCTAGCAAGCAGTTCCGTCTGGTGCAAACCTCAGCACCACAGGCCTTGAAGAAAGTGGTTGCACTAACATGCACCACTAAAACCGGTTGGCCAATGTTGTTTCTGGGGTGTTTACATTAACCTAGGCATCCCCCTAGTATCTGTGAGCATAACATTGAGGGGAATTAAAAGCAATCAGATCTCCTGCATGAACTGGAACACTCTGGGGCACAGGGCGAAGTACCCTGAATTGTCTTTTATTATCAAACACATCTGTTTGCTTCTATTAGCGACAGGGCTAGCATCTTTCTGTCCATGCACCCCAGATAGGTGGCTCATCCCCGACATCTAGGGACATTTAGCTATATGAGGGTGCAGCTAGTATGGGTGGAGGGCCATTTAGGTTGTATATGATTACAAGATTAATGAACTAGTAGTTAACTGTACCTGCAGAGCGTTTGTGTGAATATGCTCTGTTAATAGACAGCAAACATGATACTTCTCAGTCTGTACGGATGTGTCATTAACATTTTTGTAAATAATCACCTTGGACGCAATCCATCACCAACACAATACCCCTTAATCACCACAGCCGGAGCTAACAGTATTAATGGAAACCACTGTCGCCACCACCTCCTCCACCTCCCAGGGTTCCATGTCCACCAGGATAAATCATGCCATTCTATGGCCTATCTATGAAATGCTGCTGATTTTGAGGAACCTCTCAGTGAGCTTTGGAAAGTGATTGCATCTTGCCATAGTCCTCTGGGATATGGTGCTCATTAAATTAAATGACAATCAGTTATTCCACATGATCTACAGAAAGGCTTTTCCTGTGGTCAGCGACAATATTGACGGCAGCAATACAAAAGTGCTCCGACTGTACAACAGGTGGGGGCAGCTTAGGATATCAATGGCTACACAGACACGTGTTGTTGGGCATGCAGACTGCTTAGAGTACCAATACTGCAATGGGTTGTCACCCCTGATAAGCTGGCATATGTCACTCAAATAAGCATCCACCATATTTGTAGCCTGTAGGCCCTCTATCGCTATGTGTTGACCCCTCAGGCACTGACATGTTGAAGGTTGCACTATCTAGAAGCAAGTCCCATTTCGGTGTAAGTGTGGGAGTCACACACCCTATCTGGGGTGCCTCTGCACTTGACACAGTTGGTGTAGAGAGGGTGCAACCAGAACTTGCAGTCACCTCTAGATTGCAGTCGTGTATATTGCAAGTATGTTGATTTATCTTCCTACTACCCACAGTCTGGAATTCAACAACTTTAACTTTAAAATGGGGGCAACACATGACCCCAAAAGATACCTGATGTTTGTTTTGCATTTCATTTATATGTGGGTCATTCCGAATGATTATCAGCAGTTCTCTCACCAGCTGCACAATGTTTGACTCACCTGTGTTATCATTTTCTATTGCTGTTCTGGACAGGTTAATTTCGAGCAAGTACATCAGTTGAAGTACATTAAACAGTTACACAGAGCTTTGCATCACATGCTTTCTCAAATGGCTGTATAAAACAGCAGACACTGCTCATGATCTGCCACTGAGTTGTGGTGAAGTAGTCTCTATACAATGCTCAGCTGTTAATGTATGCACTCGCATTATTGCTTTGCTCACACAGCTGGTCAAGCATCTGCATTGTTAAATTCCAGTGGGTTTGAATAGACTTGTTTAATTGGTGGTATGAGAGTTTGTGGTGCACATGCATGCAAGGCATGCACAACATTTCTGGTGCTGTATGATGGACTGAAATAACAGAAGATTGTGTGCCCCAGAGCAACCATGTCACAAACAGGGGTACATTACTCACAAAATGTGCAACCACATGCTGGAGAACATGTGCAAAGCAATGACACACGTATTTTGTCCCAAACAGTAGAGCAAAAATGACATTAAAGTCAATGTCTGCTGCCACAAAGCCCAATGCTAGTTGCCAGGTTGTTAACCAATCTGCCACCACCTGCTGTACATTATCCCAGATATTTATTCCTGTGTGGCTCCTATTTTCAAAAGCTTGCAAACACAATGGGGGTAATTCATAGAATTTAGCGCACAAGTGGCGCACGCGGCTGGCGCACAGTGTGCGTGTGCGAATCCCTGCGCCAGCCGCGTGCGCCAAAACCAATTTCCACGCAAAGCGTATTCATGGATTCCAGCTACCAAAACCTGCCGTGGCGCACAGTGGCGCAGCGACCCTGCAGCAGCGCCAGTTACGCCCCCAAGAACACCTCTCGCGCAGGGAAAAGCCATCAAAATCCCCAATCCAGCGCAAAGGGCTGCGCTAACCCTGTACCAGCACGGCAAGCGGGCTACGTGTATCACTGGGGTGCGCGGAAGTACCTCATGTCATTTCAGCTGGGTACGTGTATTTCAGGGGTGCGCTTGAAGTTCCACACGCGATTCCATCAGGGGACGTGTACATCAGGGGTGCGCGGGAATTTTCACACGTGAATTCAGCAGGGTAGGTGTATATCAGGGGTGCGTGGGAAGTTCCACACGCAAATGTCCTGGCTACGTGTATTTCGGGGTGCGCGGGAAGTTCCACACGTGATATCAGCAGGGTACGTGTATTCCAGGGGTGCACTGGAAGTTCCACACGCAAATGTCCTGGCTACGTATATCTTGGGGTGCGCGGGAAGTTTCACACGCGATATCAGCAGGGTACATGTATATCAGGGGTGCCCGGGAAGTTCCGCACGCGAATGTCCTGGCTACATGTATTTCGGGGTGCACGGGAAGTTTCACACGCGATATCAGCAGGGTACATGTATTCCAGGGGTGCGCGGGAAGATCCACACGCGAATGTCCTGGCTACGTGTATCTTGGGGTGCGCGGGAAGTTTCACAAGCGATATCAGCAGGGTACGTGTATTCCAGGGGTGCGCGGGAAGATCCACACGCGAATGTCCTGGCTACGTGTATCTTGGGGTGCGCGGGAAGTTTCACACGCGATATCAGCAGGGTACGTGTATTCCAGGGGTGCGCGGGAAGTTCCACACGCGAATGTCCTGGCTACGTGTATCTTGGGGTGCGCGGGAAGTTTCACACGCGATATCAGCAGGGTACGTGTATTCCAGGGGTGCGCGGGAAGTTCCACACGCGAATGTCCTGGCTACGTGAATCTTGGGGTGCGCGGGAAGTTTCACATGCGATATCAGCAGGGTACGTGTATTCCAGTGGTGCGCGGGAAGTTCCACACGCGAATGTCCTGGCTACGTGTATCTTGGAGTGCGCGGGAAGTTTCACACGCGATATCAGCAGAGTACGTGTATTCCAGGGGTGCGCGGAAAGTTCCACACGCGAATGTCCTGGCTACGTGTATCTTGGGGTGCGCGGGAAGTTTCACACGCAATATCAGCAGGGTACGTGTATTCCAGGGGTGCGCGGAAAGTATCACACGTGATTCCATCAGGGTACGTGTATTACAGGGGTGCGCGGGGAGCACCACACGTGAATTGCACGTGTGGGTCCTCCCAGGTGTTCCCTCTACATCCTCCACGGCCCCTGCAGGTGGCCCACACCACAGGGGCCTACCCTGCACATGTCCTGCAGGCACCCCATCCACCATGGCCATGCCCCCCAGCCAACCCACATGTCAACTTGCACTACTGCCCACCAACGCCACCAGGGGCAGCCTCCACCAGGACCCCACCCATGTCTCCCACCACCCCCACCCCCCAGCAGTGCAGGGGCAGCCTCCACCAGGCCCCCACTCCTGTCCCCTATCACCCCACCCCCCAGCCACCAGGGGCAGCCTCCACCAGGCCCCCACCCATGTCTCCCACCACCCCCACCCCCAAGCCACCAGGGGCACCTGCCACCAGGCCCCCACCCATGTCCAACTCATGTTCCCCTGCACCCCCACCCCCCAGCACTGTGGTGCACCCTCCACCAGGCCCCAACTCATGTTCCCCTGCACCCCCACTCCCCAGCAGTGCAGGGGCAGCCTCCACCAGGCCCCCACCCATGTCTCCCACCACCCCCACCCCACAGCCACCAGGGGCAGCCTCCACCAGGCCCCCACCCATGTCTCCCACCACCCCCACCCCCCAGCCACCAGGGGCACCTGCCAGCAGGCCCCCACCCATGTCCAACTCATGTTCCCTTGCACCCCCACCCCACAGCCACCAGGGGCAGCCTCCACCAGGCCCCCACTCATGTCCAACTCATGTTCCCCTGCACCCCCACCCCCCAGCACTGTGGGGCACCCGCCAGCAGGCCCCCACCCATGTCCAACTCATGTTCCCCTGCACCCCCACCCCCCAGCACTGTGGGGCACCTGCCAGCAGGCCCCCACCCATGTCCAACTCATGTTCCCCTGCACCCCCACCCCCCAGCACTGTGGGGCACCTGCCAGCAGGCCCCCACCCATGTCCAACTCATGTTCCCCTGCACCCCCACCCCACAGCCACCAGGTGCACCTGCCACCAGGCCCCCACAAATGTCCAACTCATGTTCCCCTGCACCCCCACCCCCCAGCACTGTGGTGCACCCTCCACCAGGCCCCAACTCATGTTCCCCTGCACCCCCACCCCCCAGCAGTGCAGGGGCAGCCTCCACCAGGCCCCCACCCATGTCTCCCACCACCCCCACCCCACAGCCACCAGGGGCAGCCTCCACCAGTCCCCCACTCATGTCCAACTCATGTTCCCCTGCTCCCCCACCCCCCAGCACTGTGGGGCACCTGCTAGCAGGCCCCCACCCATGTCCAACTCATGTTCCCCTGCACCTCCACCCCCAGCACTGTGGGGCACCTGCCAGCAGGCCCCCACCCATGTCCAACTCATGTTCCCCTGCACCCCCACCCCCCAGCACTGTGGTGCACCCTCCAGCAGGCCCCAAGTCATGTTCCCCTGCACCCCCACCCCCCAGCAGTGCAGGGGCAGCCTCCACCAGGCCCCCACCCATGTCTCCCACCACCCCCACCCCCCCAGCCACCAGGGGCAGCCTCCACCAGGCCCCCACTCATGTCCCCTATCACCCCACACCCCAGCCACCAGGGGCACCTGCCAGCAGGCCCCCACCCATGTCCAACTCATGTTCCCCTGCACCCCCACCCCACAGCCACCAGGGGAAGCCTCCACCAGGCTCCCACTCATGTCCAACTCATGTTCCCCTGCACCCCCACCCCCCAGCACTGTGGGGCACCCGCCAGCAGGCCCCCACCCATGTCCAACTCATGTTCCCCTCTACCCCCACCCCCCAGCACTGTGGGGCACCTGCCAGCAGGCCCCCACCCATGTCCAACTCATGTTCCCCTGCACCCCCACCCCCCAGCACTGTGGGGCACCTGCCAGCAGGCCCCCACCCATGTCCAACTCATGTTCCCCTGCACCTCCACCCCCCAGCACTGTGGTGCACCCTCCAGCAGGCCCCAACTCATGTTCCCCAGCCAATATGTCATCACAATCTAGATCCCTGGTCCCTATGGTCAGCCTCCAAATGCAAAACACCCACCCGAGTATTGCATCCACCCACTCAGAAATGGCAATAACATGACAGAACACCAATTGCAAGTTTGGAAACAAACACATGTCCCTCACATACACCCAATGGGTGTCAGTGAATCTCAAAACCCATATCATGATATGCATTAAACCAATGAGATGATACTACACATTGAAGTTCGATCAAAAAATATGTATTAAAGGAAACATAAATTGAATCAAAAATAAAGAAACAGAAATGGGAATGTACAAAAATGAAAAGAAGCATGTCCGTGAAAAAAAGCAGAACCAAAAATCATAATCCAAAGGAATGGTGTCCAAAGTCACAGTCCACAAAAGAAAATCCAATGGAAAATTATAATTGAAAGCCATTGCTCCATGGGTAAATTGTGAAAGAAAAAGAAAATCCAACAGTGAACTATGTACAGACGAACAAGCCAGGGTCCTTTATCCCAACAAAAGAAATGAAACCTATCTAACAACACTAACTAATAAAAAAAACTATATACAAAAATGTGGCCCATTGTCCAAAAGGTCCAAAATAAATTCAAAAACAAAGGAAACCTAACACTAACTACATAACTATGTACAAGGGCAGCGGGCTAGTCTGACGGCTCACTTTTGGATGTCCCGGGCCAGGGCATCATCAAACTCCTGCTCAATGTCCCGGAGGCGGTCCTCCTCCATGGCCCCGAGGGTCCACAGGGCCGTCGACGTGTCCACCTCCAACCCCCTGTGGATTGCCTCGAGGCACTCGGCCCGCCTCAGGGCCCTCCGCATGGAGTTCTCCGCCCTGACCTTTGTGAGCCGTGCCTCTTCCGCCCGCTGCCGCTCCGCATCTATGGCGTGGCCCAACCGCTGTCACACGGAAGACACTCTCTGTCCTGGGTACTCCTGCCCTCCGGCCGATGCCTGCCCATCCGATGTTGAAGGCCCCGAGCCTTCATGGCTCCCACCACGTTGCTGCTGCTGCTGTGCCTCTGCCCATGCACTGCCTCCTGCTGCCTGCACATCCTCCGCCGGCTGGGGTGCAGTCGTTGATGTGGCCACCCCTGCTGGACGTCCGACTCCCGACTGTGGCAGGGATGCCTCCTCCACCAGCCTAGCCGTACTGTCAGAGGCAGCTCCACAGGGCACCCAGGTGACTGATGGGTGGGAAGATGGCACGGATGACGACTGGCGCATAGGGGGTTCAGTTGAGGAGGAGGTCGTAGCAAGCCCCATCAAATGGAGGAATCCGCCCTGGGTGACCTGTCCCAGTAGGCCGACGCGGTCAACGAGCCATTCGAGATGACGTGCAGTCTCCTCATGAAAAGACTGCAGGTCACCTCGCATGGCCCGTTGACGCAACTCCACACCAGTCAGGACAGGCTCAACCCAGACCCGGATAGCCACGTCTGCAGGCAGAGGAAGGCCAGTTGTCGTTAGCTCACCCCCTGCCTGAAAACGGGTCTGGACGTAGGCATCCCTGCTGGTGCAAGATGATGCAGGGACAGGATCAGGGACAGGATTGCACACAGGCACCTCCGCGGCGGCCTGTGCTGCCTCCTGCCCCTGGTCCTGCAATGCACCACTAGCATCAGTGGGATCCCCACCTCCAGACCCCGTCTCTGTTGCTTGCATGGCCTCCTCCTCCACCAAACCCCCCACCAACCTGGATGACTCCGTGCCATCTTCCCCCGTTGGGCCCTGTGGGGTCCCAGCTGCCCCTTCTGCACCGAGGAGTCCAACTCCAACCTCCGCCTCTTGGACCTCCCCCCGGCAGCTGCGGCCTGGGACGCGGCACCGGACTCCTCACTCCCCGACGAGATCACAACATGGGAGGGGATCCGGGCCTTGCGTCTCCGGCTGGCGGTGGGATCCCCGCCGCTGTGCTCCACAGCACCTTCTCCGCCCTCTTCATCAGTTGACGCTGCAGACAGGGAGAAATAAAACACAGGCATCAGGGCACTGTACAATGGAAACATACATACATGACAGTTGTACATGAGTGGCATTGGCAAACCTCAGACATGCCATCACAATCCCCAACACACGTCATTTCAACTCGCACACATGAGCCATACCACAGCCATATCTCAACTGCCAGCACCATCCATACACATACAACAGCATCAGCAGGCAAAGGTGAGCCAGACATCACATGCAACACAGGAAGTGCACCACACATGTACACACACCACCACACTTGCATGCATGTGTACACCTCTGCCAAGTGTCGCAGTGTTCTGATGGGCATCCATGTCACATCTGCCAATCAGGCTTCCACATCCCACTGTCACATGCATCCATGTTGCATCACTGTTGCACCCTTGTCAAATACACACAAATGCACATGAACACAGTGCTGATACATGTAGCTGAAAACAACATACATGCGTGACATCACGAACATGTCTACTTACATACACATTCATCCAAACATGTGTGCCCACACAACTGCATTTGGCATGCAAGCCTACACACACAAGCAACATCCATGTCTCACACATTACATCCCTCGCATGTGTTAGCCTCACGGCCCTGTACACCCCCACCCATACTCGACCCCATACAAACAGATGTGCAACCTGCACACTACTGAAACATCACCACACGCACAGCTCACAACCAGGATGCATGTACACTTACCGCTCGACTCCAGATGGGTCTGCCTCTCAAGGACCTGGACGTGGAGCGCTGGGGATATGCGTTCCAGGACCCTCATCTGATCTTCCGACAAGTGGCCCCGGCGCCCCTTAGCATCCGCTGCCTTCAAGAGGCGCCAGGCCTTGTTCAGGGTCCTGGACCTGAAGTCCTCCCAGCGCTTCTTGACATGTTGTAAGTCGCGGACTGCCACCCCCTCTGCGTTGATGGCAGTCACGATGTCAGTCCAGATCCGAGTCCGTCCTTCCTTGTCGGCGCGGGAACTTCCAAAGAGGGCATCATACTGCCCCAGGACTTGCTCCACCAGGACACCAACTTCGGTGGAATTGAAGCTGGTGCCCCTCTGCCTCTCTGGCCGGGGGTTGCCAGTGGTGCCAGATGTTGCAGTGCCCGACATGACAACCCCAGAGGCAGGAGTGGGTGGGCAACTGGGTCCTGGGGCTGGTCTGTGGAGCGATGGAATCCCAGTCGGGAGTCTTCGGTTCCAGCAGGGGTGGTCACAGCAACAGCACCCCTGGCTGATGTGCAGGCAGCAAATGGCAGGGCACGTGGGCAGCAAGCAGTCAGGCAGCAGCAGATGGCAGGTGGGAGCGTGCTCAGGGCTCTGGGGGGCAGTAATTCGGCCTTCTGGGCAGGAGCGTGGTCTTCAGTGTGCTTACGCGTGGCCAGCTTGATATGGAGTGATTTGGCACATGAAAATTCTGCACGTCAGCGTGTAATTCGAGGAAAGGCCCTTAGCGCGTAAGCGCGTCTGCACGCATAAGCAATTTCATTGGACAGAAGGCCCCTCAAGCGCAAGCGCCCCTGTGACATGATGCGCACAGGCGTGCATGGGCATTTCAGCGCGCGTGAAAAACTGCACGTCCGCGTGTAATACGAGGAAAGGGCCCATGCGCGTAAGTGACGTGACGCACGCGTGCGTTTCCCTCAGCACGGGTTAAAGGTGAGCGGGCCCAGCAGTTCGCTGTACGTGCCTTTCGTGGAGACCAACGTGTGTTGCTGCTTCCTGTTGTTTCGCGTGCCATCACAACTTCACAGCTATCAAGGACGTATCTCTTCTTTTGGAGGGGATATTGGCTACGCGTGTTTTTCTGCATCGCGCTAGTCAGACGGTGAGTCGCACACACTCTTTTTCCCACTGCGGGTGCCCCTGTGTATCGCACCCATTTTCGATGTCATAGTAGCCTGCGTGTCCCACGCGTACGCGTTATTCGTGTTACTAGGTGCCACCGCGTACTGCGGGAGGTTGAATCCACGCACGTAGGCTGCAGGGTTGCGTGCACGGTTTTACTGCAGTTTTGGGGTGCCTGAGCGTTGCGTGACCCGTCACTACATCACCGGGGTCACATACAGCCTTGCAGGTGCAGGGGGGCTGTTAACATCTTGCTTCCCACCCCCTTCACCCCAATTGCCCAGGTCAATTGTTGTGTACACCTCCCATTGGCACCACTCCATCTGTGCCGGCACTACTACATCTGTTCCATGGTTGGGAGGCCATCAAAGGTGATGGGCGCCTCAGCTGGGCGTCCTCCTCGTGGCAGGTGTGGTTGGGGACGTGGCCGTGGTGACCAGGGAGTAGGGGGACTCCAGGGTGTCCAGGGACGCCACAAAGGAGGAAGAGGCAGGGGTGTGCCACTTGAGCACAATGTTGTGCCATGTGTCGGTGCAGTCATGCCACCACCCCCTGTGGTTCCGGGGGATGCAGCTTCTGCATCTGGCACTGGCGCCCGTGTGACCCGGCAGTCCGTTCCATCGACTGCCACGGGCCCAAGGGTAGTGGTAGCTGGAGGTGCAGCTGTGGACACCGCCACCCAGGCTCAGGGTCTGCCAGCGCTGGCTGCGTTGGCACTTGAGGAGCCCTTGGTAGATCTCCAACAGGCCAGGAGGGAAACCATAGGGGCAGGCCGGGCTGCTCAGACCAAGACACGTGTCCCTGGGGCAGTCATGTCATCTGCTACCCCGAACAGCCGGGTGTTGGCAAATGCAGGGGCAGATGCACCCAACAGCACCCCGGTTGTGAGTCTGCCAACCAGGACCGTTGCGGTCAATGACCCTGCCACAGCTGATGTTGCTGCGCAGGGTCCATTAGTGGGCACCCAGCTGCCACTGACACAAGTCAGGCCTTTGGTCATCCCTCCACCTGGCACTCCCTTGGCTCAGTCCACGAACCCACTGGCCATACTGGTCAGGGCGGCATTAGCCAGCCTGGGTCTGCGCCACAGTCCAAGAGGAGGAAGATTGCACCTGCAGCACAGGCTGGGACCCCACACACAGCCACGACCTCCTGCACATCGAGGAAGAAGCCTTTCTGTAAGCAGGAACTGGACTTCCTCGTGGACTACGTGCAGGACCACAGCCGTGACATGCTAGTGGGTGCCAATAGTCAGACTACGGCTGCCCAACGTGACACCCACTGGAAGCATGTTGCGGAACATGTCAGTTCATTCGGCCATGAGGTGCGCATGGCGCAAGAGTGCAAAAAGCATTGAAATGACATCAAACGCAGCACTAAGGCTAAGCATGCCTCTAATTACAACTTGACTCTGGTGACTGGCGGTGGGCCTGCACCAGAGGAGGAAGAGGTCACTCCGCATGAGGCACTCGTTGCGGAGTTCATACCACCTGAATTGGTCGAAGTAGTGGGAGAGATGCTGGACTTTGATGCTCAGTCCAGTGAGTGTTGATGCGTGTTTGTTGAGGACGTGTGTGTTTCACTTGTGGGATGTGTTGTGCATGATTGCCGCTACATGTGATGTGTACATGGTTCTGATGTGTAAGTAATGCAATGCTTCCGTCATGCATGTCTCCTCTGCCTGCATGCGGGGACTCCATGCAGGAATGCTCCCTTGCCCCTCCTCCGCCACTCTGCACCCCAGTTCCACCTTTGCACTGGTGTTCTTCAATCTTGCCAATGTGTACTTTCTTGTTCATGCGTCCTGTGTAGATGCTAACTTCCAGCGTAGAATCTGCCAAACATATGCCGTGTGTTACAGCCTTAGTACTTGATGCAGGGTATCTCACTTGTACTGTTCATAGGTCAGATGTCCCGCAGGGACATGAGTGCCCATTCATGCTCCATGTGCATTGCACGCATGCCCCTATGTGTCCTTGACTGGATGATCACTGTAATACAAGTCCTTGGTTACATACATTGCCTGCCATCTCATCAACCTTCCCATGTCAACTGTGGCTCAGTCCTGCGTTGCACACATGTTTAGGGTCTGACAATCTGTGTGGCTCACAGGCCTCAGCCTGTTCAATGGCCAATGAGTCTGTCCAACTGTTGTTGTGTCTTCTTCACACATGGGCGGAATCCAGAGTTTTCATCATGTGTCCTGCTTACTGTCCCAGCATCATTTGCAGTGTTGTCACTTGAATCACATTAAGCTGTTGATGCCAGTCAACACTGCCAGTCAATACACAGGTGTATGGTCAGCCTTTTGATACCATGCTAAGCATCCCTGCTTTGGTACTGGGGTGGAGGGGTGCTTGGCTTCTAGATATGGTACACATTGAATGCACAATGCACGTGATGTCTGAATTTGACATTGCACTGCCTTCACATTTCCTGGCACACACCATGGAGTCCTTGTACATGTAGGTAGTGAGTGGCATACACATTTTCTGCACTGCATAGACCCACTTCCATGGAAACTGCCACCTTTCAACAGGTCTGATCACAGAAGCAATTCAAAGTTGACCCAGCATGCATGCCAGGTTATATGTTGTATGTCACATGTCTACCTGATGCATTTGATGTCGGTGTGTGTGTGTGTTGTGTGCTTCTGACATATGTAGTGACCTTTTTTCTCTCTATTTTTCAGGTGATGATGCAATGGAGGCGGAGGATGGTGTTGTCATGCCAGACACAGGGTTGTTACCACTACATCAACCCGGCACAACTGGGGTCGTGGGGTGGTAGGCCACGAAAACCCCCAAGTGCTACAGTCCATCTTGTCTCTGGCTGACTATGAGTCCCGCCTTGATGACGACTCATAGGCATCATGTTGAGTTGGATGAGCATTAAGTCCATGTGTCAGGGGTGAGTGATTCTGATGTGGACACTCCTCTGTCTGCGACACCTGCACTGAGGGATCAGACAGTCTTGGTTCCTCCGCCCGTGGTGGATCGGGACGCAGGGTCACCCTCCACACCAGTCGCTGATGTGCCTGGGACATCACATCGACGGGGGCATGTAGTCATGCAGCCGCGGGCGGTGACAACACAGCGAGGACCCCCGGTCCTTGGGTCCTGCAGGGGTCAAGCCCGGAAACGCAGTCGCCCCGCGCAACCGCAGTATACTGAGTGGGAGCAAGACATGACTGCCAATTCAGAACGGCAGGGGGCAGCAATGGAGAACATCGCTGAGAGCATGGAGCGTGTGGCCCGATCTGTGCTCCCCCCTTCTAGGCAGGTGCTTCTCCAGCAGCAGGCGGCACGGGCCACGGCCCGCTCGCTCAGGCTGGGCATGGCGGCCTCAGACAGGGCACGCCAGGCTGAAATGTCGTGTCTGCGTCAAGCAATTGCTGCTCACGCAGAGGCGCACATGGATGCCCTGAGGGAGGAGTATGCTTCCCTCAGATCCACTCTGGGTGTCCTTATGATGTCCCAGAGGCAGCAGGCAGAGGAGAGGTTTGCACAGCTTGAGCGTACCATCTCGGCTGAGCTACAGGCTTGCCGGGAGGTGCAGCGGTTGTCCAGCCAGGCCTTGCAGGAGGAACTCCGTGTTACACGTGCTACCTTGCAAGAGGAAGCATGTGTATCACGTGAGGTTCTGCATGCAGACCTACGTCACATCGCCACACAGAACCAGGCTCACCCGTCCGGCAGACTTGCTGCCCACGAGGGGCAAGCTGCGGCTAGGCGTGGCCAGGCTACTGTTCCACATCCTCCTTTCCAGGATGATCCAGACTCGGACGACCATCTATCTCCCACATAGGTCGGGCTGTGCAGGCGTTGAGCCCATGGAGGTTTTTTTTTTGGCTCAGCATCATCGCATGTGGATGTTGAGCAGCACCCTGTACCTCCCCCCTCCTGGGTGCCTCCCCTCCCCCCTGGGTCGTATGTGGCCATTTTTGATTTTTCTTTTAGTTTAGTTAGTTAAGTTTCTGTTTGATAGTTAGTTTAATTAGGTAATGTAGGTTTTCCATAGTTAGTGTAATTAGTTAATATAGTTTAAAATTGCTTGTCTATTGTGCTTTCATGTGCCGGTGCGGTGCTTTGTGGCTTTTGAAGGCATCCACTGTCTGTTCCAACTGGGCCCTTCAGGCTTGTCTTGTGTATGTGTTTGCTGCTTGGGGTCCTTGACTCACATATGCCACTCCTGCCTCCCTTATCCCTGGGCTCGCAAGGATGGTTTGGTGTCACAAACTTTTACACAAGGGCTTTGGACTGTCATATCTGTGGCATGTCTGGTGCTGTGTGACTTGTGTTTACACCCCTAGTGGGGATGATTTTGGTGTTATTGTCCACTGTTTAGCTTTTGCTAGATGGGGTGTTTCATGATTAATGTGTACATTAATTGCTATGCATTGTGTAGTATGTTTCTTATCTTTACTGTACACGTGCTTGTTGCAATTCATGCTGTAGATAGTGTTCCACACTTTGGATGTGAAAGACGGACTGATGGTGTGATTTATGATGTGACTCTCTGACATGGTCAAGTAATGAGATGCCTGAAGAGACACACACAGATGACTTTGAAGCATTAATCATGTGTTTCATGCCCTTTCTGCAGGGGGATGAGCCTCCAGAGCACCTTTGCCAGCAGACATGGCCCATTGGACGATGGAATTCTGGACACGTTTGTTGGTGCCCACATGCACATGTGTGCACAAGCAGAGGCACAGGGATTGCAGACCTACATCCTAGAACTGCTGACATGTTCCAAGGAACTCCAGGCACGGTGAGCAGCACAGGGGGGCCACAACACAGCAAAACTTGCACCAGGTGAGTTGCACATGCAGTCAAAGCACTGAGGGTGAGCTTGGACGAATATTGGTGTTGAAGCACACAATGCAGCTCAGATGTGTTGGTGGACTGATGGCTGTTGATTGTAAGGTTGTCTGGGACACCTGCAGGGGCAGTGGCACATAGCCTCCGGTACACCAAGGTCCATCGAGGCACTTGTATCAACCATATAGCCTTCCGAGACATGGAAAGGGGCAGCTCACAGGGACATACATCAAGGGACATACTCGGGTGCAGTGCATTTCATTTCCATGTACATTATGATGAATGCACTGCCAGCTTTGTTTCGGTCATGGTGGTACGCAACTTGCTCTGAAGTCATGGCTTGCTATATGGGTCTGCCTGCTTACCCAGGGAACATTGCATGTTGTGTGAATTGTGACACATTGGTGTTCCATTTGCCACGCACCCACCGGCGGCTGACTTACTGCGTTGACTGTGTATGCCCGTCACACGGGTAATGTTATATATGGGTACGAAGCATCTACACCAGATTGTCTGTTTGTAGAGTAGTTTGTTGCTATGGGGCATGTTTGGTGGTGTGTTTTTGTGTAATTGGCACGTACAGGTTGTTGACTGTGGCTCTCTTTGCAGCATTGCAGTGCCCCTGTGACCGGACCTGAGAGTGTGCAGGCAGGAGGCCAGCACTCAAAACCAGAGCTAAGTGTCTTGTTGTTTTTCTTTCAAACTGCTCTGCATAGGCTTGCTGGGGGGTGCACCAATGCATGGATGTATGTGTGATTCAATTTGGTATGTTTTTTTCCCCCTAATCACCCGGAATCCTATGCAATTTTGAACCCTGTACCCTCTACCCGGTGTTCCTGCTTCTCGTACCTATCCAAGCAACGTTCCCTAACCCTCTTTCCCCGCTGGGGTTGCGGATGCCTGTGTAAGCCCCGAACTTGCAGGCGCCAAAACCCTAGAGGGGGTGGTTGGTTCGTACCACTCCTAAGCCTGGACTACAGAAGGCCATGACAATGATGTCCAAGTTTGTTTGGATTGTGTATGTGTTCATGCAGGTAGTACATTTTCGTGCATTCCCTACTTTCATGTGTCATTCCTCCTCCCCTCTCCTGCCACTCATTCCAGTTATCCAGTGTGCCAACACCTGTCCCGACTGCATATCCCTGAACCTCCTTCCCCACCAGGGTCTCAGGGGCCTGTGTGAGTTTGACCTTGCAGGCACCCGGGACACAGTGGGGGAGGTTGTTTCGTGACACTCCCGCGCCTGTACACGGGACCTGTGACAGTACATATCCATTCATGGTGCATCATCCTATGTTATGTACCACACATGGTTCACATCCTGTTGTGACATTGTTTTACTGTGCTACCTTGGTTGTTGCATCTTTGTGGTAGTACTTGGCCTTTGTGAGGTACTGCTACGTCAAGTCATCTACTGGAGGGTGTTCTGGTTCGTTTTCATGCCTTGGTTTCTGTGATTTTGGAAATGAGTGTGGATTCTGAGGGTGCAGGCACCTTTTTACACACAAGGTGGGAGATGGTGACGAAGGGTAAAGGTGATCCTGTGGCCAGGTGGAATTGAGGGTTGAAGGCTCCATGACCCAGGTGCAGTTGTTCAGTGGGTCATGGTCATTTGTGAGGGAGGGGGGTGGTTGTTGTTGATAGTTGCCTTGCACTGCAGTGTGATGGGAACCCTGACATTGTAATGGTGGTATCCTATGTACATGTTGTGTTCTGCTGATCAATGCCTGTTCATGTGTTGTGTTTACCTTTCAGGTGCGAGGGGATAGTTATGGTTTGACATGCTGGGGTGTACACATGGTGAATGTTCACATGTGATGTGTAGAGAACACTGATGGTCACTTGATTGCACATGCATATGTTGAGTGTATGTCCTTGCTGACCCACACTTGCACTCTGACGCACTACAATTACTCCCACCCTTGCATATCCATGTGTACACTGTTTGCCTTCTGGTGCCCACTGTGTCCCTGCAGCACATGTTCTGTGACCAATTATGGATCCTGTACATGCCTAATTTGCTTTTTGATGTTGTCTGTCGCTTAGATGTGATGCTCAGGGTGTGCATCACACACAATGGCTGTTCACTGTGCTGTGCGCTGAGCAGTGTGTTGCAGGAGTAGGACACAGCACACAGAAGCTGCAGTGTTGATTTCGCAATGCACAATGTGCATGTAGACAGGCATTCATTGTTATGTTACATCTACAACTCTTGTAATGCATTTGGAAATGACTTATTTTGGGTGGGAGGTTGTTGTTCTGTCATTTCATCTGATTCCAGGTCAGGCATCATTGTCTGATGCCACTGTACATTTTGGACATGGCAATGTGTACCTTATTGTTACTGTGTTGGTGTATGGGTATTGCTTGCCATGTCATGTTGTGGTTTGGGAAGGCTTGAGTGACATAACAGTGATGGCCATGGCCTATTTTGCAGGTGTGTGTGATGCACACCTTGCATGTCAGGGTCATCCGCTTCTCAGAGCAACTAGCTGGGGGTAGATCTCTCTCCATGGCAGGGCCCTCCCTCTGGAACAGCCTTCCTGCCTGACTGGAACTTGAGGGGAACCATCTCTGGTTCGGGAAGCACCTCAAGACCTTCCTCTTTGCTTCTGCTTTCTCTCTGCCTCTCCCTTGCAAAATTCTTCACTGGAACTGCACTGGATCTGCAACTGGGCCACTCTCACCGACCTCAGTCCCTGGCCCAGCCACTCTCCACTTGCACTGCCTCCCTGGCAACCCCTGCACTGCGGTACTGTCTCTCTATCCCTACAGCCCCCCCTTCCCAGCACTTGTCCGCACTTACCTTTGCAGTTGCCACCAGCTGGCCTATGTATTTGTTTTTTGGTCTACTTCCCCTGAACTGCACTCCCCCCCTCCCCTTCCCCTTGCACTTTTCCCTTCCCCCTACCCCTGCACTTGCACAATCTAAATGACACCTGGCCTAGTAGTACCGTTGTCTGTCTTCCCTTGTTCCCCCCTCCCTGCCTCATCTCACCTTGAAATACTTGTGTATAGGCCATATCATGTCATGTCATATGTGTGCCTTTTGGTCACACAGGAGAGCTTGTGTTTAAGTAGCTAGGGATGCAGACAATGTGGCACTTCCATGGCAACTATCTCAGGGTGGTAGGGTTGTGACAGTTGACTGTCCCTTTGTCATCATCGATTGTCATCTGGTATGTGCCAGGCCTGTGTGCACTCCGCAGGGGTGGGAGTTTAGGTGAAAAATGTGGCCACAAGCTGGGTCCGGGCTTCCTCGCCACGTGCCCTGTCCCCTCCCATGGGCAGCGCCTGTGCCTGTGATTGGGGATGTGGGGGCACCACCATGTCCACCGGGACGCCCTGCCGTGTTGCAACATTGTGCAGGACACATGCTGCCACAATGATCCTGCACACTACTGGTGGTGCATAGAGTAGCTGCCCGCCAGAGCGGTCAAGGGAGCGGAAACGTGACTTGAGCACTCCGAATGTGCACTCCACTATGGCCCTGGTTGCAATATGGGTGGCGTTGTATCTTACCTGGGGTGGTGTGGTGGGGTTCCGGATTGGCGTCATCATGTGGTTGCTCAGAGGGTAGGCACTGTCCCCTGGGGAGGTGTAAATGGTTGTGATTATTGTGGTTCTTTTATTTGTGTGTGTGTGTGACATGCATGCATGTGCAAGGGCATTTGTACTCACCTAGAAGCCATGTGTCGCTATGCTGCCCAGCTTCCAGGGCCCAGCTCAGGGCGGACATTCTGTATATGAAACTGTCATGGGTGGAGCCAGGGTAGTTTGCGTAGACAGAGGTGATGATTCCCTTTGCATCGCATACCACCTGTACATTGATGGAATGCCAGTGCTTTCGGTTTCGGTAGATGTGCTCAGTGGCCCTAGGTGGATGTAGGGCCACATGGGTGCAATCTATGGCACTGAGCACTTTAGGGAAGTGTGCCACCCTGAAAAAATCCAGGACAACGGCCTGCCTTTCTGCGGGTGTTTTGGGCATGTATATGTGCCTGCGGACTGAGGGGTGCGCTGTCATGATTGCCAGTACCTGGTGTAGGCAGCGTGACTGCGTGGCCTGTGAGACCCCCCCCACTATGGCAGTAGTCCACTGAAATGACCCAGTGGCCAAAAAATGCAGGACATTGAGCACCTTCTCCAAGGGGCTCAATGCTTGGGAGCAAAGGGTGGGGGATGTAAGGGCATCTTCCCACTCCCTGACCAGGTCTAGGATGATGTGGGGTGGAAACCTATACCTGCCATAGACCTGGTCGTCAGGCATCCCAAAAAGGCTTGTCCGTGGTGCGAAAATGCGTGCCCTGGCTATTCTCCTCCTCCTGCGGTGTCCCACGATCAGTGCTGCGACAAATGGGGCATTCATCATAGCTGTATATACGTGTTTGTTGTTTGATCGCACTTTTATACTGTGCGTGGGGACGCTTCCGCCTGCCTTCGTGTGGCGGACGCGTTGACGCCTGTGTGCGTCTTTTGCCGTGCGCGGGTTTCCCGTATTCGGATCCATGAATACGGGTTGTTCGTGTGCGTGTGGGTGTTCCGTGTAGTTCCCTGCAGTACTTCCCCAGTTACGCCTTCTTTTTCACGCGTTAGTCCCCATTCCGTGTGTTACACCCACTGTTCCGCCCACTTTGGTTGTGTACGCCGCGCTATGTGCACTTTTGCTGTGCGCGTAGCGCACGCCTTGTATGCCTGCGTGCGCCATGGCTGGATTGGGCGCACGGACAGCGGGAAACACGCGCAGCGTCTTCCTTGAATCGCACACGTGCGCGTGCGCTGCGTTTCTCGCGCTTGCGCTACCTTGCGCCTGCTTGCGCATGGATTTTCGGCGCACGTTTGTTCCATGAATCGGCCCCAATGTGTCTTTTTGGTGGACAGTGTGTGACTGCTAACATGACTTTGCTTGCTCGCAGCTTGAGGGGAAGATACCCTAAAGTGCTGTTACAGATATGAAATCAGTGCTTTACCCCATTGTCTACAAACCCTTCTGACTTTTCCAAAGCTTTTCTCACCTCAAAAACAAATGCATCATGCAATGCTCATACAGCTTCATGACAAAAGTCCTTCTATGAAGTTGCTACCATGCAGCATCAGTCAACATCAGTTTTTCATTATTAACAATTTGGAATTGAGCAGCTGTACTCATGGACGGTGATTTTGATATTTCTGGCTCCTCTGAATATCTCTCTGGGGATGGGTTGGATCATGGACATCCCGCTATGCTACTTTGGGTGCCGCTGATGGCATTGGTGGACATGCAACTTTGTTGCAAGACTGACCCGCCTCCTGGTTCTACGTGCAAAACACGGGGCAGTGCCAGCATGCTGACAAGTGTTTGTTTACACCTGGCGGTATCCTATGCAGTATGTTGGTCCCACTCTCATGTCATTTCATATCCCCCAGGCTTTCCACAACTTTCTGCACAGCGAGCAAGTGGCACATTCTGTTCTTCACTCCCTATAACGAAGTTCCACACCATAGACATGAGCTGTGGACTCACACTAGGTGATATTGACTGTTAAGCAGAATCAGATAAAGAGGGAACATGGACCTCTGCAAGGTGTGTGGTGCAAGAGGTGGTACTGATTGTTGTGATGGTCTTTTAGGTGCTGTTATTGATTGATAAACACCATTGCCACCTCACAATCTCTGAGGTGTCACAAAGAGAGCGTACACAGAATGTCTGCCCTCAACTCCCTCAGGTGTTTGTGAGTTCTAAGTCCATGTGGGGGTTCTGGTGGTGGTAGTAGGTGCACTTTCAGTCTGTGCTTGTTTCTCCAACCCTCCATTTGATCCACTGCTGGATTTGGAATAAGTATCGTATCGGTGCTCATAGCCATAAAGAAAAGCTCTATTGGTATTCTCTTACAAGAAGATGTAGGTGTATTAAACATCCTGTACATCAACAACCCTCATTATTATTACCAGCATTGCCATCATCAAAATCAGACGCCAAAGCAGTGGAAGGGAAGGGGAATGCAGTGCATGTGATAGGCAGATAAACATCCCGCTCCTCTAACAGGTGCAACTAAGTATGGCTCCACTGCCCCGACCTAGTGCTGAGAGATGCAAAAGAACATGCACTGCAAAACCATCTGCTCCTTCAATAGACCGCTGCAGAACCTGGATGTGTGAGATGGTCTGTTGCAACAAGGGAGCACTGGATACATCCCCACTTGTGCCAAACTCATATTTTAGGGAAGTGAGGTTTGGTTTGGGTGCACTGAAGTGGCAGAAACAGCTAAGCCAGTCATGGCATTAGAAGGATTGGTAGCCAACCCCACAACTGGTACTTGTTGTAAAGGGGGTGGATGTACAAGTTGTGGTTATTGACTGCCACTATACTATTCTACTTCCTAAGATCTGGCCATCCTCACAATTGCAGCAGGATTTTCACTACACCTTTATCTCCTCCTTCCATGTTTGTTTGGACTTTGGTTCTGAGAACATTGTGGTGCTTTCTGACTAAAACATCACAGACTCCGGCAGCCCATTTTTCAAAAGGATGTAGTGTTCTATGCCCACTTGCTGCGATCACTGCCACCACCTCCAACAATTTTCCCACACTACCAAATTTTCTTTTCCCTCCACCAAAACCATTCAACTACTCGTTTTGTGTGTGAGTGCACCTGTTCAAACAAGCAGGCCCATATTAATTCCTGCACTGACCTGTAAAGCAGGTGGTGTGTTGAATCACACAGCCAATCAACCTGCCACCAATGTCCACTGCCTATGACACCACCTTTAACAACTTTTAAAGCACCCCTGATTTATTTTCTTTTCCCCCAAAGGCAAATACCATCTTTTATCTGCTTGTCTTTGAGCGTGTGTTCAATCAAGCAACCAAGTGTAGATATGCAATGTAAATTGTTGAGATGCCTGGCAGAGAAAGTGAAATCTCTAAACAAAATATCAAAGGCTTGCCTGCCTTTATGTGAAATGCAGATTGCTTTTAAAGGGTGTTTGCACAAATAAAAAACTAAATTATATTCTATGGAGCACGGCCTAAAATCAACCTTCCCAAGTTTACTTCTATAATAGTACATGCATGACATGAAATGATTACTTTCTTTCAAATTGTAAAAATCCCTACTTAAACAGAATTACAATATTACAGCTCTCAAAGACCAACAGGCAATTAAATCTGTCTTTCCTTTTACATTTTCCTTCTTTCAGTCTCTCCATTGACAACAGTCCACATTGCCCGCCTCTGTCTCTGAAAGATTCCCAGTAACTCCTGAAGCTGCCTTCCTTATATATAGCCAATCAAATCTGCCCCTCTGAACGTATTTACCCATATCTATCTTTGAGAAATTGGGCAAATCCAAATCATGGTAAAAATTCAGGTAATTCTGGATTTGGAAGAATAATTCAGCCCAAACTTAATACATATTCTCTCTGGCCCCAGATACCTGTGTTTTATTATGAACTGAGGGAGTGACTGTGTATCAAAATTGTGGCAAAGGGAGATATCATATTGTCTATAAGCTGGCTAACTGTCCAATGAGCTTTAGTGTTGGAGACAGAAGTGCATTCTTGGATACGTAGTTTCATATATTTCCCAACATCTATTGCCTTTCAAAACCTCCTTCTGGACTGTTCATTTGTGGCTCTCATCATTTGAGTCAGTGATTTAATTTTGACACTAAACCACCCACCCCTATTTAATCCCCACCTCTCTCCCACCACCAAAATTTCCAATTTAAGAACGAGAACACAATGTGCCCATTCCTTCTTTACAAAATACAATTATTTATATAAAAATAACTACGCACATCGTGGAAACTAAATGACGACAAGCATTTACAGGATATGTTCAATTGAAAGTATTAAAGTCAAAGTGAAAATGTCAGCAGCTCTATGTCGAAGCAAAGGGGAACATGTTGCTGCGCTTTCAGTTTACATTGGATGTTATTCAACTGGTTGATCTAATGAATGGTGTGACTTCATTGCAAGTGACACATTCTTGACATGGCACCGTTGGCAGTGGCTCTGGGGAGGTTACAAATGTTTATGATGAAATCGGGCTCTGGAAGTTTGTGATTATGCAAATTGCAATGAGTGTAGGGATAACTTTTGGGGCAGTGTGTGATGCGGCATTGAGGTGTCGAAATGGTCACAGGGTCACAGGGTTAATTTGTTTAGTTCAATGCCTGACGTACAAGTGAGCGGGTGACGAGATAGTTGTGTAGACTGAGAAGAAAGTGGGGATTACATCCCCCCTCTACAAGCACTTGTTCGACATGTTATTTATTGATTACTGTGGACTTCCTGAACATTGGGATCCACAGACTCTTCAAGTGATGGACTGAGGTTAATGGGCAAGACGTATATTAGACCATCAATGTTAATACTGCATTCACATGTTATCTTATCCCCTCCCAATACTGGAACATCCAATGTATTCATGGGCTAACCAACCAGAACGTCATAGAAAAATAAGTTAAAAAGGGTAGGGGCAAGTCGAGGATGAGGGTAAGTCTAAATGCTGGGTCGACGGTATTAACATCTTTTCTAAACCCCTCTTGAAGGTGACTTATATCATTAGAATTGAATACCCAGTCTACCAATATGGACTGTATTACTTGCCCATAGATTTTGCAATCAGCTTCCAAGAGTGAAATTGGACAATAATTACGTGGAATACCAGACTCGCCCTTATTAAAAATGGGCAGGATCCCTGCCAAGTGCCAGGAATTTGGGATTTCACCTGTACTAAGTATCACATTAAATAGCGATAAGAGGTGGCGCCAAACTCTAGGTTTGCTCCAAAAAGGATTTGCCGGTATGGAATTGGAACGGATGGCTGTCCCCTTAGCTTGGTTAGCAATAGCTTCAATTACCTCTGCCAATGGGAGTTCCATGGGTCTGATATCTATAGCTGAGATCTCAGAGCCCGAAATGCCACTCAGTTCAATTCTCTGTGCATAGGAGAGAGAAGTGGATTACCAATGCACTTTCTGTGATGGCCGCTTGGCAGGCATTAGTTTATCTTGATGCATGACACTGATAATTTTCCAAAACGACTTTTTGTTCTTGTCAATAGTACTTGTAGTCATGTCTATTTCTTTTCACCATTTTTTAGTTTTAAGGACAGCAATAATTTAGTCTTAGCCTTTCTACATTCCCCATCATGCCATCCCTCTTTGATTCATTGCCGATCTAAGTACTCTTTCACGGATATCGAGAAGAAGAGAGCGAGGGTGCTGAAGAGGGTATTGTGTAGTGTTATAGTGAGCCGAGTATTAGCACTATTTATCTCCGGAGCAGACTCCAAGCTGGGGAGGATTTTCTGGTGGACCCTTGGAAGATTGTCTTGTTATTCAGGGCTATCCCATTTGAATATTTGTTTTATATTAGTAGGGCACAAGAGATGAGCGGACTCTGTCATGCACTTATCTATGGCAAAAACCTACAAGGTTAAACTGATCACTCTATGATCACTTTCACATTTCCCTATGACCTCAAATGATCTAACATACTCCCATTTAGCAAGATTAATAAAAATATAGCCTATGGCTACTTTTTCACCCACTATAGAAGGTTGGAGTGAGAGGAATATATGGCTTTAGCCGTCCGTTGCATGAAGAAACCACCATTCTGAAAAGTGATTCTGCTACCTGTAAGGCATACTTATAATATGTTTTATGTTGTGGGGCCGTAGAGTTAGGATTATCCCATTTCGTATCCTCATCCTCCATTAATTCAATCAAATCTTTCTGGGGTTCGAGGTGTACATTCAAATCCCCTACTATTATCACAGTCAGATGTCTTACTACTTAGTGGCCCCACTCATCGACCACCCCCTAAAGGTGTTTAGAGTACTCATTCCATTGGCTCCATATGGTCTGTTCTATATATTACATATCAAGTAAGTATCGCATCCAGGTAAAACAATTTGCAACCATTGGAGATCAACTGTATTGGTCTGCAGGGATGTATTTATTTATGATATGATATGATACAGCATTTATAATGCACCTATACACAAGTGTTTCAAGGCACTACAGGGCAAGGGAGGGGAAACAGAGGGAAGACAGAGACAACGATCCGACTAGGCCCAGTGACATATGCGATTGTGCAAATGCAGGGGAGGGGGGAAGGGTAAAAGTGCAGGGGAAGGGGCATTGCAATATATAGGTTAACAATAAAATAAAGACAATAAATAAAAGTGCCGTCAGCTGGTGGCAAGTGCAAGGGAAAGTGCAGACATCAGGTGTCAAGTGCTAGTAGAGGCTGTAGGGATACAGAAACAGTCCCAGAGTGCAAGAGTTGTCAGGGGGGCAGTGCAGGTGTGCAACTGGCAGGGATGGGACCTGGGACCAATATCACAGGGTAGCCAGGTAACCAGTGCAGTTTCAGATTCAGTCAGGAGATTAGCTGGGGAGAGGAGGAGAGAAAGCAGAAGCAAAGAGAAAGGTCTTGAGGTGCTTCCGGAACCGGAGATGGTTCTCTTCAAGTTTCAGAGAGGCAGGGAGGCTGTTCCAGAGGGAGGCATCAGAAGAAGAAAGAGATCTACCACCAGCTCGCTGCTTGGAGAAGCGACTAACCCTGAGGGAGTTGGAGGTGCATGAGCGAAGAGCTCGAGAATGTATATATTTAGGAAGAGAGAGTTGAAGGTATTGAGGTCCAAGGCCCCAGAAGGCCTTGTGGACAATGCAGAGGGTTTTGAACTTAATCCTCACCATCACTGGGAGCCAGTGCAGAGATTTCAGTTCTGGAGAGATACAATCCCTGGGCTTGAGGCCAAGGACAGGTCTCGCAGTCTTGTTTTGGATGAGTTGCAGAGGGCGGGGAGTAGTAGCAGGAAGATTTAGAAAGAGGCAGTTGCAGTAGTTCAGCCTAGAGAAACCCAGAGCTCTGGAGAGAGTGAGCTTCTGGGGGAAGGAGAGGAAGGGAAGAATACCTCTGAGCAGGTAAAGCTGGTAGTGTGACTTCTTAAAGATGAAAGAGATGTGAGGAGAGAAGGAAAGTGTGGAGTCAAAGATGACACAGAGGTTTCTGGCCTCACAGGTGGGAGCAGGAAGAAGGCCAAGAGAGGCTGGCACGAGAGTGACAGGAAAGGATGGAGCATGTGTGCCAATGAGGAGAATCTCGGTCTTGCTGGCATTAAGGCAGAGATCATTGGCAGCACACCACTCCTGGATGGCGGATAGACAGTCAGAGATGAGAGAAGGAGAAGAGGTGGCAGAAGGGAGCCTGAAAATGCATTGAGTGTCATCCGCATAGCACTGAAAGTTGGTGAAGAGAGCAGCAATGCAGTGGGCAAGTAGTGCCAAGTATTGGTTGAACAGCCAGGGAGCGAGGTTAGACCCCTGGGGAACACCACAGGTTGAGATAGAGATAGAGGAGAGGAAGAACCAAGTTGGACCTGGGAGGGTTGATCACAGAGGAAGGCGGTCAGCCAAGCCAGGGCCTGATCGGTGATACCCAGGTTATCATGGATATGGTTGAGCAGGATGGCATGGTTGACTGTCTCAAAGGCACAAGAGAAAACGAGTAAGATGAGGACACAGCTGGTGTTGGAATCGAGGTTGTAGAGCAGGTCTTCATGGATGTTCAGAAGAGCAGTTTCCATGCTTCTGGCAGTTCTGAAGGCAGACTGAATTGTCATGGAGACAACCAACAGATTCAGAGTGAAGATTACGCTGGGAGATGGCCAGCTTTTCCAGGTGTTTGCCCAGCAAAGTAGTGACGGAGATTGAACGATAGTTAGCCGGGCAAGAAAGGTCAGCAGAGTGTTTCTTAAGAAGAGGGTGATCAAGGGAGTGCTTCAGGGTGGAGGGGAAGAATCCAGTGGTGAAGGAGTGGTTGCTGAAATCAGCCAGAGCAGAAGCCAGTGTGTCAATATGGTCCTTGATGGATTTGGAGGAACAGGGGTGAACCTGTTTTGATGAGACTTTCATAGATCAGACTTGTCTAGAAACCTCGTCTGAGGAGAACACGGGAAAGGCAGAGAAGGAGGGAGGAGAGGTTGCCGAAGAAGGGCCAGAGGAGGAGCAGGGAGTAGAGGGAGGAGGGAGAGAGGAAGAGAGAGAGGACAGGAGGAACAGAGTTTTAGAGATGAAATGAGAAGACAGGGAAGTGCAGAGGGCCTGGGAAGGGACGGGAGAGGTAGAGACTGCAGCAGGATTGGCCTGCTCCTTGCAGATTTTAAGGTGTTCGGCCGAGTTCTGAGATGCTGCAGAGACATGGGCTTGGATATGAAACAAATGGTGGGCATCCTGCCACATACATTATAGAGTATTTACAAATATTCATGCAAATATTTCTTATTTTGTCATGTTTTATCTTGACAGGGATATCTCTGTGTTCACTATTATCAGCATGGAAAATAGAAGAACACTACTCAATTGAGTTCACACAGCATTTATTATTTAGCTAGTGAATCTGTTTTCTCTTTTGAATATATTTTTTGGAAGAATATTTTTTCTCTTTTCTATTCAACTCTTTCTCTCTTTTTCACTGTTCATGTGTAACTAATCTACTATGACAAAAAAGAGAGAAAGAGTTGAATAGAAAATAGAAAAAATATTCTCACTAGTAATCCCACTAGGACACTGTTAGTCAAGGTCTGTTATGTTTCTCTACTGTTGGAGTAGCCTCACTGTGTTGTAGAATGTGTAGGAGCTGAAACAGCAACCCGTTACATTTTAAATAGCTTCTGAACATTTTTTCTTATTCGTCCTACCATCGCCAAACAGTTCCAATCCGGTGTGTCCTTTATCACTGCAGGCTTGCCCAGTCGCTGTTTGACCACAGGAAAATCTGATGGGGGCAAGATAGAAGAATCCAGGGCGCTCCAAAAAGCCACGTCCTGTATCACTGTGGGCCTCGCCGCTGCATGGCAACCCGACCGCTATTGTATTCAAGGGGGCATGGGCTTATGAACAAGTTGCAGAGGGTCAGACAGGAGTTTCCCGGTTGCTTGAAGCAGCTGCGCCCTTTATCGCTGTGAGGTTTGCCGCTGTGCGACCGCCCAGCCACTGTTATATTCAAAGGGGTGTGGCATGAGGACAAAGTTGCAGGTCCTTTAAAGCTTATATAAAGTAATATTGTGAAACTTGGGTAAAGCACAATCA